>NC_134360.1:186061199-187298699 GCF_048569485.1 Anomaloglossus baeobatrachus | reverse complement strand
CGCAGTAGATTAAATGGGGGAGGTGAATGAAGAACACTCTACTGCGCATGCGCGGGATTTACCAGCTGTGACTGTGTCGCTGAAAGCAGGTGATAGTAAGGATAATACAGCACGGAGGCGGGGATTTCTTACAGGGAAGTAACCTCCCAGTTGCCTGGTAGGCTAATTTGCATATAGCCATCTAAAGTAATATTTGTGGAACAAGGCATCTACTATGAGGCATACAGGTAAGACTACTTTCAACATCTTATTACCTCCTGTATGATCATAGTAATAACTTAAAATTGTCAAAGGGGGTGACATATTCCCTTTAAGTCCTTTCATGCAGCACGAATGCCTTTAAAAAAGAATCTAGCCATGATATGACATGAGATTCTTTATGAATCCAACATTAAAATTCAATCAAACAAATAAAATTGGAGACATATAGAGGTGTGGCGCCCTGGACAAGCCAAGTCGTCACAGGTACTGCAACAACACCCCCCACACCCCGAGATAGGCACACCAGTCACACACAAATCCTTGTTGCCTCCCTCCAGGGGTTGATGTCCACACCAGGTGGGGTGGAGCCAGGCGGTTGGCCCCACCCACTGAGGAGTTCACAGTCCTGGAGGCAGGAAAGGAAGTCAGAACAGTTAGGGAGAGTGAAGGAGAAGGAGGGAAGTAGCAGTTGAGGAGCAATCTGACCGTGTCCGGGTACGTGGCCCGGGCACCAAGAGCAAGGTTGGCAGACGGTGGTGGCCGTCTGCAGGAGAGGCCGATTGACGCGGAACCATAGGACCGGGGACGGGCGGTGGCCCGCCGGTACCGAACCAGGGAGCGAAGAGAAGCCAGCATAAACCGGCAGGGCCTACGGACCCCGACCAGGCTTGGAGTCGCCGTTAAACCGGTCAAATCCGTTAGCGACTGGAACCTCCGGGGTTTCCTAGCAGCAAAGACCCGACTGAAGGCAACCGTCCAAACCGAGAAAGGGAAATACAGCTACCGCCACAGCTAGAATTCCCAGGGCCAGAGCCTGCGGTTAAAAGGGTCTCCTCCGGCACATATCCAAGCTGGGGAGTGGGTTACCGGTGGGAAGCCATCGGGACCGAAGATACACAACAGGTGCAGAGAAAGGCAGCCACCACCAACCTTCCGTGAGTGGCCACAGCAGCCGGCTGCGGGACCCGTCCATCCAGCCGTTTGTTTTACTGGAGACTCTTTATCCATTCTTGGCTGAGTGAGTACCACCGTGCCATCGGGCACCGCGCTGCCCCCGCGACCCTGCACCTCGCCAACCCGGCCTCCCCGACACCTCACCGGGCCCCGGGACCACCAACCCCCCTACCCACAGAGGGGAGAGAACCATCTCGGCTGCTCCCTGTCATCGCTCCCGGGATCCCCGTCCAGAGCAGCGGTGGTGTCCCAACCTTACCACAAACCGTGGGTGGCGTCACGGACCAACTCCCCAAACCCAAACTACCCCCTTTCACTCACGGGCGAGGAGCGCCGCTCGAGTCCCCGGATCCGGCCCACCGCTCGAGCCACCGAGCAGCAGCCGCAGCAGCGCCGGACCCGAGTGTGGTGAGCGCAGTGCCCTCCCCGCCCGCGACAGAGGTACAGAAGAGGACCTCAAATACCAATGGGCAGATCTCTAATACGACTATTTGCTTAAGCTTTTGGGATTTTATTGAGTTCAGTTTGCAACAACTTTGTAAATAAAGTGTTAATACTTTTATTTTAATTCAGAAAATGGGGCAATAGAAAACAATATTTAATGGATCTTTGGGCTTTTCATATATTTCTAATTTTCCGGCTGTTTACGCGGAATAAAAAAATACATATTTTGTAGTCGACATTAAAAAACATTCTAGCTACTTTTGTGTTGCTCGTGCATTTGAATGTAGTTGTATAAAATTATAGACTTCTCCAGATGCCAGAGAAAGCGTTCCTGGAATGATTTATTAAGTTTGACCCAGGGCATTAGTGAACAGCATTTTAGAAAGCTGTTGTGTTATACCATTTGTTCTAATTTGTGGGACCCTTTTGTACACATTCATGTTGGTCAGCTTCCATGGCCCCATTTCAACATCTAATATTTACCAGCTATAAGGGATTCTTCGTTAAAATGGCCACAAATGGAAGAAATATTCCAAACAAAATCTGTCAAAATGTGTTATCCATGCTTCCTCTATCTCTAACTAGCTGGCAGATTCGCTATCACACCCACATTGAGCAGAATGTAAACCAGGAAATAGAACAGAATGGGCTAAAAACAATAATATGCTCATTTTATGCAAAAGATGGCCAACAATATTTTAAACAAATCAAGGATATTTAGTACAATGTGGGAGACAAACTGTAAAACAGAGATGCAGGTGGCTTCAACAAATGGCTAAGCTGTTATTTACGAGAGATACATTGTTGAATGGTAAGATAGCCAAGAATAGCCATCTTGGTCATTTAATTGCACAAAAAAAAGAGCAAAACATTACATTTAGTCAATTCGATGAAAATTCTATTCCTTTCATTAGTTGTTAAAGGGAACCAACCACCAGGATTTTGCTATATGAAGTAAAGGCAGTGTCATACTGGCTCTAGGATGCTGAATCCAAGCATAACCTTTGTTGAAATCCACTATATCATATGTGTCAATGGACTTTAAAGGGAACTAATCACCAGGATTTTGATGTATAAGGTATCTTTCACACGTTCATGAAAAACACACACGTTTTGCGCGGTCCGTGGTGTAGGTGCATATGTGTGTGCATGTATCCGTGTGTATGTGTTCAGCATGTGCTGTGTGTGCTATCCGTGTGACATCCAGATAGCATACGGAGTGCATGAACTTCTATACTCACCTGTTCCCGGCGCTGCTGCTGCTTCTGCATCGCAGTGAATATTTATGAGCATATTAAGGGGACCTGGAAGCAAATGACAGCAGCGCCAAAGAAAGCGGTGCTGGGGACAGGGGAGAATAGAATATAATTTTATTTTAAAGACATGAGTTTTCTCCGGTACAAGTGACATTAGTACTGCAGAAGAAAAACGGACATGTCACCGTGTGGAGCACACAGACATGCATGTGCTCCACATGGATACATGACCATGTGAAAACATGGAGGTGTGCGCAGACCCATTGATTTTAAAGGGTTTACGTATGTCTGTGTTTCCGGTACCTGTAAAACTGGATGTCACACGTACTGGAAACATGGACGTGTAAAGGAGGCCTAAGGTAATGGCAGCGCCTTTCATTGGCATGTGCATCATGGTTGGGCCTTTCTGGGTCAGCAAATTCCTTTTTTTTGTTTCCTTTTCTAAATAATGATTCTCCCTACACAAAAAATTGTACAAAAAAATGCAAAAACTTAGTACAGTCCCTTGAGATAAGCAAGCACCTTGTAATCAACTAATTTTATTTTTTTTTGTGAAAACTATTGTGATACCTTGCTACTGATTTCCAGTGCATTAATGAAGAAATAAGGTGTATTTGTGATTTAAAAGCAGCAGGAAAGATCGCAGCTACACCCTATGACTGATAAATCACACCTAGTCTGGTATTGCTGCTGGTACCTCTCCTATCTCTCTGTTCCCCGATCTTCTGTGTAAAAAGGGAGTAGCCTTTTTTTGTTGTTGATTCATGCAACCTGAGGAACAAATTTTCCGTGACCTGGGAATTTTTTAAAATTTGACTTGAATTTTAGTTGCGTCAATCGATTCGATCATCCCCAGTAATTACATTATTTTATTAGATTATCTTTGAGGATGTGAAAATGGAGGAATGTGTTTGCATAAAAACCATTAATGCATTTTTAAAGCACAAAATAAAAAAGTAAGAAAAACAAATCAAGAGAGATTATTGTGCAAGTAGACCAATGAGATATTGATTCGCCCTCACCTATCTGTGCCAAAAGGACTTGACATTTATCAGTGGAAAGGTTTAAATAAACCTAAATCTATTTCCATTATCAGACACATACATTGTTTAAGAGCACTGTCCATTCTACCCTCCAGAATTTATCTCAGATGATGGGAATGATCATTAGGCGGTATATGCAGAAGTAAACTAAGTAATTTATCATCATACTTACATTACTCAAAAATAACTGCACACCATCAATTTTCAAGACACAAGTATGCCTTCATCTATTTATTTGAAACAGTTTGTCTCGATTTATCTGGAGTTCATTTGCAAGTCAATTGTTGATGTGCTGCAAAGAAATGCTTAAATCTGACAGCATGTAAAAGAGCTCACACATATTCTCAAGAACTGATCCTTGGGCTTTTGTCACCAGTTCTATTGCTTCTTGGGATGGTTTTTCGGGAGTGTTCTTTAATAAAAACATGTGGACAAGTTCTAACCTACTATGACATTTTCGAGTGATGAGCTTTTAATTAATTGCATGCTATCCAAAGGCTTTTCATACTTTCAAAATTCCGTTTTGTTTTGCCTTGATCAATTTGATGTGTTTGCCCAATATTTGTAGAGATTTGTTTAATTCTATGCTTGTAGACCACTTGCATTGCATTCACAGTCCGGTAAATACAAGTACATCTTAATAAATTAGAATATCATCAAAAAGTGAATTCATTTCAGTAATTCAGTACAAGAAGGGAAACGCACATATTATATAGAGTCATTACACACAGAGGGATCTATTTCAAGTGTTTATTTCTGTTACTGTTGATGATTATGGCTTACAGCCAATGAAAACTCAAACGCCATTATCTCAGAAGATTAGAATAATTATTGCAAAACACCTGCAAATGCTTCTTAAGCATTTAAAATGGTCCCTAGTCTGGATCAGTAGGTTACACAATCATGGGGAAGACTGTTGACTTGACAGATGTCCAGAAGGCAGTCATTAACACACCCCACAAAGGAGGGTAAGCCAGAAAAGGTCATTAATAAAGAAGCTTGCTGTTCACAGAGTGCTGTATTCAAGCATATTAATGGAAAGTTGAGTGGAAGGAACTCACCCCAGGGCTTTGGGGTACTCGGTACCGGGCCCTGTATTCACAGAGAACTATCACAGGTGGCTGTTGTCCGGTTCCATGACCCTAGGGGTCACTTGAAAAGGGGAATTTTGTACAAAGTGAAAAAAGAAGAGTTTTTTGTGACGCCACTTTCAGTATGCAGCTATATGTATGAAGCCACCGCTGCAAAGTCTCTCTCTGCTGGGGCTGGTGGTGCTGGGCAGATTGAATGTTATGGCTCTCCGCAAGTAGAACTAGGCCCGAGGGGAGGATGATGGTGGGTGTAATATTGTGATGGAGATGTATAGGAAAAATCTAGACAACACAGGAGCTGCGGTTTTACGTATGCTTCACTCACTGGTTTGGAGTTGCTGCTACCCGGCTCATGCTGGTTTCTACCAATCCGGTATTCCCTTTGTCCCAGTGCCACTGTAGTGACCTGGTGAGCTTCACTTCCATGCACCTGTCTGTAGTTGGTGGATCCCCATGACCTGAAGCGTTCTTGGGGTCCCCTCCTGTTGTCACCATCTTAGCCCGTATGGCAGGCAGCTTGAACCTCTCTTGGGTCGGACCTCTGTCCTTGTTCTCAGGTTCCCACTTTGCTGCTGTGCCCCAGACACTAACGTCAATGAGGTCCTTAATAGTCCCCTCGCCGGGCAGATATTATCAGGTAAACTTGTAGCGTTCTCCTGATCTAGGGCTCTGTACTCCGCTGGTGCTCAGTCCAGTGAGTACCTGCACTGTACTCTCCCTGGCAACTGTACTCCTTTTACTCAGTCACTTTACACTTTCCGTCGGTGTACTGACTTCTGACTTAACGTTTTGCTGACTTCTGTATCACCGGTTTCACGTCTAACTGACTTCTGTCTCAGAAGATGTCCGTCTCCCATCACTTCACTGACTAGCCCCTCTTCCTCCCAAGTTTCTGACTAGTGGATTGGATGCGTTCTGACCAATAGGTAACCATCCATCAGTTCCACCTCTAGCATGCCACCCAGTCTGGGGAAAAGGGCGTGTCTGTCTGTTGTGGTGTTTTCGGCACTGGTCTTCCAGGAATCCGGGGTTTGTTGTAGTACCCTATGTCACATGACACTCAGGGGTGCCACAGAAGGAAAAAGTGTGGTAGAAAAAGGTGCACAAGCAACTGGGATAAACGCAGCCTTGATAGGATTGTTAAAAAAAGACCATTCAAAAATTTGGGGGAGATTCACAAGGAGTGGACTGCTGCTTTAGTCAGAGCTGCAAGAGCCACCACACACAGACTTATTGTCACGGATGTGTCTGGACCTTCAGGTGCTGCTGCTAATCAGTGCCGGGGGCAGGGTTTAACTATGAGGTATGAGGTCAGTTGTCATCTAGTGATAATCTGTTCCTGATAATACAATGATTATATCCAAAAAGCAAAACACAGTGCAGTAAGTGTCATCGCTGTAATCAGCGTCTCTGCTCCTACATTATGGTGCTCTAAAATTGCTTAGCAAAAGCCTGGTGATAGATTCCCTTTCATGAAATAAAAAGAACTAAAAAAAAACAGGAAAACTTCAAGCTTCTCCTAAATAAGAATCTGGGACTACAGGGACTTTGTTTTCCAAAGCACAGATCTTGTACATGGTTCCTTTTTCAGTGTCTAAATATTTTGGTCTTAATTAAGGATTTTTGGATTCTGATGCCTGTTACATCCCATATTTAGTATATTTGTTTCCATGACAATTTAAAGTTTTCTTCTTGTAGATATTTTGCTTTACATAGAGTATACTCATACTTGCAGGGAGGGGTAGAGAACTATGGTTGCACTTGGGTCCTTAAATGTAAAGAACTCAATTGGTCTCTCTTCTTCATATAAGCAGAAAAATAATATATATGACACATACATAAAAAAAGACAGAGACGCTCACCTGGAATAACATGTTCTGATTGGCTAATAAAGATATTGTGTGGACAGTGCTCATCTTATTAGGTGGTGCTATTGATTAGGCATCGCACTACTCTGCACGGGGATGTGTGTATTGAGGTCCCCACCGGCTGCTCCTCCTCTCAGTCCTGGTGGTGTGGTTACTCTGGTGGAAGCATGAATAATAAAAAAAATGCTCATAAAATGTACTCCTGGCACAGATCTTCAAGGCACTAGATGGAAATGGGCTCTAGATGAAGGTTCTAATATAAACTGCTATATTAGTCATGCCGCTCCAGCAAAAAATTATTTGGACAACACATTTTCAAGTCAAACATCCCACTTCATCCGGTCCTGAAATGCCTTGCTCGAATACATTTTTTTTTAAATCTATACAACCCAATCTGGCCATTTACTTTAGACACATAATCTGTATCCCATTGGTAACCTGTGCCCTCATGTACCATACCAAGTAAGATTTGTCATCCATTTTTGAATTACCTCTCTGAAATAATCATTTTCACTTTATAAGGTACAGGTTTAATTAGTTACTGTCGTAGCAAACTTTGGTTTAATGTTCCATTCGTTCTGAGAGACCAATACAGTATACAAATAGAATAGATAAACTAAGCTGCCGCTGAAGCAGTGACAGCCAACAAACTGGCATGTGCTACATCCGGGTAGGGTCAATTGTAACAATCTATCAATGACGATGCCATTAGATTTCACCAAAATTGTAGCACGCTAGGGTGAGTCTCAATTAGTATATCTGAACTTATTATTTGGCACAAATTGCTTAAAAACCTACAAAATGACTCAACAAAAAAAAAATAATAATAATAATAAAAAATAACCAACCATAAAAACAAACAAACAAACAAACAAACAAAACAATAAAAATAATAGAAGTGTTGGTAAATTCAATTCATTACATTGTAATGTACACATATGAAGGTACAACCTTGATGATACTTACCGTCTTTTTTGGATTATAAGACGTACTTTTCCTGCCCAAAAATTGGGAGGAAAGTAAGGGGTGTGTCTTAAAATCCGAATGCACCTTACCAGGAGGTGGTGGAGAGGGGTCACAGGAGGCACACAGGTGCTGTGCTGGGGCCTGTGCAGCGGTGGACTGTGCTGGGGCCTGTGCAGTGGCAGGCTGTGCTGGGGCCTGTGTTGCAGCAGGCTGTGCTGAGGCTGTTGAAGCAGCAAGCTGTGCTGAGCCTGTTGTGGCAGCGGGCAGTGCTGGTGCCTGTACGGTGGAGGGCTGTGCTGGGGCCTGTGTGGCAGCGGGCTGTGCTGGGGCCAGTACGGTGGTGGGCTGTGAGCCAGGGGCATCCTGAAAATGTCAGCAGTGCATGGTTCAAATAATGGTGCCCAGAGGCAGTGCATGCGCAGATGAAGCTCTCGGCTCAAGATCTCATCTGTGCATGCATCTCCTCCAGTCCATTGATCTCCCAGCAGCAGACTTAAGGATAATGGCGCCCAGAGGTGGTGCGTGCGCAGATGAGATCTCGGCTTGTCATTGTGCCGAAACCTCAATCTGCGCACGCGCCGACTCCCGGCGCCATTTTTTTGGAGCCTGCACTGCCAACAGTTTCTGGAAGTTGCCTACCTCCCATCATCTGGGACACCCACCACCCGCACCATCTGCATCATCGCCCTCCTCCACCCCCCCTGCCTCCTGTGACACCGATCCACCACTGTTGCCACCCCCCCCCAGTAAAAGACCACTGGATTGCAAGAAGGACCCCCTTTTTTTCACCTTTCTTTTTCTCTAATTTGGGGTGCGTCTTATAAACCAAAAAAATATACGGTGTATATTTACATGGCAGCTGAAATGGCATTCGTGCAATCATCTTTTCAGGCTATTTAGGATATTTGTACCATATATGAGTTAAGAATTTTAATCAACATATACAAATAAAATAAAACACAACCTGTAAACCTTTGCATAATTACGTTAATTAATTCTCTTAATTTTGTTGGCCTTTAAAACTTGTTGCCTGAGATTTTTGCCTCATTATAAGGGCACCACTGGGAGGCTTGTAATCTAAAAAAATGTCATTAGATTTAAGAGAGAGTTGTATCTGTGATAATGTATTACAGCTCAATGTAGAAAAAACACTAAATTAAAAGGCATAATGTTTCTAGGTATGTATAAATATAAATGACTTACCTGGATCAGCTCACTGCACATTACCAGAAAAATAATTAACACAGTAAATTGACCCAAGCAGAGTCATTTATCAAAATTTGCCAACATCCATTTTCTAGGAATAATTTAATTACCATATTCTATAATGTATTTATGATGGGGATTATATTACCTGGTAACTGTATATATAATATAGTGCTGAATACTTAAATAACTAGGAATAAACAGTTTTGAAATTTAAGAAGGATTCTTTCCATAAAGTGTTGTTCTATGTAAAAAATCATAATTACCTCTGCAGTGTACATCATAAAATCTAAAAGAGATGTTATATAAGTATGAATAGTTTGAAGGTAAGCTCTAAATTTTCAGTAACATCACAAAAAAGGGAGAAAAAGAGGTCAATTGGACATAATTTTACACAAAACCCTAAAAATGGGCAGGATAAAATTATCACCTTTCTAAAATTGTGGGTATACAACTTTGTTTTACCCATGTGATGGTCATTCAAACTCACCTGTCATAGGTGTGGGCAATAAGAAAGTCAGACTTGAAACTTGATAAAAAGGGAAGAAATTGAATCAGCCTTTGCATTATGTGTCTATGTGTGCCACACTAAGCAAGGAGAATAGAAAGACGAGAAGAGAAATGTCTGATGACTTGAGAACAAAAGTGGTTGAACAATGTCAACAATCTCAAGGTTACAAGTTCATCTCCAGAGATGCTCATGTTCCTTTGTCTACAGTCCGCAACACAATCAAGAAGTTTAGCACCCATAGAACTGTAGCTAATCTCCCTGGACGTGGACGGCAGAGAAAAACTGATGAACAATTGCAACGCAGAATAGTCCGGATGGTGGATAAGCAGCTCCAATCAAGTTCCAAAGAAATTGAAGCTGTCCTGCAGGCTTAAGCTGGTGTCACACTAAGCGACAGCGACAACGACGTCGCTGTTACGTCACCATTTTCGGTGACGTAACAGCGACCTTGTAAGTCGCTGTTATGATCGCTGCTTAGCTGTCAAACACAGCAGAAGCAGCGATCATAACGTCGCTGTGCTACATGTGCAGAGAGCAGGGAGCCGCGCTTAGCGCTGGCTCCTTGCTCTCCTAGGTACAGTACACATCGGGTTAATTAACCCGATGTGTGCTGCAGCTACATGTCACAGTGCAGAGAGCAGGGAGCCGCGCGCACTGCTTAGCGCTGGCTCCTTGCTCTCCTTGCTACAGTATACATCGGGTTAATTACCCGATGCGTACTGCAGCCACATGTCACAGTGCAGGAGCCGGCACTGGCAGCAAGAGCGGAGGCTGGTAACCAGCGTAAACATCGGGTAACCAGGGAAAGGTCTTCCCTTGGTTACCCGATGTTTACGCTGGTTACAGCTTACCGCAGCTGCCAGTGCCGGCTCCTGATCGCTTCATTTCGTCGCTCTCTCGCTGTCACACACAGCGATGTGTGTGTCACAGCGGGAGAGTGACGATCAAAAAATGAAGCTGGACATTCAGCAACGACCGGCGACCTCACAGCAGGGGCCAGGTCGTTGCTGGATGTCACACACAGCGACAGCGACGGGACGTCGCTGCAACGTCACAGAAAATGGTGACGTAGCAGCGACGTCGTTGTCGTCGTCGTTATGTGTGACACCAGCTTTAGGGTGCATCAGTATCAGTGAAAACTATTCGTCGACATTTGCTATAGCAGGAGATCCAGGAGGACCCCACTGCTGACACAGAGACAAAAAAAGCTAGACTACACTTTGCCAAAATATATGTAAGTAAGCCTAAATCCTTCTGGGAAAGCGTCTTGTGGATGATAGAACATTTTGGCAAAGCCCATCATTCTACTGTTTGCACTCTTTTGTCACAGAGTTGTATCAGTCACCTGATTTTGTTGGCGGTGTTTCCTGGTTGGAGGAGCCTGTCTGTTACGGTTGCTGCGAGCACTGGAGACTATGTCCAGATTTCTTGCTACTGCACATGTGCGAGCGCTGGAGACTAAGTCCAGATTTCTTGCTACTGCACATGTGCGAGCGCTGGAGACTAAGTCCAGATTTCTTGCTACTGCACATGTGCGAGCGCCGGAGACTAAGTCCAATCTTGGAGCCATTGCACATGTGCGGGTGACATCATCGCTGACACGAGGTCACATGTCTCTGACACCTTCTATGCCGATTGGTCGCTGGTTATGTGCTTGTGACGTCTTGCTCGGTGATAGGCCAGCATGACGTCACTCCTGTCGTTCTGGCAGCGGATTGGCTCTGGTGTCCTCCATCTTGGATGAGGCACAGAGTCTATATAAGACCCTGACACACGCCGCATGGTGCTCAGTCCTCTTGGTTCATGCATATGAGTAGACGCTCTGTGCGCGTTCCTCTAGGCATTCCTCTGTCTATGCTAGGTGAGCGCTACCGGCAGGGTAGCATTCTTATACCTTACAGCTTTGGCTGCTGTCCGTATCCTTACCTCTTAGGGGAGCGGACATAGGCAGGTGCCTGAGGCACATGGTCTGGCTGGGCCTTGTGATTCTACTCGTAGGTGGACGTTGCCGCTAGGGTAACGTTCCTTATACTGCGTCTGGCAGTTGTTCGTATCCTCGTACACTAGGGGAGCGAACAGAGGTAGGAGCTTTGTGCGGCTTACGCTGCTGTTCGTCTCTTTTGCACCACTAGAAGAGCGGACCTAGGCAGGTGCCATATCTAGTGGTTCGTGTCCTCGCACACTAGTGGAGCGAACGCAGGTAGGAGCTTTGTGCGGCTTATGCTGCTGTTCGTTTCTTTTGCACCACTAGAAGAGCGGACCTAGGTAGGTGCCATTTCGCACACATTGCCTTTGTCTCTGTGATTATTAACAGAGATCATTCCACACACCCTCCAAGTAAGGGAGGAATTGCTTTACTTACTTATTATATCCTTCTGTGAGTTAACAGAGGTATTGCACTCTGCCATAGTCTGCAGCAAAGTCTTTGCACGGTGGACCCTGACTGTCTGATACTCCTTTCGGTTATTATCAGACAGCCCCCCGTAACATTAGGACTGAGCCAAGGGTCTGGCAGTTATGGCAGAATATCAGCAGTTACACCGTTACATACAAGTACTTGAGTCACGGCTCAAGAGTATAGAGGATAAACCTCAGACCATGGTGACATCTGCACATGATCCTCGACTTGCTCTGCCAAACAGATATTCTGGCGATGCCAGATCATGTCGTGGTTTCATTAGTCAGTGTCAGATACACCTAGAGGTCAACTCTTCTCGCTTCTCTACGGAGAGGTCCAGAGTAGGCTTTATCATCTCCTTACTTCAGGACAAAGCCTTAGAATGGGCGACTCCCCTATGGGAGCGCTCTGATGTGGTTACTCTGAGACATCAAGACTTTCTTGATGCTCTTAAGGCGGTATTCATGGGTCCGCAGGTTACCCATGATGCGGCTCTGAGACTGTTAGATCTATCTCAGGGTTCGTTATCCACTAGTTCTTATGCCATTGCTTTTAGAACTCTGGTGGCAGAACTAGATTGGCCAGAGAAGGTGTTGATTCCTATCTTCTGGAGAGGGTTGGCAGGCTATGTCAAGGATGCCCTTGCTACTCGTGAGGTCCCTGCTTCTCTGGAGGACTTGATCACAGTAGCAACGAGGATCGATGTACGCCATAAGGAACGTAGACTCGAGGTCTCTTCCTCACGCCCTAAGCATCGGGCTATTCCAGTTGTTGAGGGTCCACTACCATCTTCCTCAGCATCTGAAACATCTCCCACTCCTATGGAGTTAGGTCATACGTTCTCCAGACTACGCAAGTCTGGTCCTCCTATATGTTACGTATGTCGTCAGGCTGGGCACTATGCCAACAAGTGTCCTAGTCGTCAGGGAAACTCCCTGGCCTAGTAACCATTAGAGGGGGGTTACTAGAGACGTCTTCTGCACCCTCTAAGTGTTGTATCCCAGGTCAGCTCTCGTTATCTGAGAATACATGGCCTATTATGGCTTTTGTGGATTCCGGAGCTGACGGGATTTTTGTGTCCTCAGGATTTGTAAAGGGACACAATATTCCCTCTATCATGTTAGAGGCGCCTATTCCTGTCCGTGTTGTTAATGGAACTATGTTGTCTGACTCCATTACATTGAGGACAGTTCCCTTGCGCCTTTCCCTGTCTCAGGGTCACATAGAGGAGATTTCTTTTCTTGTTTTGCCTGAGGGTATAGACGACGTCCTTCTGGGTCTTCCATGGCTTCGGACTCATGCTCCTCACATTGACTGGGAGTCTGACAGCATTATTAGTTGGGGTTCGAAATGTCAGTCCCAATGTCTTCCCTTACCACCTAAGGTCGTTGCGGTTGCATCAACTGATCTCTCTCCCATACCTACACCCTATTTGGATTTCGCTGACGTGTTCTCCAAACAGGGTGCTGAGGTTCTTCCACCCCATAGGCCGTATGACTGTGCCATAGACCTTATCCCAGGTTCGGTTCCACCTAAAGGCAGGGTTTACCCCCTGTCGATACCTGAGTCTGAGGCCATGTCGACCTATATAAGAGAGAGTTTAGAGAAGGGGTTCATTCGTAAGTCTGTCTCTCCCGCGGGAGCTGGGTTCTTCTTTGTTCGGAAGAAAGAGGGTGATTTGCGTCCCTGCATAGATTACAGGGGTCTCAACGCAATCACAATAAAGAACAAATACCCATTACCTTTAATTTCGGAGCTCTTTGACAGACTGAGAGGAGCTCAAGTTTTTACGAAGTTGGATCTGCGGGGTGTGTATAACTTGGTACGAATTCGAAAGGGTGACGAATGGAAGACCGCTTTTAACACCCGAGACGGTCACTATGAATACCTCGTCATGCCTTTTGGGTTATGTAATGCACCCGCAGTATTTCAGGACTTCGTAAACGATGTGTTCAGGGATTTACTGTTATCCTCAGTAGTGGTGTATCTGGACGACATCCTGATTTTTTCTCCTGATCTGGAGACTCATCGTCAGGATGTCGTTCGTGTCCTTTCCCGTTTAAGGGAGCACTCATTGTTTGCTAAACTCGAGAAATGTGTATTCGAGCAGTCCTCATTGCCTTTTTTGGGTTACATTATCTCACAAGAGGGTCTGGCTATGGATCCTGCGAAGCTCTCTGCTGTCCTGCAATGGTCCGAACCTCATTCCTTGAAGGCGGTGCAACGCTTCTTAGGATTCATAAATTATTACAGGCAGTTCATACCCCATTTTTCTACTTTGGTGGCCCCTTTGGTGGCCTTAACTAAGAAAGGTGCTAATCCCAAAGCCTGGTCTACTGAGACATCTCAGGCTTTTGAGGCAGTAAAAAGACACTTTTCAACTGCTCCCGTTCTTCAAAGACCCGATGAGAATAAGCCCTTCCTTTTAGAGGTTGATGCCTCTTCAGTGGGTGCTGGTGCGGTCTTGTATCAAAAGAACGGTGCAGGTAGAAAAAGGCCGTGTTTCTTCTTTGCTAAAACCTTTTCACCGGCAGAGAGAAACTATACCATTGGGGATAGGGAACTGCTCGCCTTGAGATTAGCCTTGGAGGAGTGGCGTCACTTGCTGGAAGGAGCGAAACATCCTTTCCAGGTCTATACAGACCATAAGAATCTGACGTACTTACAAACCGCTCAGCGTCTGAATCCTCGCCAAGCCCGCTGGTCCTCGTTTTTCTCCCGCTTTCACTTCTCCATCAACTATCTGTCTGGGAGTAAGAATAACAAGGCAGACGCCCTGTCTCGCTCTATGCTTTCTACCCAGGAAGAGATTGACGAACCTCGTCTTATCCTTCCCTCCAGGGTTTTTCATACGCTCTCCCCTGTGACGTTAGACCAAATCCCACCGGGCAAGACCTTTGTTCCGCCTGATCGACAGAATGATATACTGTCATGGGCCCACACCTCAAAGGTGGGTGGGCATTTTGGTATTAGGCGGACACGAGAGTTACTGGAGAGGTGGTATTGGTGGCCACACTTAGCCAGCCACGTCAAGAGATATGTCGGTTCCTGCTACTCGTGTGCTCGCAACCGTCCATTACGGCAGAGACCGGCTGGGCTCTTGCATCCTTTACCAGTGCCAGATAGACCATGGGAGGTGGTAGGCATGGACTTTGTGGGTGATCTTCCATGTTCACAGGGACATAGATTTGTGTGGGTCATTACGGACCATTTCTCCCGGATGGTTCATCTCGTACCGTTATCGAGAATCCCATCTTCCAGGGTACTAGCCAAACTATTCCTCAAGCATGTCTTTAGGCTTCACGGGATGCTAGATCGTATCATTTGTGATAGAGGCCCGCAATTTACTTCCCGTTTCTGGCGAGATCTTTGTAGCCTTCTGCAAATTGAGTTGAATCTCTCTTCGGCATACCATCCGGAGACTAATGGTTTGGTTGAACGTACCAATCAATCTATGATTATATACCTTCGACACTTTGTTGCTGAGAACCACGATAACTGGTCCTCCCTCCTACCCTGGGCAGAATTTGCCCTTAACAATTCGCTGGCTGAGGCCACTGGGCAGACACCGTTCGTACTCAATAATGGGCAACACCCTAGGGTACCGGTACCGTTTCCCGCTGCTGCACCTCCTCCTCTTGTGGCCGACTGGGCAACTAATGCCAGAGAGGTTTGGGATCGGACTCAAGAGTCGATCCAAGCAGCTAAGGACCGTATGAAGACGGTGTCCGATCGGTTTCGTCGCCCGGCTCCTGTCTTTTCTCCAGGGGACTTTGTGTGGCTCTCTGCAAAACACGTGAGACTTAGAGTGAGCTCTGTCAAATTTGCTCCTCGCTTCCTGGGTTCTTATGAGGTTCTTCGACAGGTAAATCCTGTAGTCTATCAATTGAAGTTACCTGTCCATCTTAGGATTCATGACAAATTCCATGTCTCACTGCTAAAGCCGGCTATTTTACCTCACGCTCGTGAAGTGCACTCTCCTGCCTCTGATTCCTCTCGCTCTAGCTATGAGGTACGAGCCATAGTTGGTTCTAAGATGGTTAGAGGGCGCAGGTTCTTCTTGATAGATTGGGAGGGCTATGGCCCGGAACATCGCTCTTGGGAGCCTGAGGAGGCTGTCCATGCTCCCGACTTAGTTGCCGATTACCTGCGTCGCCGGGAGGGGGGCCCTTGAGGGGGAGGTACTGTTACGGTTGCTGCGAGCACTGGAGACTATGTCCAGATTTCTTGCTACTGCACATGTGCGAGCGCTGGAGACTAAGTCCAGATTTCTTGCTACTGCACATGTGCGAGCGCTGGAGACTAAGTCCAGATTTCTTGCTACTGCACATGTGCGAGCGCCGGAGACTAAGTCCAGATTTCTTGCTACTGCACATGTGCGAGCGCTGGAGACTAAGTCCAGATTTCTTGCTACTGCACATGTGCGAGCGCCGGAGACTAAGTCCAATCTTGGAGCCATTGCACATGTGCGGGTGACATCATCGCTGACACGAGGTCACATGTCTCTGACACCTTCTATGCCGATTGGTCGCTGGTCATGTGCTTGTGACGTCTTGCTTGGTGATAGGCCAGCATGACGTCACTCCTGTCGTTCTGGCAGCGGATTGGCTCTGGTGTCCTCCATCTTGGATGAGGCACAGAGTCTATATAAGACCCTGACACACGCCGCATGGTGCTCAGTCCTCTTGGTTCATGCATATGAGTAGACGCTCTGTGCGCGTTCCTCTAGGCATTCCTCTGTCTATGCTAGGTGAGCGCTACCGGCAGGGTAGCGTTCTTATACCTTACAGCTTCGGCTGCTGTCCGTATCCTTACCTCTTAGGGGAGCGGACATAGGCAGGTGCCTGAGGCACATGGTCTGGCTGGGCCTTGTGATTCTACTCGTAGGTGGACGTTGCCGCTAGGGTAACGTTCCTTATACTGCGTCTGGCAGTTGTTCGTATCCTCGCACACTAGGGGAGCGAACAGAGGTAGGAGCTTTGTGCGGCTTACGCTGCTGTTCGTCTCTTTTGCACCACTAGAAGAGCGGACCTAGGCAGGTGCCATATCTAGTGGTTCGTGTCCTCGCACACTAGTGGAGCGAACGCAGGTAGGAGCTTTGTGCGGCTTATGCTGCTGTTCGTCTCTTTTGCACCACTAGAAGAGCGAACCTAGGTAGGTGCCATTTCGCACACATTGCCTTTGTCTCTGTGATTATTAACAGAGATCATTCCACACACCCTCCAAGTAAGGGAGGAATTGCTTTACTTACTTATTATATCCTTCTGTGAGTTAACAGAGGTATTGCACTCTGCCATAGTCTGCAGCAAAGTCTTTGCACGGTGGACCCTGACTGTCTGATACTCCTTTCGGTTATTATCAGACAGCCCCCCGTAACACTGTCCCTCTATGCCTCATTCCTGGGAGCATGCCGCGTTATCAAGAAGTTCCCTCCATCATCACGGTGCCAGTTATAGTCCTGCTCTGTAGCGTGCTCACCTGGTCCCTATAGGTACTCTAGATTCTGTCCGTTACTTCCCCCGACCTTTCCTGACCTGCCTGACATCCATTCTGCCTGACCTCACTGTCTCCCATCTCCTCCGTCTTGTCTTACCTTCCGTGCCTCCCTCCTCCCTGTTTTTTGTCCCGTCCCTGCACTCCCTCCTTTGGCTTGCTCTTACAGTTACTGACTTCTGGCCTGTCCCTGACCCTGACTCTGTCTCCTCCCTTGTACTATGTTCCCTCTCGGCTCTGACCCGCCTAGTATGACTCCTCTTAGCAGCCACTTAGCTACCTAGGACACTGTGTGCTTTGGCTCCCTCTAGTGGTTGTTCTTGTTACAGACTGCTCTAGTTCCCACTTGTAATTGATCTTGTCCCACATGGTGTGTTGACACCCCTAGTGGTGACATCACATTACCAAAAACAGAATGAAGCCTACAAAGTAAAGAACACAGTACATACAGTCAAATATGGTGACGGTTCAAAGATGTTTTGTGGTTGTTTTGTTGCTACTGGGTGCATTGACTGTGTGCAAGGCATCATGAAATCTGAAGATTACCAAAGGATCTCAATATAGTGCCCAGTGTCAGAAATCTGGGTTTGCGTCCTAGGTCATCGCTCTTCTGGCAGGATGATGACCCCAAATATACCTTAAGGGTATGTGCGCACTAGGCGTTTTTTTCACGCTGTGTTTTTATGTGCTTTTTGTCTTAAAAACGCACCCGCGGCAAAAAAAACGCTGCAAAAACGCATGCATTTTTACCGCGTTTTGGTGCGTTTTTTGCTGCATTTTTGCTCACTTCGTTTTTAATCAGTGAACAATGTCATTAAAGATTGTTGATGAAAGAAAAAAAAAAGGTCTGATGTCATTTCCTTCTTCAATATGTTCTTCACTGTATGCAGGAGAGCAGACAGCTGCAGAACTAGTGGAGATGTCCAATGGAGGGAGATGTCCGAGATTGTTAATAGATATTGGTCGGTACTTTTAACTGACAATGATCTAGCCAGTACTTTAACTCCCCGTCCGGCAATAACACCAAAAAGGGCTAAAACCCTAAAAGATCAGATTGTGAGGAGTCACTATACCCCTAAAGTAGAGAGGAATCTTTTTGGCATCAATAAAGGTCCAAGGTGGGGTTCACGGTCATGTGGTGACTGTGGAGCTTACTCACAAATTGATCGTGTGGAGGAGTTCTGGGACTCGTCTCAGGAAAATATATACAAAATTGTACACTTTATTAACTGTCGAACCTCCTGGATCATCTACTGGGCCATTTGTCCTTGTGGACTGATTTATGTCGGTTTGACTACTCGGGAGTTCCGGGTACGTATTCTGGAGCATATCCGGGATATAAAAAATGCTGTCAAGATACACAAACCCGAAGAAATTTGCCTTTTAAAAAATATTCCTAAACATTTTAAAGATAAGCACAATTGCAATTGGCTATTACTTAAATTTAGGGGTATAGAGAAGATCCACTTTGGGGCAAGAGGAGGAGATATGAAAAATCTACTACATCAAAAGGAAGCCCGATGGATAACAATCTTAGACACTGTTAAACCCAAAGGTCTAAATGATGTTATTAGTTATAAACCATTTTTAATTTAACTTAATGACTGATTGGGCTCACGGTTCTGTCCTGGTAAGAGGTGTTGGATCTCTGGCTGCCTGTTGCTCACCACATGTTTTAATATTTTATTTTAATATATTTTTTTGATATGGCTGTTTTTTTCTTGGACATATGGAAAAGCACAACAATCTACTATAGAGAAGAGGAACCGGCCTGATCTGGGAATTCTCAGAGTATCTCATGCTTGTTTTAAAAATATAGTGAAATACAATTGTTTATTTTATTTTATAATTGCAATTGCATGTTTGCCCTCTGTGCATACCTCTTCAAAAATGGCGGTTCTGGCTTCTGTCCTGTGCGCGCACGGTGGTCTGATCTCCTCTCCTCCCCTGTGCCTGGCGTCCTATCGGGTGCAGAGTGTGCGCGCATGCGCGCACTGTGTTCCTGTACGCCGGTCGCAGTGGAAGTTGGACATCTGATCACCGGAGCGCGCCGCCATAGGACAGTAAGTTTTACTTGTCCGGGTTAAAAGGCAGCCTTACACACCACACCTGCACCTCCCGACGAAGCGATAGCGAAACGCGAAGAAGTGCAGGGTGGTGTGTCTGTACGGTGTCTGCGGTGACACTTGGGTAGGTTATTATACTTATACATGGTCCCAGGTGGTTCCGCAATCCTCCATGTGAGACAGACCCTGGTATTGTGTGGTCTGCTAACACGTACTCTACTTGTCAAATGCGGTTTTGCTGCAACAATTGGGAATTGATATGTGCATTTATGTATGTGCCATTTGTAATTGTATATCATACTTGCTGACTGTCTATTTGCCATGTTTATTATCGATCCCACATGTGATTGACATGCTCACATACTGACATGAGTATCCATATTCCATCCATGGAGAGTTGTGATGATTATTAATGTTATATGACTTTTTCCCTCAGACGCTGTTTATTCAGACACACCCCCCTGCAGTTTGCAGTTTTAACATGTGCACATCGTTGTATCTTGCCTTGTTCACTTTTTTGCATCCCTATGATAATATATGTAAAATTAAAAATTTGTATGAAATAAAGCATATTTATTAGGAAACCGATACATTTGGTTCTTTATGCTTATTGACAGTATATATAAAAATATGGAGGTCTTTTGTAGGAACAAGCTGCAGAACTAGTGTATGCAGGAGAGCAGACAGCAGCTGCAGAACTACAAGGCTCAGCATCCTCCATCCAGGACTGTCTGCAGGAGTTTTTTGCCCCAAAAAAAAAAATGACATGGGCTTTGCTATATTTTTGTATGCTAGCCAGGTACAGCAGGCAGGTACGGGCTGCCCCCAACCCCCAGCTGCCTATTTGTACCCGTCTGGCCATCAAAAATATAGGGAAGCCCCTTTTTTTTTTTATTTCAGGAATTTCAAGAAATAATTAAAAAAAAATGACGTGTGCTTCAATTTTTGAGTCCAGCCAGCTAGGCAGCTGTGGACTGGAATCCACAGTGCAGGGTGCCCATGCTTTCTGGGCACCCCCGCTGCGAATTGCAGTCCGCAGCCACCCCAGAAAATGGCGCTTTCATAGAAGCGCCATCTTCTGGCGCTGTATCCAACTCTTCCAGCTGCCCTGATGTCAGGTGGCTCGCTGGGTAATAATGGGGTTAGGACTAGCTGTATATTGTCAGCTGGCCCTAAGCCCAAAATTCATGATGTCACGCCAATATTAGACATGGCCACCATGAATTTCTAGTAAGAATAAAAAAAACACAACACACAGAAAAATATTTTTATTAGAAATAACACAACACAATTAGTGACTCCATCTTTATTGAAATAAAGAACCACCCTCCGCAGTAATCCTGGGTCAAGGGTCCCGTGCCGTCCAATCCGGATCCAATATCATCTGATCAGTTTGCTGGAAGGCAAAGCGATCAGATGATGTCAGGTTAAAGGACGTGAATCACATCACACAGCAGCTGATTGTATAAAAGCTGATACTGAGTCACGTCCATGCTGATTACCGGCAGCTCCTGGAGCGATTGGATGAGAGTCTGATCCTGTCCCATTGCTGCAGGAGCTGCCGGTAATCAGCTGATGAAGTCTCCTGACAGCAGGATCAGCTGATAAGTTAAGCCGGCCGGGCGCTAAAAAGCCGGCGACACCGCAAGAATTACGATCAGCTGATGTGTCAGGTGACTGCATCAGGTGATCCATTGCCAGATTATGCAGGCATCGTACGTGCCCAGAGAGACTGCACACAGCCGAAGCGGCGGTACCGGGAGAAGAGCTGGGAGCGGACATGGCACCAGGAGTCTGCAGACAGGTGAGTATGACATTTTTTTTCTACTGTTCACTTTTGTTTTCGCCGCTGCCTCCACCTCCCGCCCAGACATGACGCCGCACGGGAGCTGACATGCACAGGACTGGAGGTGGACGCAGCGGTGACGGTACCGGGAGGATTCATGCTTCTGTGTTTACCAACAGAAGGAATCCTCTTCCTGTACACGTCACTTTAGTACCCACCCCTTGCGTTTATAGCTGCATTTGTAGTCATAGAAACGCAGCTATATGCGTTTTTCATTGCGTTTTTGAACATCTCATTGAATTCAATGGGAGAAAAACGCAGTGAAAAATGCAGAAATAATAGACATGCTGCGTTTTTGTGGTCACCACAAAAACTCAGCTACAAAAAAACGCTGTGTCCGGACAGCAAAAATGAAAACTCATAGACATTGCTGGGGAAGCAATGTCACTGTGTTTTCAGCGCAAAAACGCGGTAAAAAACGCCACTAAAAACGCAGCAAAAACGCCTAGTGCGCACAAGGCCTATGAAGCCCCAAGAAATGGATGGAAACAAAGCGCTCGAGAGTTCTGACTTGGCCAGCACTGAGTCCAAATCTAAATCCCATTGAACACCAGTGGAGAGATCTTAAAATTGCAGTTGGGAGAAGGTGCCCTTAAAAATATGAGAAACTCTGGAGCAGTTTGCAAAAGAAGAATCCAAAATTCCATTTGAGAAGTGTAAGACGCTCATTGATGGTTATAGGAAGTCATTGATTGCAGATATTTATTCCAGAGGTTGGTGCAACGAAATATCAAGTTGAGGGTGCCAACAATTTTGTCCTGTCCATATTTGGAGTTTTGTGTGAAATTATGTAGAATTTCCTTATCTTCTGTGCTTTTTTTTGTTCTTCCAATACACACAAAGGAAATAAATGTGCATAACAATACATGTGTAATTGCAATAATTTTCAAGGAGAAATTTTCTGTAACAATTTTAAGGGTCCAACACTTTTGCCAATGTCTATTAGAACATATGGATGTAATAGAGCAGATTCTTCTTTAAGTTAAGCAGACATTAATGTTGTAGACCCGGCTGTCCCTGTATTATTTTAGCAACCATTTTTTAGGGGTGCAAGCATATGACTGCTCTAGTTAATAGTGTGCATTTTACATCAGTATGACATATATGCTCAGCGATTGCCTGCAGTGGTCACATGCTGTTGACATGACATTACCACTGCAGCATGTCAACAAAAGCATTTGGGAAGAGTAGGACATATGACGCTGGGACTAGCAGGGTATTTGAACTGTTAAACAGGACAACCTCTTTAAATATCATGTGCCCAGGGGCGTAACTACCACGGTCGCAGCGGTCGCCACTGCGACCGGGCCCGGGAGGTTAGGGGCCCGCCCTGAAGATAAACAGCTGATCGTGTCAGGGAGCGAGAGCTGCATTACTTAACTTGTAACTATACTATACGATCTCTTTTACAAGGGGCCGGCTCCGCCCCCTCCAGCCTCTTTACCTGTGACCTCGGGCTGACTGCGTGCCGCGTCATCTACTCTTTTACAGCCAGGGTATGGAGACAGTGACTGGCTGCTGTTTGTGACTGTGGATGCATGTCGGGCCGGCAGTGCAGGAAATGAAGATTCAGGTCAGGACTGGAGGCTGCAGACAGTGGCCGACACAGTTACAAAGTTTGTGACTTGTTTGTGACGCTCAGCTTCTGCTGCCTCCCTCTCCCATTAGCTCTGTAGTAATGGGCAGCCATGTGCTGGACAGGGTCAACAGTAACTATAATGCAGAAAAGTGGATCTGGCCCTTTTTGCATTATATCTTTATTATAACATGTAAAGATTCACCAAGCTGCCAGTGCTTGGAACACTAGAATCTGGGGGGATGGGGGATAAGGGACTGAGGCTGATCTATGAGTTGGTGGGGGTCACAACCCACAGAATCAGTGCCATACAATGAGTGTAAGCAGTGGGGGACGCATTTGGAGCAGTTTGTTGAAGGCAGCCAGGTCCTTTGCACTATATATGGCTAAATGACTGTGCACTGCTGAGTGCTATTACACTGTAACGCTATGTGCACAAGATGGAGATTTGTTTGCAGAAATTTCTGCATCAAGTCTGCATCTACTGGCAGGAGAAATGCTGCAGCAAAAACAAAGGGTTTTGCCACAATTTGGTGCATTATATGTATTTTTGGTTTCGTTTTTTTTTTTCCATTACTTTTAATGG
Organism: Anomaloglossus baeobatrachus; assembly: GCF_048569485.1. Classification (NCBI taxonomy): domain Eukaryota; kingdom Metazoa; phylum Chordata; class Amphibia; order Anura; family Aromobatidae; genus Anomaloglossus; species Anomaloglossus baeobatrachus. The sequence goes on along the minus strand of NC_134360.1, from coordinate 187,275,194 downwards.
GGAAAACGCAGCATAGTTTCATATTCATAGTTTCATAGTTTCATAGTTTTTAAGGTTGAAGGGAGACTCTAAGTCCATCTAGTTCAACCCGTAAAAAAACAACAAAGAGCCAGCACCAATGTGCACTAAGGCATCAAATATTCCAAACTGCATTATAAAAATTTTTTGAGATTTTTGGCAAAAAATTGCAATTTCTTGAGCTGCTTCGCCACGTCACGGCAAATCTCATTTGAAGCAGTCCTACACTAAAATATTTTTATAAAATGTGCCATGCGGCCTCACATATAAATAGCAGAACTGCTCTCAGCAGCACTCACCTGGTCTATTGCAGTCCCGTACCCATGACTGAGTCATGGCTGTGGGCGGGACAGGTCCAAGCAAATGCTGCATGAAGTATATATATAGCCTGTGGACAAAGCCTGATGACCCAATGTGAACAGTCACCAAACGCCAAAATCTATACAGATGGAATACATCCCAAATTGGGGTGCATAGCAAGGTGGAGGTCAACCACCGACCAATTCAACAAAAAAACAACAAAGAGCCAGCACCAATGTGCACTAAGGCATCAAATATTTTAGTTTTTATATTTTAGTGTAGGACTGCTTCAAATGAGATTTGCCGTGACGTGGCGAAGCAGCTCAAGAAATTGCAATTTTTTGCCAAAAATCTCAAAAATTTTTAAAATAAGTACAGTTTGGAATGTTTAGTGCTGTAGTGCACATTTGATGCTAGTTCAACCCGTAGCCTAACATGTTGATCCAGAGGAAGGCAAAAAAACCCCAATGTGTCAAATAAGCTCCAATGGGGAAAAAAATTCCTTCCTGACTCCACATACGGCAATCAGACTAGTTCCCTGGATCAACACCCTGTCATAAAATCCAATATACATAACTGGTAATATTATATTTTTCAATTAATGCGATCAGGCTCTGCTTAAATTTTACTTGTGAATCCCTCAATACAACATCATACGGCAGAGAGCTCCATAGTCTCACTGCTCGTACAGTAAAGAGTCCTCATCTGTGATTATGATTAAACATTCTTTCCTCAAGACGTAGCGGATGCCCCCGTGTTCCAGTCGCAGGCCTAGGTGTAAAGAGATCTTTGGAAAGGTCTCTGTACTGTCCCCTCATATATTTATACATTGTGATTAGATCCCCCTAAGCCTTTGTTTTTCCTAACTAACTAACCCCAAGTTTAATAACCTGTCTTGGTATTGCAGCCCCCCCCATTCCTCTAATAATCTTGGTCGCTCTTCTATCTACCTGTAAGATTATGCTATTTATAACCTTCTATACTTTTGCTAACAAGAAAAGCATCCATTCCTCTCTTAAATTCATTCAGTGAGTTGGCCATCACCACTTCCTCAGGAAGAGAGTTCCAGAGCCTCACTGCTCTTACCGTGAAGAACCCTCTTCTATGCTGATGTAGGAATTTTCTTTCCTCCAATCGAAAAGAATGCCCCCTTGTTCTTGTCATAGTCCTTGGTACAAACAGATCATGGGAGAGATCTCTATATGGCCCTCTGATATATTTGTACATATTTATTAGGTCTCCCCTAAGTCTTCTCTTTTCTAGAGTAAATAGACCTAATTTTGATAACCTTTCCGTGTATTGTAATGCACCCATTCCATTTATTATTTTAGTAGCCCGCCTCTGAACCCTTTCAAGTTCAGTAATGTCTTTCTTCAGCACCGGCGCCCAAAATTGCACACAATACTCCAAGTGTGGTCTGACTAGTGATTTGTACAGAGGGAGAATGATGTTTTCATCTCGTGCCCCCAGACCTCTTCTAATGCATCCCATCACCCTATTTGCTTTGGTGGCTGCTGCCTGACACTGGGCACTCCAATTTAGATTCTTATTCACTAAGATGCCTAAGTCTTTTTCCATGTCTGATTTCCCCAGCAGTTTCCCATTTAGTAAGTAATCGTAGCATCTGTTTCTCCTTCCCATGTGCATAACCTTACACTTATCTGTGTTAAACCTCATTTGCCATTTTTCAGCCCAATTCTCCAATTTACTCAAGTCCATCTGTAGTTGCAAACTGTCCTCCTTTGTGTTAACTACCTTACATAGTTTTGTATCATCTGCAAATACTGATATTTTACTCTGTAAACCATCCACCAGATCATTAATAAATATATTAAATAGTAGAAACACAGAAAGAATTGACATGCTGCAGTTTTTTTTTCTACAACCAAATCTGCAAGGAAAAGATCCTGAACGTGTTCACAATACTTCAGAATTCTCATTTACCATATTTTTCGCTTTGTTAGACGCACTTTTTTCCCCTGAAAACTGGCGGTAAAATGAGGATGCATCTTACAAAACAGATATGGCTTTATGAAGGCGGCGGTGATCGAGCGGGCTCATAAGATGCGCTCAGAGGTGTCGCGTGGACAGCATTGATCTGCGGGCAGGCGGGCTGTGAGGGTGTCTCAGCGGCGGGTGCATTGAGCTGACTGCAGGCTCAATTGAATCGCTCACAGTTCACGCGATGAACTTCAAGAAAATGGCCACAGAAGCAGCGCTTGCGCAGATTGACACAATGGACTTTAAGAAAATGACCATGGAGTCCTATCTACGCACGCGCCACCTCCGCGGCCATTTTCTTGAAGTCCATCTCGTCAAACGCGGATGATTCAATGGAGCCGGCAGTCAGCTCAATGCACCTGCCGCCGAGTTGCCTCCACAGACTACCCGCCGCCATGACACCCTGTGTTGTGACACCTCCACAGCCCGCCCGCAGATCAATGGCGGCCGCTGCAACAACCTTGAGCGCATCCTGTGACCCTGCTCCATCACCACCGCCCTGGTAAGCCATAGCCGAGGGATTCAAATGCGCCCATGGCTACACCCCGAGCCACAGCATCGCTGACCCTCCTGAGCCGCAACACCCCCTCCTCCAAGCCTGCAGAATCGCGACCCTCCTGTGACCTTCCCAAGCCACTACACCACTGCCGCTCCCCCCTGGTGAGCATTAGGATTAAGACACACTGGGATTATAAAATGGACCCTCTTCAACATTAAAACTTATTTTTTCCTATTTTCCTCCTCTAAATCTGGGGTGCATCTTATGCCAGAAAAGTATTTTATTTTTCATTTTATAAGGATTTCCTGCAGCAGCATTTACTGAACTGTACACTGACAAGCTGCAGAATTTATGCTAAACTGTGAACTGTATATATATATATATATACCTGTCCTCATGGGTGTAACTACCGCGGTCGCAGCGGTCGTGATTGCGACCAGGCCTCGGAGGTCAGCGGCCCGCGGCCGCCCGGCAGATCAGCAGCCAGCTCCTTTCTGTGAGAGGAGCTGCGCTGTTCTGCACCAGACCACGCGGCGGCTGCTATATGACCCAGTCGCCGCTGCTGACACCGGGCACCCCCTGTCTGGTGTCAGCAGTGGCGTCACTGCGCTCCCGTCTCTCACCGCGCTCCCGTCTCTCACCGCGCTCTGCTTTGATATTGCATAGAGTGGCCGGCGCCGCTCTATGCATCATCAGTCTTCCCCTGTGTCTGCGCGGTGACATCCCTCCTGTGCGACTGCTGTGTGTGGTGAGAGCACAGAGCACAGGAGGACGCCGACCGGAGCCACGGGGGAACGATGACAGAAGTGAGGACGGACAGCGGTGAAACAAGTAGAGGTGAGGACAGAACTGCAGTGGAAGGAGGAGAGGTGAGTACTTGTTTTTTTATTTTTTTTTCTTTATAAATCAGTGAGTACACGGGGAGGCTGGCTGCAGGACACATGGAGTCCTTGGGGAGGCACTGGCTGCAGGACACATGGAGTCCTTGGGGGGCCCTGGCTGAAGGACACATGGAGGCCCTGGGAGGTGCTGGTTGCAGGACACATGGAGTCCTTGCGGGGGAAATTGGTTGCAGGACACATGGAGTCCTGGGGGGGGGGGGGCGTGAGGCTGGCTGCATGACTCATGGAGGCCTGGTAAGGGGCTTGCTGCATGACACATGGAGACCCTGGGGGGGCTGGCTGCATGACACATGGAGGTCTGTGGGGCTGCATGATACATGGAGGTCTATGGGGCTGCATAATAAACATGAAGGACACCTTATACATGGACTATATAAGTGCATTGTACATGGAGAAGTATGGGGCTGCATAATACAATATGAAGGTTTATGGGGCTGCATTGTAATACATATAGAACTATGGGGGCTACATTATAATATATGGAGGCTACTTTATATATGGAGGACTATGGGGGTGCATTATAAAACATGGAGGACTGTGGTGCAGTATAATACATGGAGAACTATGGGGTGAATTATAATACATGGAGGACTATGGGAAATGCATTATAATACATGGAGGACTATGGAAGGGTATTCTAATATATGAAGGGTTATGTGGGACCCTTTATACTATATGGAAGGCTATGTGGGGGCCATTATAGTTTTTGAAGAACTATATACGAGGGGGGACAAAGATACAAACATGGGATGGGAACGTTTTATGCTGAGGAAAAAAGGCTCTTTCCCTCAGCACCCAGATTTCCCATGCTCTGATATGGGAAAGCTGGGTGCTGAGGGAATGATGTATAGCAGAGCATGGGAAAGCTGGGTGCCGAGGACAAGATGGATATCAGAACATGGGAAAGCTGTGTGCTGAGGGTAAGAGCCAAGTGTCAGCATCATAATCCTGTACCCCGAGTGTCAGTGTCATTATCCCGTACCCTAAGTGTCGGTGCACGTACAGGGGGGGCCCCGGTACAAATTTTGCACCAGGGCCCATCAAATTCTAGTTACGCCACTGCATGTGCCCCATATTCGCTGGTAGATGCAGACGGAAAAGGGTCCCAATACAAGAAGAGTATATGGGCCCTTTTTAGACCAATAACTCATTAAAATGCACTGTTTCACCTGCTTTGGAGGAGGATGTGGACTTCTTACCGCTTGGGCACCATGTTGTACCAATGATTTTTCCACCCCTGCCCATATTACCTTCTGCTACGAAAATGAGACACTGCCATAAACGTCTACTTATACAGTACATTTAGCTAATTTTGTTAAAGGGGGTTTCCTCCATCATTTGATTTCCTTTTATATGTCCAAACTAGGGATCAACAGATCGCTTTGCCCAACCTGGGTCCACATTACTGATCAATGCTCTCTGGACATGGAGAGGAGCTGTGCAAATTTCCTTCTTGCTTCAATTAGTCCCCGAGAGTTCTCTGTGCATACACTGGACCTGCTTACTGAGTGAAAAACTGCCCGGAAATGTGGTGCGATGGAGGACAACAGGGAGGAAGCAGCCAAAGGTGGGTGGGGAAGTGAGTGCTGAGACGAGAACGAGGGTTTTTTTTAATCTTTTTTACATCTTACAAGGAACTTACAATATAAAGGAAAGAAAAAAAGAAGAGAACAACGGGGCGCCAAATCTAAGTGTAGATGTGTGTAAACACAGATTGTATGATCATACAAATTTTACACTCACCGTGCAGATTTCTTCTGTTTTCGCTAGTATGATCCGTGTAGTGGATCAACTCTCTTATTAATCCTCCAGTATGCAGCACGAATCCTCGGGAAAAACAATGAGAGTACTGAACAGGTGCTCCCACGTGGGTATTGGAGTGAAGACAAAATCCCTTTCGGCGCTTCCGGAGGATAAATGGGTGCGGTCACGCATGAATGGCCACAGGCACAATGCGAAAAAAGGTTTTCTTAAACATAGTCTCTCTAGACACCTGTTAATCAAACATCAAAAAAAGTTTGATATAAAAGTGACCCCTGTAGAAAGAATTCCAGAGGACGATAGTGACAGTTTTAAAAAATTAAATAGGAAGGAGTCCTATTGGATTTTTAAGCTGAAAACCTTATACCCAGATGGTTTGAACGATGTGATAGAGAATGTCTAAATGTATATGTATATTTTTATTATTCTTTTTTTTTTTTTTTTTTTTCTCTTTGTCTCTTATTTATAAATGCAATATATCTGGAAGTGATTTTTATATAAGTGCATGAATTTTAAACTATTCTCTAAAGGAAAAAGGAAGGAAAGGGAGAGAGCAAAAGGGGAAAGGGAGAGAGAGGAAAGAGAAGGGAAGGGAGAGAGGAAGGAGAGGAAAGAAAGAGAAAGGAAAAAAAAAAATAAAAAAATTGTGTTTTTAATCTGAATAATTTATCATGTGTTTTATATCACCGCATATTTTAAACACCAAAATTTTCCTTATTAACAATTAGAATTTTTATTCTTTTTCATTCATAAATTGTATCATTCATGCATAGCAGCAATATTTGCTTGCCCCTACACATGATCCATATAAGGATTTCAGCACAAGCACCACCATTTACCTCTTCGAGGTTGAGTGATAATCTAATTGGAAGTACACACCCATGTTCCTCATACCCGCCTACATCATACACATAGACAGATCAGTCTATAAATTAGATTTTCTTAATACCAGCAATGTAAACTACACCTGATGAAGGCTTTTGTTAGCTGAAACGCGTTGTCCGTAATTGTCCGTTTTTTTATTGAACCCTTAATAAACCCTTGTTCTTGAAGTTTTTGCAAACTTGCACTGATAATCCATTTATCCTCCGGAAGCGCCGAAAGGGATTTTGTCTTCACTCCAAGGAACTTACAATACAATTTTTCTGAAAATCAAAATTCTTTGATAAAATCTTTGTGATTTGGCGAATTAGGATTTAGTCAGATACATTCACCTCTAAAGTTGCATCATCAGAATAGAATGGCGAGTCCGATCAATACAGTTGCAACATCTGTGTAGACCAGGGGTCAGGAACCTTTTTGGCTAAGAGAGCCGTAAACGCCACATATTTTGAAATATAATTCCGCGAGAGCCGTACAATATGTTTAAAGGGCCATTGACAGATCAATCGCTCCAATGTTCACTTAGTACAGCAAGGAATGCTCCTCCCTGCTGTATAAAGCCACAACTGGACTGAAACAATGGTACTACACTCTGCTACAAACAGACACACACAACTCTGCTACAAACAGACAAACACACACAACTCTGCTACAAACAGACAAACACACACAACTCTGCTACAAACAGACAAACACACACAACTCTGCTACATACAGACAAACACACACACACAACTCTGCTACATACAGACAAACACACACAACTCTGCTACATACAAACACACACAACTCTGCTACATACAGACAAACACACACAACTCTGCTACATACAGACAAACACACACAACTCTGCTACATACAGACAAACACACACAACTCTGCTACAAACAGACACACACAACTCTGCTACAATCAGACAAACACACACAACTCTGCTACAAACAGACAAACACACACAACTCTGCTACATACAGACAAACACACACAACTCTGCTACATACAGACAAACACACACAACTCTGCTACATACAAACACACACAACTCTGCTACATACAGACAAACACACACAACTCTGCTACATACAGACAAACACATACAACTCTGCTACATACAGACAAACACATACAACTCTGCTACATACAGACAAACACACACAACTCTGCTACATACAGACAAACACACACAACTCTGCTACATACAGACAAATACACACAACTCTGCTGCTCTGTGGGGCCTGCACCCGCGGCTCGGCGGGTACAGCACCCGCGGCATCGGCGGGGCCAGCACCCGCGGCATCGGCGGGGCCAGCACCCGCGGCATCGGCGGGGCCAGCACCCGCGGAATCGGTGGGGCCAGCACCCGCGGAATCGGCGGGGGGGGGGATTGGCAGGGCATACATCTGGGGGGTTAGAAGCAGCTCACCGGGGCCCATAATGGGGAGGCAGGGAGGGCATTTACCCGATTAGGTCACGGTGGAGAGGGGGCCCACACAGCGCCGGACAGAAGCTCGCCTCCTTCATCTGTGGGACTGAGAAGGCGGTAGCTCCGCCCACAGATGAAATTCAAAACAGGATGTCTGCGCGCCTTAAAGTGACGGCGCCGCAGATTGCTGCCGAGGACTGCGGTCCCCGGAACTCGGCCGGGGGCAGCAGAACTATAAAGGCGAGTGGGCCCTGGCCAAGGGACAGGAGAACTGACGAGGCCGAGTGGGCCCCCCCGGCTCTCCAGGGCCCCGGCATTTGCCCGGGTTTGCCGGGTGCTGACGCCGGCCCTGGACGCAGGTGCGTGCTTGCAGACGGCGCGGCTATGCAGGGAGTTATGGGAAATGTAATCCATGCTCCCTGCTGCTCACCACTGCCGCCAATGCTTATCAGGCCATCAAAGAACTACCAATATCAGCGTGCACCGCGGCCTGATGGAGCGCGGTGCATGCATCCTTCCCATAGACAGGTAGGAGCCCTGTCTGCGAGCCAGATACGGCCATCAAAAGAGCCATATCTGGCTCGCGAGCCATAGGTTCCCGACCCCTGGTGTAGACCATTAACTGTAGAAGCATAAAGGAGAAGGACCACAGTTGCTTTAAGGCTATAAATGTTGGTGGTCTATCATAAACAGCACAGATAAAAGGGGGACGGTACCATACTGTAGTTTCATCCTAGTAGCCTATATTGTAATCCCCATATAAACAGATATCATAGAATATACTCCCAATTCAATCTAAACATCCGTGAAAAACACGTGTAGGAGACTCATTCATTTATAAAATGTCAAATTTTTATTGTATTTCAAAAAGATAAAATTCATTTTCCATATAATGTACAAATGAGGTAAGGTGGATTCTTTACACACCCACCCACCAAGGAACCGCCCAAATTTGACCCATCATAATCCCTAGCAAGAAAGTATAAATAGCCAGTGCAATATATGAGGGAAACACCATGTGGTCAAACACTCAAGTCACCAAACAGCAGTTTGCAGACTTACCCATGGTGAGGGCCAATCGATGGTGGTTCAGAGGTAGGTAGGTGAGTATCCTTCAACCCGGACGCGCGTGTCGCCCAAGCTTCATCAGCATAATTGTTAACTATCTGTCTATTCAACTTGGGCACAATGTCTGCTGACTCAGCGCAGTCATGGACTAATCCTGCTGGTGATTCTCCTGCTCCTGGTGATGTCAATTCAACAAAGCAGCTGCTTATCTTTCCCTCCACCTTATTGATGGGGAGTCACTGCTGTTGTCATCCTGCATGACAGCTGTCTCCCCATTGCCTAACTGCAGGGAGCTGGCTGTCAATCACCATGATGGTGCGTTGACAAAGCAGACCAGATGAGAAGGGGCTGCTCTGTTGGCATAAGGTGAAATAAAGCAGGAAAGGCACTGTCTGAGCCAGCAGAGATCACCAGGCAGAACAGGCAGGTAGGTAGCAGATACTTGCCTGGAAATTCTTTGCCCCATCGTAAAAATTAACCAAAGTCCCAGATATTCCCTTTAAGATTTGAGAGTTGCCAGCCAACTTTCTTAGGGGAATTTAATAGGGATGGTAGTGTCCAAACTGAGAGGTTGCCATCTAACAATATATTGGAGCAAGTCCAGGGAAGAGCAACCAAGATGGTAGAAGGTCTGCAAACCATATCATATGAAGACCAGATAAAAGAATTAGGAATGTTTAGTTTGCAAAAGTGAAGGCTGAGAGGAGACTTAATAGGGGTCTACAAATATCTGAAAGGAAGTCCCTGTGCAGACTGGTAACCACCCTATTCTCATTAGCACAAGGAAATACAAGAAGCAAAGGGATGAAACTAAAAGGAAGGAGATTCAGATTAGACATTAGGAAAAACTTTCTGACAATGAGAGCAGTCAGAGAGTGGAACAGGCTATCACGGGAGGTAGTGAGGGCAATAAGAGAGTGGAACAGGCCACCACGGGAGGTAGTGAAGGCAATAAGAGAGTGGAACAGGCTACCACGGGAGGTAGTGAGGGCAGTCAAAGTGTGGAACAGGCTACTACGGAATGGAAATCTTCAAGCTGAAGCTGGATAAACATATAGCTGGGATGATTTAAGGCTGCTTTACACGCGTCGATTTCATGTGTGATCACGTGTGCGATCGCACCCGTCCCCATGGTTTCTGTGTCACGGGCAATTTATTGCCCGTGTTGCACAAAGTCGTAACTCCCCATCACACGTACTTACCTTCCAAATGACCTCGCTGTGGGCGGTGAACATCCACTTCCTGAAAGGGGAGGGACGTTTGGTGTCACAGAGACGTCACACAGCCGCCGGCCAATAAACGCGGAGGGGCGGATATGAGCGGGAGATAACATCCCGCCCACCTCCTTCCTTCTGCATTGCCGATGGCTGCAGGTAAGCTGTGTTCATCATTCCCAGGGTGTCACACGGGGCGACGTGTGCTGCCTCGGGAACGATGAACAACCGGTGCGCAGAAGGACGTTCGATATTTAGAAAATGAGCGACGTGTCAACGAGCACCAATAAGGTGAGTATTTTTGCTCATTCACACTCACTCGTAGCTGTCACATGCTACGATATGTCAAACAATGCCGGATGTGCGTCACTTACGACGTGACCCCGACGACATATCGTAAGATATATCGTAGCGTGTAAATCCTGCTTTAGGAAAACCTGAACTCGTGAATATAGCAACATGTGACATTTAAAACTTAACTTTTAATTGGGTTATATAAAATATGAAATGAAAAAGTGTAAACGGTGATCCACACACCAATTTAAAACATGAAAATGATAAGGCCAATCAAGGATTATGGCGCTATCACCTTCATTCAAGCGGGTGAATATTTTATTCACCCATACCATATAACACAGGTGAACAGAAGGGTGAGGTGCCCTGTATGTGAATATCACATCCAAAATCGGTAGCCGGGGGGATAATGGGTATATGTGACCTACAATAATATGAAAGGTTTATATCAACCACCCCAGAGATGTTTTACCAACAATAATAATATTAGGCATAAATGAATACCTACACAGTATAAAGATCACACACTGTAAATTATCAGACAGAGACACCTAAAGCAGGCATTTACAATATAAATTACAGTATCCAATAGATGGTAATTCCTAGTGGATATAGTATATTCAATAGACTCTCTGTTAATCAATAAACAAAAAATAATTGGAAGGTGCAATATTGAGGCACAATTAATTGGAATAATCTCACTCAATTCTTGTATCCCGATATGGGGTCAAGGTTCTCCTGTGTTGTTGAGATCCATAAGTCAGTATGACGGGAGTAGTGGCTTGGTCACTGACCCTGTCAGGGATTAAGCTGACCCTCATATGTTCATCAGGGGAGACATGTGGCACTTGAAAAATGGCGGTGATGGCTCAATGCAGAGCTCAACCCTGCGTGGCCTGGTATCCTTGATACCAGGCCACGCAGGGTTGAGCTCTGCATTGAGCCATCACCGCCATTTTTCAAGTGCCACATGTCTCCCCTGATGAACATATGATGTGAAACGCGTCGGGAGGCACTTGGTCTGGATATTAGGGCTAGCCACGACAGGGTCAGCTGTGGACTGCCCTTGTCAGGGCGGGAGTTTACTGTGGAAAAAGGGTCAGCTTAATCCCTGACAGGGTCAGTGACCAAGCCACTACTCCCGTCATACTGACTTATGGATCTCAACAACACAGGAGAACCTTGACCCCATATCGGGATACAAGAATTGGGTGAGATTATTCCAATTTAATTGTGCCTCAATATTGCACCTTCCAATTATTTTTTGTTTATTGATTAACAGAGAGTCTATTGAATATACTATATCCACTAGGAATTACCATCTATTGGATACTGTAATTTATATTGTAAATGCCTGCTTTAGGTGTCTCTGTCTGATAATTTACAGTGTGTGATCTTTATACTGTGTAGGTATTCATTTATGCCTAATATTATTATTGTTGATAAAACATCTCTGGGGTGGTTGATATAAACCTTTCATATTATTGTAGGTCACATATACCCATTATCCCCCCGGCTACCGATTTTGGATGTGATATTCACATACAGGGCACCTCACCCTTCTGTTCACCTGTGTTATATGGTATGGGTGAAAAAAATATTCACCCGCTTGAATGAAGGTGATAGCGCCATAATCCTTGATTGGTCTTATCATTTTCATGTTTTAAATTGGTGTGTGGATCACCGTTTACACTTTTTCATTTCATATTTTATATAACCCAATTAAAAGTTAAGTTTTAAATGTCACATGTTGCTATATTCACAGAAATCATACATGTAAGAGTTCTATTCTGATACCTATTGATGTTGAATTTTTGCTATTTCAATGAAAACCTGAACTCGCAGATGGTTGGACCCAATGGACCTTCAGGTCCCTTCCAACTCTACCATTCTATGATTCTACATTAATTAAAGTTGTGGACGACCAGTAATAAAGTCTTGGTGTTTTTCAATATTATATGTAAAAACTGAGGCTATTTAAAAAAAATTGTTCCATATATCAAGTGTACTTGTGCTATGATGCTATAATTTAGGTTTTTTAAGGTTTTGAAAAATATTAAAATATTGTCAAGTAATATAGAGTTTAACAATAAGGGCTATGACGAGTTCCGCATCTGGTAAAATGCACATAAAATCAGATTGCTATTTCTGTATTGTAGGACTTCTTTTGTATTATGTAATCAATATGTTATATGGAAAAAATGTTGTTTGTGACTGCATTTCAGGTTCCAGTTTACAATGATGCACTGGAAATATACCACAAGGTGTCAGCATTGTTGGGAAGCAACAAAGAGAAGCACATGTCATGTTCATAACATGTGAAAAAGTTACATCTGAATTCTGTCCATCCTTTTTTTTTAAAAAATAAATATACATTTTAGGCTTTTATGTAAATTCAAAACGTTATTTTTGACAATTTCTTACCTGAGAGTCACCATTGTGATGGTAAAACATTTTCACGCTACTATTGTTGAGCTTTGTGAACAAATCCAGACGTGTGAATTAATAAATAAGTTGTAGGTGAATGTCAAAATCATTTACTTTAGGAAAAAAATCTTTGGTGTAGTGCTAGATTGTACTTTTATATAGTTTACCTTTTAGAAAAATCTGTGTAAATTTAATACTGGGTATGAAATTGCAAAAAGAACATGAATGAAGGAGGAACAATGAATCTAACTTTAATAACTTTGGTCAAACATTAAGAGAAACTTTACCTGATTAATTTTTTTAAAAAACTGGGAACCTTCAATTGTTGCTCTACTGATTCTAGAACAGTTTTTCTTTTTCTTTTTTTCTTCCTCCAATCAAAACCTATTTCTCTCTAAAATAAAGATGCAGTTTTACCCTTCAGCCAAAGAGTCCTTCAGCCATAAATCACTAAACTTCTATACGTTATTATTAACGAACATTAAAGGAGAATAACTGAACACCTGTCACGAAGTGGCTATGATGAACTTAGGGAAACCTATACTGGCCCTAAAGCTGGGGCCCCTGTGCTCACCCAACCTTGGAGGTACTCTTGATGGTAGTAAGGTCCAGGTCACCACCCAAGCCCTATCTCCTGTCCTTGTCCCAGATGGTATGTACCCCCCTCCACAACCACCACTCACGAGGAATGGTCAAGAACAGAAGACTGCACTCCACCAACAAATATGGAAAAAACAGTGGTAGCAACAAAACAACTACAAGTACACATGACAACCTCACACCAATGAGCCACTAAAAGTGCACAAGGGAAAAAACATAAAAGGGGGGAAAAATGCAGACAGTTTGGAAACTATCATACAATAAACAGACACATTTGAAACTGCTGCCGCAAACACTTATGCTGCCGCCCAAAGCATAGCAGAAAGAGCACGTTCCACAGCTCCTTCCTCCTCCTCGCCAAGCTTCCAATTGGTAGGAAATAACTGACACCCTCTGGTGGATGTAGAGGGTATGTATAGGACCTAGGCGTGGTTCCAACTGGAAACACCTGACCAGGAGTCAGTTGCTGCCGGAAGGCAACCTGGAATTAACCCTCTTCTCCCCAAAGGAAAGGGAATTAATTTAATCAGCAGAGTCCCACAAGAGAAAGTGAGACTCTGACCCAGAACCTGTCACAAAACTCTGCAAGAGAGGAAAGTCCATGACAACACCACAGGGAAGCTCTGTGGTGTATTCCCAGTTGGTTAAAAGGAACGTTTTGCACCTTTATTACCAGGGACATACACAGTGGAGAAAATAATTATTTGATACACTGCTGATTTTGTAGGTTGTCGGCCTAAAAAGAATGGAGAGGTCTGTAATTTTTATCGTAGGTACACTTTAACTGTGACAGAATGAAAAAAATCCAGAAAATCACATTGTATGATTTTTAAATAATTAGTATTTGATACAATAGAAAAACAGAACTTAATATTTGGTACAGAAACCTTTGTTTGCAATTACAGAGGTAATTGTCATGATTCGCCTCCCTATCCACATGGCTAGGGGGTGGAGCCTTCTCTCGGGCCTCACTTCCGGCCCCTGGATGCCTTAAAAGCTGACACTTCCAGTGAACCAGCGCTGGCTATAAGCTTAGCTCTGCTTTGCCTGTGATTGCTGGTCCTGTGAGTGATATCCTGATCTGTCTTTTCCCGTGCCCCCATGGCCTTGTCTGTGTTCCGTCCCCTGGTCGTCCCTCCTGTCCTGTGTCCCCCCTCCTATTTCCCCACTCGGTTGCTTCCTCTGGTACTGACCTTAGCCTGACTTTGACTTCGCTTCTGCTCGCTCCTCCGGTCCTGCTTCTGCCCGTATGGTGTTTGACCCAGCCTGTCCGACTATTCCTCACATACCCTGCAGTTCTGCCTCTCAGCTGTGCTGATTAGGCAGTGCATGAGAACGCTGTGCATTTCCTTCCTGGTTCTCATTGCTCTGTGCAGTGTCATCTGCTGCAGAGCTCTGGCTCCCCCTGGTGGCAGCATTACAGTAATTTCCTGTAGTTCTCTTGACCAGGTTTGCACACACTACAGCAGGGAGTTTTGCGATTCTTTCATACAGATCTTCTACAGACCTTTCAGGTTTCGGGGCTGCCGCCGGGCAACATTGAGTTTCAAATCCACCAAAAGTTTTCTATTAGGGGAGCTTTAGGAAAGGAACAAATCCTGAAAACAAAGGGGTAATAAAAAAAAACCTACTAAAACTCCCTTTAAACCTTTATTAATTATTTTCTAAAAATTTCACCCAATTGATTTACAATGATCAAATTATACTAAAACTTACACATTGGAGAGAAAGGGGCCCATGGCAGATTCCCTTGACTCTCCCTACATAGTCGCAGAAGTTGGCACCCTAAAATTGCGAGATGGTGCCCCTGCTCAATGCTGACTTACCCTCAAACAAAGTCCTACACTCAGTGGTAATATGTGCTGCTATACTGAGTGGAGGATCTACAAAATACACACATGAATAACGGAAAAAATAGTTCCAGCATCAGGTCTCATAAATAAAAAAGCAATTTATTTCTTTATATTAAAAGCCAACAAACATGTTGGTAGGACATCCAAAAATGTTTAAAATGTGCGTTTTAGGCGTTTCGAACACCTTTCGTAGTTCTTAATCATAGATCTATGATTACGAACCACTACAGGTGTTCGAAATGCGTAAGTAAGTCACACATTTTTTCACTTTTTTGGATGTCCTATTAACATGTTTGTTGGCTTTTAATATGAAGAAATTAATTGTTTTTTTATTTATGAGACGTGATGCTGGAACTACTATTTTTTCTGCTACTGGAATTGTGCTTCCTTGAACACAAAACTGACCTCCTTGCACCATTTACTGATACAGGATCCAGACAAAGAAAACTCCTGTGGTTGAGCTGAAATTTTCTAATTTTTTACACATGAATAACAGGTACACTGATATGCCACCATACAATCTAAATTCCCCTAGTGTTACTGGGGGATAGTTGAATAGACTGTCCCCCAATAAAATCTACAATACTTCCAGATAGTTGTAATGTGATATAAATATGCTCAGTAAATGGATGCTCCAGGTTTCAACCCACAGGAGTGTAATTTGCCTTTTCCATTTTTTCTCATAAACTAAATGTAAAATGTAAAAATGGAATGAATAAGGATAAGTGTGTTGCCCCCGTGCCAGCAGCCGAGCTGCTCGGATCCGGGTTTTCAGTTGCTCGAGGGTCTCCGGACCCAGGGGTCGTGCGGCCATTCAAATGAAGAGGGTATGTACAAGGGATTTATTAGAGTTTGTGACGCCACCCGTGGTATGTGGTAATTAGGAGTACCACCACTGCAGTTGGGAATACCCGGGGATGATGGAATGGGGGCAGCCAGGTGTTAGAACCCTCCACGGGTAGGGGGAATACCCCGGGACTCAGTAAGGGGTGCCGTGGGATGCAGGGGTGGGGGAAAGTCACTTTGGTACTCACTGAGTCCATTAACCAGACACCGACAACTGGTAAAACAAGTCTCTGGACACCACTGCCGCTGAGGGATGCTAGTTCGGGTTCCGTCCCCAATAGTGTTGCCTGGTGATCCGTGACCTGCCTCCTGGCACTAAGTTTATAAGTTTACTTCTTTAGTGGTCCTTGTGACGGGGGTGTACAACAGAGCAAAGGATGGACGAGGCCGAGGGACGATCCAACACGTTTATTAACAGGAATACAGGAACAGCACACGATAAGTCCATGTAAAACAGATTTGGGGGCCCTTCCCGACAATCCTCGGACCGGATAACACAGCAATCGTCCTTACAGTAGTCCAAAGAGTTCCACACAATCCCACGGGCCGCCACACAGGCCTAGCTCCGTCCGTGTCCACAGCCACCCAGGCTGGGAGCTCCTTCTTCTTCCAAGTTTCAGCTCACTCTGAAGTTACAAAAAGGGAAATGCATTGTCTGTGCTCCTTGACCAGCCCACCATGTTCAGGGGGTAGGGGTCACACATCCTATCATCAATGGTTTGGTCCATCACAGGGCTCCGATATGTCTGCCAGCCACAGTAGATGAAGGGATCCCCTGCTGTGCAGAACAATGACTATTCCTTCACTGGCCAATGCAATTACAGACTAGATACACAACTCTGGATAGAAGACGACAGGCTATTTACATAATCACATTAGAAGCCAAGACTGCAATTGTATGAGAGAGACACATTGAGACCAGTAGCTCCCCCAAGGAAATACATGAATTACAACTAATACAACCAGGGAAAAGTTACATGACATATTATACAAAATAAATGACAGGGAAATATACATATCATGACATAGTATCACAGCATACACAGTGAGAGGGTAAATTACATCTTCACAATCCCTCCCCCTCCCAACTTGTGTACGTACTAGGGACCTCTACAGGTCACTGGTTAAGTACACACAGGCAGAGCGTTACTTACATGTGGCTTCATGCAGCCACGAATAGGCATCGTAGCTCTCCCACATCATTGCCCAGGAGAACAGCTGCAGGCAGACCACCCATCACCCCAACCACACATCGCCTGACCCCAAAACCAAAGTTCAGATCCACAGTGGCTGTGGGAATAGTCCTCCAATGTCCACCAGCCAGTTCAATGACAATCCCAGGTCCTCTATGGATTGCCTCAGGCCGAACCACTCGGGGATCAGCCAGTGTGAGGAAAGCACCCGAGTCACAAAATCCAACAAGTCTCTGTCCATCCAGCACAACCTCCTGCAAGTGCTTACCTTGATGAGCAGAAGTCGTCATAACTGCGGGTCGCACCCCGTAAACTCCTGGTGGTGCAACATGGGGGGCTGAGTCACTAGGCCAGTCCTCACATAGCGGTGCCACATCTTCCTCCATGGCACTGGGCTGTAAATAATTAACAATCCGATTGGGTGCAGGATCAGTCCTCATTTGAACAGCTGGGCAGGAGACTTGCCGATGCCCTGGCTGTCCACATTGATAGCATCTGAGCTGGGTCTCCCTCCATCCAAGGCGTCCTCTTGGGTAAGGGGTAGGGGAACTTGGAGGCCGGCTCCCACCTGAAGGTGCTGTAGGGGTTTGAGGATGATTCCTCCATGGGCTGGCTGGGCATGAGGCCTGCAAATGCCCGGGATGCCTACAAACATAACACCTGCGCTCTGTTACTTCCTCTCCCCGGCGTATTCCAGAAAGTGCAGTAGAAGCAACTGGAGGCACATTAACACGGGTATCAACATGTGGTAGCTTAGAGGAACGGGGAACAATGGGTACAGAATAACTGGGGGTATCCGGTGTTGTGGAGCTGATAGGCGTCTCTCCATCCTCCAACAGAACCTTCCACTGAGGCTTGATAGTGAGCACCTCATCAGCTAGAGCAGGAGCTTCCTCCACTGTCGCTGGTTTTCTCTCACGCACCCATTCCCGGATCTCAGTGGGGCACTGGGCAAAGATTTGTTCTTTTAGGATGACCTGCAGGAAGGTCTCCCAAGATAAGGCCTCCTCTGCCTCCAGCCAGCGATTACATATTTGTTTGAGTCTATGAGCATATATCTTAAAAGACACTTCCCCATCACAGGCTAAAGCACGGAACTGAGTCCTGTAAGTGTCTGGGGTCACAGCATAATGTTCTAGAATAGTCTGTTTAATCTCCGCATACTCACAGTTCCACCGAGGGTCCATAGCTCTATAGGCTTCAGCAGCTCCACCCTCTAAGAGCCCAACTAGATGCCGGACGCGCTCCCTTTCTGGGACTTCCATTAATCGACACTGATGCTCAAAGTCCTGGAAGAAGCCCTCAATGTCACCAGCAGCCTCATTAAACTGCTTGAAGTCTTTGCGGGACACCCTGGGAAGTTCCCTCATGATGGGTGCTGGGGTTACAGTCTGTCTGGAACCTCTCGTGGCTTCCACAGTGAGCTGCTTATCCAGCAATGCCATCTCCTCCATCCTGCGCTCCTTCTCTTTAGCTCCACGCATGACCTCCATCTTATATTCTATGGTGGTCTCCTCTCCCAGCAAGGCCATCTCCTCCTCGTACCACACAACCCACTGACTTTTTTGGGTATTTACCTCTACTGCCGTCTTTCTTCCGTTTGCTGTGAGGATCCTTCCTCCACGTCATTTTGCGAGCAGACTCCTTCTAGCGCCTCAATCAGCTGCTCCTTGGAGAGTCCTTTGAAACGAACTCCTACTTCACGGGCCTTTGATTGCAGGCTCCCCAAAGTCCAAGTCTTGTACTCTGCAGTGCTGGTTCCTGATGTTGAGCCATTGTCCTCCATTCCTTCTGCTCTGATCCCACCGCTGCCACCAGTTTGTGACGGGGGTGTACAACAGAGGAAAGGATGGACGAGGCCGAGGGACGATCCAACAGGTTTATTAACAGGAATACAGGAACAGCACACGATAAGTCCACGTAAAACAGATTCGGGGGCCCTTCCCGACAATCCTCGGACCGGATAACAAAGCAATCATCCTTACAGTAGTCCAAAGAGTTCCACACAATCCCACGGGCCACCACACAGGCCTAGCTCCATCCGTGTCCACAGCCACCCAGGCTGGGAGCTCCTTCTTCTTCCAAGTTTCAGCTCACTCTGAAGTTACAAAAAGGGAAATGCATTGTCTGTGCTCCTTGACCAGCCCACCATGTTCAGGGGGTAGGGGGCACACATCCTATCATCAATGGTTTGGTCCATCACAGGGCTCCAATATGTCTGCCAGCCACAGTAGATGAAGGGATCCCCTGCTGTGCAGAACAATGACTATTCCTTCACTGGCCAATGCAATTACAGACTAGATACACAACTCTGGATAGAAGACGACAGGCTATTTACATAATCACATTAGATGCCAAGACTGCAATTGTATGAGAGAGACACATTGAGACCAGTAGCTCCCCCAAGGAAATACATGAATTACAACTAATACAACCAGGGAAAAGTTACATGACATATTATACAAAATAAATGACAGGGAAATATACATATCATGACATAGTATCACAGCATATACAGTGAGAGGGTAAATTACATCTTCACAGTCCTGGTAGTGTGAAACTTGCCAGGTCCTGCTCCCCACTAGTGCTAAGTGTGGGAGCTTGCTCTCAGGGCTCACGCTTGGGATTTATTGGACCGTTTTGGATTGGAAAGTCCTATCCCCCTCGTTTTGCTAGTGCCCCGATTTTGGAGCGGTTGGGAGCGAATCTTGAAGGCTCTGTTCTCCACGGGTAAATTATCGGGTTGCCTGAAGCTACTCCCCGACCTAGGGTCCACGTACCCCGTCGTGCCTTGGTCCCAGCCCAATGATGGTGCAAGGCCGCCGGCTGTCCTCTTCGACAGATCCGTGCCTCTTGCCACGATCCCCTGTGACCGGGGGTCCAACTCCTCCAGGTCCAGACCACCATTTGCCACCTAGATTGTTTCCCAGGAGCCCTGCACCCGACCGCCTCTTACTTTTACTTCCAGACTACTCTCTCCTCTCTCCTCTTGACACTCCTCACCTCCCCTCCCCAACCCCCCAGGTGGGCGACTCTATTCCACTCAAGCCATCAACTGTTGTGTTTGGTGGGTGTGGTGCAAGGTGTATCTAGGATTTGATTAGCTGATGTAGGCAACACCATGTAGATAGGGACCCTAACCAAGAAGGAGGTGAATACTGCAAGGGAGGGCAGATGGTGCAATACCCTGTGATAACCCGATAGTCCAGGGGCGTTACATAAGCGAACCCGAATGGTAAAGTTTGGAGTTCATACCAGACACTGGGTGTCAGGGTTTTTAGATTTAAAAACCGACTTATTAAAAAAAGGGAGTAATTCCATGCTGCTGCTGTCTGGCAGTGACCTATGGTGACTTGTTCACAGAATGTTCTCAGAACAAAGTTTGATAGGGATCGATGGATGTCAAGGGACATTACTCCATTGGATTACGTTGGAACTTCCAAGACTGCTTTTTAATTAATAAATTTGTGAATGAGCGAGTGAGGGGGAGTGTTTATTTAACATTTGGATTACGTCAGAACTTCAAGAATTTTTAAAATTCAATAAATTGGCAAATGAGGGCGTGTGAGGGAGTGTTTCTTCAAATGGTTTTCTGCATTCTGTTTGACTTCATGTCAGGGGCCATTGTGCCCTCTTCATAGAACAGGTCTCCTGATGAACCGGAAAATTGATGAGGGATAAACACTTTGAGATCGGACCATGGATGCAACTATCTTTAGCAACAAATTGAAATCACAGTGACTTAAGCGGGCTTTACACGCTACGAGATTGCTAATGCGATCTCGTTGGGGTCACGGATTTTGTGACACACATCCGGCCGCTGTAGCGATCTCGTTGTGTGTGACTCCTAGGAGCGATTTTGGATTGTTGCAAAAACATCCAAAATTGCTCCTCGTTGACATGGGGGTCCGCTCCCAATTATCGCTTCTGTCGCTTGGGCAAAGTTGTTCATCGTCCCTGCGGCAGCACACATCGCTACGTGTGACGCCACAGGAACGAGGAACCTCTTCTTACCTGCCACACGCCAGCAATGAGGAAGGAAGAAGGTGGGCGGGATGTTCGTCCCACTCATCAACGCCCCTCCGCTTTGATTGGGCGGCTGCTTACCGTATTTTTCGGACCATAAGACGCACTTTTTTTCCTCCAAATTTAGGAGGAAAGTGTGGGGTGCGTCTTATGGTCTGAAGCTGCGGGGTAGGGAGCTGTGGGGAGTCAGCGCTATGCAGTGGGATCACAGGAGGTAGGAAGGGTCGCTGATGCAGGAAGCCGGCTGCTGGAGAAACCACGTGTGCCCGCTGCTTAAAGTCAGTGAATATTCATTAGCTGCTCCCCGCCCACCTCTCTCTGCAGTTAGCGGGGGTGAGGAGCAGCTAATGAAAACTTGTTTAATGTAAACAGCGGTCACACGTGGGAGCTCCAGACGCCGGCTTCCTGCAGCGGCTGGGGAGACTGTGTGTCCGCTGTGTAGGAGGCAGGAGCAGGGGGACGCTGCAGTCATGTATGGCCCGGGGGGGAAGTGCAGATCACTGCAGTGTCCGGGCCAGAGCACGGCATACCTTCACAGCACAGCCGCAGTCTCTGGGCTGAGGGCTCAAATTACTTTCACTTTGCTCCTGCTGCCTTTACACTAGAAACAGTCTCCCGTAGCTGACAAGGACCTACAGTGATGTAATGCAGAGAGGGGTGGCCAGAGCAGCACAGAACAGCACAGTGCCTGCCTCTTCATTACATCACTGCAGGTCCTTCAGATATGTGATATGTGTTTGTAATGCCAGGACCAAACTGAAGCATGGTGAGCAATGCATCACATCAGTAAAAGTAAGGCAATAAATAATATATAAAGGCATTACTGTACACCTGGATGGGGTTGGATCATATACATATACACATATACATACATATATATATATATATATATATATATATATATATATATATGTATGTATAGCTTTACACACACACACATACACACACGCACACACACACACTATATAACTATATACACACAGACACACATTATATACACACAGACACACACACACACACACACACAATCCAGATTGGAGGATCACACACATAATGATGGGGAACAAACATATTCCACGATGGGGGCCATATATACAAGGTACCCAGAAAGGAGGATATGAGGACAGAATTTTGGATATTATTACCTCAGTAACACTGTCAGCAGTAAAATAACAGTGTGTCATGACCACATTCTTTTACTTTAATTTTATTTTTTTCTATTTTTTCCTCCTCTAAAACAAGGGTGCGTCTTATAGTCCGGTGCGTCTTATAGTCCGAAAAATACGGTAGTGACTTCGCTGTGACGCCGAGCGAACCACCCCCTTAGAAAGGAGGCGGTTCGCCGGTCACAGCGACGTTACCAAGCAGGTAAGTACGTGTGACGCTGCTGTAGCGATAATGTTCGCTACGGCAGCGATCACCAAATATGGGCATAACGATAGGGCGGGTGCTATCTCGCTCGCCATTGCTAGCATCGGCTAGCGATGTTGCAGCATATAAAGCCACCCTTAACCTAAGTGTTCACCCCTAGTTAATATTTATTCTATGCTCTATTTTTTATTGTTAGAGTGTTACTAGGACATAGGATGAGCCGACATGGAGCAGGGACACCACTACATTTAGGGTGAAAACTCTGCAGCCAGGCAGTAATAGAATATAGGACTTGAGGCTAGTGCATTCCCAGCCTGATAATACCAGCCGCCAGCTTTCTGCTTTACCTTGGCTGTTATGAAAAATAGGGAGGAGCCCATGCCATTTTTTTTTTAAAGTCTTATTTTTTTTAAAATAATTTAAAACAAATGGAATGGGATCTCTCTTTTGATAATCTCTCTTTTTGATAATCAGCCAGGATAAAGCTGACAGCTGAGGGCTGTATCCCGCAATTGTCTACTTTACCTGTGCTGGTTATCAAAAATAGGCGGGAGACCACGTCATTTATTTATTCCCCATCCCCATTTGTTTGCAGGGCAATTGCCCCCATTTTGCATCCTTTTCAAGCTCACTAGCCCTTAATATGAAGATTTTACAGCCATTTTACAGCACAGAAGTTCGGGTCTCCTTTGACATTCTGTATATGGAGTTTGGGGTCTGGGGTCAAGTTTGGTCAAGTATGGGTCCCTAACCAAACTTTTAACTAATCTCTGTCCAAATCTGGCAAATCCAAACTTCAACGGGTCTACTCATCCCAAGAAATAGGATAGAATAGATAGGAAGAGAGCAGTCGGGTTTCACCAGTGTCTCTGGTGGGACACAGGAGTTAATACGGTCGCCGAGGACAGAGCTTGATTGCTCTCTTGGGCAGAATCCTAGGATGGATTATACTCCAGGTTGGCCACCAAAATTTGCAGGCTTTGGGGATTGCATGTCCCTCCAGCCCCCACAGTTCCCAGAGCACAGTGCTAAATAGGATCCGGGGTCGTGTTCCAAGGCAGGCCCCACATCGGACCCACGGCACCTGCATATGGGCAGGGAGTAAACAAAGTTTTCAAGGACCAGGGTCCCCAGGAGCTTCAAGCCACGGGCATCCACACCAAGCGCAGGAGGAAGGTCCCACCATCCATTTCACCGGCATTGACCTCTACAGGAATCAGGCTTGATGGGGCTCATCACAGCAGGTGACTGGTACTTCCTGAGCGAGTGGCAAAAACTGTCATTAAAACACCTGGAACCCGCAGTGACTGTGTCCGCCCTGTCTTTCCCAGCGCTACCGCACTGCATCTCGGTGCCCGCCATCACGGCTCCCCTCATCATCCTCCACTGGCCCCGCCCCACCTGTGGGGAGCAGAAACACCTCAGCTACTACTACCATCCGCCCTGGAGGACAGCGACCGCAGCGGCGGCTAATTCCCAATGCCAATTCCATAACTTGCCTGAACCTCTCTTTTACATCTTCCAGGAGCAGTACACAGACACTACTACTTTTTCATTACTTGTACAAACCCTTCCCAATCACTGTGGTTCTCCCTAGTAAAATAATAACACCTATAGTTACCTTTGGTGCTTTACTGGGGCTAGCATGACATAATAATGTCACGCTATCACTTCAGCCAATCAGGAGCTGCTTCACACTCCTTTACTTCAGACAAATCAGACATGGGGAGGAAGGGAGAGAGTAGCTGCAGCTCTTGCTTTCTCCATATGTCAATTACATCAGAAGGAGGAGATAGTAACGTGGCTGTGCTTGGCCGCAGGGATTGCTATGTCACACGAACCCCAGGAGAGCCAGCGCTGATACTACTGGAAGGGCACTGGAGGTGCGTATAGATGTCATTATTTTACTTGAGGGAAATATAGTGATTGAGAAGGATTATCCAAGTAACTGACAACCCCTTTAAGTAATTCTCTGAAATCAGAATACCTTCATGCTTCTTGGTACATATCAATGCTCGTATTAGGCTGATCTGTTTTGCTTGTGCTTACTAGGGACAGACTTGCCAATTAATCCAAAAACCAATAACAAGACAGGCTGAGTGCCACCAAAGTAATGACACTTCCCTCTCATGATGAACCAGATCCAGCAATTCCACCTGTCAATAAACATTAGAATGGTGAAACCAGTAAAATAATGGTTTCTCAATTCCTACTGAATAGGACAGAGTGCCAGGACACTTAAAACACAACAGTATAACTTTGTAAAAAGGCAAGTATGGGCACTACTTCTCTATGAAATAGAAAAATGTCATGCACGGTTTAGGAGAAGTCCGTATGCACCGCATGACACATGCGTTCAGACCGACAGGAATCTGACACAGTACAAAAAACACCACTTTTACAACGGTGCATCCTACGGATAGGGAGAGGGGTGAGTGGGACACCTCCTAAACTCACCTCAAGCTGTTACCTGAGCTCCCTGACGTCCCTATATGGGGTGTTCCAACCAATTGCCGTGCCGGATACCTAATCCCTCACTAGCTCTGCAAACACCCCTGGCTAGTGAGTTGGTCTGTGGGAGACACTAGTCTCACCGCTGCACTAATAAATATGGAGTAATAAGGAAAGACAGACATGGGGATAAACAGAAGGATAGAAGCACCAAAATTCTTGGCTGCAGACTGACTCCAAAGTAGAAGTTGATTGGGCACAGGACAATACCTCAGCAGTGTCTTCCACCACGATGGCCAGAGTAGAATGAATTCTATCAACAGCTACGACTGCTGGGAAAGCCCCCCTTTTTAAACCTAAAGGGGGGTATGGGCTCAAAGCAGCTACAACTGACGTACACTGCTAAGAGCTGCTGGTAACAAAACTGACATTAACTCATGAGACGCCAAAAGAAAGGAAACTTTGTTTACATGAAGAGTCAAGATGGAAAAGAGAGGCTCCAGTCCTAAGGCTGTCACTAGTCTCAACACAAAAGGGAGACAACCGTGAGAGAAAACCCTTTAAGACCATACTAGTTCCTGGCTCTGGCCTTTTACGGCTAAATAATTAATAATAAAAAACTAGCTTTTTCAGTTTGTTCATTAAATTCTTTGAAATAATATCTATAATTATCAGTTTCCATTTTGCATAAATTACATAAAAACAATAAATAATATTCAGATGCATTTTCTTTACAATCTTTGTGGAAGATCTGGATGCCCATATATTACCCTCTTGTAATTCTACATATTTTGTTGATAAGTAGAGCTGCAAATTAAAAATGATTCTGTTTGATGCCTGCATGGTATAAAAATGTAAGCATTTAGCCCTAGTCTGTAAATTATTCGGCAGATATTTAACAATCTTGTGTGTGTAATTAATATTTTGATGAAAGTTTTGGAGTATCTGCTGACAGATATTTATCATAATGGCTTGTCTGCTGTCATAATTCAAGTTTTTAAAATGTGTCTCATACACAGCTCAGATCATCTAAAATAGGCAATTGTTAATGTTGTGACTTAAACACGGTGTCAGGCAGGCAGTTTTTTTGACTTATGTGCAAATTCTTGTTATGATGCTTTTAGTAATCCGTGCAGAGTTTCTGTTTTATTGCAATAAAATACCTTTGTCTGTGCCAAGCAGATGATCAATCAAACATTTCTTGTGCCTCAATTTTCCTTAAGATTTTAACTGGGTTTGTAAAAGGGTCAGAGTTGTAGATTTAGAGAGCAGCACCTCTCAGATAGGCACATGGTCTTCTGTATTGTATCTTGTAAAGGCCCCGTTACACGCGTTAATTTATCGTGCGATCGCATGTGCGATCGCACCCTTCCCCATCGTTTGTGCATTATGGGCAATTTTTTGCCCGTGTCGCACAAAGTCGGTAACCCCGGTCACATGTACTTACCTCCCAAACGACCTAGCTGTGGGCGGCGAACATCCTCTTCCTGAAGGGGGAGGGACGTTCGACGTCACAGCGACGTCACTCAGCGGCTGCCCAATAAAAGCGGAGGGGCGGAGATGAGCGGGACGTAACATCCCGCCCACTTCCTTCCTTCCGCATTTCCGGTGGATGCAGGTAAGCTGTAGTTCGTCGGTCCCGAGGTGTCACACATAGCGATGTGTGGTACCTCGGGAACGATGAACAACCTGCGTCCTCCACAATCAACGATTTTTTCAAAATGAACGACGTGTCAATGTTGGACGATAAGGTGAGTATTTTCCATCATTAACGCTGGTTCGTTGGTGTAACACGCAACGACGTCGCTAATGATGCCCGATGTGCGTCACGGAATCCGTTACCCCAGCGATATATCGCTAGATACGTCGCTGCGTGTAATGGGGCCTAAGGGGTACTTTGCACACTACGACATCGCAAGCCGATGGTAGCGATGCCGAGTGCGATAGTCCCCGCCCCCGTCGCAGCTGCGATATCTTGTGATAGCTGCCGTAGTGAACGTTATCGCTACAGCAGCTTAACATGCACTTACCTGCCCTGCGACGTCGCTCTGGTAAACGTAAACATCCCACCCACCTACTTCCTTCCACATTGCAGCCGGGAGACAGGAAAGGTGATGTTCCTCGCTCCTGCTGCTTCACACACAGCGATGTGTACTGCCGCAGGAACGAGGAACAACATCGTAACTTCGGTCCTTCCGAAATTATGTAATCGACCGACGCTACACCGATCATACGATTTCGACACTTTTGCGCTCGTTAATCATAGTAAAAATGATTCACATAGTCCGATGTCGACAGTGACGCCGGATGTGCGTCACTTTCGATTTGACCCCACCGACATCGCACCTGCGATGTCATAGTGTGCAAAGTACCCCTTAAGGTTTATAGTTGTAGAGCCACCTTTTGGTAGTTGTGGAGTAGACAACCAAGAATGAGAAGTGATAATCCTTGGCTAAAATAAGTATTGGCTGGGCTGTTTGGCAATTAATCTAAAATGTAGCTCTGTTTAATTCATGCAATGTGCCAGTGAATGGCCCAATATGGCAATAATGCATTGCAACATGGTCATCATATCTATGTGTAGTGCCCCTGAGACACTCAGGGCACCACTAGGAACTGCATCCTCACTAAGATGCAGGGCTACCCCGAGGGACCTGGAACACCAGTGCCAGCAACATCAACACACTAAAATCCTAGTTACACCAGGGGGCACTGCCTAGTCAGACAAGGGGAAGGGCCACCTAGAGGGTGGAGTCTGACCAAGGAACTAGATAGCCTGGGGGGAGGGGACTGCAGTCAGTCAGTCTACAGACAGTCTGAAGTAGAGAGTGAAGTGTACTGACGTGCCTAGAGCTGGGTCAAGTAACGGTGGCCCAAAAGCACAGGAGAGTGTTCGCCAGGGTAAGAGTGGACACCAGGGTGGGTACACCCGAGTACCGCTGGGATGTGAGGACGCACGGGGCACAGGGCCCTAGGTAATTCGACAGTTTCAGATGGCATGGCAAATACCTGCACAGTGAGGGGACCTTCACAGACCTCATTGACCCATAAATCCAGGGGCATCAGCAGTAAAGCAAGGATCAGAGTTCGGGACACAGACCAGTCCTATAGGGTCCACAATGCCCACCGTACGGAGAAAGAGACTGCCACCGCAAAGAGACAGTCAAGCCCAAAACGCTCCACGCTACGAGGACCCAACCACACTGAGAGTGCCGGGGACAGAGCAACCGAGTCATCAACTGGCACTGGAAATACAGGGACCTTAACCAGCCGACCAAGGGTCCACGAGTAAGTAGAGACTGTTAATTACAACTCCGGTGTGGTCTACCTTATTACTCCATCACACATTTCCCAGACTCAGCCCTACTTGCGGAGGGCCTACCACCACAGCTGTCATTACCATCAGCTCTGGGGGATAATGAACTCAGCAGCGGCGGTTCCACAACCTTATCCACAACCCACAGGTGGCATCACACAAATGACTTTAATCTCCCCTGTAAATGCTCCCCATTAAAAAGCACCCAGGGCACGGGACCGGGCAACGGCCACCAAAGTGATATTCCCCAGTTGTAAACTGCCCGGGACCGAGTACCCCATTCCCTGGCGACACATATTTAATACACTACAAGGAGTTAACTCACTCATCTATCAAAGTGGTAGGAAAGGTAATCAAATCACAACAGGGGCAGACACAGATAGAAGAAGGCCCCTGTACAAGAACAATATATGGGCCCTTTGCAATCTAATAGCTTCTCATAATGCAAAACTACACCTGTTTTTCAGGAAGTTGGCTCCCTTACTTTTTGGTCCTCTTTGCGGCTGTGTAAGGAGATGGACATATAGTCACATTTTCACTTGAAGGTATCAATAGTGTAGTGTTGTTGAATTGTGTAACCTATAATGTTATAAGTGTAAATAATGTGCAATGTGAATTGTGTTATGCCAACTGTAGGGCAAGAAATAGTTAATGCACGGGACTAGCCTAGAGTGGGAGTGGCTTGAGTGCAGGAACAGTGACAGTTTTCTGTCAGAACATCAGACAGGCCATAACTTGCAGTTTTGCAGCTAGTGCAGACGTTTGGTTTGAGTGCTCAGCAGAGCCGCATAAGTTGGGAGTCCTCAAATTGAGAGGTGACTTAGACTGTGGATAGCAAGATCCAGAATACTGAGAGAGTTGACTGAGATACAGAGTGATCTGTTGGAGATTGGTCAGAGGACTGAACGAAGGACTTAGTGACCAAATGGAGATGAGTTATGAGACAGGATGCCTCGCAGTACGTCCCCAAGTTCATAACTCTTAATGGTAACTGGCCAGCATGGGACAGAACATGAGAAAAATTGAGTGCACCAGGGAGGATTTCTCTATGTGTTACAAAGCTAGAAGCTAAGCTCTGCCATATTGGTAATCCAACTCCTTTAGGCCCCCTTCACACGTCCGTGAAAAACACGCATGTGTTACGTTCCATTTTTCGGGTCCGTGTTCTGTTTTTATGTCCGTTTTTATGGTACATGTGGCATCCTAGTGAATGGCATATGCTAGCCGTGTGTGCGTGTGGAATGTCCATGTGTGCGTGAGATACGTAAGTGACATGTCCGTGTGTTGCCCATGTGAAATGTTCCGTGTGTGATGCACAATGTCATTGATACATACCCGCTGACAGCAGACAGTC
Organism: Anomaloglossus baeobatrachus; assembly: GCF_048569485.1. NCBI lineage: Eukaryota > Metazoa > Chordata > Amphibia > Anura > Aromobatidae > Anomaloglossus > Anomaloglossus baeobatrachus. The sequence continues at coordinate 187,245,395 of NC_134360.1, read as the reverse complement.
GTGTGATGAGAATGAACTAGGGTGAACTTCACCCGACTTCATTGTCATCCCGCGACTCTTTCTGTGTCACGTACTGATTAGCGGTCACCCGTGAAGGACTCACCGGTGACCGCTAATCCCCTGAGTGACTGAAGTGAGCAGCGCAATTAGCGCTGCTGTCACTCAGGCTACCCTCATCTAGCTGGATCCTCCACTAGAGACCGCAACTCACCTGTGACTTCATCGCTGTCACTCGGGTGACTTTCTGTCACAGTTGGAGGAACCAGCAGTGGCCGCGAGTAACCTGAGTGACGTTATCGTTGATCGCGCTACTCACCTCAGTTGCTGCGTGGAGCTGATAGGAGCGGCGGTGTTCTTCTGCAGCTCCTGTCACCTTCATGTAGCAGAGCTGGAAGCGATGCGGGACCTCCGTGGATTACGCTGCACATGGATGGGTTTTTGGGGCTTAATAAAGTGGTGAATGAGGGTATTTGTTAGTGTTTATTATTGCAAATAAAGGATTTTTTCACTGTGTGTCTTTATAAACTTTAAATTACAGCTTAATCATTGGGGGTGTTTCATAGACGCCTGCAAAGGTTAATCTAGGACTTAGTGGCAGCTATGGGTTGCTGCCATTAACTCCTTATTACCCCGATTGCCAAGGCACCAGGGCAAATCGGGAAGAACCGGATAGAGTCCCAGAACTGTCGCATCTAATGAATGCGGCAATTCTGGGCGGCTGCTGGCTGATATTGTTAGGCTGGGAGGCTCCCCATAACGTGGGGCTCCCCATCCTGAGAATACCAGCCTTCAGCCGTATGGCTTTATCTTGTCTGATATAAAAATTGGGGGGGACCGCACGTCGTTTTTTTAAATTATTTAATTATTTATTTTATTGCACAGTATAGATCCGCCCACCGGCTGCTGTGATTGGTTGCAGTGAGACAGCTGTCACTCAGCGTGGGGGCGTGTCTCACTGCAACCAATCATAGACGCCGGTGGTCGGGGAAAGCAGGGAATACTAGATTGATTAATGAGCGGCCGGCTTTTTCAAAATAGTAAAAGCCGCCGGAGTTTTTTTTAAAAGCCGTGCAGCTCCGCGCCGGTGATCGGGGAACGGTGAGTATGAGAGAGGGGGGAGACTGACCGACAGACTGAGAGAGGGACAGACAAGACAGAGAGACCGACCGACAGACAGAGAGATAGACCGACTGCGGACTGAGGGAGATTGACTGACATACACAAAAAAAAAAAAAGACCAACATTGCTAGAAAAAAGCACAAAACGTACACGGAGCAGACGGAGATGCATCCGTGTCACGTACGTGCTCAGGGACCCATAGACTTTCATTGGGTGTGTGTATGCGTGTTCCGTGCAGAAAATGGACATGCATCCATGCAATACGGATACACATACGTTTCACGCACACGTACACACGCACAGTACAGAATAACACACGTGTAACTACAAACATTAAATAACATTGGAGCACGTGTGTCCGTGTCTCCGGTACATACGGAAACGGACCAAACACGCATGTGAACGTGTTTCACGGATGTGTGAAGGGGGCCTTAGAAGGAGGGCAAGATGTGGAACCACAAATGGAAGAAATTACTTTCATGGACTGTACTGTGGTGCAAAGCTGGTTTGTGGTGAATAAATTATGACTGATGGAGGCAAGAACATGTGAGGTTAAAGAAGTGAATAGACTGTGTGTACAGATGCTCAGTATTCATGAAGAAACATTTGAGAAGTTGGGTACCCGTTATCTAATGTACATACTGTAGTTGTCTTTAAATTGCTGTTCAGTGAAGCATGGTTTATAAACAATTTGTGGTCCCCATCCATGAACTGATTAACATCTGGTCCTGGCCAGACTAAGGGGCACTTTGCACACAACGACATCGCAAGCCGATGCTTGCGATGCTGAGCACGATAGTCCCCGCCCCCGTCGCAGCAGCGATATCTTGTGATAGCAGCCGTAGCGATACATTATCACTACGGCAGCTTCACATGGACTCACCTGCCCTGCGACGTCGATCAGGCCAGCGACCCGCCTCCTTATTAAGGGGGCGGGTCGTGCGGCGTCATAGCGACGTCACACGTCAGGCGGCCAATAGAAGAGGAGGGGCGGAGATGAGCGGGACGTAACCATCTCGCCCACCTCTATGCTTCCGCATAGCCGGCGTGAGCTGCAGGACGCAGGTAGGAGATGTTCCTCGCCTCTGCGGCTTCACACACAGCGATGTGTGCTGCCACAGAAACGAGGAACAACATTATACCTGTCGCAGTCGCGTAATTATGGAATTCCCAGACACTACACGGATGATACGATTACGACGATTATGCGTTTGTTAATCGTATCATCTAGGATTTACACACTACGATGTCAAGTGCGACGCCGGAAGTACGTCACTTTCGACATGACCCCTCCGACATCGCACCTGCGATGTCATAGTGTGCAAAGTGCCCCTAAGTCCTCGGCATCATGCTGCCTGCAAAGGTATATGATCTCCTTAACAAGTCCACACACCCAGCCAGGCTCTCCTCTTTCTTGTAAAGTGCCAGGACGCAATAAATGCAGATCTCACCCATGACCACCGCCCTGAGCCACATTACAGCAGCACAGATTGCAACAACGGTATTTTCATCCATGAATCACAAGTATGTTGACCTCAGTGCCATTGCACACATATTCTGTTGATCTTTCTGCTAACTATTTTGGAGCTATGCACTTCTGCTTTTTCAAATTAAAATGTGTGTGTTGTACCCCTACTCTAGTGAAATCAATCTACTTTCCCTGCAGTTTCTTCAGAAGTGAGTGATGCTGTTTTTTGAAAAGTGGCGTAACTACAGTTCGATGAGCCGCAGTGCAAGATTTGGACCTGGGCCCCGCACATGTTGGTCAGATGTATGGGTCCTTGTAGCACTACAAATCCTATAAAGACATATGTGTTTCCCTTCCCCAAAAGTATTAATGTCTTCCATCTTGTACTGATGACCTCAATCCTGGGCCCCTTCCAGGTATATATGTCCCTCATCTTGGGCCCCTTAGAAGTATATATGTCCCCCATCCTGTAATATATGTCACCCATCCTGAGCCAAATCCAGGCATATATGTTTCACATCCTGGCATTTATGTCCCCCATCCTGGGCCCCTTATAGGTATATATATATATTCCTTATCCTGGTATATATGTCCCAAATCCTTGTATATATTTCTTCCATCCTGAGCTCATCCTAGTATATATATCACTATACTGGGCCCATCCTGGTATATATGTCTTCCATTCTGGGCACATCTTCGTATATATATCCCCCTCCTGGTATATATATTCCAAATCCTGGTATATATGTCCCCCATTCTGGTATAAATCCCCATCCTGTTGTTTAGCACACTAAAAAAACTATTCAACTTTTCTTCCTCAGTACTCTTCCATAGCCAGCGCAGGAGATGTCAGTTTACATTGGCATGCACACCATGGCTTATGACTTCACTGCCATGCGCCCTCAGTTACGGGCACGCCGACGTTATCTGCCAGTGTCTGATTGCTACATTTTTGTGGCTGCCCTGCACTTTCTGCCAGCTGCAGCCAGTCAGCACATTGACAGGGGACACCTATAGCTGTCAGAAAATGGCGATGCAAAATATTTTTTTTTTTTTTTAAATTATTTTTTGTGAAGGCAAAACATGAAAAAACATATAACCATATGTAGTATCGCTGTAATTGTACCGACTCAAGGAATAAAGCTATGTTATCACTTTTACTAAACAGGGAACAAGATTGAAATAAAAAGCGATCAAAAAATGTTATGTGTCCAAAAATGGTACAAATAAAAATATCATCTCATCCTGCAAATATAAAGACTTCACATAAAAAAATGAAAACCTTGTAACTCTCAAAATATGGTGATGCAAAATCTTTTTAAAGCATTGTTTTAATGTGTGATAGTAGCCAACATAAATAGCTGATATAAACCTGGTATTGTTGTAATTGCACTAACACGAAGAATAAAACTGTCTTATCACTTACACTACATGGTGAATGGCATAAACAATGTATAAATAAGATACATTTTTGACTTGCTGATTTGTTCATTCTGCCTCTCAAAACTTGCAATAAGGCACAGCTCCCATTTACATATAGATTATTGCCATGATCAACAGAAATTTAGTGCCATAGTTGCACATTTTCCCATGTAAAAATGTAAAATCTGGGGCTTAAACATTTTTGTGGCGAACGTTTAGTTATTTTTCTTCACCACTCAATGGTATAAAATTCTGTGACACATCAGTGGTGTTAATATGCTCACTGCATCCCTAGAGGAATTCATTGAGAAATGTGTTTTGTAAAATGAGGTCATTTATGGGGGTTCAGCTGTTCTCACACCTTAGGGGATCTGACCATGTGACATGACATCCACAAACCATAACAGAAAACTCCTACCCTTCTGAGCTTTCCAATGTGCATAAAAAGCAGTTCCCAGCTACTTGTAGTATTTTTTGTCGTACTTGGGAAATTTCAAAACCAACTATGTGGTCCATTTTTTTCCTATTCGACATTATAAAAATTAAAAATTTGGGGCTAAAAACATTTTAGTGGTAAAAATGTAATTATTCTTTATCACCACCCAATGATGTAATAATTTGCGAGGCACATTTGGTGTCAACATTCTCACTGCACCTCTTCACTGAGTGGTGTAGTTTGTAAAATGTGGTAGCTTTTTAGCGCGTTCTCCTCATCTAACATAGCACCCTCAAACCATTACGGCAAAACTTGCCTTGCAATATGACACTCCATTTCTGAGCTTTGCACTGTGCCTCAAAAGTAGATTTCAACAACATTTATGGTATTTGCTAACTCAGAAGAAATTGTGTAACAAAATCTACCATTTGTTTTTTCCTATTAATGTTTTGAAAATTAAAAACTTGAGGCAAAAGCATTGGAAAAAATGGGAAATTTTAATTTATTCAGCCCAATGTTATAGAATTCTGCGAATTGCCTGAGAGTGAAAAATGCTCACTACACCCCTAGACAAATTCTTTGAGAGGTGTAATTTCCAAAATGGGGTTACTTGTGGGGTTTTCTGCTGTTTTTCCAGGTCACAGGCTCTTCAAATGTGACCAGGCATCTGCAATATATTCCAGCCAAAATGGCGCTCCAAAATTCAAATAATTCTCTCTCTTTTCTGAACCCTACCATGTGCCCAAAAAATAGTTTTTCCACCACGTATGGGGTATCAGTGTATGCAGGAGAAATTGCACAGTAAATTATATTGTTCATTTTTTTCAGCTATGCCTATTATACATTTGAGGTAAAAAAAAATACATATTTGTTTGGAAAAAATATTTTTAACTTTTCATGGGTCAACGTTAAATAATTGTGTGAACCACCTGTGGGTTTAAGGTGCTCACTGCACCTCTAAATAAATTCCTTGAGAAGTGTAGTTTTCAAAATAAGGTCACTTGTAGGGGGTTCCACTGTATAAGCACATCAGGGTCTCAGCAAGTACATTATGGCTTGGGTGATCCATTTCATCCAATTTTGAACTCTGAAAGTCAAATGGTACTCCTTCACTCCAAGCTCTGCTGTGTGCCCAAACAGTAGTTTTTAACCACCAGTGAGGTACAGTGGAATCTTGGTTAACGACAACAATCCGTTCTGGGAGTGTGCTTGTTAACTAAGTACTCGTTCAGCAAAGCAAGATTTCTCATAGGAAATCATTGCACTGCAGACAATTCATTCCACAACTTGTTAAATGTCCCATCCTGGTCCCCTATTGTGCTATTCCACACATGCACAAACACACACAAACACATGGAAACACAAACAAACTCACACAAACACATACAAGCACGCACGCACACGCACATATTATGCTCACCTTACCTTCCGTTCCATCGCCGGTCTTCTGGCACTTGCTGTTCGCTAGTACGGGTTGTGTATCGGGTTACCACCACGACGAGGGAGGAACTTCCGCATCCAGAGCACTGACGTCAAAGGCAGGAGCCGCTTGCCTCTGATTGGTCAGCGCGCTGCCTTTGAGTAGCGGTGACAGAGGAAGTTCCTGCTTCGTCGCTTTGGTTGCCGATACACAGCCTGGAGCGGTGAACTACAGGACCCAGGAGGTTGGCGATGGAACGGAAGGTACACATATCATGCTCACCAGACCTTCCGTTCCATCGCCGGCCTTCGGGGTCCTGTAGTTCGCCATGAGGATTCCTCCCTCGTCATGATATACTGGCAAACTACAAGAACCATGAGGCCGGCGATGGAATGGAAGGTAAGGTGAGCATAATACTGTATGTGTGTGTGCATGTTTGTTTGTGCGTGCTTGTGTGTATTTGTGCGGACTGCAAGAGTGGGTTATAGCGTGGTGGATGTACGGAACCGGAAGTGTGTGTGGTGAGTATTTTGCTCGTACAGCAAAGCTTTCTCGTAAACTGAGTTACAAATTTACAGAAAGCTTTGCTTGTTAAGCGAAATTCTCGTTAACTGGGTTACTCGTTAAGCGAGGTTCCACTGTATCAATGTAATCAGGAAAAATTGCACAACAAATTGTATTGTCCATTTTCTTCTGTTACCTTTGTGAAAATTTTTAATTAGTGGCAAAAGCAACATGTTTGTGGGAAAAATTGATTTTTTTTCATTTTCGCTACTCAACATTATAAAATTCTGTGAAGCACCTTTGACCTCAAAGTTCTAACCAGACTTTTAAATAAACATATTTAGGCATGTAGTTTCCAAAATGGCATTACTTGTGGAGGGTTTCCACTGTTTAGGCACATCAAAGGCTCTGCATATGCAACTTAATGTCCACTATTTCAGCTTATTTTGCACTCTAAAAGTCAAATAGTGTTCCTTCCATTCTAAACTCTGCCATGCTCCCAAACAGTAGTTTTCCATCACATATGGAGTATTGGTGTACTTGGGAGAAATTGTGCAACAAATTGTATGATCTATTTTCTCCTGTTACCCTTATAAAAATGCAAAATTAGAGGCTAAAGCAATATTTTTTGTGGGGAAAAGTAAAATTCTCAACTTTTTCTTCCACATTGTTTTAGTTCCTGTGAAGCATCTAAAGAGTTAATAAAGTTCTTGAATGTTGTTTTGAGCACTTCGAGATGTGCAGTTTTTAAAATGTTGTCACATTTGGATATTTTCAGTCAAATAGGAATCTCAAAGACACTTTAAATGTGATGTCCCTAAAAAATTGGTTTTGTAAATTTTGAGGGAAAAATTAGAAATTGATGATAATCTTTTAATTCTTCTAACTTTATAACAAAAATATATACCGTATTTTTCAGATTATAAGACGCACTTTTCCTCCCAAAAATTTTGGAGGAAAATGAGGGGTGAGTCTTAAAATCAAAATATACCGTAGCTTACCTGGACGTGAATTGGTGGGGAGCTGTCTGTGCGGCTCCGTGTGTGGGAGTCCGGGTGCCTGTCAGTGCCGGTGGCCCGGTGCCTGTTGGTGCTGGCGGCCGGCTGCTTCTCTGTTCCAGCGGCCAGCTGCCTCTGTACAGACTCAATATTTCAGTCAGACTCTAACCTCTACAACATGGGCAAGACCAAAGAGCTTTCTAAGGATGTCAGGTACCAGATCATAGACCTGCACAAGGCTGGAATGGGCTACAAAACCATAAGTAAGACGCTGGGTGAAAAATAGACAACTGTTGGTGCAATAGTAAGAAAATGGAAGAAATACAAAATGAGTTTCAATTGACATCGATCTGGGGCGCCATGCAAGATCTCACCTCGTGGAGTAGCCAAGATCATGAGGAAGGTGAGAGATCAGCCTAAAACTACACGGCGGGAACTTGTTAATGATTTCAAGGCAGCTGGGACCACTGTCACCAAGAAAACCATTGGTAACACATTAGGCCCTAGTGGATTAAAATTCTGCAGTGATCACAAAGTCCCACTGCTCAAGAAGGCACATGTGCAGCCTGTCTGAAATTTGCCAATGAACACCTGGATGACTCTGACAGTGATTGGGAGAAGGTGCTGTGGTCAGACAAGACAAAAAATTAGCTCTTTGGCATTAACTCAACTTGCGTGTTTGGAGGAAGAGAAATGCTGACTATAACCAAAAGAACACTGTCCCCACTGTCAAGCATGGAGGTGGAAAAATTGTTTTATGGGTGTTTCTCTGCTATGGGCACAGAAGTACTTCCCTGCATCAATGGGACAATGGATAAAGCCATGTACCTTAAATCTTGAGTGACAACCTCCTTCCTTTTGCCAGGACATTAAAAATGGGTCCTGGCTGGGTCTTCCAGCACCACAATGGATAATAGCAAGGACTAAAACTTAACATTTAATAATCCAGATAAAATTGTCAATATTACATAATAGTGCAGTAAAATTGCCAAATGGCTATAAATTGAAGTGGTCTCACCCAGATGTTCTCCAGGGACAAAAGGACACACCGATCCAGGGTTGGTCACAAGCGGAAAAAACCGGGGTAAAGCATTGGGAGATGGTAAGATATAAACCCTGTCGTGCCCCGTGCCAATGCTTCCGCCCTGACAAGGGCAGCGCCCAAATGAGCTGTCTGCCCCACAACCAACCAAAGAAAAAGCGTGCTTTGTATATATCATAGCTATCATTCATTGACGAAACTGGAGGTCATTGGTGTGTTTGCATACCAGCACTGATTTGCGATATGTGGGCGTTATGAACTGTATATCAACAGGGAACGTCACATGACTTGTGACGATACGCCCCTATTGCATGACGATTGGATGGGGAAGCTTATGTGATATACAACGGTGAGGTCCACTAAACCGGATATGACCTCATCTATTGATGTCTCCCCCATCCAATTGCTATTCATGCGTTCCAGACTGGAGCGCGGAAGTCTGTTAGTCACATGACCGGAAGTGACGTCAGACGCCGGCAATGTGAGCATGAACGGAGTATCATGCAGGGCGGTTGCCCTGCACGGCTGAAGGTAATAATCATTATTAACAAATGGGTATATAGCGGCTTTAGGCTTTAGTGTCCATGCACCACCCTGTATTTGGACACATAGCCTTCACCTTTGATCCCTGCCACAGCAGGTTGATCAGTGCCTTGATCCCTGCCACTGCAGGTTGATCAATTGGTTCTCTATTCTCCCCTGAAGAACTCCTTCTACTTGGAGGGAAACGCGTTGGGAGAACACTTTTTCTTTGGTTGGTTGTGGGGCAGACAGCTCATTTGGGCGCTGCCCTTGTCAGGGCGGAAGCATTGGCATGGGGCACGACAGGGTTTATATCTTACCATCTCCCAATGCTTTACCCTGGTTTTTTCCGCTTGTGACCAACCCTGGATCGATGTGTCCTTTTGTCCCTGGAGAACATCTGGGTGAGACCACTTCAATTTATAGCCATTTGGCAATTTTACTGCACTATTATGTAATATTGACAATTTTATCTGGATTATTAAATGTTAAGTTTTTGTCCTTGCTATTATCTTGTGTGAATTGGACTATTGGGCATTATCTACCTGGTTGCAGGTTTTTGCTGTTATACTGTATTATAGAGATTGGCATGGCTGGCTTCCTCTCTACAGGACCAGACACGGCTAGTTGGCTCACGGAGGCAAAAGATATATTCTCTGAAAAAGAATTTGTTCAAAAAAAGTACACTCCATCTTATACGGCTGCTTTCAAGGAGGTCACTAGGACCTATAAGGAACAGATTACCAGTTGGTGGGAGGTACAGAGCCTTGACAACTATATCAAAAGTAATATTGTTCCTAGGGGCTTACGCATCCCCCTTATACCTGCTGCTAGGTGTCGGACTCCTCAATTGATGACTGCCTGGGAGAAAGAGGCTACAGCTAGTTCTCTCAGGTTGATGAAAATCCTTCTTACAGAAGAAAGGAATAATCTTGAGGCAATTAATAACAAACTCAAGGAACAGATTGAGGTTACGAAAACCTATCAAAACGAAACTGATTTTTTGATTAAGGAAAATACTCTGAAAAATTCTATCGAAAAATTTCAGTTTCACTTAAAAGTAAGGAAACATAAACAATTTAAACATGACCTCCAAGATTTTAAAGATAATAAAGTATATCAATTTATTCCAACTGAGGGTCCGACATCTAGGGAGCGGGAGTCAGACCTATCCTCTACTGAGGCTGAACTTTCGGATACAGAGGGTAGGGGACCCCCCCCCTTCCGTTTGCAGCAGAGGGCTAGACGTAACCGGAGAGGAGCACAGAGAACTGATCACCCAGGCTATCCACCGATACAGACCAATAATCCTCCTTTTTTAGATCGCAATTACTCCCTGAGGAGTTGCAAGGGGAAGGATTAGGAACACAAGTTATCAATTTATCTGATAGAGTCCTTAACCAGACAGAGATGGCGGTCCTTAGCAAAGGACTATCCTTTGTTCCCACTAATGACTTTTCAGTGTTTGACTTTATCAAAGACCTAAACCTTTTCGCCCGAAAATTGCGTTGGAAGAAATTCTTCAGATTAAAGGATAATAAAATCTGTACGGATCTAGATATACCTGTGGATATGATTGATGATGTGAGGTTGTTGGCTGGTTTGGATGAATCGGTTCCCTCTATCTCCGGAAAAGGTCCATTTACCACTTTAAAAAATCCGAGTACAAGGATGCCACCAAATTTTCCTGACGTCACGGCCATTGACATCTTTTTGAGCCAAGTGACGAGTGATGTTCTTGCTCTAAGTAAGACTGATCTGAATGGGATGGGTATAGCTCCCTATCGGATAGAGCATAAAAACAATCTTTCTAAAATTGAAATGCGTGCACTTTGTAATTTGGAGAAAGACTCTACTATTACTGTTAAACCCTCAGATAAAGGGGGGAATACAGTCTTGTTGAACAAAAATGACTATCGGGACATCTGTTTAAATATATTGAAAGACACCAGCACCTATTGTAAGGTCTCTGTCAATCCTCTTATTGTTGCCAAAAAAACATTGAAGGATATACTTAATAATGCTGAATCTGATGGCCTGGTAAGCAAGGAAGAACTAGCCTTTTTGATACCTGATTTTCCATTGATGTCTACCTTTTATATACTTCCCAAAGTACATAAGGGGGTGAACCCCCTTAGGGGGAGACCTATTGTCTCTGGGGTGGGCAATGTCACACAGAATGTTGGGATTTATATAGATAAAATCCTTAATCCATTCGTCACCTCGCTACCCTCTTTTGTACGGGACAGTTTAGACTTCATTAGTAGAATCGAGGATGTAGTGGTGGGACCTAATACATTTCTTGCTAGTATTGACGTGGAAACCTTATATTCCTCCATCCCACATCATTGGGGACTTAAGGCTGTTAAATTCTTCCTTGCTACTAGGGGGAAACAGTTCGATGCCCATAATAATCTGGTTCTATCCTTGTTGGAATTTGTTTTGCACAATAATTTCTTTTTGTTTGATGGCTCCACCTACCACCAGCTCAGGGGCACGGCAATGGAGAGCCCTTGTGCTCCCTGTTACGCCAACTTGTTCCTGGGCTGGTGGGAGGACACCACTGTTTTTCAAGAGTCTATGACGTCTTTCACTGATATGATTGACCTTTGGGTCCGGTTCATAGACGATGTTTTTCTCCTATGGAGGGGGTCCCGTGAATTGTTCATTGAATTCGTGGATAGGCTGAATCTGAACCCCTTAGGATTGGCTTTTACTTATGTCATCGATCCTATCAGCTTGCCCTTTCTGGCTCTAATGGTGATGATTAGTTCAGAGGGCAAATTAAGTACAACAATTTACAGGAAGCCTACTGCCACAAATTCGCTCCTCAGGTGGGAGAGTCACCATCCTCCTTCCCTCAAGCGGGGTATCCCTAAGGGACAATACCTCCGCTTGAGAAGGAATTGTTCTGATCAGGGCGAATTTGTGGCAAAGGCTGCTGACTTGAGGTCTCGTTTTCTGAATAAGGGTTATCCAGATCGTATCCTAAAAGAGGCCTTCAAATATTCATTGAATCAGGACCGGACTAATTTGTTGACTTCGAAACGCAAGTGTGATGATGAAATGAGTGTAGTAAGACTCATCACGACCTATACCAAAGGTGTCTCTGCTATCAGACAGATCTTGGATTGACATTGGGGGATCCTTGGTATGGATAGGGATATCGCTGATTACATTAAATCACAGCCAAGTATCACCTTTCGAAAAAATCGGTCGTTAGGTGATCGACTGACCCATAGCCACTTTGTGCCGCCCAGTGAGGGAACTACATGGATCCCCAACAGACCACATGGTTGCTTTAAATGTGGCTCATGTGTTGCCTGTAAAAATATTCAGACAGGCAAAAGGTACACTAGTACATCTACAGGTGAATCCCTGGATATTAGAGAATTTATGAATTGTAAAACAAAGGGTGTCGTGTATCTTGCTACCTGTCATTGCGGTGTACAATATGTCGGTAAAACGACACGTGAGTTCCGGATACGGATAGGTGAGCACATGGGGGATATTAGAAACGATCGCGACACCCCCATTGCACGGCACATGAATGTACGCCACAGTCAGAACAGGGAGGCCATTTTCTTTATGGGCATTTTGAAAGTGAAACAATCCCCCAGAGGTGGTAATCTCGATTGTGTCCTATTACAAAAAGAGGCGAGGATGATTTTTCGCCTCAAGACATTCTACCCGGATGGCCTTAATGACCAGATCAACTATGGGTGCTTTATATAGCTTTTGTTTCTACAGTAGCCAATTGTTGTGTTTTTGTCTTGTCTGAATGGTAGTCTAGACCACTGACCAGGCTCTAAATTTAGCCCTCTTTCCTGGCATTCACCTTATTATAGGGTTATTTGAGGTCCAGGTTGGGAATGATACTGGACCCTTGCGGTCTTTGGAACCCTTAGATTCAATATGGTCCGATTTGGGAAAGATATTGACTCCTTCCCCTTCCCCCCCCTTGTTTGCAGTATAAAATTTGGGTCACTGATCACAGTTTCGCTTTTCTTTATATACAAATATATTGATACCCCTTATTTTACCTCTCAGCTATTTTGGGTATTGTCTTCTTTGCCGGTATCTTATGCATCTCTACATTTTAGTTTGATTTCATAATCAACAGACAACCCATCCTCTCTTTATAAGAGTTGATAAGTTCATGAAAAACCTTTAGGTGCTCCATTAGCTGGTGATTAGTGCTTTGTATATATCATAGCTATCATTCATTGACGAAACCGGAGGTCATTGGTGTGTTTGCATACCAGCACTGATTTGCGATATGTGGGCGTTATGAACTGTATATCAACAGGGAACGTCACATGACTTGTGACGATACGCCCCTATTGCATGACGATTGGATGGGGAAGCTTATGAGATATACAACGGTGAGGTCCACTAAACCGGATATGACCTCATCTATTGATGTCTCCCCCATCCAATTGCTTTCCATGCGTTCCATTTTGGAGCGCGGAGGTCTGTTAGTCACATGACTGGAAGTGATGTCAGACGCCGGCAATGTGAGCATGAACGGAGTATTATGCAGGGCGGTTGCCCTGTGCGGTAACGATACGCCCCTATTACAATACGACTGGATGGGGAAGTTTGGATGACTTATAATGGTGAGGTTCGCTAAACCGGATGTGACCTTATCTATTGATGTCTCCCCCATCCAATTGCTATTCATGCGTTCCAGACTGGAGCACGGAAGTCTGTTAGTCACATGACCGGAAGTGACGTCAGACGCCGGCAATGTGAGCATGAACGGAGTATCATGCAGGGCGGTTGCCCTGCATGGCTGAAGGTAATAATCATTATTAACAAATGGGTATATAGCGGCTCTAGGCTTTAGTGTCCATGCACCACCCTGTATTTGGACACATAGCCTTCACCTTTGATCCCTGTCACAGCAGGTTGATCAGTGCCTTGATCCCTGCCACTGCAGGTTGATCAATTGGTTCTCTATTCTCCCCTGAAGAACTCCTTCTACTTGGAGGGAAACGCGTTGGGAGAACGCTTTTTCTTTGGTTGGTTGTGGGGCAGACAGCTCATTTGGGCGCTGCCCTTGTCAGGGCGGAAGCATTGGCACGGGGCACGACAGGGTTTATATCTTACCATCTCCCAATGCTTTACCCCGTTTTTTTCCGCTTGTGACCAACCCTGGATCGGTGTGTCGTTTTGTCCCTGGAGAACATCTGGGTGAGACCACTTCAATTTATAGCCATTTGGCAATTTTACTGCACTATTATGTAATATTGACAATTTTATCTGGATTATTAAATGTTAAGTTTTAGTCCTTGCTATTATCTTGTGTGAATTGGACTATTGGGCATTATCTACCTGGTTGCAGGTTTTTGCTGTTATCCAGCACCACAATGACCCAAAACATACAGCCAAGGCAACAAAGAAGTGGCTCAAAAAGAAGCACATTAAGGTTATGGATTGGCCTAGCCAGACTCTCGACATTAATCCCATAGAAAACCTATTAAGGGTGCAGAAGCTCCGAGTTGCCAAGTGACAGCCGCAAAATCTTAATGATTTAGAGATGATCTGCATAGAGGAATGGACCAAAATTCCTCCTGACATGTGCGCAAACCTCATCATCAACTACAAAAAATGTCTGTTTGCTGTGCCTGTCAACAAGGGTTTTGTCACCAGGTATTAAGTCTTGTTTGCCAGAGGGATCAAATACTTATTTCCCTCTACAAAATGCAAATACATTTATACAGTGTGATTTTCTGGATTTTATTTTGGATATTCTATCTCTCACTGTTAAAATAAACCTACTCTAAAAATGATAGACTGTTAATTTCTTTGTCAGTGGGCAAGCTTACAACATCAGCAAGGGATCAAATAATTATTTCCTTCACTGTATATTAATTGGACATCTATTTGAATGGCTGGCCTGTAATCAGATATCTTTTCTGCAATACTCATTGTGATGATGTTCAAAAAAATCAAGCCCTTATACTGAAATGCCCATGGAAAAAATAGTAGTAGTAATAATAATAATAATAATAGTAACTTTTGAATATATATATATATATATATATATATATATCCCTTATACAAACACAATGGAGTAAATCAGTATCTTAGAATATTTGGATATCTACGAAAAACCTCTTTCCACCAGAGGCCTTTGCCATTTTAAGCTCTTAATAGCATCTCCGACATCCTCCCCGGTGTGATTGGTTCAATACCTGTTTGCCTGAAGAATTCTGAAAACTTTTATCCCTTTGAAGAATTCTTTACCGTTGTCAGATGAATGGATACTTATTAGCAATAGAAATCCACGACATTGCACATTACCAAGGGGGCATTACATCAATCTTTTTTGAAAGGAAGCGGCATATTTTTCGTTTTAATGCTGTCAAATGTTGGAAGAAAAGATAAACTGCCTAGGTTGAGAATCCCATATTTTAATTAAACGTCTGTGATATAAGGGTAAAATCAATTTCTGGGAATTGATAAATGTCTAAATTAAAATGCTAACCCAACAAGCTAATTAATATTTTAATTATAATTTTCAAATGGGGGGGATTACCGTTCTGTAGATCTTGTTGATAATTTGGATGGTCGGTATGTTTATATTATTAATACTTTTTGTCCCAAATGTTACTTTATAGTAGAAGAAAAATTTCACAAAGTCTAGGGCGATGGTTTAAAGGGTCTCAGATTGATATTATCCAAAGTAGTTGCCTTTCATTATAGTTGATTTTGTGCATGCTGTATAAAGATCTTAAACAACCTGTATATACATATTTTTGGGTAGTCGCCTCTCTCTAAACTCTCTCAATACTAACTACACTTAGGAGTCCATAAAGTGAAATTTGTCCCAGGGTGGCAATAATATTCTAATAATTATTGATCAAAAACGTAAAGGTTTTTTTAATTACTCAGAAAACCCCCTCCTCCCTGTGAGTTCCATTGTGAAACAAGAACACTTATACTGACAAGCAAAAGGGTAACAATGTTTTGAAATTATTGACTTTCAGGCTTCATATCTCACCATCCACTACAGCTTTGACAGTAAGACTACCTTCATTTTATGCACAATCATCTGAGCTATATCATAGACAAATCTGACTTGCAACTATTTAGCATATGATTAGTTATTCTTGTCATGTCACTGCATTGTTACTGTTTTGCTTCTAAAAATCTAAATTTACATTTTTATTATTTTTCTAGTATTTTGTAAACTCACCTTTGGCTTTCAACACTGACTGAATCCTTCTATACATGTGATCGATTACATCCAAGTATGTCTAGACTGAAACCAGATCCAAAGAGGTAGACAGTGAAGCCAGTGCTGGTTGGCCTCAGGATTTGCTGTATAACAATAACACACCCAACATCCAACACCCATAACACTGTTTCTTTGCAGCTGACGTTGCCCTACCCTGTCTGGGGCTATAAGCATGAACCATATACTTACCATAATATCTAAGTAACCCAGTTCTTCCAGTACAGATATTATTCACAAAGACCTTGAACAGGTTGAAAGATTGGATTGTTTTCTATTCTCTTGGTGCCAGTTTGGCATAAAATTTCACTTTTGCAGCAATACTATACTATTTTTTTCTAAGTTTCTGTTGAGGTTCTACTTTCTGATACACCAATGTTACACAATCCCCAGGAGAGCCAGTGCTGACACCACAGGAACAACTCCGGTACCAGTGATGCGTATAAGTGTTATTATTTCACTGGGGAGATCATAGGGTTTGTGAAGGGGATGTCTGAGTAGTGAACAATGACTTTAAATTCATATTATTTAGGACTAATCTTACTATTTCTTTTGTTGCATGTATAAAAAGGTTATTTTGGGCAGTGTTTTCCCTGGGCGGTGATGCGCTATTTTATTATTATTTATTTTACATTCCCCCTCTTTGGCAAATAGCGTAGCACTTTTACAATAGCTTAACTTGAACTTTTCCATTTACATGATGCTAATGCTCCTCACTACATGCTTTAATTACTTAGACTTAATTTACTTTTTACTATTTCAATAATAAATCATCTTCTGACTTTGAAACCCAAACTAGAACAGTCATAAAAATTCAATTTTTCATGTTGCAATTGGACATCTTCTTGTCATGATTCACTTATGGCACTGCTCTATGCAGAGCCATTATGTCGTAGGTGTTTTCTTTTTGTCTGTATTCTCTGGGTTCAGGCTTGGTGTTGGTGGGAGTGGCCTATTCATTAATGTCTCGTTCCAGGTGATCACTCTGCCTTACCTTGGAGCTGTTTCACCCGGAACGGCGCCAGTAATAGTTCCTGCTCTGAAGTGTATGTTTTGGCTTTCGTGAGTTGTTCTGATCTTGTCCCGTTACCTTGATCCCATTCCCTGACCTCTGTTCCTCCTGTATTCTGTACTCCCTGTCTCCCTGACCCTCGACCTGTTTTGTGACCCTCGTCCCCACTCTCTCCTCTGTACCTTTGTGTTCTCTTGGCTTCCGACCCCAGCTTGTTCTCCCTCTATGGCTCTGCTCCCCTTCTGTACCTGTTGCTACTTCATAGCTTACTGACCACTGGCTTGCACGTGTCCTCGGCTTCTCTTGCACCTATGTACTGACGTGACCTCCCGGCTTCTGACACTTGGCTTGATCGACTTCTCTGAAGACCGTTCCCACCTTGGTACTAGTGACCCATAGCGGGCAATTGCCTCACTACACCTAGCAACTCTACACCATTCCTTAAAAATAAAAAAATAAATAAATTAAAAAAAATGAGCCAGATTGTAAGTTGGTACACATGCATGTTATAAGCGTATGTTCACACTGGCTATGAGACAAAGAAAACCCAAAATAAGAATAATATGAACATATACCCTGTTGTAACTAAATAAAAGCATAGTGCATAGAAATAAACATAGGGGACTTAGTAAACACTATTTTTGATATAAAAAAAATCATAAAGCCCTCCCACCGCGTCAAGGTGTGACCATTCCAGTGCAGCTGCGCCCCCTGCTGATGAGTGTTACACCTCTGCTATGTACCCTCTTTTGAAAATGGCATTGTTCTTTTTAAAAGCATGTAGGACTTTTGCATTAAATCAGTGTTTCCCAAACTCCAGTCCTCATGGCCCCCAACAGGTCATGTTTTCAGGATTTCCTTACTATTGAAGAGGTGATGGAATCATTATCAAGGCACCACCTGTGCTATATTAAGGAAATCCTGAAAACATGACCTGTTGGGGGTCGTGAGGACTGGAGTTTGGGAAACACTGGTTTAAACCATGAGAATGCCAAAGTCCTACCATTGGTTCTGGATCAACATGTTAGGCTACGGGTTGAACTAGATGGACTTAGAGTCTCCCTTCAACCTTAAAAACTATGATACTATGATAATATGAAATGATCCTACATGCGTGCATTGATTTCCTAGACTATTGTATTTCTTACCACTGCAGAGATAATGTTTTCCTCTTTAGGTGCGGATATATAATAGTTCCTTCGTTAAATACAGATATCCTATCAACTCTATCATCTTGATTTTTAATTGTAAACCCAGATAATTTGCAAAAATATACAATATTAAAGAAAGAAATTCTGTTCTCTTCAGAAACTGCAGATAAACGTGTTAACCACAAAGGGCTTTATGACCAAAGCTGGTCTGACTGTCATTCCATTGGTAGTTCTTGTCAGTCCAACTAAACTCTGTCATCCTTCAACCCAGTTTAAATTAACAGGTAATTTGTAGATGTCACTTCAGGTTAGGCCACTCATTTTGTTTCTACTCTACCAATGCAAAACATTGGACTAATTTTTCTTGTCTTCTCTTAATAGGATTTTCATTTATAAATAGATTTATGTTCTGAAAATAAATTACTGTAAGTGATGCACAGGAATGGTAGCAGAATGGACTTTCATGGAATTTTAAGCGTCTCTGAATCACGGAGATTAATAGGAACACTTCAAAGACTAAATTCTAGTTTAAAGAAAAAAAAAAGAAAAAAAAAAGAGCATTGAGTTAATATTTAATTGGAGTAACGGATCTGGTTGAAAACATAATTTTTAATATCTAAATTAATTTGCAAAACAAAACCATTAATTTACCCTGATTAAATTTATAGTGTTAAATTTTAACAATGTACTAGAACAAGAAAGTTTCCCAATGAACAGTGGCATTAAAATTAATTCTATCAGATCTCATTATGCCATTAATAGTTCTGGATCCATGCACAATACCGTACATTTTCTTACTGCTTTGTATGTATGTCTATTTTTAGTTGATAGATATTTTAAAATTTTAGTTTTCAATTATGAAATGTTATATATAATACAAGTTTCATGGCTATATAAAGTTGTATTGAGTTAATATTGTAAATTGAAGAATTACACTACGATATGTTTTTTTTAAGTGTGATGACTATGCCTTAAAGGGGCTTTCCCATGAACAAAGATCATTTTAGTCAATGGATCTTGGAATAATAATAATTTCCATAACTGTATGTTTTTAAAAAAAATGTTCATGTGCTGAGATAATCCTTTACATGTGTCCCTGCTGTGTACTGTGTAATGGCCGTGTCTGACCGTACAGGGACATGGTCTGATCATACCACAGCTCCTGGGTTGGGAAGGAAGTAATAAAGTATACAGACATTACAGCACAGGATTGCAAATAATTCTTTCTTTAAGTTAAAACATTTTTAAAAACAGGCAGGGAAATGTTTTACCTCACAAAAAGAATCAACTATCATCCCATACTGCAATATCTATATAAATTCTTTTGCATCCTCCCCTGCAAGGTCGGCTCCAGGTTTTCTTATGTTCTGGGTGAAAAAGTCTCAGTTGGGCCCTTTGACACATACCATACTTCCTGAGGCACAAATATGACAGAGAAATATAGGTTTAGTATAATGTCCAAGACTTATCTTCTTACATTACATCAGTGAGATTTATTGCAAATTTTACAATACCATACAGCAGAGGAGGTTTAAGTAAGTCAACCCATTATGCGCCAATAGTTATGACCTACCCCCTCCCTCAGGTCCAGTCAGCACTTTATTCTTAGCTGAACTCCCTGCAAAGAAAAAACTGCACATTACAAGTTACTATTACTATGTTTGCACATTATCCCGCATTCCCCCTGTAATGTGCAAACTGTGTGTGACGCCTTGGCCTATCAGGTCGTCACAGGATATTGTGCAATCTGCCCTTCTGCACAGTATCCACCCTCCTTGGTAAACGGATCCCAGTCCTTTGTTGTTGTTAACAGCTAGTCCAATCAAAATCCTAGGAACACTTCCGACTTGAACCTGCCAGACACACCATTGGGGGGGTCTGAAGGGAATAGGGCCGCCCACAGGGGGGGTTGGTGAGGAGAAAGTGAGAACGGTGACAGTTGAGAGTAGAGAGTTGAGTGTGAAGGAGAGAGGAGGTGAAGTGCCTCTCAAGAGGAGAGGCCACGGAGGAGAGATCCTGTATACTAGGTGGCAGACGTTTGTCTCGTCCTGGTAAAAGCTGGAACCCGGTCGCAGGGGACAGTGCCAAGGGGCACGGACTGCCGAGGAGGGCAGCCGGCGGCCTTGAGCTATCACCGAGCAGGGGCCAGTGCACGACGGGGTACGTGGACCCCAGGCCGGAAAGTAGCTTCACACGTTCCGGTAATTTACCCAACGGGGGTGAAGACTTCAAGTGTCATCCCCAACCCACTCCAAAATCGGGGTACTAGTGCACCGATGGGATAGGACTTTCCCACTATGGTCCAAAGAAATCCTACGCGTGAACTCTGAGAGCAAGCTCACTCAGTTAGCCATACGGGTGAGCTGGACCAAGAGAGTTTCATACCAAAGGGTCCAATTGAGACTAAGGTGCCAGGGATAGGGCCACAGACCAACAACAACACCAGGGGCATGGATACAGGTGAGCTCTCTGCAGACTACAATGGTGCTCAGAACTTTGGTTTACAAGCTGTCGGTGTGGTTATTCTGGGACTGAGTGAGTACATTGGACACCCCTGCACCTAACCCTCAATGACACTCAAACACCATCCATCACCAACGGGCCCCAGGACTCCAACCCCCTACCCACGGAGGGGTTAAACATCAGGCTGCCACACCATTGTCACCAGGCTCCCCAATGGCAGCGGTGGTCTCTCACATTACCACGCACCATGGGTGATGTCACAAACTTTCCAAAATGCCCCTGTACTTATCTCCCCCCTTCTTTTAATCGAGTTGCCACACGACCCCCAGGTCCGGAGACCCCTCGAGCCACCGCGGATCCGGATCTGAGCGGCGGTAGCAACCCGGCTTCTCAGACTGGGGTGGTACACCTTGAAAAACCTGGCATCACGAACAGGATACGAGCAGGACCCACTTACCTTGGTGACATCCGCCGAAGACCGCAAGTCAAAATTCTTTTTCCCGCCAATTCCGCCATTTTCCGCCATTTTTTTTGCGCCAAAACCCCATCTTCTCTGAGAAAGCGCGCAAAGATTAAGCCCCGCCCCTCATTTTCCTGAAGAGGCCAGAACCGGAAGTTCCCAGAGGGCCACGGTCAGTGAGAGAGTGCTGCGAAAAGACCGAGGGGGCGGGCCACTATGTGTTACTAGTGGAAGTGGAGCAGGGACATCAGGACTCTGTCACAACATTCCTGGAAGACGCAGTGGCAAGATGGCGGAGCGAGACTAGTCCCTGGAGCGTGCTGTCCCCTGAACCATGGCATGGATAGAGGAGGAAACAGAGCAGCTGTGCCAGAGGATGTGGACGCAATTCCTCTTTATTCTGAACCACTGGAGGGAAGAGATGAGGAGCCTGGTGGTGTCGGTGTGAGCCTGTGAGATCGAAATCCCACGTGAAGAGAGGGTAAGCGGTTACCCAGTCCCTGCTGATTGCACAAATCCGGCCAAAGTGGCTCAGGGATCCGCACCGACCCCGCTCGCGGTGAGCGCTCCACAGCCGACTACCTCGTCCTTGGCAGACACCGAGCTGCCCCCACCAACCCCAGCAGTAGAACCTTCAGTATGTTTACCAGAGCCTCCAGCTGCAGAGATCCAGAGCAAGGCCCTCATTCCAGCCACGGCAGCGGTCCCCCAGATACCGGCCAGACCAGACCCGGTCGCATCACCGAGCCTGTCCTCCGAGGCAGAGCCCCCAGACCCTGCATCCCCGGCTGCGGAGCAGTCGATTAATCTGTCTACACAGATTATACAGTGGCAGCAGAACCAAATCAAGCCAGAGCCAGATAGGGAGCTGAGGCTAGATGCTGACGCCCCCTACTGGGAACGACAACCACATCAGCAACAGATGATGCCAGTGATGACTATGCAAGGGCGACAATGGCAGGAGATGCTCGCCCGAACCTGGAGGGAAAAAGAATACCTGAGGAAGGCCACCTTCCATGTCCGTGGGCTGCAGCGCAGAGGGTACGTCAGGCGGATTGACCCCGAAAAGTGATGGGGTTTTCTGTGGGAGGTGAGTCTCTCAGAAGAAGTGTTCATTACTCGCCGAGATATTGAGCAGCATCTCCCCAGTGATCACCCAGGTCGTAACCTGGAGGCCAGAGATGTAGTCAGCTACACCCACCATTGGGTTGAATGGGGCTGGTACACCCTAGATGTGCAGCGGCTCGTTATAGTTGACGAGCGAGTAGTACCAGCTGCCACTGTTGATCACCTGCCACCCAGTGAGCGTGAATAAGTGTTAAATGTTACAGTACTAACAGTTGCCATAGAATGTTAGGTATCGGTGTTTCATTTATTATTTTCCACAGTTTTTTATTTTTCATATAGAAAATGTTAGTGAATCAACCAGTTTTTAATGAAAAGAGTGAAAGTTACCTGATTTTCTAAAAACAATTGCCAAAGTGTGTACACCGGTACATGGACTCCATTCAGTTTTAAATATTTTAAGTATAAAATGGACCACGGTATCAGGACTGGCGTGACCAACACAAACTTGTGTCTTGTATAATAGTTGCACCTCCTGTGCCAGCCAGAGTCGTCAAAATCACAACACTCGAGACCTTAACCCGGTCGCGGACACTTTAGATTTACAGGGGGAACAGGTTGTTTTGGTGGCGGGTTGTTGCCAACTGGGACGTTGGGATTGGACTGTCGCAGGAAGGGGCTTCAACGGAGTAGGTTGAGCCTCCGTTACCAGTAAAACCACTGGCGTCCCACCATTGTGCGATGAACTCTAGTAAAGTAGTGTTTTAGTTACTTTAAGTGCATTGCCTCCCCTGTGGGGGATGGACCAGTTCAATAAAAGCATGTTAATTTATTTTCTTTTCAGTTCCAGCAAACCAAATAAACCTCTGTCATCCTGTAGCTCGCGAACAAGCTACGTTTAACCAAGGGGGAATGTGACACCCTGGCCTATCAGGTCGTCACAGGGTATTGTGCAATCTGCCCTTCTGCACAGTATCCACCCTCCTTGTTTAATGGATCACAGTCCTTTGGTGTTGTTAACAGCTAGTCCAATCAAAATCCTAGGAACACTTTCCACTTGAACCTGCCAGACACATCATTGGGGGGCCTGAAGGGAATAGGACCGCCCACAGAGGGGGTTGGTGAGGAGAAAGTGAGGACAGTGACAGTTGAGAGTAGAGAGTTGAGAGTTGAAAGTGAAGGAGAGAGGAGGTGAAGTGGCTCTCGTGAGGAGAGGCCACTGAGGAGAGCTCCTGTATACTAGGTGGCAGACGTTGGTCTGGGAATGGTAGGAGCTGGAACCCAGTCGCAGAGGACAGTGTTAAGGGGCACGGACTGCCGAGGAGGGCAGCCGGCGGCCTTGAGCTATCACCGGGCAGGGGCCAGGGTAGGCCGGAAAGTAGCTTCACGCATTCCGGTAATTTACCCAACGGGGGTGAAGACTTCAAGTGTCATCCCCAACCCGCTCCAAAATCGGGGTACTAGTGCACTGATGGGATAGGACTTTCCCACTACAGTCCAAAGAAATCCTACGCGTGAACGCTGAGAGCAAGCTCACTCCGTTATCCATACGGGTGAGCGGGACCTGGAGAGTTTCATACCAAAGGGTCCAATTGCAACTAAGGTGCCAGGGATAGGGCCAGGGATAGGGCCACAGACTACCAAAAAAACCAGGGGCACGGATACAGGCGTGCTCCCAGCAGACTACGGTGGTGCTCATAACTTTGGTTTACAAGATGTCGGTGTGGTTATTCTGGGACTAAGTGAGTACATTGGAAACCCCTGCAGCAATCCCCCAACGGCACCCAAACACCATCCATCACCAACGGGCCCCGGGACACAAACCCCCTACCCACGGAGGGGTTAAACATCAGGCTGCTGCACTATCATCACCGGGCTCCCCAACGGCAGCAGTGGTCCGTCACATTACCACGCACCGTGGGTGGCGTCACAAACTTTCCAAAATCCCCCTGTACATATCTCCCCCCTTCTTTTAATCAAGTGGCCGCGCTACCCCCGGGTCCGGAGACCCCTTGAGCCACCGCGGATCCGGATCCGAGCAGCGGCAGCAACCTGGCTGCTCGCACGGGGGCGGTACATGTGCATTCATCCAACTTACCCCATTTTATATATGTAACCTATTAACTCCTTCATGAGCGGTCGATTTTGCACTTTCTGTTTTTTTTTCGCCATTCTTCTTCTAAGAGCCATATTTTATTTATTTTTTCGGCAATATAGCCATATGAGGTCTTGTCTTTTGTGGAACAAGTTGGACTTTTAAATAAAACTATTAGTTTTACCATATAGTGTACTGGAAAACTGCAAAAAATTCCAAATGAGGAAAAATTGCAAAAAAAGTGCAATTGCATGACTGTTTTTGAGATATTTTATTCACTGTATTCACTATATGGTAAAACTGATGGTTTGTTGTGATGCCTCAGGTTGGTGCGAGTTCGTAGACACCAAATATGTATAGGTTTACTTTAATCTATGGGGTTAAAAAAAAATCAGATATTTGTCCAAAAAAGGTGGCGCACATTTTGCGCCATATTCCATAACCCATAGTGTTCTCATTTTTCAGGATCTGCAGCTCAATCACTGCAAATTTTTTGCATCTTGAGCTGACGTTTTTAATGGTACAATTTTTGGGCAGATGCTTTGTTTTGATCGCTAGGTCAATCAATGTGTGAATGAAGGACCAACACCATGTCATGGCCATCCCAAACTCCAGACTTGAACCCCATTGAAAATCTCTGGAATGTAATCAAGAGGAAGATGGATAGTCACAAGCCATCAAACAAAGAAGTTCTAAGTGCTTATATTTTTGCGCCAGGAGTGGCATAAGGTCACCCAAAAGCAGTGTGACAGACTGATGGAAAGCAGCCAAGACGCATGAAAGCTGTGACTAATCTCATGGTTATTCCACAAAATATTGTATTCTGAAATCTTACTGAGTTAAAAACATTATTAGTATTGTTGTTTCTAAATGATTATGAACTTGTTTTCTTTGCATTATTTGAGGTCTGAACGCAATGCATTTTTTTGTTATTTTGACCAATCCTCATTTTTAAAAAATAAATATAAAATGTTAAATTTTACTCAAAAATATACCCATAAAGAGAAAAATCAGAAAAACTGAAACTTTTTCAGGGGTCTCTTAATTTTTACCAGAGCTGTATATTAAGATTATCTCAGTTTGTGTAAGATTATCTCAGTACAGAAAAATAAAATTTTATACACATTCAAATGTGGAAATTATTATTATTCCAAGATTTATTGACTAAAATGAACCTTAAAATTAACTTTGTTCATGGGAAAACTCCTTTAATAAATACATTACAACAATTTTGAATATCAGCGTGTACAACCTTACAGCAATTGGAGTTCCAATGATTTTTGTATGAATGTTAATATTGATTTAATGCATATAATACAGGAATTACAAAGATCAATGGGGAATTATATTATTTTTATCGAGGGAAAGGAGCAGGGGCATAAAGGCGTAGTAGTTCCGTTTTGCCTGTTTATCAAGTCTTAGCAGTTGTACCTGAGCTGTTTTGTCTATGGGAGCCTATATGTTCCCGAACTGTCACATAGAATGGAATTGAATTCTTCTCAAATTTTACATAAATGCAGCTGCCGTCTTTCTGAAAAGTAGAGATTTTACAAAATGTTAATAAAAAACATACAGTACACACCTCATCGCTTAGCTGTCTAGCCATCCTTGCTTATCCTTGCCTGCTGTCCTGTCCTCCATCATGTGGCATTTCCAGCCTAGTGTTCATTTAGGCCAGTGCTTCTGTCCAAAAGCAGGTCCCGGAGTTCACTGGGCATGCTCTGGGGCCTACTTTCGACCAAACGTTTTGGCCTAAGCTGAACACCAGGCCAAAGACGCAAAGTGCTGGAGGGCAGGCAAAAAGCAGCAGGAACAGCTGGTTGGGGTGAGCCGTAATTATTTATTTTATTTGTATAGCTTACTTTTGTTATGCTCTGGTGTCTGGAAAGAATTCAAAGCATAATACGGGTTAATAAATTCGCGGAGAATCAGTTTTATGCAAATCAAATTTCCAAGGAAAATCTGGATGAATTTGAATTTTGCCTGATCCACTCATCTCTACCCAAGACCTCTAAGTTATGAGTAATGATGGGTGAGCACTAAAATGCTCAAGTGCTCGTTAAGGCTGCTTTACAAGTTGCAATTTCTTGTGCGATTGCATTTGCGATCGCACCCGCCCCCATCGTTTGTGCGGCACGGGCAATTAGTTGCCCATGTCGCACAATGCTGTAACCACCCGTCACACGTACTTACCTTCCTAACGACCTCGATGTGGGCGTCGAACATCCACGTCCTGAAGGGCGAGGGACGTTCGGCGCCACAGCGACGTCACACAGCGGCCGGCCAATAGAAGCGGAGGGACGGAGATGAGCGGGATGTAAAAATCCCACCCACCTCCTTCCTTCAGCATTGCCGGCGGGACGTAGGTAAGCTGCGGTTCATCGTTCCCGGGGTGTCACACGGAGCGATGTGTGCTGCCCCGGGTACGATGAAAAACAGGACGTGCGATTTTTAGAAAATGACGTGTCAACGATGAATGAGAAGGTGAGTATTTCTGCTCGTTCATAGCTATCACGCTACGATATCACTAACGATGCCGCATGTGAGTCACTTACGACGTGACCCCGTCAACATCTCGTTAGATATATCGTAGCATGTAAAGCCCGCTTTACTTTAGTGGAGGCAGGTCAGATGTTTGAACAGTCTCAACTTGAGTAATGAGCATTGTGGAAGTCAATGATTGGGCAATTTGTCTCTCTGCCCACATAGAGCCATCCATAAACAGAGCATTTTCGGGGGAGGTAGGACCGGTGTTTTTATTTTTTGGACAGACTACATCCAAAAACGTTTTTACCACCAGAGAGAGTCATTCAGAGACTGCAAGTGGCTCTCACTGCGGTGCCTATTCTCATTATTCTGTGAAGCGAGACTGCACTTTGTGTTCGATATTTCAAAAATGACATATCCGAGCACCCGCGATACTCGACCGAGCACCGCTACTACCTGAGCACCCAGATGCTTGATAAAGTACCGAGAAGTGCTTAGCATACTCACCCGTCATTAGTTATGAATATACCTGTTCACTTGCACTATTTTGGAGAAGACTTTTCCAAAATGTATTTCAAGAAGGGTTTACCATAGTTGAGTCTCATGATCTTCCTTATCAAATTCGTCAATGTACTTGTTAAAGAAGCACATTAGGTTCCAAAAGCTTCATCATCAAATTCAGTTTGTTGTGGATGGTTCTACAATCCATTTTACGTGACCATTTGTGTCATGTGATGTCTATTTGCTGGGTGGAGAGATCCAGGACCATTAAGATCCTTACCCAGGTGTGAAACCCCCCCACAATTCTTCAGGTATGGTAAGGGTGCCACAATGCCTAAATATGCATGTAGGGTCATCAAGCTCTAAGGTCTACTAGTGTACGTTCAAGGCATTGCCATTAGTTGGAAAATATGTGTAAAGTTAAATGTAAAATGCAAACATAAATAGAAAAATTTCATCAGACCCTACATCTTCTACAAACCAGTAGAATAAGGGTATATATGAGAAAATAGTAATCTGGAAATTTTAAAGGAAACTTGTCCCCTGATTCATATAGTCCAAACCCTGGGCACCATGAATCAGTTCTTGGCTTCATAAATGTGGGCAGGTATATTTTTTTCTGAAATGCTCCGAGTTTTCACAGATAATATCCGGTCCAGGACTATAGCCAGAAACAAGGTTAGTACAGCTCTACTCCTGGCCAGCTTTCCCCAGCGCTGCTGCTAGTGATTGACATCTATACCAGCCAGTCACCTGCAGCAGCGCTAGGAGAAGCAGACTGGTGACACAGCTTTACTATTCTTGGTTCTAACTATGGTCCCTCACTGGATCATTTTATCTTCTGTGAAAAGCCAGAGCATTTTAAAGAAAAATACACCACACCTGGCTGCAATCATGTAGCCAGGATCTGATTCATGCTGCCCATGGTTTGAACAGCATGGATCAGGTGTCAGGTCCCCTTTAATGTGACTCTATAAAGCATGTTAGGATAACCTTATCTATAGCTGACAATTGACAAATCTAATGTCACGAGTGTCTCACGGCTAAGAGACAGTCGTGTGGTTTCTGGCTATAGAAGGTCACAGCGTTTGGCTTTGCAAAATGCTCCTTGACTTTTTCTTGTTCCTGCTGCCGCTGTTCATTGCACTAGGTAGCTTTCCTGCTGGATTTTCATCTATTCCCTTTTAGGACCCAGGGGTGCTAAACATCTGTCCAGCTGCTGATTATGAGCATTCCCCTTCTGCTTAAATATTCCCATCTTCTCTGCACTGGTACTGGTGATATTATTCAATTCATTCAAGCGCTGGTTGCAAGCAGGTGGCTTGCTCTCATCTGTGGTATCATTACTGAAGCTTCCTGAACTTCTACTTGAGGCATCTGTGGATAAGTATTTCATGTATTTTCCCCCTGTGTGTCCTCCTTGTGTCTTTTAGTGTTCATTGGGGTTGATGAAGAGCTCATGCCACCCATTCCTTATTTAGTATCTAGTACTAGGGATACTTAAGGTCATGTATCCGGCTCGGTGCATAGGTGCGGAACCTATCTATGGTGATGAGGAACCCCAGTGACCAGCAGTAGGTTTGGTCAGGGGTCACCATTACCCCCTTCCATAGACGCAGTGGTCCTCTTCCCTTTACAGCTTTCGCCGCTTGCTTCATACTTCCCCGTATCTAGCATGGCATCTAATATGCGCATTGGAGATACATAACGCTTTCCCCATTTCAGATGTTGGGAAAAAAAGGGCTGACATACTGAATTTTAACATGCCTGCTTATTTGTTCTTGCTGGTGATAAGCCGTTGTTGGAGGAATCAGTGGCTTTTGCTTTTTTACCCATTAAGTTTAAATGCACTTTCAGCTGAGGAGATCATGCATGTGTATGAGGAAAGGTATGTGCACGATGAGACAAGCAGACATTTTTCATTTTCCACATTTTCCAGAGATAACATTTTAGAGAAACTAAACATAGACAATACATAAGGCATTTCTATCGGGAAGTAGACATCTTCAAAACCCTTATGCGAGAAGGACTTTAGATCTCTCAGTTTTCTTGATGATAAAAGACTGGAAAAAAAAAGATAAGATAGCAGAGGAGATCTTTGTATACACTTTTTATATATGTACATGTTATTGGGTCCCTAATTTAAATACATTATAAAATAGAGATTTTCAAGTTACAGTTCAAGGTCTCCAATAAGAAGTAGCACGCAATATTATGTAATACCGCAGATGGATGTACATATATTAAACAGGACAAGCGACATCTAACAGTCATGTAGTTTTGTTTATGCATGATTTGTACATTCATGTCACAATTCATATGCAGATAAATGATATATCAAATGCAGCTCCAGCCCGGAACTGATAGAAAATTGGAAAGAAGACATGTAAAAAAGAAGAGTGAAACCAATGCATACGTGTGATGAAACCAGGAAAGAGATGAATAAGAATTCCGCAGCTATACTATCTTACCATATTTTAACATACGGAGCGCAGTTTAAGGCAAGTTCCTTACAAAACCATACACAGTACAGTTTGTATAATTTATTTTTGCAAAGTGGAAAGAAGCTCTGTGGAATGATAGGACGCAATAGGGTTTTATCCTATATACAATGATGTTATCACCTTTGCAAGTTATGTCATACACAACATTCTCATACTCTTAAACATTTGGGGCTGCCGCAGATGCAGAAGGGTACAAAGTTAAACATAAGAAGAGAGGACATGCCTGGTCTGCGCAGTCGTAGGAGACGTCAGTTGAAAGGTCCAGGACACATTAGATTATCAAAAATAGCAGTTGCACTCAAGAAGAGGGAAGGAGAAAAAAAAAGATATGTATATGGTGAACATTGGAATGTGAAAATGCATTACTGCAAAGAAAACATGAAAAATTTGAAAACATTTTTTGGAAAAAATGAGTTATTTTTCTAAAAAAAAATGGCTAAGTTTACTCGAGCCCAGTTACCACGCCAAGGTATAACTCTCAACTGGGTCCTAATCTAAATTTCTGCTTGTTTTTCGTGTCATTCCTGACCTCTTTATAAGAGTAAAGGCTGCTTTACACACAGCGACATCGCTAGCGATGTCGCTGGTGAAAGCACCTCCCCCGTCGTTTGTGCATCACGGGCAAATAGCTGCCCGTGGCGCACAACATTGCTAGGACCCGTCACATGGACTTACCTGCCTAGCAACATCGCTGTGGTCGGTGAACCGCCTCCTTTCTAAGGGGGTGGTTTGTGCAGCGTCACAGCGATATCACACAGCAGCCGTCCAATAGAAGCGGAGGGGTGGAGAGCAGCCGAAATAAAGTAACGCCCACCTCGTTGCCAGAGGACGCAGGTATGGTGTTGCTTGTCGTTCCTGGGGTGGCACACGTAGCGATGTGTGCTGCCTCAGGAACGATAACAACCTGCATCGTGCCACCGCAATGATATTTGGCTTTAGAACGACGTGTCAACGATCAAGGATTAGGTGAGTAATTTTGATCGTTCGCGGTCGTTCGTACATTTCATACGCAACGACGTCGCTAACGAGGCCGGATGTGCGTCACGAATTCCGTGACCCCAACGACATCTCATTAGTGATGTTGTTGCGTGTAAAGCCCCGTTTAGAGAAGAACCTGCAAAATAAAAATTAAAACACCTGAGGTCACTGGGAGGATATGACTCCATAATACAAAATACAAGAATTGACGGCACTTGAGTGCAACTGCTATTTTTGATAAAGTATGCTATGTTCAGTTTGCACCAGTTCAGACGAGAAGATTAGTAAGTGCCAACAATTCTTGTATTTTTTATTATGGAGTCATGTCCTTTGTGCACTCCTCCCAGTGACATCAGGTGTTTTATTTTTTATTTTGCAGGTTCTTCTCTAGCCCTTATAAAGAGGTCAGGAATGACAAGAAAAGAGGAAGAGATTTAGATTAGGACCCACTTGAGAGTTATACCTTGGCGTGGTAACTGGGCTCGAGTAACCTTGGTCAATTTTATTTGCAAAATAACTCATTTTTTCCCCAAAAATGTTTTTCAAATTTTTCATGTTTTCATTGCAGTAATGCATTTTCCCATTCCAATGTTCACCATATACATCTCTTTGTTTTTTCTCCTTCCCTCTACTTTAGTGCAACTGCTCTTTTTGATAATCAATGCTATCTTCAGTTTGCACCAGTTCAGACTAGAAAATTTAGAAGTGCCGTCAATTCTTGTATTTTTTTGTATTACCAAGACACATTAGATGATGCAATGCGGTTTTATTTGACGCATTTTTAAGCTGCCTCACTCCCCAGAATGTTGGCGTAATCTACGTTCTAAGGAGCGAGTGACTCCTACATCCTAAGAAGTAAGGCAGCTCCGAAACGGGTTGCAACAAACCACAGTGCATACTGAGTACATGCCATCCTCTTCTGTTTATTTTTGTAAAATGACTAAACAACATTACTTACATTAATTGTAAATGTACATGTAGCTCATTGTGTTATCATTAATGGTTCCATCAGATGAAATATCCACAAAACCCTGGTCAAAACACTTTAAACAATCAGTTTGAAGAACATCATATTTATCTTAATAATGAAGGATTGGCCATTTTATCGTTGCCTCCCAATTGTGCTGGGACATGATTTTGTGGCACTTATTGTTATATAAGCATTATAAGCTCTCCTCCTACATTTATTAGTGCTGGCTGGTGATTCATAGACTGCATTGCGCTCCCATTCTCAAAATGGCAGGTGGTGAAGAATCATTTGACAAGACTCATCATCAACCTTCTCCAATGGAAAAATATTGCAGAGGCTAATTTTTCATTAGAAAATGCTCATGGACAGGTCAAGTCACATGCTCCTCCATCAGTGGCCATTTTGATAATAGAGGCACTGTGCAATCTATCTGAAAGACTGCACTAACAGGTGTATTAGGAGAACCAAGAAAATTAAGGCTATGTGCGTACGTTGCCTTTTTATGTGACCATAAAGATGCAGCAATTTTGTACATTTTTGGCCGCACAAAAACGCAACCGCGGTAAAAATGCATAAACAAACGCATGCGGTTTTGCGTGTTTATTGCTGAGTTTTTGTTGCTGCGTTTTTTCCAATGCATTGCATGGGTGAAAACCGCTGGCAACAACGCATAAATAATTAACATGTTGCATCTTTGTGGTCACCATAAAAACGCATCTAAAGGCCGCTTTACACGCTGCGATATCACTATCGATATCGCTAGCGTGCGTACCCACCCCCATCGTTTGTGCATCACGGGCAAATCGCTGCTCGTGGCGCACAAAATCGTGCGGACCCGTCATGCATACTTACCTGCCTAGTGACGTCGCTGTGACCGGCGAACCGCCTCCTTTCTAAGGGGACGATTCGTTCAGCGTCACAGCGACGTTACTAAGCGGGCGCCCAATAGAAGCGGAGGGCCGGAGATGAGCGGTACGGACCCGCCCACGTCCTTCCTTCCTCATTGCCGGCGGGACGCAGGTAAGGTGAGGTTCCTCGTACCTGTGGTGTCACACATAGCGATGTGTGCTGTCACTGGAACGACGAACTACATCGTAGCTGCAGCAGCAACAATAATTGGGACTAGGGAGGCATGTCAGCGATTAGCGATTTTGCACGTGTTTGTGACAATTTTCGATCGCTCATAGGTGTTACACGCAATGACATCGCTAACGCGGCCAGATGTGCGTCACAAATTCCGTGAGCCCAACGAATTGTGTAAAGTGGCCTTAAAACAAAACTGCACTGTGCGGACAGCAAAAATGAAAACTCATAGACTTTGCTGGGGAAGCAAAGTCATGCAATATTTAGACCAAAAACGCACACGAAAAACGTGCAAAAACACTGCGAAAAATGCAACATGCGCACATAGCCTAAATGTGTCACAAAATCATGTTCTCAAAACATTGTTAAAAAGTAAAGATAAGGTAGAGTTCCACTTTACGATCCAATATACCTAACGTAGTCACAGTGTCACTATGTCTTGATTGATATGTACTGTACATATTGGGGGCCATAAAGATCTGAGGGATTTTGGAGAATCAATGAACAGCCGTTTGGTGATTTCAAATACAACCTTACAGAATGACATAGAAGCACCTACACTGTTGGTCTTAAAGGGCTGACAAATGGATTTCTAGCTATCATACTGAAGATCGAGTTTAGTGAGCAGAGCACAATGCACCATCCTAAAGTGCAGGATTATGAGCAGCCATCAGTTACTGCCACTTTATTCTAGAGATCAGTGAGGTAAATTATAATTATAAGATATAATTATCTTCAGTCTGTCATTTTGAAATCATTGACATATACTATTAATCAAGAAAATCCCTTTAAATCAAAGAACTAATATAAGTGGTGCACCCCTGCTGGTGAGTATTGTCCTCTTCAACTACTATTGGCAAAAAAAAACTAGCAGACGTCACAGTTCTTTTTACTAAAAGTTACTCGGCCTCAACTGTTTATATCCAATATTGAAAGTTATCACCTTTCTATAGGATACGCAATAACATGCTAAATAGTGGGCGTCCAATTTCTGGGATCCTCTACAAATCCCAAGAGCAGAGCTTTGAAATGTTCTATTGGAATGGCACATTGAACAAACATTCATGCCACCAATCCATTGCTTGCCTATAGGATTGTTGAAGGTAACTGGGAGCTGTAGTATATGACTTTAGCCTAAAGACAAGTGAACCTGCCAACCATCTATGGGAGTCACGTGGGTCTCCTCCAACACATAATGTCAGGGTAAGGAAGTTTAGATGAGCTCTAAAGGGGAAGCTATTCTCCTTGCTGAGACTCTGGGAAATATGCGGGCATTGGGGCTTTAACACTAGAACTACTGGACTTGTGACACCTATATAGAAATACATGGTGCAAAGTAGTCAAAATGACTACCTCAGTAGTTCTAGTGTTAATGTCCTCACCACTGGCATGTGGAATAGTGTGTCAGTTTCCGCAAGGAGAATAGCTTCCTCTTTAGACCTCTTCTTAGCCTCTCCTACAGCCAGATCAGATCTCATACTTTGCACTGACGAGGGACAACCATCCCAAAACACCATGTCATCAAATTGAGGTTCCGATCTGGCATAAATCCTAAGTAATATGACAAGGCTTGTTAAAGGGTCAGTTTTGACTTTTAGGATTGCTCCCACCAAAGATGGCAATAGAGTTCCTCACTGAAGAGACAATTTAATATTTAAAAGCCCATATCTTTTGTTCTTTCTGGATATTAGCTGCCGCTAGAGATGTCTGGGTGCGGGTAATGGTGACTATATACCCCAGGTTGTTTTCAGCCAACGCTCATTTGAACGAGAACTATGCCTCCCAACTAAAATCAGACTGGCTTCCGGAGGAACCTCCAGTAATACCAGGCCTGGCTGCGGTTACCTGCACAGGAACTCTGGAGCTGTCACTTGAGCTCCGGAGTGCAGCCTGTTCTGAACTCAGGGATTGCAGGACTGATTCCCCGGCGATTGCGGTTCAGTTCATGTCACTCCGGAGCTCAGGTGACAGCTTCGGTGTGCAGCCCGGTCTGTCTGTAGCTGCAATGAACTGAACCACAATCGCTGGAGAATCAGTCGGCGCTCACGGTCCAGTCCTGTAAAACCTGAGTTAAGTCCAGGCTGCACTCCTTAGCGCAGGTGAGAGCTCCAGAGTTCAGTGCAGGTAACCGCGGCTAGGCCTGGTATTATTGGAGGTTCTTCCGGTAACCAGTCTGACACTACTCCCAACACACCCTAATATTTAGACTTTTTGTTCAGAGTCATTAAAACATTACATTTTTTTATTTTTGACCCATATAACCCAATTTCTGAAGACCCTTTATTATATATATGCAGTCTCGCCACATATGCACATATTTTTGTATAGCCTGACACTTATTAACATGAGTGTATGGAAACAATATGTGTATTTATAAGATGGTTTGAGGATATTACACCGTGTCTAAGTGATTACTGTCTCTAATAACTGAACATTTAAATATAATAGGCCAGCAGTTTCACAGGAGAATCTAAAATATCCCTCAATAATGAGTTTGTTCTGTCACCCGATACTGTTGAACAACCAGGTTACTTTCCAACTGGCAGCTGATAAGTTAGAACTTGATGGACGTCTCAAACATATAAATGACAGATAATAGATTCCAACAGCTAATTATCGCAGTTAGGGAGGATTGTCTGATATCATATGAGAAAATCAAGCCCTGTGAGACTTAGGTTATGCGATTCATTGCCAGCAAGGATGGGAAGAAATAATATGGTTATTTTTTTGCAGGAATATTCCAGCACAGACAGCAAATCATGTCATTTTAATATTAAAAAAGTGACAGTATGAGGCACCACATGTATTTCCTTTATGTTTTTCTGTATCTTGGTGTTTATATTAATAGAACTAAATTATAAATATCATCAATATCTTATATTTTTTTTGAGGCGGGATCCTTCGATGTAATGAAAATTTTATGCCTATGGATATTTTGAGCGGATTGTAGTAGTGATGGTGAATTCAAACAAGGATGCTACTGTATGCAAGTATTGGGTACTCGGATGATCGTGTGCACCACGCTAAGAGAATCCATCATGTATTATAATAATAATAATTAATATTATTATTTATATGAAAGCAAACATATTCCGCACCACTTTACAATTCATAGGGGACATGTACGAACAATTTGAGGCATTACAAACTAGAAAAATTCAACAGATACCAAGAGGAGTGAGGACCCTGCTCGCAAGCTTACAACCTATGAATATCCATGAATAAGGCAATCTTTTGCCAAAACGCATAGGATTGTCATCCACTTTCTGTATCTTGGAGGTTAAAAAGGTGGTTCACTGCTCTGCAATAGTGACCACATCTCTGTAAAACTGATAGGGAAGGCTTTTTCTAAATACATTCTTCAGCCAATTCTGCCTCTGAGCGGCGCTATTGTGGTCTGCTCATCCATGAAGTAATCCCTCTGGGGCTCCGTGACCTCTAGGATATGGTTATGTCATGTAAACTTCCAATTGACCTGACATCACTGAGGCCGACCCCAGTCTTCCTCAGTGATTGGGCTGTGGGCGGCATTTCGCTCCTCGCAACAACCCACTGTCACAGTACAGCATCTCGCACGTGCTCTCCTTCACTGCAGAGTGCCGCAAACAGGAGCGATACTAGGCTGTGACAAGCAGCAAAACTCCTCCTACAGCTCAGTAACTCAGGGAGACTGGGGCCGGCCTCAGTGAGGTCAGGTTAACTGGAAGTTGATGTGACATCAAGTGACCCCCGAGCTCTGAGACCTCTGGGATTCGGTGTTGTGATGCTGGGTTGTTGTGAGGAGTGAAATGCCACCCACAGCCCAATCACTGAGGAAGACTGGGGCTGGTCTCAATGATGTCAGGTCAACTGGAAGTTTACATGACATCACCGAATCCCAGAGGTCACGGAGCCCGGGGGGGTCACTTCATGGGAATGAGCGGTCCGCAATGGCGCCAATCACAGTCAGAATTGACTGAACAAAGTATTTAGAAAAAGCCTCCCCTATCAGTTTTACAGGGATGTGGTCACTATTGCAGAAGTAGTGAACCTCCCCTTTAACATTTTGTTAATTTAATATAGTCTGAAATAAAGTACATTTTATCTACTCACCCATCCGTTCCTTGGATGCTGGAGATTCTCCTTCATATTCCCAAAAGGATTGTACCGAGTTCCCTTGGTTGGCCCAAGGTGTGCAGGAGCAGGGAAAAACCATGTGACCCACACGTATGTGTCCAGCAACAAAAGGAGAAAAATTACAGCTCCTAAAATATCAAGGTTTATTCAAACAGTTTCTTGTGTCACTTAACTTCAAAAAAGGATGGAAATTGCCACTAACTGCTATGGGATTACACATGGCCAAAAACAAGTTGCAAGCGATCCTACATGTTTCAGAGATACAAGTGTTTCTCAATAATTTAGAATATCATCAAAAAGTTTATTTATTTCAGTAATTCAATACAAAAAGGGAAACCCATATATTATATAGAGTCATTACACACAGAGGGATCTATTTCAAGTGTTTATTTCTGTTAATGTTGATGATCTACACGTTTCGAAAAAGACATTTATACTTTGAAACATGTGGACAAAATTTTCTATTTAGAATATATTTACCTGGCTTGTCCTTTTCACATCATGTGCGCCTCGTCCGTTGGCAGTGCAGATTTTAACCCTTCATCTCCTTTTTTCTATCGCTGCAGTCCGAGAGGCCAAAACGGCCACATCTTTGAGCGAATTCCTGTGGTTGTGGGTACTCAACTCCCACCAAGTGAGCACTCTGAATTCAGAATTACTGATTTTCTCTCAAATAAGAGTCAAGACCCTTATGGGCTTGACTTTCCTTTAGTGTCTTCCAGTGATCTAATAATCACTGTAGAGATAAAAATATAGCGCATATGAGAAGCACCCGTGGAGTGATTCCTGTATATTTATATTATAGAATTGCTCACCTGGTTAGGTTATGCGCCCTTGCACAACCCCGGTGTTAGATGTATAATTCCTCTGGGAGATGAGGGACTGTCTCAGCTGGTGTTATCCGTTGTTCTGCTGGGTGGATCCAGGTTTGTTGCCGCTGCTGGCTTCAGATTCTCCGACTTCTTGAATCCTGGAGCTCTGTGCGGACCTGCGTCCTCCCACTGTTAGTTCAAATGATCTGTTGGATTCTGTTACTCACAGCAGCTCTACCCGGATTCCCTTATGGGAGTAGGCATATAGAAAAAAGATTCCGGTCTTTGTGAGCGCTAGTAATAGATCTTTGGTCTTTAATCTTTTAAGAAATTTGGCTTTATTATTAATAACATAAAGCTCTTGTATTAACACAACGCGTTTCAGCAAGATATACTTGCCATCCTCAGGTGATCTAATAATAACAGTCCATTAGATTGCTGATACTCATAGGGTGGCCACACACTTGCTAGCCGTCAGCCAAATACTTATTTGCAGACTGATATTTTTCCTCCTGTACCCATACTCTTCTATACACATGCATGCCCAGCTCAGCAGTGTATATATGTTCTGAAAAAGTTGCTACACACCTCTAAAAACACTGGCCTGTAAGAATAAAATAGTTGTTAATGTAAGAGATGATTTTTATATACTTACAATCACTGAGAATATTGAAAAAATCCCATCACGTACAGTTTTTCACAAACACTGACTCAATATGTAATTGGAACATATTTTTACACCTTTGTGTGACCTTTTGTGGATGATATTAGTGCTATTAGATTGGTTAGAAATTATGGGATGTTGGGCTGTGATGCTGGGGGCACAGAACATTTTCTTAACCCATCTTCCAAGGAGTGTGGTGGTGTCCATCATATCCAATCATAGCATTTATTTCATTGTACTTCAGCAGTATAAGATATTAACGCTGTACTATGATTGGCTCTTATGAGCGGTAAAGATTTTTATTATTCACAGCTCATAACAGTGTGATGGAGTTTTAAGGGGGCTTTACATGCTACGAGATCGCTAAAGCGTTGGGGTCACGAAATTTGTGACGCACATCCGGTCGCTTTAGCGATGTCGTTGTGTGTGACACCTATGAGCAATTTTCAATCATCGCCTAAATGTTCAAAATCGCTCATCGGTTACATGCCCCCCTCTTCCCAATTATCGTTGC
This sequence comes from Anomaloglossus baeobatrachus, assembly GCF_048569485.1. Taxonomy (NCBI): domain Eukaryota; kingdom Metazoa; phylum Chordata; class Amphibia; order Anura; family Aromobatidae; genus Anomaloglossus; species Anomaloglossus baeobatrachus. The sequence goes on along the minus strand of NC_134360.1, from coordinate 187,206,346 downwards.
TGCTGCAGTAACGATGTTGTTTGTCGTTCCTGCGGCAGCACACATCGCTATGTGTGACCCCGCTGGAACGACAAACATCTCCTTACCTGCGTCCCGCCAGCAATGAGGAAGGAAGAGGGTAGGCGGGATGTTTCGACCACTCATCTCCGCCCCTCCTTTTCTATTGGGCGGCAGTTCAGTGATGCTGCTGTGACGTCGCTGTGACGCTGAGCGAACTGCCCCCTTAGAAAGGAGGCAGTTCGCCGGTCACAGCGACGTCGCAGAGCAGGTATGTGCGTGTGATGCTGCCATAGCGATAATGTTCGCTACGGCAGCGATCACCACATATCATGCCACCGACGGGGGCGGGTGCTATTGCATGCAACATCACTAGCCGATGCTAGCAATGTTGCAGCGTGTAAAGCGGCCTTAAGAACCTGCTAGCTCCTGGTACTTGTTTATATGGCATAGGAGGAGAGACAGGGAATTCTTTCCATATTTTTCTCATTGCAGAGCTCTAGTGTATGACAGTGATGTTCCTGGGCTGATGGAAAAATGTAACATTGAGCGAGTGGAGACTATTGATTCATCCAAAGAAGTCTGAAATCTGTGCTACTGCACAATGACAATGAGTATGTAGGGCATTCTGTGGACTTGAAGAAAAACCATGACAATTTAGACTTTATTCTCTACAAACTTAACTACGAGGATCAAGGATGGTCAATATGTGCTGATCTGAAAGTTCTCTCTTTGCTCCTTGGGGAACAAGGAGGATACACAAATTACCCATGGTTTTTGTGTAAATGGGACAGCCGGGATAGGACTCCTCACTACAGCCAAAAGAGTTGGCCAACAAGTACATCTTTGCAACCTGGACTCAAGAACATAGTGGCGGAAAGTTTAGTTTATCCCACTAAAGTTCTCCTGCCACCAATGCTCATTAAGTTTGGACTGATGGCACAGTTGTGAAAGATCTATCGGAAGGAGAGACATTTAAGTGGCTGTGTACTAAGTTTCCGGGAATGTTCAAAGCATAACTGAAGGAATGCATATTTGTGGGTCTGTATATTTGAAAACTCATGAAGGACCACGTGTTTGAAACAAAAATGAAACTTTTTGTGAAAAGGGCTTGGGATTCTTTTAAAGAAGTTGTGAACAAATTTCTAGGTAACACCAAAGATTCAAACTTTACATAAATCATGTAGAATATGCTGAATGTTTCAAAGCCTTGGGTTGTCTGATGAATTTGAAGTTAAATTTTTTACATTCCCATTTGGATTACTTTTTTGAAAACCTTGGTGCTGTTAGTGAAGAGCAAGAAAAAAGTTTCATCGGGATATCAAGGTAGATGGAATGTGAACATGATGGGGGACGACTGCTGGATGCTTCACAGAGAAGATCCACAGGCATTCTATAAGACAAAAGGGATCAGAACAAGCTTTGAAGAGAAAAGGAAAAGGCGCAAGAATTAATTTCTAATAAAGTTACAGAATGAATGTTATATATAAAATTGCACATTTTTCTTTTTCGTCTCACTTGTACATGATTTCAAGCGCATTTTATGGAAAATCCATACGTGATGGTTAAAAAAAGGTGTTGTTTTTTAATTAGGGTATAAAAAAAAATAAGAAGTAAAACATTAATTTGAAAGATTTTTCAGAAACCCAATAATTTTTATAACCCAAATTTTCCATGCCTGTTAAATCCACCATACTGATCCTTCCATGTTGTGTTGAGATATAGACAGAACATTGACACCAGACATGTAGAGAAGTAGTAGATTGCTTGTACTCCGCATGCCTCCCCAATTTTTTAGCACAGAGATCCCATGATGTCATTATTGATGTCACATTTTCCTGAGCAACTGCCAAAATGTAGAAGAGCTTGTAAGAAAAATCAAAAATACTCAACTCTTTGCAGTTCTTTCTCTGCCAAAAGGAGGAGCAGAAACTAAACAACACATTATACCTCTACTAGTAGGAGTGTAAATAAAAACTTTATAGTCTACTTACCTCTTTACAAAATGTTTTTCGTTGGATTCCTATGAAATTAGCCAAAACCATGTCATATTCTATAAACAGCACAATTTGTAACTACTTCAACTAACACATTATTCTTTTTTAGTATTTATCCAATATTGCCATTGACTACAGTAGACGTCCTATGTCCGTTTATCTTTTACCAAGGATTTGTAAGAACCACACTGGTTGGATACTCCCTAAATTCCTCAGAGCATTTTTGGTAATGGAATCCAACCGAGTGCACAAATAATAGCCCCAAAGTTAATTTAATTTATTTAGTTGGAATTATTACTTTTTTTATTATTCTAAACATGTGATGTTGTATGCGTGGCTGGACCGCTGCATTTAACCTTTGTGTTGTTGCCAGGGAAGATCTAAGAAACACAAGACTCTATGGTGCAGAAATTGCGAACGGATTAGCCATGACTTTCCATACATAAATATTTTCTGAACGGCAAATGGAATCATAACATTTTCCCTTCAGTTAATGTTGCTTTATTTCTGTAACTTCAGCACTCTTTAGCAGAAATGTGCCTACTATATTTCAGTATGTCCTAGAAGAACATTATCTATTAACTTTTATTTACTGTTCATGTTTAACTGCTACAGATTTTTATTTCTACTGAAGTTAATATATAAGTAATGCTGTGTAATAATTTCCACCATCTCGGTTTATCAGGCTCCAATTATTTCTATGCAATTTCTGATGGTTTCATTGACCATCATGGTTTTAAAGGGGAATATCACTTTATTTTTAATACAAAAAAAATCATTATTAGGGAGCAAAAAAAAATATTATTATTATTATTATTATTATTATTAATAATAATAATTTAACGCAGGTCAGTATTAATTTATTCTTCCACTGCCCAGATGTTGAGTATCACAGATAAAGGATTTTCATATACAGAAAATTATTGCTTTCTATAGTGTAGAGGTTCACCCAGAACCTAGGAATAATAGCGACCATCAACTGAAAATGGGCTTCCATGGCCTAAATAGATGCAAGCCATTCTGTTTAGCAGCTTACATGGAAGCTCTGGTTTTCACCCTTTGATCCTTATTCAAGCATTTGACGGAGGCCACTGGGTTGGATCCACAGAGTAGCTGCTGGAGAGTGGAGTAAGTTGAGACTACACTGTTCAGAAGACTTTCTTAGTAGCAGAGAGACAGGGACAATGATAGAATTCAAGACCAGAAATGTAGTTAGGAAACATCAGGGGTCAAGTCAAGAGGCTCAGTCAGACAAATGAAGCAGAAAGATACTTCTACATTTCAGGGTAAAATCCTAAAGGGCTCCAAAGGGGCTAATTAGTCGAGTAAGGGTAAAGGGTCAAACTCAAACGCAAGCCATTCTATTTAGCAGCTTACTATGAAGCTTTGGTTTTCACCTTTTGATCCTTAATCAGGCATCTGATTTATGGTGCAAAGGCCCCTGGGTTGCATCCACAGAGTAGCTGCTGGCCAGTGGAGTAAGTTTAGAGCACATTGGTCAGAAACCTGGATTAGTAGCAGAGAGACAGGGACAATGACAGAATAAAGCGTCAAAAAAGTAGTTGGGAGACATCAGGGGTCAAGTCAAGAGGGTCAATCAATGAAATGAAGCAGAAAGCTATTTCAACAGTTCAGGGAGGTACAATCCTGAAGGCCACCAAAGAGGCTAATTAGATGAGAAGGGTATATGTCCAAACTTAAAGGGTTAGTCAAGTCAAAATGGGCTCCCATTACCGGAGTGGATGCAAGCCATTCTGTTTAGCAGCTTACATGGAAGCTCTTGTTTTCACCCTTTGATCCGTATTCAGGCATTTGAGTTTTGGTGCAGAGGCCCCTGGGTTGTATCCACAGAGTAGCTGCTGGAGAGTGGAGTAAGTTGAGATTAGATAGGGACAATGAGAGAATCAAAGTCCAGAACAGTAGTTAGGAAACATCAGGGATCAAGTCAAGAAGATTAGTCAGACAAAATAAAGAGAAACATATTTCAACAGTTCAGGGTAAAATCCTGAAGGGCACCCAAATAGGCTAATTAGAAGAGTAGTAAGGGTAAATGTCCAAACTCAACGAGTGGTTAACTCAATATGGGCTTCCATGACCTGAATGCAGGACATTCTTTTTAGCAGCATTCAAGAAGCTTTGTTTTTCACCCCTTTAACCCTATTCGGGCATCTAACTTTTGGTGCAGAGGCCACTGGGTTGCATTTATAGAGTAGCTGCTGGACAGTGGAGTAAATTAAGAGTACATAGGTCAGAAAGGTGGCAGATATGGGCAATGATAGAATCAAATAACAGAAAAGTAGTTAGGAAACATCGGGAGGCAAGTCAAAAGGGTCAGTCAAAGAAATGAAGCAGAAAGATATTTCATTAATTCAGGGTGAAATCCTGAAGGGCACCAAAGAGGCTAATTAGAAGAGTAGTAAGGGTAAATGTCCAAACTCAAAGGGTTAGTCAATTCAAAATAGGCTTCCTTGACCGGAATGGATGCTAGCCATTCTGTTTAGCAGCTTACAAGTAAGCTCTGGTTTTCACCCTTTGATACTTATTCAAGCATCTGATTTATGGTGCAGAGGCCCCTGAGTTGCATCCACAGAGTAGCTGCTGGAAAGTGGAGTAAGCTTAGAGCACATTGGTTAGAAACCTGGCTTAGTAGTATATGGGCTAATTAGAAGAACAGTAAGGGTAAAGGTCTGAACTCAAAGGGTTGATCAACTCAAAATGGGCTTCCATGATCTGAGTAGGTGCAGGATATTCTGTTTAACAGCATCCAAAAAGCTTTGTTTTTCACCCCTGTGACCCTATTCGGGCATCTGACTTTTGGTGCAGAGGCCCCTGGGTTGCATTTATAGAGTAGCTGCTGGCCAGTGGAGCAAGTTGAGAGTACAATGGTCAGGAACCTGGCTTAGTGGCAGAGATATGATGACAATGATGGACTCAAAGACCAGAAAATCAGTGAGGAAACATCAGAGGTCAAGTTTAGAAGGTCAGTCAGAGATGTGAAGCACAGAGATGATTCAACTGTTGAGGGTCACATCCTGAAGAGCACTAAAGAGGCAAATTAGAAGAGTAGTAAGGGTAATGGTCCAAAGACAAAGGTTCAGTCCAAAAAACCATACCAGAAGCAAAGTTTACAATGTCAAGGTCAGGATGTCATTAACAGAATTAAATAGTTTGGCATTGGGCATAAACTGTGCCCTGCTATTGGTCCACTAACAGGCACCACCTTCATCAGCATGGCCTATGCAAACATAGGGCATTGATTAGAGGCGGATCCCATTTCATAGGAGTGAGCAGTCAAACATGATGGGCATCTCAAATTTTCAATTCATACACCTTATAGTGGAGGTGGCCAACAATAGAGACAGTCCACACAGGAGCAGGGACAGCTAAGGATGTAACAACAGGGAACGTAAATGCCAAATTGGACATGGTGACCTTGTGTATATTTTTTATTGGAGCTCTGCAGCTTTAGTTTACACCACTGCATATATACAAACTATCACAATTTACTACTTCATGCACACTATTGCATCCTGTCACAATGAGAAAGCTGAAAAAGATGGGAACAAGACAAGACAAATTAAATAAAAAAAAAACAGAAGAGACATGGAAACTATCAATGTAAAGAAAAAAAACCAAAGGGTTCAGAATTGGGAGGCAAGTCACGGGATATAATATTGTAAAAATAATCTAGAAAAGCCCAAATAGATTTCAGATCACTACTAGACTATTAATGGAAAGGAGTCACATTTATAAGACTTAAAGGAACATCAAATAGACTGCTGGTGTCCTGGAAGTCAAAGGGTACAAGAAAGTGTGCATCAGTTATGTGCTTCATGCTAAGAGCAAGCGCCTCAAGAACGGGTAACAGAAATTAGAAAGGAACATGAAGTACAGATCAAAATAACAAGAAAAAATAATGTATCTGGGGTTTGCATTGAACTCACAGGGCCCTATAGCAAAATATATTCACAGCTACAGTTGCCCTAGGCTCTAAATCTGAACAGAACTCATTTAGCAATGGTACACTGTTTTCTTGAATTGCTATGTGTTGCTCTCACTAACAACTGCCTCCAACCTTCTTCTATTTCCCCTGTTGTGTGATTTAGTCTCCAGACCCTATTTCAATTTTTTCTTCAGTAAGGAAAATAATTTACCTTTTGCTAAAAGCTGGTACCAATGCAAGTTACTGTATATCTAGAACATTGTAGACCATATAGAAAAATCTGTAACAGGAGCCCTCATCTACGATTGAACAATGAATGCTGCATAATGATGTCTCCCTACTGTATGTATAATGTATACTTGTGATGAATAATGCTCCAAAGTTAAGATGTAAAAGCTTCTTCTGCACTCCATATAGCAATTTTTTTAGTGTTTTGGACGACCAACATTTCAGCCCATTGCAAACGACACAATGATGTCCCTGTATCACACTTCCTCTACTAGGTGTCTTAAGGAACCCTTAGGCAAGCTGGTTATATATCAATCAGGGTCGAGTAGGTATATATAGGCCATTATTTTTGTATGTGAGAGGCACAAAATGCTGTATTGTTCCTATGCGAGGAGAACAAAGAGGGGCATTGTTTTTCTTCAGGGTACAAAATGCAGCAATGTCAATGTAAATGTGGGGATCTAAAACATGGCACTATTACGGAACAAATGTACTATTGCTGTGTGGACACTTTTACCATCTGTGTCCCATGTGGTGTTCAGCTTTTGTACTCGCTGGGTGTCATGGCAGCGTCAGACTCTATTCACACCACAGAGTCTAACATACAGCCTGAGATCTCTTAGTTGCTTAACCTGACTCGGGTGTCGACTGTGCTAGCTTCACTGCTCTCCATTCCAGCAGGAGTTAATGCCTGCTAGGTTTATGGACTGCTGCTAGGCACTCAGGCTGCTTTGACCACTGACAGCCATCTTCACTCTTTATAAGGTACTGGATCCGTTTGCTCATCACCGAATATAGTTCAGCGTTGATGCAGTTATACTGGTCCAATTATAGTGATCCAGACCCTGGTGATCTGTCGTGTGCTTTCCTGTGTTGTGTGGAAGATCCCTATTGGATAGTTTATTTCCTCCCTGTGTTTTATTTCTTCCTGGGCACTTATTGTCTATCCCTTGTGTCTGATTGCAGTGTGCATGTGTTTTGGTTTTTCCCGTCTGTGGTATTTGTGGGGTTTGTTTCTCCAGTCCTGGCCCTCTCCTGGGATTTTGAAGAGGGAGTATTAGATCAGTTAGGGTCACAATGGCAGTCCATACATAGATACCATCAAGCCAACCTCTAGGATAAGGAACAGCGTCCGTAGTCTGAGGTCCAGTTTAGAGGTCCCTGCTCCAGTTAACCTTATACTCCCATGACACTGGGCCATTACTTATTTGATGACAATCTGGTACTATTGTTTTAAGAGGCACTGGTTATGGCTGGAAAAATAGCGGACCATAGCGGGCTGGGCCATACAGAGCAGAAAAGTGAAAGTTAACAATTCTAAGTCAAAGAATAAGTCATCTATGAACCCAAAACCTTTTTTTAATAATGTATAAAAAAATTATGGCTTGACTATATGTCTATTTCCAGAGAATGATATCCACTGGCTGCTATCATATATATTATACAATACTAGGAGAATTGAGATTCTGAGCCCTCGTGGGCAGGGTCCTCTCCTTCTGTACCAGTCTGTGCCTTGAACTTGTCTATGTATGCCACCCTTTTATTCACATGTAAAGTGCAATGGAATGAATGGCACTATAATAATAAATAATAATATTATAAAAGTCATTCTAGGGACCTTCTAATGCTCATTGGTATTACTGATTATTGCATTGCATCACACTGGTCATTCTAGGTTGATGACCTATTCCTAAATGGCATGTACTCACTATCTCCACACTTTCTTTTTAGCCTTTCTGTGACAGACCCAATTAAAAGGTCTTCTAGGTTTTCATTAATCAAAAAAAGAAAGGACATTAAAGGAGCTCATCTACAATGTAATTTGGGTCTGGTATTTTCTGCTTTGGTTTGTTAACTTAAATCACTTTAACCTTTTGTTTCAAACAGTATGATTATTTCTTCACAGCGAGCATTTACAAGAACAAAAAAAACGAGACAGCATATTTTGATAGACAGTCATAGTTATCTAAATTACAGACTACATCTATCGCAGCGACACAAAGTCAACTTTGACAAGAAGCGAGATTCTGATGTGAACAGAACATTTATAGCAATAAACAAGTATTCAGATTTTTCTTACTGTCATAGTTGTATGGATGCACAATAGAAGAATATGAGATCCTTTTGTAGGAAATGTAAAACTTCAGAAAATAAAAAAATATTAAAATAATAAAAAGACTCAAACAACGGAAAGAAAAAGATGTCTACCGATATCACTAAATTATGTTTACAAGAAGTAGAAAGTGTGTATATTGGACTGTGCTGCAAATTTGTATTTGGAAAGGCTGAAATCCATATTTAATACACAAATATGGAAAAAAATTGAAACACCAACGGCATAGTTGTAAAGGCAGAAAAAAATCCAGCGATGTAGATTCTAAAACATCCAAGACTTTATTTTTTCTTATTAAAAACATTCCACAGGGAAACAAAATTAGAAAACATGAAACCGGAGACAATTTACCGGCACCATCTCATTCGCGTCCAAACACAGACATGTTTCTGCCTTTACAAATGTACCCCCTGGTCTACTCCCCAGGATCCGTACGGAGAGATTCTTTCTGGCTGAGGTGAGCTGATCAAATTTGATATTTTTACGTCACCTACGGCATAGGGTAGATTTAAAAATTCATAAGGTGCTAAAAATGTAAGTATTTTTTTTAAAAGGTTTTTAAAACACTGTGCATTGTTTTGTTCTTTACTTTAGTCCTTCCATACGAAAGGTTCAACTCGTTAGTAGAATTGAGCGTGTACATAACTATTCTTGCTCGCTATACTCATAATGAGTACTGTCTAATACTCACGTATTTGTTCTGAATAGAGCGTGTGCAATGCAAGTCAATGGGTTAAACTCACAAAGTAATGAGTAACCCGAATGCCGTACTATTCCCTACTCGCACGAATAGTATGGCATTCGGGTTTTTCGTTACTTTGTGAGTTTTTCCTCTTTAACTTGCATTGTACACACTATTCGGAATGAATACGCGAGTATTGGACAGTACTCGTTATGAGTATAGCCAGTACGAATAGTTAGGTACTCGCTCAACTCTACTTGTTAGGTTTGGGTGAAATATTATCAAATTTATTGTAACGGGAATGTAGAAAACTGGAAACAACTAACATACTTTCAACTCTTAAGGCTACTTTACACGCAGCTACATCGCTAGTGATGTCAATCGTGAAAGCACCCGCCCCCGTCGTTTGTGCGTCACGGGCAAATTGCTGCCCGTGGCACACAATATCCCTAGGACGCATCACACATACTTACCTTCCTAGCGACGTCGCTGTGGGCTCTTTATTAAGGAGGAGGTTTGTGCGCCGTCACAGCGACGTCACACAGCGGCCCACCAATAGAAGCGGAGGGGTGGAGACCAGCCGCATTAACGACACGCCAACCTCATTGCCGGCAGGACGCAGGTACGTTGTTATTCATCGTTCCCGGGGTGTCACACGTAGCGATGTGTGCTGCCTCAGGAACGAAGAACAACCTGTGTCCAACACCAGCAACAATATTTTGGAAATGAACGTCATGTCAACGATCAACGATTAGGTGAGTATTTTTGATCGTTAGCGGTCGCTCGTAGGTGTCACACGTAATGACGTCGCTAACAAGGCCGGATGTGCGTCACGGATTCCGTGACCCCAACGATATCTCGTTAGCGATGTTGTTGCGTGTAATGGGACCTTTATTTTTCCATTTTTTTTATGGAATTTGAAAATTGAAAAAAAATATGTTTTATGCAAGAAACATTCCATGTGGTACGTTAGAGAAGCATTTCATATTATAGAAAACCAAACAAATGACATATACTATTTACATACATAAACTGTGCTATATGCAGCATGATCTGCTCTGCTCATGACAGAATCTGTAAAATGCAACTGTTTTTTTTTTTTTTCATTAGGAGACATTTTAGTTATAGATGAAAGACCCTTTTGCATTCTTTGCCGCCAACAGGCAGCAAGACAAGTAAAATAAGTAAATACTATATTTTCCGAATTATAAGACGCACTTTCCCCGTTTTATAAAATGGGGGTGCATCTTATAATCCAGATATGGCTTACCAGATTGGCGGTGGTGGAGCGGCGTCACAGGAGGCAGGGTTGGTGATACTGAGGGCTCGGAGGAGGGGGTTTCTCTGTAGTGTAACAGCTCAGGAGGGCCACAGGACGGATGGTCAGTGATGTGGCAGGTACCATTGATCTGACAGTGGGCAGAGGGCTCCATTGAATAACCTGTGGTTGATGCAATGGGCTTCAAGAAAATTGCCGCAGAGTCCTATCTGCGCACGCACCTCCGCAGCCATTTCCTTGAAATCAATCTTGTCAACTGTGGGCGACTCAATGGTGCCCGCACGTCCGGTGCCAGATCAATGGCACCTGCTGCCGCAACACCGCCGCACCTGCAGTATTGCCAATCCTCTATCCACTGACCCTCCTGAGCCACGATACCCCCTCCTTTAAACCCGCAGCATCACCTACCCGGCCTCCTTTGATCTTCCAGAGCCGCTCTACCACTGCCGCTCCCCCTGGTGAGATTTTAGAAGACGCACTAGGATTATAAAACAGACCCTCATTTTACAATTAAAAAATATTTTTTCCTTTTTTCCTACTCTAAATTTGGAATGCGTCTTATAATCCGGTGCATCCTATAAACCGAAACATATGGTAAATTCTACTGATAGTTTTAATCCCCTCATTTCCAACAGTAGATCCCTTAAAGGGAATCTGTCTGCAAGTTTTTACTATGTAATCTGAGGACAGTATGAGGTAAGGCCTGAGACACTTATTTCAGGAATGTGTCACATATTAGGCTGTGTACTGTTGTTTCAATACAATGAGTGTTCTATCAGGAGATTATCACTGCTGGACTAGCTGCCCACCAGCAAACTGGTCCAACTCACACCCACAGAATTGATTACCAACGTAATGTCAATATACAATGCACACAAAAAGCTGTGGTGTGGGTTAGTTTTCTGTGCTCTGCTACATACCACATCTAAAAACGCTGCTTGTTTCACAACCGATGCACCCAGTAAACTAAAGGCCCCGTCACACACAGAGATAAATCTTTGGCAGATCTGTGGTTGCAGTGAAATCATGGACATCTTGTTCCATTTGTAAATAGCCACAAACCTGGCACTGATTGTCCACAATTTCACTGCAACCACAGATCTGCCGCAGATTTATCTCTGTGTGTGACAGGGCCTTAAGTGAGAAGTCATTGGATTTTATTTATTTTACAATTTATTTTAAAATTTATTTAAAATTTTATTTATTTTTTTTGTACATCTTCCAGTGATAAAAAAAGGTGAAATATTGAGCCCACATGGCCCTGTCTTACGCGTTTTAGAACGCGTCCTTACTCATAGCCATATAACAAACAAATGAACACACATTCTATATAGCAAATAAAAACATCCCACATGTACAAAATGGAAATCTAATCAATTAATTACGGTAATCACCATTCTTCTGCAAGTATTCGTCAGACAACCTTTAAAAACCTTCCACTATCCATTATAGTCTCCATTCTAGGGTGCAGCGTTCTTTCTCTAGCACCTGCTGATGATATCATGGAAGTAGTCGGTATAATCCTAGACTCAGCCTGCAGACATCGCCTGATTATAGGTATTGTTTGTTTAAGTGCTGGTTATTGCTATCTCTACTTGATCTCTGTTATTGACTTTTGGACTTCTTACTATGTCTCTGCTCAATCCCTGCCTTGCTTTGACTTCATGTACTACGGATTTCATCTAGGCTTGTTTATCGGATTTTGTCTTGTCCTGGTGTTCTAGTCCCTCTACCTATCAAAGTGTCTACCTCGCTTTGGTAAGACCATTCCATCTCTACTGCTCTCATTTAGTATTGCAAATTCTAACTACTCTTTGTACTTGGAGACTCCCCACACTTTAATAAGCAGTCACATCAAAGTTTTCATCCTCTTACTATAGTGCAATCATCAAACTATATAGCACTGTGCACTTACAATTGCTCATTTTACCTTTCTACTGAGTTAATTCTTTTGTTTTCAATTAGGTCTAAGACATCACGTGATTAGAAACTGACTAGCTGAATCTTTCTAAGCTCTATGTAGAATAAGGAGGTGTATTTTCCATGCATGAGTCATCATTAGAACCACAAAATGTTTTCATTCACCTAGATTTGGAGTTCTGATGATGACTCATGTGGGGAGAAGAGACCTCCCTTTTCTTCATAGAGCTTAAAAGTATTTAGCTAGTTTGTTTTCAATCACATGAAATCAAAGACCTAATGGAAAACAGAAGAATTGACTGGGTAGAGAGGCAAAATGAGCAATTGTAAGAACGCAATGCTATATAATCTGATGATTGCAGTATAGTAAGGGGATAAAAACGTTGATAGAATGGCTTCTATGTGTCCACACTTCTGTGAAGGAGTCCAAAAATGAACCCCATGTATTGATTTAGATCCTGCACACATTTTAGCCTCCTCTAGTTAGATGGCTGGAACAGAGGATCCACCATTGTTGCAAATAGTCTAATGCAAGGGTACTATGTAGGAGTCTGTAAAACTCAAAGTAGCCATTATTTTACTTGAGAGGAATCTGTCAGCAATTTTTTGCATCAGAGAGCAATACGATGTAGGTGTGGAAACCATGATTGCTGTGATGTGTCACTTGCTGAGCTTAGTGCTGCAGTTTATATAAGGCCCCCTTCACACATCCGTGAAAATCACACACGTTTTTCACGGACGTGTCAGAGGTGGCGTTTTGCCCTCTCTGACCCGTGTTTATGGGCTACGTGTGTTCTCCGTGTTAACACACGGAGAACGGAAACTTTCTGCTCACCTATCCCTGGCATTGCTGTCCGTGGTGCTGATCTTCGGTCTCCAATCCTGCCGACTCCCCGCTGCTGCTTCCGGCCACAGTGAAGTGAATATTCAATAAGCATAATGAGCGGCGGTCGGCAGCAAGTGACAGCAGCGGCAGAGACAGCAGGGCAGGAGAAGGTGAGTAAAGTTTTGGGTTTTTTTGCTCACAGACACATGTCTTCTCTCCGGTGCGTGTCACACGGAAGACATCCGTGCGGTCCGTGTGTGTTACGTGTGACACGTAGGCGTTCTGTGTGACACCCGTGATGCCGGAGAAAAAATGTACATGTCGGTGTGATAAACACACGGACACAAGTATGTACGGAACGGACACACTTTCCGTGCGCAGATACTTACATGTGTCCAAAACCATAGGAAAACCTAGGTGTACGTGTGTACGTGTCTCCGGTACGTGAGAAAACTGCCAAACACGTACCAAAGGCATGTACGTGTGACAGAAGCCTAAAGCACAGTTTTATCAGCTACAGTTTTCAGTTTTCTGAATGGTTAACTGTATATAACCCTGCCCAAATCTGCCAATCAGTAGTGAGGTGGAGGAGGTAGGGGTAAAAAAAAAGCTCATGAATATGGGTTATTAGTCCTCTCAGTGATAATCTCCTGCTAATAAAACAATGATTGTATCAAAACTACAGCAAGCTGCCCAGTAAGTGAAACACCACGCAAGTCAGGGACTCTGCCTTCATATTATGCAGCTTTCAGATGAAGTAAAAAGTAAAAACCTGGTGAAGAGTCATTTTAATATTTAATGGGACTGATCAATACTTAACAAGAATATGTTTTATATATTGGACCGCAGAGTAAAGGCAAAAGGGCCAACAAGTGTTAAGCATCTCTGGGAACTCCTTCAAGACTGTTGGAAGACCATTTCCGGTGACTACCTCTTGAAGCTCATCAAGAGAATGCCAAGAGTGTGCAAAGCAGTAATCAAAGCAAAAGGTGGCTACTTTGAAGAACCTAGAATATAAGACATATTTTCAGTTGTTTCACACGTTTTTGTTAAGTATTTCATTCCACATGTGTTAATTCATAATTTTCATGCCATCAATGTGAATCTACAATTTTCAGTCATGAAAATAAAGAAAACTCTTTGAATGAGAAGGTGTGTCCAAACTTTTGGTCTGTACTGTATATATATATATATGTATATATATATATATATCTTTTTTTTTTTTAAATTAAGTCTTGTAAAATGTAAACCTTAAAAAAAATGAAAGAGTAATGTCACTCTAGATGTCTTTGAAAATTAAAATGTACAATTTCTTAAGCTAAGCACAATTTCTAAAGCTAAGCAAAACTAGTTTAGCCTATATATAGCTTTGAAGTCTGTCCCCTATTTTAAAAGTTTTCATATCATTATTACTTTAATAAGGAGGAACATGATTGCGCACTTGAAAAGTTTTGGATGTGTGTTAATATAAGAAGCAATATGTTACTGTGTCATGTATTAAAGAGAGGTCATCCCAATTTCTATTTAATACTTTAGATTACTTTATATTAAACAGATGTACTCTAGGCTAAAAGAAATCATTTTGTTCTTTGCAATATACCACAAATGTGAGTTCTGTAATTCCCACAGCATTATTGTAAAGGGTGAAATCAATGAAATCTCAGAAAATACCTACATATATAAGACACTTCATATGTAAAAACTCCATGCATTGAAATGTATAGGTGAAAAATTACCAACTGCAGTAAATGTAAAGAGTTGTTTCTTCTCTATCAATGGAGGTGTCAATTGTACTCCATAGTGTTACGCTCACCGAGGAGCGGCGAGCGTCCAGAGGTGGACCCACTGGACCATGCACCGGACTCCCCTGAGAAGGCGACCAGCAGCGAACCCCTATACAGGGACTGTGCGGGCCTCCCCAGAAGGTCTAAATGCACGGCAGCCAGGAACCGGTAGTAGGAGTCTCTGTAGGGCCAGGTGTAGCAAGGTTGTGACGTCCACAGCCGGCAGGACACGGAAACTGCACCGGAGATGTTCATAGCAGGTGACGTCCGCAGCAGGTACGGCACGGATAATGTCCACGGCAGGTAGGGCACGGTGACGTCCACTGTCGGTATGAGCGGTGACATCCACAGCAGGTACGGCACAGATAATGTCCACGGTAGGTAGGGCATGGTGACATCCACTGTCGGTATGAGCGGTGACGTCCACAGCCGGAATGGTACGGATGGCACTACGGTGAGACAAGGGATTAGAACCAGGTATCAATGCACAGAAAACAGCACAAGGGGTCTGCACACTGGCAAGGCTCTAATGGAAGCGTTGCTCAGGCGCCTGCTGCTGGGGGAGGTGAACCTAAATACCCATTAGGTAACAGGTGACCTCTGAGGTCACTTCCAGAAAATGGGGCATACCGCTTTAAGAAAGGGGGCGTGGCCTCGTGCGCAGCCTAGAGTCACTTACTGCAGCTCTGTGTAAGGAAGGGAGACAGGAAGAGGCTGCAGCATGCCTGGGAGCAGGACGTATATCAGGACCCGGAGCAGGAGCAGCGCCTGCAGAGCCATGGGACCGGTAAGAGGAAGGCGGTCGCTGCCTGGGGCTATGACTGGGAGTGCTAGTGGGAGCCATGCTGGGACTGGGCACATGTGAGGGAGCGTGCCCCCCACGGGGTCTGGTGGGACCAGGCGCTACACATAGCCAATACACTAATGCAATGGCTGCAATCAGAGAAGGCTCAGATCCTGGAGTTTGAATCCTTCCATAAGACGATTACTGGCTATGGCAAGTAGTTAGGTAGAGAAACGACTCTCTTATGTTTTCCGAACAAAGACACCATGATACCATTACATGGCACAGATGGGTTATCATAGCACCTAGGGCACTGATGGTAAACCTATGGCACGCATTCCACAGAGGGCAAGCAAAGGTCTCTCTGTTGGCACATACACCTTCATACTGCCATTTTGAAATGTTGGCGAGATCACGCTATCAGTTCAAAGTTGTGTTAGAGCGAAGTAAACAGTACTCCTCTCTCCAACACTCACTCTCCTTGGCCACAAGCACTGCAATGTGCCAGCTGCCTATTAAGGATATTAATATTCACACTCCCCATGCCCATAATCCCTCCCACCTCTTTACACTGAAGCCGGAGCTGAGAGGTGGGCAGGATTATGGGCATGGGGAGCAGTGAATATTCATGTTCTTTAATAGCAGCTGGGCAGTCATGTGTGCCACTATTAAAGAGAACGATTAGTCACTGCTCTCCACACCCATAATCACGGACGTGTGAATCAGCAAATATGCTTCGAGATGATGGCGATGTAAGTGGGTGTGCATGACAGTGAAATCATTTGCTGCACCACTTATACCCTGAAGTCAGTTACTGTCATGACAGCATCAGAAATGGACAATGGGGGATCGGAGGGAAGGTGAGTGTAATTGTTTTCTTATTTTTTACTGTGTGCGATGTGATAGAGGATCATATGTACCAGGATGGGGACATATACCAGGATGGGGCTATGATGGGGACATCTATATCACAATGGGGCTATGATGAGGACATCTATACCAGGATGGGGCTATGATAATGACTTCTATACTAAGATGAAGCAAAGATTAGGGATGTAAATCAGGTGTTGTGCATCTCTGTAATGAGGAGGCGTGTGGTGTAATGACATCAACACCCTATATAAAGTGTGCTTAATTATAAAGCAACTTCCTTTCCTTTAGCAAAATGAGTCAGAAGAGAGATTTGACGGGCTCTGAAAAGTTGAAAATTGTGAGATGTCTTGCAGAGGGATGCAGCAGTCTTGAAATTGCCAAACGTTTGAAGCGTGATCACCGAACAATCAAACGTTTCATGGCAAATAGCCAACAGGGTCGCAAGAACCGTGTTGGGCAAAAAAGGCGCAAAATAACTGCCCATGAATTGAGGAAAATCAAGCGTGAAGCTGCCAAGATGCCATTTGCCACCAGTTTGGCCATATTTCAGAGCTGCAATGTTACTGGAGTATCAAAATGCACAAGGTGTGCCATACTCAGGGACATGGCCAAGGTAAGGAAGGCTGAAAAATGACCACCTTTGAACAAGAAACATAAGATAAAGCGTCAAGACTGGGCCAAGAAATATCTTAAGACTGATTTTTCAAAGGTTTTATGGACTGATGAAATGAGAGTGACTCTTGATGAGCCAGATGGATGGGCCAGAGGCTGGATCAGTAAAGGGCAGAGAGCTCCACTCCAACACAGACGCTAACAAGGTGGAGATGGGGTACTGGTATGGGCTGGTATCATCAAAGATGAACTTGTGGGACCTTTTCAGGTTGAGGATGGAGTGAAGCTCAACTCCCAGATCTACTGTCAGTTTCTAAAAGACAACTTCTTCAAGCAGTGGTACAGGAAGAAGTCGGTATCATTCAAGAAAAACATGAATTTCATGCAGGACAATGCTCCATCACTTGTATCCAACTACTCCACAGGGTGGCTGGCCAGTAAAGGTCTAAAAGATGAAAAAATAATGACATGGCCCCCTTGTTCACCTGATCTGAACCCCATAGAGAACATGTGGTCCCTCATAAAATGTAAGTTCTACAGGGAGGGAAAACAGTACACCTCTCGGAACAGTGTCTGGGAGGCTGCTGCACACAATGTTGATCGTAAACAGATCTAGCAACTGATAGAATCTATGGATGGTAGGTTGTTGAGTGTCATCATAAAGAATGGTGGCTAAATTGGTCACTAATTTTTTTGGGTTTTGTTTTTGCATGTCAGAAATGTTTGTTTCTACATTTTGTGCAATTATATTAGTTTACCTGGTGAAAATAAACAAGTGAGATGGGAATATATTTGGTTTTTATTAAGTTGCCTAATAATTCTGCACAGTAATAGTTACTTGCACAAACAGATATCCTCCTAAGATAGCCAAATCTAAAAAAAAAACAACACTCCAACTTCCAAAAATATTAAGCTTTGATATTTATGAGTATTTTGGGTTGATTGAGAATATAGTTGTTGATCAATAATAAAAAATCCTCTAAAAAACAAAAATACAACTTGCCTAATAATTCTGCACATAGTGTAGTATTAAAACCTACCATGTGTCAACCAACTTCAATGTGAATACCCTACCCTGTGTTATTTACACGTACTATTACTATTTACTTACTATAGGATATGTGCTCATTTGGTTTTCTTCTTGGGTTTTGTTTTAGAAACATGTAGACGATATCTAAAGCCCGATTTACACGTTGCAATTTCGCATACGATATCGTATGCGATTTGCAATGCCCCCATCGTATGTGTGGCACTTTTAATTTGTTGAATGTGGAGCACAAATGATTAACCCCCGTCACACGTACTTACCTTCCATACGACCTCGATGTGGGCGGCGAACGTCCACTTCCTGGAGTGGGAGGGACGTTCGGCGTCACATCGACGTCACGCGGCAGCCGACCAATAGAAGCGGAGGGGCGGAGATGAGCGGGACATAAACATCCCGCCCACCTCTTTCCTTCCGCATTACCGGCCGGGAGCCGCAGGACGCAGGTAAGATCTGTTCAATGTTCCCGGGGTGTCACACACTGCGATGTGTGCTGCCTCGGGAACATTGAACAACCTCACGTTCAATTTCAGAGAAATAAACATGTGCATGCGATGAACGTTTTACCGTTCAATCGCAATGGCACATACCTGTCACACACTGCAATGTACCTTACGATGCCGGATGTGCGTCACTTACAACGTGACCCCGCCGACACATTGTAATGTGGCACCTGGACTAGCCAGGTCGTCACAGGTAACACACAAACACCCCCACCCCCATTAGACAGTAACATTAGCCAAACACAAAAGCTTTGTTGCCTCCCTCCAGGGTCTGATATCCACACCAGGTGGGCGGAGCCAAGCGGTTGGCCCCACCCACGGAGGAGTTCACAGGCCTGGAGGCGGGAAAAGAGTCAGTTAGAGTTTGGAGGTGAAAGTGAGAGGAGTCAAGTGAAGGGTGTCTGGGTTTGTGGCCCAGGCACTAACAACAAGGTTAGCAGATGGTGGTGGCCATCTGCAGGAGTGGTGAATCGACGCAGAACCATAGGACCGGGGTCGAGCATTGGCGAAGCGAAGTGAAGCCAGCACACACAGGCAGGGCCATCGGACCGGACCCTGACTAGGCTTGGAGTCACCGTCAACAGTCAAATCCGAGTGTGACAGGAACCCCAGGGGTTTCCTAACAGCCAAAGACCCGATAGAAGGCAACCGCCCACACCGTGAGGGTATACAGCTACCGCCTAAGGCTAGAGACCCAAGGGCCAGCGCCTGTGGGCAAACGGGCTCCTCCGGCAGCCATACACCGGGGAGTGGACTACCGTTGGGAAAGACAGCCGTCATCACCTGTCCGGGGAGAGACACTGCAGCCGGCTGCGGGACCCGTCCATCCAACCGTTTGCTTTACCAAGGACTTTGTGCATCTCTTACTGAGTGAGTATGTGGCGCCCCTGACCTGGTCAGGCACCACTGAGTACTGCACCCATGCTGGGGACAGTACAATACAGGTAATCCAGAAGGCTGACCGAGGTGTGACTACACAGGCGCATAGTGATCAGGTCTCACACATGTAACTTTGGGAGGACCCCTGGGGATCCCAGGAGGGGGCAAAGCCTTCACCTCCACTGGAATAGTGGAGGGGGTAAAAAGCCTCCATCTCCACTCAAGGGGTGTGGTGGAGAGCCTGGTTGCTAGGTGGCGTAGGCAAGAACAGGAGAGGAGGAGCAGTGAGCCGGTTCAGTGTGCAGTTCAGGGGGAGCAGACGTCAGGAGCAGACCCCTGGGGCTGTTGCAGTCTGACAGTGTCCGCGCAGTGGCTACCGACGGGGGAGAACGGTCACCTAGTAGTGCTACCCGAAATCCATCTTCAGCTAAAGAGAGAGCAACGGAGTGGGAAGTAAGGAGACTGCTAGGGAGTTACCAGGCCCAAACGGGTAGTAGGTCCCAGTGCAGGGATAGATCCACCTTTCCTTGCCAAACCTGCTTGAGGGGGCACTTCACACCCCCAAGAACACACTAAAAAGTCCGCAGCCACGTCGCCACAGTTAGGGCCCATAGTTCACAGGAGGCAAGCAGCCGGAGTGTCCTGGTCCAGGCTACAAGCAAACGGACAAAACGAAGGGGAGAGAGGCTTCAGCAACTTCCCTGGGTGACCCCCATAGGGACTAAAAGTCGGGGTTACCCCAAAACGCAAAGGGCTAAGGAAGGCGAGTCGGTAGTCACCCTCATCAGTCAGCCTGAAGGATACCTGGTTCCAGCCTGGTTCATCCCAGCTACGCCCGGGTTACTCACTCTGCCACCTTCTGTGAGTAAAACCCCTGAAAGACATTCTGCTTGTGTGGAGTTATTCTGCGCCTTGTGGTTCTACACACCTACACAGGGCCCTGGGGCTTGCCTCACTCTCAGGAGGCTACTACAACCGACTGCACCCACCATCAGCCCCAGGCATCCCTTAATCTGCAGTGGCGGTCCCCACTGACCGCAATTCTGAGAGTGGCGTCACGACAATCCTAGATAGAAGATCTCCTACCTGTGACCAGACCCAGCTACGTGGAGTCCCTGAAGGTAATGCACCGACACTGCACTTGTGGGGCTTCACATCTGGCGTCACGAACAGGATAAGGACTAGACCTGTTCAGACAGGTGACCATGTGCCTGGGCGGTCCGCTTGAAAAATTGGAAGCGCCGCCATATTGCCACCATGAAAAGCGCGCTGAAAAACAACAGCAGCCCGCGCTGGGAGAAGTTACCGCCCACGAAGAGGTGTGGCTACCCAGAGATCCCCTGCAGAGTTCTGACCTCGCAAGTGAAGAGAGCGGAGGCGTTCAGAGACGTCGGGACAGAAAGGGAGCCAGAAGCCTGCTGTTAGAGGAAATGGCGTCTGGATGCAGAGATCCCGAGCCAGGCTCCGCTGCCTGGTGGGCCCGAGAGCTTGCTCAGTGCTGCAACCAACTAGAAACCAGGGTTCTACGGCAGCTCAGCGAGGGACGCAAGGAGCTCCTGGGGATGGCTACGGCGGTACAGGCCTACGAGGAGAGGGCCACGCGACGAGTGCCAGACCGAGCGGCGACGACTCAGACCCCGATGCTGCTACCGATGGGTGAGTCCAGTGTTGCCCCTGCCAGCACGAGTGCCCCGACCCCTGCTGCCACGCCCGTAGTCCCCGAAGAGGCGCCCGCCGCGGCGACGCTGAACCAGGCCGCAGCCACGCCAGGTGCGGCCCGCCAAGCCCAGGCCGCCGCAGAGATGCCCTGCCCGGCCCGTAAAGATCCGGCTGCCACCGCGACCCTCATCCATGCCGCGGGTGTGACGCTGACCCAGGCCGCCGCCTTGCTAGGCCCGGCCCGCCAAGACCCCACCGCAGCAGCGACGCTCATCCACGCCGCAGGCGAGGTGCTGAACCAGGCCGCAGCCACGCCAGGTGCGGCCCGCCAAGCTCCGGTCGCTGCAGCGACGCCCAGCCCAGCCTGCACGGATCCCATCGCAGCTGCGACGCCAATCCAGGCCGCCGCAGCGATGCCCTGCCCGGCCCGCCAAGAACCGGCCACAGTAGCGATGCCCGCTAAGACTCCAGCTGCGACAGCGACGCTGATCCCGGCCGCCGCCATGCCAGGCGCGGCCCGCCAAGACCAGGCCGCCGCCATGCCAGGCGCGGCCCGCCAAGACCAGGCCGCTGCCATGCCAGGCGCGGCCCGCCAAGACAAGGTTGTATCACCATTTACCCCGGCCCGCAAGGCCAGAGCAGACACCGCTCCCCAGTCCAAGGAGGTCCCTGCTAGGAAGTCTACGCTGGGGGAGGACCCCGAATACCAGAAGCTGAAGGCTGACCTAGAGGCCCAGTTCCCAAAGGAGATGGTGGACCGGTATCTGCTCCCTCCACATACCCCTCAGAAGACTCTGGAGATGTCCACGCCAAAAAGTCCACCGCCCGGGCCAGCTGATGAACACTCATCCCCAGCGCTGCCACCAAAGGAGTGCTCAGAAGAACTAAGGGGGAGAGGAGGCCAGGAAGCTGAGGAGCTGACCCCGGAGCCATCAGCAGTGGATCCATGCCCAGAGCCAGAGATGTTGCCATATTCTCGCTGGGATGAAGAGGAAGATTTGTCCAGCAACCTCACCTGGGGGCCTGCAAACAGTGAAGCCGCAACCCAGCAGAATCAAGCCCGCAAAACACGGCGCCGCAGTAGAACCAAGTTTTCCCCTGCACCGCAGTCTCCAGAGAATAAAGATGAAGTCACGGCCAGAGACCTGGAGGAGAAACGGTTTCTGAGGAGAGCCAAATCCCAGGTTAGAGGACCACTTTGTCGTGGTGTAGTCGAAGACTTCAGTTTGAAGAGTGGATATGGTTTTATAGTAGCTCCTGGTATGAAAGAGGGCATATTCGTGAATAGAAGAGACGTCAGAGCTCATTTGCCCAGAGGACATCCCGGCAGAAATCTGCGAACAGGAGACTCAGTGGAATTTACCATGCACCAGGGAGAAAGAGGCTGGTATGCATTGGATGTTACCCCATGTACCAGAAAGCCTTACAGCAGTCCTGCAAAAGAAACAGACACAGAAGAAGACGGAGATAGAGAAAGGAGAGATAAAGAACCCACTGATGAGACCACCACGGACGATGAAAGAGATCGAGAAACCAACAGGTGCCGCAGCCCTACAGGCCCAAGCCCTGGTATGGAGGAGTAGAGGAATCCATGTAAAGCAAAGAAAGAAGTACAGAAGTTACCAGTTTGACAAGTTTTGAAAAGTTTGCAACGTTAATGTTTAAGAAATGTGCCCACATAAACTAGTGTGAGAAACCCATGAACCTTAAGGCTATGAACTGGCTATAGCCACAAACTCTCGCAGTGTACATAGTTACCCCAGAGGTACCACCACCAGAGCCAGCCTGTTTAGGGGCTTGGCTCACCTGCAACCAGGGAGCACGTCCGTTATGGGGCCTTGGCTTACCTGCAACCAGAGAGCATGCCTGTTTATGGGGCCTGGCTCTCCACCACAAAGAGGGTACCTGGTCAGCACCAACTGTGGAGGCCGCCTCTGCATCCTGCCAGAAGAGGCTGAAGGCGCGGATCCACCAGGCCAGGTATACCCTGAAGACCACCAGACCATGAAAGCCGCCTCTACATCCTGCCAGAAGTGGCTGAAGGCGCGGCCAACGGGAGAGGCAGATTGGAGGAAAGGTCTGGGGAAGTGGATGGCCCAGACCTGGTTACCAAGAGAAACCGGTGACCTGCCTCCTGAAAGGGTTTGGGTGGGTTAACGGACTTGTGGGTGGAGGGTGGTGATGTATGGTACCTGGTGGTTTTAAAAGTTTTACCATGTTTTAATGTTTTATGCATTTTAAAATGTTGTCTTGCAGCCCGAGGACGTGCTGGTGATAACTAAGGGGGAATGTGGAGCCCCTGACCTGGTCAGGCACCACTGAGTACTGCACCCATGCTGGGGACAGTACAATACAGGTAATCCAGAAGGCTGACCGAGGTGTGACTACACAGGCGCATAGTGATCAGGTCTCACACATGTACCTTTGGGAGGACCCCTGGGGATCCCAGGAGGGGGCAAAGCCTTCACCTCCACTGGAATAGTGGAGGGGGTAAAAAGCCTCCATCTCCACTCAAGGGGTGTGGCGGAGAGCCTGGTTGCTAGGTGGCGTAGGCAAGAACAGGAGAGGAGGAGCAGTGGGCCGGTTCAGTGTGCAGTTCAGGGGGAGCAGACGTCAGGAGCAGACCCCTGGGGCTGTTGCAGTCTGACAGCGTCCGCGCAGTGGCTACCGACGGGGGAGAACGGTCACCTAGTAGTGCTACCCGAAATCCATCTTCAGCTAAAGAGAGAGCAACGGAGTGGGAAGTAAGGAGACTGCTAGGGAGTTACCAGGCCCAAACGGGTAGTAGGTCCCAGTGCAGGGATAGATCCACCTTTCCTTGCCAAACCTGCTTGAGGGGGCACTTCACACCCCCAAGAACACACTAAAAAGTCCGCAGCCACGTCGCCACAGTTAGGGCCCATAGTTCACAGGAGGCAAGCAGCCGGAGTGTCCTGGTCCAGGCTACAAGCAAACGGACAAAACGAAGGGGAGAGAGGCTTCAGCAACTTCCCTGGGTGACCCCCATAGGGACTAAAAGTCGGGGTTACCCCAAAACGCAAAGGGCTAAGGAAGGCGAGTCGGTAGTCACCCTCATCAGTCAGCCTGAAGGATACCTGGTTCCAGCCTGGTTCATCCCAGCTACGCCCGGGTTACTCACTCTGCCACCTTCTGTGAGTAAAACCCCTGAAAGACATTCTGCTTGTGTGGAGTTATTCTGCGCCTTGTGGTTCTACACACCTACACAGGGCCCTGGGGCTTGCCTCACTCTCAGGAGGCTACTACAACCGACTGCACCCACCATCAGCCCCAGGCATCCCTTAATCTGCAGTGGCGGTCCCCACTGACCGCAATTCTGAGAGTGGCGTCACGACAATCCTAGATAGAAGATCTCCTACCTGTGACCAGACCCAGCTACGTGGAGTCCCTGAAGGTAATGCACCGACACTGCACTTGTGGGGCTTCACAAGTACACCCGTGCCATCCGGCACCGTGCCGCGCTGTCCCTGCAACCCTGCACCTCACCTACCCTGCCTCCCCGTCACACCACCGGGCCCCGGGACCACCGACCCCTACCCACAGAGGGGGAAAACAACATCCCAGCTGCTCCCTACCATCGCTCCCGGGATCCCCGTCACCAGCAGCGGTAGTACCTACCTTCACCACAACCCGTGGGTGGCGTCATGGACTAAATCCCCCAAACCAACCACCCCTTTCATTCACAGGCGAGGAGCGCCGCTCGAGTCCCCGGATCCAACCCACCGCTAGAGCCACCAAGCAGCAGCAGCGCCGGACCCGAGCGTTAGCGAGCGTAGCAGCGGCAGCATCCTCCCCGCCCGCGACAGTAAGATACATTGCAGCGTGAAAAGCGGGCTTTATTAATGTTAATTGAGATCTTTGCTTTTATCACTTAGTGTACGCTAAAAATTGATTAACCCTTTCACTCCCGGGTAATTTTTTCCAAAAGTCTTAACTTTTTTATTTTTCCAGCGATATAGCCAGATGAGGGCTTGTTTTTTTGTGAGACAAGTTGTACTTTTACTGGCCATGGGCCAGCATTCACAGAAGGATTGTTATGACAGACCTGGGGGGCTTCAGCAGATCCTAAGCTGTCATGGCAAGCCATCGGCGCCCTGCGATGATATGACATGCATGCTGAAGAGAAAGATTAAGGATGTGATTCCTGTCTGTCTGTGTAAGTGATTAACTGCAGCATTTAACTGGTTAACAGCTGCAGGTGGATCTTTCATTCCCCTGTGGCTGTACGAGGCACTTGATACCTGATTAAATCAGCCATCAAGTGCAGGGACACGACCAATGACATAAATATTCATCATCGGTCATGAAGGGGTTAAAGTAGTAGCTACTGCTTGGGACATAGGAGTTTCTGGCCTGATACACTGATATTGCCTTTTAAACCAGTTTAGATACAATGATCTAAGATATGCAGCATTTGGTTGCGGTTCACCGGAATATTTGTTGTGTCTGTGGTCAAAATTAGTCAGTTAATTAGTGCCCATCTGTTTACACTCAGAAGAAAATTTTTTGATGTAAAAATAGTCTTTTGTTGTGAATTTGTAAGACTTTGTGCTGCAATGTTTGAAATATTTAGCAATTCCTGAGATTCTGAAATCTGAAAATAAAGTTTTGTAAAACTTGATTTACTTGCAATGTGCTATTTGTTATGCTCGCCAGGCGAGCAGAGATGTTAGGGAACTCACTGGGCTGTAACACACAGAAAACCCAGAGGGGCTTGACTACGGACCTCTGCCTGGTCTATTTCAGAGCCCCTAATGGTGAAGGTGTTACGCTGCAGGTATTGGTCCAGGTGCCACTCGGAAAGACTGGTGTTGCGTCAGCTGGCTCTAGGGGTGCCAGTGACAGTCTCTGGTACTAGATTGCGGCAGCAGTTGGTGTAGAGAATTCATCTGGGGTGGATGGATGGACAGATAGATAGATGTGGCAGCAGCAGGTGTAGAGGATCTGTCTGGGGTGGATGGATGAACGGATATATGGATGCAGCAGCAGCTGGTAAGAATGCTTGCGGCAGCAGGAAATGTGGCTGGCGTGGCAGGATAGGTAATATGGCAGCAGCACACTAGAATACAAATTGGTGTCAGCAGCAGAACTAGCACAGAATGACAGCAGCAGAAGAGACAGCAGTACAGTGTTGGAGAACCTGACTACAACAACGAGTCCAACTCTAACTCATTGCTCAGGCAACTCTCAAAGGGCAGAGGTGCCTTAAATACCTGCAGCTTCCCAGTTGACCTGGGAGGCGCTTCCAGGTTAGGAGGACGCTGGCCCTTTAAGAAAGGGGGGCATGGCCACAGGCGGGCCCTACGGGCAGAGGCCTGGAGCCTGTCAGTAGTACAGACACTCCGTGAGGCTGCAGCATAGGACAGGGCCCGGATCACAGACTGGACAGGTGAGGGAACTGACATCCTCGCTGGGAGAGGGGAGCAGGAGAGTGCGATGATGTCGGAATAGGCGTTACATTATTCTTCACTAAAGACTTTTTCTATAAAACTAGAAGCAAATCTGCCACTTGTGAACAAGTCTTAAGAGTCAATCAGCAGCAGGATTGGTAATTAATTAACACTTGCATTTTGTTTATTAACATTATTTTACTTTCCCAACAATACAGAGTAAAAGTTCACTCACCAAATAAATATTAGAAAAATGAATTCATTTTGTGTGATATAGCTCAAAATATAGGAATAGAGAACATAGTAACCTCCCTACTCTGGAATTTCTTTGTTTTATTGTGTTCATGTTTTTTCAATTTAAAAAAAAACATAGAAAAAGAGTTGTACTTGTCATGGTCTGATTGCCTAAAACTTTATCCTGAGATGGGTTGAAGATCATTACCAAAGTAGGAGCTATGTGCTGTGACTAATGAGGAATGCCTGCTAAAGGTGGAATGCAGGAACCTGCCTGCACTAACAGGGGATCTAATTATATGTTTCTGATGTCTTAGCTGCTTGATATCACTATTTTTGTTTTTACTCTGAAGTATTTTCCTTGGATTTGTTTATTTCTGTTCCTGCACACAAAGCCATTTAGTAACCAACAATTAGCTCATGGTAATTCATTATCACCACAGTTATGAAAGCTTCTTATACGACAGTATCACAGTCATAGTACTTGTACTTTACTCATTTTTAATATTTGTCAATAAATCTTCATTGAGTCTTTATGGTCAACAACAAGCCTTGAGGTTATCAATAAAGATGAGCGAACTTGAGATTCGGTTTTCGAAGTGAACATCAAATTTAAAAATCAAGGTTCAGGTTCGTGGACAAAACCCGTGCGAGCATCACTGTGCTCAGGTACGCTTGGTACTTAGCCCTGTGCAAGCCAATTGCAGTGTATGCATGGTGCACATTGGGGATAACAACATCGTGCTTGGATGTAGGGTGCAACAACAAAAAAGTTTGAAAAATCCCGTCCAGGAAGTATTCTGCTTATGGCTGGCTGGCAGTATGTGGGTAGAGACTCAAACTGCCAATCAGTGACTTGAATCCAGGGTTCGGGTCAAGCTCCAGCCTGTGGAGCTAGGTTCATTTGCTGCCGGCAAACCAACAGGTATTTTACTCATCATCCTCCACATTCAGCTGCCTAATAATCCCACTAGAATAGTTGAGCCTGATAATTAGCAATCTGTAATTACTTCATTGCTCAGTCCTGTGCATCCTGATTCTATTGTATTCTCAACTCTGCTCCTAAAGGTACTTGTAACTAGAATCACCTCAGTTAACACTGGTATTGTTTACACCAGTCATTGCAAGCTAGATACATGCTTAGTAGTCTTTGGGGTACTATCAAGAGTATTTCAAATTTGGTTGAGACCTTTACAGTATCTGGAATTACAAGGTCATGGTGATTAGCATATTGTAGGTTCTCTTTAACATGAGTAGAGTGGATTTAACTTCATTTGGTGTTGAAGGGGTTAAGAGCTCCTTTTTGATTATACTGAGAGTCCATGTAGCTCTAATCTCAGCTTCTGCACCTTATGCCACTACACTTCACTATTTAAACTGACTCCTGGCTCTTCCATATGCCAGTGCTAGTTCTTCTATGCTGACCACTCAGGAAAAGTTGTCCTTGTGTACACTGTGGAAATCAAATTGTTATTTTATTCCCATGTGTTTATCTCTCTCCCTATGTCGTCTTATTATAGTAGTAAGACTAGTGTCTTGCAGCCAAGCTCACTAGCCAGGACTAGCCCAGGGTCAGCCAGGGCTTACACATGTGATCATGCATGGGGTGAAGGACCCATCTAGGGATGACAGGGAGCGAAGTGTTCAACCTCAGATGAGAGTTTATGGGGTAACCCATAACCCCTTTCCCTATCACCAGGACCCCCTTATACCTGTTTCCCTTCCTTTGCTTCACAAGCTGGGCATCTTTCTGCCCTGGTGTGACAATTCCTGTGTGTAATCTCATCACTGCAAATAAGTACCAAGTTTATGTTTTCAGCAGTGCTAGCCTTCGTTAAACCATTTGCTTGTTGCAACTTTTTGATTGCATATGTTTCCGCCATTATCTGTCTGCTTCAAGTTCCTGATTATATATGTGTCTGCCATTAACCATCTGTTTGCTGTAAGTTCCGGAATGCATCTGTCTCTGCTAATGACCATTTTGTCTGCTGCAGATTGTCAATTTTTCTATTGTTCCTGTGTGTATCTGCACACCTTTCTCCATCTGGTGTTTCCGGCTCAACATGTCTCTTTGTTCTCCTTCTCTCATGCTGTTCTGGCCTTTGTTGATCCACCTGCTGAACATCAAGACCTGCTCCACTGCACCAGCTTAAGCGGGCTTTACACACTGCAATATCGGTCCCGATATCGCTAGTGTGGGTACCCGCCCCCATCTGTTGCGCGACACGGGCAAATCGCTGCCCGTGCCGCACAACATCGCCCAGACCCGTCACACATACTTACCTGCCCGGCGACGTCGCTGTGACCGGCGAACCGCCTCCTTTCTAAGGGGGTGGTCCGTGCGGCGTCACAGCGACGTCACTGAGCGGCCGCCCAATAGCAGCGGAGGGGTGGAGCTGAGCGGGACGTAACATCCCGCCCACCTCCTTCCTTCCGCATAGCAGCCGGGAGGCAGGTAAGGAGAGCTTCCTCGTTCCTGCGGTGTCACACAGAGCGATGTGTGCTGCCGCAGGAACGAGGAACAACCTCATTACTGCTGCAGTAACGATTTTTGAGAATGGACCCCCATGTCACCGATGAGCGATTTTGCACGTTTTTGCAACGATGCAAAATCGCTCATCGGTGTCACACGCAACGGGATCGCTAATGCGGCCGGATGTGCGTCACCAATTCCGTGACCCCAACGAGTTTGCATTAGAGATGTCGTAGCGTGTAAAGCCCCCTTTAAGGATGCAGCTCATCTCATAACACAATTGTTATTATTTTTGTCTACCTGGCCTTTGTACATTACTCCTATTTGTTTCTATACTTTTGTTTGTGATTCTGACGTACATCTACTCTTTTAATTTGTTTTTGTGAACCTGCTTTTGGTTTGTTTGGCTGTTTCTCAGAATCTGCTTTGCCACTTTTGCTTCATACTATTGACTTGCTGTCTCCCCACATTAAGGGAGCAGTTAGGACACGACCTGCAGTTTAGTCTATGCAACATTTCAAGGGTCCCTATTGAAGATCAAGGCAACTGTTAGAATTTACGCCTCTATAATGTTATCACTATCCCAAAAACGTCAATTAAAGTCTAGATTTTACAGGATAGAAATGAACCCTGCAAGAAAATTATTCAATAAAATGAACTAGCAAATTGCGGTTACTGTACATCAAAGAATATATTCCCTACCATTACAAGGGAAACATAAAATCTATGTTTAAGAATAATTGTTAGGTAATCAAAGAAACATTGTTGATTGTTCAGGAAAAAAATATTCAGATACAATGTGTCTCTATTTCAATTAGCTTCATTGTTTGCGAGATGATGTTGAAACATAACTACAGGATGGTGTTCAATAGGGACATTATAGTGTGAATTTATAATAGAAAGAATTAACACTGAAATTACCACAGAATATTGTAATTGAATAACTAAATGAAAGTATTTTTCAGGCAAGAATATATTGAATATTTTGGTGAAGCTGAAAGTTATTTTTGTTGCATAGTGATTAAATAGGCAAAAAAATTGATTCAAAGTACTAAACTGGCTACAAAGTTTATGTGTATGCAACAAAACATCTGAATAATACACCCTTTCTAGTAATTTCTTCAAAGTATTGTTTGGGTCTCAAATGATTAGGTTGCTAAATCTTTAAAATTAACTTATGTATATTGAGTTACTTGCTTTTAACATTTAGTATATCTGTATTAAGGCTGATGTACAGTATGTCTCAAGCAGATGATCTTTACTAATGATGGCAGAAATAGCAGATACTAGGGATCAACAGGTCCAATTGGGTTAAAAGAAATCTCTGGTGTGCGCCCAGAATTGATCCCAGATATCTAGCCGGACGCTGGTCCCCATATACAGTCATATGAAAAAGTTTGGGCACCCCTATTAATGTTAACCTTTTTTCTTTATAACAATTTGGGTTTTTGCAACAGCTATTTCAGTTTCATATATCTAATAACTGATGGACTGAGTAATATTTCTGGATTGAAATGAGGTTTATTGTACTAACAGAAAATGTGCAATACGCATTTAAACAAAATTTGACCGGTGCAAAAGTATGGGCACCCTTATCAATTTCTTGATTTGAACACTCCTAACTACTTTTTACTGACTTACTAAAGCACTAAATTGGTTTTGTAACCTCATTAAGCTTTGAACTTCATAGGCAGGTGTATCCAATCATGAGAAAAGGTATTTAAGGTGGCCACTTGCAAGTTGTTCTCCTATTTGAATCTCCTATGAAGAATGGCATCATGGGCTCCTCAAAACAACTCTCAAATGATCTGAAAGATTATTCAACATAGTTGTTCAGGGGAAGGATACAAAAAGTTGTCTCAGAGATTTAAAATTTAAATCTCAGGGCACAGTATATGGGGGCACAGAAATGTGGTGGCAGAGTATATGGGGCATAGTATACAGTGGGGCACAGTGTACAGTGGATCACTATGCAGCTGTCCTTGGTGACACTTTAGACATATTAAGATCGCTTTGCTGTCACCAACAAAATGGCTCCGCACTGTGATCCTGGACTTCATCTTCCCTTATCTTTTTGGAAATACCCAGATCGGGAGGGGGAGGGGACATCATATAGGATGGCAGATTCCACCCACTTTTACTGCAGTTGTAATGGGAGCTTGTTGTACACTAGGATTTCAGGAGCTGCTCCCCCTAGTGCTTAAAAGTGTAAAAATAAAAGTTTTGAAATTAGTTTTTTGTATTTTGCTCAATTAAAAACAAACAATATTTCAACAAAACATTAAAACATCAATACTTTACATTTTTTAAGTTATTGGGGTTTTTTTTTTACGACACCTTCCCTTTAATTTCATGACACCTAGGTATTATCCACCACCACTAATTGTAAGAGATTAATGTGATACACTTAAGGTCCAGTCAAACATAACGAGATCGGTAACGAGATTGTTACTACGTCACAGTTTCCGGATCGCTGTTAAGTCGTTGCTGAGATCGTTGGTGAGTTGTCACACAGTCATTTTCCCAACGACTTTAGTAACGATGCAGCGGGGGGGCGCGGAAAAGGTGACGCAACTACACACCTACGTGTCACACTTTAAGTTCTCATCTAGGTCATTAACGAGATAGGTGTCAATCATACAGATCCTTCTGCCCAGCAGGACTCCAACGAGCCAAAAATGTCCCAGGACATTCAGCAACGACCAACAATCTCACAGCAGGAGGGGCAGGTCGTTGGTACGTGTCAAACATAATGAGATTGCTGGTGAAGTCGTTGTTTCGTCACAGAAACTGTGTCGTAGCAACGATGTCATTAGCGATCTCGTTACATGTGAAGTGGCCTTTACACATGACCAAATAGGCAGTAAAGATTTTTTTTTCTTGCAGTCTTGATAGGGCCCTTTACTTCAGGGGCCCATATGTAAGCTCCGCAGGATGCACATTTGGTACAGCTGCTCCCGAGCTCATCAAGTGCTCATTAAATTTGATCTTCAGTGCGAAAATATGTTTGCAATTTTCATTACAGTACAATAAATGTTTTCATAAATGTTAAAAAAAAGAAAATCAATATAGCACAAGCCCAACGCACATTAATATAAAACAATGAAAAATTAATTGAGTACATTGGGGCTTAGTGCTCAAATTATTTGCAAATAACTCTTCACTGTTAAGAAGCCTCTTTGTCTGTGGGTAAATCTGAAGAGACTATCTAATATTGTTTCCCTGTTATAAAAATATATATTCCAATAATGTACTATGTGGCGCACTTATAAATCGATATAAGATGTATGAAATTTAGGGAGTTCAGCTGACCTTTCTATGAACCACCTGCTGGTGTTTATGAAATCTGAGTTAATGCGAGATTCTCAAAGTGAACTAATAATCTTTGAAATGCTGACAAAAAGGAATCTACTGTGAACTACGGGGCTGGAAATATCAGGCAGCCGTCCGTCTGAGAAAGTCAAAATTGAACCATGCAGATAGAAATATATTGTATTCTGCTCAAAATGCCAATACACATTACTTAATACATGGCTATATTTGTATTATTGCTGGCTAAACTGCAGTGAAAATACACTGTAATATATAATGTAAGACCTATCTTTCTATATGTCTAGAAACAAAAAATGGAAGCAGCACTCCAAAAATAATACAAATTATAGGACATTATTGGCACATGTGGCAGCGTTTTCGTTCATAGTATGAAACTTTCTTAAAGCGCACCAATCACCAGGATTTTCCTATATAACCAAAAGCCAGTGCTATACTGGCACTATCAGGCTGATTCTATACATACCTTTAGTTGTCAGCTAGAATATATAGGTTTTGAAACACAAGCAAGTAAAGTTTGTAAAATGAGAAGCTTTTTGATT
Source organism: Anomaloglossus baeobatrachus (assembly GCF_048569485.1). Classification (NCBI taxonomy): domain Eukaryota; kingdom Metazoa; phylum Chordata; class Amphibia; order Anura; family Aromobatidae; genus Anomaloglossus; species Anomaloglossus baeobatrachus. The sequence goes on along the minus strand of NC_134360.1, from coordinate 187,173,235 downwards.
GGCAGCAGCTGCCGAACAGCGGATAGCTAGGGTGGGTATTCATAGTGATTCCTGCCCCCCTGCCTGTTGTTGCTCCCCCTATCTATTTTTTGTGCTAATTCTATTATAGAAGTGTTTAATAAGTGGCTAAAATGACCTTGCTGATGTCATACCCATATGACCAGAAGGGGCCAACATAGTTGATTCCAGGAAACAATATATTTTTCTGTTGGCTGAAGCCCTGTTCCTTCTGGTCACATGGGTATGACATCAGCAAGGTCCTTCTAGTCACTTAGCAAAATCAGAACAGAGAAAAAAAAGCAAATTGGATAGAGTTTCACACAAAGCTTCAAAAATGGGCTGGACACATTTGTTGCCACCCTCAACTTAATATTTATTTGCACACCCTTTGGAATAAATAGCTGCAATCAATCACTTCCTATAACCACTAATAAGCTTCTTACACCTCTCAACTGTAATTTTGGACCACTCTTATTTTGAAAACTGATACAAGTCTCTCATATTTAACCCCTTCACGACCATGGACGGAAAGATCCGTCCTTGTGCCCTGGGCCTTAACGACCAAGGACGGATCTTTCCGTCATGGCGGAATCGCGGCACCGGAGCCTCCGGTGACTGCAATATGTTAACAAAAACCGCAGATTCGGGGAGGAGGGGACCTGTTCCTGACCTTAGGACGGGTGGTGCCTCCTCCCCGGACCTACGGAGGCTGTGATTGGCTGACGAACGCCGCTCAACCAATCACAGCCACTGTAATGTTCCAGCCATTTAAAATGACTGAAACATTGAAATCCAGCCCTGGCCAGTGCAGCTGTAGCACTGGTCATTGGCTGGAGCTGGGTGACCTCACTGGATCACCCTCCCCCAGCTCCAATGCTCTGATTGGAGAGATCGACCTTGTGACCGATTTCTCCAATCACAGTGGAGCTGTTGCCGGTGACTGCCCCCATCAGCTTCACTTGTCCCTGCAGCACGCCAGCACACTGAGAACAGTGAGTGTACACAGTGCAATGGCAGGGCGACAAGCTCCGGTCCCATGCTGTTATGAGACCGGAGCATGGGACCCGGAAGTTGCCGCGCTGCCATTGCACTGTACGAAAAGCGTCCCGATCCGCCGCCGCCGCTGCCCTCCGCTGCCCTCCGCGATCTGCCACCTGTCTCCCCGATCTCCTGCCCGCACCCTCACCCCCACACCTCCCAATCCGCTGCCGCCGCCGCCCTCCATCTGCCACAGTGCCACCGCTCCCCCCAATCTGCTGCCCGGCCCCCCACCTCCGTGCAGCAGATCGGAGGGAGCGGTGCACTATGACAGATGGAGGAGGACAGGGATTGTGCACCCTGTCCTCCATCTGTCATAGTGCCACCGCTCCCTCCGATCTGCTGCCCGGTCCCTCCCCCTCGTGATCGGTGCCCGCCCCCTCCCCTCCGTGATGTGCTGCTCGCTCGCCCCCTCCCCTCCGTGATGTGCTGCTCGCTCGCCCCCTCCCCTCCGTGATGTGCTGCTCACTCGCCCCCTCCCCTCCGTGATGTGCTGCTCGCTCGCCCCCTCCCCTCCGTGATGTGCTGCTCGCTCGCCCCCTCCCCTCCGTGATGTGCTGCTCGCCCCCTCCCCTCCGTGATGTGCTGCTCGCCCCCTCCCCTCCGTGATGTGCTGCTCGCCCCCTCCCCTCCGTGATGTGCCGCTCGCTCGCCCCCTCCCCTCCGTGATGTGCTGCTCGCCCCCTCCCCTCCGTGATGTGCTGCTCGCCCCCTCCCCTCCGTGATGTGCTGCTCGCCCCCTCCCCTCCGTGATGTGCTGCTCGCTTGCCCCCTCCCCTCCGTGATGTGCTGCTCGCCCCCTCCCCTCCGTGATGTGCTGCTCGCCCCCTCCCCTCCGTGATGTGCTGCTCGCCCCCTCCCCTCCGTGATGTGCTGCTCGCCCCCCTCCCCTCCGTGATGTGCTGCTCGCCCCCTCCCCTACGTGATGTGCTGCACGCTCCCCCCACCTCTCACCCCCGTGGTCAGCTACCCGCCCCCTCCCCTGTCACCGCCGTGATGTGCGCTCCCTCCCCTGTCACCGCCGTGATGTGCGCTCCCTCCCCTGTCACCGCCGTGATGTGCGCTCCCTCCCCTGTCACCGCCGTGATGTGCGCTCCCTCCCCTGTCACCGCCGTGATGTGCGCTCCCTCCCCTATCACTGCCGTGATGTGCGCTCCCTCCCCTGTCACCGCCGTGATGTGCGCTCCCTCCCCTGTCACCGCCGTGATGTGCGCTCCCTCCCCTGTCACCCCCGTGGTCAGCTACCCGCCCCCTCCCCTGTCACCGCCGTGATGTGCGCTCCCTCCCCTGTCACCGCCGTGATGTGCGCTCCCTCCCCTGTCACCGCTGTGATGTGCGCTCCCTCCCCTGTCACCGCCGTGATGTGCGCTCCCTCCCCTGTCACCCCCGTGGTCAGCTACCCGCCCCCTCCCCTGTCACCGCCGTGATGTGCGCTCCCTCCCCTGTCACCGCCGTGATGTGCGCTCCCTCCCCTGTCACCGCCGTGATGTGCGCTCCCTCCCCTGTCACCGCCGTGATGTGCGCTCCCTCCCCTGTCACCGCCGTGATGTGCGCTCCCTCCCCTGTCACCGCCGTGATGTGCGCTCCCTCCCCTGTCACCGCCGTGATGTGCGCTCCCTCCCCTGTCACCGCCGTGATGTGCGCTCCCTCCCCTGTCACCCCCGTGGTCAGCTACCCGCCCCCTCCCCTGTCACCGCCGTGATGTGCGCTCCCTCCCCTGTCACCGCCGTGATGTGCGCTCCCTCCCCTGTCACCGCCGTGATGTGCGCTCCCTCCCCTGTCACCGCCGTGATGTGCGCTCCCTCCCCTATCACCGCCGTGATGTGCGCTCCCTCCCCTGTCACCGCCGTGATGTGCGCTCCCTCCCCTGTCACCGCCGTGATGTGCGCTCCCTCCCCTGTCACCCCCGTGGTCAGCTACCCGCCCCCTCCCCTGTCACCGCCGTGATGTGCGCTCCCTCCCCTGTCACCGCCGTGATGTGCGCTCCCTCCCCTGTCACCGCTGTGATGTGCGCTCCCTCCCCTGTCACCGCCGTGATGTGCGCTCCCTCCCCTGTCACCCCCGTGGTCAGCTACCCGCCCCCTCCCCTGTCACCGCCGTGATGTGCGCTCCCTCCCCTGTCACCGCCGTGATGTGCGCTCCCTCCCCTGTCACCGCCGTGATGTGCGCTCCCTCCCCTGTCACCGCCGTGATGTGCGCTCCCTCCCCTGTCACCGCCGTGATGTGCGCTCCCTCCCCTGTCACCGCCGTGATGTGCGCTCCCTCCCCTGTCACCGCCGTGATGTGCGCTCCCTCCCCTGTCACCGCCGTGATGTGCGCTCCCTCCCCTGTCACCCCCGTGGTCAGCTACCCGCCCCCTCCCCTGTCACCGCCGTGATGTGCGCTCCCTCCCCTGTCACCGCCGTGATGTGCGCTCCCTCCCCTGTCACCGCCGTGATGTGCGCTCCCTCCCCTGTCACCGCCGTGATGTGTGCTCCCTCCCCTGTCACCGCCGTGATGTGCGCTCCCTCCCCTGTCACCGCCGTGATGTGCGCTCCCTCCCCTGTCACCGCCGTGATCTGTGCTCCCTCCCCTGTCACCGCCGTGATCTGTGCTCCCTCCCCTGTCACCCCCGTGATCTGCTGTCCACTCTCCCTCCACCTCTCACCCCCGTGATCTGCGCTCTGCTCACCTGTCTCCCCCGTGATCTGTGCTCCCTCACCTGTCACCCCGTGATCTGCGCTCCCTCACCTGTCACCCTGTGATCTGTGCTCCCTCACCTGTCACCCCCGTGATCTGCTGTCCGCTCTCCCTCACCTCTCACCCCAGTGATCTGTGCTCTGCTCACCTGTCTCCTCCGTGATCCGTTCTCTGCTCACCTGTCTCCTCCGTGATCTGCGCTGCGCTCCCTCCCCCACCTCTCACCCTCCCCGATCTGCTGCCTCCTTCATCTCCTGTGATCCAGCTGCCTAGATCCATCCTGTAGGGTAACTATCCCCAATCTCACCTCCCACTCCCCTTCCCACCCATCCCCCCCACCCGCTCCCTCCCCCCATCCTCTGCCGCTCCTGCATCCACTGCGCCCTCTCCCATCCGCCCCCACCCTATCCCAGCCGCCGTCTCACAATCACAGATGCTCCCTTTATATGCCGCTGCCCCCCCATCTGCTGCCGCCCCATCTGCCGCCCCCCCCCCCATCTTCCGCTGTTTTTTTTTTCTATGCTATGGGGGTCTAGTTTCCAAAATGGGGTCACATGTGGGGGAGCTCCACTGTTTCGGCACCTCAGGGGGTCTCCAAACGCAACATGGAATACGCTAATTATCCCAGACAATTTTGCGTTTGAAACGTCAAATGCCGCTCCTTGCCTTCCGAGCCCTGCTGTGTGCCCAAACATTTGAGTTCCACCACATATGAGGTATCTGCGTACTCAGGAGAAATTGCACAATACATTTTATGGTGCAATTTTTCCTGATACCCTTGTGAAAAAAAAGCTACCTGGTTGAAGTAACAATTTTGTGGTAAAAAAGTTTTTTTTTATTTTCACGGCTCAACTCTATTAACTTTTGTGAAGCCCCCAGAGGCTCAAAGTGCTCAATAAACATCTAGATAAATTCCATGAGGGGTCTAGTTTCCAAAACGGGGTCACATGTGGGGGAGCTCTACTGTTTCGGCACCTCAGGGGCTGTCCAAACGCAACATGGTGCGGCTAACGATTCCAGCTAATTTTCTGTTCAAAAAAGTCAAATGGCGCTCCTTTCCTTCCGAGTCCTGCCGTGTGCCCAAACAGTGGTTTTTCGCCACATATGAGGTATCTGCGTGTTCAGTAGAAATTGCCCAACAAATTTTGGGGGTTCATTTAATCCTGCTACCCTTGTGAATATGCAATATTTGAGGCTAAATTAACATTTTTGTTGCAAAAAGTAAAATGTTCATTTTTTCCTTCCACATTGCTTTAGTTACTGTGAAGCACCTGAAGGGTTAATAACCTTCTTGAATGTGGTTTTGAGTAGCCTGAGGGATGCCGTTTTTGGAATGGTGTCACTTTTGGGTGTTCTGTGTCATGTAGACCTTTCAAAATTGCTTCAAATGTGATGTGGTCCCTAAAAAAAGTGGCTTTGTAAATTTTGTTGTAAAAATGAGAAATTGCTCATAAACTTTGAACCCCTATAACTTCCTTAATTTTTTTTTTTTTTCCCAAAATTGTTCTGATGTAAAATAGACATGTGGGAAATGTTATTTATTAATTATTTTGTGTCATATGTCTCGTTGGTTTTAGAGCATAAAAATTCAAAGTTTGAAAATTACAAAATTTTCAAAATTTTCGCGAAATTTCCGTTTTTTTCACAAAGAAATGCAAAAAATATCGGCCTAAATTTACCACTAACATGAAGCCCAATATGTCACGAAAAAACAATCTCAGAATCACCGGGATCCGCTGAAGCGTTCCAGAGTTATAACCTCATAAAGTGACACTGGTCAGAATTGCAAAAAATGGCCTGGTCTTTAGGGTCAAAATAGGCTTGGGGCTGAAGGGGTTAAGGGGGTTCCTTCTCCCAAAAATATTAAGATCTCTACAGAGGTGTTTAATGGGATTTATATCCGGACTCATTGCTGGCCATGTCAGAACTCTCCTGCACTTTGTTTCTTGTAGTATGTTTGGGGTCATTGTCCTGCTGGAAGACCCATGACCTAGGTCACATACCCAGCTTTCTGACACTGGGCAGTACAATGCAACCCAAATCCTTTTGTAAATCTAATGGTGTCTTGAACACAGTCAAGGCACATAATGCCAAAGGCAGCAAAACAACCCCAAAACAACAAACAACTTTGAACCTCCATGGCATTTTACTGTCGGTACTGTGTGCTTTTCTTTGTAGTCCTCATTCCGTTTTTGGTGAACAGTAGAATGATGCGCTTTACCAAAATGCTCTATCTCAGTCTCATCTGTCCACAAGATGCTTTCCCAGAAGGATTTTAGCTTACTCACGTACATTTTGTCAAACATCCGTCTAGTTTGTTTTTATGTCTGTGTCAGAAGTTGGGTTCTCCACCAAGATCTACTGCCTTGGCGTTTCATTTAATTCACGTGTCGATGAATATTTTGCGCTGACACTGATGCACCTGGAGCCTACAGGACAGCTTGAATTTCTTTGAAACTTAATTGGGGCTGCTTATCCATCATCCAGATTATCCTGCGTTCCAACCTTTCATTAATTTTTCTCTGCCATCCCCATCCAAAGAGATTATCTACAGTGCCATGGGTTGTAAACTTCTTGATTATGTTGCACACTATGGATAAAGAAAAATCAAGAACTCTGGAGCAGAGTTGAGCAAACTTGATTGAAAAAGGTTGACCAATTTCAAATTCAGTACAAGCCTTGACTCTTTGGCTCGGGCTAATGCCGGCATCACATGGTACGATCTATCGTGTGATCGCACGAGCGATCGTACCCGCCCCTGTCGTTTGTGCGTCAAGTTCAATTCATTGCCCGTGGCGCACAAAGTCGCTAACCCGCGTCACACGCACTTACCTCCCGCACAATCTCGCTGTGGGCCGCGAACATCCTCTTCCTGAAGGGGAAGGGATGTTCGGTGTCACAGTGACGTCACACAGCCGCCGGCCAATAGTAGCGGAGGGGCGGAGATGATACCGCCCACCTCCTTCCTTCTGCATTGCCGGTGGGACGCAGGTAAGCTGTGTTCGTCGTTCCCAGGGTGTCACACAGAGCGATGTGTGCTGCCTCGGGAACGATGAACAACCAGAGCACAGAAGGAGGACCGACATTTCGAAAATGAACGACGTGTCAACGAGCAACGATAAGGTGAGTATTTTTGCTCGCTTACAGTCGTTCAGAGGTGTCACATGGTACGACATCTCTAACGATGCCGGATGTGCGTCACGAATTCTGTGACCCCGCTGACATATCGCACGATATATCGTACCGTGTGACGCCAGCATAAGAGTCCAGATCAATTTTCTAAAAAATCGGCAAAGATTGCTTTTATTTGGTAACTTATCACAGTTACACTATTGCAGAACCCATCCACTTCTGACCCAATCCCAGCCATGTCAAGTATTGGCATAGCAGTGATTGTCTCACTGTAAAAAAAAGAAGCAAAATGGTTAAAGCAGGACATACCAGTCTCTGCATGGCTGTAACACTACTTCCGGGGCCGCTCATTATCCTTCATGCATATGCACTGCTTCCCCTGTATGTGATAGCATCTGTGACTGGTGCAGTCATACTGACGGTGTTTCTAATTGGTTGCCCTCACAGTAGCTGTCTGTCCGAGTGAAGTGTAAAAATAAATGACTGAATAAAACAATTGGCCAAGCGTCTCCCGTATATTGATACCAGCGCATATAAAGCATCCAGCTACAGGCTGCAGTCCGCAGCTGTGTGCAAAGTTTTGGCTGTATATCAAAACACAAGGGACATGATGCGTTTTTCTTTAATTACTAATCTGGAGCTTATTGACAGTTGTGAGCTATTATTAACCACTTATATGACCCAGATTGCCACCACACCAGAGCGATCAGGATGAGCTGGGTAAAGTGCTGGGATTTCTCACATCTAATGGATGCGACAATTCTGGACAGCTGCAGCCTGCTAGTTTTAGGCTGGGGTGGCCCAATAACCAGGTATCTACCCAGCCTGAGAATACCAGCCCCCAGCTGTTGGCTTTATCATGGCTGGATATCAAAATTGGAGAGATCGCAAGCCGTTTTTAAAAATTATTTATTTACATAATTAAAAAAAACACATGGGGTCTCTCATATTAAGATACATAGCCGAGACCAAGCATACCTACGGGTTGCAGCCTGTAGCCATATGCTTTATCTGCGCTGGTATCAATATACGGAGGACCCCACAGCAACTTTTATATGTAGTTATTTATTTTTACACTTCATTTGGGCAGACAGACAGCTACTGTGAGGGCAACCAATCACAGACACTGGCAGCCTGACTTCACCAATCACAGATGCTATCAAAGACGGTGAGTGGAGGAAGCAGTGCATATGCATGAGGGATAATGAGTGGCCCCGGAAGCAGTGTGAAAGCCATGTGGGACACTCAGTAAGTATAACACTCCTGCTTTATTCCCTATTTTCTTTCTTTTACAGTCCCCTTAGCCGTTACTACCACCAGCAGTATTAGCGCTTACTAACATCAGCCTCCCTAGCCCTTACTAACCTCCTATTGAATTCAATGATGGTCTGATATGTTTGTCAAGCTGTTTGGAGAACACCAGGAAAGTCGGCGAACACAAAACAAACCTTGACAGGTTTACTCCTCTCTACTCTGGAGATAGACTTTTAACATTGAGATTGTTGATTTTTTTTTACTTTTTTGGCTCTCCAGTCCTCTGACAGTTCTTTGCTCCTTTTTTTTGTTCTCATGCGTAGTGTGGCACTCACAGACACAATGCAAAGATTGAGTCAACTTCTCCCCATTATATCTGGTGTGATTTTCATATTGCCCGCACCTGTTATTTGTCAGGTGAGTTTGAACAAGCATCACATACTTGAAACAAAGTTGTTTACCCACAGTTTTAGAAAGGTGCCAACATTTTTGACTAGCCCAATTTTATAGTTTTGTGTAAAGTTTCTTCCAGTTTGTCTTTTTATCTCTGTGTTTGTATTATTTCAATATATACAAAGACAATAAACATGTGTATAGCAAAATGTGTAATTGCAATACTTTTCTGGGAGAAATTTATCATTTTATGGAACAATTTCAAGGGTGCCAACACTTTCCGTCATGACTGTATGTATCTACCATTGCTGACAGTTCCATTAATTGTTAGAACTTGCTAATTAAATGTGCTTTACCTGTGTACATCACATTCATGACACATGACAATTACAAAAAACCTGCTAATTACTATGAATAATTTTCTAAAAATAACACTCAGTGCATTTCTTATATAGTCAAAACTAAACTATGCACTAAAAAATAAGTTGCTTTTTACCTAATATCCTAATATATACAATTTAGCATATAGTTATATGTGCACAATTATTATTCATTCACAGTAAATGTTATCTACTGTATCTACTTCTATTGCTGAATTCTTGCAAAATATATTTTTATCATCTCTGGGAGCCAGATTACACCTTCTTTTATATGTTTTAGGATATGAACTTATTCTGCATATATTTAATCTGTATCTAAATCTACCCCAAACCTGGTCAAAGGGCAACCACAGGCCCCATGCAACCCTTTATACTTGGGAAAAAAAAGTATTTAGTCAACCACCAATTGTGCAAGTTCTCCCACTTAAAAAGATGAGAGAGGCCTGTAATTGACATCATAGGTGACCACAACTATGAGAGACAAAATGTGAAAAGAAATCCAGAAAATCACCTTGTCTGATTTGGCTTGATTTGTTTTGTAAATTATGGTGGAAAATAAGTATTTAGTCACCTAAAAACATGCAAGATTTCTGGCTCTTACAGACCTGTAACTTCTTCTTTAAGAGGCTCCTCTGTCCTCCACTAATTAACTGTAGTAGTGGCACCTGTTTGATTTTGTTATCAGTATAAAAGACACCTGTCCACAACCTCAAACAGTCACACTCCAATCTCCGCTATTGGGAAGACCAAAGAGTTGTCGAAGGATACCAGAAACAAAATTGTAGCCCTGCACCAGGCTGGGAAGACTGAATCTGCAATAGGCAAGCAGCTTGGTGTGATGAACCCAACTGTGGGAGCAATAATAAGAAAATGAAAGTCATACAAGACCACTGATAATCTCCCTCAGTCTGAGCTCCACACAAGATCTTACCCCATAGGGTTAAAATGATCTCAAGAATGGTGAGCAAAAATCCCAGAACCACATGGGGAGACCTAATGAATAAACTGCATAGAGCTGGGACCACCGTAATAAATTGGTCGGTGGCTGACCCCCACCAAGCTATGCACCCCAATTTGGGATGTATTCCATCTGTCTAGATTTTGGCGGTTGGTGACTGTTCACATTGTCATCAGGCCTTGTCCACAGGCTATTTACTTCATGCAGCATTTGCTTGGACCTGTCCCGCCCACAGCCATGACTCAGTCATGGGTACGGGATTGAAATAGACCAGGTGAGTGCTGCTAAGAGCAGTTCTACTTTTCATATGTGAGGCCGTATGGCACATTTTATAAAAATATTTTAGTGTAGGACTGCCTCAAATGAGATTTGCCGTGAAGTGGCGAGGCAGCTCAAGAAATTGCAATTTTTTGCCAAAAATCTCAAAATTTTTATAATAAGTACAGTTTGGAATTTTTAGTGCTGAAGTGCACATTTAGTGCTGGCTTTTTGTTTTTCTCTAATGAATAACCTGCATAGAGCTGGGACCACCGTAATAAAGGCTACCATCAGTAACACACTACGTTGCCAGGGACTCTGATCCTGCAGTGCCAGACATGTTCCCCTGCTTAAGCCAGTACATGTTCGGGCCCATCTGAAGTTTGCTAGAGAGCATTTATATTATCCAGAAGAGTATTGGGAGAATGTTATATGGTCTGATGAAACCAAAGTAGAACTGTTTAGTAGAAACACAACTTGTCGTGTTTGGAGGAGACAGAATGCCGAGTTGCATCCAAAGAATACCATACCTACTGTGAAACATGGGGGTTGCAACATCATGCTTTGGGGCTGTTTCTCTGCAAAGGGACCAGGATGACTGATCTATGTACATAAAAGAATGAATGGGGCCATGTATCATGAGATTTTGAGTGTAAACCTCTTTCCATCAGCAAGGGCATTGAAGATGAAATGTGGCTGATTCTTTCAGCAGGATAATGATCCTAAGCACACCACCAGGGCAACGAAGGAGTGGCTTCACAAGAAGCATATGAAGGTCCTGCAGTGACCTAGCCAGTCTCCAGATCTAGATATCAACCCCATAGAAAAGCTTTGAGGGGAGTTGAAATCCGTGTTGCCCAGCAACAGGCCCAAAACATCTCTGCTCTAGAGGAGATCTGCATGAAGAAATGGACCAACATACCACCAACAGTGTGTGCCAACCTTGTGAAGACTTACAGAAAATGTTTGACCTCTGTTATTGCCAACAAAGGATATATAATAAAATATTGAGATGAACTTTTGTTATTGACCAAATACTTATTTTCCCACCATAATTTGCAAAAATAATCTTGCCAAATCAGACAAAGTGATTTTCTGGATTTGTTTTCTCAGTTTGTCTCTCATAGCTGTGGTGACCTATGATTTCAATTACAGGCCTCTTTCTTCTTTTTAAATGGGAGAACTTGCACAATTGGTGGTTGATTAAATTCTTTTTTGCCCACTGTAACTGCTCCTATCCGGCCCCTGAACTGGGACAGCCAAAGGGCTGGAAACCGTGATGTTCCGCTACATAAGACTGCCACCCTGCCTCACAATTCAACTTCACCGATATCTACATCTTCAGGATGCAGATACCCATAAATATAATTATTGAGCAGGGAGCCGACAGCTCTCTCTTCCATCACTGAGCCTGTATGTTTGAGTGCACAGCATTCTTGATGATGTCAATACATTAGGCTCTTTATGCCTCAGTACACTAGACACATTATTATTATTATTTATTATTATTATAGCGCCATCAATTCCATGGCTCTTTACATGGGAAAGGGGTATACATAATAGGGACAAGTACAATAATCATAAACAATACAAGGCACAGACTGGTGCAGGAGGATAGAGGTCCCTGCCCGCGAGGGCTCACAGTCTACAAGACACATCAGATTTGCAGGTAAACAATGGGGCTAGATAAGTAGTTTCATTTTATTTTTTAATTATCAGTACTGCATAGGGATTAATAGATACACAATCATAGTGTGGGGGAAAGCTGAATTACTGAGATAAAACCCATGGAATCACAGTAGAACCATCAGATGTTGAAGCTGTCTATGTGTCATGTGATGTTCGGTTTTGCACACTTCTGCTGACATGGGTTGTCGGAGTTTTTTCACACCACAGAGTCTCACATGCAACTTGAGGTTTCTGTATTGTTCAGCCAGAGGCGGGCGTTAGCTGCTTCAGGTTCACTGGTCTTTAGCTCTTAGGAGTTAATTCCTCCAAACTTGTGAGCAGGGCCAAAATGCTCAGGTTGCTAATTGCTTTGTGCAGCTTTCTCTACTCTGTTTAATGCACAGTTTGCTTCCTGTTTGTGCTGTTGATAGCTTTAGCTTTAGCTCCAGCGATTCCTGGTCTTGGTGATTTTCCTGTTTATGGTGATCCATGTTGAGCTTCTGAGTTGTGTGAGCGTTCCACTGTTGTGTGTTACTCGTTCTATATGTTGTTGCCCTGTACACATATTGCCTCTCCTGTGTGTTTTGAGTGCTGTGTGTATGAGTTTCCTTTCTTCCTTACCCATATCATTTTTTTTGTTTTATCTTGTGTTTTCCAACCCAACTCGAGGGTGTGAGAGAGAGGGAGTAAGATCAGGGCTCAGACAAGAGCTGAGTCATGCTAGGGGCTCAGACCTTGTTATCATCAAACCTACCTCCGAGATAAGGGACAGCGCAGGGACTCTAGTCTGAGGGCCAGCCTAGGGTCACCTGTCCCGTCATTACATACCCCATGACATCATGGGGATATTTGAGCACAAGACCCCAGCTCTGCAAGGCTACAATGCAAACTGCTGAGCCACCATTCTTTCCATGTTGTTAATGGAAAATGGCTATATTTCTTACCATTATTTGATTTATGTCCTGCATTACTTAGTAGTTTTCCCCTCTAAAGGCTTCATCTGTAATTAACTTGCATAACCTTAACCCAAGAGGAGGCAAGGATTAGCTGCAGTGTTAACATGTAGATATAAAGAAGAGGAGATTATATCTCCCTATCTCTCTCACATACTGTAGATTCAAAAACAGGTGCTGCATTGAGGACACTATACAGCAGTAGACAAGAGCGGATCTATCTGCTTCCCTATAATGCCCGGCAGCCATGACATCACATTTTCTATCCCATTTTATCAAGAACATTGTCATACCTTGTTTTATGGTGGTCAGTACCTGGGTTAGAATACATCATTGGATCCCAGTAAAGCATACACTATACAGATCCTATAGAAACAAAATTTCTCTCTCCCTCTCATTCATTTTTTTAATGAAAATGTGATGATGCCTACTAATTCAAATTATCCTCAAATCTGTTACAAGAAGCTCACTAGGGGAGGTGGATCCTCTAAGCCTAAGGTCTGGGTGAGCACACAGGCCACGGTCATTGTTGCAGCAAATCGGTAGCAGACTAAATGGGAACTACAGACAGGTAACAGAGTTAGTGAAGGCCACTGGCGGACAGGTGGCATCTTGGAGACAGCAGACAGGCTTCATAGTGCACATAACCGCAACTGCTGGGACTTCTGATCATGCGCACTGACCCTGAACCCGACATCTAAAGTGGTGACAACGGACACAGGTACGCACATCACTGCTGATAACGCTGGGCAATGGGCATTGAGTAGCATGTTAGCACACCCATAAAAAGGAGGACTAGTCAGGGGAACTAACGCCCTTGCGACTAGTCCCCATGCTCATTAGCATATTATAAAGGATCTTTAGAAAACGTTTTGTAATGATCCCTTTATCTATGCTATTATATACAGGGATGGTTATGCAGGTATTAGAACTATTTACCCAGAACTGCTCATGGTTCTGGGTGGATAGGGGACATGACAAGTTCACTTTAATATTATGATACACCATTGGGGCTATTTACAAAAGGTTGTCTAGAGCCAGATAACTCCATTAAGGTATAGTAGCACACAATCCGAAAGATAGATTGGTAAGTCCATAAGAGTAGACTTTATTTTACCTTCTTCTGACCCAACATACTGCAGAAAAACATAAAATATAGGACTTACATACGTTCTCAAGTTTCTGGAACTTTGGTATATGACAGCTACAAAGCCCCAGGAATGTCTTCTTTTCATCAATACGCCATCATATGCCAAAAAGAAATAGCGTTTGCTCATGAACAAATTGGACATTGATCCTATCGTTTTGCACTTTCTTGCCTTAGAAACAGTGAATGTGAAAGTCGTGAGTGCAGAGATAAAAGACAGATAAGATACTGAAAATTCTCCATTACCAAAAACAATGGAGATTCTAAACCCAAGGTCTAGAACATAAACACGGAAATAAAAAGAAGATCAAAGCAAAGTGCTATTGCATGTCTATAATTCAAGGAAAGACCTTTCTCTTAAAAGTGATAAGGGCTGAGATCCGTGAGCATTTTCTGGGATTTGTGCTAAGGATAAAAATGGAGAAGTAAACTTATTGCTGGGCCTTTTGGAGGGCTTTTAGAGAAATAAGCAAAAAGCTTCCCTTCTGGAATATAAGTTTACTAACAGTTTTGCTGAAAAATATAGTTTTTAGCAAATACAGCAAGAAAATACTTTTGTGGGAAAAAAATAACAAAAGTAGAGTAAGGCTGGCACATTTATTGACGTGAGTTAAATGAAAGTGCAGGGAGATGGAGGAGATTGTATGATACCTTTTATTAGAGCAACATATAATTGAAATTACATTTGAACACTTGGAGGGAATTGCAAGCTTTCAGAACTACTTAGGTCTCTTCTTCAAGTATGATGACATAAATAGTTTTGAAATCTTGTGTTTTTTATCTAACTGAGCCAATAAAGTGAACACTTTGTAATATGTGTGGGTTTAAAAAAAATAACTAAAAGCATATATAGCAAAAGACTAGGTCAAATGAGCATTATGTAAGGATTGCAACAAATACAATGTTCTTTTTCTGGCATTTAAAACACTTACCGACTGGCAATAGTTGTTGCCAGATCAACATTGGCCAAGACGCGAGTGCAAACCATTGAGATAGAGAATACATTTTTATTCCCAATTATTCATGAATATTGACGTTTTATACATAGGCAAAGAACACAAGAATGCTTAAGTAGACCAAGGAGATTCTGGTTGGATCTTGTCATGTGCAGCCCGGATCCGTGTTTACAGATTGCTACTAGCATGTCGGACTCTGTCCCCACTGCTGAGTCTGACAAACAACCTATCATGCGCTACCCAGATCGGCAGCTACAGTTTCCTAGTACTTGGTTGAACTCTGTAGACACTTCAAATTCCTACAAGCAACTTAGCTTCTATTGAGTTGCTCTGTTCTGTAGGGCATTGGCTGTTTTATTACCACTGCTTTAGGCACTTTAGGAGTTAATGCCTCCTGAAGCAGTGTGTGGCTTTTCAGAGAACCAGGTTGCTAATCACCTCCTTAAGCTGGTCTTCTCCTACTTAGGTCTGGGGAGTTGTTTTCAGAGTTATTGCCGAATATAGCATGTGGCGATCTTTCTTCTGGTGACCAGTGACTTGTTTGCGCTGTATGAAAGTTTCTTGGTGTGACTTTCTGCTTCCCTTTTGGTTTATCCCCTCTGGTGTCTTTTTGTCTCCCCTCTGTGGATATTTGCAGTGTGTGTGAGTTTCAGTTTTACCCCTTGTGTGTCTTGTAGGAGATTTATTGCTTTGTGTCCAGCCCACCTCTGGGTGGGATGTGGGGGATACTAGGTCAGGGCCAGACAAATGATAGGGCGGGGCCCGGACCTCCATACCTTTAAAGGTACCTCTGGGGTGAGGGTAAGCGCAGGAGTCCTCAGTCTTAGGACGAGTATAGGTCTGCAAGTGAGGATAGGAGGTATCCTAGCATCCCCTCTCACTAGTTCCAGGGCCCCCCGCTGTTATTGTGTCCCCAGTGTCCAATTTGATAGTTGTGTTTTGTTTTGCATCAGTCACATGTAGGTTTGAATGCCCCCCGCCATGGTTGTCATACCTGGCAAGTGTGACATTCGGCTGCAACAAGTGTAAAAAAGACATTGCTGAGCACATATTCAGTCATGTCTTTCTTTTAACTGCTTAAGATTTCCAGAAAACATGAAGAAGTTAAAAGAAGTACCATTTTTATTGTTTGGTGGCTCCTGCTAGGATGTCGCTCACTAGCTATAGTTTAAATTGTAGGAAAAAGAATAATCTGGCTGCAAAAATGATGGCAAACTTCCTAGCGAAGCCACATCAAGAAAAAGACCTTTTGGCAAATTCTTGAAGCAGCTTCTCCTAGAAAAATCTAGGCAGCTCCGTCATCAAAGTAAAGACATATTTATATACTTGCTTGTATTTCTGATTCTCAGTTTTACAATAGATGCAAAAAAACCCTAATCATGTAACTTGTATTTGTGGAAAAGTAAATCTAATCAAGTACATTTAGGTGAAAAATAATGAAATACCCATTACCTAATAGCTTTATGTGTTTGTCTCAAGTTCTTAAATGGTTAAAATTGCAAAGAACTTTAAAAACACAAGCAATATTGGAAATAATCTCCTATTAAAAATTATCTGCGTTTTCAAGAATAGGGACATTTTTATTGTGTACAGTTCACTACCAAAGTGTAACCACATGCGGTCTTAAGAATAACCAGTTACCTAAATAAAGAGTACATGACGCATCTATAAGGGATAAGCAGGTTATCCTGTAAAACACACCCCCCGTACCATATCTACCTAAATGAAGACGAGAACCACGACTTTATTGCAGGAATGGCCACAGTTTTATTTTACCGTATATATGTATACCAAACTTGTGGCCCAACATGCCACTCAATTGTTAAACTTAACCTTATACATATATACCCGTATAACCAGAAACACCGATAGATCCGTCCGAGAGGCAAACCATCATTCCTAACCCCCCGGCCGTAACCTCCAAACCGGCCCAGAGGACCACCTCGGCCGTGACCACCCGGCCCGAGGTGAGGGGTAACAACGTTCCATCGTTAATTACCCCTACCCAGAACCTGCGGGACCTCCGCCCACAAGTTCCCATCCACTCCGAAGCCACTCCCCTTGAGCGACTTCGTACCAACAAGCCGACTGTCGGTACTCCCAACCTCTCAGACGGACCTATCACCCCGCTGTGACAACAATAAATTAGCAACTCAACCTTGTATTCTCCTTTATTCCTCTTTTTTTTTTTAAAGTTCTTTTTTTTTTTTTTTTTTTTGAAAAACCATCACCTTTTCACCTTTTTATTTTTTTTTTTTTTTTTTTGAACATATACATATAATTATATATCAGGGCGGGCGGGTGGGACACAAAGATCAATCGACGAAAGGGGAGGTAAACAGCACACCCCCCTCTCTTATACCTCTCCCAACACCCCACCCCTTCCTTGCTCCCCCCCAATCTCCTTACAGCTCCCTACTACCAATCCTGTACTCCCACACATCCCCCATCCCATGCAAACCTATTAACCCTTTCCTAACCTTGCACCCTCCCGATCGTCATGGGGTCCATTCACCCCTATGGGGCTCACTGCCCTTCTCAACACTAACAGGCGCTAGGCATGAAAGTTTGCAAGCGCCAATTTGAAGCTGGTAGAATTACTGCTTCCGACCGGCTTCAGTCCCTCCATGCTTCTCCCATGATGCCAAGGTAAAGCTGCCACTGCTTGCTGTATAAAAGAGCTCAGTTTGGGAAATAGCACAACCATGCTAACAGGCCAAACTGTCAGTATTCATAAGCAAGATAATAAATTCACTGCACTCATAGATTGTGATGCAAAAAAATATTAAAATGTATTGAGGCGACTGTGAAGTCATTCGACGTTTCGACCCTGCCGATCGATATCACGTTTGCGGAACAAAGAAATCTGACCATCACCCGCTAATAGATTTCACTTCTATGGCCAGAACCTAAGAGCTCAACCTTAACGAAGCTTTACACGCAACAACATCGCTAACGAGATGTCGTTGGGGTCACGGAATTCGTGACGCACATCCGGCCTCGTTAGCAACGTCGTTGCGTGAGAAACGCACGAACGACCGCTAACGATCAAAATTACTCACCATATCGTTGATCGTTGACACGTCGTTCTAATCTCAAATATCGTTGCTGTTGCCGGACGCAGGTTGTTCATCGTTCCTGAGGCAACACACATCGCTATGTGTGACACCGCAGGAACGAGGAACAACATCGTACCTGCAGCCGCCGGCAATGAGGAAGGAAAAAGGTGGGTGGGATGTTCCGGTCGTTCATCTCTGCCCCTCCGCTTCTATTGAGCGGCCGCTTAGTGACGCTGCTGTGACGCCGAACGAACCTCCCCTTTAGAAAGGAGGCAATTCGCCGGTGACAGTGACATCGCTAGGCAGGTAAATATGTGTGACAGGGACTAACGATGTTGTGCGCCACGGGCAGTGATTTGCCCGTGACGCACAACCGACGGGGGCGGGTGCTTTCACCAGCGACATCGCTAGTGATGTCGCTGTGTGTAAAGTGGAATTTAGTCAAGAGTTGCTTAAAGATGGGTGCCTGGGATATGGAAATTTGAGTGGATTATAGCTTTGGTAGAGAATACCTTGAGGATAAAGGTCCTGGGTTTAGCCAGTGCAGCAGCTCTGTGGCTGGTGATATGGTGTATCCCTTCACCCTGTCAACCACTCTCTTGTCTGAGTGCAGACCAATTTTTTTGATCAGTATTTAGAAGCATGCTGCCCCCTGCAAAGCATAAGGTTGGAGGGTGGGAAGCGGTAAGTTCCTGGAGAAAAGATGAAGACAACACTTTGAAGAGCAACAATAACCAGGATTTTTCTATATAAACTAAAGCCAGTGCTATACTGGCACTATCAGGCTGATTCTCTACATACCTTTAGGTGTCTGATTGGATGTTTAGTTTTTCAAATACAGGCAAGAAAAATTACAGAAATGTACAGCTCTTGAATAGCAGCAGCTACCTGATAGCTAATATATGGGTTGGGTTTTGCTATCTATTCCTGCCCCTGTCTGCTGCCTGGCCTCTGTAAATGCTAGACTGTATCTAGGGGGTGTCAAGAACTGCACCCCATGGTGCATATGATTGTCCTGTTTAATTCCTAGCTGGAGCGAAATTACCCAAATCAAGATTATACAATCTTTCTGGCCCTGAAAGACAGGCTATGAAAGACTACATCTCTGAAAGCCTTGTTAAATAACATATTAGACCTACTCTTCTCCCATGGCGGCAGGGTTAAACTTTGTTAAGGAGAAAAATGGGGGTCTGCTTCCTTGTTTAGATTTTCATTATCTAAATTGGAAAACTGTCCGAGATCCTTATCCCCTTTTGCTCACTCCTGATTTATTTATTCAGATTGTTGACGATAAATGATTCTCCAAGTTGGATCTTAGTGGTACTTATAATCTGATTTCAATCAGATAGGGGGATGAGTGGAAAACAGCCTTTTTATACTCTTAGGGGTACTTTACACGCTGCAACATTGTTAGCATTTGCTGGCGATGTCAAGCGCGATTGCCCCCGCCCCCGTCGCACGTCCGATATGTGGTGATCGCTGCCGTAGTGAACATTATCGCTACGGCAGCGTCACATGCACATTAGTGATAAGCGAGTATGCTTGTCACTACTCGGTACTCGCACGAGTATCACTGTACTCGGGCTACTCGGGTACCGAGTAATTTCGCGATACTCGTGCTGTACTCGTGGTCTTCATCCCTGCATGTTGGCGCTCTTTTGAGAGCCAGCCCTCATGCAGGGATTGGCTGGCAGACCACTGCAATGCCACAGCCCTGTTAGTTGTGGAATTGCAGTGATTGGCTGGCCCGCACAGCGTGACCGAGCCTTTATACCGGCGGACGCGCTGTGCTCTGCACACAGCCATCTCATATTCCCTGCTTTCCCCGCCCACAGGTGCCTATGATTGGTTGCAGTGAGACACGCCCCCACGCTGAGTGACAGGTGTCTCACTGCACCCAATCACAGCAGCCGGTGGGCGTGTCTATACTGTGCAGTAAAATAAATAAATAAATAATTTTAAAAAACCGGCGTGCGGTCCCCCCAATTTTAATACCAGCCAGATAAAGCCATACAGCTGAAGGCTGGTATTCTCAGGATGGGGAGCTCCATGTTATGGGGAGCCCCCCAGCCTAACAATATCAGTCAGCAGCCGCCCAGAATTGCCGCATACATTATATGTGACAGTTCTGGGACTGTACCCGGCTCTTCCCGATTTACCCTAGTGCGTTGGCAAATCGGGGTAATAAGGAGTTAATGGCAGCCCATATCTGCCAATAAGTCCTAGATTAATCATGTCAGGCGTCTCCCCGAGAAACCTTCCATGATTAATCTGTAAATTACAGTTAAAAAACACACACACACACGAAAAATCCTTTATTAGAAATAAAAAACAATGACAAAGTCCCTCATCACCAATTTATTAACCCCGACAAAGCCCTCCATGTCGGGCGTAATCCACGGACCTCCAGCGTCGCGTCCAGCTCTGCTGCATGTGTGGCGCCCCTGAGGCTTCCGTCGCCACAGGTCATTGCACCCCATCTGCGGTGTGATGCCCCATTCTGGGTGAGGAAGAGAGTGAACTCCGGTCCCCTGGTAAATTCACACTACACCCATTGCTAGAGACACACAGGACCAGGGAAAGTGGCAGGCAACCCTCCCATGCTGCATGCTGGGAGGGGCTGTAAGACCCATCCCTGCTCCCATAGGGTACAGCTTAGCAACTGGGGAGGTGGGAGGAGCCAGGGAGAGCAGACAGGGACAGGAAGGTGAAGTTTAGTCAGTTCGCTCAGGGAGTGGGAGAGTGAGGAGTGAGCATGTAGAAGAGAAGAAAGGATCGCAGGGCCACGGGTAGTCCTGGAAGGTGCCACGAGCAGTCCTTGTTGGGTACCGCTGCCGAGGGCCCAGAGGCGCTACGGGTAGCTACAGGCTACGGTGGCCCGTTCCACAGCGACATCAGTGGAGCGATCAGCTGCGACAGGGGACGGTCCCTAGATACTGAAGGAGTGAAAAGACAGTCTCCAGACAGTAAAAACCGAGGCCCAGGGAATTGCAAGCTCCCAGGGCCAGAACCCAGAGCAGATCTTCAGAAAAGGGGAAATCAGCCGACAGGTGACCCCCCAGCCTGGAGGCTGTAATGGAGGCCAAGCCAAGTCCATCTACCTAAGGCAAGGCTAGTGAAGTCAGCAGAAAAAGGGACACTAAAGAGAGGGAACCGGATTTCACGCTCAGAATCACCCAGAAGGCGGAGGTCCCTGACAGTGGTCCCAGCAGTCTGAGGGTCCTTGCAAGTGTGACAGAAACAGTGAGTAAAAGAACTGGAACTGCACCTTGGACTCGTCTCTGTTATTCCACCTACATACATAGACACTTACAAGCACCAACTGTGCCCCGGGCATTGCTCCACCTGTGGGGAGCAGTACCAACACCGCTGCCATAACATCATCCCGGAGGCATCACACAGCAGCGGCGGCTTAATAGCCGCATACCACAGGTGGCGTCACGAACACCCTTTAACAACCAAGCCACACATTCTACTGACACCCACCAGGGCCACGGAGCCGGGCCCAGCCACCACTGACTACCACCGGACTAGTCCGGCCCGGCACCGGGTGTCCCATAGCCCTGGGGTGGGCGAGTCAACTTTTGGCGCTGTGAACAGGATTTCGTGCCCGGTCACACCGGGTACTGTGCGCCTGAAGAACTGTGTAAAAGACTGTGTATTACAACGAGAAACCGCCGCCATTAGCGCTGCTGAGAGCGGGAAGAAGGGGGCGTGAAAGAAGAAAGGGCGCGAAGAGAAGCCCCGCCCCCTTGTCCAAGAAAAGCGCGCGAAGCGGTGCCCGCCATAGAAAGTGAAAGAAAAAGAAGTGGTGACCAAATAAGCTGGCCGGCTGGCAGAAACAGCTTAACGCCCGACCAACAGATAAAGAAAAAGAAAATGTACCTGATACTAAGTGGAGCGGTACCGGCCGTGATGGGCTGGGCGCCAGTCTGGCGCCAGTTGCTAGTACAGCCTCCGGCCCCGCCTCCAAGAAGGAAAAGGGAGCAGCCGAGTGGCGTGGTCGAGCACTCGAGCAGCGTTCCAGGCAGCATTTCCCGGGCCGGAAGCATGGCGGAGGAGCTGCAGCGAGGTGCACCAGGGACCGGCGGAGAGGACCCCGAGCTGGACCTGCTGAGAGAGGAAGTGCGAGCCCTGACCCGGAGGCTGAGCAGCGTGGGGGTGGAAGCGGACCGGTGGAGAGGGACCCCGCTGATACCGGAAGGCCTGGGCCGGTGGATGGATGCCGCGGAGCAGCAAGAGGGTGAGCCAACTGAAACCCTGATCTGTCCGGACCCATGGCCCCGCCACGCGCCCCTGACCAGTCACTTCACCGACCCTCTGGCCTCCCCCGCCGGACCCGCGGAAGCCCGGTGGGGCACCGGAGGCCTGCCTGAGACCCCCGCAGACGGAGCCGGGGGAGGGGTGGACCCAGAACAACCAGCGGGCCCTTTGCCGAGTCCCCCTGTGAACCTCCTGGGAATGGCATCCCCGGGAGTGAACTGGGACGCCGTGCCCATAGAAACCAAGGGACTGCAGCGGCCGCTGCGCCCCAAGGCGACTCCCCAGGCCAATGAGCTGACGTGCCAAAGGCTGGTGGTCGAGTACCGGCAGGAGCGGGAACTCCGGGAGGAGAAAAGGAGGGCCCGGGAAGTCGCCAATCTGGCTTCCAAAGAAGAGGTCAGGAAGGCCCTGAAGGGAGCTGAGTGCCCAGTGAAACGGGGCACTGTTGTAGATTTCCGGCAGAAAGGTGGCTGGGGCTTCATCCGGGAGCCTGGCCTGGGCAAGGACGTGTTTGTAGCACGGAGAGACATCGAGGAGCACCTGCCCAGAGGCCACCCAGGCCGCGACGCCAAGCTGGGTGATGAGGTGGAGTATACCCGGCTGATGGGGGACCGCGGGTGGTATGCGCTGCATGTGCGCATTGTGCAGGGAGAAGCGGCCCCAGGAGAGCCAGAGTGGCGCCGCACAGCACAAGAGCGTAGCATCTCCCCAGGCAGCAGCGCCACCCCCAGACAGACCCAGGCCGCAGAACATTGCAGCCGGACCGCCACCGTTGCCCAGGAGACGCAAACCAGGATCTCCATGGCGTGCGTGATGCAGGGTGCCCGGCCGAAGCAGGGCCCTAGAGACCACAGCAATAGCCCCCTGCAGACAAGCAGCCCTCTGCAGCAGCGCCGTGCCACGCCTATAGGCAGCCCCACTCCAACCCAGGCTGCAGGACAACGCAGGAGGTCAGGGACCAGTGCTCAAGGGACCCAGACGATGATCTCATCAGCGGACCTGCTGCCAAGAGCCGTGCCGGAGTGGGATCCTGACATCTATCCTAGAGAGTAAGGAGGATGAAGAGCTGCCAAACTGTAAATAGCCCCTGTCTGCCCCTTATTCTTTTTGAAGAAGTCCCTCGTGTTTTGCCCTTGCTTCTTTTCGAAGACGACACCCCTTCCTACTGTGCTGTCCCTGATTCTTTTTGAAGATGTCACCCCCCTGTTATGTGCTACCGGGCCACTGAACTGGAGTGTGGGCCCCGGTGAATGGTTAGATGTCATGTCATGCCAGGCCACTGGACTTGGTGGCTGGTGTGTGAAGTATGTGTTTCATGTTTTACCAGGCCATTGGACTTAATGGCTGGTATGTTGGTGTTATGTCTGATGTAACCAGGCCATTGGACTTAATGGCTGGTCGAAGATGTTACTTAGATTGTTTGAAACGAACTGACGGGCTACTGGACTTGTAGTAGCCAGAAATGTATAAAGTTGCACCTGTTGTGCCCCCTACCAGAATTATGGGGGAAGTGCCCAAACTGTGCAATGAACTGAAAGTGCACCCATAGTTTCTTTATAAGAAGTTTGCAACGTT
Organism: Anomaloglossus baeobatrachus; assembly: GCF_048569485.1. Lineage (NCBI taxonomy): Eukaryota > Metazoa > Chordata > Amphibia > Anura > Aromobatidae > Anomaloglossus > Anomaloglossus baeobatrachus. The sequence goes on along the minus strand of NC_134360.1, from coordinate 187,149,522 downwards.
AAAGTGATTATGCCTCCCATAAAGGGAAGAAATGTTTGACAGGTTATGTTATTGCATACAAAAATGTTTTGCAGGTCTCCATATGTTTTTGTTGTTTTTCAGCCCGAGGACGTGCTGGGATTCGCTGTGGGGGAGTGTGGCGCCCCTGAGGCTTCCGTCGCCACAGGTCATTGCACCCCATCTGCGGTGTGATGCCCCATTCTGGGTGAGGAAGAGAGTGAACTCCGGTCCCCTGGTAAATTCACACTACACCCATTGCTAGAGACACACAGGACCAGGGAAAGTGGCAGGCAACCCTCCCATGCTGCATGCTGGGAGGGGCTGTAAGACCCATCCCTGCTCCCATAGGGTACAGCTTAGCAACTGGGGAGGTGGGAGGAGCCAGGGAGAGCAGACAGGGACAGGAAGGTGAAGTTTAGTCAGTTCGCTCAGGGAGTGGGAGAGTGAGGAGTGAGCATGTAGAAGAGAAGAAAGGATCGCAGGGCCACGGGTAGTCCTGGAAGGTGCCACGAGCAGTCCTTGTTGGGTACCGCTGCCGAGGGCCCAGAGGCGCTACGGGTAGCTACAGGCTACGGTGGCCCGTTCCACAGCGACATCAGTGGAGCGATCAGCTGCGACAGGGGACGGTCCCTAGATACTGAAGGAGTGAAAAGACAGTCTCCAGACAGTAAAAACCGAGGCCCAGGGAATTGCAAGCTCCCAGGGCCAGAACCCAGAGCAGATCTTCAGAAAAGGGGAAATCAGCCGACAGGTGACCCCCCAGCCTGGAGGCTGTAATGGAGGCCAAGCCAAGTCCATCTACCTAAGGCAAGGCTAGTGAAGTCAGCAGAAAAAGGGACACTAAAGAGAGGGAACCGGATTTCACGCTCGGAATCACCCAGAAGGCGGAGGTCCCTGACAGTGGTCCCAGCAGTCTGAGGGTCCTTGCAAGTGTGACAGAAACAGTGAGTAAAAGAACTGGAACTGCACCTTGGACTCGTCTCTGTTATTCCACCTACATACATAGACACTTACAAGCACCAACTGTGCCCCGGGCATTGCTCCACCTGTGGGGAGCAGTACCAACACCGCTGCCATAACATCATCCCGGAGGCATCACACAGCAGCGGCGGCTTAATAGCCGCATACCACAGGTGGCGTCACGAACACCCTTTAACAACCAAGCCACACATTCTACTGACACCCACCAGGGCCACGGAGCCGGGCCCAGCCACCACTGACTACCACCGGACTAGTCCGGCCCGGCACCGGGTGTCCCATAGCCCTGGGGTGGGCGAGTCACATGCAGGTGACAGGAGCGGCAGAATACACCGCCGCTCCTGTCAGCTTCACACAGCAACTGAGGTGAGTAGCGCGATCAGCTGCTGTCAGTCAGATAACTCACGGACACCGCGGTGGCCGCGATTAACCTCAGTGACAGCTCAGCTGATTGCTATACTCACCTCAGTTGCTGCGTGGAGCTGACCGGAGCGGCGGTGAGTAGCGCGATCAGCTGAGCTGTCACTGAGGTTACCCGCGGCCACCGCTGCATCCACAGCTGGATCCAGGTAACCTCAGTGACAGCTCAGCTGATCGCGCGCCTGTCTTCAGTTGCTGTGTGAAGCTGACAGGAGCAGCGGTGTATTCTGCAGCTCCTGTCACCTTCATGCAGCACAGCTGGACGCGACGCTGGAGGACTGTGGATTACGCCGGACATGGAGGGTTTGTCGGGGTTAATAAATTGGTGATGAGGGACTTTGTTAGTGTTTTTTATTTCTAATAAAGGATTTTTTGGGTGTGTGTGTTTTTTAACTGTAATTTACAGATTAATCATGGAAGGAATCTCGGGGAGACGCCTGACATGATTAATCTAGGACTTATTGGCAGCTATGGGCTGCCATTAACTCCTTATTACCCCGATTTGCCAACGCACTAGGGTAAATCGGGAAGAGCCAGGTACTGTCCCAGAACTGTCGCATCTAATGTATGCGGCAACTCTGGGCGGCTGCTGACTGATATTGTTAGGCTGGGGGGCTCCCCATAACGTGGAGCTCCCCATCCTGAGAATACCAGCCTTCAGCCGTATGGCTTTATCTGGCTGGTATTAAAATTGGGGGGACCGCACGGCGTTTTTTTAAATTATTTAATTATTTATTTCACTGCACAGTATAGACACGCCCACCGGCTGCTGTGAATGGGTGCAGTGAGACACCTGTCACTCAGCGTGGGGGCGTGTCTCACTGCAACCAATCATAGGCGCCGAAAAGCAGGAAAGCAGGGAATACGAGATTGTTTAATGAGCGGCCGGCTTTTTCAAAAGAGGAAAAGCCGCCGGAGTTTAGTGAACAGCTGTGCAGCGCCGCGGCAGTGATCGGGGAACAGTAAGTAAGAGAGAGGGGGGAGAATGACCAACAGACTGTGAGAGGGGGACAGACAAGACAGAGAGAGACCGACAGAGCGAGACCGACCGACGGGAGATAGAATGAAAAAAAAAATTACCGACATCGCTAGTAAAAAGCACAAAACGTGCGTTTTGGACATCGGAGTGCTACACAATGTTTTTACGTAAAATCTTTCATGTAATAATCTTAAAAAGTAACATACACCAGCTCTATCTCACTATTGGGTATGTGCCCTTAACATTTCCGCCATGAAAATTCATTTTGGTGTCATTTTGGAAGGTTTTCTGGTGAGTCCGTAAAAATGGCGTAAAACTCGAACAAATTTGTTCACAGCGGTGACGTTTGAGTGATAAATGCTTCAAGGGGTCTTCCCCATGCTGTTGCCATGTCATTTGAGCACTCTTCTGAGACTTTTGTGACATTTTTAGGGTTTCTACATGCTGCCGGGGGTCATTTCAGAAAAATACTCGGGTCTCCCATAGGATAACATTGGGCTTGGTGCTCGGGCCGAGTACACGAGTATCTTGGGATGCTCGGCCCGAGCCTCGAGCACCCGAGCTTTTTGGTACTCGCTCATCACTAATGCACATACCTGCTCTGGAACGTCGAAGTACCCCTTAGAGTAGTATCAAAATTGTGTCATGCCTTTAGGATTGGCTATTGCTCCTGCTGTTTTTCAACATTTTATCAATGATATCTTTCGTCATCTATTGGGCTGATTTGTCGTTGTACATTTTGATGACATGTTGATTTATTCACCCGAATTTAAGACACTTTAGGTACACATCTGACAGGTTTTACAGCTAATAAAGGATAATAATCTGTATGCTAAATAGAGATGAGCCACCACCTTATTGTTCGAGTTCGGTTCGGATCTTCGAATTTGGGGTGTGTTCGTCGAACGTTCGTCCAATGTTCGTCGAACACTTTTGAACACCTTCGAAAACCATTGAAAACAATGGCAGGCAAACACAAACACATACAAACATGCACAAACACGAATGCACACACACATATTATGCTCACCTTACCTTCCGTTCCATTGCCAACCTCCTGGGACTTGCAGTTCGCCGGTACAAGATGTGTATCGGGTAACCATTGTGACCGATGCCAAACCTTCTGCTGAAAGAGCGCTGACGTCAAAGGCAGGAGCCGCTTGCCTCTGATTGGCTAGCACACTGCCTTTGAGTAGCGTCTGACAGAGGAAGTTCCTCCCTTATCGCAATGGTTACCCGATACACATCCTGTAGTGGCGAACTATGTGTATTGGTTAACCATCTCGACGAGGGAGAAACTTCCTCTGTCAGACGCTACTCAAAGGCAGCGCGCTGGCCAATCAGAGGCAAGCAGCTCCTGCCTTTGACGTCAGCACTCTGACAGCGGAAGTTTCGGCATCGGTCGCGATGGTTACTCGATACACATCTTGTACCGGCGAACTGCAAGTCCCAGGAGTCCGGCGATAAAACGGAAGGTAAGGTGAGCATAACATGTGTGTGTGCGTGTATGTTTGTGTATGTTTGTGTGTGTTTGTTTGTGCATATGTGGAATGGCACAATAGGGTACCAGGATGGGACATTTAACAAGTTGTGGAAGGAATTGTCTGAATTGCAATGATTTCCTGTGGGAAATCTTGCTTTGCTGAATGAGTAACTTGGTTAACAAGCACACTCTCAGAACGGATTGTTCTCATTAATAGTGTTGAGCGAGTATGCTTGTTACTACTCGGTACTCGCACGAGTATCACTGTACTCGGGCTACTCGGCAGGTACCGAGTAATTTTGCGATACTCGTGCTGTACTCGTGGTCTTCATCTTTGCATGTTGGCGCTCTTTTGAGAGCCAGCCCTCATGCAGGGATTGGCTGGCAGACCACTGCAATGCCACAGCCCTGTTTGTTGTGGAATTGCAGTGATTGGCCGGCCTGCACAGCGTGACCGAGCCTTTATACCGGCAGGCGCGCTGTGCTCTGCACACAGCCATCTCATATTCCCTGCTTTCCACGCCCACAGGCGCCTATGATTGGTTGCAGTGAGACACGCCCCCACGCTGAGTGACAGGTGTCTCACTGCACCCAATCACAGCAGCCGGTGGGCGTGTCTATACTGTGCAGTAAAATAAATAAATAAATAATTAAAAAAACCGGCGTGCGGTCCCCCCCATTTTAATACCAGCCAGATAAAGCCATACAGCTGAAGGCTGGTATTTTCAGGATGGGGAGCCCCACGTTATGGGGAGCCCCCCACCCTAACAATATCAGTCAGCAGCCGCCCAGAATTGCCGCATACATTAGATGCGACAGTTCTGGGACTGTACCCGGCTCCTCCCGATTTACCCTAGTGCGTTGGCAAATCGGGGTAATAAGGAGTTAATGGCAGCCCATAGCTGCCACTAAATCCTAGATTAATCATGTCAGGCGTCTTCCCGAGATACCTTCCATGATTAATCTGTAAATGACAGTTAAAGAACACACACACCCGAAAAAATCCTTTATTAGAAATAAAAAACAATAACAAAGTCCCTCATCACCAATTTATTAACCCCGACAAAGCCTCCATGTCCGGCGTACTCCACAGTCCTCCAGCGTCGCGTCCAGCTCTGCTACATTCAGGTGACAGGAGCTGCAGAATACACCGCCGCTCCGGTCAGCTTCACACAGCAACTGAGGTGAGTAGCGCGATCAGCTGCTGTCAGTCAGGTAACTCACAGCCACCGCTGGATCCAGCGGTGCCGCGATTAACCTCAGTGACAGCAGCTGATCGCTATACTCACCTCAGTTGTTGCGTGGAGATGACCGGAGCGGCGGTGAGTAGCGCGATCAGCTGAGCTGTCACTGAGGTTACCCGCGGCCACCGCTGCATCCACCGCTGGATCCAAGTAACCTCAGTGACAGCAGCTGATCGCTATACTCACCTCAGTTGCTGCATGGAGCTGACCGGAGCGGCGGTGAGTAGCGCGATCAGCTGAGCTGTCACTGAGGTTACCCGCGGCCACCACTGCATCCAGGTAACCTCAGTGACAGCTCAGCTGATTGCTATACTCACCTCAGTTGCTGTGTGAAGCTGACCGGAGCGGCGGTGTATTCTGCAGCTCCTGTCACCTTCATGCAGCACAGCTGGACGCGACGCTGGAGGTCCGTGGATTACGTCGGACATGGAGGGTTTGTCGGGGTTAATAAATTGGTGATGAGGGACTTTGTTAGTGTTTTTATTTCTAATAAAGGATTTTTCGGGTGTGTTTTTTAACTGTAATTTACAGATTAATCATGGAAGGAATCTCGGGGAGACGCCTGACATGATTAATCTAGGATTTAGTGGCAGCTATGGGCTGCCATTAACTCCTTATTACTCCGATTTGCCAATGCACTAGGGTAAATCGGGAAGAGCCGGGTACAGTCCCAGAACTGTCGCATATAATGTATGCGGCAATTCTGGGCGGCTGTTGACTGATATTGTTAGGCTGGGGGGCTCCCCATAACGTGGAGCTCCCCATCCTGAGAATACCAGCCTTCAGCCGTATGGCTTTATCTGGCTGGTATTAAAATTGGGGGGACCGCACGCCGTTTTTTTTAATTATTTAATTATTTATTTCACTGCACAGTATAGACCCGCCCACCGGCTCCTGTGATTGGGTGCAGTGTGACACCTGTCACTCAGCGTGGGTGCTTGTCTCACTGCAACCAATCATAGGCGCCGAAAAGCAGGAAAGCAGGGAATACAAGATTGTTTAATGAGCGGCCGGCTTTTTCAAAAGAGGAAAAGCCGCCGGAGTTTAGTGAACAGCTGTGCAGCGCCGCGGCAGTGATCGGGGAACGGTAAGTAAGAGAGAGGGGGGAGAATGACCGACAGACTGTGAGAGGGGGACAGACAAGACAGAGAGAGACAGACAGAGCGAGACCGACCGACGGGAGATAGAATGAAAAAAAAAATGACCGACATCGCTAGTAAAAAGCACAAAACGTGCGTTTTGGACATCGGAGTGCCACACAATGTTTTACGTAAAATCTTTCATGTATTAATCTCAAAAAGTAACATACACCAGCTCTATCTCACTATTGGGTATGTGCCCTTAACATTTCCGCCATGAAAATTCATTTTGGTGTCATTTTGGAAGGTTTTCTGGTGAGTCCGTAAAAATGGCGTAAAACTCGGACAAAATTGTTCACAGCTGTGACTTTTGAGTGATAAATGCTTCAAGGGGTCTTCCCCATGCTGTTGCCATGTCATTTGAGCACTCTTCTGAGACTTTTGTGACATTTTTAGGGTTTCTACATGCTGCCGGGGGTCATTTCATAAAAATACTCGGGTCTCCCATTGGATAACATTGGGCTCGGTGCTCGGGCCGAATACACGAGTATCTTGTGATGCTCGGCCCGAGCCTCGAGCACCCGAGCTTTTTAGTACTCGCCTATCACTACTCATTAACCAAGGTTCCATTGTATTAACATTGAATTGACAGTATTACTGTGAAAAGCCAGTTACGCTTTTGGTGATTGAACCGTTATCGAACATAACCTCGAACTGTCGAACTTGAAGCTAATTGTTCGCGTTGAACGACTCGAACATCGCCTAAAACAGGTCGAATTTGAGATTGGCGAACAGTTTAATTCGAACACCACTCATCCCTAATGCTAAACTTGAAAAATTTGTATTCACCATACAGGAGGTAACATTTTTGGGTTACCCGATGTCGCCTTTGGGTTCTGGATATAACCTGATAAAGTTTGCGTAGTTCTGCAATAGGATACTCCGGAAAATATCAAAGCCTTAGGCTATGTGCGCACGTTGCGCAAATACATGCAGTTACGCTGTGCTTTGTAGCGCAGCGTAACTGCATGCGTCCTGCGTCCCCTGCACAGTCTATGGAGATTGTGCAGGGGCCGTGCGCACGTGGCGCTTTAGAGCGCAGCGCTTCGGCTACTGCCGAAGCGCTGCGTAAAAAGAAGTGACATGTCACTTCTTTCCTGCGCTTTGCCGGCAGCTCCTGCTCTGTCTATGGCAGGAGCTGCAGGCAGAGCGCATGGAATCGTCTTCACTACGGACATTTTCTGCAGCGATTAGAAGCGCACATGTGCTCTTCAGATCGCTGCAGAAATTTCTGCAGTGAACTGTACGCAACGTGCGCACATAGCCTTACAATGCTGGGGATTGTCAATTATTAGAACATTTAACCAAATCTTTTTAGCAATTGATTTCTCTAAGTGGTCCGACTTTGTCAATCTGGCATTTTCTTCTCTGAGAAATGCTTTTCTACAGCACCTGTACCCATTCAGGCCAATGTTGATCTGTCAAAGGTGGGGGTCAGGACTGTTTTATCACTAGGGTTGTTTCCTGGTAAATGGCATCCATGTGCCTTCTTCTCTAAAAAGTTATTGTCAGCCTAAAGAAATTATATCAGTAATAGAGAACTTATGGCCATTAACTTGGCTTTTGAGGAGTGGCATCCTTTTTTGGAGAGTGCAGCTCATCTTGTCGTGGTGAATACCATACCGATCATAAGAATCTATTAAACCTCAAATCTGCTAAACATCTCAATCCTAGACAAGCTAGAAAGCTAGGTGGTCTTTATTTCTTACCTGTCTTTCTTTGTCACTTATTGTCTTGGGAATAAGAACGTCAAGTCAGATGCTTTGTCCCACAGTTTCCATAGAGAAGGTTGTTCTGAGGACTCTCTTCCTATTCTACAAGAGGGGGTGGTTCTTTAATCTGTGTGCTCAGATCTTGAAAGGGATGTGTTGAAGGCCCAGGGGGACACCCCTTCTTTCTGTCCTTCAGATAAATTATTTGGGCCTTTGTATTTGCAGCTAAACATTTTAGGAGAATATCACAACTTAGTTCTGGCAAGTCACTCATATAGTAGAGCAACTTTGGACCTTCTTTCTCATCAGTTTTCATGGCCAAGGTTTCATCAGGATGTCGTTGATTTTGTGTCTACCTGTAATGTAGCCACGTGGGTCTCTCCTACCGTTTGTTATACCTAACAGACAATGGACATATTTATCTATGGATTTTATTATCTATCTTCCTCCATGGAAAAACTGTAATTTTAGTCTTGGTAGATAAGTTTAGTAAGATGTCACACTTCATTGCCTTATCTGCTCTTCCTAATGTCACAACTTTGGCTCAGGTGTTTGTCAGTGAGATCATGAAGCTTCATGGGGTTCCTTGCAATGTGGTGTTAGATCAGGGGACCCAGTTTGCATCCAAGTTTTGGACTGCATTTTGTTTTGTTCTTTTGTAGTGTTGCACCTATCTTTTTCCTCTGCTTTGCATCCTCAATCGAATGGTCAGATGAAATGCTTAAATCAAAGTTCATACACATAGCTTAGATGTTTTGTGTCTGAGAATCAGGGAAATTGGTAATCTTATTTACCTTTTGCTGAATTTGCATTAAACAATCGCCGGAATGTGTACACTGGTAAGTCACCTTTTTTTGATGCATACGGTGTTCACCTTCAGTTCCGTGCTTTCAGAAGAGATGGCTCATCGGGGGTTACTGTGAAGGAATAATTTTCCCTTCCAACACTCTTGCACCCCTCCAATCTATCCTAAACTCTGCGGCCCGCTTAATCCACCTCTCCCCTCGCTACTCCCCAGCCTCGCCACTCTGCCAATGCGTTCACTAGCTTCCCGTCGCCCAACGACTCCAGTTCAAAACACTAACCTTGACATACAAAGCCATGCACAACCTGTCTCCTCCCTACATCTGTGACCTAGTCTCCCGGTACCTACCTGCACGCAACCTCAGATCCTCACAAGATCTCCTTCTCTGCTCCTCTCTTATCTCCTCTTCCCACAATCGCGTACAAGATTTCTCCCGTGCATCCCCCATACTCTGGAGCACTCTACCTCAGCACATCAGACTCTCACCTACTGTGGAAAGCTTCAAGAGGAACCTCAAGACCCACCTCTTCCAACAAGCCTACAACCTACAATAGCCCTTAGTCCAGTAGACCACTGCGCAACCAGCTCTGCCCTCACCTATTGTACCATCACCCATTCCCTGTAGACTGTGAGCCCTCGCGGGCAGGGTCCTCTCTTCTCCTATACCAGTCTGTTTTGTACTGTTAATGATTGTTGTACGTATACCCTCTTTCACTTGTAAAGCGCCATGGAATAAATGGCGCTATAATAATAAATAATAATAATAATTTTCTTCATCACTCTATTTTGTTTGAGAAGAGGTAGAGAACAGTCTGAGGATTATGGGGGACAGATATAAACATATGGCTGATAAGAAATTTTCATCCACTTTGGGCTTATGTGTGATGACTACTTATAGTTGTCTACCAGAAATATTAAGTTGAAAATCTATTCTTGCAAACTGGGTCCTTTCAAGTGGCAAGAATTGTGCATTTCCATTTTGTTTGCTACTCTATTCAATACTTAGTACACTAGAAGGGTTATGGTCCGGAGAAAAGAATGTGAGTACCAGCATTGGAAAGTAATGCCAGTAGGTCGGTGGACTCCTTTCATGCATTTCATCTTGATAAACTTGGTGCTGAGGGTTCGGAGGCCCCTCATAGAAGGGGGGTTCTGGCAAGAGTGTGTTGTGCTCTAGTGTAACCTCTGGGGTTTATGGGATTAGAAGCTTAAAGCATTTGGCTGATCGCAGGTCAGATCCCACTTAGGCTATGTGCGCACGCTGCGTTGTTTTGACGCTGCGTTTTTGTGCGTTTTTGGCCGCTAAAAACGCACAAAAACGTACCCGCGTCGAAAAAACGCATCAAAAAACGCATGCGTTTTTGCCGCGATTTGGTGCGTTTTTGGCTGCGTTTTGCTGCGTTTTTGATCTCTGCGTTTTGCTGCATTTTTCAAATGCATTGCATGGGCGGAAAACGCAGAAAAACGCAGGAAAGAACTGACATGTCCATTTTTTTTTTTTAACTCAAAAACGCAGGTAAAAAAAATAGATGTGTGCGGACAGCAAAAATGAAAACTCATAGACTTTGCTGGGGAAGCAAAGTCCTGCAGTTTTAAGGCCAAAAACGCACCCAAAAAACGCGCAAAAACGCCGAGAAAAACGCACTGTGCGCACATAGCCTAACTCTCTGGAGAAGCTTTGGAGTTCTTTTTTGTGTTTTTGTCCCTCTTGTTTGGCTCTCTCTCCATGTGGTCTTATTGCAGTAATAAACTTAGCATCTTGCTGCTCTTCTCAGGAGCTAGGGCTAGTCCAAAGTCACCCAGGGCCTAGGCACATGATCACACATGGGGAGAAGGATCCATCTGGGGTTGTTAGGGAGCAACAGATGAGTGTCCATCTTCCTATCACCAGGGCCTCATTTACCCCTTCCCAGATGTTCCCCTCCTTTTGCACAGCTATGATTTGACAACACCTTGTCATTGTGGGTTGACTTTCAAACTTTTTCTTTATAAGAAAAATGTTAAGTAAGTAGGTATTTTTTTTAACTTGTGCTAATATTTACTAAATACAGGGTCTTTATGGATCGTTTTTAGTTTAGGTTATATATAGTGTAAAATTTATCACCTAGTTTAACGTCTGCAAAAAAATGAAAAACAAAGCAGAGTGGCATTACAAAACCATCCTACATATGTCAGAAAAAATGCCTCTAAGTGACAAATGCCTGGTCCTGCTAGGTAGACTAGCCATATACAGTCATATGAAAAAGTTTGGGCACCCCTATTAATGTTAACCTTTTTTCTTTATAACAATTTGGGTTTTTGCAACAGCTGTTTCAGTTTCATATATCTAATAACTGATGGACTGAGTAATATTTCTGGATTGAAATGAGGTTTATTGTACTAGCGGAAAATGTGCAATCCACATTTAAAGAAAATTTGACACCCTTATCAATTTCTTGATTTGAACACTCCTAAGTACTTTTTACTGACTTACTAAATCACTAAATTGTTTTTTTAAACTCATTGAGCTTTGAACTTCATAGGCAGGTGTATCCAATCACGAGAAAAGGTATTTAAGGTGGCCACTTGCAAGTTGTTCTCCTATTTGAATCTCCTATTAAGAGTGGCATCATGGGCTCCTCAAAACAACTCTTAAATGATCTGAAAACAAAGATTATTCAACATAGTTGTTCAGGGGAAGGATACAAAAAATTGTCTCAGAGATTTAAACTGTCAGTTTCCACACACGTGAGGAACATAGTAAGGAAATGGAAGAACACAGGTACAGTTCTTGTTAAGCCCAGAAGTGGCAGGCCAAGAAAAATATCAGAAAGGCAGAGAAGAAGAATGGTGAGAACAGTCAAGGACAATCCACAGACCACCTACAAAGACCTGCAGCATCATCTTGCTGCAGATGGTGTCAATGTGCATCGGTCAACAATACAGCACACGTTGCACAAGGAGAAGCTGTAAGGGAGAGTAATGTGAAAGAAGCCGTTTCTGCAAGCACGCCACAAACAGAGTCGCCTGAGGTATGCAAAAGCACATTTGGACAAGCCAGTTACATTTTGGAAGAAGGTCCTGTGGACTGATGAAACAAAGATTGGGTTGTTTGGTCATACAAAAAGGCGTTATGCATGGAGGCACAAAAACATGGCATTCCAAGAAAAGCACTTGCTACCCACAGTAAAATTTGGTGGAGGTTCCATCATGCTTTGGGGCTGTGTGGCCAATGCTGGCACCGGGAATCTTGTTAAAGTTGAGGGTCGCATGGATTCAACTCAGTATCAGCAGATTCTTGACAATAATGTGCAAGAATCAGTGACGAAGTTGAAGTTACGCAGGGGATGGATATTTCAGCAAGACAATGATCCAAAACACCGCTCCAAATCTACTCAGGCATTCATACAGAGGAACAATTACAATGTTCTGGAATGGCCATCCCAGTCCCCAGACCTGAATATCATTGAAAATCTGTGGGATGATTTGAAGCGTGCTGTCCATGCTCGGCGACCATCAAACTTAACTGAACTGGAATTGTTTTGTAAACAGGAATGGTCAAATATACCTTCATCCAGGATCCAGGAACTCATTAAAAGCTACAGGAAGAGACTAGAGGCTGTTATTTTTGCAAAAGGAGGATCTACAAAATATTAATGTCACTTTTATGTTGAGGTGCCCATACTTTTTCACTGGTCAAATTTTGTTTAAATGCGGTTTGCACATTTTCTGCTAGTACAATAAACCTCATTTCAATCCAGAAATATTACTCAGTCCATCAGTTATTATATATATGAAACTGAAATAGCTGTTGCAAAAACCCAAATTGTTATAAAGAAAAAAGGTTAACATTAATAGGGGTGCCCAAACTTTTTTATATGACTGTAACCATCTCAATGGTACTTGGTGCCCACTCTGCAAAGAATAAACAGAATAAAATGCTTAATTGTATTTCTTTTTTGACAGACATTGGTACATGAAAAATATATTACTGTCCACACATTCCAAACATTATTCATTCTTTCCTTTATTATACTCAAACATCCTTATTAATTTAAAATTGCATTGTTGAATAAGTCAAATATAAAGTAAATGCCATACATTTAAGAACAGATTAAATTATTTACTATCAGATTAAAAATTGAAAATGGATTTTTTAAACTTGTTGACTCTACAAATTCCATTCTTTGTCTTGGCGGAAAAAAAACAGCTACCAATTGCCTTTCGGATTAAAATTATCCATATAGAGCTAATTAGTTGTTAGATTGGCCAGACCTACAAGACTTCTTAGTTGACTTTTGTACTACACACTGCTATGGCAGATGGCACAATGCTTTGCTTAAAATGAACAGTTGCATCTACGCCATTGGAACAGCTTCAGTATCTCATCTTGATTCATAAACTACCCACAAGCATATTAATAAATGATTTAATTAATAAATCATTTTCATAAATATCAATCCCTTTCCTCTTCCATCTGTTACGGAAAAATCCTATACAACACATTCTTCTGTATAGAAATGAATGCTGCACATCATTATCCTACTGTAGCTTCCGTAATTCTTTGTATGTGTTTTTTGTTCTTTTTACTAAGCAAACATGTTTTTACACATAATGTATAGTAGATTTTTTTTGTTTAATTTGTTTAATTATTTATAAATTGGTTGCTTGCCAACAATTCATTTATATCGGTAAGCCTTGTCTTATATTACGAATCACATTATTTACATTGCTAAATGAAATTTTCTCTGTAAACTACAGGGTTTTTGTGCAACTCAAGATTTTAGGTTTTCATTTTATTATACAAATTTAAACATTTAGTTTAACATAATGAAGTAGAATGTCTTCTTGGGCATCATCTTTGTGAAAGTTTAATAATGTAATGCAGTAAATACACTAAAAGATATGATTGCATCAGAATTTGTCTACAATTTAGAAGTAGAACATATTAAAACAATTATTTTAATCATAACATTTGCGCAAAGCACTAAATTTTATTCAGGCAAAAATTTGCGTTTGTAGCTCTTGCGTTTGTGTACTTGTTAAGGACAATCATGTTTGATGCTCCAGCAGTAGTCTACCATCATATTTTTGTCCCAATGCCCTTTATAACGCTCTTCCATTATCTTCAGATTTTGATAAAAGCATTCTCCCTGCTCATCACCAACAGCGCCGAGATTTTTGGGAAACTTATCAAGGTGACTGTTCAGGAAGTGAATCTTAATGCTCATTTTATATCCAATGTCGTGGAAAGCCAACAGCATCCTTTGAACCAGAAGTTCATAGTTTTCTGCTTGTTTGTTGCCAAGGAAGTTCTTTGTAACTGCCACAAAAGACTGCCATGCAACTTTCTCCTCCTTATTCATCTTCTAGGCAAATTCTTCATCATGTATGAAGCGAAGCCCCGCCCCCAACAAGCGGAAATGCTGAAGAGAACCAAGGTGGGGCGGGTGTGTGTCTGCTTAATGTAGCCGAGGCTAAAAAAGCGGGGACGCCAGGACTCTGCAAACATTTGGTTCCTGGAACACTGCCGCGCACGATGTTCCATCCATCTGGCACCGTTGAAACCCCAGAGCCCATGCCAGGAACAGCGGCATGGGTGGAAGCCTGGACCGCAAAATGTGCTGCCGCCTTCAAACCCAGGTCCGGTTCTTGATGGAGCGCTGGGTGGCCGAGATGGAGGAAGTGGCGGCGGCCATTCGGAGACGCGAGGTGGAGGCAGTGTTGGAGGAGTGGGTAAGCGACCCACGCCCCTGTGTCCGAGAAGGACTGGCCGCTGCGGCTGAGGGGCCCGGCCTGCACCCGCTCACCCTCCAGCCTCCCCCGCCATCCGTACCGGTTGCTGTTGCCCCTCCGCTCGGACCGCTACCCCCAACACTGGTAGCGGAATCAAACCCGTCCGCCATAGAGGACCGACCTGGGGGCGTTGTCTGTGAACGGCCTGCATCCCTCCCGCTGCCATGGAAGATACCGCGGGAGGTGTCCGCCCATGACAAGAAGCCGTCAGCCCCGGAAGTGGCCGCACCCGAGACCGTCCCGGCTCCGGCAGTCCGCCCGGCCGTGGAGGAATGGGCCGCTGCAGGCCCGAAAGCCCAACCGGTGAGGCCAGCTATCCCTGAATCCCACGCCTCGGCTGAGGCTGTGCCGGGCCGCCACTGCAAAGCAGCAGTCCAGGCCACGTCACCGCAGGTCCCCCACGAGAGAGTACCGGTAGTGGCCGGTGTGGGCGCGGTCCAGTGGGGCCCGACTCGGGCGCAGGGGTATGTTAACGCCCCTTATTGGGACAGGGAGCCAAACCAGTTGGGCCGAGAGATTGCCACCAGGGAGCAGCAGAGGGCCGAAGTGATGGTGTGAGTGATTAAGGAGAAGGATGCACTCCACCATGCTACCTTTCGGGTGCGGGGCCCGGTGTACGAAGGCCAAGTCCGGCAGTTTGACACACGGAGGGGGTTCGGTTTCATCTACGAGCTGGTCCTGGAGGCCGAAGTGTTTGTGGCCCACCGCGATATAAACTCACACCTTCCCACGGGCCACCCAGGTCGCGATCTATTGCCTGGCGACCTGGTAACTTACACCCGCCACTGCGGGGAGAGGGGCTGGTTCGCCCTAGATGTTAAGCAAAGGAAGAGCAGATGCAGATGCATCCCCAGCCCCCTCCTTCACCGAGCCGTCTGGATGTCGAGCTGGAAGAGGTCCTGGATGAGTGCGACCTCAAGTAGTGGCAGTGGTCCTCCGTTGCAAGCAAGTTTTCCCCGTTGGTACCCTCAGCAGTTTGAATGAATGAAAATCAACCGAGAAATCATCTGATTATCTACGTGATTATCCCGGCCGTTGCCGGCAAGTTGTCCCCGGAGGGACTCTGTGTGTTTTTACCACCCACATGAGAAACTGCTCATGAACATGGCCGAGAACTGGCAGGCCACCCACGAACTGGTGGGCTTGTAAATAATATTGTGGGATGGAAACCGTTGACGCCTCCGGAGAGGCAGATTGGAGGAAGGGCCTGCAGCAGAGCAGGCTGGGGCCCGGCCACCACCAGGACCGGTGGCCATCCTCCGGGGGTCAGGGGTCCCCCTTGGACGTGGGGTCCCCTGAAGTGACAGTCGGGTGCGAGTAACCGTACCCGTTCCCGCTCGGGCAGCCTGAACCTGGACTGGGGTCAAGGGGTGCTGCCCACTTCTTAGGGGCAGGATCAGGGCTAGGTTGCTTGGGTGGGAGAGCGGAAGACATACGTCCGTACGTACGTCGTTATTAAAAATGTTTTTATGTGTAACGTTCAAGTGACCTGACAAAAATGCTTATGTTTTATATGTTTACCGTTACCATGTTATTTATATTTTACAGTTTTGAAAAATAAAACCGGTGATGGACAGGCAGCCCACGGACGGTCTGCATTTCACCAAGGGGGAATGTGGCGCCCTGGACTAGCCAGGTCGTCACAGGTAACACACACCCACCCCCACTAGACAGTAACATTAGCCAAACACAAAACCCTTGTTGCCTCCCTCCAGGGTCTGATGTCCACACCAGGTATGGCGGAGCCAAGCGGTTGGCCCCACCCACCGAGGAGTTCACAGGCCTGGAGGCGAGAATAGTGACACAACAGTGGAGGAAGTTGAAGTGAGAGGAGTAAAGTGGAGAGTGTCTGGGTTTGTGGCCCAGGCACTGACAACAAGGTTGGCAGACGGTGGTGGCCGTCTGCAGGAGTGGTGAATCAACGCGGAACCATAGGACCGGGGACGGGCAGTGGCCCGCTGGTACCGACTGGGGAGCAAAGTGAAGCCAGCACACACAGGCAGGGCCATTGGACCCCGACTAGGCTTGGAGTCACCGTCAACAGTCAAATCCGGGTGTGACAGCAACCCCAGGGTTTTCCTAACAGCCAAAGACCCGTTAGAAGGCAACCGCCCACACCGTGAGGGTATACAGCTATCGCCTAAGGCTAGAGATCCAAGGGCCAGCGCCTGCGGGCAAACAGGCTCCTCCGGCATCCATACACCGGGGAGCGGACTACCGTTGGGGACCCATCGTAGTCAAACAGTACACTAAGGTGCAGGGAAAGACAGCCGCCATCACCTGTCCAGGGAGAGACACTGCAGCCGGCTGCGGGACCTGTCCATCCAGCCGTTTGGTTTACCGAGGACGTTGTGCATCTCTTACTGAGTGAGTACACCCGTGCCATCCGGCACCGCTCCGTGCTGTCCCTGCAACCCTGTACCTCACCAACCCTGCCTCCCCGTCACACCACCGGGCCCCGGGATCACTGACCCCTACCCACGGAGGGGGAAAACAACATCCCAGCTGCTCCCTACCATCGCTCCCGGGATCCCCATCACCAGCAGCGGTGGTGCCCATCTTCACCACAACCCGTGTGTGGCGTCACACACTAAATCCCCAAACAAACCAACCCCCCTTTTCACTCTCGGGCATGGAGCGCCACTCAAGTCCCCGGATCCGGCCCACCGCTCGAGCCACCGAGCAGCAGCCGCAGCAGCGCCAGACCCAAGCGTTAACGAGCGCAGTGGCGGCGTCCTCCCTGCCCGCGACATGTACTTGACCCAAATTTAACCCCGGAAGCTGAACCTCATACAAGACAATGGGGATGTGGACATCTGGGCTATAAAATGGCTGTAAAATGGCTGTAGTAAGGGCTAGTGGGCTGCAAAAGGAAGCAAAATGGGCATAACAGCAGGGCGATTATACTTACTATGTTCCATGGATGATAACACAGCAGTCAGACTTTTTTCCGTCCACTCATTAAACTACATGAGTATTCTCTGCTTCCCCTAGCCACCCTTTGTGCCAACATCTGTGATTGGTTGCAGCAACACTGATATACATACCACAGCCCTCTGTGCCGGGTCTGTGAATGGTTGCAGTTAGTTTGCTGTATTGTAATGTAAAAATAGATACAAATTTGAAAAAAACAATGATGTGGGGTTCCCCTCTACTTTGCAAACCAACCAAGATAAAGCAGATGCTAGGGGCTGATATTAGGCTGGAAAAGGTCTTCCCACCCTAATAATAGCAGCACAAGTTGGCAGCTTTACTTTGGCTGATTATAAAAAATAGGGGATACCTCATGTCTTAAATAAATAATTTGAAAAAACTGTGTGTTGTCCACCCTCATTTTTGACAACCAGCTAAGGTAAAGCGGACAGCTGGAGGCTGCTATTTTTAGGCTGAGAAAGGCCATGGTCATTGGCTCTTGCCAGCCAAAATATATCAGCTCACAGCTGCCAAATAAATGGTGCATCAAATTAGATGCACCAATTCTGGCGCTTTACCTGGCTCTTCCTGATTCCCCTGGGGCGGTGGCAATTGTGGTAATATATGGAGATGATAATAGATATGAGTTGTCAAAAAAAAATATATATACTACTCACAGAAAGTTAGGGATATTTGGCTTATATATGTATAGTCACATAAAGACCAATTACTCCCAAAAAGTGTGTAAAATTTGATTTTCGGGTAAAATTTATGGAAAATGTAAATAGTTCACATTGTAATGATATTTTATTATGGAAGTAGGGCATTTAAGTAGAACAATGCAATGTTGAGTTCTTCTTTTTAAACAATTTATTGAAAAAAGTCAACAAGGGTTGGTATCCCACCCCAAAATATGAATGTTTCAATAACTTGTCATGTGGCCTTGATCATCAATTATAGCTTTACAACGATGTCTCCTGCTTTTCACAAGTTGAGTTATTGTCTGTGGAGGCATCCCACTCTTCATGAAGGGCAGCCCTCAGGTCATTGAAGTTCTGGAGTAGAGAGTTACAAGCCTCTACATAGTGACTAAACTGATCCCATATGTTTTCCATGGGACTCAAGTCTGGAGAAAGTGCAGGTCGCTCAATTTGAAGTACCTCAGTCCCCAGCAGCCATTCCCTAATGATGCGACCTTGATGAGCTGGAGCATGGTCATCCATGAAGATGAAATTAAGCCTGTGTTGTTCATGTAGAGGCACAATGACTGGAATAATGATGTTATTCCAGTAGTAGGGGCTGTCACTATACCATTCACAAAGTGTAGGGCAGTTCTGTGTAGACTAGACACACCTGCCCTCACTGAAACACCCCCACCACCAAAGTTTCGACTGGTGAAAAGAGTGCTCACTTGCCTATAAATCCCTTGCCAATTCTCTATTCTATTGCCCAAGTTCTCCACCTGTGTGTTTGATTGCAAGTGTGTCAATCACTTATTGGTTGTCTGGGTGACATCTTAGAATCATAGAATCATAGAATGATAAAGTTGGAAGGGACCTCAAGGGCCATCGGGTCCAATACCCTTGCGAGTGCAGGCTTTCCTAAATCATCAAAGCTATATGTTTATTCAGTTTCCGCTTGAAGATTTTGTCAGTGACTGACTGCAGCTATGAAGTCTGTATTAAAGAATAGGGTGTACAATTACCTTACAGTCATGTGAGAGTGGCAGCCATTGATTGGCACATGCTTATCCCTACCAAAAGTGGAAGAAAAAAACCTGGGTGATACCTGGCAGCCATACGGGGAAAGTCTGACGGATTGATCTGTAAGTATAATCTTTTACTTTTGGATCAATCTGGATCTGATTTAGACAAAAAAATTTGACTACTACTTTTAAGGCCGCTTTACACACTGTGATATCGGTACCGATATCGCCATCGTGCGTACCCACCGCCATCGGTTGTGTGACACGGGCAAATCTCTGCTCGTGTCGCACAACATCGCCTGGACTCGTCACACTACTTACCTTCCCTGCGACATCGCTGTGACCGGCGAACCACCTCCTTTCTAAGGGGGCGCTTCGTTGAGCGTCACAGCAACGTCACAGCAGCGTCACTGAACCGCCGCCCAATAGAAGCGGAGGGGCGGAGATGAGCGGGACGAACATCCCGCCCACCTCCTTCCTTCCGCATTGTGGCCGGGAGGCAGGTAAGGAGATGTTCCTCGTTCCTGCGGTGTCACACGGAGCAATGTGTGCTGCCGCAGGAACGAGGAACAACTTCGTTACTGCTGCAGTAACGATATTTGAGAATGGACCCCCATGTCGCCGATGAGCGATTTTGCACGTTTTTGCGACGATGCAAAATCGCTCATAGGTGTCACACGCAACGGCACCGCTACAGCGGCTGGATGTGCGTCACAAAATCCGTGACCCCAACATGATCGCTGTAGCGATCTCGTAGCGTGTAAAGCCCGCTTAAGGCTTAAAATATGTTAACTATAGCCACAGGAGACTAATTATTATTATTATTATTATTATTATTATTTATTAATAATAATATATAATACTTTATTAAAATATGATAACTGTAGCTACAGCAGACCAATTTATTATTATTTATATTATTATTATTATTGATAATAATATTATTATTAATAATAATAATAATAATACTAATAATAATAACAACAATAATAATAATAGCACAACTTTTCCATGGATTTGAAATGGAAAAAAGAGGATCCCTATTGTAAAAGTAATGATTCTTGGAAAAAAATAGCATCTTTACATAATACATTGCAGATGGCATCTGCAGGTAAATTATATCTTCATTTTTAGAACTTAAACTGGCATAACGCATTGAATAAATCAGCTATATTTAAATAGGAACTCAAATAGGATAAGGGTTTAATTGGATTGCATTACAATTTGATTTACAATAAAAAATAATTTTAGAGATTTAATATGTGTTTTCCCCCAGCGCACCGTGACATGCAATGCAATTTTTATGTATTTAGACACTATTTAAAATTACATTTTGTGAGAACTTTTTTAAGGAGATGACAAGAATAAATCAGTTTCTTCCCAGTGACATTTTTAAAAACTTGAATTATGGTTTATGTAAACAAGTTCAGATTCAATTGAAAAAGATTGATCTGCGGAGTCTTGCTATCTCAAGTTTAGCACTTTTTCATTGCTGTATAATTACTGTTAGAGGCTGAAATTCAGGAGGGTGAAGTTATTGGTCATGGAATTTTCAGTGACATGTCAAAACCTAAGACACAACAAAAAAATTAATCAAACACTGTTATGAATCAGAGAGATGTATTTAGGTGCATTTATGTATCATTTTCTCTATTTACCCAATCACTCAGCGGGCACTTTATATATGAAATGCAAATATGTCTGTATTTTTTTTTATCCTAAAATCCAAGAAGGATACCAAAGGAAAAAAAGAAATATTTCCTGTCAAATCGTAGTCACCAGAATGGAATAGCAGGAGATGAAAATAATGTCTGTGTGCTATATTTTATATATTTTGAACATGCTGGGATTTTATTTGAAACCCATTTTTTAACTTTTGAAGTAGCAGACTACAAACTATTGGCAATCATACTGTTTAACTCATACTCTCTGCGCATATATCCTGTAAAATAGATTGGTGTTAGGATCTTATAGTATTTGAAAATTATTGTGCCAAACTTCAATATACCTGAGGCATATCTTTATATTAATATAAATACTTTTAGCTTTTCAATATAGTTTATAAGTAAGACTACGGAACGGAAAGTATATCATTATTATTATTATTATTATTAATTAATAATAATAATAATAATAATAATAAGAAGAAGAAGAAGAAGAAGAAGAAGAAGAAGAAGAAATTAAGGAAAAATTTGAATTTGTCTGTTCATGCGTTTTTTCCCGGGAAATTTGATTTGTGGAAAAATTATTCTCCACAAATTCAAAGTGCTTTACCATGCTCTGGGGCTACTCCAGACCCCAGAACATAATACCTATAATATGTAAAAAAATTATAAAAATGTTTATACTTACCTCTTCAAATACCTTTCTATGTGCTCTCCTGCCTCCCTCTCTGCAAACTGCACAGGATCGCCAGGAGCGCACTTATTACGCGCACACGCACACTGGTCCTCCTCTTAAAGCACTGGCATACTATTTACAGGAAATGTTTCTAAGCCTATGGCTGAGAGGCACTGTTGTTGTGAATGTCATCCGAGGGGGTGATAGTGTGGAGCTCCCTCTGGTGGTAAGGACTGGGGTTGAAGCTGACTGTGCCTCAACAGGTGTGGGAGTTAATTGGGAGTTTTGGAAGCCCAATTGCAGATCAGCCTGGGTTATATACCGTGTTTCCCCGAAAGTAAGGCCCTGTCTTACATTAATTTTACCCCCAAAAGTCCCACCCTGCCTTACTTTCGGGGGAGGCCTTACATTGGAAAAAAAATGACAATCCTCCCCCCTGCAGCCTCCCCATTGTTTGAGAGTCCGGCATCCACCCCATCCTCCCCCCTGCAGCCTCCCCATACAGTGGTTCTGCCCCCCACTCTGCCACCACACACACTGACACATACGGTACCGGTACAGCCCCACACGGCACCCACACACATATCGTACCGGTACCGTACACACACACACACACACACACACACACACACACACTGACACATACAGCCCCATACGGCACCCATACACATACCGTACACATACCGTACACACACACACACACACACACACACACACACACACACACAGAGAGTTTCGGAACTTACCGTTACTTTCCTTCTTTATCGATCTCCTCTGCGGTGCCGGGCTGACGATTCAGATGCCAGGGACGCTGGACCAATCGGAGCGAGCCTGCAGGCGGTGACGTCGCGGCTGATTTCGGCCAATCAGCTGCGAGCCGGCTGATTTCGGCCAATCAGCTGTGAGCCCGCTGACTGGCCAATCGCAGCTCGAGCTGAGGGCCAATCAGCTGCGAGCCGGCTGACTGGCCAATCGCAGCTCGAGCTGAGGGCCAATCAGCTGCGAGCCGGCTGACTGGCCAATCACAGCTCGAGCTGATGGCCAGCAGGGAGCCTTGCGGGGGCCATTCACCGGAGGCGGACCACGGGTGGCACGAGACTGGAGAAGGCCTGGATGGAGCGAGGGAACAGCGGCAAGTTCCTGTACTGTCCCCAGTGACCCCACCCATATGCGGCCTTACATTACGCCGCGACCACCACCCATAGGCGGCCTTACATTCCCCGGGCCCCCCCCGCTACCCTGCCTTACAATCGGGGGGTGCCCTACATTGGCGGACCCCCCCGAAACCCCCACCCTGCCTTACTTTCGGGGGGGTCCTACTTTCGGGGAAACACGGTAGTAGAGCAGTGTCTGCTGGTTGGAGCCGGTTATAGATTTTGTTGCTCTGTTTCTGAATTGGCTTGGATTTATTCTTCCATTTATCTTTTGCCTGTTCCATTCCAGATAAGTTGCAAGTTATTTGCTTAATTGCCTGATCCACACCTAAGAGTGTTTGTTTTTCTTTTTGTTTTGCTTAAAGTCTGTTCTCTTGCAGGAGAGGAAATTGTCTTTATGTTTTGATGAGCATGGGGGTTCCCCCTTTGCAGGTCCCACTGCAAGAAAAGGGAGATTCTCACTGTTCTATTTGATTATTTGCACTTTTGTATTTCTTGTGTTTTTTTTGGTATTTTGTTTCTTCCATTAGTTACAAGAGTACCTGATATAGTGGGGTAAAGACCATGTGGTCTCAGGGTCTTTTGATATTAGGAGATTGGTATTTTTCCGCAGGGTTGTCCCTGACCGCAATCAGTTATCTGTCCTGTCCTGTTCTATCTAGGAAGTCGGGCCTCGCCTTTGCTAATCTATATTTCCTATCTGTGTATTGTGTTTTCTTACATCACCATTGACGTTATATGTTGGGGGCTTGCTATTCCTTTGGGGACTACTCTGAGGCAAGATAGGTTTCCTCATTTCTATCTGTGAGGTGTAGTAAGTTTCTCTGGCTGTGATGTGGCATCTAGGTGTGTTTAGGAATGCTCCACGGCTACTTCTAGTGTGGTCGGACAGATAGGGGATTGCGTTCAGCTCAGGTTCCAACTACTCTTGTGTTTTTTCTGCTGATGGGATTTTTGTGATCATCCACGGTAACCAGATCATGACACACTGTGTATTTAAGGCATCCTCCCATTTGGGTGTTTGCCTGGACAACACCTTCAGTTAGTAAGTGTTCTGTCTGTGTAGCTAGTTGTCAGTTCCCGTTTTCCTGTCCCGCATGCATTACCTATACCTATACCTGTGTTCTCATTCCCATTCCAGTCTGTCCCTACCATGTGTACCATTCCTGTCAGTACCCATTTTCCTGTCTTCCTTAGCCATCTTGGCTGTTCTCGCCTCTCTCTACAGTCTGTACCTGCACTGGGGGTCAGCAGCTACAGTCCGGTTACTGCCCTGGGAGTGGTACCTGGTGTCTGACTCATGGTATGCACTTAGTTAAGCCCCTCCCGCTAAAGGCTAAGCTCGGGATCACCCTGTGGTCCAGTAGGTCCACTACTCCCGCTCGCTGGCTCTACACCGGCCATGAGCATTTCACCCAGATGGGATCCCTATATGTGCCTGCACAGTTTGTGCTGCATAACATGATGTTATGGGCTATGAGGCTATGACCTTTGCGTGCACATGTTCAGAATGCTCCTGGGCCTAACAAACCCTTAAGCTTTAGCTTAGTGACCAAGGCCCTGGGGATTTCAACACTAACAATGCTGATACGAAGATGTGATGAGGACATTTGGTTGGTGGTAGTAGCAGGAGTGCTGTAGACTGAAATATAAGGTTTATTTTTAGCTTTTTAACATTTTGATGGCCTACTATAGTTCAGAAAAATGTCAGACAGCACCTGCCATTGCAATCCATGGCAATCCATGCTAAAGAAAAGTACAAAAAAAATTACATTTTGGCGAATGTGGATTTTTGTAAAATTTAAGTAGATTTCAATTCCACTCAAATTAATTCACTCAGCTCTATTTACTAGATTTCTTATTGATTTCATTATTCCCCTTAGGGGACTGTATGCCTGTACTATCCGACCGCTTCTGTTGATCAGAGCGGTACTTTAGCATTGCTTTAATCAGGAGAAATGCTGTGTTACTGTGAGTGCTGGCGTTCTGTTGCTATTCACAGGAAGTGAATCATGACAGCAACTGAGGTCATCAGCTGACCCCATGCTGTCATGACAACCCATTGGCGTCCTGTGATTATAGCGTGATCCCTACTGCAGTACATTAGATTGTGCTCTTAGAGTTTGACAATGCAATCTAAGGTGTTAACAGGCGTGGGTGGATGTCTGATCTACCAGCGCCTGTTAGTCTGTTGCCTAAATACCCGGCGTGCAAAGATCAGTGATTCCACTTGTGGGGCGGCACTGTTCTCTGCATGCTTGGTGTTCTGGTAATGCGTTATGTTGCCGGCTTGTTACTGCTGATCTGAACCAAAAACAAAGAGCACACTGTCATTGTACGTATTTTACAGTGCACTGAGCACAGGGATTGGCCCTTCCCTTGAAACAAGCATCAGTGATGACATTCATTTCAAGGAGGTGGCAGGTACTTCTGCAGTGACTGCAGCCTCTGCCTCCTGATGATGCTTGGTTTCAGCATCCCAGCACGCACTGGGTTTCTAAAACAAAACATCATCAAAAGGAAATTAAAAAATAGCAAGCCAGTTAAACAGTGTAGTTACGGAACAGTAGGGAATTTTTAATGAAAGTATATTAGAAAATAGTTTAGATTATGGCACTAAATAAATAGAGATTTAATAGGAAAATTAATTTGGACTTCAGATTAACCCTTAAATGTCTGAAGCAGAAAAACTGGCAAATATAAGGATCTGAGTAACTTTGATGAGGGTTAAACTATGGTGGCTAAATGATTTGGTTAGATAATTTCTAAAATGAAAGGTATTGTCCAAAGAAGGACAACTAGTCTACCAGAGCCGGATCAGGGACTAGGAGAAAGACACCAGGCCTCATTGCAGTAGTTTAGATATTTTGATAGCATTTCCTATAATTATTGTGATTTTCTTCCACATTATAAAGGGGGGAAGGGGTGCAATTTGCATGTACATGCATTTATGCTCCTTATTGTGTTCTTCTAAAAAGCTTAAAAAAGAACCAGCTGTGTTTTTACAGTATTGTTTTTATGTAATTTTTAGAGTGTATGGTTATCAAAGAGAGGAGGTCTCTAATTGCAGTGGTGTAAAGTGGTTTGCCCGCACCCGTGGCAAGGAAAGCACTGTAGTCCCTAAAACAGTAGTAATGCCCTTGAGATTGAACCTTCTAACTTAGTAATAATATCCCAGAGTGTCCCCTTAAATAGTAAAGATCTCTCTGAAAAAACCCTATAGTGGCAGAACATTAATGTCTTGTAGAACATAAGTCACCAGGTCCCTGTAACCTAAAGAATGGAGTTTGGTGAGGTATAGGGCCAATGACTTCATGCATCACAGGAGATAACTGTATCAGCATCAGCTTGATGCTGATACAATTTAAAGGGGAGCGTGCCAGGAAATCCAAGATAGGTGTGGTGCATGTGCACTGCCCGAATTTTTTTAGGTTTTTGCACCCAGTTCAGACTTAGAATGGTGTTGCAGATGTTATTTCTTAATTGTTTGTAGTCTTTCATTTGTGAACCCGACCCCACTCACACCTATTGCCGGTCCACATTATACATAAATAGCCTGGGTATCAGCTTCCCATACAAGGTAAGTTTTTTAACTGCATGAGAGGACACACACTAGCTAGGGACCCCAATGTAAGAGAATACGGTGACGACGTTTTGGGGCTCTGTTGCATTGATCAATTCAAAAGCTAAATTTCTCTTTATTCATATTTCATGGCAGTAATGCAGATTCCATTGTCATATTTTCATTTTCACATATAGCTATTGTATTTTTCAGGCCAGTATTCACACAGCAGTTTCTGCTTTACATGTATTCCCCTTACATAGACACTGGTGTGCATACCTTCTCTCTATATAGTGCTGGAATTAATGGCGCTATATAAGTGAGTAAAATAAATATGCATTGTTTTCCTTGGGAGACGATATGCTAGTAAACACACATTATAAGCAACGTGAGATATTCTGTACAGGCATCTAATATCAGGGGTTTGTTTAACAGCAACCTGGGTACAACATGAAGACCTTTAAGACACCAGAAGACTTGTTGGAATGTCCATTTGACAGCCTGGTCTCTGTATTTTTTGCTATGCTGTAACCTTAAAGGCATGTATTTTCATGGTCTCTGTATGGGATATGCACAAAAAGAAAGTAAACACCTATTGTAGGCCTCACATAGTCATGCAATTAATATGTCAAGCATGGAGGTTGAGATTAGGAATGAGCAAACCTGTGAAAGTTCAGGTTCGCTGGTTTGGATGGACTTTTGATTATCAGCCCTCACCTGTCTGCTTTACCTTGATTTGTTATCAAAAATAGAGGGGATCCCACATTGTTTTATTATTTATTTATTTAAATAATTTTAAAAAATAGTGTAGGATCTCTATTTTTGATAACCAGCCAAAGTAAAGCCGACAGCTGGGGGCTGATATTATCAAGCTGGGAAGTTATTGATATTTAGCTATTCCCAGCCTAAAAATAGTAACCCACAGCCTCCCCAGAAGTGACGCATCCATTAGATGTGCCAATTATGGTGCCTTGCCCAGATTCTTCCGACTGCCCTGGTGCAATGGCAATCAGAGTAATACTTTTGGGGTTGATTTCAGCTGGGACTTGACAGCTGGCTTCAAACCCAGGGGTTAGTAATGGATAATTGGATAATGGTCTAACAGACATTCACATTACTAACCCAGTAAGTGTGGATTTAACAAAAACAGAGAGAACCCCAGGTCATTTTTTTTCCTTTATTGTTCACAGCAGCTTCTGAATGCTATAAAGCTTGTTGATTGGCTGTGCGGCAGCCTTTCAACAAACTTTATTAGCAAATGAACAGCACCCGAACTTACACATACACTTACAGATTTTTTTTTTAAAGTCACTGTTTGACTTCGAGCCCCAGACACCCGGTGTCCAGTATAAACCTTGAACTTTAACAGTTTGTGTTTCTTCATCCTTGTCATACCCTCGGTCACGGGGTTGGTCTCTCCTGGGCAGGGACATCGACATTCTCCCTGAACCTCCATTCCTGCCTCTGGTTCAGTTTCTGCTGCTGGATTTGTTGCTGCTGTGCAACGTGTCACTCAACCTGTCCTCTGTGCTAAGTGTTTCCTTGCTTCCTTCTCCTCCCAGAACCTGCGGCCTCTCAACAGGTCCTCTTGGAACGTGCTTTGCTGTAATTTAAAGGAACACTACACCTGTTCCTTGTTGTTCTGATTCTGACTGCAAGATTGTTTCCTGCTTATAAGGCACCTGTTCCCTATGGGTGGTGCCTGGGCAACATGCTCATTCCTTAAGAATGTTGCTAGGGTTCAGGCCCTCACTGCAGTGCTCTGTACTCCCTGACTGCGCTCCGCTCCGCTCTGCTGTGCAAGATACTTACCTTTCTCTCTCCACAGAATCTCCTGCAGTCGGTCCGTCATTCCAGGCTTCACTGCATGCATCGGATTCCCTTCTGCCAAGTTTACTTCCATGGTCATTCTGCAACTCCCCGGACTCTTTCTATGGCTAGGATCTGCTTCGCCAAGAGAGCTGCAGGGTATTCTGGATTCCTTCAACTACAGGATCTGCTTCCCTTCGATGGTGCAGAGCATTCTGGATTCTCTTCTCTGTTTAAGCCGGCATTCCACTGTCTAGCTGGAAATCCTACAGACTGTCTGACCCTCCGGGGCTGTGACCATGATAATCCCTTTATAGGGATTCCATTGCCGGTTGCTCCTCCGGCAGTGCTCAGTGTCGTGAACCTTTGGACCCTTTCATATTCTCATCTTGTTTACCAATTTTAAATAAATCATCTTCTGTTTTCTCCAAGTTCTCCCAAGTCTCTTGCTGTATCAGGTAATCTTCTAACACCAGTTACCCAGTGGTCCAGCGAGTCCACAGTAACATATCCATGCCTCAGCAGAGTAGCCATTCCTAGTTGTTATCATTAGTATCAAATGGCGACATCTAGGAAAAATATACTACAAATAACATTATTATTGTATAAAATATATTGGTTTTCTGGCTTTAGGACATGACACCCTAAGAACGTAAACATGGCTGGATTCTGACCAGTGTCATGCTGCCAATGGTGACAATTCAAAGGCAGGAGAAATGCAGGTTTAAATCCGCGCCAAACCACAGGAGTCCAGTTGTTGTTAGTAAATCCCTTTTCTTTATTAACACAGGTCTACGTGTTTCAGGGACATATCCGTCCCCTTCCTCAGGACAATGTACAGAGAATACTATATATAGATAGATATATAGTATTCTCTCTACATTGTCCTGAGGAAGGGGGCGGATATGTCCCTGAAACGCGTAGACCTGTGTTAATAAAGAAAAGGGATTTACTAACAATTTACTAACAACAACTGGACTCCTGTGGTTTGGCGTGGATTTAAACCTGCATTTCTCCTGCCTTTGAATTGTCTCCTTACCGCGGGACCGCTGCCTCCCACACCATCTCTACATAATTTGCATGCATGTTAAGGGGTTGTGACTGGCACAACCCCACCAGGTGAGTGTTCCTACTAACATCCACCCCCCATGTGTTTTACCGGGTAAGACCCTATTTGCACCTTATCTTTCCACAGCTTTTTCACCATGCCACCAATGGTGGAGGCCACGTCATTGCTTTGGGGCCCGTAGCACTTACTGTAGCTGGCTGTGTGTCCAAGGTTGCGCATCCACCTCAAATGCAAATGTGTCTGCTGTTTATGGATATGAACATTTAATGCTCCACACATCCATAATCTTGCCCACCTTTTGGCACTGAAGTCGATGCTGAGAGATGGGTGAGATTGTGGGTTTGGGGACCAGTGAATATTCATTCTCTTAACTAGCAGCCTGCATGATCACCCATGCAGCCGCTGTGCAATCACGTGTGCTACTATTAAAGAGAATGAATATTCACTGCTCCCATGCCCATCGTCCTGGGCATGGGGAGCAGCGAATATTTCTGCACCTGAGGCTGGTGTAACTGGGCACACATGGTAGTGATATCATGTGCTGCACCGCTTATATGCTGAAGGGAGTTGCCGGAGTTAGAGGAGGATACTGTACACCAGTTGAACGGAGAGAAGGTGAGTATAATCGTTTTTTTTTTTACAGTGTATGGTGTGATCTGAATAATATGGACCAGGAAGGAAACAAGATGGGGCTATGATGTGAACAAATGGCAAGATGAGGACATGTACCACGAAGGGGACATATACTAGGATGGGTATTCTTATGTATTGTGGCACATACTGTAGCTCGATCTATTATGGCTTGATGTATTATGGCACATGGCACCGTGTGTTTATGGCCCAGAGTATTATGGCACATGACACGATCTATTATGGCATGATATAAAATGGCACATGGTACCATGTATTATGGCACATTGCACCTTATATCATGGCACCTGGCACGATGTATTATGACTTGATGTATGTGGCATGATGAATTATGGAACTTCTATTTCAGGGCAATCTCTTTCTTTGATAATGTTTGGCCTTTAACTAATACATGCATGAAAAGATTTAAAAACGTCTGTTGATTATTTAACTTTTTTTTGGGGGGCGTCTGATTCAGGCTTTTGCTATGGGCCCCCATGTTTTCTATGTAAGTCCCTGATGCTGACAAAAAGCATAAATGCAAATTAAGCTCGGGGAAAAAGACTATGGATGAATCTTTTTATCTGGCTCACATAAAACAGAATATGACAATCTCATGCAATTAATTATGAGGCTCCACCTGATAATTTAATTGTGTTTGCCTAAAATGCACAATAAGAATGTGTGGATTAACAGACACCTTCATTCCTCAATTATCAAGATCCCAGCGTTTACTTCATCCCACTCGCCTCCTCTCACTTCTGCTCTGTAATTAACTCACCTTTCACGAGTTATAATGCAAAATAAATCTCCGGCAAATAGATGCGAAGCGTCAATGTAAAATCACGGCATATCTTTCATTTGTGTTCTGCTGCTGCACATTTTTTATACTAATAATTTGCGCGCCTTGAAGACTAAGACGTTTATTATTAGGGTACATCCACATTGGTAGGATTTTCGAGCCCCCATGCATAATGTTCTTAAACATCTCATTTTTATGGTTAACTTTTACATTTTCAAGGATATTCCGCCCAGCGTTTGCTGCAGTCATCAGCACGATGCGTGAAACCAGACAGAAGAAAAATGGGCTTCTGTTTTATTTCAAAGGAAAATCTGGATAATGAAGAAACCGTTTGTGATGTTCTAAAACATGTATACACATAGGCATTGCCCCATTTATCAGACACAAGAGCTAATTACCTCATATACTGCTAGATCTCTTCTATCCTCTGCATTCCAATTCCCAATATTAACACATAGGTGGTCAAGCTGACCACAGAAAAGTCTGCATGAGTATGAATGCATTAAATAATTTAATGGAAGAAGAGTTTATTAAACTGCCACATTCTAATCAGCATGCGGACCTGCATTCATTAATCTTCCACTGGTCCGTGGTGTGTCTCCGCAGCCAACACAGAGAGCGTTAATGTTAATAGGAGCTTGTAACAAACAGGAACAGTTAATCATGGAAAATGTACTATTAACCACATGATCATGCATACTGCAATCTGATTACAATCATGCTTAACCCCTCTGCTGCTATTGTCTTTTAATAGGATTCCTGGGAACTTTGTAACAAAATATTATTCAACAGAAAGAATTAGATTCAGGGAACAATTTATCTCTATTTGCATTTAAATTCAGTAGTGTTGATGTATATTAATTAATCAATGTATTTATATTAGGTCCTCTAATGAGTGCAGTGAACTCATAAGAATAGACCGAAGCGAGGGGTAGAATGGAGACATTATTTCTTTTTTAAAGACAGTAAATATTTTGCATAAGTCTTAAACACTATTATTACTATTCTTAATATTAGATTGCCTTTTGCAACAAAGGAATTAAGATAGGAGTCTATATGTGCACGCACGTGACACATGAATTATACATTCTGTTTAACTATGCTTACTGAGATTTAGAAAAAAAAATAATTAAATGAGATGTGACAGATGTGACATTGTATAGGGACATACTTAGATTCTATCAATCACTTGTGCTTTGATAGAAATATTTAAATAGTAGAAATGTGTGACATGTTTATATAAAACTTGGGTTTTCAAGGTTTTCAGTGTGCAAAAAGTCTAGTATTTAGTGCAAAAATATTGAAATAATAAGAGCTCTCTGGATAAGCAGCCCTATCTCCACCCATGGTAATATGGTAATATACTCTGCATTACATTCTGGAGATCAAAATTAGAGAACAATGTATGATCACTTGCTTTTTTCAGAAATAATGTAATCTACATTGTTCAACATTTGACTTTTTTGTAATAATAATAATAATCTTTATTTCTATAGCGCCAACATATTCCGCAGCGCTTTACAATTCAAGAGGCTCATATACATATACATATCATATACATAAACATATACAAACAAGTAACAATTATAGAAGATACAATATTTAAAGGGAAAAATGGCAACCCTGCTCGTGAGAGCTTACAATCTACAATGAGGTGGGGGGAGGGACAAGGTACAAGTGCTTATTTACGATGACAATCCATCCATATCAAGGAAATGGGGGATAGATAATGGCTTCCTGGACCAGTTGGCCAGAGCCTTGAGATGCATTTGGGTGCCATGGAGTTTGACGTGGGGTTATGTTCTGAGAAGTTGTAGAGGGATTAGGTGAAATTAGTTTGGCTAGGGAGTGTGATAGGCCGCCCTGAAAAGATGCGTTTTTAGGGAGCGTCTGAAGCTGAGTACAGGGAGGGGGTACACCATGACACTACAAAAGTGTTCTACAAAAGATCTAAAGTTCATCAACATAAAACCTTTATTTTGCCGAAAGCGTGATGTTCATAACTAGAGAGCAACAATGACTGTAGCACAGAGAAAGATTATAAGTAAATTTTCTGAAGGTAACAACAGTCACCAATCAGTAGGAAGTGTACAGGTCTTTACTTTGAATGCCTTTAGCACATCTGTAGCCACAGGACATCCCTAGTCTCTCACACTGCTCTGGAGTGATTTTGGTTCACTCTTCTTCCAGTCTCTTCCACAGTTCTTTGCTGTGGGTTTCTTGGCCATAACTTTGTCACCAAGGATTTTCAGGAGGTTTTCTATTGTGTTTAGATCAGGACTCTGGGCTGGCCACTTTATTGTATCAATGTTTTCTGTTTCAAGGAACTGCTTTACCCGTTTTGCTGAGTGACTGGAAGCATTGTCCTGCATGAAAATTGTTGGCTGATTGAGTGATGAACCCAAGTAAGGAACCACGTGCTGTTGAAGGTTTTGATACACATTCATTCACTTTTCCATGTAGCTGTATAAGAAGTCCAACTCCTGCTGCAGAAAACCATGGCACTCCCTCCACCACCTTTGACTGACTTTGGTGCCAGATTAACACCAATAACTTACAGGTATCTGAAAGTGTTCTCTAATTTTGATCAATAATCTTTTTCATTTATCTTATTTACATTTTTATTATGTGCTTTACAATAAATTCAATTTATGAAATAAGCTTAAAATACTGCGAGTTTACTCATGTTAGGATATAATCACATAGGACTACACAATTACCTTTACATTTAGGAAACTGTGTGATGTTCTCCAGTGCATATTACTTACAGATCTAGTATACGTATATAAGTCTGTCCAAAAAGACTACATTGCATAAAAATGTTAAGAAGATAGGACCGAACAACATTTCCTTCAGTACAAAGCTAATTGAAAGCACTGACTCAATTTATGCCAACAGTCCTTTACTAATGATGTTTCATATAAGTTAATGTTTTCAATAGAGATTCTAGGCAATCATAACTTGTAGGTAAGAATAGGGATGAGTGAATCCAAACTGTAAAGTTCGATTTTTATACCGAACACATTTGCTGCTAACCTGTGGTTGGAAGTCCATGGTCGAGTTCTTTTGCTGCTCTGATGTTGAATAAAGTTTGTGAAAAGCTGCAGTGCAGGTAATCAACAAGCATGGGAAAGATGCCTGGATGCTGCTTGGAACAAAATAAATAAAAAATAAAAAAAGAAAATGACGTGGGGTCCCCAACTTTTTGATAACCAGCACAGGTAAAGCAGACAGCTGGGGGCTGATATTATTAGGTTGGAAAGGGCCATGGTTATTTCACCCTTTCCAGCCTGAAAATACCAGCCCACAGTTGCTCAAGATTAGCGCATCACATTGAATGAGCCAATTCTGGAGTTTTGCCTGGAACTTCCTGATTGCCCTGGTGTGGTGTCAATCAGGGTATTGGTTTTTGGGGTTGACCTCAGCTGTAAATTGATAGCTAGCAACAAGCCTATGTGTTAGTAGTGGAGAGGCGTCAATCAGACACCTCCATTACTAACTCAGTAAGTATAAAGGGAAAAAAAATGACACACACACAAAAATTATTTAAAACACTCTTGACTCTCTCGTTCACCAATTTATTTAAAAAAAAATAAAAATAAAAAAAAACCATGAAGATTCCAAAGTAGTCCACCAAATCCGACATAGTTCAAAAATTGAAACCTGAAAGACATAAAAAGAGAGAATTAAAGAAATAAAAACAAGAGACAGTCTCTCATTCATTACTTTATTAGATCCCCCACAAAAACGCAGGTCCAATTTAATCTATGGTGATACCTCGATGTTCGCCAATTCTCTTGTACAACTTATGGAACCTTGTTCAGAGAACAAAGTTTTATAGGTCATTCCCAGTAATTTCTGACGTCAGTTACTCAGTAACGTCACCGCTCCTAAGACATTCCAGGTCTTTGACCCAGTGAGAGTAGTCAGGTCATGTAAGGTTACTCATGTCATCACCGCTCTCACAAGGTCTTGCAGAGGTCAATGCGAGACCCAAAATGTCTTACAAGCGGTGACGTTACTGAGTTATTGACAACAAAGATAGTGAGAAATTACCATGAGGGACCTATCAACGAAGCTCCAAAGGTTGTACAACAGAATTGGAGGATGTCAAGTTATCAAAATGGATTAGGTCACATCTGTGGGACATACGGTTCATGGTTTATTATATTTCTTGTCCTCATCCTTCTCCTCCTCCAGCATATCAACAGGGTTATTATGCAACCCTCATTTCAAATTGTTACAGGTTTTGCAGGTTATGGTTCATGTTTTTTTTATTTTTCTTATCCTCCTCCACCATGTCCAAATTCATCATGTGGCACTCACTCATAATTTTTAGAGAGCCAGCAGGCATCTGTCATTCAATTTTTAGAGGGCCAGAAGCCCTTTGTGGCTTGACAAAGAACGCAGTCAGCATTTGAAAAACGTTGCCAATTCTTGGGCTCCTTGGCTCCACATATTATGGTGTTAAGCATTGGAAAAAATCCGTAGTTTTAATAGAATAAAGTTTCGAAGATTTGTTTTACTATATTCCGGAAGCTGCATTCCTTTTTCTCTTCAAAGACATCCCATGTTTCAGAGCGCTTGATCCTTGCATGCCGTTTGCTGCCACAGATGAGCCAGATTACTTTTACTATCCTCCATTCCTTCTCTCCTACCTTTCTGTAGCACATGTTCAGAAGCATCACCAGCATGGAAGATTATCCTGAGCATGTGAAGACAGACTCCGGCAGACTGAGCAGATGAAACCTGCTAGATTAGGACAACGGTCAAGAAGGCGGTCTCTGAAAGCGATGTGGAACTCTAAGAGTACGGCAAGACACGAAAGTTGCCCTGGTTGACCACTGCGCCCAGCCCATCTCCAACTGTCTCAACTCTTGTCCTGCTATTGGTGCAAGATGTAATCTGGGAAAAGAGAGTGAGGCTTACTACGCGCACCTCTCCCTCACTTTAATCCAATTCACGCGCAAGTCTTAACACCACCTTCAATTCCAGTGAAAGTCCTGTGGCGTTGGGCTAGTGACAAAGCAGTAGATGTGGATACACTGGGAGCTGTGGCCACGAACCTGCACACAGGCAACTCAGGTCTAATGGTCGTCTTCCTGCTGATAAGCAACAGCTGAATTCGGCATCTAAATGAGTGACTGAGCAGCCCTCTTTAAGACTACACTGCTCACCTCCATAATAAGAGAAAGGGGCTAGAAAAGATGTTCATAACATTGTTGCTTTATAGAACCCTGTCCAGCTTGCCGCAGTTGGAGAGGATCTCTTTCATGTGGCTGAGTAAGAAAATTTTACAGAAAAGGTACGGTAACAACACTCACCATTGGCACATGGAACATACGTACACTTCAAGACATCCCCTTAGCAAATCAACCAAAAAGAACAACCATGCTCTCCCGAAAGCTGGAAAGATTTAGCATCGATATTGTGACCCTGTGTAAAACTTGTCTAGTCAATGAAGCCAACTTGAAGCCACATAAAGCCACAGAAACTGGAGGTGGCTATACATTCTTCTGGTATTGATGCAGCAATAATGTACGCCGTGAATCTGGAGTTGGCTTTGCGGTTAAAAACCATTTTGTCTACAAACTTGCCAGTCTTCCCAAGGGAGTGAATGACCGACTCATGATACTGCATCTCCCACTGCAGAGAGGAAAGCAAGCCACACTGATTAGTGCCTATGCACCCACAATGACGAACCCGGATGAATCAAAGGACAAGTTTTATGAAGATCTCAATGCCCTACTTTCATCTGTGAAGTACATTAACAAGATGATTCTACTCGGTGGTTTTAACATGAGAGTAGGATCCGATCACTCTGCCTGGGATGGCGTCATTGCAAAAAATGGAATTGGCAAATGTAACAGCAATAGCCTATTATTACTGAAGACACGTGCAACTCACGATCTGATCATCACCAATACCATTTTTAGCCTGCCCACTAGTAAAAAGATGTCCTGGTGCACCCATGCTTCAAGCACTGGCATTCTATTAATTATGTCATTGTGCGGAGGAAAGACAGACAGGATGTAAAGGTGATGAAGGCCATGCCGGGTGCTGACTGCTGCACTGACCATAGACTCATTATCTCCAAATTCAGCTTTTACATCAAGCAAAAAAGACTTCCATCGAGTAACAAAGTTGCGATGAAATGGATCAATGTTAGTAAACTAAGGAATCCCACACGGCAGCTTCACTAGCAAATGATCTTGACAACAAACTTGGAGCTGCAATTAGAGAGAAATGCTGAGAAGGACTGGGAATGCGTTTGGGACACTGTGCACACTTTTGCACTTAAGATTCTAGGACCCTCACACAGGAAATAGCAGGACTGGTTTGACGAAAATTATGAAGAGATCAAGGCCCTACTTGCTGTAAAGCACCCCCTTCATTATGCTTATCAGAATGAACCATCATCAACAGCCAGGAAAGGTATCTTCAACTATACTCGCAGGATCGTACAGAGCAAGATTTGTAAGATGCAGGATTCCTAGTTGAGTATCAACAAGACAAAACAATCACTGATCTCAGGGAGACCAGCCTGAGAAAACACTGCCAGCGACGGCGCTCATCACAGTGAAATCCTAGGTGCATTGCCCCTTGCAAAGTATGCAAATCAAAAAAGGTCTGTGGAGCCTCTGTTAGGAGTCTCGACAGGGAAATTAGCCAGATATCCCTCCGGGAAAAACCTAGCAAAGGAGTGGCTCTTTTTAGGAGACCACCATAACCACCATATTAAGTTTCCCTTTTAGTCAATATCCAGCTCTTGACGAGTTTAAAGATATGACAAGGGAAATACCAAGGCCAGGTATCCATCCACAGACAGCTGTTTCGGGGTATTGCCCCTCATCAGTGGAGTAAGATTCTGGCCAGGTGGGAGCAATGCCTAGTAGACCAGCAAGACAAAACAATCACTGATCTCAGGGAGACCAGCCTGAGAAAACACTGCCGACAGCCAGCAAAGGCGCTCAACACAGTGAAATCCTAGGTGCATTGCCCCCTGGGAAGTATGCAAATCAAAAAAGGTCTGTGTCGAGACTTCTAACAGATGCTCCACGGACCTTTTTGATTTGCATACTTTCCCAGGGGGCAATGCACCCAGGATTTCACTCTGTGTTCAGCGCCTTCGCTGGATGCCGGTAGTGTTTTCTCAGGCTGGTCTCCCTGAGATCAGTGATTGTTTTGTCTTGCTGGTCTACTAGGCATTGCCTCACCTGGCCAGAATCCTACTCTACACTGATGAGGGGCAAAACCCTGAAACAGCTGTCTGTGGATGGATACCTGGCCTTGGTATTTCCCTTGTCATATCTTTAAACTCGTCAAGAGCTGGATATTAACTAAAAGAGCCACTTAATATGGTGGTTATGGTGGTCTCCTAAAAAGAGCCAATCCTTGGCTAGCTCCTTCCCGGAGGGATATCTGGCTATTTTCCATGTTGAGACTCCTAACAGAGGCCTTTTTGATTGGTTGAGTATCAAAGCAGACGAAAATTAAGAAGTTTGCTGATAGAAAAGATGTTAAATGATTCTATGAAGCCCTCATATCTGTGTATCGACCTCAGCCCTGAGAGAGTTCATCTCTACTGGACACAGCTGGTGTAACTCTCATCACTGAGAACACCCTGATTCTACAGCATTAGACCAAGCACTTCCAATCTGTATTAAACCGCCCTTTTTCCATCAACAGTGAGGCAATCAGTAGAATGCCCCAGATGTATATAAACCACAGCTTGGACTCCCAACCATCAAAGACTGAAACACTACAGACCATCAACCAGCTGTCCAGTGGCAAGGCCCCAGGATCTGATGCAATACCAGCAGAGATCTATAAGGATGGTGGGGCAGTGCATGCTGACAAGCTCATTCAGCCGTTCCAGTCTTTCTGGAATTAAGGAACTATTCCTCAGGAACTGAAAGATGCGTCCATCATACACCTCTACAAGAGGAAAGGGAATCGACAAATCCGTGATAATCATAGAGGAATATCACTGCCTTCCATTGCAGGCAAGATCCTTGCATGGGTAATGCTGAACCGCCTGACTGACCACCTAGAACAGGATCTATTACCTGAAGAACAGTGCAGTTTCCACAAAAAGTGTGGCACTGTGGACATGATTTTTGCAGCCCGACAAGTCCAAGAGAAGTGTCAAGAGCAGTATTGTGAATTGTACACTACCTTCATGGATCTCACTAAGGTATTTGACACTGTCAGTCGTGAAGGCCTGTAGCGCATCATGTCGGAATTTGGGTGCCCTGATAAATTCATCCTGATGGAACGTCAATTTCACAATGGTATGATGGCCCATGTGCTGGAAAATAGAGAAGTTTCAGAGACCTGTTTCATCACAATTGTCGTTAAACAAGGGTGCGTGTTGGCACTGACCTTATTCAGCATAATGTTTTTAGCCATACTGTCAGATGCCTTCCAGAACAGTTCCTTGGGAGTTAGCCTGAGATACAGGACCGATGGGAAACTGTTCAACCTGTGAAGACTCGAGGCTTTCACCAAGATAAAAAACACCAAAAAAACTGAGCTGTAACAAAAAAACAGTAAACATGCAACGTTCCAAGCATGTAAATGGCAGCCTCTAGAAAAGAAAAAAAACAAAGAGAAAAATTGTATGAAAAATACCCTGAATAATAATGACTTAAATGCAAGTGCTTAATAACAGGGTACTTAGTATATACATTTTTGCAAAAAGGTAAGAAGCTGTCTCACCTTGTCATGGTATACCCATCTGGGATGGTCCCTAACCAACTAAAGTTAAAACCAATATATATACCTGACTTGTGTCTGTCAAAACTCCAATGTGAATGGTAACAAGTGGTCAGCTGGGTCCCAGATGAAATACGCAGCAAAGTGGGAAGCAATTGGTTGTTCAGTCTCAGTATAAGGAGGGCTGCACCCCCAACTTGCAGTAAAGCAAGATAGCAGACAAACAAACACCAAAAAACTGAGCTATAACAAAAAAAACAGTAAACATGCAATATTCCAAGCATGTAAATTGCAGCCTCTAGACAAGAAAAAAACAAAGAGAAAAATTGTATGAACAATACCCTGAATAATAATGAATAAAATGCAAGTGCTTAATAACAGGGTACTTAGTATATACTTTTTTGCAAAAAGGTAAGAAGGAATTCCACCTCGGCAAGATGTACCCTGATGGGTACACCTTGACGAGGTGGGATGGTGTTACGGGCTGAGATCCTGCCTTGCCTCAGCCGGATTCCTCCCCATCTGCTTCCCGGTCGCGGCGTGATGCTCGTCAGTCTGCTTCTCAGTCTTTGGGCCGAATTCTGTGTGGTTTTGGGACTAAGTCCAAAAAACATGGCAACTGCGCATGCATTGAGTACAGTAATGGCGTTTTGAACTAAGTGTGGTTTAATCCATTCTGAACATGCCTGCCACGTGGCAGCCGTCCATTGGTTGCGGGTGACGTCACAGATGACGCGCTGGTGTCTGATTGGTTGTGGTGACATCAGTGATGACGCTCTCTCATCTTATTGGTCCAGGTTCGGTCTTGCCCTGGATGTCACCATCTTGTGGGTGGTTCTTAGTTAATAAAAGACCCTGGAGCACGGCGCTCGGCGCTCAGTCATTCTTGTGCATGCATGAGGTACCCGCCCTTGTATGTGCTCTCCTGCTATCCTACCACAGTGAATCGCTACCCATACACTAGCGATTCTATACTTGGCGCTTCAGCAGCTATCATTCCCTCTGCTCTGCATTAGCCGGTTAGGCACATTCCTCTAAGAGTAGGGTCTGGTTGTGGGTTACACACAAGCTGTCAGGCAGGTGCAGGTAGTCAGCGTACCACCATACGGTGCGGTTAGCACCTGATACATGTAGGTCAGTGTGGTTAACACTAAGCTAGGATAACAGCTAGTACGGTTAGTGCCGCAGTTATTCATCTTTATACTGTGTGTGCATCTAAACACACAGTATTCTATACTTTACTAACTACCTCTGTGAGGCAACAGTGGCAATATTAATAGGACCTCCCTGACTGTTAGCGGGGTCCTCCTCCTATTACACATAAGTGTCCTTTGTGACGTAACAGAGGTTCACTTCCTTTTACACCCACATGTCCAGTAGTCGCTATAAGTTGAATAGCGTTTTACCTTATTTAGCATATATTCTAATTTACGTATCTCTGTGAACTTATGGAGATTACTTTAATTCTGTTTATTGTTTGCTGCGGTCTAATATCACCGCACGGTAGACCCTGGCTGCCTAAATATTTACCATCTATACTATATCAGACAGCACCCCTGTAACAGATGGCTTCTTACCTTTTTGCAAAAATGTATATACTAAGTACCCTGTTATTAAGCACTTGCATTTTATTCATTATTATTCAGGGTATTTTTCATACAATTTTTCTCTTTTTTTCTTGTCACTAAGATAAAGTAGACTGTGTTATGTGACCTCCTCTTTGCTGATGACTGTGCCCCGAATGTTGGATCAGAACAGGAAATACAAACCATTGTGGATAATTTTGCAGCAGCATGCGATAACTTTGGTTTCTGTACCGCCCCGCGGCCTCGGATGCGACTGCCGAGCTGCTCGGATCCGGGCTCGCGTGTTTCGGTGGCTCGAGCGCCTCCGGACCCGGGGTCACGTTGCTCTGGAAGGGAGTAGTGGCGGTGCACGCAGGGGTTGTGGGGTGGTTGTTTTTGGGAAAGTTCGTGAAGCCACCCACGCGTTGTGGTGATGGTGGACACCACCGCTGCGGTAAAGGTACGGGGAATCCCGGGAGCGGTGTAGGGGGCGCAGCTAGGTGTTGACCCCTCCGTGGGTAGGGGATGTTGGTCCCGGGGCCCGGTGGTGAAGGCCGGGGTGCAGGGGCAGGGTTGCAGTGTAGCGCGGTGCGGTGCCTGATGGAACTGGTGTACTCATGATTAAACCACACAGAGTCACTGGTAAACCAAATGGGCGTGACGAACGGGGCCCGCAGCCAGCTGCAGTTTCTCCAGATAGGTTGGTAATGTCCGCCTTTCTCCTGCACCTTTATGTGATTTTGGCTACCGTGCCTGGGCACTGGTAGCCCGCTCCCCGGCGTGCATGTGTCATAGGAGCCCGTTTGCCCACAGACGCTGGCCCTTGGATCTCTGGCCTCTGGCGGTGGCTATTATCCGGACGGTTTGGGCGGTTGCCTTCAATAGGGACTTAGGTGGGAATGAACCCCTGAGGTCCAGACCACAATCAGTTGATTTGACTGTGGTGGTGGCTTATAGCCTATTTGGGGTCTGAGTACCCTGCCTGGTGCTCCGGTATCCAGTTAGCTCCCCGGTTCGGTTCCGGCGGGCCACTACCCTGTCCCGGTCCCTTACGGTTCCGCTGGTCGTATTCCCGGTCTCCTGCAGGCGGCCACTACCGTCTGCCTGCCTGACTGATGTGGGGTCCTAGGCTCCAACCCAGGCCCCACACAGAACTGAGCTCCTCTCTCTCCTCTCTCCTAACTTCATCTCTTTGTGTTTTCCTGCTTCAGGCCAGCAGACTCCTCGGTGGGCGTGTCTTTCCGCCTGACTCCGCCCAACTGGTGTGCCTGTCTGACTCTGAGGGAGGCAATCAGGTCTTTTGGTTGACTGGTGGTACCTTACTGGGGTGGGGTGTATGTGGTGAGTGTAATGACCTGTGACCCCTGGGTGTCCAGGGCGTCACATTTCCTTATCATACAATGAAGACCGAAGTGATGCATCAGCCAGGTCTGAAAGCCAAATATCAGAAGCCCACCATCACAGTCAAGGGACAATAGCTATCAGCAGTGGATAGATTTACATATCTTAGCAGCATCCTTTCCCATGTAGTGACAATTGACATCGAGGTCAACTACAGAATTGCCAAGGCAAGCTCTGCATTTGGCAAACTAATGAGCAATGTGTGGAACTGATGTGGAATAAGCCTTGCTACAAAGCTCAAAGTCTACCAAGCAATAGTGATAACTATTACCCTGTTGTATGCCAGTGAGACATGGACTGTATACAGGAGACATGCTAGGCATTTGAACCACTTCCACATGACCTGCCTCCGTAGGATTCTGAGGATCCGGTGGCAGGATAAGTTGCTTGACACTGAAGTCCTCTCTAGAACAGCCCTGCCATCAATTTCCACTTTGCTGATGGCAGCCCAGACACACTGGGCAGGCCTTGTTGCTAGGATGCCAGACCATCGCATCCCTATGGTGAGTTGTCTAAAGGAAAGCATTGGCATGGGGGACAAAGAAAGCAATACAAGGACACGTTGAAGGCCTCCTTCGCGTCCCTCGATATTAACACAACCTCCTGGGAAATATTGGCACGAGATCGACCAACATGGCGAATGCTGATCCACCAAGGCTGCCAGACATATGAGGACAGAAGAACATTCAGAGTAGAAGAGAAGCAAGCACTCCACAAAGCAAGGTCTGCAAATGCTGCAATATGGTGACCACACATGGCTGTCCAACATGTGGCAGAACATTTCATGCCTGCAAAGG
This sequence comes from Anomaloglossus baeobatrachus, assembly GCF_048569485.1. NCBI lineage: Eukaryota > Metazoa > Chordata > Amphibia > Anura > Aromobatidae > Anomaloglossus > Anomaloglossus baeobatrachus. The sequence goes on along the minus strand of NC_134360.1, from coordinate 187,106,522 downwards.
CCTTATCAGCCACTTGCGGACATATGACCATTTAGATGTCAAGGTCTTCTTCGAACACGATGGATGAACATCAGACTTTCATAGGCAGCATACAGCCTGATCTATTAGTGAGCTGTCAGGCCATCTTGCTTTGATTAAGATTGATATTAGCTGTATTTGTTAGAGAACAATCAGTTCATGAGGCATGTAGAGGAGAAGAAATGGCTCCTAAGTGGAGTAAGAAGTCTATTTTTCTGGTAAGATATATTATGAAGTTTTTTTATATTTGCCTCTAGGAAACATGCAATGTTAGATTTGGAAGGAAACTCCTGATTCATCATGTCCAACCCCCTGCTCAATGCAGGATTCACTAAACCATGTCAGAGACACGTATCTCTAGCCTCTGATTAATGTCTATCCAGCGTCTCTTTCTACTAATGATTCATCTAAGGCATTTTAAAAATTACTTTTTAAGCTAAGCTCTGTAAAGGATAAATGCAGGGGTGGACATATCATTGGTACAGCATGGGATCCAAAAGGTCGGGGACCCATTTCTACCTGAAAAGCAGGTGGCATTGTGCATTTTGATGAGCTCTTTGGCTGCACAGGACCGATATCATGCGCAAGGGGCCTTTTCTGTCTGTGTCCACCAGTGGATAATTGGTTGTAACAAACTTGGGGTATGCATGAAACAAACTGAAAAAATAGCGCAATAAATCAGATAATGAATTGTACCAGAACCAATACAAAATATTTGCCATGTCTCTTAGAGATGGAAAAATAGTACCATAGACTCTAACTTGTGTTCCCCTGAATAGCTGCCAAATACAACAAGTTGCTTCTAGCCAAAAACACACCCTAAGGAAGATAACATGTACCAAAGCATCTCGTCAAATGCACAAATTAAATGCATGTATAGTTAATCTTCTGGCAGGCACAGAACAATGTTGAATAACTTAATATAAAATGATTTCAGCCTGACAGTTATCTTATTTGCCAAAGTCTTATTTGTTCCTTCTTGGTCTTGCCATTCTTCAGAACAAAAGGTCTTAAGCTGCACGCATTCTAAGATCCTGGAGATTGGTTGCACATTGAATGTTACTTGAGATTATATTTTTGAGAACCTTTTATTAAAATAAATCAAGGAAAGTTTCCCTCCTCTTGGAATGACAATCAGACAGAAAAAAAAACCTTTTGCTGGGAGCACATGCTTTTCCATAACTCAATGCCAAGCTACCTGAAACTTGTGATTTCCTCATCTGAAAAATTGTCATGGTCGATACTTCTAAATTGCTTTGTAATTTTCTACTTCTTTGTCTCAAGGGTAATTTGCAGTGTAAAAAAGAGTGGTTTAATGTTTTCTACTGAAACAAAAACCTATTCTAGCTTAAATTAATAAACTTTATAATAGATTGAATCTGAAATATAATTTCAGATAAGATTAAGCTGAAGGAGATGGCGCTCCCGGGGTACGACTATAGTTGGAGGACCACAGGCGCTGAGTGTCAGCGAGGACACTATCTGGCCAAACTTTTGACACCTTCATGTGAGCACTATCTTCCATTATACAAGTGCAGTTCAATAAATTAGAATTTTCTCAAAAAGTTAATTTATTTCAGTAATTGAATACAAAAAGGGAAACGTGTATATTATATAGAGTCATTACACACAGAAGGATCTAATTCAAGTGTTTTTTACTGTTAATGTTGATGAATATGGCTTACAGACAATGAAATCCCAAAAGTCATTATCTCAGAAAATTATAATCATTACTGCAAAACACCTGCAAAGGCTTCCTAAGAATTTAAAATGGTCCCTTAGTCTGGTTCAGTAGGCTACACAATCATGGGGAAGATTGGAGACTTGAGAGATGTCCAGAAGGCAGTCATTGACAGACTTCACAAGGAGAGTAAGCCACAAAAGGTCATTGCTAATGAAGCTGGCTGTGCACAGAGTGCTGTATCCAAGCTTATTAATGGAAATTTGAGTGGAAGGAAAAAGTGAGGTAGAAAAAGGTGCACAAGCAATCCGGATAACTGCAGCCTTGATAGCATTGTTAAGAAAAGGCCATTTGAAAATTTGGGGGAGATTCACGAGGAATTAAGGGAAAAATGCCCCATGTTAAAATTTCAATTGAGGCCTCGCTTAGCATTATAAAGCAGCATTTGAGTAAGGGCTGAAACCATAGCAGTAGTGTACCCTTTGTGGCCGTGTAAAACACTGAATTTAGCAACAACTGGGACTTTGACCATTTAACCATAGTGCAAATGTGAATTTGTAAACAAAAATATTGCAGCAAGTTACTTTAGTGGTAAAATTAACACATTTTATCAACAATTTATAAAATAAACTTTCTTTGTGAAAACTATCATACAATGGAGGCTTAAAAAAAATTGCAGCATGTCCTTTTTGTGTTAGAACAAGGGTTACAGGTATATTTACATATTTTTCCATTTTTAGTTCAAAATACAAATTTTCTGAAATAAAGAAACTTTTCATATAAAGAAAAATATTACACTCACCCTCCTGGGTGGATCAGTGGTCACTTCCTTGATCCTACATCTATTTCTATACAAACTATATATATATATGTATATATACAAGTTGTATATATCTATACAACTATTTTGCAGATGATACAAAACTATGTAAGGTAGTTAACACAAAGGAGGACTGTTTGCAACTACAGATGGATTTGAGTAAATTGGAGAATTGGGCTGAAAAATGGCAAATGAGGTTTAACACAGATAAGTGTAAGGTTATGCACATGGGAAGGAGAAACAGATGCTACGATTACTTACTAAATGGGAAACTGCTGGGGAAATCAGACATGGAAAAAGACTTAGGCATCTTAGTGAATAAGAATCTAAATTGGAGTGCCCAGTGTCAGGCAGCAGCCACCAAAGCAAATAGGGTGATGGGATGCATTAGAAGAGGTCTGGGGGCACGAGATGAAAACATCATTCTCCCTCTGTACAAATCACTAGTCAGACCACACTTGGAGTATTGTGTGCAATTTTGGGCGCCGGTGCTGAAGAAAGACATTACTGAACTTGAAAGGGTTCAGAGGCGGGCTACTAAAATAATAAATGGAATGGGTGCATTACAATACACGGAAAGGTTATCAAAATTAGGTCTATTTACTCTAGAAAAGAGAAGACTTAGGGGAGACCTAATAAATATGTACAAATATATCAGAGGGCCATATAGAGATCTCTCCCATGATCTGTTTGTACCAAGGACTATGACAAGAACAAGGGGGCATTCTTTTCGATTGGAGGAAAGAAAATTCCTACATCAGCATAGAAGAGGGTTCTTCACGGTAAGAGCAGTGAGGCTCTGGAACTCTCTTCCTGAGGAAGTAGTGATGGCCAACTCACTGAATGAATTTAAGAGAGGAATGGATGCATTTCTTGTTAGCAAAAGTATAGAAGGTTATAAATAGCATAATCTTACAGGTAGATAGAAGAGCGACCTAGATTATTAGAGGAATGGGGGGGGCTGCAATACCAAGACAGGTTATTAAACTTGGGGTTAGTTAGTTAGGAAAAACAAAGGCTTAGGGGGATCTAATCACAATGTATAAATATATGAGGGGACAGTACAGAGACGTTTCCAAAGATCTCTTTACACCTAGGCCTGCGACTGGAACACGGGGGCATCCGCTAAGTCTTGAGGAAAGAATGTTTAATCATAATCACAGATGAGGATTCTTTACTGTACGAGCAGTGAGACTATGGAACTCTCTGCCGTATGATGTTGTAATGAGTGATTCACTACTAACATTTAAGCAGAGCCTGGATGCCTTTCTTGAAAAATTTAATATTACCAGTTATGTATATTAGATTTTATGACAGGGTGTTGATCCAGGGAACTAGTCTGATTGCCGTATGTGGAGTCAGGAAGGAATTTTTTTCCCCATTGGAGCTTATTTGACACATTTGGGGTTTTTTTGCCTTCCTCTGGATCAACATGTTAGGCTACAGGTTGAACTAGATGGACTTAGAGTCTCCCTTCAACCTTAAAAACTATGAAACTATAAAAAACTATGAAACTATCCTTCTGATGATATCTCATGTAACAGGCTTCTCCAGTCTAGGAGGATGAGAGGTCATCACTGGAGGCTGTGTGATGCAGATACTGGAGGGGCACATGGAAAGAAAACCCCCCAAAAAATGTCGAGGAAGAAGAGCATAATATTTTCTTTTTTTTACTTTTTCCAACCCCTTTTTTTTAAGGAAAATCAATATTAAGATATTATATATAAAAAAACTACAAGATTTAGTCCAAATTTGTTGGAAAAAACTACTGCAGCAGATCTTCTATAGGTAAACAGAACTTGCCAGCCGCCAAAATGTTTGAATCTTGAAGGGAAATATAAAATCTAATATCCCACATAAGGGTGTTGTCTGGTTTAGATCTAGCAATATACCTACAGAGACCATAAAGATGTAGGAAAGTTCTAGAGAACTGGACAACCCATTAGACTTTTGCTATAGGCCTTGCATCAAAGACCACGCGAAACGCGCGTTGGAGGGGTTTTTGGCAGCATATGAGTGAGGATTACCTTCCTTAATGTAATATATATATATATATATATATATATATATATATGCTCTAATCACTGCCAAGACCTTTTTGTACGGTTTATCCTGTTTTGTACCTTTTTGTATTGCACTATATCTATGGGTGCTTTATATTTTCTGTGATGTTTTTAATGGAATTTTGAATTTTAAAGTTTTCTAGCTTAATACTCCTAGTGTCCTATTTTGCTAAGTCTACCTATGGCTGTTATAGATAACAGGGAGTAGTAGAATAAGGGTTTCCAAGCCGCGCTAATGACTAGCCGATCATGAGAATTGTGGATTAATGTTGCTTTTATTCAATGCACAGGTCAACTCGTTTCGGAAGACACAGCTCCCTTCTTCAGGACAGACTGGCAAGAAACATCAAATCTCATGATTTGGAAACCCTTATTCTACTACTCCCTGTTATCTGCCAATCGAGGGACCGCTGCCGTGGCTTGGAGTTACATACATGCTGTTATAGGAGTTGTGACTTTCACAACCCCTATAGGTGAGTAGTACCACCTCTTTCATCCCCCCCATTGCTACCGGGGTAAGACCCTATTGCGCTTCTTTTTCCACAGTTTATCTCCTATGTCTGTTATAGGAGAAACTTGATACCACTTTGGTAGCCTATTTAAATGTCAGCGCTCTGGTCATGTTTCCATTGAAATTTTTTTGGGCTGTTTAACCCAATTCCAAAAATGTTTGAACACTGTTTGAAAATATAAAGGAAAGAAGAATGTGATGATTTCTATATCTCTTAGGCCCCCTTCACATGCACGTGCCTCCAGTACATGCTAGATCCGTGCTCGCATGCACCGGAGACACGGGCACACATAAACCCATTAAAATCAATGGGTTTATGTGCACACACGTGTTCAGCAATTGGCCCGTGCCTCCGTGTGGAGCACACATGAGCCCGTGTGCTCAATACGGAGGCATGTCCGTTTTTCTCCGGCAGCATGGGTGTCACGCAGCCTGCACACGTACCACACGGATGTAGTGTGGATGCGGGCCCACGTGACATGTGCCAGAGAAACACATGTGTCATTTTAAAAATAAAAAAACACATACCTCCACCAGCCCTGCAGTCTTTACCATGGCTGTCACCTGCAGCCAACCCCCAGTGAATTTGAACAACGCATCTTCTTCACTGGGGGCCGGATGCAGCATCAGTGGGGCGTGGCCTGTGCTGGACGCTGTCATTCAGCACCACAGACAGCTCCAGAAGAATCAGGAAAGGCGGGACTATCCGTTCTCCGTGTGTTATTACATTTAACACATGGAGAACAAGCATGTGCCACAAACACGGCACACGGGGAGCAAACCACCCCTTTAATACGTCTGTGAAAAAACGGTACTTTTTTTCACGTGCGAGTGAAGGGGGCCTTAGACTGTTTTGTTCATCAGAACAGCTGGAGGGTCAATTTTCAAGGGTCACAGCTGGAGGGTCAATTCACGGTCACATGACTGTGTATGAAAAAGAGTAGAGAGGCAGAGTCTCTCAGAAGCAAAGTTGGTGAGAGGTTCACCAATCTATGAACAAAAATGGTGGAACTATTTTCAGTACACAATATCATCAAAATATTCAAAGATTCAGGGAGAAATCCATGCGCACAAGGGCACAATGGATAAAGTTCACAGTTAATATTTAATGTGTGTGATGTTCTGGATCTCAGGCGGCACAGCATTAAAAATAAACACACTTAGTTCATGGATATCAATGCAAGGGCTCAGGAATACCTTAAAAAAATCATTGTTTGTGAACATAGTTAGTTAGAAATGCAAGTTAAAGCTTTATCATACAAAGAACAAGCCACATAGCAACACAATCCAAAAATACTGCCATATTCTCTGGTTAAAGGTTTATTAACCCCTTCACCACCCGGCGATTTTCTGTTTTTCGTTTTTTCCTCCCTTTCTTCCAAGAGCCATAACTTTTTTATTTTTGGTCAATATTGCCATTTGAGGTCTGTTTTTTTGTGGGCTAAGTTGTACTTTTGAATGACAACATTCATTCTGCCCCATAATGTACTGATAAAGGGTCAAAATAAATTTCAAGTGCGATGAAATTGCAAAAATAAAATTGCAATTCCATTAATGTTTTTTTTGTTTGTTTTTTTTTAAATTTACCATGTTCACTTTATGGTAAAACTGACCTGGTATTATGATTCCCCTGGTCAGTATGAGTTCATACATATCAAACATATAAAGATTTATTTTTTTTATGTAAGTAGTGAAAAAAATTCTGAAGTTTGTAATAAAAAAAAAAGAGAATTGCACTTTTGTCACCATTTTCTAAAACCCGTAGCATTCTCATTTTTTGGGATTTGGGGCTGTGTCATGTTTAATTTTTTGCGTCCTGAGCAAGCCTTTTTGATTATTCTATTTTTGTGTGGATGCAATGTGTTGATCACCTCTTATTATATTTTATCGCAATGTTCTGGCAACCAAAAAAAAAACCATAATTCTGGCATTTTGATTCTTTTTGTCATTACACCTTTTACTGATCAGATTAATTTATTTTATATTTTGAGATATCAGGCATTTCTGAAAACAGTGATACCAAATGTGTGTGTTTTTATTTTTCTTTATTGTTTTATTTTCAGTGGGGCAAGAGGAAGGTGATTTGAACTTGTGTTTTTTAATTTTGTTCAGATTTTTTAACTTTTTTTTACACTTTTTATTGTTTTTACTAGTCCCCTTAAGGGACTTGAAGCTGATAGTCTGATCACTTCTGCTGTACAGAGCTATGCTTCAGCACCACTCTGTACCAGTAACTTGATTGTATCTTGACGAAAAAGAATAGTTCAAAACGTGTTGATCAAACTGCGTCCAATCCTGGTCCATGTGCCCTGATCTTTTATACAAATTTACAGCAGTGCGGAAATACCACGTTTCTTTTCCTTTTCTGTATCTCATTGCAGAGTGTCCTTTCCTGTTATGCATAGTGCTGTACCTTTTTACATAGAATCTAATATTGTTATGTATGGAGCTGTCCTATATAACATAGTGCCTACTCTTTTCATTTATAGTGCTGTCCCTTATTACATAGCATTCTCCTTTCTTATGTATAGCCCCATCTTTTATTACATAGCATTCACTCATGTTATGTAGAGTTCTGTCTCCTATTATACAGTGTGTCCACCCATATCCTGTCCACCGCCATTTACTTGAGAACGGAGGCAGCTATAGGCATAGAAGTGGTGTCTAGGTATGGTAAAGTAGCCATGCGCTATTCAATGAAACCACCTATAGCGCCACCTGGTGGAAAACAACGGAGTTAGCATTTTTATCTCGAAAACGGAATGAGATAGAGAAAAAAATGAATTAAAAAATTGTAGGGCATCATCAATTCAATACGAATCGACACCTTGCATACAGAAATGCTATGATATGAAACCCATGACCCCCCCAAAACATTGAATGCTGGTCACGCATATGGCGCTCATTTAACTTTGATGCTCAAAGTGGCCACTGTCAGCTGCAATGCACATCTGGACTCTGCACAGCATACTGTATCTCACTGCATGTTGTGCAATATGGTAGGTGACACGTTTACACAAGCATCTGTAATATGTCGTCGTAGGTCCTGCAATGTTGGTGGAGAGGTCGCATACACCTGCTGTTTGATGTGACCTCACAGAAAGAAGTCCAATGGGATCAGGTCAGGTGAGTGTGGAAGCCACTCCACGCAGCCACCATACCCAGTGACTTGTAGGAAGGTCTCCATGAGGCATCGCTTCACATACGCAGCCTTGTGAGTTTTACACGTTCTACTCATAGCATTTCTGTATGCAAGGTGTCGATTCGTATTGAATTGATGATGCCCTACAAATTTGTAGTTCACTTTTTTTTCTCTGTCTTGTTCCGTTTTCAAGATAAAAATGCTAACTCCGTTGTTTTCCACCAGGTGGTGCTATAGGTGGTTTTATTGCGTAGCTCATGGATACTTTACTATACCTAGACACCACTTCTATGTCTATAGCTGCCACCGTTCTCAAGTTAATGGTGGTGGACAGGATATATGGGTGGACACACTGTATAGCTGTGGCGCCCACTTCCTGCCCAGGCCCCTCGCATGCTACTGCTCCCGGTCACTAGAGGGGGCTCTCTTCTCCTCACCTGTCTCCTGGCCCCATGTGCTCTGTGCCCAGTCCCAGTATGACATCCTGGCAGACTCCCGCATCGAGACGCTCTCCTCTCCTACCCAGCACTTTCACACTCACTTCTACTACCCGGTGTCTGCTGCAGCCTCTCCCTGCTTCCTGGCTGCATGCAGGCCTTCAGTATATCCCCTTAGGCTTTGTGTAGCCACGCTCCCTTTCTTAAAGGGCCGACATCCCATTACCTGGAAGCAATTCCAGAGGTCACTTGTTACCCTAAAGTTATTTAAGTCTGCCTCCCCTAACAGGAGGCACCAGAGCAACGTTGTCTGTAGTGCATTGCTAGTTCTCAGGTCCCTGTACATTACTGTGTCAAGTCTTTGTACCAGTCTCGTGTATCTAACGTCTGTCTCATCCTAGAACCTACTCTCTACCACCTCTGTGCGGACACGCCAGAATCATCACCTCTGTCCCGCTACCTTAGAGCCACTACTTTTATGCTGACATGCCTAAGCCTTCACCGCTGTGCCGCCACATCTGAGCCTTCACTGCTGTGCTGCCATATCCTTGCTCCTGCAATTGAGTACTTCAATATCGGACATTAAGAGATTATCTCTACAGGTTCCCGGCTGCCGTGCATTTAGGCTTTCCGTTGGTGCACCGCACAGTCCCTTTATAGGGGTCAGCTGCTGGTTGCACCTTTCAGGGGAGTCCGATGCATGGTCCAGTGGGTCCACCCCCGGATGCTCGCCGCCCCTCGGTGACCGTAATAATAGCTTACAGTCTTGCGATGCATACCAACATCCATTAATCTATAGATTCCCCTCTTGTTATTTGTAGCTCCATCCCTAATTATATAGTATCAACTGTTCTTATGGATAGCTCTGTGCATAAGGGGAAAAAAATTCCATACATCTACAGATGTGCTTCAGAATACCTGTATGTTCATCATGTGACCTATGGTATGACCTCCCTAAAATGTCATGTGATATGTCACATGATATGTTGGATACTGAGATGTCCAGTACTCTAAACTCACTTGGGTGCGTTCTACCTTTAATCCAGCCAGCATATAGTATATGTTTGAAATTATTTAGGCTGTGTTTATATGAAAAAGCTTTAAAAGTGTCCAGTATAGTCCTAGGAGACACAGAGTGTTACATGCATCTTCAGGCCAATTGGTGGCTTTGCAACACTTGCAATTCATGGCAAATTGATTTACTGCAAATCAAATATTTTGGAAAAATTCAACATAGTTGGCAAATTTGAATTTCAAAAGATTTGCTCATCTCTAATAAGCAGTAATGCGAATAGGTGTCAATACCTGGCTGCATGTCATAAATCCTATCAACATAGGCTGATGCATTAGGACGTGTGTGTAACAGCTTCTCCCTTTCTTTTCAACAGAACCCTTTCTTTGTGTGATTAGAACAGGATTTCAATCCAGTTAATCTAGCTCTTATTGTATATCACCCCTTCCCCATTCCTGCTCTTTCATTCTGTAGTGTGCTGCTTATATACAGTCACCTGATTGCTTGACTCTGGCAAACAATAGAAGTAATTAAGGAGTTTTACATGCCGTGACACAGAAAAGGTTTAAAGTCATTATACATATTACACCTGTTACATTGACAAGAATATTGTACCCTGATCTCAAGTTCTAATGTTTTCAAGTAAGTAAATAAAGAAGAAAAAATACAGTACAGCCCGTGTATAGCTATGGCTATAAAAAACAACAATGATGATATATGCTGCATATAATCATTATAATAATTAATTCTATCTATCTAGGCTCTCCGGACCCGGGGGCCGGGGGCCACACTCAAATGAAAAAGGGGACTATTTACAGAGGACAGATATAGTTCGTGACGCCACCCGTTGTGTGCTATAATTGGGAGTATCGCCAATGCCGGTGTTGGGAGTACCCGGGGTGATGGAGTGGGGCAGCAAGATGACGTTATCCTCCATGGGTAGGGATAGGCCCCGGGACTCTGGATGGTGATGCGTGGGTGCAGTGCAGGAGTCAGTCGGGTACTCAGTCAGCAATGAAGCAGACGCTGACAACAGGGTAAACCAAATCTCTGATTGCTGCTGTCTCCTGAGGGAAGCTCGTCCGGGTCCCGTCCCCTGCAGCACTGCCAGTGGTCTGTAACCTGCCTCCTGGCACACAAATTAAATTGTCCGTTGTGGCCCAGTAGCATGGAGCTTTCTGGGCCCCGCTCCCCACTGTAGCTAAGTGAATGAGCCTGCTCTCAGGAGCTCACGCTTGGGATTTCAGTGGTCCGACTTCCAGGACTCACTGCCAGGACTTCGGCTTTCCTGACAGCCAAATATGCCCCTTGTTGTTTAACCCAAAAAATGTTGCAGTCAATAGCAATCACGGCATTTAGGGGCTGGGAGAGATAGTGTGCTCCGTATCCCATGTGGTCAGGAACCCCTCAATGCGATCATTCGGGCCCGATCATTGCCATGGCAATCTACGGTCAACTCAAGGTCTCTCAGCCTCTGGAATCATGCCAGTAGCGGGATCTCAGACTCTTATGTCAGTGTAAAGGTTAAGTCACATCTACCTATAAAATCTTGTAGTGCAATGCAATAAAAATGATCTGCTAATTGTTTCTCTGCAAATCACAGCATGCTGCAAGTGACTGTGTACCTTGTTAATATAAGTCAATGTGTGTGGGAAAAACGCAGTGCACATGGACAGAACACGGACGGCACATTAATATGTGTGCACAATGCATTTATAACATGACTTTTACAGCCTGTCAAAAGCAAGTGTAGCACCCCTGAACCCATCAGGGCACTACAAGGTACTGCATCCTGCAGAGCAAGACCTGGAAGATTGCCAGTAGATCTTGAAATGGGAGTCATCATGCCAGAAATGGATTCATCACGGGCAGACTGGGATGCTAATCGACAAACACAGTACAAAAAAATACAAGAGTGTGTTGAAAAAAGTCTAAATCAAAGTCGAGAAAAACAAGAGAAGGACTACAACAAAAACGTACAAGCTGTTTGCTTAACACATGGAGAAATAGTTGTAAAGAGAAAAAGAAGAGTCCACAAACTCGTTGATCAGTGGGAAGCAGAACCCTATACAGTGCTACCTTCCAATTCTGACAAGAAAACTTGCCTAATCAGAAAAGACAATCGGAAACCATCATCAACAGTCTCAAGGGATTATTTGAAGAAATGCCCAGAACTATTGAAACTAAAAGGAGAAGTACCCAGTACACCTCAAGTGCCAGAGAAGAAAGAGAAGGTGATACATACAATACTTGGAGATTTTCCAGAGAATTGGCCTCAGTACATTGGAGCAATAATAGTGCCAGTCATCACGTTCCCACAACCAGTGAAAGAACCAGTTCAAGTTCCAAAAGAAACTACAAGCAATGGATCTGTCAGTTCAACGAGAAGATGCAGACAATTGCCTAGTCCACCTACAACCAGTAGTGAGACACTTTCAGTAGACACTAGAACACAACAGGGAGCAGCTGAGACACCAGGGTTAAGGTCCAGTCACACTAAGCAACTTACCAGCGATCCCAACAACGATAGGGATCGCTGGTAAGTTGCTAGGAGGTTGCTGGTGAGCTGTCACACTGCGACGCTCCAGCGATCCCACCAGCAACCTGACCTGGCAGGGATCGCTGGAGCGTGGCTACACGAGTTGCTGGTGAGCTCACCAGCAACCAGTGACCAGCCCCCAGTCTCCTAGTTACAGCACACATCAGGTTAATTAACCCGATGTGTGCTGCAGCTAAATGTGCACAGAGCAGGGAGCAGCGCACAATGCTTAGCGCTGGCTCCTTGCTCTCCTAGTTACAGCACACATCGGGTTAATTACCTGATGTGTGCTGCAGCTACATGTGCACAGAGCAGGAGCCGGCACTGACAGTGAGAGCGGAGGAGGCTGGTATCAAAGGTAAATATCGGGTAACCAAGGACAGGGCTTCTTGGTTACCCGATGTTTACATTGGTTACCAGCCTCAGCAGAAGCTGGCTCCCTGCTCACTGCACATTAGTTGTTGCTGTCTCGCTGTCACACACAGCGATCTGTGCTTCACAGCGGGACAGCAACAACTAAAAAATGGCCCAGGACATTCAGCAACAACCAACGACCTCACAGCAGGGGCCAGGTTGTTGCTGGATGTCACACACAGCAACATCGCTAGCAACGTCACAAAAGTTGTTCGTTACCAGCGATGTTGCTAGCGATGTTGCTTAGTGTGACGGGGCCTTTACGCAGATCTACCCGTAGCAACTTTGGTCAGCCCCCACTCAGGTACAGAGAATAGGTGTTCACAGAAAATGTGGAAAACAGTGTCCTTATGTAAATAGAGTTATAAACTGTAAATGTTGATTGATGTTGCCTTTAACCAGTTTTCAGCAATGATTTGAATAATGTTTGCTAATAAAAATGGACCCACACTGCAGGACTGGCAGCAGTCAAAAACATTCCCTGTAAATAAGTTGCACCAGTTGTGCCTACTACGAGAGTACAACTTTGCCAAAGAGGACCCTCATTGAAAAAAACAGTAAGGAGAGGAAAAGGTCACAGGAAGTATCTGCGGCAGAGACAGCCGAGACCCAGTTACCATGGAAACCGGTGACATTCCTCCTAGGGGTTTTGGGACCAGGACCTTTGGGTGGTGGTTGATGGGGGGGTACTCCAGTTAGAGACATTTAAGCAAGTGCCTTCCCTGCATGGGAAGAATGTCTAATGCTTTGAAAATGCAAACTTAAAAAAATGTTAACCTGTGTTACCCTTTGCAGCCCGAGGACGTGCTGGAATTAACCAAGGGGGAAGGTAGCACCCCTGAACCCATCAGGGCACTACAAGGTACTACATTCTGTCAAAGATGCAGGGCCTACCCCCAGAGACCTGAAAGACCAGTGCCGGTAACAGCAAAACATATTATAATTCCAGTTTTTCCTCCATCCTCACAGACTGGTGACAGACTAGACTTGGACCCAATGATCTGCCACCCAGGGGTGGAGCCGATCCAGTCCACTAGACAATGACAAGGTGAGAGGGGACGAACAGACAGTTGGAGGAAGTGAGAGGAGACGGACGTAACTGCACTGACTCGGAAGTGTGACAGTGACCTGAGGGCCCAGGCGTGTGGTTGCTGAAGGAGTACGATGAAGAACCATCGCACCGACGGGGTACAGAGCCCTAGGTCAGGCAAACGATCCAGGCAGACCTGATAAAATCTGCACAATGAGAGGACCATCCAGGACCTCACTTACCTTAGAAGTCCGGGGGCACCAGCAGTAACGGAAGAACCAGGGACCAGAACGGAACACTGACCCTACAGGATTCACACTGCTGGCCGTACAGACCAGAGACTGAGACAAACAGGAGGGGACTTGCAGATACTCCAAGGCATGGGGACCCACCAACTTGAGAAAGGTGCAGGGAAAAGAAGCCACCAGGTCATCAACCGGCACTGGGACTAAGGGAACCAGAGGTGAATACCAGCCTTCCTTCGGGTACCAGTTACCATCTACTGTGAGTAAAGGGAACCAGTTACACAGCAATCCCTCAAGTGGCTTACCTTTCGTTCAGCGCCTAGCCCTATCACCTATGCCCTAGGGCCCCGGCCCTACTTGCGGAGGGCCCAACATCCAAGCTGCCATCACATCAGCCCCAGCGGAAAGACTGTGCAGCGGCGGTTCCATCACCATAACCGCAACCCGCTAGTGGCGTCACGACATAAACTTTATTAACTATTCCCTTGTATATAAACCCCATTTTAAAGTGACCCCAAGGGTCATGGAACCGGGCAACGGCCACCCAGTGACATATCCCAGTAGTACACTGCCCGGGACCGAGTACACCATAGCCCTGGGCGACACACAAGATAGATAGATAGACAGATAGATAGATAGAGGTCTAACAGCTATATAATGTCCTACTCCTTACATATTCTAAGCTGGCACCCTTTAGTGCCACATGAAAGGCCATGTATTTACAACAAAATAAATAATAAAAAAAGACAGTTTTTTGGTAGACAGCTAAGATAAAACAGACAGCTGGTAGTCCAAAGCAGAGGTCACCCCATGCTGCTTTTTAATTATTTTAAATTAACATTAAATAAATTAAAAAAAAATGTGGTGTCCCCACCCAAATTTGTTCACCAGCCATGGTAAAGCAGACAATTGGGGTCTGGTGTATTCAGAGTGCAGGCTGCAGCCGCCCCAGAAGTGGCTCTTCCCATTTACCTGGTGTGCTGGAAAACAGGGTAATATATGGGGTTGATGTCAGCTGTGAATTGACAGTTGGCTTCAAGCCCTAGTATTAGTAATGAGTGGGTGTATATTAAACATCCCGATTACTAAACCAGTAGATGTAAATAGTCATAAACACACAAAAAACCTTTTTATTTAACAACCCCCTCCCCTGTACACTAGCCCTCATTCACCAATTTATTATTAAAATTAAAAAACTTGAAGCGCTGCCATCCCACGATGTTCCAGAAAAGCGAACCTGAAAGACATAAAAATAGAGAATTATTGAAGAAATAAATGCAAGAGACACCTTCATTCACCAATTTATTCCCCATCAAAATCCCAAACAGACTCCCAGACTCATGAGGTCACCGCAGTCCACTGCAAGTGGGTAACACTTACACCCTTGAAGACATGTAGAGGATGGCCTTAGCATAAATATTTTGACAATTTCAAAAACATTGTGACTTATACAGTGGTAAAGCCCATGCCCAAAGTGCTAGGCCTAGCAAAAATGTAAAAGAAGAATTGCAATACACCCTGGAAGACACATAGAGGATGGCCTCAGAATATTTGTTTTACTTTTTTACAAGTTTTAAAAGACTGTCACTCCTACACTGGTTAAGCCTATGCACTAAGTGCAAGGCCTAGAAATTAAAGGAGGGATTGCAATAAACCCTTGAAGATCCCTAGGATCTGACATCTTATCCAGATAATTTTGTAATATTGTGCTATCAAGATCAGATTTTAATATGCTACATAGTTTGACGTCAGCAAAGACTGACAATTTACTCTCAATCCCATCTGCAAGATCATTAATAAAGAATTTAAAAAGTATTGGTCCTATCATAGATCCTGGCGGTACCCCTGTGCTGACTACAGCCCAATTACAGAATTTTGGGAACTGTTGACCCAAGGGCCTTGCTTTTAAGAACTGGAACTCTTTGATCCAAGGTCTCAACCTAGTGAGAATGGGGTCATGATGACCCGGATGAAAACTAAAGAAGACATCTGCCCGCTGTAGAAACAAAGAATCCATGTTTTTCTGTATGGTTTTATGCTTTGAGGTCTTCCAGCTTGCCGTATGGTGGTGGACAACCATCCTTAAAAAGGGGAGGAATGAAAAGAGGTGGCCAAGCGGTTGTATTTCCCCCCTGAAGACACATATTGGAGATCCTCAGAATTTTTTTTTACCATTATTAAGGAGTGGGACTCCTATACTGATAAAGTGTTTGCACTATGTGCAAAGGGCTACCAAAAATTATAAGGAGGCACTCCAATACACCCAGGAGGAGACATAAAGGAGGGCCTCAGAAAGTTTTGGGACTCCTACTCAGTGCAAGGGCTAAAAAAACATTTACCTTTTCGGACTGACTGACCTTCATTTCTTAAAGTAATGATGGCCACTCGTTTTTCTTTACTTAGCTGCTTTTTTCTTGCCATAATACAAATTCTAAGGGTGGCTTTGCACGTTGCAACATCGCACGTGCGATGTCGGTGGGGTCAAATCGAAAGTGACGCACATCCGCCGTCACTTTCGACATCGTAGTGTGTAAAGTCTAGATGATACGATTAACGAGCGCAAAAGCATCGTTATCGTATCATCGGTGCAGGCTCCGACTTTTTCATAATTACGCTGCCGCGACAGGTCTGATGTAGTTCCTCGTTCCTGCGGCAGCACACATCGCTGTGTATGAAGCCGCAGGAGCGAGGAACATCACCTTACCTGCTGCCGGCGGCTCTACGGAAGGAAGGAGGTGGGCGGGATGTTTACATCCTGCTCATCTCCGCCCCTCCGCTCCTATTGGCCGCCTGCCGTGTGACGTCGCTATGGTGCCGCACGACCCGTCCCCTTAGGAAGGAGGCGGGTCGCCAGCCAGAGCGACGGTCGCAGGGCAGGTGACAGCATGTGAAGCTGGCGTAGCGATAATGTTCGCTACGCCAGCTATCACAAGATATCGTACCTGCGACGGGGGCGGGGACTATCGCCCGCGACATCGCAGCATCGGCTTGCGATGTCGCATTGTGCAAAGCCCGCCTAACAGTCTATTCAGTAGGACTATCAGCTTTGTATCCACCAGACTTATGCACAACACAACTGATGGTCCCAACCCCATTTATAAGGCAAGAAATCCCACTTCTTAAACCTGACAGGACACACCTATGAAGTGAAAAACATTTCCGGTGATGTGAGGCAAATCCCGGGATATGAAGATGAATTATGACTCCAGTCATAATCCCTCATCACTCCCTGGCAGTGCCCCCTCCCTTCTTGTTCTCAGTGTTCCACTTACACCTCCATGGCCATGTCCTGTGATATGGAGATGAGGTGGTGTGGGAACAATGGACACAGGATGACTCCCTGCCGTGACCCTGTAGTGGGGGCTGCTAGCTAGTTAGCAAGGCTATGGAAATAGCTAGACAGAACGACTCCAGTAAAAAATGGTTCATATCTCGCAAGCCATATTTCCGATAAATATGGCAACCATAAAAATGGTGTCTCCGCATGCGGACGATGCCGGCACACCCTTTTTATGGGAGCAGGACATTGGGAAATGCCCCAGGCGTGATATCAGCCAATGGGGAACTGGCAGACAGGTCATGAGTCCCCTCGTTCTGTAGCTAAATTCATAACTGTCACAATGAGAGCATTGGCGTCCGCCTACGACGCTCCCAGGCAAAGTTATGGCCATATTCCATGTTGTGGATTTTGTCCATAACTCCAGCCAGGGGTGGAGCAGTGCTCCCTCTGAGGTCACGAAGGTAGGAGGGGACCTGGATTTGTCCAGGTTGATAACCCTACTTCGGCCATTTTCCAGTGTTCTTTCGCTGGGGGTCACGTGCAGGAAACATCTGCGGGAGTTCCTAGAAACCTGGTCTACAGCGCCCCCCTGTGGCCAGACGCACAAGGTAACTGAGTGAATTGCATACCTGTTTGTAAACCATGCTTTATCTGTAACTGTACTCTGACATATGTATATTCTGTAGATTCCCTATTGTATATATTGTAGTTTCTAGTGTGCTTTAGGCTGATTAAATTATATAATTAATCTTGGGCTGTTCTGTTATCTCGATCTTGAATCCCACGTCTGTGTGTTCGGCTAATAGTTACCGTGAAGCGGTTGGTGGCAGCGAGTTTGTGCCAAGGATTATTGTGGGGAGGCCAGTGAGATTCGGGGAGATTTTATATATTCCGCCCGCGGAGGTCGGGGGAATATATACCCTACTCTCACCGGGGACCCTTCAATAATCGGCATAAGTAGTATAGCGGCCTCCTTGCGTATTGTCGGGCAATTCCATAATTGGCCTGACTATAAGAGGGGCGCTAGAGAGCGCGTCACGTGCTCTGTCTGTCGGTCGGGAGGTATAAAGGAGGGGTGACCCCCACTTGTTACCCCCGATTGTGACGTACTGGTAGCCAGCGCGGGGGATTTCTGAGTGACCCCCCGGTGGTTTGTGACATATTGGTGGCATAGCGGTGGGATCGAGATAATAGTGTGTGTGAGTGTGAGACCCATACTCCCAGACACTAAAGACTGCCTGCAGCAGCTGTGGCTGCTGGGGTCTTCAGACTAGCTCAACACTAGAGTGTCAGAGTGCAGATACTGTAAGGTGTGTGGAGGCATCAGGTGTCAGTTCTGTGTCAGTGACCAAAAGTCTGCAAGAATGGCTGATGGCACCAGGAGCAGAGCTATGCAACTGGCCAATGCTAAGGCAGGAGCCGAAGAGAGGGAGGACGGTGCTGTGGACAGCAATGAGGAGGTTGCCCACGAGTCCTCCAGGAGCTCGACGCCAGAAAACCGTTCTGCCGAGGACATTGCACAACCTGGCAATTATGGACAAGATGAGGAGCAGCTCACCCAAGGTTCCTCAACGAGCCAGATGCCAGCCCTCCGCTCTGAAAGGGACAGTGAATCGCCTAGCTCTGCAGCGTGCCGCAGATCACCACGTGCCATTCCACCGAGCCTGGGAGGCTCGGATAGCCTTCTTCAAATGGCTATGGCCCTTCTCCAGGCTGGAGACCAGAAGGGCTACAAGGAACTCCTGGCAGAGCGCAGGGCAGAGCGGCAGGCAGCGCGTGACGCTGAGGCTGCGGAGCGGCACGCAGAGCGTGAGGCTGCGGAGCGAGAGCGGCAGGCAGCGCGTGAAGAGCGAGAGCGAGAGCGACAGGCAGACCGTGACTACCAGCTGCAGCTAGCTCAGCTCCGGCCCTCATCAGCCACACGTGACCTTCGAGACACCAAACTTCCAAAGGTCCGTGTTGAGGACTTCCCAGTGCTGGAGAAGGATGGAGACTTGGACTCTTTCTTGACTGCTTTTGAACGGACTTGCCTGCAGCACCATCTGGACAAGGACCAGTGGGCCAAATACCTGACCCCCCGTTTAAGGGGTAAGGCCCTGGATATCCTTGGGGACTTGCCTGCTGAGGCAGATCAGGGCTACGACACCATCAAGCGGGCCCTGATCCAACAGTACAACCTCACTCCAGAGTCCTACCGCAAGAAGTTCCGGAGCCTACAGAAGGGACCAAAGGACTCCTGGGCTGACCACCGGCGGGCACTTGCCCGAGCTGCCGACCACTGGACCCAAGGCCTGCAGCTTTCCACCGGACCGGAGATCCTGGACTTGTTCATCACGGAGCAACTCTTGTGGAACTGCCCTGAGGATCTCCGCCAGTTCATCCGAGACCAGAAGCCAAAGGGGTCCACGGCTACAGCTGCCCTTGCCGATGACTACACCAACAACCGGGCCCCTGAGGCCAGGAGAGCGGCCACCAGCAGCACCTGGAGAGGGGGTAAGATGAATTCTGCGACTGCCCCACCTGCCCCTAGACTGCAGGGGGTGTCCCCCTCAACTCCCCTCTCCAGGCCCGTGGCGGAACCAAGACGGTGCCACCAGTGCAACCTACCTGGACACTTCAAGGCCATGTGCCCTCAGCGTCCCAAGGCCCCGGCTCCGTCCCCGTCCCAAGGGCCGCCCAAGGTGTATTGTGTGGGTGGGGGGTGGTGGTAGGTCCCTGGACAGCTTCCAACCTGTCACCGTCGGCCGGTCTGTGACCATAGGACTGCGAGACAGCGCCTCGGAGGTGACTCTGGTGCGGCCTGAGATGGTGTCCCCCCAAGACTTGATCCCTGGAAAAACCCTCGCTGTCTCCGGGATTGGAGGCACTGACCCGGCGCTGCCTGTTGCTGACATTTATGTGGACTGGGGCGCAGGGCGGGGGGTGAGGGAGGTGGGGGTAACTGATCGGATCCCTGCAAACGTGCTACTTGGGACAGATTTGGGGCAGATAACCTCCCAGTTTGGGCCCCCCCCAAGGGCTGAACCTTCAGCCCGTACTGACATGACTCCTAACAATGTTAATGTGTTATCTATGAATGATGTAAGGGAGGAGGGAGTGAACTCTGATATTTCTGCTTGCATAGACACCATAGACACACACTCAGCTGCAGCTGTGACAGGGGAGGGGGTCAGAGAAAGGTGTGACAATGCCTCTACAAGTAACCAGCCTGTGAGCTGGGATCTGTTGCCCTCTGCAGGGATAAGCAGAGAGCAGGGTGCTGCAGGGGGAGGACCAGTGTGTGGGGTGGGGGCTACCACAGCAAATGTGGGGTCCCCAGAGATTTCACAGCGGGGTTCTGTTGCTGCAGGAGGGGAACAGGCAGGTGAGATTGGGGCCGGTCCAGGAGCGGAAGTGCTCCCAGGTAAGATCTCGGTGCATGGTTCCCCCACAACCGGGGTGTCAGGAAGCCAGGTAGGTCTGCCTGAACCGGCGACTTGGTCAGGAACGGAGGAGGAGCAGGCACGACCCACGGTCGCAGCGGCTGTGGCCGCTGTCACCCGCAGTGGGAGTGCTGGAAGCCAAGGGGCCTCCCGGAGGTCCGATAGCTCTTCCCCTTCTGACCAAGTGGCAGCCGAGTCAGGTGGAGGCCGGGACACAGGTCCCGGGGTACTGACTGAAGATGTGACAGTCTCGTCGATTCTGGCCACATCTAGTCAGGGGTTTCAGGCAGCGTTAGAAGCTGACGACAGCCTGAAAGCTCTTAAGGAGCAGGCGGCACAGCCTCCCTCGGACTCGGACCCGGAGCGAGTGGTCTGGGACCAAGGACGGCTGTACCGGGCCACGGTCCAGCAGGGTTCACCGGAGGCGTGGCCCAGGGACCGACAGTTGGTGGTACCCTATCCGTTCCGGACGGAGTTGTTGCGGATCGCACATGAGATTCCGATGGCCGGACACCTAGGGATCGCTAAGACCAAGGCCAGGTTAAACCAGCATTTCTACTGGCCAAAAATGGGGGCCGATGTGGCTGCCTACTGCCGTTCGTGTGAAACCTGTCAGAGAGTGGGGAAGGCGGGGCCACGCCCCAAAGCCCCACTAGTATCTCTGCCAATCATCGATGAGCCTTTCAGGAGGGTGGCTGTGGATCTGGTCGGCCCGCTGGCCATCCCCAGCAGCTCCGGGAAACGCTTCCTACTGACGGTAGTGGACTATGCCACCCGGTACCCAGAAGCAGTGGCCTTGTCGTCCATTCGGGCTGACAAGGTGGCCACCGCATTGCTGGAGATTTTCTCCCGAGTGGGTTTTCCCCAGGAAATGCTCACTGACCGGGGGACCCAATTCATGTCCCAGCTGATGGAGGCCCTCTGTAAGCAAGTCCAGGTGCGACATCTGGTGGCCAGCCCGTACCATCCACAGACTAATGGCCTGTGCGAGCGGTTCAATGGCACCTTAAAGCAGATGCTTAAGATGTTGGTCGACTCCCATGGGCGTGACTGGGAGCGGTATCTCCCACACCTGTTATTTGCTTACCGGGAGGTTCCACAGGCCTCAACAGGATTCTCACCGTTTGAGCTCCTGTACGGGCGACGTGTGCGGGGCCCCCTGGCTCTGGTGAAAGAGGCTTGGGAAGGGGATTTGGCCACCCCTGGAGTGTCGGTTATCGAGTATGTCATGCGCTTCCGGGACAAAATGCAGGCCTTGACGCAACTGGTACACGACAATATGGCTCAAGCCCGGGCCGATCAGAAGCGTTGGTACGACCAGAACGCTTGTGAGAGGACCTACCAAGTGGGTCAAAAGGTGTGGGTACTGGTCCCCGTACCACAGGACAAGCTTCAGGCAGCCTGGGAAGGCCCATACCTCGTGTACCAGCAGCTCAACCCTGTGACGTACCTGGTCACCCTGGACCCTGCCCGTGGAAGGCGGAAGCCCTTCCATGTGAACATGATGAAGGCACATCATGAGCGGGAGGCATGTGCGCTCCCCGTGTGCAACCTGCCCGAGGAGGGAGAAGCGGAAACCCTCTTGGATATGCTAGCCCAGGTTAGGGCAGGCGGATCCATTGAGGATGTGGAGGTTGGCCACCAGCTCTTGGAAGACCAACGGTCCCAGCTGTGGGCCACCCTCCTCCCCTTCCGGGGGTTGTTTACCAACCAGCCCGGAAGGACTGACTTGGCTGTCCATCACGTGGACACTGGGGATCATCCCCCGATCCGGCGTTCAGCATATCGGGTCTCCCTGGAGGTGCAGCAACACATGCGCCAGGAGATTGACGAGATGCTGAAGCTGGGGGTGATCCAGGCATCCAACAGCGCTTGGGCCTCGCCTGTAGTCCTCGTCCCTAAGAAGGACCGAACCACTCGGTTCTGCGTGGACTACAGGGGGCTCAATGCTGTCACGGTCGCCGATGCGTACCCAATGCCACGCATCGATGACCTGCTCGATCAGTTGGCCGGGGCTCAGTACCTGACCATCATGGATCTGAGCCGGGGATATTGGCAGATCCCCCTGACTCGCAAGGCCAGGGAACGCTCTGCCTTTATTACCCCATTTGGACTGTACGAGTCCACGGTGATGCCATTCGGGATGAGGAATGCCCCTGCCACTTTCCAGCGGATGGTCAACACCCTGCTCAAGGGACTTGAAGGGTACGCGGCCGCGTACCTGGATGACATTGCCGTCTTCAGTCCCACCTGGGAGGACCACCTAGAGCATCTAGCACAGGTGCTCAGGCGGATCCACCGGGCAGGTTTGACCATCAAGCCGGGAAAGTGTCAGCTGGCCATGAGCGAGGTCCAGTACCTCGGTCACCGGGTAGGTGGGAGAACACTGAAGCCCGAGCCTGAGAAAGTGGAAGCCATCGCATCCTGGCCCACCCCCAGGACCAAGAAGCAGGTGATGTCCTTCTTGGGGACCGCTGGGTACTATAGGAGGTTTGTTCCATGCTATAGTAGCCTGGCAAAGCCCTTGACGGACCTCACCAAGAAGAAGCTGCCCTCTGCAGTCGATTGGACAATGGACTGCGAGACAGCCTTCCGGGCCCTAAAGGACGCCCTGTCCAGCCCGCCCGTGCTACAGGCAGCCGACTTCACGCGGCCGTTTGTAGTACAGACCGACGCCAGTGACTTCGGCCTCGGTGCGGCGCTCAGCCAGGTGGACTCTGCGAGCCAAGAGCACCCAGTCTTGTACCTGAGCAGGAAGCTGTTACCAAGGGAAGTTGCCTATTCCACGATGGAGAAGGAGTGCCTGGCCATAGTGTGGGCCCTGCAGCGTCTGCAACCCTATCTATACGGGCGCCACTTCATCGTGGAGACGGACCACAATCCCCTCAGCTGGTTGCACACCGTCTCTGGGACGAATGGGCGATTGTTGCGATGGAGCCTTGCGCTCCAGCAATACAACTTCACCATTCGCCACAAAAGGGGCCGTGACCACGGTAACGCAGACGGGCTGTCCCGACAAGGAGAGGTCGCGGACGGGCGCACGGGGGAACACCGGAGTGTGCTGCCCCCTAGCGCCCTCAAAAGGGGGGAGGTGTGAGGCAAATCCCGGGATATGAAGATGAATTATGACTCCAGTCATAATCCCTCATCACTCCCTGGCAGTGCCCCCTCCCTTCTTGTTCTCAGTGTTCCACTTACACCTCCATGGCCATGTCCTGTGATATGGAGATGAGGTGGTGTGGGAACAATGGACACAGGATGACTCCCTGCCGTGACCCTGTAGTGGGGGCTGCTAGCTAGTTAGCAAGGCTATGGAAATAGCTAGACAGAACGACTCCAGTAAAAAATGGTTCATATCTCGCAAGCCATATTTCCGATAAATATGGCAACCATAAAAATGGTGTCTCCGCATGCGGACGATGCCGGCACACCCTTTTTATGGGAGCAGGACATTGGGAAATGCCCCAGGCGTGATATCAGCCAATGGGGAACTGGCAGACAGGTCATGAGTCCCCTCGTTCTGTAGCTAAATTCATAACTGTCACAATGAGAGCATTGGCGTCCGCCTACGACGCTCCCAGGCAAAGTTATGGCCATATTCCATGTTGTGGATTTTGTCCATAACTCCAGCCAGGGGTGGAGCAGTGCTCCCTCTGAGGTCACGAAGGTAGGAGGGGACCTGGATTTGTCCAGGTTGATAACCCTACTTCGGCCATTTTCCAGTGTTCTTTCGCTGGGGGTCACGTGCAGGAAACATCTGCGGGAGTTCCTAGAAACCTGGTCTACAGCGCCCCCCTGTGGCCAGACGCACAAGGTAACTGAGTGAATTGCATACCTGTTTGTAAACCATGCTTTATCTGTAACTGTACTCTGACATATGTATATTCTGTAGATTCCCTATTGTATATATTGTAGTTTCTAGTGTGCTTTAGGCTGATTAAATTATATAATTAATCTTGGGCTGTTCTGTTATCTCGATCTTGAATCCCACGTCTGTGTGTTCGGCTAATAGTTACCGTGAAGCGGTTGGTGGCAGCGAGTTTGTGCCAAGGATTATTGTGGGGAGGCCAGTGAGATTCGGGGAGATTTTATATATTCCGCCCGCGGAGGTCGGGGGAATATATACCCTACTCTCACCGGGGACCCTTCAATAATCGGCATAAGTAGTATAGCGGCCTCCTTGCGTATTGTCGGGCAATTCCATAATTGGCCTGACTATAAGAGGGGCGCTAGAGAGCGCGTCACGTGCTCTGTCTGTCGGTCGGGAGGTATAAAGGAGGGGTGACCCCCACTTGTTACCCCCCGATTGTGACGTACTGGTAGCCAGCGCGGGGGATTTCTGAGTGACCCCCCGGTGGTTTGTGACAGTGACTACCTCTTGAAGCTCATCAAGAGAATGCCAAGAGTGTGCAAAGCAGTAATCAAAGCAAAAGGTGGCTACTTTGAAGAACCTAGAATATAAGATATATATCTATATAAGATATATACATATTTTCAGTTGTTTCACACTTTTTTGTTAAGTATTTCATTCCACATGTGTTAATTCATAGTTTTGATGCCTTCAATGTGAATCTACAATTTTCAGAGTCATGAAAATAAAGAAACTGTTTGAATGAGAAGGTGTGTCCAAACTTTTGGTCTGTACTGTATATATTTATTTATTGAGCCGTTTTCTTGTTTTCAAAAGTGATTCTTGCAGAGCAATCTGTTTATCTCCGAATGAACGCTTGTTTTTGGGTCGGATGTTCTAGCTATATCTCATCATCATATAGCTCTTATTCTTTTTCTTCTCCTTGTTGGTGGTGCTGCTGGCATGAGGATTAATTTTCATTTTTTCTTTACAAATTATTTTCTGTCATAAACATGAGTCCCATGATATGAGCCACACAGAGCTCACGCTTACGCATTTCGGATTGCTCCTTAATAATCCTGGACTACACTCACATCCCAGCTAAGGTTAACCCAATACCTTTACAGATAAGGAGCCTGGCCACTAGAGTCCTGTCATCTGGCTCCTATTGTCAAGGGCCACTCAGTTCAAGGAT
Source organism: Anomaloglossus baeobatrachus (assembly GCF_048569485.1). Lineage (NCBI taxonomy): Eukaryota > Metazoa > Chordata > Amphibia > Anura > Aromobatidae > Anomaloglossus > Anomaloglossus baeobatrachus. The sequence goes on along the minus strand of NC_134360.1, from coordinate 187,080,863 downwards.
CAGTCTTTTGTTTCAATGCTGTATATACTCTTAATCTATGTCAACGATTGAGGTTCATACTATCTCACTTGCTGTCTCTTCTCTTTTTCCTTTGTTGCCACAAATCACCCACTGTATGCAACCTATACGACCAACCGACGTCAGTCACTTTTGCTCACTAAGTCTTCACTGACTACCCACGAATGAACAGTGAATTTCCCTTTCATTTGACCACACCCACTACTTTTGACCCTGCTGTCTGTTGCTGGGCAGATGTCTATTCCCTTACATTACCATTATTACCTATAACACTGCTATACATTATGCAATATACAGGCAAACATCTCAGTACATTAAAATTCACACTACACAATATTCACAAAAGATGCAAGACATTGATTACATTATACTGTCCAACATTACAATGATGCAATTGGTGTCTTCAGGGGCAGGAATGTGACAGCCATAGTCCAGAACATTTACACATATACTGGTAGCGAGTCTCCTAACAGAGCATGACAGCTTCATATATTTCTAGGAGGCTCTCATGCTTGGGTGGAGAATCCATGCATTGCTGTCTTTGAGTGGACTGAGATCCATGGATGCCTTTTAAGGCCAAGTTCACACAACCATATAAAATATCATCAGAGTTTCATCCAGAAAACTCATATAATACTTTTCTCACTTGCCATCTTTGTGCTACCCTAGTGCAATCCGTTTCTTTACAGCAACAGCTATTAATAAATTACAAGACTATTTACCATTTCCTTTGTTACAGAATTGCAATATATGTGAAAAAATGGATACTATACCGTGACAACCCTTGCTTTTTGTGCAACCATAGACTTCAATAGGTGAGTCTCATCTGACACATGCAGATTCGGAAAGTGATGTACTTTTTTTAGAGGAGTCATATGAACAAGTGTTATCGTCATAGTCTTGCTCTCACCAGTGCAGTCTGTTATTGTCACGGTCGTCTTCCTTTGACAAGCTCAGGCTCTGAGTCTCTTATTACCATCTGAGACTCTAAACATTAAATGAGTTTTTTCCTTTTGGCATGCACGGAGTTAATGTCAGTTTTCTTGCTAGCAGCAAGGTCACCCCTGCTCAGGTGATTCCGCTGATAACCACTCCCAACCTGGATAAATACCCTCTGCTCCTATCAGAGGGTGCCGGTCATTCAGGATTCATTATGAAGCTTGGCCTGGAGCTGGAAGTAGGTGTTTGCTGCCGCTGTCGTCTTCAGTTGTTTGGCGTGGGTGAACCCTGTTGTTTAGTTACCTACCTCTTACCTTATTAACCCCCTATACACCTTCTTGTAGTCCCCCTGGTGTTTATTTTTGGGGTGCGTGAGTTTTCTTGTCCCCCTAGTCTGTGTTGTTTGTCGGTGGGGTTTTCTGACTACTCTCCTGGCCGTACCCTTGGGTGGTGGGTGTGGAGGGTCTTGAACAGGAGATAGGGATATGCTGGAGGCTCAGACCTCACTAGCATCGAGTGTACCTCTGGGTTGATGGTCAGCTCAGGATCCTACCTAGTTTGAGGGTCAGCTTAGGGGTCCCTGTCCAGTCACATCATAGCCACCAGCGTGACAGTTATTTAATAACTTAACCATACTCTAGCCTACATACAGTTGCCTTAACTTTGCTTAATGATCTGGAGCACACTGTCTATGTGTGAGCAGGATGTTGCTTTTACAATGTAAGACTTTGGAGCCTTGTGATGATTCATAGACTAACACAATAAAAGGGACATCTGATGTGATTCAGCAAGTTGAAATTTCAGTAACATGACTGCGAAGGAGACTTGAAATGAGGGATGACAGCAATCGGTAAGTATATTAATGCTCGTACAGTACATTACATACGCATTTAGACAGATTTAGGAAAAAAAGATTTGCGGAAGGGCTTCTTTAATAATTATGTAATCACAAGGCTTGTTCCGACCAGTTTATTTTCATGTATCTAGACTAGAGATGAGCGAACCAGTCGCGGTTCGGCTCGAGGTCGGTTCGCCGAACGGAGCTCCCGTTCGAGTTCGGTTCGTCGAACGTTCGACGAACCGAACTCGAACTGCATAGGAAACAATGGCAGGCAATCACAAACACATAAAAACACCTAGAAAACACCCTCAAAGGTGTCCAAAAGGTGACAAACAACTCACAACACAAACACATGGGAAAGTGACAAGGACAAATTCTCATGTGAAAACAAAACAGCGTTACGAGGAAAAAGAGGACGAGACACGGATATAGGCATGGCATGCCCTTCTAAAATCATGTAAAACACCGCAAGGTGACTCCAATCGGAGTCTCCCTTTTTTCCAAAAATTGTGCCCCACACACACCCACCCATTCAGTGGCAGCACTTGTGCCCTAGTTGTACACTTCACAGCTAGATTTGCATCAAGCACATTCAAAAATACGCCATACTTAACCGTCCCCAGGATGACACCGGGGAAGGTAGCAAAGTCTTTCCTGATCCCAGCTCTGTTCATCTTGGATTATTTTTAAAAACAATGTAAGCAAGGGTTACTCCAAGTGGAGTCTCCCTTTTTTTCCAAAAATTGTGCCCCACACACACCCACCCATTCAGTGGCAGCACTTGTGCCCTAGTTGTACACTTCACAGCTAGATTTGCATCAAGCACATTCCAAATCCACAAGCATTTACTCTCCCCAGGATGACACAGGGGTAGTAAATTCCTGGTGGATCCATGACTTGTTCATTTTGATGAACGTTAGTCTGTCCACATTGTCACTGGACAGACGCGTGCGCTTATCTGTCAGCACACACCCAGCAGCACTGAAGACACGTTCAGAGACAACACTGGCAGCTGGACACGACAAAATCTCCAAGGCGTAACTGGAGAGCTCTGGCCATTTTTCTAGATTTGAAGCCCAAAATGAGCAAGGCTCCATTTGCAAAGTCATGGCATCGATGATCATTTGGAGATACTCCTGTATCATCCTCTCCAGCCGTTGACTATGTGTCAGACTTGTTGTCTCTGGTGGCCTTGCAAAGGACGGTCTAAAAAAATTATGAAAAGATTCCATAAAATTGCTGTTACCAGCACCAGATACAGTCCTACTGGTACGGGTAGACTGTTGAAGATGACGAGACCGTCCCATGTTTGTCAAGTTACAACTTGGAAATTCACTCCCTGCACCTGCACGGTTGTTTGGTGGAAAAGCCGAGCTAAGATCGAGTAACAGCTTCTGCTGATACTCCTGCATACGTGCGTCCCTTTCTATGGCTGGAATTATGTCACAAAATTTAGACTTGTACCGGGGATCTAATAGTGTGGCAAGCCAGTAGTCATCATCACTTCAAATTTTGACAATACGAGGGTCATGTTGGAGGTAGTGCAACAAGAAGGCACTCATGTGTTTTGCGCAGGCATGCAGACCAAGTCCACGCTGTGTTTGTGGCATAGAGGTGCTACTCGTTCTTTCTTCCTCTGACATCTCCCCCCAACCTCTTTCAACTGAAATTTGACCAAGGTCTCCCTCATCCGCTGAGTCTTACATGTCCATGGACAGTTCGTCCTCCATTTCTTCATGTTCTCCTGCACCTTCCTCAACATTTCGCCTGCTACTATGCGCTCTTGTAGATCCCTGTCTCCCATGGTCTTATGCCTGCCGCGTTGGTGATGATGAACGTCTGGACCTTGGTGATGTTGTTGTCCCTTGCGCATATGAATCCTCCTGTAGTTCCTCCCCTTCCTGTTGTCCCACCCCCTGACTCCGAATAGTGTTTAGCGTGTGCTCCAGCATGTAAATGACTGGAATTGTCATGCTGATAATGGCATTGTCAGCGCTAAACATATTCGTCGCCATGTCGAAACTCTGCAGAAGGGTGCATAGGTCCTTGATCTGAGACCACTCCATCAGGGTGATCTGCCCCACCTCTGCATCTCGTTGGCCCAGGCTATACGTCATGACGTATTGCACCAGGGCTCGGCGGTGCTGCCACAGTCGCTGTAACATGTGGAGAGTCGAATTCCAGCGTGTCGCCACATCGTATTTCAGGCGATGAACCGGCAGGCCGAAAGACTTCTGGAGCGATGCAAGTCGCTCAGCTGCGGCGGTTGAACGGCGGAAGTGAGCAGACAGTTTTCGTGCCCTGGTCAGAAGGCCATCTAGGCCGGGATAGTGTGTTAAAAATTGCTGGACAACAAGGTTCAACACGTGAGCCATACAAGGCACGTGTGTCACCTTGCCCAGGCGAAGGGCCACACCCAGGTTTGCAGCATTTTCGCACACGGACTTACCAGGCTGCAGGTTGAGTGGAGACAACCATTTATTAAACTCGGACCGCAGAGCTGACCACAACTCCTCAGCTGTGTGACTCCTATTACCAAGACATGTCAAGCTAAAGACCGCCTGATGCCGTTGCGCTCTGCTGCCAGCATAGTAATGAGGGGTGCGTGATTCCTTCTGTGCAGTGAGAACGCTGGTGGCCTGACCAGGCAGGCTTGGGGCGGAGGTGGAGGACACAGATGAGGTGGAGGAGGTAGAAGCAGTGGCGGAACTTGGACAGACAGAGGCTTGACACACAAGTCGTGGGGATGGCAAGACTTGTGCAGCAGACCCTTCACCATCTATCACCATAGTTACCCAGTGCCCAGTCAGCGACATGGAACGTCCCTGTCCATGCTTACTGGTCCAAGTATCGGTGGTGAAATGCACCCGTTCACACACAGAGTTTCTCAAGGAAGCGGTGATGTTGTGTGCGACATGCTGGTGTAGCGCGGGCACACCTTTCTTAGAGAAGTAGTGGCGACTAGGCATCTGGTACTGGGGCACAGCGACAGACATAAGGTCTCTAAAATCCTGTGTGTCCACTAGGCGGAAAGGCAGCATTTCGGTAGCCAACAGCTTACAGAGGGATAGAGTCAACCTCTTAGCTTTGTCATGGGTCGGAGGAAATGGCCTTTTATTTGTCCACATCTGAGGGACATAGATCTGGCTGCTGTGTGTAGACGGTGTTGAGTAGGGTGTCCCTGGAAAAATGCAGGTTTGTGAGGAAAGTGCAGGTGGAGACATGATGTTGCCTTCATCCAACGTTGGTGCTATCGATGTCTGAGAGAGCTGTACACACTCACTTGTTTCCCATTCCAAACCAACTGACGACCTACCAAGCAAACTGCCTGTTGCGATTACAGTGGTGGAAGTTGTGCGTGGAAAACCAGGTGTGACAGCTGTCCCCACAGTCCTAGAAGATGAAGAGCGCGCGGATGCACTGGAAGGGGCAGGCCGTGGATGGTTCGCTCCGCTAGGCCGCATTGCAGCACGGTGAACTTCCCACTGGGACCTATGATATTTATTCATGTGACGATTCATGGAAGAAGTTGTCAAACTGCTGAGGTTTTGACCTCTACTAACAGAATCACGACAAATTTTACACATCACATAATTTGGGCGATCTTTTTCTATGTCAAAAAAGGACCAGGCTAGGCAAGGCTTAGAGGGCATGCGACTCGCTGAGCCCCCCCGACTAGTGCTCAGAGGCAGAGTGGTGGCTGATGATGCAGTTGTAGACGTGCTACCAGTGCTCCGACTTTGTCCAGGAAGGCGCAAGGTAACTTCGTCGTCGGTTGCATCCTCCTCCACCGCCTCTGTTGACCTCCTCGAGTGCCTGACTGGGGGTTGACAGTAGGTGGGATCTAGAACTTCATCATCAATTGTTGTGTTTGCACTCCCCTCTCCCTCAGACCGAGCCTCTTCTTGCCCTGACCGAATATTTAAGTGGTCATCCCAATCTGGTATCTGCGTCTCATCGTCATCAGTATGTTCCTCATTGTCTATAACCACAGGTGTTACAGTTTGTGAAAAGGGTCAACATTATGCTCAGAAACTTGGTCCTCCCGGCCTCAATCAGAGTCACAATGGTTCTGGGCATCACTACTGCAGACCATTTCCTGGTCTGTACTCACTGTAGCTTGGGAGCAGACCTCTGATTCCCAGGCTATAGTGTGACTGAACAGCTCTGCAGACTCAGCCATCTCAGTTCCACCATACTGTGCAGGGCTGATGGAGACTTCAGAGCTGGGAGAAAGCAAGTTTGATTGGGATGACAACTCAGAGGACTGGTATTTTTTGGATGCGGTACTTGAGGTGGCTGACAGGGCACTTGTTGGACCACTTGAGATCCATTCAAGCATTTTCCTTTTTTGGCCATCATCTACCTTTGTTCCTGTTGTTTGTGTCCGTAAAAAAGGGAGCACATCAGATTGTCCACGGTAAGTAGTAGACATCTTACTTTTGCTGGTAGATGGTCTATCTTCAGCAGATGATAATGGAGCTTTGCCACCTTCCCCACGGACAAACCCTTTTTTTCCTTTTCCACCATGCCTCTTCCCCTTTCCACCAGCGTCTGTCATTTTGCCACTCATGTTGATTGCGACAAGATTGTGCACTGAAAATGTGGTAGTAAAAATTGAGAGGTGGTGTAGATTGCAGGTGTGGTCTAGCTTTATTAACAGCAGAATAATAAAGAATAAATATCCCTGACAATGCAACTATGGCCCTTAAACTGGCAGCATAAATTGCTAGTATAATGGCTTAGTTATAATGAGTTTGAGTGTGCAATGCAGCCAGATGTGCTGCAAATATCTTTGCACTACTGGGACTATACAGTAGTCCAACAGCCACGTTTAGGATGCCACTAAGTTCACTGAGTGTTTGCTAGTATAATGGCTTAGTTATAATGAGTTTGAGTGTGCAATGCAGGCAGACATGCTGCAAATATCTGTGCACTACTGGGACTATACAGAAGTCCAATAGCCACGTTTAGGATGCCACTAAGTTCACTGAGTGTTTGCTAGTATAATGGCTTAGTTATAATGAGTTTGAGTGTGCAATGCAGGCAGACGTGCTGCAAATATCTTTGCACTACTGGGACTATACAGAAGTCCAATAGCCACGTTTAGGATGCCACTAAGTTCACTCAGTGTTTGCTAGTATAATGGCTTAGTTATAATGAGTTTGAGTGTGCAATGCAGCCAGACGTGCTGCAAATATCTGTGCACTACTGGGACTATACAGAAGTCCAATAGCCACGTTTAGGATGCCACTAAGTTCACTCAGTGTTTGCTAGTATAATGGCTTAGTTATAATGAGTTTGAGTGTGCAATGCAGCCAGACGTGCTGCAAATATCTTTGCACTACTGGGACTATACAGAAGTCCAATAGCCACCTTTAGGATGCCACTAAGTTCACTGAGTGTTTGCTAGTATAATGGCTTAGTTATAATGAGTTTGAGTGTGCAATGCAGGCAGACGTGCTGCAAATATCTGTGCACTACTGAGACTATACAGAAGTCCAATAGCCACGTTTAGGATGCCACTAAGTTCACTGAGTGTTTGCTAGTATAATGGCTTAGTAACAATGAGTTGGAGTGTGCAAAGGGCAGGAGGGTACAGTGGCAGGGTTGTGGGTCTCTGGGTAGAGGAAAGGAAGCCTGCCTTTCTATCCCTCCTAATGGGGAAATGCAGCGAGGAAATCCCTGACCTTAGCTACACAGACGCTGTCATCTTGTGTAGCTGTTAAACTCTGTTTTCAGGACCTGTCACCTATGGCTCTGACCCTGCCGGTATGAGCCCTTAAAAGGACTGATAGAAAGTGCTATCCCTAAGCTGTCCAGTGCTGTGTATGGAGCGTATACAGCTGTATCGGCGATAGGAGCTGCGCCAGTGATGTCTGACACCAAGGACGCAGAAGAGATAATGGCGTCCGGACGGGCAGATACTTGTTTTTATAATGCAGGGGCATGTGACATGGACATCCTATCACGCATGCCGTTGCTTCTCTGGCTAAAAGTCCACTTAGCTGTGTGTGTGTCTGGGATTGGCTGACATGCTGGCCCGACCCACTACACGCGCGCGCTTAGGGAAGGAAGACAAGGAAAAAAAAACAAAAATGGCGATCGCCATTATCCAAACAGCAGTGATCTGAATGCGCTGTTCCCGCACACTATACACTGAAATGTCATCATAGTGTGAGTCACAGAGTGACTTACACTATTACAGCGGAAAGCCAGCTAGGAATTAGCTGGGGTTTTTGCTGCTAGAACCGTTCTCGAACGTATCTAGAACTATCGAGCTTTTGCAAAAAAGCTCGAGTTCTAGTTCGATCTAGAACAGCCCCCAAAATCACTCGAGCCGCGAACTGGAGAACCACGAACCGCGAACCGCGCTCAACTCTAATCTAGACTTAGACACGAGACGAGCTATCGTGTGATGCATCGTCGGGGGTCACGGTTTTCGTGACGCACATCCGGCATTGTTCACGACGTGGTCTCGTTTGACACCTCCGAGTGACGCAGAATCACTCAAAAATCGTGAGTCGTGTACTAGTCACTCAGTTTTAAAAAATTGTTTAATTAAAATGGCGCCGGTTGTTCATTGTACCCGGGGTAGCACACATCGCTCCGTGTGACACCCCGCGAACGATGAACACAGCTTACCTGTGTCCCGCGGCTCCCGGTGGCTATGCGGAAGAAAGGAGGTGGGCGGGATGTTTACATCCCGCTCATCTCCGCCCTTCCGCTTCTATTGGCCGGGGGCTGTTTGACGTCGCTGTGACGCCGAATGTCCCTCCCCTTCAGAAAGAGGATGTTCGCCACCCACAGCGCGGTCGCTCAGCAGGTAAGTATGTGTGACGGGGGTTTCACGACTTTGTGCAACACGGGCAGCGATTTGGCCGTGACGGTTACGATCGATCGTGAAATCGCACGATCGGTCGACTTGTGTAAAGCCCGCATTAGACTGCCGCTGACCAATATAGTTTTGGCTTATCCAAAATTCTTGTATAATCAGTGTGCATAAAACTGTTATTGAAATAGCTATATTACAACACTTTGTGAATGTTTCACTACAATTTCTCCACATGCTACTTTATCACAAGAAGAATCAATTTTTTTCCGTATGCAAACTTCCCAGAAAAGCTCTACCGCCTTTTATTATGTCATTGAGCATGTAGCTAAAGGCACAAAAACAATGATGGTAAAATATATTAGAGCTGAGTATGTGAAGAACCGTAAGATTGTAGATATATAGATATATACCAGGTCTCCCTTCTTAAGCCAATGGTACTAATAAATAACATGTTTAATAAGATCACAGCCACAGGCGTATATTCTTAGCCGACATTCAGACAGGATTCATGGCTAAACTGGAATAGCTGAAAGACAACTGTGCAAATATTCGGCAGGAAATATCAGTCATTGCAACTTATCATCATTCTGATATTGCTGTATACAATTACACATCTTCAATGGTTTTTAAAGTCCTTAATACAAATGCAGACAATTATTTTGGCAAAGGAATAAGAGGATTCGATTTCATGTAGGCCCTCTTTTTGTGTTGTGTGCCAGTTGTCTCTGGGGCAGCTTCATTTTTCCTTTTTTTTTTTTTAGCCAAACAGTGACAACAAAGAGTTTACCAGGTGTAAATGCAAATCTCTTGTTGGTCTCAATCCTATTTTTATTTTTTTTTTCTATGGAGCTTTTTTTTGTCATATAATTTCATAGGTTTCATGTTTAACTGGACTCGTTAATTCTAAATTATAAAATCAGAAAAGTTATTGTTTCTTTAAAAACAACTCAAAACATTTTTTTTTTTTAGTTCACCCCTGCAGCCCCTGGGCGCTTTCCGTTTTTCCGTTTTTTTTGGCTCCCCTTCTTCCGAGAGCCTAACTTTTTTATTTTTCCATCAATCTTGCCATATATGAACTTGTTTTTTGCGGGACGAGTTGTACTTTTAAATGAAACCATAAGTTTTACCATATAATGCACTGGAAAACAGCAAAACAATTCCAAGTGGGGAAAAACTGCAAAAAAAGTGTGATCGCACAATAGTTTTTGGGATATTTTATTCACCATGTTCACTATATGGTAAAACTGATGTATTGTAGGGATGCCTGAGGTCGGTGCGATAGGTTTACTTGTATCTAAGGGGTTAAAAAAATTCACAAGCTTGTCCAATAAAAGTGGTGTACGTTTTGCGCCATTTTCCAAAACCTGTAGCATTCTCATTTATTGGGATCTATGGCTCAGTGATGGCTTATTTTTTGAGTCTCGAGCTGACATTTTTTAATGGTACCATTTTTGCGCAGATGTTACGCTTTCATCGCCTATTATTGCATTTTGCACAAAACTTGTGGTGACCAAAAAACGTAATTTTGGCGTTTGGAATTTTTTTTCCGCTACGCCATTTACCAATCAGATTAATTAATTTTACATTTTGATAGATCGGGCAATTCTGAATGCGGCAATACCAAATATGTGTATATTTTTTATTTGTAACCCTTTAATTTTCAATGCGATGAAAAAGGGGTGATTTGAACTTTTAGTTTTTTTTATTTTTTAAAACTTTTTTTTATTTTTTTTTTATTTTACTAGTTCTCCTAAGGATCAACAATCCGATCGCTCTGCCCTATCTGCTGATCACAGCTATACAGCTGTAAACAGCAGATATGCTCACTTTCTGCTTCACTCGGCACCGGGCGGAGTGAAACCGAAAGTAATTCATGTCAGCTACAGGAGTCATCACATGACCCTGTACTACCATGGCAACCACCAAAAGTCACGTGATCATGCATGTGACTTCCGGTGGAGGCGGTGGTAATTGAAAGTAATGGCTGAGCTCATATACACCTCGCTGCCAGACTTTGGCAGCGAGATGTAAGGGGTTAAAAGTTGCAGGTGGACGCGATTCCACTTGTAACTTGCAGGTGCACATGTCAGCTGTTAAAAACAGCTGATATGTGCGCGGATCGCCACGACCTGCCTACGGCAGGGGGCGGAGATTAACCTCTCACGATCCATGATGGATATATCTGTCATGGGTCGTGAAGGGGTTAAAAAGTTAAATTTGATTTGAAAATTAAATTTGAATATTGGTTCAGATACTAAAACATTTGAACCCAGCTACTTTTGTGTTGCTGAAAATAAATATTATGCTTAAATTGAGGAGGCTGCAATTACTTATGACAGTTTTCACGCAGGCTTAAAGAAAAATTGCAAACTTATTACTTCATCATATTGCATTGTTAGAAGCTAGTCTATTACATCATCTATTTAGTCTATTGAGCCTTCAGTATTCTTTCATCTTAGGGCGACCACTCAAAAAACGCCAAGTTAGCTCCTATAATATCCTAATTACAGTTGCATCACCTACTTTTATAAATGCTTTTTATGTTAGGTATACAGTCATGGCCAAATGTTTTGAGAATGACACCAAAATTATATTTTCACATGATCTGTTGCCCTCTGGTTTTTAATTGTGTTTGTCTGATGTTTACATCACATACAGAAATATAATTGCAATCATATTATGAGACCAAAAGGTTATATTGACAGTTAGAATGAGTTAATGCAGCAAGTCAATATTTGCAGTGTTGACCCTTCTTCTTCAGGACCTCTGCAATTCTCCCTGGCATGCTCTCAATCAACTTCTGGATCAAATCCTGACTGATAGCTGTCCATTCTTGCATAAGCAATGCTTGCATTTTGCCAGAATTTGTTGGTTTTTGTTTGTCCACCCGTCTCTTGATGATTGACCACAAGTTCTCAATGGGATTAAGATCTGGGGACTTTCCAGGCCATGGACCCAAAATCTCTATGTTTAGTTCCATAAGCCATTTAGTGATCACCTTTGCTTTATGGCAAGGTGCTCCATCATGCTGGAAAAGGCATTGTTGGGCACCAAACTGCTCTTGGCTAGTTGGGAGAAGTTGCTCTTGGAGGGCATTCTGGTACCATTCTTTATTCATGGCTGTGTTTTTAGGCAAGACTGTGAGTGAGCCGATTCCCTTGGCTGAGAAGCAACCCCACACATGAATCGTTTCAGGATGCTTAACAGTTGGCATGAGACAAGACTGGTGGTAGCGCTCACCTCTTCTTCTCCTAATAAGCTGTTTTCCAGATGTCCCAAACAATCGAAAAGGGGATTCATCTGAGAAAATGACTTTACCCCAGTCCTCAGCAGTTCACTCCCTGTACCTTTACTCCCTCAGTCGGTCCCTGATGTTTTTTCTGGAGAGAATTGGCTTCTTTGCTGCCCTCCTTGAAACCAGGCCTTGCTCAAGCAGTCTCCGCCTCACAGTGCGTGCAGAAGCTCTCACACCAGCCTGCTGCCATTGCTGAGCTAGCTCGGCACTACTGGTAGACCGATCCCGCAGCTGAAACAGTTTTAAGATACGGTCCTGGCATTTGCTGGTCCTTCTTGGGCGCCCTGGAGCCTTTTTGGCAACAATGGAAGCTCTCTCCTTGAAGTTCTTGATGATGCGATAGATTGTAGACTGAGGTGCAATCTTTGTAGCTGCGATACTCTTCCCTGTTAGGCCATTTTTGTGCAGAGCAATGACGGCTGCATGTGTTTCTTTAGAGATAACCATGGTTAACTGAAGAGAAACAATGATACCAAGCACCAGCCTCCTTTTAAAGTGTCCAGTGGTGTCATTCTTACTTAATTATGACTGATTGATCGCCAGCCCTGTCCTCATCAACACCCACACCTGTGTTAATGGAACAATCACTTAAGCAATGTTAGCTGCTCCTTTTAAGGCAGGAATGCAATGATGTTGAAATGTATTTGGGGGGTTAAAGTTCATTTTCTTAGCCAATATTGACTTTGCAAGTAATTACTGTTAAGCTGATCACTCTTTATGACATTCTGGAGTATATGCAAATTGCCATTAGAAAAACTTAAGCAGTAGACTTTGTAAAAATTAATATTTGTAGCATTCTCAAAACTTTTGGCCATGACTGTACCGTTTTTGGATTTCTTAGCATAGTGACATGTTTCTACATATTTTTTTTTCTCAGAAATACTTCATTCTTATTTTAACAAAGTGAATGGTTTTTACTAAATGAGAAGTAAGGGGTACTTTGCACACTACGACATCACAGCTGCGATGTCGGTGGGGTCAAATCGAAAGTGACACACATCCAGCGTCACTGTCGACATTGGAGTGTGTAAATCGTTTTTGATATGTTTAACGAGCGCAAAAGCGTCGAAATTGAATCATCGGTGTAGTGTCGGTCATTTCCATAATGTTGCGGCAGCAACAGGTACGATGTTGTTGCTCGTTCCTGTGGCAGCAGACATCGCTGTGTGAGAAGCCACAGGAGCGAGGAACATCTCATTACCTGCATCCCGCAGCTCACGCCGGCTATGCGGAAGGATGGAGGTGGGCGGGATGTTTACGTTCCGCTCATCTCCGCCCCTCTGCTTCTATTGGCCGCCTGCCATGTGACGTTGCTGTGACGTCGCACGACTCGCCCCCTTAGGAAGGAGGCGGTTCGCTGGCCAGAGCGGCGTCGCAGGGCAGGTAAGTGCATGTGAAGCTGCCGTAGTAATAATGTTCGCTACGGCAGCTATCACAAGATATCACAGCTGCGACGGGGGTGGGGACTATCATGCTCGGCATTGCTACAATCGGTTTGCGATGTCGTAGTGTGCAAAGTACCCCTAACTTTTGCGTCACAAAGGCGACACTTAACTACCATGATAAGGACTACAACCTGGATTTTATTTGCAGAATAGGAGATCAGGACAAGAGTTTTGCTCCACACATATACTACAATAAATGTCCATCACATCTTACCCAGTGGTTGCATGGGAAAAGACAATCTATGCCTTTTGCAGTCCCAATGATTTGGAGAGAGACAACCAATCATACTGCCAATTGCTATTTGTGCATTGTGCCACCCCCCAAATAGGAAAGGAGTTTCAAGCAGAACAAAGGTGACTTTACAGTTTCTAACCATTCCATCTGCAATACACCCAGTACCACATACAGAAGAACTGCTGGTTCGAAAAGCATCTGAAACATTTTCAGCCAAGCCAAGAAGAAGAGGATGCTTGGTGTCTTGTAGCATCTTTCTCTCATGACCCAGACTTTCTCTCAGCAATCTTAATTGAACCACACCTTACAACACAAAGTTAACTGAATGATTTTATTAGAGATCTGGATCTGCCAAAGAGTAAAGGCCACTTTACACACAGCGACATTGCTAGCGATGTTGCTGGTGAAAGCACCCGCCCCCGTCGGTTGTGCGTCACGGGCAAATCGCTGCCCGTGGCGCACAACATCTCTAGCCCCCGTCACACATACTTACCTGCCTAGCGACGTGGAACCGCCTCCTTTCTAAGTGAGCAGTTCGTTCAGCGTCACAGCGGCGTCACTAAGCTGCCCCCCAATAGAAGCGGAGGGGCGGAGATGAGCGGGCCGAACATCCCGCCCACCTCCTTCCTTCCTCATTGGCGGCGGCCGCAGATACGATGTTGTTCCTCATTCCTGCGGTGTCACACATAGCGATGTGCGCTGCTGCAGGAACGACGAACAACCTGCGTCCTGCAACAGCAACCATATTTGAAATTAGAACGACGTGTCAACGATCAAAGATATGGTTAGTAATTTTGATCGTTAGCAGTCGTTCGTGCGTTTCACACGCAACGATGTCACTAACGAGGCCGGATGTGTGTCACGAATTTCGTGACCCCAACGACATCTCGTTAGTGATCTTGTTGCGTGTAAAGCCTCCTTAAGGCTGAGATCTTAGGTTCTGGCCATAGTAGTGAAATCTATTAGCGGGTGATGGTCAGATTTCCTTGTTCCGTAAACGTGATATCGATCTTGTCCAATACTTCTTCATGGTGGACGATCTTGTGGCATGTAACATCAACAGTTTAGTGGAAGCTCTGACAATAAGTCATAATCCAGAGGAATGGAGGCTCTTCATCGATTTGTCCAAAACAAGCCTACATGCCATCTTGCTACATAATGGCAATGCGCTACTTTCAATTCCAGTTGGATATTCAGTCCACATGAAAGAAAAATATGACAAATGACACAGCTATTGAAGTGTCTGAACTATGACCAACATAGGTGGACACTCTGTAGTGTCCTAAAGGTGACTTTCCTCTTACTTGGTCTCCAGGGTGGATACACAAAGTACTTTTTGTGAGTGGAATAGTCATGCAAAAGAACATCAGTACAATTAAAGAGACTGACCTCTCCGACATTCACTTCAGCCAGCACTTGTTGACCACATAAGATTTTGTTACCACCATTGCATATCAAGGAGCACAAATGGAGTCCATCTGAAATCTATAGTAAAGTAATGAACTTCTCGATCAGGGGCACATCTGAATTCTGTTTCTCAGGAATTCAGATGGAAGCCTTGTTCAAAGGCCACCAAAGCACTGCTCAACACTGTGTGTTCTTGGCCTCACACCTTGCTTACTAACCATTAAGAGATATTTCATGACTGAGTAAAAACATTAATATTCGTGTAAATGAATCTGAAGTTCTCAGAGGGTGGAGCAATGAATTGATTGTCAACATGATTCTCCACCTAACGACACATCAGTGGACTTGACTGTCATCTGTTCACCCCTTCTGATAATAGTAGGTTAAATACAAAGTATCGTCTTTCTCGGCCAATATCAGAATTAAAGCTATTTTCATTCTCCACTATCTTCTGTAAAAATCTGGCACTTTTAGGACCAAAAGAGGAATGGAAGTATAATTATGGAAGTCTTACCCAAAAAAAGCTTTGACTAAGGTTTTCTTGATTACCTAGTGATGAGCGAATAGTAACTATTCGGGTTCGGATTATTTGTAACTAGGGATGATCGAATACCTCAAATATTCGGCTATGCAATCAAACAAAGAGTGAAAATTTAAAGGGGTCTGAATACTTTCCATACCCACTGTATAATGGTGCTGTGTATCAGAGCGTCTTACACGCAGGGAGGAGAATGCCCTGTGTGTCAGACGCTCTGCTATACTGCGGCATTATATCTATACAGAACAGTAGTTTGATTTATCTATAGATCTCATGGGGATTTTTAAAGTGTCACCATCTTAAAGGCATATTCCTACTCAATAATCTATTGGGTCTGATGAAGACCCAAATATAGGAGTTGAAACGTTACATTTTTTGGATTTTTTTAGTGTCTGTATAATAAAGTCTATATATTTATTTTGGTGTAACAAGTTTTTTCTGTATCTATAAAAGAAAAATAAAATTGTTGCTTTTTCACATATACTCTGAAGATCTTTTAAAACACCTGTTAAGCTTCACTATTCAACAGCTCTAAGCACCCAATATTTACAGCTGAAATAAACAGGGTGGGGGATTATTGTTTTTTTTTCTCTGTATGGATAATTTTATGCAATTTTTTTTCTGCTACATTGCATTCCCCAGCGGTGACTGAACTTGGAAACTTGCCATGATAACTCAAATAAAATCATAACATCCAACCAAACTCACAACGGGATTTTGGCTTTAATTAATTTATCTCACCCCGGAGGCTTTCGTATGCTGGGTAGGCTGAAGAAAATAGGAATTGTGTGTGCCATGGGTGGTTCTGGGAGAAGCTGAAAATCAAAATAATTCAGAATAAATGAAAATAATAAATACAGACATAACGCTGTCAATCATTAGCGTTCAAAGCTTTCCGCGACGACAGTGATAAGACGCTTCTTCAGAAGAGTGCATCCATGTTTGCTTACTTATGTGATCCCATTCCTAAAATGATAGAAATAATACACAACATCCCGGTCATAACTAAGAAACTTTATTTTTAAAAGTTACAGATTTCAAACACCAAAATCACTTCTTCTAGTACATGATATTACAGTAATTTGCGGCATGGCGGCTCAGTGGTTAGCACTGCAGTCTTGCAGAGCTGGGGTCCTGGGTTCAAATCCCACCAAGGACAACGTCTGCAAGGAGTTTTTATTGTTAGTGTGAACGCTTACAAAGGCTCACGAGTTGCCTACTGCCTGTCCTAATTGGTGTGGATCAAGTGCATGCTTAAGGGAGATAAACACTGGACAAATAGTCAGATGTGAACTTTCTTCTTGCTCAGA
Source organism: Anomaloglossus baeobatrachus (assembly GCF_048569485.1). Classification (NCBI taxonomy): domain Eukaryota; kingdom Metazoa; phylum Chordata; class Amphibia; order Anura; family Aromobatidae; genus Anomaloglossus; species Anomaloglossus baeobatrachus. The sequence goes on along the minus strand of NC_134360.1, from coordinate 187,064,000 downwards.
GCAAAATGGCACTGAAATGTGTTTATTCTAACTGTAACATGAACTTACATAAACTAGGAAAAGGGGCATGGTCGGCTCTACTGTGGGCATGCTTGGATGTGTCCATTGGGTAGTGGTTGGTAAATTGGCTGATCCGTAGGCCAGTCAGTGGGTTGGTCCATGAGGTCATAAGTGGGGTTGGTCCATGAGGTCATTAGTGGGGTTGGTCCATGAGGTCATAAGTGGGGTTGGTCCATGAGGTCATTAGTGGGGTTGGTCCTTGGTGACGCTCGTGAGCAAGTCTATAATGTCATCAGGGCAGATCCATGGTGACGCTGGTGGGCAGGTCTATAATGTCATCAGGGGCCATCTTGGATATCTCTGAAGACTGGCTTGTGTATAGAGAATCGATTTCATTGAACATACTTCCCAAAATTCTCTATGTTCAGAGGTTAATTAAGTATTTGATCCAATGGCCCATCTCAACTGTATGTTTCTGTGGATTTCCTCCTGGTACTCCAGTTTCCTTTCACATTCCAAAGACATACTGATAGGGACTCCAGATTGTGAGCCCCAATGAGGACAGTGATGCAAATGTATGTAAAGCGCTGTGGAATTAATAGCGCTATATAGGTAAATAAATATTATTAATTGCTTAGTTATGTGATCCCATTCCTAAAATGATAGAAATAATACATAACATCCTGGTCATAACAAAGAAACTTTTCTTTATTTTTGAAAGTTACAGTCTTCAAACATTAACTTCACGTCTCCTAGTACATGATATATCAGTAATTTGTGGCATGGTGGCTCAGTGGTTAGCATTGCAGTCTTGCAGTGCTGGGGTCCTGGGTTCAAATCCCACCAAGGACAATATCTGCAAGGAGTTTGTATATTCTCCCTCTGTTGGTGTGGGTTTCCTCCGGCTTCCTCCCACAGTCCAAAGACATACAGATAGGGAATTTAGATTGTGAGCCTCAATGGGGACAGTGTTGCCATTGTATGTAAAGCACTATGGAATTAATAGTGCTATGTGAATAAATATTATTAATTGCTTATTTATTAGGGATGATCGAATACTTTGATTATTCGGCTTTGCGAATAATTTCCGAATACCTCTCCGCTATTCGACTATTCGCGAATATTTGATGCACAATATAAGTCTATGGGAAACCCGAATAACAACTATTTGGTACTCTCCGGGCTTCCCATAGACTCAAATTGCGCATCGAATAGTCAAATCGCGGCAAGGTATTCGGAAAATATTCGCGAAGCCGAATATTTGAGGTATTCGATCATCCCTATTACTTATGTGATCCCATTCCTAAAATGATAGAAATAATACACAACATCCCGGTCATAACGAAGAAACTTTTCTTTATTTTTGAAAGTTACAGTCTTCAAACACCAACTTCACGTCTCCTAGTACATGATATAACAGTAATTATCCGTATCTTCCCATCATTATTACTATCTTTTATTTGCCAAAAACCTTTTACCCTTTGTTTGATCTAAACATAATTCTCCTTTGGAACATATAATTGTACAAAAATGGTTTTCAAGTATAAAATGATACATTTTCCATATTAATGAATAGAGGTGCTATTCTGTACGGAGTCAATATGTCAAGGGAACGTTAGATAAAGTTATTCATATGTGCGATAAAAAAAAAAAGGAGAGAAAAATAAAAATCCCGGCAAAACATTCAGGGTGAAAAATACATTTAATGAGTAAGTGCAGCGCACAATTCCTCCTTTCAAAAATGTCAGTTCATATTGAACCTCCATTTTAGATATCGTACAATTACTTTGTCAACAGAAGGTAAAGTACTGATGGATGATGCGTCGGTTCTTGAAACCTAACTTTCCGCGAGTTACTTAGGATAAAACTAAGTGCTTTTACATTCAAGTCTTGGTGATGATAGTGGTTTTATATTTATCACGCTGTCATTTTAGTTGACTGTACCAGACTCTTTAATGCAGGAATACGGACACTAATGGAGGTGTGTCCTTAGAGCTCCGAAGGGTCACAGATTCATTCTCCTAACATGTTCACGGCACAAATAGCTTTAAGCCAGGAAACAGCTTTGCCCATTTTAAATAGTAATCTGTATCTGCACCTTTCCGGGGCCCTTATATTTTTTATATCTTACTTGTTGATTGTTCACATTGACCTATGTGACACTGAATATGCAGCTTTATCTCGGTTTTCACCTTCCCTATAATACAATGCTGCTATTTTTTAGTCTTCCCAATAGTAAGTACAATTCTACCTGGACCTTCAAAAGTCCTGGAACTGATTGCAATTCTTTATTTATAAGAAATTCTGTCAAGAATCAATAATAGTCCTGGGTCTCCAGTTCCTTCTTTAATAATAGTGTGATATGATTTGTCACAAGCTAGCCTAGAGTATCCACTACATTTTATTACTTAGCTTGCAGCACAAGTCTCATCTTTGAGTCATGAGATCCGCCATGGGAAGACCTTTAAAAAAGCTATATTCTTTACTGTTTGGTTATTACAGAAAGTCTATACTACTCAATAATATCTTTTATAAGGTGTGCTGTCACATCTACACATAGATGTTTAACCCTGATATAAGTTAAGAAAAAAGAAAAAAAAACATCCGGGGGCTGGAGGCCATTTTATTGCCATGGACATTGCTTTTCTTGATTGGATGGCAAACGAATCAACGGTAACAAAAAAGTTAAATTCTTTCTACAATCTTTTGCTTTCAATAATTCTGGATTAAGCCCGTAGCAACACAGGTTCAATTTACCGATCACAGTGAGACTGCAGTGTAAAGCCATTCTGCTCTGTAGTGTAAAATCCTTCATGGCGATATTAAATGAATAAATACAACGTCGCCATAAAGTGAGCAATAAACACTAATGATATAATAATCACACATGCTATTATCTTCACATCCATAACAGGTATTTAAAAATCATACAAAACACTTTGTGTAATGGATGTATTTTATAATTACTTCATATTTATTTCCTGAACATATTTAAAGGGAAATTATATATTTTTTTATAATAATTTGCCAAGGTTGGGAATAAATCTCCTCCCCTTAAAACTGTGAGATAATTGCAGGATGGATTCTCATGCTCAGTCTTCAGCGTCTAAGGGGTACTTCTCACATAGTGAGATCGCTGCTGAGTCACAGGTTTTGTGACGTACTAGTGACCTTATCAGCGATCTCGCTGTGTGTGACACTAAGCAGCGACCTGGCCCCTGCTGTGAAATCGCTGATCGTTACACACTGTTCTGGTTCATTGTTTGGTGGTCGGGCTCCCACAGGGCAGCACGCATCGATGTGTTTGACACCTTACCCAACGACCTCGTTCGCGACTCACGTAGGCGTGCATCTTCGTTGTTTTCCATGCGCTCTCTGTTCCGATTGGTGATCGCTACTGCGTTCGGATTGGCTGCTTCCATCCTCTGTTCTGGCTTGTAGATCACAGTACATTTTAGAGGGTTGAATTCACTTGTCCCGGACCGCATGTAGCAGCAGATTGTAATACAGTCCATTCTGCATTGGGACTGGCAAGGCCGCCCAGTCACAACGTAGTTACAACCACGAATCTGTGCAGAGGGGGCGCGGAAAAGTCAATGTAGATGCACGCCTATGTTACTAATCAAGATTTGAATCGTGCTATGTGACAGGGTCCCAGCGACCGCCATATCATTGCTGCATCGTTGGGAATATCTGACTGTTTGACAGTTCACTAGTGACCCTGTAGCGACGTACCAGTGATCCTGAACAGGTCGTATCATGGTCAGAATCGCTGGTACGTCGTTTAGTAAGACGGTACCCTAAAGGGAAGGTTCAAAGCAAGACATTTTTTGACATGTGCCTGGGAAGTTTTAGAAGATGTAGTCAGTACAGATGAGCGGTTCCGTCAAGGCTCGGTTCATCGACAGCAAATGAGCCGAGCCTCCACTGGCTCAAGCTTGACACAAACACCCAAGCAAGAAACTTATTGGCAGCTTGAGTCTCCACCAACATAGAACCAGTCATAAGCAGAATACTTCAGGGGGAGGGTGGGCGGGCTTTTTCAATTTTCTTGGGTTGCACACTACACGTAATCAAGCTGATATTACCCCCAGTGTGAGCCGTGCAAACATTGCAAGTAGCTAACACAGGGCTGAGCACCGAGTGTACCTAATCATAGCGTTGCTCAAACGAGTGAAGTTCACACGTAAAGCACCTGAACCCTGAACCCGAAACTTGATTTTTAAATTTGGTGTTCGGATCAAAAACCGATCCTCAGGTTTGCTCATCTCTAGTAGTCAGTGGAACACCCTGTTAATTGTGGTCCCCAAGATCATCAGAAAAAAAGGCATGAGCAGTCAAATCCCCTAGGGGTGAATGGTTCACTTTCAATGACAATCTTGGCTACTTTAAAGTGGTCATTAAGCTAAAAAAGCTGTTGATAAATATGCTTAAGCAACATATGCAAGTTAATACTACAGCTATTCTTTAAAAGGTGAATCGATCTTAAAAGGGTTATCCAACAGAGTGAAGTCATTGAAGTCAATGCCAGATTACTGGACTAGGCTATGTCCATATGTTGAGTATTTGGTTGCAGACATTTTTGCACCAAATCTGCATCTCTGGATTTGGTGCAGAAATGACTGCAACTCAATACTCAATGTGCACACATTGCCTAATCCGGTAATCCGGCATTGAGTTCAATGACTTCAACTGAGGTCAGGTCACTAAGTTCAATGAGTTCACCAGAAGTAGGTTCACCTGAGGTCACAGCTGAAGTCATTCAGGTAAAGTCATTGAACTTAATGCCATATTACCGGATTAGGAGGTGTGTGCGCATTCAGCATTTGGGTGCAGACCAAATCTGCATCTCCTAGCAAAAACACTCCAAAACCACATGCATTTTTTATGCAGTTTCGGTGCGTTTGTCTGCTTGGGGATGCAGATTTGGTGTAAAAATGTCTACAACCAAATAATCAACATGCAGACATAAGGGTACTTTACACGCTGCGACATCGCTAGCGATTGCTAGCGATGTCGAGCACGATAACTCCCGCCCCCGTCACTCATGTGACATTTGGTGCTCACTGCCATAGCGAACATTATCGCTACGGCAGCGTCACACACACATACCTGGTCAGCAATGTCACTGTGACCGCCGAACAATCCCTCCCTCAAGGGGGAGATGCATTCGGCATCATAGTGACATCACTGCGGCGTCACTAAGCAGCCGGCCAATAGAAGTGGAGGGGCGGAGATGAGCGGTCGGAACATGCCGGCCACCTCCTTCCTTCCTCATTCCCAGTGGACGCAGGTAAGGAGATGTTCGTTGCTCCCGCCGTGTCACACATAGAGATGTGTGATGCCGCAGGAACAACGAGCGTACTGGTGGCAGCAGCGATATTAAGGAAATGAACGTCGTGTCAACGATCACCGTTTTGGAATGATTTTGTGATCTTTGATCGTCGCTCATTAGTGTTACACGCTGCGATGTTGCTACTGGCCCTGATGTGCGTCACTAATGACGTGACCCCCACGATCTATCTGTAACGATGTTGCAGCATGTAAAGTACCCCATAGTCTAATCCGGCATTGACTTTAATGACTTCACCAGTGGTGACATCACCTAGTTCAATGAGTTCACCTCTGGTAAATTCACCTGAGGTGACAGCTGGGGTAATGTGTCTATTTGGGTAATGTGTCTATCTGACTACTTTATCTTCACTGGGTATCAATATACCGGGCATTCTGCACCACTTTTTCCATTTATTTATTTATTTGTACACTCCACAACCAATCACAGATGCCCATGACGTGATCACGGGGCGTTAATGTGTTGCTATGACAGCCAGAGGTCTACTGAAGACATCTGTTCTTATCATTATAGAACTCCCTTGAAACTCAGTCTATGGCTAGGCTTCAAAGAAAACCATGAATTTTGCTATAGGTATAAAAACAATTCCCAAAAATCAATGTCAGAATTGTGTTTTTTTCTCACAATTTCATAGCATTTAGAATTTTTTTTTCCCTTTTTCCAGTACACTATGTGGTAAAATGAATGATACCATTCAAAAGTGCAACTCGTCCTGCAAAAAACACTCCCTCAATATGTCTATGTAGACAAAAAAAAAAAAAATGTTATGGCTCTGAGAAGAAGGGCAGTAAAAAAAACAAAATTCAAAAGTGGAAATTGGTCATGTCGGAGAGGGTTTAGAGAACCAATCACCAGAAAATAACCTAATAATAATAGTAATAATAATAATCAGCTGTTTGGGTTTTTCTTTTAATTAAATAGATAATCGTATTAAATTAAGTTAGGTTATGGACAGCCTATTTAAGCATTCATTATTATGATAGTTCTTTATAGTAGACATGCAACTAGATGTATAATTGTCCCTTTCTTTAATATCTCTGCAAAGCTTTTTCTTGTGTTCTCTGGATTGGGTTGTCTTACATTAGGTAACAGGTCACTCTATGTGACTGCAGACTTGTGAATCCTCGCAGCGAATGTGTAACGCCCCTGGACTATTCAGGTCGTCACAGGGTACTGCACAAACTATCCTACCCATGCAGTATTCAAACCCTCATGGTTTTGGGTCTCTATCCTGCAATGTTGTCTCCATCAGCATTCACAAATCCTAGATACACTTTGCACCACACCTGTCAGGCACACCAGTGGGCTGCTTAAGCTGGAATAGGGCCGTCCACCTAGGGGTCAGACAGGAAAGTGGGAGGTGTCAAGGTCAGTAAGTTGAGTGGTAGCTCTCGAGCTGTGAGGAGCTCTGAAGAAGCTGGTAGTTGGAGCTTCCAGGGGAGAGGAAAACTAGGTTGCAGACGGTGGTCTGGACCTAGAAGAGTTGGACCCTGGTCACAGGCTAGGTGCCTGAAACCCATCAAGGAGGACGGTCAGCAGCCTGGTCCTATCACCGGTCTGGGACTGAAGGCACGACGAGGTACACGGGCCCTAGGTTGGGGAGGAGCTTCAGGCAACCTGGCAATTAACCTGAGGAGAACGGGGCCTTTATGGACTGTTCCCACCAGCTCTAGAATCGGGGCACTAGTGCAACGAGGGAGATAGGTCTTTCCTAGCAAGCAGCCCACTGAAATCCCAAGCGTGAGCCCTGAGAGCAGGCTTCTCCACTTAGCCACAGTGGGAACCGGGGACCAGATATCTCCAAGCTACCGGACCACAATGGACACTCTAAAATTTAGTGCCAGGAGGCAGGTTACAGACCACCAGCAGCACTGCAGGGGACAGGACCCGGACGAGCTCCCCTTGAGAGGCAGCAGCACTTAGAGACTTGGTTTACCCTGTTGCCAGCGTCTGCTTCAATGCTGAGTGAGTACCCGACTGACCCCTGTGCTGTGTCCCCGCATCAACATACAGAGTCTCGGGGCCTACCCCTACCCGTGGAGGGCAACGTCACCTAGGTGTCCCACTCTATCACCCCGGGTACTCCCAGCGGCAGAGGCAGTACTCACAATTACCGCACCCGATGGGTGGCATCACGAACTATACCAAATCCCCTGTAAATACCCCTTTTGCATTTTGAGTGTGGCCCCTAAGCACCCGAGTTCGGAGTCCCTCGAGCCACGAACTAACACTACCCCCGGATCCGAGCGGTTCGATCCGCTGCTGGAGTGGCACAAATGCACTGTGAGCTGAGAGCGGGCGATCACATGACCGCAAGTATGCAACCTGCATATTTCCAATCAAATTCCGAGTATGCTATCTGGCCTTGTTCAATTAATTTGCATTGCAAGAGGCCATGTATGTCTAGTCAGTATGTGACCATAAGTATGGAAATCGCAGACACCCACTGTTACCTGGTGCCAGCCCTGGAGAATCTTGACAGTGTGTGCACTGCACATTGTGAGGATTTTCCAATGTTGGCACTGAGAGCGGGTGATGACGTGACTGCGCATCGGTGATTTGCATACTTCCAGCCACATTCCTACTAGACTATTTAGCCTTGATCAATTCATTTGTATTGAGCAAGGCCATGCACGTCTAGTCAGTTTTAACTGCATGTGTGGATATCTCATTCTTGCTGCCTCACACACGCTGCCTTGGAGTATCTTGACAGTGTGTACACTGCACATTGTGAGGATTCTCCAATCTTGGCACTAAGATCAGGCTATGACGTGAACACAAATAGGCGATTTGCATACTTCCGGCTGCATTCCAGCTAGACGTGAACACAAAAAGGCGATTTACATTCTTCCGGCTGCATTCCAGCTAAACGTGAACACAAATTAGCGATTTGCATACTTCTGGTTACATTCTGACTATACTAGAATCTTGACAGTGTGTGCACTGCGCACTGTGAAGATCCACAAGTTTGTTGTTACATAGAATGACTGCAGACATGTATCCTGAGGCCAGATAACCCCTTTAACTTCATACTTGTCCATAAATTCATTGTTAATCTGCAGTGGAATATAAGTTGGATTTCCAGTGAAGAATGTCATCCTTCATATATGGAAATAAAAATAACCTTAGAATTGTTACCGGTTTGCTTCTCCTCCAGGGATATCATAGCAATATCTTGTCATGCCAAGTCTAGTGCAACCAACAGTAGCGCACAGACAGACTTCAGCCTTTGTGCTGTAATTAGATTATTTATTGCACCAACTTTCACTTTCTTTCGACTGCAGACATTATAATATGGTCACATTACTATAGAGATTGGGGTTACCGACAGCCTACCTTCCCATATCAAGGGATATAACAATTCTGAAAAATACTATTTTCATTTTAATAAAATGTCTTTCATGCTCTGAAGATTTTGGAAAAAAAAAATGTTCAAAAAAGGATCAATCATAGGCAGATGACACATTGGTGGACCTGTAAATTGTTCATCTTATGATGTAACACAAATAAAGCCATATATCTGTAAGCAAAAAAGATACAATACATGGTTAAAAAGAGGAAGACAAGTAATACTGACATGTGTCCTTGGATTAAAGCAAAGTTGCATGGCTTTAGAAAAAAAAATATATCAACATACATTCTCAGGTAGAGGTAAAAATTCAGTTGTATACTCAAAATCAGTATGAATATTTCTTATATATTGTTTGCATTTAAAATGGATAATATTAACCCTTTCACGACCGGCCGATTTTTCGCTTTCCGTTTTTTTTTTTCGCCATTCTTTTTCTGAGAGACGTAACTTTTTTATTTTTCAGTCAATATGGTCATGTGAGGGCTCATTTTTTGCGGAACGAGCTGTACTTTTAAATGAAACCATCAGTTTTACCATATTGTGTACTAGAAAATGGCAAAAAAATTCCAAATGCTGAAAAATTGCAAAAAAAGTGCGATAGCACTATGGTTTTTGAGATATTTTATTCACTGTGTTCACTATATGGTAAAACTGATGTGTGGGTGTGATGCCTCAGGTCAGTGCGAGTTCGTAGACACCAAACATGTATAGGTTTACTTTTATATAAGGGGTTAAAAAAAAATCGGAAGTTTGTCCGAAAAAAGTGGCGCACGTTTTACGCCATATTCCGTGACCCGTAGCGTTCTCATTTTTCGGGATCTTAGGCTCAATGACGGCTTATTTTTTGCGTCTCGAGCTGACGTTTTTAACGGTACCATTTTTGCGCAGATGCTACGTTTTGATCGCCTCTTATTGCATTTTGCGCAAAAGTTGTGGCGACAAAAAAACGTCGTTTTGGCGTTTGGAATTTTTTTGCCGCTACGCCGTTTACTGAACAGATTAATTGATTTTATATTTTGATAGATCGGGCGTTTCTGAACGCGGCGATACCAAATGTGTGTATATTTTTTATTTTTTTAACCCTTTAATTTTTAATGGGGCGAATGGGGGGTGATTTGAACTTTTAGGTTTTTTTGTTTTTTTTTAATTTTTTAAAACTTATTTTTTTACTTTTTTTTTTTATTTTACTAGTCCCCCTAGGGGGCTATTGCGATCAGCATTCCGATCGCTCTGCAGTATCTGCTGATCACAGCTGGAAGGCTGTAAACAGCAGATACGCTGTCTTTCTCTTTTGCTGTGCCCCGGGCACAGCGAAAGTGAAACCAATTCATGTGTAGTACAGGAGTCATCACATGACCCTGTACTACCATGACAACTATCGGGAGTCACGTGATCGCGTCACGTGACTTCCGGTTTCGGCGGTAAGTAAAACTTTACCGCGATTGCGCTTATAATGGCGCTGTCATGTATTGACAGCGCCATTATAAGGGGTTAATCGGCACGAGCAGATAACGATTCTGCTCGTGCCTAGCAGGCACACATCTCAGCTGTGAAAATCAGCTGAGATGTGTGCCGATCGCGGCATGCTGCCGCCGGAGGACCGCGGGCAGTAAGATTATGTCATTTAGGACGTAATTTTACGGCCCGCGGTCGTTAAGGGGTTAAAGCTGGTGGAGCATGGGCTTGATCTAAAGATAATCCATTGCAAAGGGTTGGATTTTATAAGCTTGGACTTCAATAGTATGGGATCCATACCATGCATCACAATATAAGGATTAAGTATAGGCTTGAATCAACCTTTAGTTACCTTTGCATTAAAAACACAACAACAGAGTATTAACAGAATAGTCTAACATATTTTTAAATATCTTTATGTTTATAAATAAAGGTTTTGGTTTGTTATTTATTTATTTTTTAAAAAGTAGCACTGTAAAGTATGTTTGACCAACAGTACTACTTCTGAATTAAGAAAATCAATGCATATTCACATTTATATACTGTATATATTTCATTTAACATCATACTTCAATGTAATGTAGGTGCGCTGTCTAATCTGCTAGTGTCAGCATGTAATATTCCTGTGAAAATGTCTAGAAAACATGAATGTGGACATGATGAAAAGAATATGTCATAAACAGCGCTGCAATCCAGCCTGGCTCTCTCACCATCTCACAGTGGTCATATGCCTTATCGCTAATTGTAAGCTGCTGATATACTTGACAAATATGATCCTTGAAAAGTACCTACCTTGAGTATGGGGCTGCTTTTTTATTTAGACAACTAGTGGGCAACCTTATTGTGGTGCTATTTTTTTTTTTTTAGTCTAATATATAAAGCTATGTGTATGTGACGTGCCCACGGGGTCCCTCAGGGTTACTCGTCACCGGACCAGTGTTGATTTGGGTTGTCACTGCGGCCTGGCCTGGCTCCATGACCCCGGCGGTGTCAATAAATGGGGGAGGATGAGGATGGGGTTAATAGTTATTCGTAATGCCACCTGTGGTGTTGTCACGCTCCCCGGGTCCCCTGTCCAGCTCCCCGGCTCCCCTGCCACGCTCCCCGGCTTCCCTGGTGCGCTCCCCGGCTCCTCTGTCCGGCGTCCACCGCTCCACAGCCTCCAGGCCTCCTCACCTAGGATCCCCAGGCGTCCCGGTCCCCGCTCCCAGCGTCCGCTGTCAGCTTCGCTCCGGCCCGGCTCCTCTGCCTCCTGTTCGCCGCTCCCTGCCCTGGCTTCTGGCACCCGGGCCTCGCGCATGCGCATTAGGGCGCGCGCGCGGTCATTGACCCTTTCTTAAAGGGCCAGCGTCCACAGACAGGATATTGAACACACAGGTACAGGGTATAAAGGGGTTTAATGTCCAAGTGGGCGGGGCCTGTTCTTCGTGTTTCCTAAGCTAGGAGTCAGGTCTCCTTGTCCCTGTGATATACTCACCTCTCTCTCTTCTAGAGCCGCTCCTGCCTCGCCATCCGGTCCTGCCGATTCCCGAACCCCGCACGCTGACTACCTGCCATCCCGTCAGTCCGTACCATCTTTGATTCCTGTGGTGACCCGTCCTCTTGCTCCATCAGTTCCGGACTCTGCCTGACAACATCTTGGCCTCCGAACCTGAGCTCCGTCACCCGGACTACCATCTGTGACTCCGTGGTCCCAGGGACTTTTACATTCTACTATTTTGCACGGACTATCCTGCTACCTGTAGTGCTCCTGCTACCGGACCCCTTGCCTTCAGTGAGGAGTTCGGCCCAGTGGATCCACCTCCTGGGTCTGCCCGTCCACCTGGCCCTAACAGTAAGAACAGGCCATGGATCCCGTCGAAGCACTAGCGGCCTTGCAGGAGGAACTCACACGCCAGCGTGAGACCCAGACCCGTATGCTGAACTTCATGTCTTCTGTGGACGCCCGCCTGAACACGCTACAAGCGTTGGTTACATCTTCGGCATCTCGAGCTTCCACTGGACGATCCACGGCCCCAGCTCCCGTGGCAGCCAACTCGGATGCTTCCAGGCTTCGTCTGGCCTCACCACCCCGGTACGCCGGAGATCCCAAGACCTGCAGGGGATTCATAAACCAATGCTCCCTCCATTTCACGCAACTGCCGCATTTGTTTGCCTCCGACCAAGCCAAGGTCGCGTTCATGATGTCCCATCTAGAGGGTGAGGCACTGGCGTGGATGAACCCCTTGTGGGAGAAGGAGGACCCTGTGACCACTAACATCCAGGAGTTCCTGCAGGCATTTCGTGGCACCTTTGATGAGCCCGGACGCGCCTCCGCGTCTGCCTCATCTCTCCTCCGGTTATGTCAGGGGACTCTGACGGTGGGTCAATATGCCATCCGTTTTCGCACCTTGGCTTCGGAACTCGGGTGGAACAATGAGGCTCTAACCGCCGCCTTCTGGGAAGGTCTCTCGGGTCGAATTAAAGACGAGCTGGCTGGTCGTGACGTGCCGTCTACCCTGGATGCCCTGATTGCGCTAGCAACTCGAGTGGACATCCGCTTTCAGGAACGATCCAAAGAGGTGTCCCGTGAGAGACGTCCGATACGGCATTCCTCTCCTCCGCAGAAGCCCGCCGTACTTCAGTCAACGGCATCTGGTGTTTCCGTCCACGAGCCCATGCAGATCGACCGTGTGCGGCAGTCTGAACAACGCCGAGCAGAACGGCTCGCCAAGGGCCTCTGCTTCTACTGCGGAGAGGGCACACACCTTCTACGCTCCTGTCCAGAGAGGCCGGGAAACTCCAAAGCCTAGGGTTGGTAGGAGAGGCCACCCTAGGTGCTGGGACTCTCTCAGACCCGGTTACGTGGACTGTTCAAGTGACAACGGGAGAGACGCGGTTCACGGCCGAGGCGTACCTCGATTCCGGGGCAGCAGGCAATTTCATCCAGCAGGCCATGGTGGACAAGTACCAGGTGCCTGTTACTCCACTCGACAAACCCCTCGTGATTGCCACTGTGGATGGGAGACCCCTCTCTGACACCATCTCGTGGATCACCAAGCCGGTGGAACTGCGTATCGGTGCCCTGCACACCGAGAACATCGCTCTCTACGTCCTCCCACACATGTCACATCAAATCCTGCTGGGACTCCCCTGGTTACGGACACACGAACCGTCAGTCAGCTGGGGCACTGGTGAAATCACCCGATGGGGCTCCTCTTGCCACGAGAACTGTCTGAAGACCATACAACCCATCCGACGACCTCCGGTTCCAGAGTCCCTACCAGTACTGCCCTCGGCCTATTGGTCCTTCGCGGACGTCTTTGACAAAAAGGAATCTGAGGTACTTCCGCCACATCGTCCTTACGATTGTGCCATCGACCTGCTCCCGGGAACTACACCACCTCGAGGACGGATATATCCGCTGTCTCCTGCCGAAACAAGGGCCATGTCTACCTACATCACAGAGAACCTGGCAAGGGGATTCATTCGGAGATCTTCCTCTCCTGCTGGAGCAGGCTTCTTCTTCGTTAAGAAGAAAGAAGGCGACCTACGCCCATGCATAGACTACCGAGGATTGAACCAAATCACCGTGAAAAATAAGTACCCCCTGCCGCTCATCCCCGAATTGTTTGATCGGCTTAGAGGAGCTCGTGTGTTCACCAAGTTGGATCTTCGGGGTGCCTACAACCTGGTCCGCATCCGCTCAGGGGACGAATGGAAGACCGCGTTCAATACTCGCGATGGGCACTATGAATACTGTGTGATGCCCTTTGGCCTGTGTAACGCACCAGCAGTCTTTCAGGAATTGGTGAACGACGTGTTCCGAGACCTTCTCTACGTCTGTGTGGTGGTGTATCTTGATGACATCCTGGTCTTTTCTCCGGACCTCCAGACCCACAGAGAGAACGTGCAGCTGGTACTACAAAGACTGAGGGAGAATCGTCTGTACGCCAAGTACGAGAAGTGTGTCTTCGAGCAGTCTTCTCTTCCCTTCCTGGGTTACGTAATCTCCGATACCGGCCTGCAGATGGATCCGGAGAAGGTCTCTGCCATTCTCAACTGGCCCCCTCCTTCTGGACTGAAGGCAATCCAACGCTTTCTGGGATTCGCAAACTATTACCGTCAGTTCATCCCTCACTTCTCTGCTCTGACTGAACCTCTCTCCGCCTTGACCAAGAAGGGGGCTAATCCAAAGGACTGGTCACCTGCGGCCGACGCCGCGTTTGGCTCCCTGAAGCGGGCATTTGCTTCCTCCCCTGTGCTCCACCGTCCGGAGTTAAACCGACAGTTCACCTTGGAGGTGGATGCCTCCTCCTCGGGAGCCGGAGCAGTGCTCATGCAGAAGTCCTCCTCCGGGAAGATGGTTACTTGCGGTTTCTTCTCCAAGTGCTTCTCTGCGCCTGAACGCAACTACACCACCGGTGACCGGGAGCTATTGGCAGTCAAACTGGCTCTGGAGGAATGGCGCTACCTTCTGGAAGGAGCAGTGTACCCCGTGATCATTTACACGGACCACAAGAACCTGGAATACCTGCGGTCTGCTCAGCGACTGAACCCACGGCAAGCCAGGTGGTCCTTGTTCTTTGCCAGGTTCGATTTCCAGCTCCATTTCCGACCCGCAGACAAGAATGTACACGCAGATGCCTTGTCCAGGTCATTCATGCCTATGGAGCAGGAGGAGGAGACATCCCAGCCCATCATCTGCCCTAGTATAATCATTCCGGTGGCCCCTGTCTCCCTGGCCCAGATACCGCCCGGGAAGACCTATGTCTCTGAGACTGACAGGCAAGAAGTGTTGCATTGGGGCCATGCCTCGAAAACAGCCGGCCATGCTGGTCAGAAGAGATCGTGGAGTACAATTGTACGTCACTACTGGTGGCCATCCCTTCGCACGGACGTCGCTTCTTTTGTCTCAGCCTGCTCCTCTTGCGCCAGGAACAAGACGCCCAAACATCTGCCATATGGCCGTCTTCTGCCTCTGCCTATACCCTCTGTTCCGTGGCAACACATTGCAATGGACTTTATTACGGACTTGCCCTTGTCCTCCGGACACACAGTCATATGGGTCGTGGTGGATCGGTTCTCCAAAATGGCTCATTTCATCCCTATGGCTGGACTGCCCTCAGCCCAGGAACTCGCTGACGCTTACATACAGCACATCTTCCGGTTGCATGGCTTTCCATCACACATTGTGTCAGACAGAGGAACTCAGTTTACCTCCCGCTTCTGGAGGGCTCTCTGCAAACATCTGGGAGTGACTCTGGACTTTTCTTCAGCCTACCATCCTCAGTCGAATGGCCAAGTGGAACGAGTCAATCAGATCTTGACCTCCTTCTTACGTCACTACGTCAACGCCCATCACGACGACTGGTCCACGCTTCTTCCTTGGGCTGAATTCTCCCATAACCACCACGTCAGTGAGTCCTCCTCCAGCTCCCCCTTCCATGTCGTTTACGGACTTCAGCCTTCCGTCCCATTACCTGTATCCTCTTCCTCGGATGTCCCTGCTGCTGATGCTGTAGCACGTGACTTTGCAACAATTTGGAACTCTGTCAAGACGTCCCTTGGACGTGCTTCCCTTCGGATGAAGAGACACGCAGACAAGAGGCGTCTGGATCCCCCGTGTTTCTCTCCAGGAGATCTGGTCTGGCTTGCCTCCAAGTATGTCCGATTGAAGATACCATCTTACAAGCTGGGTCCTCGCTACATCGGGCCGTTTAAAGTCCTCAGCAAAATAAATGAGGTCTCCTACAAGCTGCAGCTCCGGCCACGATGAGGATACCCAATTCCTTCCACGTCTCCCTGCTCAAGCCGGTTGTCCTTGGTCCCTTCTCCACTGCTGCCAGTTCGGCTCCTCCTCCTATTGCCGATGACGACATCTATGCGGTAAGGGATATCGTGGCCATGAAAACCGTACGGGGCCGGCAGTTATTCTTGGTGGACTGGGCAGGGTATGGTCCTGAGGATAGGTCCTGGGAACCCCGGGAGAATGTGGGTACTCCTCTGATGATGCCTTCCTATCCCAGTTGCGGAGGGGGGGGCGTCGGGGAAGGGGGTACTGTCACGCTCCCCGGGTCCCCTGTCCAGCTCCCCGGCTCCCCTGCCACGCTCCCCGGCTTCCCTGGCGCGCTCCCCGGGTCCCCTGTCCAGCTCCCCGGCTCCCCTGCCACGCTCCCCGGCTTCCCTGGCGCGCTCCCCGACTCCTCTGTCCTGCGTCCACCGCTCCACAGCCTCCAGGCCTCCTCACCTAGGATCCCCAGGCGTCCCGGTCCCCGCTCCCAGCGTCCGCTGTCAGCTTCGCTCCGGCCCGGCTCCTCTGCCTCCTGTTCGCCGCTCCCTGCCCTGGCTTCTGGCACCCGGGCCTCGCGCATGCGCATTAGGGCGCGCGCGCGGTCATTGACCCTTTCTTAAAGGGCCAGCGTCCACAGACAGGATATTGAACACACAGGTACAGGGTATAAAGGGGTTTAATGTCCAAGTGGGCGGGGCCTGTTCTTCGTGTTTCCTAAGCTAGGAGTCAGGTCTCCTTGTCCCTGTGATATACTCACCTCTCTCTCTTCTAGAGCCGCTCCTGCCTCGCCATCCGGTCCTGCCGATTCCCGAACCCCGCACGCTGACTACCTGCCATCCCGTCAGTCCGTACCATCTTTGATTCCTGTGGTGACCCGTCCTCTCGCTCCATCAGTTCCGGACTCTGCCTGACAACATCTTGGCCTCCGAACCTGAGCTCCGTCACCCGGACTACCATCTGTGACTCCGTGGTCCCAGGGACTTTTACATTCTACTATTTTGCACGGACTATCCTGCTACCTGTAGTGCTCCGGCTACCGGACCCCTTGCCTTCAGTGAGGAGTTCGGCCCAGTGGATCCACCTCCTGGGTCTGCCCGTCCACCTGGCCCTAACAGGTGTGCGGCCAAGTATCAGCCGTCGCTACGTGAGGTCTTCTCTGGGGCAGATGATAACGCAGCTCAGATAGCATAGCTCTTCACAGGAAGAGCTCAGGCCCTAGGGTGGATGTGGGTAGTAGTAGTCCAATCTATTAAAGGAATGCAAAGTTAGAGGCAATGAAGAAAGGGAGCTATACAGGGGTTGCAGTCAAAGTTCTTTACTCACTGATATGTCGCTGCTCTTGGATGGCTGGTCCCCACTGTTATGGGCTCCAGCCAATTGCGGATAGTTTGGAGGTCAGAACTGGTGGGTTTCACTGTGAGTCCTTCCTTCCTGCGCTATGTTGTGTGAGTCCCTGCGACTTGAAGCTATGCCAGGACTCGAGCCTTAGGATTGGCTCCATTCCTGTCCTATATAGCAGGCAGCGCCAGTCCGTAGTTGATGCCGTCCTTTTGGTCACGACTCCTGGCTTTATATGCTGCTGTGCCCTAGGCACTTGGTGTGGGCCAGAAGACTTGAAATCCTCTGCTCGGTGGATTCTGCTGGCGGGTCGTGCAGTACCCACCAGCCTACGGCTCTGCACCCTATTCTCTGTTTGCTCAGTCGTGAGGGAGCTATATCATAGCTCTCTCCTCAGCGACCGAATCCTCCACGTCTCACTTGTTACCCTGTCATTCACTTGCTGATGACTCACTGAATGGCTGTGTGTGCATGTCGCCTTACTCTCCGTGTCAAGCTCCTCCCTCTCGAGTTCCTGAACTAGTGAGCAGAGGGTCAACTACATTAGTGATGGCCACCCTAGAAAATGTCTACCCCAGCCCAGTCCCAGTGAGAGGGCATCTAACTGTGTATTATGGTGGTTTGTGGTGGTTTTACCGGTGAAAACTTCAGCTCGAGATGAAAAAAATAAGTCATCAGTGAGCCATAGATCCCGAAAAATGAGAACGCTATGGATTATGGCGCAAAAAGTACGCAACTTTTTTTTCAGACAAACTTATCTCAAAAACAATAGTGCAATCGCACTTTTTTTGCTTTTTTTCCTCATTTGGAATTTTTGTGCTGTTTTCCAGTACATTATATGGTAAAAAGGAACCCTGACCATATTGACTGAAAAATAAAAAAGTTACGTCTCCGGGAGGAAAAATGGTGAAATAATAAAACGGAAAGCGCAAAATCGGCCAGTCGTGAAGGGGTTAAATAAAGTCATCAAAGGATAATTGATTGTGGCATAGGGGAACAGCCTTGTGGCTGGGATAACTCGAACACTGCACCTGTGGTAAAAAAGAAGGAGCCTGTCTTGTTGTTGCTTGGTCCCTTAAATAATATCACCATTCACACATGTATTGTGGCATGTGAGGGTGGCCCGGGGCGGCCCTGGGGTGGACCCATGCATCCCCACAGGGTAGGGGGTATTCTGTGCATTTGTGTGATGGACCTGCTTGGGTGCAAAGGTCGTAACTTTGGAGTAGCTACATATGGCCGATGTCTCGGGCAAACCAGGTCCTATCCGCAGCAAGGGTAAACCACAAGGCAAACAGTTCTTTCTCAATGTTTCTTTTAGTTCAGCACATTCAAGTTTAAGTGTCAGATAGCAGCAGATATCTTAAGTATATTTTTTTCAGCACCCTACCAATGGACAACCTTTGCTTTCCCTTTCTCCAGTGGATCTCGAAGAGGTCTACTTACTAAGGCGTGAGTCAAGACCCAGTCCTCAGATAAACTGAGTCCTAGCTTCTCAGGCACTTCCTGGAAGCCCTATCATCTTTAGACAAGATGGGGGTAAGGGGCTCACCATTGCTGCACCGAAAAGTTCTTTGCTCTCACTTGCTGCTGAAGGTTCTCCATAGAAAGCTGGATCGCTGTTTCTCATGAGTAGAGATGAGCGAACCAGCAGCGGTTCGGCTCGAGTTCGGTTCGTCGAATGGAGGTCTCGTTCGAGTTCAGTTCGGCGAACGTTCGACGAACCGAACTCGAACCGCATAGGAAACAATGGCAGGCAATCACAAACACATAAAAACACCTAGAAAACACCCTCAAAGGTGTCCAAAAGGTGACAAACAAGTCACAACACAACACAAACACATGGGAAAGTGACAAGGACATATACTCATGCGAAAACAATGGAGCTGGACAAGGAAAAAGAGGAGGAGACACAGATATGAGTATATGCAAGGGAACGTCGATGCCATTACTGTGCAACTTGAGCCCTGCTCATTTTAGGCTTCCAATCTGGATAAATTGCCTGAGCTCACCATGTACGCCTTGGGGATCTTGTTGTGTCCCGCAGCCAGCGTTTTCTCGGAACGTGTCCTCAGTGCTGCTGGGGGTGTGCTGACAGCTAAGCACACGCATCTGTCCACTGACAATATGGACAGACTAACGTTCACCAAGATGAACAAGTCATGGCTCTCAGAGGACTTTTCTTCCCCTGGATCAGCCAGGGGAGGCGAAAGGCATGTGTATTTGTGAGAGTGCTTCATGCAAAGCATCTTTTTCATCTTGAAAATGGGGGTCAACTGATACCAGTCAAGTGGGGTGTGTGTGGCCCAATTAGTGGAAACGAGGGAGACTGTGGTTGGAGTCCCCTTGCTGTGTTTTACATGCTTTCAGAAGGGCATGACATGGCTTAGAGGTTGACTTTCAGCATCTGCAAACTGTTGGCTACCAAAATGCTTCCTTTCCAACCTTTTTAACCGAGGATTTTCGAGACCTTATGCCCATCGCAGTGCCCCAAGAGCCGATGCCCAGGCGCTACTCCTTCTCCAACAAAGGCGTGCACGCGCTACACCAGCACGTCGCACCAAACATCACTACTTCTTTGAGAAACTGTGTGACAGGGTGCATTTCACCACAGATACTTGGCCCAGTAAGCATGGAAAGGGGCGTTACATGTCGCTGACTGGGCAATGGGTTACTATGGGGAGAGATGGAGAAGGGTCTGCTGTACAAGTCTTGCTGTCCCCACGAGTTGTATCAATCCTTCCTCTGTATGTAGAAGGTAATACACTGCTTCTGCCTCCTCAACCTCGTGTGGGTCCTTCACCTCGGCCCAAACCCTGTGTGGTCAGGCCACCCTTCCTTGTAACTGCGCACAAGGAATACCACACACCTCCTTACTATGCTGGCAGCAGAGCTCAATGCCATCATGTGGTCAAATGTTTACTTTGAAATGTATGGGAAATGTGAGTCACACCGCTGAGAAGTTGTGGACGGTTAGCTCTGGAGACCAAGTTTCATCAATGGTTGTCTCCACTCAACCAGCAGCCAGGGAAAGCCGGGTGTGACAATGATGCAAACATGGGTGCGGCCCTTCGCCGTGACAATGTGACACACGTGCCTTGTGTGGCTCACGTGTTGAACCTGGTTGTCCAGCAATTTTTAAAGCACTATCCTGGCCTACATGGCCTTCTGCAGAGGGCACGGTGTAACGCCTGCCTGGATCAACACACTCAGATGGGCTGTAAAGGATAGGCTAGAGGGAATCCACTCACCAAGCAGGACCTCCAGAACCCTGAAACCCTTTAACCCCTATACAGGGATTAGGAATTACACAGGGCCCAAGGGGATCAATACCTGTGGAAGGCTGCATTTCCAGAGAATAGTAGTCAGGCAGGGTCAAAAACATTAATTGAGGAACAGGAACAGAATGGGACGGCCAGGACTTAATCAGAAAACAAGCAGAGGTAAAATGCGGATCGGCCAACAAGGTACATAAACAGCAAGCAGGAAAAGTAGTCAGGTAACAAGCACACAAAATCATAAAACTGAACTGGGGGTAAAAGTAACCAGAGGTTCATAGCTTTGTCTGGCAGTGGTCTGCAGACAGGAGGGGCCTAAAAAAGGGTGTGGTGTCTTCCCATTGGTTGTAGCTGAATGATGGTACTTCATCTGTGAGATACCCACCACCTACATTCAGCCAGAGATTCTGCATCTGTCAAGGTAATGCAGCCCAGTGGGTGAGCATAACCTGCGTCCACCTGCGCCGCTGGCATCAACTTTTCTCCCATCATCAGCACTATGCATGAAAGGAACACGTTGTCACCTGGCGACCGGAGTACAAATTGACGGAGCGTACTCCGTTGATGACTTAACCGCAGTGTGCGGCAATGATGCAAATCTGGCTGCTGGCTATCGTCAGGGCAATGTGACACACGTGCCTTGTATGGCTCACGTGTTGAATCTAATTCTCCAGCAAATTTTTAAAACACCATCCCGGCCTACATGGCCTTGTGCAGCGGGTACGCTCGCTATGTGCTCACTACCATCGTTCGCACACAGCAGCTCAACAACTTTCGTCGCTACAGAAGTCTTTAGGTCTGGTGGTTAAACGCCTGAAATGCGATGTGCCGACACGCAGGAATTTGAATCTGCACATGTTGCAGCGTTTGTGGCAGCACCGCGGAACCCTGCTGCAATACGTTATGACATATAGCCTGGCCTAACTTGATCCAGAGGTGGTGCAGATCACGTTGCTGGAGTGGTGTCAGATCAAGGACCTATGTGTGACGCCCTGGGCAAGCCACGGGTCACAGGTCACACCACCACCACACCCCACACTCCAGGTAGGCACATCACAGCTAAACTACAAATCCTTGTTGCCTTCCTCCAGAGGCTGATGATCCACACCAGGGGGTGGGCCAGGCGGTTGGCTCCGCCCACCAAGGAGGTCACAGCTCTGGAGGCGGGAGAAACCAGGCAGATTAGCCCAGGCAGGGCTAGAGTGAAGTTGAGGAGCTAAGTAGAGGAGTTAAGAAAGTGAAAGTGAAAGTAGAAAAGTGGGAAAAGGAGGAAAGCAAGTGAAGTGACAGAAGAGAAAGAAAGCCTGAAGGGTCCAGCTTTGTGTAGGGCCAGATCAGCAAGGTCAGCGACGGCAGTGACTGTCTGGAGGGGGACCGTTTGGAAGTTCCTGGAAGGACCCCGTTGGCTGTGTGCCCGGTGGTCTGGAGCAGTGTTCCGAAGGACAGTCAGCACCAGGGCAGGGGCCTCTCGGACCCCGGCAAGGCTAGGAGTCGCCAAATTTGCCGAATCCGTCAGTGACGGGGACGCAGATCCCCCAACAACCAAGTCCCGATTGAAGGCAACAGCTCAGCCTGAAGCAGAGAGACACCGCCACCGCCACGGCACCAGTTTCTCAGGGCCAGCGCCTGCGGGCAAAGTGTAGAGCTCATCCGGCCCAGATTGCAGTCGGGGAGCGGGTAACCGGAGGGAATCCACCGCTACCACAAGTCAAACATAGGTGCAAGGAAGAGGGACATCACCGTCACCTACCGGGACTGCAGGTGCAGCCGTCTGTGGGACCGTCCTACCAGCCGTTTGGTTTACCGTACAAACTGTGTCCACGTCTCGGGCTGAGTGAGTACCACAGGGCCGCAAGGCACAGCGCTGCCCCCGCGTCCCTGCGCCCACCAGGCCCTACACTTCACTTCTCATCACTGGGCCCCGGGATCACCAACCCCTACCCACGGAGGGGCAACACAACACCTGGCTGCTCCGCATCACCATCCCCGGGACCCCCATACTGAGCAGCGGTGGTGCAATCACCACAACCGTGGGTGGCGTCACGAACTATAACAATCCCCACACCCAACCACAAACCCCTTTTCACTCACGGGCGAGGAGTGTCGCTCGAGAAACCCCGGGATCCGGCCCACAGCTCGAGCCACCACTGAGCAGCTGCCGGACCCGAGCAGAAGGGGTGAGCGTAGTGTGCTGACACCCTCCTCCCCGCCCGCGACAACTTGGCGTCACGAACAGGATCTTACCGCTCTGCCGTCTGGTAGAGGTGCGCCTTGTTACCGCCGGAGGTATCCGGCAGAAAAATTTCAGAAGCCGCCATCTTTGGCGCGAAAAGTTCCCGCTCGAGCGTCTTCTCGAGCAGTAGAGGCGCGAAGGCCAAGGCCCCGCCCCGAGGGAGGAGGGGCCGGAAAGAGCTAAGGGGGACGCGATGGCGGCTGGACGCATGTAGCTGCGGCTATAAAAGCAGGGACGTCAGGACCCTGCGAATATACCGTTCCTGGAAGAAAGAGAGAAAGACACCATGTGGATGCCGTCCCGAAACACCGTGGCCCCCGTACCGGGAACCGCAGCGTGGGTGGAAATCCGGACCGCGCAGCTCCATCTAAGGCTGCAGGTCAAAATGCAGCTCCTCTTGGAGGAGTGGGAGACCGACATGGCGGACGTTATAGCCACCGTGCGGAGACGCGAGGAGGAAGCGGAGGAAGGGAGGGTGAGTGACCCACGCCCCTATGTCCCGGAGGGACCGGTCGCTGCAGCTGAGGGACCCGGTCCAAGCCCTCTCCCCCCGTTGCCTCCCTCGCCACCCATCTCGGGGGCTGTGACCCCGCCACTAGGCCCGCTACCACCGCAACCGGTAGCGATACCCAGCCCGTCCGCCCCAGCAGACCGACCTGTAGCCGGAGCCCGTAGCAAACCGGAGGTGTTGCCATGGAAGGCCCCGAAGATTGTGCCAGAGACAGTCCCCGAGCAGTTTCCCGAGCCAGGGCTGATGGCCCGCTCCGAGCTGAAGGCCCAGCAGCGGAAAGCCCCTATGCCCATCCCCCACACCTCGGCTGAGGTGGCGCCGGGTTGTTGCTGCAAGGCAGCGCCCAAGGCCATGACACCGCGGGATACGCCGCCCACCTTCCTGACAATGGGTAACATTCTGGATGTCCCGCGGGGCCCGACCCGTGCGCCGGCGCCGGCAGCGGAGCCATATTGGGATAGGGAGCCGACCAAGCTGGGCCTGGAGATCGCGGAGAGGGAGAGAAGGAAGGCCGAGCTGGTGGCCCGAGCCATTCGGGAGAAAGAAAATCTGCGGCAAGCGACCTTCCGTGTCCGGGGCCCGTTGTATGAAGGGCAGGTGAGGCGGTTTGATGTCCGCCGGGGCTACGGGTTTATATATGAACCGGGCCTGGAGGCCGAAGTGTTTGTGGCCCGGCGGGATGTGAATGCCCACCTGCCCGAGGAGCATCCTGGCCGTAATCTCATGCCGGGAGACATGGTGCGATATACCCGACACTGCGGAGAGAGGGGGTGGTTTGCCCTGGATGTGAAGCTCAGGGGTAGCAATGAGAGCAGGGTGAGCTCTGCACCCCCTCCCTCGGATGAAGCAGCAGAAGAATCGGAGTAGGGCAGCGGATGCCCGTTGCGCCGTCCCCGTTGGGACCACCTTTCTTTTGTTTGTTTAAAAGTTGAAAATGATAAGGAAAATGAAAATTACCGAAGTTTAACCTGATTTGCCTTTGTGATTGAACCGGCTGGAGCCAGCACCGTTGTCCCCGTGGGGACCGTTTAAAGTTTATTTGCATGGGAACTATCCATGGACAAGCCCGTGAACTTGCAGGGCACCACAAACGTTAAGTGGCTTGTAAATATGTTGGTTACCGTTAAAGTTTCCGCAATGCCGCCTCCGGAGAGGCAGGTTGGAGGGAGGGCCCTCAGCAGAGCAGGCTGGGGCCCAGCCACCAAAGGAACCGGTGGCTACCCTCTGGAGGGGAAGGACAGATCCCGCTCGGGTAACTTGTGCTGGACTGTGGGTCAAGGGGTGCTGCCTGGGTTTTAGGGGCAGCATCAGGGCCAGGTTGCTTGGGTGGGAGAGAGCGGAAACCGAGACCGTAAACCGTTGCAACGTTGCAGATCCCCCAACAACCAAGTCCCGATTGAAGGCAACAGCTCAGCCTGAAGCAGAGAGACACCGCCACCGCCACGGCACCAGTTTCTCAGGGCCAGCACCTGCGGGCAAAGTGTAGAGCTCCTCCGGCCCAGATTACAGTCGGGGAGCGGGTAACCGGAGGGAATCCACCGCTACCACAAGTCAAACATAGGTGCAAGGAAGAGGGACATCACCGTCACCTACTGGGAGTGCAGGTGCAGCCGTCTGTGGGACCGTCCTACCAGCCGTTTGGTTTACCGTACAAACTGTGTCCACGTCTCGGGCTGAGTGAGTACCACAGTGCCGCAAGGCACAGCGCTGCCCCCGCGTCCCTGCGCCCACCAGGCCCTACACTTCACTTCTCATCACTGGGCCCCGGGATCACCAACCCCTACCCACGGAGGGGCAACACAACACCTGGCTGCTCCGCATCACCATCCCCGGGACCCCCATACTGAGCAGCGGTGGTGCAATCACCACAACCGTGGGTGGCGTCACGAACTATAACAATCCCCACACCCAACCACAAACCCCTTTTCACTCACGGGCGAGGAGTGTCGCTCGAGAAACCCCGGGATCCGGCCCACAGCTCGAGCCACCACTGAGCAGCTGCCGGACCTGAGCAGAAGGGGTGAGCGTAGTGTGCTGACACCCTCCTCCCCGCCCGCGACATATGCACCCTTCTACACAGTTTACAAATGTTAACGAAGATGTTTAGCACTGGCGATGCCATTCTCAGCGTGACAATTCTGGTCATCTACATGATGGAGCACACTGTAAGCATTATTCGGAGTCAGGTGTTGGGACAAGAGGAAGGGGAGGAAGTACAGGAGGAGTCATATGCGGAAGGGATAACAAGATCTACGAAGTCCAGATGGTCAGCGGCATCTAGGCGGCAGTCATGGTGGGGAAGAGGGATTAACAAGGGCGCAAAAAGTGTTGTGGAAGGTGCAGGAGCCCATGAAGAAATGGAGGACGAACTGGCAATGGACATGGAAGACTCAGCAGATAAGTGAGAGCTTGCTCACATTTCGGTTGTGCGAGGTTTGGGGGAGAGGGCAGAGGAAGGAGGCACGATTCTCACCTCTCTGCCACCAACACACCAAGGACTTGGTCCTCCTGGATGCACAAGACACATGAGCGCCTTCTTGCTGCACTACCTACAACATAACCCTCGGATTGTACGAATTCGAAGTAATGCTAACTACTGGGTTGCCACACTGTTAGATCCCTGGTACAAGACAAAATTTGGTGAAATAATTCCTGCCATAGAAATGGACGCACGTATACAGGAGTATCTGCAGAAGGTGGTACGCAATCTTAGATCTGCTTTTCCACTAAACACCAGTGCTGCACAGAGTGAATCTCAATGCTTTGTCATGGATAGGAGGAAATGGTCTTTTACTTGTCCACATCTGAGGGACCGAGGGATGGCTGCTGTGCTGAGATGGCATTGAGTACGGTGTCCCTGCAGAGTTGCACTTTTGGTCATATACAAAATGAGATGAAAAAGGACAGATGCTGGTGGAAAGGGGAACAGGTGTGTTGGAAAGGGGAGAAAAGTTTTTGTCCGTGGGTTTGGTGGTTAAGCAAAAGTAACATTTGATGAAGAAACACCATCTGTTACGGTGGGACTGGCAGATTTGGATAAGGTGGTATATACTATGTTACCGCTATATAACGAAAATTAATATGAAAAGAAAGAGAAAGGTATATATCCCCATCAGCAGTCAGTGTCCACCGTGCTCCCAGATGGAAAAGGAGAGGTTGGCAACTGGAAGGTTAGGTGGAGCATACAGATCTGTGTGGCTATGAAACTAATAGTAGCCTGAACCGAGTTAGACGCCACTCGGATCTGGAGACTGGGAGTCCTGTTAGCGTCACAGGGTCCACACGCCCACCCAGCCCAGGAACTCCCTGTTAACATCACAGGGGCCATTGAGTACGCTGACCGTGTGCAATGGGGCCACACCTGTAGACAGCAGGCGCATCAGCAGAAGCAGGCCTGTTAATGCCACTGGGCTGCACAAGCAGGACTTGTAGGACAGGAGCTGGTCTTAACCGTTCTGCGTTACCAACTGTGGTGGCGGCCTGCATCGACGCCGTATCCCTGCCTACCTCTGGCCTAAAGCCGCAATGGGTTCAACACATGGAGGTGTGCTCTTTCGGAGCATAATAGAAGACTGTGCACCTCCTTGTTGGCTCCAGCCCGTTTTATAACCTGGGTCCGCCCCAAACCAGGGTGGACCACAATGCACCTCCTGGAGACAAAAGCAGAGTGACACGTCATGAGTGGCATAACTAGCGTCCTATTTGGAACCGCAACTTCAATAATGACCTCATGGCTGTCACGACACAAACACCTCACCAGTCATCGTCTGACCATCAATAATGAGGTGACAAGTCATAGGGGCGGGCCTCAGCAAGCCATTTGGGAGTACCCTGGCCACATCGTCAGGACACCTGATGCCCTGTGGTCTATATGGGCCC
This sequence comes from Anomaloglossus baeobatrachus, assembly GCF_048569485.1. Classification (NCBI taxonomy): domain Eukaryota; kingdom Metazoa; phylum Chordata; class Amphibia; order Anura; family Aromobatidae; genus Anomaloglossus; species Anomaloglossus baeobatrachus. The sequence goes on along the minus strand of NC_134360.1, from coordinate 187,036,828 downwards.
CCCACATCAGGGGCAGGGCCAAAGAGTTCATTACCAGACCTAGTCTCTGATGCAGTAAGTGCCTGAGCATGCTCAGTAGCATGAAATACAGTCTCTGAAAAAAGACTATCAGCTTTAGCATGGTGTCTAGGCACAACACAAGACTTAGACCCTGCACGGAGTGCAAGTACCTGTGCAAAGAGGCTTTTCGCAATAAGTGTGGGAGCATGCACTGTATCTCGAAATGAAGACTTAGCCTCAGGAATGTCACAGTCAGGCTGAGCATACTCACTAGGCGAAACACTGTAGTTAGGCTGTGGCTGGGGTAAATCGGCACACGCATGCGCACTAGCTGACTCTCCACACTTAGACGTGGAGAAGAAATTGCTCTTCGGGTGTGGACTTGGAGATGCTGTCTATGAACAGAAGGAAAAGCTAAAGGTGTGTGTTACAGCAAGGAGCCACCGCGGAAACACTTCGTTCAATTGTGAGGGGAGTCATTTTGGAGTTTGCTGAGGAGTACCGTAACGCCAGTGAGCAGCATCCTGTGCCACAGACCAACATTCTTACGGTGCTGTCTGTACTGCTTACCGTGAGAGGAGCGTAAAGTCTGTATTTCTGGCAACTGGACATCACAGTACCCGGGTACGGTAGGCTGTGCCCAGACAATAATGCGGGCACGCAACACTTTGTTTTATTAGCAAAACACATATCTGTTCTGGGTAGGCCGACTATATAGACAATAAGACTTGCTGCCTCAATTGTCAAATTGTCACGTACAGTTTAAATCAGAGAGGGACAGCAACACATGTTTGCATTGACTGTTGCTTTTCAAGATTTCCATGATTGTGTTGCAGAGCTGTGTGGTTTGCATTCACACTGCTATCATCTGCTTTATCTGTGAGGCTTCAGCTAACAAGGGTATTCAGGGGGGTAATGTGTTTTGTCTATGTTTAGGTAGATAACTTGGAAGCTCTTGTGATGCGCAACTGGTAAGTTGTGTTCGCGCACACACACGCACAAACACACAATTACTGCTACGCAGAGGGATTAGCAGGTAGTAGGCAACAGAATAGATTGTTCAATTATTTAAATTGTATGCATGGTTCTTTTTGTTTGTTTTGGTAAAGTTAAACAATCATTTATCAACCCAACTGACTAGAGTCCTTTTCCTGTTGCCTGGTTTTGCTGCATACTGTGGACTGGAGCCCACCCTGTACACGACTTAAAATGAAGCATAAGTCGCAATGTGAATTTCACTGTGCTACAATGCGGCCTTAGCGTGCTTGTGCAACCACCGCCTGCCCCATCAAGTGCATCTGCGTGCTCTTCATCCTCTGTGACTGTGGGGACAGCAGTCTCACATGGTTTTTCACACTGAACTTCCACCCCTTTACACGCAACAGGGAGTGTGATTGGCAGGTCATCACTTGTTTTGGAAGTGGAAACAGATGGTATTGTTGAGCTGTCAGACATCGAGAAAACCAACATTGGATGCAGGCTACATTATATCCACACCTGCACCTTCGTCACAGATTGGCTGGACTACCTGCATTTAATTGCATTCCAGAAATGGAAAGGAGTGTAGAATGCACATGTGTTGTACCTTGCTTGGCAGCAAAGGAACACTAACTTAGTATTGCAGACAATTTTAGGAAGGCAGAAAAAGAGTCAGCTCTTTGGACAAATTAAATAGCGTGGCAAAAGTGGACAGGTGGGTACAGTGGCCGTGTTCTGTGGGTACCAGGACAGTAAAGGAAGCCTCACTTTCTATCCCTCCGAATGATCAAATGCAGCAAGGAATTTCCTGAGTTTGCTATAAAATTAGCGTAGCAAAATGTGCATGAGGGTGTAATGCAGTGGTGCTGCAAATAGCTTTGCACCAGTGGGACACTAATGGAAGTCCAACAGCCACTTTTAGGATGCCACTAAGTTTACTCAGTGTTTGCTAGTATCATAGCTTAGTAACAATGAGTTTGAGTGTGCAATGCAGAGGTGCTGCAAATAGATTTGCACCAGTGGGGCACTAATGGAGTACAACAGCCACTTCTTGTATGCCACTAAATGGCAGCATTTTTTGCTATCATTATAGCTTATTAAAAACAGAGCAGGAGGGTGTCATGCAGAGGTGCTGCACATAGATTTGCACCAGTGGGGCACTAATGGAGTACAACAGCCACTTCTTGTATGCCACTAAATGGCAGCATTTTTTTGCTATCATTATAGCTTATTAAAAACAGAGCAGGAGGGTGTCATGCAGAGGTGCTAGAAATAGCTTGGCACCAGTGGGGCACTAATGGAGTACAACAGCCACTTCTTGTATGCCACTAAATGGCAGCATTTTTTGCTATCATTATAGCTTATTAAAAACAGAGCAGGAGGGTGTCATGCAGAGGTGCTGCACATAGATTTGCACCAGTGGGGCACTAATGGAGTACAACAGCCACTTCTTGTATGCCACTAAATGGCAGCATTTTTTTGCTATCATTATAGCTTATTAAAAACAGAGCAGGAGGGTGTCATGCATAGAGTTGAGCGCGGTTCGTGGTTCGTGGTTCTCCAGTTCGCGGCTCGAGTGATTTTGGGGCATGTTCTAGATCGAACTAGAACTCGAGCTTTTTGCAAAAGCTCGATAGTTCTAGAAACGTTCGAGAACGGTTCTAGCAGCCAAAAAACAGCTAAATCCTAGCTTGGTTTCTGCTGCAATAGTGTAAGTCACTCTGTGAATCAAACTATTATCACATTTCAGTGTATAGTGTGCGTGAACAGCGCCTTCAGATCACTGCTGTTTCTATAATGGCGATCGCCATTTTTTTTTTTTTTTTTCTTGTCTTCCTTCCCTAAGCGCGCCCGTCTTGTGGGGCGGGCCAGCATGTCAGCCAATCACAGACACACACACACCTAAGTGGACTTTGAGCCAGAGAAGCAACGGCATGTGTGATAGGATCTGCATGTCACATGTCCCTGCATTATAAAACCGGACATTTTCTTCACGAACGCCATTATCTGCCTTCTGCGTCTTTGGTGTCAGACATCACTGTCGCAGTTCCATCCTTTGTCCTATCGCCGATACAGCTGTATGCGCTGCATACACAGCGTTAGACAGCTTAGGGAGAGCACATTCTAGCAGTCCTTTTAAGGGCTCAAAGCGGCAGGGTCAGAGAGCCATAAGTGACAGGTCCTGCAAACAGCAACAGCGTCTGTGTAGCCCAGGTCAGGGATTTCCTCCCTGCATTTCACCATTAGGAGGGAATAGAAAGGCAGGCTTCCATTCCTCTACCCAGAGCACCACAATCCTGCCACTGTACCCTCTTGTCCTCTGCACACTCCAACTCATTCTAAGTAAGCCATTATACTAGCAAACACTCAGTGTACCTAGTGGCATCCTAAACGTGGCTATTGGACTTTGCTATAGTCCCACTAGTGCAAAGACATTAGCAGAGCACATCTGCCTGCATTGCACACTCCAAGTTTTTTAAACTAAGCAATTTTACTAGCAAACACTCAGTGTACCTAGTGGCATCCTATACGTGGCTATTGGACTTTGCTATAGTCCCACTAGTGCAAAGACATTTGCAGAGCACGTCTGCCTGCATTGCACACTACAACTTTTTTAAACTAAGCAATTTTACTAGCAAACACTCAGTGTACCTAGTGGCATCCTATACGTGGCTATTGGACTTTGCTATAGTCCCACTAGTGCCAAGACATTTGCAGAGCGCATCTGCCTGCGTTGCACACTCCAACTAATTATAACGAAGCCATTATACTAGCAAACACTCAGTGTACCTAGTGGCATCCTATACGTGGCTATTGGACTTTGCTATAGTCCCACTAGTGCAAAGACATTAGCAGAGCACATCTGCCTGCATTGCACACTCCAAGTTTTTTAAACTAAGCAATTTTACTAGCAAACACTCAGTGTACCTAGTGGCATCCTATACGTGGCTATTGGACTTTGCTATAGTCCCACTAGTGCAAAGACATTTGCAGAGCACGTCTGCCTGCATTGCACACTACAACTTTTTTAAACTAAGCAATTTTACTAGCAAACACTCAGTGTACCTAGTGGCATCCTATACGTGGCTATTGGACTTTGCTATAGTCCCACTAGTGCAAAGACATTTGCAGAGCACTTCTGCCTGCATTGCACACTACAACTTTTTTAAACTAATCAATTTTACTAGCAAACACTCAGTGTACCTAGTGGCATCCTAAACGTGGCTATTGGACTTTGCTATAGTCCCACTAGTGCAAAGACATTAGCAGAGCACATCTGCCTGAATTGCACACTCCAAGTTTTTTAAACTAAGCAATTTTACTAGCAAACACTCAGTGTACCTAGTGGCATCCTATACGTGGCTATTGGACTTTGCTATAGTCCCACTAGTGCAAAGACATTTGCAGAGCACGTCTGCCTGCATTGCACACTACAACTTTTTTAAACTAAGCAATTTTACTAGCAAACACTCAGTGTACCTAGTGGCATCCTATACGTGGCTATTGGACTTTGCTATAGTCCCACTAGTGCCAAGACATTTGCAGAGCGCATCTGCCTGCGTTGCACACTCCAACTAATTATAACAAAGCCATTATACTAGCAAACACTCAGTGTACCTAGTGGCATCCTATACGTGGCTATTGGACTTTTGTCAATTCACAGTATTGGAACGTTATTTGCATGACATCTGCCTGCATTGCACACTCAAACTTTTTTAAACTCAGCCATTATACTAGCAAACACTCACTGTACCTAGTTGTATCCTAAACGTGGCTATTGTACTTTTGTCAATTCACAGTATTGGAACGTTATTTGCAGCACGTCTGCCTGCATTGCACACTCTAACTTTTTTAAACTCAGCCATTATACTAGCAAACACTCACTGTACCTAGTTGTATCCTAAACGTGGCTATTGTACTTTTGTCAATTCACAGTATTGGAACGTTATTTGCAGGACGTCTGCCTGCATTGCACACTCAAACTTTTTTAAACTCAGCCATTATACTAGCAAACACTCACTGTACCTAGTTGTATCCTAAACGTGGCTATTGTACTTTTGTCAATTCACAGTATTGGAACGTTATTTGCAGCACGTCTGCCTGCATTGCACACTCAAACTTTTTTAAACTCAGCCATTATACTAGCAAACACTCACTGTACCTAGTTGTATCCTAAACGTGGCTATTGTACTTTTGTCAATTCACAGTATTGGAACGTTATTTGCAGGACATCTGCCTGCCTTGCACACTCAAACTTTTTTAAACTCAGCCATTATACTAGCAAACACTCACTGTACCTAGTTGTATCCTAAACGTGGCTATTGTACTTTTGTCAATTCACAGTATTGGAACGTTATTTGCAGCACGTCTGCCTGCATTGCACACTCAAACTTTTTTAAACTCAGCCATTATACTAGCAAACACTCACTGTACCTAGTTGTATCCTAAACGTGGCTATTGTACTTTTGTCAATTCACAGTATTGGAACGTTATTTGCAGGACATCTGCCTGCCTTGCACACTCAAACTTTTTTAAACTCAGCCATTATACTAGCAAACACTCACTGTACCTAGTTGTATCCTAAACGTGGCTATTGTACTTTTGTCAATTCACAGTATTGGAACGTTATTTGCAGGACGTCTGCCTGCATTGCACACTCAAACTTTTTTAAACTCAGCCATTATACTAGCAAACACTCACTGTACCTAGTTGTATCCTAAACGTGGCTATTGTACTTTTGTCAATTCACAGTATTGGAACGTTATTTGCAGCACGTCTGCCTGCATTGCACACTCAAACTTTTTTAAACTCAGCCATTATACTAGCAAACACTCACTGTACCTAGTTGTATCCTAAACGTGGCTATTGTACTTTTGTCAATTCACAGTATTGGAACGTTATTTGCAGGACATCTGCCTGCATTGCACACTCAAACTTTTTTAAACTCAGCCATTATACTAGCAAACACTCACTGTACCTAGTTGTATCCTAAACGTGGCTATTGTACTTTTGTCAATTCACACTACTGCAAATCTATGTGCAGCACCTCTGCATGACAACCTCCTGCTCTGTTTTTAATAAGCTATAATGATAGCACAAAATACTGCCATTTTGTGGCATCATAGAACTGGCTGTTGTATTCCATTAGTGCCCCACTGGTGACAAGCTATTTCTAGCACCTCTACATCACACCCTCATGCACATTTTGCTACGCTAATGTTATAGCAAACTCATGGAATTCATTGCTGCATTTCATAATTCGGAGGGATAGAAAGTCAGGCTTCCTTTAGCTTTTCCTTCTGTTCATAGACAGCATCTCCAAGACAAATTTCCCCTCCACGTCTAAGTGTGGAGAGGCAGCTAGTGCGCATGCGTGTGCCGATGTACCCCAGCTGCAGCATAATTACAGTGTTTCGCCTAGTGAGTATGCTCAGCCTGACTGTGCCATTCCCGACGCTAAGTTTTCATTTCGGGATACAGCGCATGCTCCCACACTAAGTGTGAAAAGCCTCTTTGCACAGGTGCTTGCATTCCGTGCCGGGTATAAGTCCTGTTTTGGGCATAGACACCATGCTAAAGCTGATAGTCTTTTTTCAGAGACTGTATTTCATGCTACTGAGCATGCTCAGGCACTTCCTGCATCAGAGACTAGGTCCGGTAATGAACTCTTTGGCCCTGGCCCTGATGTGGGGGTCCCATATAGACCACAGGGCATCAGGTGTCCTCCCAAATGGCTTGCAGAGGCCCACACCTATGACTTGTCACCGCATTATTGATGCTCAGACGATGACTGGTGAGGTGTTTGGGTCATGGCAGCCATGAGGTCATCATTGAAGTTGCGTTTCCAAATAGGACGCTAGTTATGCCACTCATGACGTGTCACTCTACTTTTGTCTCCAGGAGGTGCATTGTGGTTCACCCTGGTTTGGGGCGGACCCAGGTTATAAAAGGGGCTGGAGCCAACAAGGAGGTGCGCAGTCTTCTATTATGCTCCGAAAGAGCACACCTCCATGTGTTGAACCCATTGCGGCTTTAGGCCAGAGGTAGGCAGGGATCGGGTGGTGGATGCAGGCCACCACCACAGTTGGTAACGCAGAACGGTTAAGACCAGCTCCTGTCCTAACAGTCCTGCTTGTGCAGCCCAGTGGCATTAACAGGCCTGCTGCTGCTGATGCGCCTGCTGTCCACAGGTGTGGCCCCTACGCACACGGTCAGCGTACTCAATGGCCCCTGTGTTGTTAACAGGGAGTTCCTGGGCTGGGTGGGCATGTGGACCCTGTGACGCTAACAGGGCTCACAGTCTCCAGATCCGAATGGCGTCTAACTCGGTTCAGGCTACTATTAGTTTCATAGCCACACAGCTCTGTATCCTCCACCAAACCTTCAAGTTGCCAACCTCTCCTTTTCCAACTGGGAGCACGGTGGACACTGACTGCTGATGGGGATATGTACCTTTCTCTTTCTTTTCTTATTAATTTTCGTTATATAGCGGTCACAGATTATATACCACTTTATCCAAATCTGCCAGTCCCACTGTAACAGATGTTGTTTCTTCAGCAAATGTTACAGTTGCTTAACCACCAAATCCACGGACCAAAACTTTTTTCCCCTTTCCAACACACCTGTTCCCCTTTCCAACAGCATCTGTCCTTTTTCAACTCATTTTGGGATATGACCAAAAGTGCAACTGTGCAGGGACACCGTACTCAACGCCATCTCAGCACAGCAGCCATCCCTCGGTCCCTCCGATGTGGACAAGTAAAAGACCATTTCCTCCTATCCATGACAAAGCGTTGAGATTCACTCTGTGCAGCACTGGTGTTTAGTGGACAAGTAGATCTAAGATTGCGTACCACATTCTGCAGATACTCCTGTATACGTGCGTCTATTTCTATGGCAGGAATTAGTTCGCCAAATTTTGTCTTGTACCGGGGATCTAACAGTGTGGCAACCCAGTATTCAGGATTAGTTCAAATTCATACAATCCGAGGGTCATGTAGGTAGTGCAGCAAGAAGGCGCTCATGTGTCTTGTGCATCCAGGAGGACCAAGTCCTTGGTGTGTTGGTGGCAGAGAGGTGAGAATCGTGCATCCTTCCTCTGCCCTCTCCCCCCAACCTCGCACAACCGAAATGTGAGCAAGCTCTCACTCATCTGCTGAGTCTTCCATGCCCATCGCCAGTTCGTCCTCCATTTCTTCATGGGCTCCTGCACTTTCATCAACACTTTTTGCTGATACTATGCGCCCTTGTTAATCCCTCTCCCTCACCATGACTGCCGCATAGGTGCCGCTGACCATCTGGACCTCGTAGATCTTGTTATCCCTTCCGCATATGACTCCTCCTGTACTTCCTCCCCTTCCTCTTGTCCCAACACCTGACTCCGAATAATAATTACAGTGTGCTCCATCATGTAGATGACCAGAATTGTCACGCTGAGAATGACATTGCCAGTGCTAAACATCTTCGTCGACATTTCAAAACTGTGTAGCAGGGTGCATAGGTCCTTGATCTGACACCACTCCAGCAGCGTGATCTGCACCACCTCTGGATCAAGTTATCCCAGGCTATATGTCTTACCGTATTTCAGCAGGGCTCTGCGGTGCTGCCACACACGCTGCAACATGTGCAGATTCCAATTCCTGCGTGTCGAAACATCGCATTTACGGCGTTTAACTGCCAGACCCTAAGACTTCCGGAGTGATGAAAGTTGTTGAGCTGCTGTGTGCGCACGGTGGAAGTGAGCACATAGCGAGCGTGCCCACTGCACAAGGCCATGTAGGCCGTGATGGTGTTTTAAAAATTGCTGGCGAATTCGGTTCAACACGTGAGCCCTAAAAGGCACGTGTGTCACATTGCCCTGAGGATGGCCCGCAGCCAGGTTTGCATCATTGCCGCACACGGCTGTTAAGTCACCAACGGAGTCCGCTCCGTCAATTTGTACTCCGGTCGCCAGGTGACAACGTGTTCCTTTCATGAATAGTGCTGATGATGGGAGAGTAGTCGATGCCAGCGGCGCAGGTGGACGCAGGTTATGCTCACCCACTGGGCTGCATTACCTTGACAGATGCAGAATCTCTGGCTGAATGTAGCTGGTGGGTATCTCACAGATGAAATACCATCATTCAGCTACAACCAATGGGAAGACACCACACCCTTTTTTATGCCCATCCTGTCTGCAGACCACTGCCAGACATAGCTATGAACCTCTGGTTAATTTTACCCCCAGTTCAGTTTTATGATTTTGTGTGCTTGTTACCTGACTACTTTTCCTGCTTGCTGTTTATGTACCTTGTTGGCCGATACGCATTTCACCTCTGCTTGTTTTCTGATTCTTTCCTGGCCGTCCCATTCTGTTCCTGTTCCTCAATTAATGTTTTGACCCTGCCTGACTACTATTCTCTGTAATAGCGGTGTGACTCACATTTCCCATACATTTCAAAGTAAAACTTTGACCGCCTGATGGCATTGAGCTCTGCTGCCAGCATAGTAAGGAGGTGTGTGGTAGTCCTTGTGCGCAGTTGCAAGGAAGGGTGGCCTGACCACACAGGGTAACATTGAGTGAAAGTCCGGCTCACTGAGTAAAGGTGCTCAGGGGAAATTGCACGTATAAAATTATATAGAAAACCCCGGCACACAAAAGATGAAACTTGAAATAACTTTTATTCAGTTTTTATTCAGTTTTTTATGTTGACGTTTCGGCAAAATTTGCCTTTTTCAAAACTAAAGAAATAAACATATATATAATTATTAGTACCATAAATACATAGGATATTATTAATCATATCCATATAAATCATGATAACATCATATATACCTAGTAAAGTCATGGAAGTTTATATATCTTGTGAAGAATGTCTTGAGGCTTGACAAGGATATTTATCTAAAATAAAGGCCCATATATTAGAAACAAACACAAGAAAAAATTTTTTTACATTGAATATAGAGGAAATTTCCATATATATATACACACATGTCAAGATCTCCCTTGTGGGACAAAAGTAAAACAAGGAATACCAGAAAAGTACATCCATATGTAACAATAAACTGATTGAATTACCTTAAATGGCATAAATAAGAAATCCTAGTGAGGATATAGGAAGCAGATGCCACAATAAAGGTAAACTGAAAAGTAGAGACATAGCGGTCAAACAAGGAAAAAAGGCAATTCCCATAGAGAAACAATTCCCATAGAGAGACAGAGCGCCAAACCATTACCTGTACCCTGGGAGATCAGTGGTGGAGTGGAACGAAACAGAGCCGCAGTGAGGTTTAAATACCTAGTGAGGGCGGGCCGACCAAATTGATTAATCCAAGGAGGAACGCATGATGACACGCAAGCTAGCGCATGCGCGATGAATGCGGAAGTACGCGCATGCGCAATAGCAAAAGAACCAGTGAAATGGAGCGCACGATGGGACGCAAGCAACAAGGAAGTGCGCGCATGCGTGAAATAGAAAAAAGAGAGCGGTGAGACGGGGTGACCCGGATAGAAGCTCCATGTTAACTGAAGAAACCTCATCGTGTCTAAAAAGAAACAAAAAGAGGAAATATAAGTAACAGTAACCATATAATTACTTATTAGAAAAACTGTTAATAACATTGGCAAGATTACACCAAACACTAAGGCGTACTATATATGAATATAAATATAAAAATTACACATATTTCAATAAAACCAAAAATAGGACGGACCCCATATCTCCTGCTCAATAATCATACTCCCTATTAAGACCATTAGGGGAAAGGGTATTAAGCATGTGAATCCAATAGGATTCCCTGTTCTTCAATTTCCGGACCCTGTCACCTCCTCGTCTCAATGGAGGAACATGCTCCAATACTTGAAAACGAAGCTGGGACACTGTGTGTCCACATTGTGTAAAATGATGAGGAATTGGTAACATAGTCATCCCACATCGAATGGTGGATTTATGTTTCCCTATGCGGTCTCGGACATGCTGGGTAGTTTCCCCAACATATCCGAGACCGCACGGACACTTTATTAAATAGATAACAAATGATGTATCACAAGTGAAAAAATCTTTTATATGAAAAACCTTGCCAGTTCGCGGATGTGTAAATTGACTACCCTTAGTCATATTTGAGCAATGGGGACAATGAAGACACGGATAATTACCCTTCTTGGGTGTCGAAAGAAAAGTCTGTCGAGACCGAAGAATCGATGATCCAATGTCCGCTTTGACCAAAAGGTCACGGAGATTAGGGGAACGTTTATAACTAAATAAAGGAGGAGTAGAAAATTCAGTAATTTTAGGATATGATCTCTGCAATACCTGCCAATGTCTGAGTATGATATTCTTAATGATAGGATGATATGGATGGAATGTATTAACAAAGGAAATTAAAGGACCCACTCTCCTAGGTTTGCGAGTGGAATGTAAACTCTCCTGTAAGGCAGACTCAACTATTGACGCAGGATAACCGCGCTGAAGGAATTTTAGTGACATCTCTTCATGCCTCTGTGAACGCTGATTCAACATTGTAACATTACGTGATACCCTTTTATGCTGTGAAATTGGCAGGGAATTTTTCAAATGCCGTGGATGATTACTAGTATAATGCAACAGACTATTACGATCTGTAGGTTTCACATACATGTCAGAAAGAATTCCGCCTCTTTGGTCCAAATGAATCAGTGTATCAAGAAAATTGATACAAGATGCATCCACATGTTGAGTAAAAGAAAGGCCAGTAACCCTGGTGTTTAAGTACTGAAAGAATTCGTCAAAAAGCGACTGAGATCCAGTAAAAACAATGAAGATGTCATCAATGTATCGTTTATAAAACGCTACATAATTACGGAACAGCTGATGGGTATACACAAACATAGACTCAAAATGAGTCATATATATGTTTGCGTACGGTGGGGCGACATTAGAGCCCATCGCTGTGCCTTTGATCTGAAAATAAAATTGATCCTGAAAAAGGAAATAATTTTTATGAAGGACAATGGACAAAAGATCAAGGCAGAAATCTTTCTGAACTGGGGAAAAATCACTAAATTGATTCAAAAACCAAGAGACCGCTGAGATACCAAAAGAGTGATCAATACTTGTATAGAGGGAATTGACATCCAAAGTGATAAGGAGCGAGCCAGGTGGGAATGGACTAAGAGTCTGTAGCTGATGTAAAAAATCCCCCGTATCACGTAAATACGAAGGAGTTTTGGAAACTAAAGGTGATAAGATACGATCCAACGTTATTGCTAAAGGTGATAGCAAAGAGTCAACAGCAGCCACTATGGGTCGTCCAGGTGGGTGCCACAAATCTTTATGTATTTTTGGCAAAGTATACAAGACTGGAGTGACAGGATTGACTTTGTTCAAATAAGTCGCCAATTTAGAATCAATAATTCCTAAACTGGAATAACGTTGGATCATATCTAAAATATCTTTCTTAATGTTTCCAGATGGATCATGTGATATTGGTAAATATGTGGATTCATCAGCTAATTGGGTTTTAATCTCAGAGACATAATAGCTCTTGTCCATCACCACCAAGGATCCGCCCTTATCAGCTGGTTTTATTATGATGGCTGAATTATTCTGAAGAGACCGTAATGCTTGGGTTTCACCAGGAGTAAGATTTTTCTTAATCCGCAACTCCCCGTTTTTAACAGTATTCACAAAATTGTCCACATCCGATTTGACAAGAGAAATAAAGGTCTCAGCGGGATGGTAGGTTCTCGGAGGCATGAAACTACTAGGCATCGTTAAGTTGAGTTTGCTAAAGGAGAATTGGATATCAGGCTGAGTATCTGGCAACACAGGATTCTGATCTAAGGATCCTTGATTGAAATGAACCTTAAGTCTTACCGATCTATAAAATTTATTTAGTTCCTGTTCAAGCAAAAAAGAATCAAAATGAGGAGTTGGACAAAAAGATAGACCTTTTTGTAGAACCTGAGACTCTAGGGGGGACAGGGTATAGGAGGAGATATTGAAAATGAGGTCCGTCCTACCTGTGATCTCGTTGTCATACGATCCCCCAGCAGTTGATCTCCTCTGCCCCCTCCTCGTCTTCTTTGTGAGATGACGCGACGTGGTCCTAAAAAAGGTGCCTGATGTGAATCCATATCACTGCCAGAACTTGCAGAAGAAGAAAAGCCAGTCCTGGGCTGGAAACGTCTGCGCTGAGGAGGCTCACCGCACCGCCACCTGTATACTTGACCGCGTTTGTAGTCCTCCTCATCACGTATAAATTTATTTCGCTTACGTTCTTGGAGAATTTTCTTATAATCCGAAATGGTTGAGTCCATTTTGGACTTCATATTTGATAGATCGGTAGGAGAGAATGTATTTGATAACTGTCCTTCAATAGATGATATTTGATTTGAAATTGTAGCCAATTCTTTATGCAAATAATCAATCGTTAGAGTCATTAAATCATATGAGCATTTGTTCAAGATATGCTCAAATGTCGTACAAAAATCCTGGTTGTCAGAAAACAATGTGGGTCGCAATGATACACGCAAACCACGTGGTATCCTTCTGACCTTATAATATTCAGCAAGTGTAACTAAGTGGAGCTCCAGGGCTACCTGACGTCTCAACTCACGCTCATATTCCTTAGTCCTGGATTCTTCACTTGGGATAGACAAAAATTGACCAGAAGTAGTGACTCTTGAATGAATAGCAGATAGTTCTTCTTCATTATAAGAAAAAATATTTGAAGCCATAGTAGATATGGTACGTCAGGAGCTCAGGCCAAAAAACTATATAAATAACATTGAGTGAAAGTCCGGCTCACTGAGTAAAGGTGCTCAGGGGAAATTGCACGTATAAAATTATATAGAAAACCCCGGCACACAAAAGATGAAACTTGAAATAACTTTTATTCAGTTTTTATTCAGTTTTTTATGTTGACGTTTCGGCAAAATTTGCCTTTTTCAAAACTAAAGAAATAAACATATATATAATTATTAGTACCATAAATACATAGGATATTATTAATCATATCCATATAAATCATGATAACATCATATATACCTAGTAAAGTCATGGAAGTTTATATATCTTGTGAAGAATGTCTTGAGGCTTGACAAGGATATTTATGGCCTTTATTTTAGATAAAGTTATTTCAAGTTTCATCTTTTGTGTGCCGGGGTTTTCTATATAATTTTATACGTGCAATTTCCCCTGAGCACCTTTACTCAGTGAGCCGGACTTTCACTCAATGTTATTTATATAGTTTTTTGGCCTGAGCTCCTGACGTACCATATCTACTATGGCTTCAAATATTTTTTCTTATAATGAAGAAGAACTATCTGCTATTCATTCAAGAGTCACTACTTCTGGTCAATTTTTGTCTATCCCAAGTGAAGAATCCAGGACTAAGGAATATGAGCGTGAGTTGAGACGTCAGGTAGCCCTGGAGCTCCACTTAGTTACACTTGCTGAATATTATAAGGTCAGAAGGATACCACGTGGTTTGCGTGTATCATTGCGACCCACATTGTTTTCTGACAACCAGGATTTTTGTACGACATTTGAGCATATCTTGAACAAATGCTCATATGATTTAATGACTCTAACGATTGATTATTTGCATAAAGAATTGGCTACAATTTCAAATCAAATATCATCTATTGAAGGACAGTTATCAAATACATTCTCTCCTACCGATCTATCAAATATGAAGTCCAAAATGGACTCAACCATTTCGGATTATAAGAAAATTCTCCAAGAACGTAAGCGAAATAAATTTATACGTGATGAGGAGGACTACAAACGCGGTCAAGTATACAGGTGGCGGTGCGGTGAGCCTCCTCAGCGCAGACGTTTCCAGCCCAGGACTGGCTTTTCTTCTTCTGCAAGTTCTGGCAGTGATATGGATTCACATCAGGCACCTTTTTTAGGACCACGTCGCGTCATCTCACAAAGAAGACGAGGAGGGGGCAGAGGAGATCAACTGCTGGGGGATCGTATGACAACGAGATCACAGGTAGGACGGACCTCATTTTCAATATCTCCTCCTATACCCTGTCCCCCCTAGAGTCTCAGGTTCTACAAAAAGGTCTATCTTTTTGTCCAACTCCTCATTTTGATTCTTTTTTGCTTGAACAGGAACTAAATAAATTTTATAGATCGGTAAGACTTAAGGTTCATTTCAATCAAGGATCCTTAGATCAGAATCCTGTGTTGCCAGATACTCAGCCTGATATCCAATTCTCCTTTAGCAAACTCAACTTAACGATGCCTAGTAGTTTCATGCCTCCGAGAACCTACCATCCCGCTGAGACCTTTATTTCTCTTGTCAAATCGGATGTGGACAATTTTGTGAATACTGTTAAAAACGGGGAGTTGCGGATTAAGAAAAATCTTACTCCTGGTGAAACCCAAGCATTACGGTCTCTTCAGAATAATTCAGCCATCATAATAAAACCAGCTGATAAGGGCGGATCCTTGGTGGTGATGGACAAGAGCTATTATGTCTCTGAGATTAAAACCCAATTAGCTGATGAATCCACATATTTACCAATATCACATGATCCATCTGGAAACATTAAGAAAGATATTTTAGATATGATCCAACGTTATTCCAGTTTAGGAATTATTGATTCTAAATTGGCGACTTATTTGAACAAAGTCAATCCTGTCACTCCAGTCTTGTATACTTTGCCAAAAATACATAAAGATTTGTGGCACCCACCTGGACGACCCATAGTGGCTGCTGTTGACTCTTTGCTATCACCTTTAGCAATAACGTTGGATCGTATCTTATCACCTTTAGTTTCCAAAACTCCTTCGTATTTACGTGATACGGGGGATTTTTTACATCAGCTACAGACTCTTAGTCCATTCCCACCTGGCTCGCTCCTTATCACTTTGGATGTCAATTCCCTCTATACAAGTATTGATCACTCTTTTGGTATCTCAGCGGTCTCTTGGTTTTTGAATCAATTTAGTGATTTTTCCCCAGTTCAGAAAGATTTCTGCCTTGATCTTTTGTCCATTGTCCTTCATAAAAATTATTTCCTTTTTCAGGATCAATTTTATTTTCAGATCAAAGGCACAGCGATGGGCTCTAATGTCGCCCCACCGTACGCAAACATATATATGACTCATTTTGAGTCTATGTTTGTGTATACCCATCAGCTGTTCCGTAATTATGTAGCGTTTTATAAACGATACATTGATGACATCTTCATTGTTTTTACTGGATCTCAGTCGCTTTTTGACGAATTCTTTCAGTACTTAAACACCAGGGTTACTGGCCTTTCTTTTACTCAACATGTGGATGCATCTTGTATCAATTTTCTTGATACACTGATTCATTTGGACCAAAGAGGCGGAATTCTTTCTGACATGTATGTGAAACCTACAGATCGTAATAGTCTGTTGCATTATACTAGTAATCATCCACGGCATTTGAAAAATTCCCTGCCAATTTCACAGCATAAAAGGGTATCACGTAATGTTACAATGTTGAATCAGCGTTCACAGAGGCATGAAGAGATGTCACTAAAATTCCTTCAGCGCGGTTATCCTGCGTCAATAGTTGAGTCTGCCTTACAGGAGAGTTTACATTCCACTCGCAAACCTAGGAGAGTGGGTCCTTTAATTTCCTTTGTTAATACATTCCATCCATATCATCCTATCATTAAGAATATCATACTCAGACATTGGCAGGTATTGCAGAGATCATATCCTAAAATTACTGAATTTTCTACTCCTCCTTTATTTAGTTATAAACGTTCCCCTAATCTCCGTGACCTTTTGGTCAAAGCGGACATTGGATCATCGATTCTTCGGTCTCGACAGACTTTTCTTTCGACACCCAAGAAGGGTAATTATCCGTGTCTTCATTGTCCCCATTGCTCAAATATGACTAAGGGTAGTCAATTTACACATCCGCGAACTGGCAAGGTTTTTCATATAAAAGATTTTTTCACTTGTGATACATCATTTGTTATCTATTTAATAAAGTGTCCGTGCGGTCTCGGATATGTTGGGGAAACTACCCAGCATGTCCGAGACCGCATAGGGAAACATAAATCCACCATTCGATGTGGGATGACTATGTTACCAATTCCTCATCATTTTACACAATGTGGACACACAGTGTCCCAGCTTCGTTTTCAAGTATTGGAGCATGTTCCTCCATTGAGACGAGGAGGTGACAGGGTCCGGAAATTGAAGAACAGGGAATCCTATTGGATTCACATGCTTAATACCCTTTCCCCTAATGGTCTTAATAGGGAGTATGATTATTGAGCAGGAGATATGGGGTCCGTCCTATTTTTGGTTTTATTGAAATATGTGTAATTTTTATATTTATATTCATATATAGTACGCCTTAGTGTTTGGTGTAATCTTGCCAATGTTATTAACAGTTTTTCTAATAAGTAATTATATGGTTACTGTTACTTATATTTCCTCTTTTTGTTTCTTTTTAGACACGATGAGGTTTCTTCAGTTAACATGGAGCTTCTATCCGGGTCACCCCGTCTCACCGCTCTCTTTTTTCTATTTCACGCATGCGCGCACTTCCTTGTTGCTTGCGTCCCATCGTGCGCTCCATTTCACTGGTTCTTTTGCTATTGCGCATGCGCGTACTTCCGCATTCATCGCGCATGCGCTAGCTTGCGTGTCATCATGCGTTCCTCCTTGGATTAATCAATTTGGTCGGCCCGCCCTCACTAGGTATTTAAACCTCACTGCGGCTCTGTTTCGTTCCACTCCACCACTGATCTCCCAGGGTACAGGTAATGGTTTGGCGCTCTGTCTCTCTATGGGAATTGTTTCTCTATGGGAATTGCCTTTTTTCCTTGTTTGACCGCTATGTCTCTACTTTTCAGTTTACCTTTATTGTGGCATCTGCTTCCTATATCCTCACTAGGATTTCTTATTTATGCCATTTAAGGTAATTCAATCAGTTTATTGTTACATATGGATGTACTTTTCTGGTATTCCTTGTTTTACTTTTGTCCCACAAGGGAGATCTTGACATGTGTGTATATATATATGGAAATTTCCTCTATATTCAATGTAAAAAATTTTTTTCTTGTGTTTGTTTCTAATATATGGGCCTTTATTTTAGATAAATATCCTTGTCAAGCCTCAAGACATTCTTCACAAGATATATAAACTTCCATGACTTTACTAGGTATATATGATGTTATCATGATTTATATGGATATGATTAATAATATCCTATGTATTTATGGTACTAATAATTATATATATGTTTATTTCTTTAGTTTTGAAAAAGGCAAATTTTGCCGAAACGTCAACATAAAAAACTGAATAAAAACTGAATAAAAGTTATTTCAAGTTTCATTTTTTGACCACACAGGGTTTGCGCCAAGGTAGAGGACCCACACGAGGTTGAAGAGGCAGAAGCAGTGTATTAACTTCTACATACAGAACAAGGATTGAAACAACTCGTGGGGACGGCAAGACTTGTACAGCAGACCCTTCTCCATCTCTCACCATAGTTTGCCAGTGCCCAGTCAGTGACATGTAATGACCCTGTCTATGCTTACTGGTCCAAGTATCTGTGTTGAAATGCACCCTGTCGCACACAGATTTTCTCAAGGAAGTGGTGATGTTGTGTGCGACATGCTGGTGTAGCGCGGGCATGCTTTTCTTGGAGAAGCAGTGGTGATTGGGCATCTGGTACTGGGGCACAGCGACAGACATAAGGTCTGTAAAATCCTGTGTGTCCACTACGCGTAAAGGCAGCATTTCGGTAGCCAACAGCTTACAGAGGGATAGAGTCAACCACTTAGCTTTGTCATGGGTCGCAGTAAGTGGCCTTTTATTTGACCACATCTGAGGGACAGAGATCTGGCTGCTGTCTGTAGACGGTGTTGAGTAGGGTGTCCCTGGAAAAATGCAGGTTTGTGAGAAAAGTGCAGGCGGAGACATGATGTTGCCTTCATCTTGCCTTCAGATCTGTTCATCTTGTATCATTTTTAAAAAACACAGCAAGCAAGGGTTACTCCAAGCGGAGTCTACCTTTTTTCCCCAAATTGGGCACACAGACACCCCATCAGTGGCAGGACTTGTGCCCTAGTTGCAAACAGGATGTTTTGATTTGCATCAAGCACATTCCAAATCCACAAGCATTTACTCTCCCCAGGATGACACAGGGGTAGTAAATTCCTTCTGGATCCATGACTTGTTCATTTTGATGAACGTCAGTCTGTCCACATTGTCACTGGACAGACGCGTGCGCTTATCTGTCAGCACACACTCAGCAGCACTGAAGACACGTTCAGAGACAACGCTGGCAGCTGGACACGACAAAATCTTCAAGGCGTAACTGGAGAGCTCTTGACATTTTTCTAGATTTGAAGCACAAAAGGAGCAAGGCTCCATTTGCAAAGTCATTGCATCGATGTTCATTTGGAGATACTCCTGTATCATCCTCTCCATCCGTTGACTATGTGACACACTTGATGTCTCTGGTGGCCTTGCAAAGGAGGGTCTAAAAAAATTATGAAAACATTCCATAAAATTGCTGTTACCAGCACCAGATACGGTCCTACTGGTACGGGTAGACTGTTGAAGATGACGAGGCCGTCCCATGTTTGTCAAGTTACAACTGGGAGAATCACTCCCTTCACCTGCACGGTTGTTTGGTGGAAAAGCCGAGCTAAGATCGAGTAACAGCTTCTGCTGATACTCCTGCATATGTGCGTCCCTTTCTATGGGTGGAATTATGTCACAAAATTTGGACTTGTCCCGGGGATCTAATAGTGTGGCAAGCCAGTAGTCATCATCACTTCTAATTTTGACAATACGAGGGTCATGTTGGAGGTAGTGCAACAAGAAGGCACTCATGTGTCTTGCGCAGCCATGCGGACCAAGTCCACGCTGTGTTTGTGGCATAGAGGTGCTAACCGTTCTTTCTTCCTCTGTCATCTCCCCCCAACCTCTTTCAACTTAAATTTGACCAAGGTCCCCCTCATCAGCTGAGTCTTCCATGTCCATGGACAGTTCGTCCTCCATATCTTCATGTCCTCCTGCACCTTCCTCAACATCTCGCCTGCTACCATGCGCCCTTGTTGATCCCTGTCCCCCATGGTCCCATGCCTGCCGCGTTGGTGATGATGAACGTCTGGACCTTGGTGATGTTGTTGTGTCTTGCGCATATGAATCCTCCTGTAGTTCCTCCCCTTCCTGTTGTCCCACCCCCTGACTCCGAATAGTGTTTAGCGTGTGCTCCAGCATGTAAATGACTGTAATCGTCATGCTGATAATGGCATTGTCAGCGCTAAACATATTCGTCGCCATGTCGAAACTGTGCAGAAGGGTGCATAGGTCCGTGATCTGAGATCACTCCATCAGGGTGATCTGCCCCACCTCTGCATCTCGTTGGCCCAGGCTATACGTCATGACGTATTGCACCAGGGCTCTGCGGTGCTGCCACAGTCGCTGTAACATGTGGAGAGTTGAATTCCAGCGTGTCGCCACATCGCATTTCAGGCGATGAACCGGCAGGCCGAAAGACTTCTGGAGCGATGCAAGTCGCTCAGCTGCGGCGCTTGAACGGCGGAAGTGAGCACTGCAGACAGTTTCCGTGCCCTGGTCAGAAGGCCATCTAGGCCGGGATAGTGTGTTAAAAATTGCTGGACAACAAGGTTCAACACGTGAGCCATACAAGGCACGTGTGTCACCTTGCCCAGGCGAAGGGCCGCACCCAGGTTTGCAGCATTGTCGCACACGGCCTTACCAGGCTGCAGGTTGAGTGGAGACAACCATTTATTAAACTCGGACCGCAGAGCTGACCACAACTCCTCAGCTGTGTGACTCTTATTCCCAAGACATGTCAAGCTAAAGACCACCTGATGCCGTTGCGCTCTGCTGCCAGCATAGTAATGAGGGGTGCGTGATTCCTTCTGCGCAGTGAGAACGCTGGTGGCCTGACCAGGCAGGCTTGGGGCGGAGGTGGAGGACCCAGATGAGGTGGAGGATGCAGAAGCAGTGGCGGAACTTGGACAGACAGAGGATTGACACACAAGTCGTGGGGACGGCAAGACTTGTGCAGCAGACCCTTCACCATCTATCACCATAGTTACCCAGTGCCCAGTCAGCGACATGTAACGTCCCTGTCCATGCTTACTGGTCCAAGTATCGGTGCTGAAATTCACCAGTTCACACACAGAGTTTCTCAAGGAAGCGGTGATATTGTGTGCGACATGCTGGTGTAGCGCGGGCACACCTTTCTTAGAGAAGTAGTGGCGACTAGGCATCTGGTACTGGGGCACAGCGACAGATATAAGGTCTCTAAAATCCTGTGTGTCCACTAGGCGGAAAGGCAGCATTTCTGTAGCCAACAGCTTACATAGGGATAGAGTCAACCTCTTCGCTTTGTCATGGGTCGAAGGAAGTGGCCTTTTATTTGACCACATCTGAGGGACAGAGATCTGGCTGCTGTGTGTAGACGGTGTTGAGTAGGGTGTCCCTGGAAAAATGCAGCTTTGGGAGGAAAGTGCAGGCGGAGACATGATGTTGCCTTCATCCAAAGTTGGTGCTATCGATGTCTGAGAGAGCTGTACACACTCACTTGTTTCCCCTTCCAAACCAACTGACGACCTACCAAGCAAACTGCCTGTTGCGGTTACAGTGGTGGAAGTTGTGGGTGGAAAAACAGGTGTGACAGCTGTCCCCACAGTCCTAGAAGATGACGAGCGCGCGGATGCCCTGGAAGGGGCAGGCGGTGGATGGTTGGCTCCACTAGGCCGCATTGCAGCACGGTGAGCTTCCCACCAGGCCATATGATATTTATTCATGTGACGATTCATGGAAGAAGTTGTCAAACTGCTGAGGTTTTGACCTCTACTAAGATAACCATGGCAAATGTTACAGATCACATAATTTGGCCGATCTTTTTTTATGTCAAAAAAGGACCAGGCTAGGCAAGGCTTAGAGGCCATGCGACCTGTTGATCCACCCCGAATAATGCTCAGAGGCAGAGTGGTGGCTGAGGATGCAGTTGTAGACGTGCTACCAGTGCTCCGACTGGGTCCAGGAAGGCGCCAGGTTACTTCGACGTCGGTTGCATCCTCCTCCACCGCCTCTATTGACCTCCTCGAGTGTCTGACTGTGGGTTGACAGTAGGTGGGATCTAGAACTTCATCATCAATTGTTGTGTTTGCACTCCCCTCCCCCTCAGACCGAGTTTCTTCTTGCCCTGACCGAATATTTAAGTTGTCATCCCAATCGGGTATCTGCGTCTCATCTTCATCAGTATGTTCCTCATTGCCTATAACCACAGTTGTTGGAAAGGCAGCATTTTGGTAGCCAACAGTTTGCATTTTATGAAAGTCAACCTCCAAGCCATGTCATGCCCTTCTAAAAGCATGTATAACACAGCGAGGGGACTCCAACCACAGTCTCCCTCGTTGCCACTCACTGGGCCACACACACCCCACTTGACTGGCATCGGTTGAGCCCCCTTTTGAAAAAGAAAAAGATGCTTTGCATGAAGCACTCTCAAAAATACGCGTGCCTTTCCCGTCCCCTGGCTGACCCCGGGGAAGAAAAGTCCTCTGAGAGCCATGACTTGTTCATCTTGGTTCTTTTAGAAACACAGCGAGGGGACTCCAACCACAGTCTCCCTCGTTGCCACTCACTGGGCCACACACACCCCACTTGACTGGCATCGGTTGAGCCCCCTTTTGAAAAAGAAAAAGATGCTTTGCATGAAGCACTCTCAAAAATACGCGTGCCTTTCCCGTCCCCTGGCTGACCCCGGGGAAGAAAAGTCCTCTGAGAGCCATGACTTGTTCATCTTGGTTCTTTTAGAAACACAGCGAGGGGACTCCAACCACAGTCTCCCTCGTTGCCACTCACTGGGCCACACACACCCCACTTGACTGGCATCGGTTGAGCCCCCTTTTGAAAAAGAAAAAGATGCTTTCCATGAAGCACTCTCAAAAATACGCGTGCCTTTCCCGTCCCCTGGCTGACCCCGAGGAAGAAAAGTCCTCTGAGAGCCATGACTTGTTCATCTTGGTTCTTTTAGAAACACAGCGAGGGGACTCCAACCACAGTCTCCCTCGTTGCCACTCACTGGGCCACACACACCCCACTTGACTGGCATCGGTTGAGCCCCCTTTTGAAAAAGAAAAAGATGCTTTGCATGAAGCACTCTCAAAAATACGCGTGCCTTTCCCGTCCCCTGGCTGACCCCGGGGAAGAAAAGTCCTCTGAGAGCCATGACTTGTTCATCTTGGTTCTTTTAGAAACACAGCGAGGGGACTCCAACCACAGTCTCCCTCGTTGCCACTCACTGGGCCACACACACCCCACTTGACTGGCATCGGTTGAGCCCCCTTTTGAAAAAGAAAAAGATGCTTTGCATGAAGCACTCTCAAAAATACGCGTGCCTTTCCCGTCCCCTGGCTGACCCCGGGGAAGAAAAGTCCTCTGAGAGCCATGACTTGTTCATCTTGGTTCTTTTAGAAACACAGCGAGGGGACTCCAACCACAGTCTCCCTCGTTGCCACTCACTGGGCCACACACACCCCACTTGACTGGCATCGGTTGAGCCCCCTTTTGAAAAAGAAAAAGATGCTTTGCATGAAGCACTCTCAAAAATACGCGTGCCTTTCCCGTCCCCTGGCTGACCCCGGGGAAGAAAAGTCCTCTGAGAGCCATGACTTGTTCATCTTGGTTCTTTTAGAAACACAGCGAGGGGACTCCAACCACAGTCTCCCTCGTTGCCACTCACTGGGCCACACACACCCCACTTGACTGGCATCGGTTGAGCCCCCTTTTGAAAAAGAAAAAGATGCTTTGCATGAAGCACTCTCAAAAATACGCGTGCCTTTCCCGTCCCCTGGCTGACCCCGGGGAAGAAAAGTCCTCTGAGAGCCATGACTTGTTCATCTTGGTTCTTTTAGAAACACAGCGAGGGGACTCCAACCACAGTCTCCCTCGTTGCCACTCACTGGGCCACACACACCCCACTTGACTGGCATCGGTTGAGCCCCCTTTTGAAAAAGAAAAAGATGCTTTGCATGAAGCACTCTCAAAAATACGCGTGCCTTTCCCGTCCCCTGGCTGACCCCGGGGAAGAAAAGTCCTCTGAGAGCCATGACTTGTTCATCTTGGTTCTTTTAGAAACACAGCGAGGGGACTCCAACCACAGTCTCCCTCGTTGCCACTCACTGGGCCACACACACCCCACTTGACTGGCATCGGTTGAGCCCCCTTTTGAAAAAGAAAAAGATGCTTTGCATGAAGCACTCTCAAAAATACGCGTGCCTTTCCCGTCCCCTGGCTGACCCCGGGGAAGAAAAGTCCTCTGAGAGCCATGACTTGTTCATCTTGGTTCTTTTAGAAACACAGCGAGGGGACTCCAACCACAGTCTCCCTCGTTGCCACTCACTGGGCCACACACACCCCACTTGACTGGCATCGGTTGAGCCCCCTTTTGAAAAAGAAAAAGATGCTTTGCATGAAGCACTCTCAAAAATACGCGTGCCTTTCCCGTCCCCTGGCTGACCCCGGGGAAGAAAAGTCCTCTGAGAGCCATGACTTGTTCATCTTGGTTCTTTTAGAAACACAGCGAGGGGACTCCAACCACAGTCTCCCTCGTTGCCACTCACTGGGCCACACACACCCCACTTGACTGGCATCGGTTGAGCCCCCTTTTGAAAAAGAAAAAGATGCTTTGCATGAAGCACTCTCAAAAATACGCGTGCCTTTCCCGTCCCCTGGCTGAACCCGGGGAAGAAAAGTCCTCTGAGAGCCATGACTTGTTCATCTTGGTTCTTTTAGAAACACAGCGAGGGGACTCCAACCACAGTCTCCCTCGTTGCCACTCACTGGGCCACACACACCCCACTTGACTGGCATCGGTTGAGCCCCCTTTTGAAAAAGAAAAAGATGCTTTGCATGAAGCACTCTCAAAAATACGCGTGCCTTTCCCGTCCCCTGGCTGACCCCGGGGAAGAAAAGTCCTCTGAGAGCCATGACTTGTTCATCTTGGTTCTTTTAGAAACACAGCGAGGGGACTCCAACCACAGTCTCCCTCGTTGCCACTCACTGGGCCACACACACCCCACTTGACTGGCATCGGTTGAGCCCCCTTTTGAAAAAGAAAAAGATGCTTTGCATGAAGCACTCTCAAAAATACGCGTGCCTTTCCCGTCCGCTGGCTGACCCCGGGGAAGAAAAGTCCTCTGAGAGCCATGTCCACATTGTCAGTGGACAGACACGTGTGCTTATCTGCCAGCAGACCCACAGCAGCACTGAAGACAGGTTCCGAGAGAACGCTGGCTGCAGGACACGACAAGATCCCCAAGACGTACGTGGCGAGCTCAGGCAATTTATCAAGATTGGAAGCCAAGAATGAGCAGGGCTCAAGTTGCACAATAATGGCATGTTTCCTTGCATATACTCATATATCTGTGTGTCCTCCTCTTTTTCCTTGTCCAGCTCTTTTGTTTTCGCATGAGTATATGTCCTTGTCACTTTCCCATGTGTTGTGAGTTGTTTGTGAGCTTTTGGACACCTTTGAGGGTGTTTTCTAGGTGTTTTTCTGTGTTTGTGATTGCCTGCCATTGTTTCCTATGCAGTTCGAGTTCGGTTCGTCGAACGTTCGACGAACCGAACTCGAACGGGAGGTCCGTTCGGCGAACCAACCTCGAGCCGAACCGCGACCGGTTCGCTCATCTCTAGTCATGCAGAGGTGCTAGAAATAGCTTGGCACCAGTGGGGCACTAATGGAAGTCCAACAGCCACTTTTAGGATGCCACTAAGTTTCCTCAGTGTTTGCTAGTATAATGGCTTAGTAGCAAATGAGTTTGAGTGTGCAATGCAGGCAGACGTGCTGCAAATATCTTTGCACTAGTGGGACAATACAGAAGTCCAACAGCCACAATTAGGATGCCACTAAGTTCACTCAGTGTTTGCTAGTATAATGGCTTAGTAACAATGAGTTTGAGTGTGCAATGCAGGCAGACGTGCTGCAAATATCTTTGCACTAGTGGGACAATACAGAAGTCCAACAGCCACTTTTAGGATGCCACTAAGTTTCCTCAGTGTTTGCTAGTATTATGGCTTAGTAACAATGAGTTTGAGTGTGCAATGCAGGCAGACGTGCTGCAAATAGCTTTGCACTAGTGGGACAATACAGAAGTCCAACAGCCACGTTTAGGATGCCACTAAGTTTCCTCAGTGTTTGCTATTATAATGGCTTAGTAACAATGAGTTTGAGTGTGCAAAGGGCAGGAGGGTACAGTGGCAGGGTTGTGGGTCTGGGTAGAGGAAAGGAAGCCTCCCTTTCTATCCCTCCTAATGGGGAAATGCAGCGAGGAAATCCCTGACCTTAGCTACACAGACGCTGTCATCTTGTGTAGCTGTTAAAATCTGTTTTCACGGACCTGACTGTCACCTATGGCTCTGACCCTGCCGGTATTGGCCCTTATAAGGGCTGAAAGAAACTTCTATCCCTATTCTGTATAGCGCTGTGTATAGAGCATATACAGTAGTATTGGAGACAGGAGCTACGCCAGCGGTGACTGACACCCAGACGCAGAAGAGATAATGGCATCCGGACAGGCAGATACTCGTTTTTATAATGCAGGGACATGTGACATGGACATCCTATCACACATGCCGTTGCTTTTCTGGCTAAAAGTCCACTTAGCTGTGTGTGTCTGGGATTGGCTGACATGCTGGCCCGCCCCACTACACCGCGCGCGCGCTTAGGGAAGGAAGACAAGGAAAAAAATAAAAAATGGCGATCGCCATTATCCAAACAGCAGTGATCTGAATGCGCTGTTCCCGCACACTATACACTGAAATTTCATAATAGTGTGAGTCACAGAGTGACTTACACTATTACAGCGGAAAGCCAGCTAGTAATTAGCTTGTCTTTTTGCTGCTAGAACCGTTCTCGAACGTATCTAGAACTATTGATCTTTAGCAAAAAGCTTGAGTTCTAGTTCGATCCAGAACAGCCCCCAAAATCACTCGAGCCGCGAACTGGAGAACCTCGAACCGCGAACCACACTCAACTCTACTCATGAGTTGTTGTTTATCCCTGCCCGAAGGGTCAGGGGCCCATATTGCAGTACATCCACTAGCTCATTCTCTAGAATTGGGACCATTAGTTCATTTCTGGGGAGGAAAATATCTGACCGCCATCTTGCTATCCACTTGTACTATCCGTGTGAGGGATCAACGGCATGAGCATCTCTAGGAGCGGAGGCTCATCTACCAGTCACCAGGACTTATGGTTGCTGGGTTACCAGGATCCTCTGGCTGGCACATGACCTGCGGTGATGCACTTCCGGTCGCGCGCGCTCACATGACCTACCTGGAGGACTTCGATCCACGCTGGTTCCAGGCTTTGCAAAAGGTCCATTATCCAGCAGTCTCCTTGTGGATTAATCCTTACCTTAACCTGGGTTGTGCAAGGGTGCATAACCCCATCAGGTGAGCGGCCTCTGGGCAGTAACTAATCTCTACCATTACCACTGGGTGCTACACAGCACATCTCTATTTTTCTCCTTTTCACATTAGTTCATTTCTAGCCCTTTGTTCTCGCATCTGAAGTTGTAGTCTTTCGGAGAACTTCACGCTACCCCACACTTGTTCTGCTGCTTTGGAAAAATGCAAATACACTGAACTATAGTAGGAAGGGAGTTGCCATCCCCTGAGGCACATCAAACCCCTTTATGAGCCGCATGAGACCCGCAGGCTGTATATTGTGCAGGCCTAATCTAAGAATTAACTTTTGAAAGTCTAAAGTGAAGTGACAAGTTGTCAAGTCATAAACTTGTCTTTTTGCAAGTGTTACGTCCCATATATACCAAATGACCACTGCAAAACTTTCATAAAATTAGTAGAATGTTGTTTCTTCTTCCAAGTTTGCAAGTTCCAAGAGTCAAAACAGCTAAAGATAGTTTTGTTTTCCTGGCATTATCATCATATGGAGCAATGCTTCACGGCTAGAAAGTACGGTAGATATACTAATTATTTTTTTTACCTATTTGTAGATATGCCAGTTCCCTCATTTATTTTACACATGAAATCCATGAATACAGTGGCAGTTCCTTGTCTGGAAGTGTATCTGAACACCACTCTCTCTTCAGCAAAAAAGCTAAGCCAGGACAAAGGCAATGGTTCATGTTATTATTGGCATGTTTGGCAAGAACTTGATACTTTTCTCTCTTACATTGGAAAATATAAATAGATAATTAGATAAAATGAAATTTAGAAAGGGCAAAATGATTTGCTTACAAAATGAAAAACGTTTGTAAAAAAACAATATTTTTAACTCAATATATTCTATGAAAAGTACATTTGTCAAAATGAAGGCAAATTATTTTTGTATCCATTTTTCCACAAATTTGTAATGTTCTGGGCCCACCGCCAATATTGAATCATCTAATGTAATACATGTGAGTGGCAAAGAACTTGGTTTCAGCAACTTTTTTTCTTCTTTTATACTATTAGAATATTCAGATCTATTAAAAGTAATGAACTATGAGGTTTCATAGCTGTTAAAAAAATGAGTATATCTGTACAAAAACTAACATTACCATAACATAATCAAAATATGTGTTATTGAGGAGTTGATAGTGAACATGCTTTCTACAGGAATGGCTAATTTAGATTTTTTACCGTAAACTGTTATGATTACTGAGTATACACCAACTCTGAAAAGAATGCTGAGTTAGTGCCTATCCCCTCCCCCCCTCCCTCCCAGAAAAAAAATGTTTTATTTGGTTTATTGTAGCATCTGGAAGATTGTGTAAGTTAAAATGATACTTTTATTGTTTTTTTCCTCATTTCTTAATAGTTGTTTTATAGGAACAAAAGAATCTGACTTTTTCCTTCACCTACATAGAGATATACTCTATATATTTATCTATATCTCTATGTAGCTGAATAATCTGCTTCTGGCTTCTCTGCCTGCAATACAGGTCAAGATTACGAAATCTTCTTCTGTCTCACAGTGTAGGCAGTAGCTTAGTGGTAAAGCTGCTGCCTATGGACAAAGAGCTCATCATAAGCTCATGAGTTGTATCTCTATCATGGGAAATAAGAGCAGATGAGAATTTAATTTATGGACTGCTCTTCTTCAGTTAATTTATTCACTGCACTAAAAGGAGGAGCCGGGACAAAAGCAGTGAACAGCAGGACTGAAGGAGGGAGCCCTAAAGTCGGGACAGTCCCTCTGAATCCGGGATGGTTGGGAGGTATGACATTTCATTGAGGCAACCTGTGCGGCTACACTGGGACCCAAGGGGTAATGGGGCCCCTTTCCACCACCAAAGCAGGCTAAGTTGCTCATTTATATAAGTTAGGAGACTGAAAAGGGCCAAAATACTGTTCTTGCACAAGGGCTCATTTCTGTCTGTGTCCACTAGTGAAAGTAGGGATGACTGGATTAATCCATGTGAAGGTTCATGCAAATTCGAACATTTTGAGATTCGATTTGCGGTTCACAAAAACAACAGCTTTGCGTGGCCCAATTTCTCACATTGCTGAATCATGAGACAGCAGGCTAACATCACTTTGTGTTGCGGGGCCTTCTCATAATTCCCCGTAGATCGCAGCTATAACATCTTTTGGATTATCATACTTAGTACAGCGATGATCATTACCTGGGCCATCATGGATCAGTGGTTCTCAGCAGGGCACAGTTTGTACGGCAGAGTCGATTTCCATCTCATTAGTCAATTGGTAAGTCTTTGTCTCTTGTAGAGCGTAATCAATTTTGTTGGTGGGGTTTTTACTCACTAGCATAGAGTGTAAGCTCTTAGGATCAATAGTTTTTTCTCTCTCATGTAGAAAATAAGCTTTTATGGTCAGCGAGGTCTTCTCTTACCTGAATAGTGAAAACTCCTATGGTCTGCAAGATTCCCTCTCGTCTCTCCAACATTTATTTTTTGAGAAAATACATGCTTTACAATGTTGAGAATCACACAAATTTTATCACCGCAAATAAAATTTTTGGGTAAAATTTGGCAAAGTGGTTAATTTCCCATTTAAAAAGATATGCTCATCTTTAGTTTGCAGTAAAATAATTAATTCTCCCATAATGTCTGAATGCTGAAAGATGAAGACCCTAAATCTTCAATGTGAGAGGGTCTTTCACTTCATAAATGAGGCTTCAAGCCTAGTTCTACTCAGCAGCCATTCTGCAGATGTTATGATGGTGTAATCAACTTACACGGGATGAGTAGGTAAAACACTGGAAATACTGTAACTGACCCAGCCGGTTCCTAAACAGATTTGGATTCTGCAGTGCCTAGTGGTTCCTGCATGGGCTGCAATGGCCTTACTCCAGATTAAACAATAGAAACTCAAACCTATGCTGACTAAAATGCCTTTGAGCACTTCACATTTCTCCTAAGGAACCAGAGGGCAGATCTGATTCCTTCCAGAAAGGATGGAGTGCTGAGATAGAAAGGGTTGCCAGAGTGAGTAAAAAGAAACCATGAAATACCTAATGACTGGATAAATTACCAAAGAAAAGGATAAAGACTGATGTAAAGCTTTGCACTCCCAGACATCTAATGGGAAACTGCTTGGGTCGTTGACTACATTCCCATGCCAGATAAGATTAATCCGGGATCTTGATGGTTAAGGGGCCTGGTCACTGGGGTCCAATATTATGTGTTTGGGAGGAGGCAGGAGGCCCTGGTCATCATGAGCGGGAGGAAGAGGCAGATATTGCTGCAGGAGTAGGAGGAAGAGTAGCTTCATTTCTTCCCTGATTTTTCGTGAAACTACTACTCTGAAGCTCATGCTTGACAGTCAGATGATAAGACATGTAGGTAATGCTAAGGTTCAGAAGATTTTTGCTTCAGGATAATGATAAGATGTACAATACACCTGTCTCTTGTCTCAGCACATTCCTAGAAGAAAAGCCACTGAATGGAGTTCTTTTAAACTGGCTTTGGTGTGAGCTTTTCCTCGGTGTTGTGGGCAGTAACAGCTGACATACTGGCTATGGGCCAGCCGCTGTGCTTTTGCTCCCTGCTCCCTCTTTCATTGTGGTGATGTTTGGTTGGGGTAAGCACCTCCTGTTCCTCTGAACTGTGCACTTCAGTAGCATGGCCTTCACTCCAGGAGGGGTCTAGCACCTTGACATCCATCTCATCATCTTCCACCCACTACTCACCCCTCATCTCCTTGCCGGTCTGCACACTGCAGAAAGCCACAGCAGTTGTCACATGTGGTTCATTATCCTGTGAACTGTGAGATGTGCTGTGTTGGTCAATTGACCATGTGCACTAGCCCTCTCACATACTCATCCGTCAACACAATAACTGGTTGGGCGTCAGTGCACTCAGACTCTTTCATCTCTGGGACAGGGCCAGATGGATGGGCCATTGAACCCCTGCCAGCAGAGTCATCAAAAAGCATAAGTGAAAACTGAATTACTTGGGGCTCAGACTGCTTGGCTGATTTTGAACGGGTTGAGATGGAAAAAAGTTGTTCATGGACCTTAGGTGCCAACTCTGTGCTTTCAGCTGTGGATCAGGTGGGTGACAACTCAAAGCAACTGGAGGCATTGCTAGCCATATAATATAAAACTGCTCCAACATTTTCTGGCTTTGATATTTGTGCAGCGGTGTTTGGGCCTATGAAATTATGAGGAATTGCCGCGGTTTTGCCGCAGGTTGGTACATGTGTTTTACTGCATTCAATGCAATAAAGCACATTGAAAAATAAAGTGTAATTTCCTTCTGCTAGACAGATAGATGGATAGATGGATAGATAGATAGATAGATAGATAGATAATAGAGGCATAGATAGATAGAATGATAGATGATAATAGAGGAATAGATAAATAGCTAATAGAGGGATATATAGATGGATAGATAGATAATAGATAAATAGATAATAAAGAGATAGATAGATAATAGAGGGGTAGATAATAGAGGGATAGATAGATATGTTGCACCCTGGACTAGCCAGGGGCCACAGGTAACAACACACACACACCCCCACCCCCAGCAGGTCACAGCAGTCATCTCCAGTGAGACCTGATTTCCTCCCTCGGGTTCAGACAGACACACCAGGTGGGCGGAGTCAGGCAGATGGACATGCCCACCGAGGAGTCTAGCTGGTCTGAGGCAGGAAACAACAGAGACAAGTCCAGGCAGAGGAAGGGAGAGGAGATGTGCAGAGTGGCAGAAGCAGACAGGGGCCTAGGTTGGAGCCTAGGACCCTCTTGTAGTCAGTCAGGCAGACGGTAGTGGCCATCTGCGGGGGCCGGGAAGACAGTCCTGGTGGAACCGTACGTAGCCGGGACAGGGTGGTGGCCCGTCCGGTACCGAACCGGGGAGCCAGCTGGAAACCGGAGCACAGGAGGAGCATATAAAAAAAGTGCAGGGAAGGATGCACACTATTAGCCTGGAGTCAGGGGAGAAACTACAGCAGGTGGCTGCGGGACCCGTCCATCCAGCCGTTTGTTTTACCAGAGACTCCGTATACATTATTGGCTGAGTGAGTACTACCGTGCCGTCTGGCACTGCGCCGCCCCCGCGACCCTGCACCTCACCAAATCCTGCCATCCACCTTAAAGTCCCCATCACCGGGCCCCGGGACCACCAAAATCCCCTACCCACGGAGGGGAGAGAAACATCTCGGCTGCTCCCTGTCATCGCTCCCGGGATCCCCGTCCAGAGCAGCGGTGGTGCCCCCAATCTCACCACAAACAGTGGGTGGCGTCACGGACTAAATCCCCAAACCAAGCCACCCCTTTCACTCACGGGCGAGGAGCGCCGCTCGAGGCCCCGGATCCGGCCCACCGCTCGAGCCACTGAGCAGCAGCAGCAGCGCCGGACCCGAGCGTTAGTGAGCACAGTGCCCCGCCGCCCTCGACAGATAGATAGATAGATAATAGAGGGATAGATAGATAATAGAGGGATAGATAGATAATAGAGGGATAGATAGGCCCTGACGTTCTTGCGAGTGGTAATGTGTTGACATCACTAACCGTGAGAAATGACCTTAGTTACCCCTGCAGCCTCATTACGAGGCTGCATTGAGTACTGTGTCCGACGCGGCATGATTCAAGCGTCGTCGGACCTCGGGAGATTACGCCGGAGCTGTGTGTTTGAGGGGGTTAATTAAGTGGTGAAAGAGGGGTCTTTTTGTGTTTTATTTCAAATAAAGGATTTTTCGGTGTGTGTGTGTTTATTTACTTTACTTACAGATTAATCATGGGGGGTGTCTCATAGATGCCTGCCATGATTAACTTAGGACTTAGTGGCAGCTATGGGCTGACATTAACTCTTTATTACCCTAATTGCCACCGCAGCAATCGGGAAGAGCCGGTAACACGCCGGAACTGTCGCATAATGAATGCGACATTCTCGGGGCAGCGGCGGGCTGATATTCTTGGCTGCGGGAGGGGGGGCATTAACCATGGTCCTCGCCCTCCCCAGCCTGAGAATACCGTGCCACCGCTGTGAGTTTACCTTGGCTGGATGGTAAAAATACGGCGGAGCCCACACATTTTTTTTGTTATTTATTATTAATATGTAAGTTTGATTTCTATGTGCATTCTATATGTCTGTGTCTGTGTGTGGTTGTGATCTGTGTGTGTTTACTCTGTGCTCAACTTCCTCTTCCTGTCCTAATGACATCTCTTCTTTGCAAAATGCAGGGTAGTGATGAACATTATGTCCCGAAAAATGCAAAATACCGCGGGAATAAGGCAGGAAAACGCAATGAAACCACATAATTTGCTACCTGCGTTATTCCCTGCGGGATTTCATGATTACATTACAGTCAATGGAGTGAAATACCGCAGGTACCTGTGGAAAAGAAGTGACATGCAATTCTTTTTGCTGCAGAAAACATGCAGCAAAACCTGTAGGTGACAAAAAAGCAGTGTGCGCACAGCATTTTTTTTTAACCATAGGTAAAAATGGGGAAAGACTGCAGAAAAGTTATGAACATTTTCTGCAGCAAAACATGCAGCAAAACTGCGGTAAAAGCGCAGTAAAAACCACAGCGTGCGCACAGGGCCTTAGAGATTGGGCATTCAAAACCTGGTACATAGTGTCCACAAAGACCTTTTTAGAGATTAAAGGGAATCGGTCAGCAGGTTTTTGCTACCTCATCTGATAGCAGCATGATGTAGTCAAAGAGATCCTGAATACAACTGTGCATCACTTAGATTACCGGATGCAGCCGATCTGACACAGTCAAAGTTTTTAGTTTTAGACATCTAACAGAGCTGAGAGAGCTGTCTCGCCCACACCAGGCTTTCAATAGAGATTGTACATTGACAGTGAGGTGTCAATCATAAGTGGGGCTATACCAGATTGCCGTGCGCATGACATTGTAGTCTGTGTAATGAGAAGTCCTGCTGCTTAAACAAACATAGCAAATAAACAACAGATAGGACTGTGCCAAGACAGGCATCTCTGATATCTCTGTGTTAACCCTTGCAGCATTCTGTCTTCAGCTTCCATAACAAAAAAGCTGCTGACAGATTCCCTTAAAGCCCACAGAAAGCGGTGCACAGTGGCCAAATAGAGCTTGTCATTAATTAGCCACACAGGGCCTGGCGCAGTGCACTAAAAGCTTTTTCAGAGTTTGAGCTCACAAAATATTGTGCAGTGTACACACAAAGCCTTTTGGGAGATTAAGCCCACAGAAACTGGTCCACATTGGCCAAATACAGCTAATTATAGATTATCCACACGGGGCTTACTGCAGTGCACTAAAAGCTTTTTTCAGAAATTGAGCCAACAAAACCTTGTGCACAATGTCCACACAGAGGTTTTGCGCAAAGAATCTGGTGCACAGGGGCCAAAAAAAGCTTGTGTTAGCCACGCAGGGCCTGGTGTAGTGCATTAAAATCTTTTTCCGAAATTGAGCCCAGAAAACTTGGTGTGCAGTGTCCACACAGAGCTTTTTTGAAGATTAAAGGGAACCAATCACCAGGATTTTCGTATATAAGCTAAAGCCAGTGCTATACTGGCACAATCAGGCTGATTTTCTACATATCTGTAGTGGTCAGCTCGGATGTTTAGGTTTTGAAATCCAAAAAAGTAAAGTTTATAAAATGAGCTGCTTGTTGAGTGACAGCAGCTGAGGAGCAGATAATATATTCATAGTTATCCCCTCCCCCTGTTATAATTAGCATAAGTATTATACAAATGATTCACTTTTCTCTTGCAGGACCTGTGTGAGGTCAAACCCATGTGACCTGGTATCCAGCTTTGTTGGCTGAGGCTCCGCCCCTTCTGGTCACATGGGTATGACCTCACCACAGGTCCTGCAAGAGACAAAGGGAATCGTTTGTCAGTACAAACTTCGAAGTTTACAGTTTGGGCTTGTATATCCCTTATCACAATACGTTAAAATTCACATTAAACAATATTCCCACAATATGCATGATGGGGAATTACTAATTTCTCAATCCAGCTAATTGGTTCAAGGATTGAACTGGCTGGATAACTGGAATAATAAATGCAGAAATACAAATATGTCAAATCCTATTGTTTATGTATGTGATAATTAAGATGATAACATATTTGTGCACCTAAACTAACAAAATGTTTATGCAAGAAGAAGGAGAAGAGGACAACCAAGATACTGTGTATAGCTTCTAAAGTGGAATTTGCTTTATTCCAAAGGGTATTGATCCTGGCTGCAAACATTCAATTGAAGCAGCGAGGTGAGGGGAAGAAGATGCCTCAAGGGCACTTTACACAATGTGATATTGGTACCGATATCGCTAGCGAGCGTACCCCCCCCATCGGTTGTGCGTCACAGGCAAATCGCTGCCCGTGGCGCACAACATCGCTAACACCCGTCACACTACTTACCTTCCCTGCGACGTCGCTGCTGCCTGTGAACCGCCTCCTTTCTAAGGGGGCGGTTTGTGCAGCGTCACAGCGACATCACACGGCAGCCGTCCAATAGCAGAAGAGGGGCGGAGATGAGCGGCTGGAACATGCCGCCCACCTCCTTCCTTCCTTCTTTTCCGGTGGATGGAGGTAAGGAGATGTTCGTCGTTCCTGCGGTGTCACACATAGCGATGTGTGATGCCGCAGGAATGAGGAACAACATCGCTACTCACCAGACAACGATATTTGGTGTTTGGACGACCTCTCCAACACCAACGATTTTTACCACTTTTGCGATCGTTGAAGGTCGCTCGTACGTGTCACACGCTGCGATGTTGCTAACGATGCCGGATGTGCATCACAAACACCGTGACCCCAACGATAAATCGTTAGCGATGTCACAACATGTAAAGCCCCCTTTAGACTGCTCCAGTCTGAAAACATAGAATAAGGCTGTATGAGGAACAATCTCCTTTGTGTCACTAGGATTTGGGATAGCACCTCAATTGGTCCCAATAAATTGAAACAACCGAAGAGAAATGATGAAGGAGGCCTCAGGCCTACTCCTGCTAAGCAGCCATTTTACAGAGTTTGGATCAATATTAGAGATGAGCAAACCCAAGGTTTGGTGTTCGGAGCAAACACAGACTTTACAAAAAAAAACAGAGTTCAGGTGCTTTATGTATACAAACTGTTCACACTAGCAATGATGTGCTCAAGTACGCTCGGTGCTCAGCTCATGAGAGCCACTTGCAGTGTTTGATCAGCTCGCACTGGGGGTAACAACAGCATAATCGGATGTAGTGTGACCAAACATAAAAAAATAGAAAACACCAGCAAGTGATCTGTTTATGCTGGCTGCATGTGGGAGGAGACCCAAATTGCCCAATTAGTGACTTCCATTGGGGTTCTGGTCAAGTCTGGGTTAAAAAACAAACTTTATCTAAAGTGCTGCTGAACCTGCCGAACACAACTTCCATGGGTCCGCTCATCTCTAGTCATAAGCAATCCTGACTATAACAATAAGGTATAAGCTCATAGAAATATATTGAATTCATATACTATATTAGGAATAGGTCGCTGCTCAGACCTAAACATTAATTACTGGTTACCACAATAATATTTTATCAACCCAAAGAAAGAGTGGTATGACTCCAATTCATTAAAAATCACCATTTTTATTGATACAAATAAAATTAAAATAGTTCACAACAAGGATCCTCAGTTTTAGGTAAGTTGTACCGTACACCAGATTAGATCAGTAATAATAATTTATATGAAGCACTAGTATATGTGGTATAGATAACCACCTATATTAAGCATATTCAACTATAATATGGTACTGTAGTTACATAGTTTAGTAAAGTATATAGTCTAGTGCAAGAAATTATGTAATTACAGTTTAAACAGTTATATAGTTAAGGTTAGACCCAGTAAGACCAACTGTACATGTGACAAGGCGCTCACAGTGAGATTAATTGCATCCACATGATCCAACATGAACTAGCAACCTTCCAACACACTCAGAAGCAGTAGATCAAAGAAGTGCAATAAGGGTTAACCATACTAACCAGTGTAAGTGACGGTACCGCAGCAAAACAGTCCCTACGCGCGTTTCACCTCTTCATCAGGGGACGTATGAAAAAAATAAAATGCAAAAAAAGACAGTTTGCACTCTAAAATGCTAAAGTATGAAAACTATGAATGTGTGATTATAGACCTGCATTACTGCTAAGGGAAATCTAAGAAAAATTAGATACGTCCCCTGATGAAGAGGTGAAACGCGCGTAGGGACTGTTTTGCTGCGGTACCGTCACTTACACTGGTTGTATTTGTATCAAGAAAAATGGTGATTTTTAATGAATTGGAGTCATACCACTCTTTCTTTGGGTTGATGAATTCATATACTGTATGTGACTTGGCATGATTTTGTAAGTTTCTATTGCATTGTGTGGTTTTAACTTTGCTTAACGCCTTCACGACCGTAACGGTACGTCCTAAATCATGACAGGGTAATCACCACCGGCTGCTGCGGTGAGCCAGAAATGATCCCTGCACATGTCTGCTCAACAGAAATGAATCAACGATCAGACTGCTGATCCTTATAGTTCCCTAAAGTAAAAAAAAAATAAAAAAATAAAAAAAACCCTAAAAGTTTAAATCACCCCTATTTGCCCCATTGAAAATTAAATGGTTAAAAAAATACACATATTTCGTATTGCCGCTTTCAGAAATGTCCGATCTATCAAACTATAAAATCAATTAATTTGATCGTTAAACAGCGTAGCAACAAAAAAAAAAAAATGCCAAAATTAAGTTTTTTGATTGTCACAAAAATTGCACAAAATGCAATAAAAGAGGATCAAAACATAGCATCTGCACATAAATTGTACCATTAAAAACTTCAGCTCGAGATGCAAAAAATAAGCCATTGTTGACCCCATGTCCCAAAAAGAGAGAACGCTACTGATTGTGGAAAATGGTGCAAAAAATACTCTACTTGTTTTAAAAAAACGTCTCCTTTTTTTAACCTCTTAGATAAAAGTAAACCTATACATGTTTCATAGTATCATAGTTTTTAAGGTTGAAGGGAGACTCTAAAGCCCACTTTACACGTTGCAATTAGTTGTACAATCGCATTTGCGATGTGACACGCCCAGGTTGCATACGGGATCTATGAGATTTCACGTTGGTCGTTCATTTGCTGTCACACGTGCGTTAGTAGTCTATGTTAAATTGGTCAATTTTGTGTGCGATCCTTTAGATCATGTGTTCTGTGACGTATGCATTGGGCACCTTTTTTTTTTTTTATTTATTGACTTGCCAAGCGTGTGTAATGTGTAGGGATGCGTTTTTACTATGTCATCTGCCATTCAGCTCTGCTACATGGCCGCTGACAGCAGACACAGACAGCCATGTAGCAGAGCTGAATGGCAGATGACAGCAGACACAGACAGAGCCGCACTGTCAGAATGAACTCGGGTGAACTTCACCCGACTTCATTGTCATGCTGCGGCTCTGTCTGTGTCGCGCCCTGATTAGCGGTCACCTGTGAAGGACTCACCGGTGACCGCTAATCTCCTGAGTGACTGAAGTGACCAGCCCTCTCTCATACTCACCAATCCCCGATCCCCGGCGCTGCACGGCTTTCTCACTGCTCCGGCGGCTTTAACTGTTTTGAAAAAGCCGGCCGCCCATTAAACAATTTCGTATTCCCTGCTTTCCCCGCCCACCAGCGCCTATGATTGGTTACAGTGAGACACGCCCCCACTCTGAGTGACAGGTGTCACACTGCACCCAATCACAGCAGCCGGTGGGCGTGTCTATACGGTGTAGTGAAATAAATAATTAAATAATTTAAAAAAACGGCGTGCGGTTCCCCCCATTTTTAAAACCAGCCAGATAAAGCCATACGGCTGAAGGCTGGTATTCTCAGGATGGGGAGCTCCACGTTATGGGGAGCCCCCCACCCTAACAATATCAGCCAACAGCCGCCCAGAATTGCCGCATACATTATATGCGACAGTTCTGGGACTGTACCCGGCTCTTCCCGATTTGCCCTGGTGCGTTGGCAAATCGGGGTAATAAGGAGTTATTGGCAGCCCATAGCTGCCAATAAGTCCTAGATTAATCATGTCAGGCGTCTATGAGACACCCTCCATGATTAATCTGTAAGTTACAGTAAATAAACACACACACACCAGAAAAAATCCTTTATTAGAAATAAAAACACACACATATACCCTGGTTCACCA
The DNA here is from genome assembly GCF_048569485.1 of Anomaloglossus baeobatrachus. Lineage (NCBI taxonomy): Eukaryota > Metazoa > Chordata > Amphibia > Anura > Aromobatidae > Anomaloglossus > Anomaloglossus baeobatrachus. The sequence goes on along the minus strand of NC_134360.1, from coordinate 186,997,282 downwards.
CTTTAATCAGCCCCAAAAAGCCCTCCATGTCCGGCGTACTCCAGGATGATGCAGCGTCGCTTCCACCGCAGCTGCATGGAGGTGACCAGAGCCGCAGCAGACACAGCCGCTCCGGTCACCTCCACACAGCAAATGAACACAGCCGCGCGATCAGCTGCTGTCACTGAGGTTACCCGCGGCCACCGCTGCATCCACCGGTGGCCGCGGGTAACCTCAGTGACAGCAGCTGATCGCGCGGCTGTCTTCATTTGCTGTGTGGAGGTGACCGGAGCGGCTGTGTCTGCGGCGGCTCCGGTCACCTCCATGCAGCTGCGGTGGAAGCGACGCTGCATCATCCTGGAGTACGCCGGACATGGAGGGCTTTTTGGGGCTGATTAAAGTGGTGAACCAGGGTATATGTGTGTGTTTTTATTTCTAATAAAGGATTTTTTCTGGTGTGTGTGTGTTTATTTACTGTAACTTACAGATTAATCATGGAGGGTGTCTCATAGACGCCTGACATGATTAATCTAGGACTTATTGGCAGCTATGGGCTGCCAATAACTCCTTATTACCCCGATTTGCCAACGCACCAGGGCAAATCGGGAAGAGCCGGGTACAGTCCCAGAACTGTCGCATATAATGTATGCGGCAATTCTGGGCGGCTGTTGGCTGATATTGTTAGGGTGGGGGGCTCCCCATAACGTGGAGCTCCCCATCCTGAGAATACCAGCCTTCAGCCGTATGGCTTTATCTGGCTGGTTTTAAAAATGGGGGGAACCGCACGCCGTTTTTTTAAATTATTTAATTATTTATTTCACTACACAGTATAGACACGCCCACCGGCTGCTGTGATTGGGTGCAGTGTGACACCTGTCACTCAGAGTGGGGGCGTGTCTCACTGTAACCAATCATAGGTGCTGGTGGGCGGGGAAAGCAGGGAATACGAAATTGTTTAATGGGCGGCCGGCTTTTTCAAAACAGTAAAAGCCGCCGGAGCAGTGTGAATGCCGTGCAGCGCCGGGGATCGGGGATTGGTGAGTATATGAGAGAGGGGGATAGACTGACATGGACAGAGAGTGAGGGACAGAGATAGTGACGGACTGACAGAGATTAGTGCATGACAGACATTGTGAGGCGCTTCAGAACGCAGCTTTTCAGCTGCGCTCTGAAGCAGACCTTTTTTAAGCTGCGGTGCAGAGCGCACACCTGCGCACATAGCATCAGACAACAAAATCGTATGAGGGATGTCACACGTTACAATTGACTAGGTTCGTGCAACAAAACGCTCAATTCTAGAGAATGATACGATGTGTTTGCGATCAACGGTTTTGCGTTCAATCCTGATCGCATGTAGCTGTCACACGCAGATACCTCACAAACGATGCCGGATGTTCGTCACTTACAACTTGACCCCAACGACGGATTGTGAGATATATTGAAGCGTGTGTAGCGGGCTTAAGTCCATCTAGTTCAACCCGTAGCCTAACATGTTGATCCAGAGGAAGGCAAAAAAAACCCCAATGTGGCAGACAAGTTCCAATGGGGAAAAAATTTCCTTCCTGACTCCACATCCGGCAATCAGACTAGTTCCCTGGATCAATACCCTGTCATAAAATCTAATATACATAACTGGTAATATTAAATTTTTCAAGAAAGGCGTCCAGGCTCTGCTTAAATGTTAGTAGTGAATCACTCATTACAACATCATGCGGCAGAGAGTTCCATAGTCTCACTGCTCGTACAGTAAAGAATCCTCGTCTGTGATTATGATTAAACCTTCTTTCCTCAAGACGTAGCGTATGCCCCCGTGTTCCAGTTGCAGGCCTAGGTGTAAAAAGATCTTTGGAAAGGTCTCTGTACTGTCCCCTCATATATTTATACATTGTGATTAGATCCCCCCTAAGCCTTCGTTTTTCCAAACTAAATAACCCCAAGTTTAATAACCTGTCTTGGTATTGCAGCCCACCCATTCCTCTAATAATCTTGGTCGCTCTTCTCTGCACCCTCTCCAGTTCAGCTATGTCCTTCTTATATATCGGTGACCAGAATTGTACACAGTATATAAGTGCGGTCGCACTAGTGACTTGTACAGAGGTAGAACTATATTTTTTTCATGAACACTTATACCTCTTTTAATACATCCCATTATTTTATTAGCCCTGGCAGCAGTTGCCTGACACTGTCCACTAAAGTGAAGTTTACCATCCACCCACACACCCAAGTCTTTTTCTGTGTCTGTTTTACCCAGTGTTCTACAATTAAGTACATAATCATAAATGTTATTTCCTCTACCCAAGTGCATGACCTTACATTTATCTACATTAAACTTCAATTGCCACTTCTCAGCCCAATCCTCCAATTTACATAAATCTCCCTGTAATATAAAATTATCCTCCTCTGTATTGATTACCCTGCAGAGTTTAGTATCATCTGCAAATATTGAAATTCTACTCCGCATGCCCCCAACAAGGTCATTTATAAATATGTTGAAAAGAAGCGGGCCCAATACTGACCCCTGTGGTACCCCACTATGAACTGAGACCCAGTCCGAGTACGTACCATTAATAACCACCCTTTGTTTCCTATCACTGAGCCAGTTTTTAACCCAGTTACACATATTTTCCCCTATCCCCATTATTCTCATTTTATGTACCAACCTTTTGTGTGGCACCGTATCAAAAGCTTTTGAAAAGTCCATATACACAACATCCACTGCATTTCCCTGGTCCAGGCTTGAACTTACCTCTTCATAGAAGCTGATCAAATTAGTTTGACAGGATCGATCCCTCATAAACCCATGTTGATACTCTGTCATAAGGTTATTTTTCTTGAGATACTCCAGTATAGCATCTCTCAAGAACCCCTCAAGGATTTTACCAACCGTAGAGGTTAAACTTTACCGGCCTATAATTTCCCGGCTCAGTTTTTGTCCCCTTTTTGAATATTGGCACCACATTTGCTATGCGCCAGTCCTGCGGTACCGACCCTGTTATTAAGGAATCTGAGAAGATTAAAAATAATGGTCTATCTATCACAGAACTCAATTCCTGTAGTACTCTGGGGTGTATGCCATCCGGGCCCGGAGATTTGTCAACCTTTGTGATTTCGAGGCGGCGGCGTACTTCCTGCTGGGTTAAGCAGGTAATATTCAAGGGTGAATTTATGGTATCACTGGTCATGTCATCTGCCATGGCATTTTCTTGTATAAAAACCGTAGAAAAAAAGTCTTCAGCAGGTTGGCTTTACCCTCATCCCCTTCTACCATTTCACCAAGACTATTTTTAAGGGGGCCAACACTCGCTTTTCAGTTTTTTACTGTTTATGTAGTTAAAGAATATTTTAGGATTATTTTTACTTTCTCTCGCAATGAGTCTCTCTGTCTCAAACTTAGCTAACTTAATTTGCTTTTTACATATTTTATTTAATTTTCTATAATTATATAATGCCTCATCACTACCTACCCTCTTTAAGTCTTTTAAGGCTTTCTGTTTTTCTTTTATTGCTTCCCTTACAGCTCTATTTAGCCATAGGGGTTTCCTCCTATTTCTAGCATGTTTGTTCCCATAGGGTATATTTTCTGCACAAGCCCTATTCAGGATACCCATAAAAGTCTTCCATTTGCTTTGTGTACTTTTATTACTTAGTACATCATCCCAGTTTATTGCACTAAGATCATCTCTCAACCATTTAAAATTTGCTTTCCTGAAGTTTAGTGTCCCTGTAGCCCCTCTACTAGACATCTTACTAAAGAATACATGAAAACTTATTATTTTGTGATCACTATTCCCCAAGTAACCCCCAACTTGTATATTTGATATGCGGTCTGGCCTATTGGTTAGTACAAGGTCTAGTAGTGCTCCCCCTCTTGTGGGGTCCTGTACCATTTGTGAAAGGTAATTATCTTTCATTGTTATCAAAAATCTATTTCCTTTGCTGGAACTGCAAGTTTCTGTTCCCCAATGTATATCAGGATAGTTAAAGTCCCCCATAATAATTACCTCTCCGAGACTCGCTGCTTTATCAATTTGCTTTATGAGGAGATTCTCTACCTCTTCCATAATATTCGGCGTCTTATAACACACCCCTATCAGTATTTTATTATTCATTCTCCCCCCCCTTATCTCCACCCATAGGGACTCTACATTCTCAATACCCTCACATATGTTGTCACGCAGGATGGGTTTTAAGGATGATTTTACATATAGACACACACCTCCCCCTCGCTTATTTGTACGGTCATTCCTGAATAGGCTATAACCCTGTAAATTAACAGCCCAGTCATAGCACTCATCCAGCCATGTCTCTGATATCCCCACTATATCATAATTTTCTTCCAACAATATTAATTCTAATTCCTCCACCTTATTTGTGAGGCTTCGGGCATTAGTGTACATGCACGTTACGTATGACTCTGTACCTGTATTCCTGCTTACTGTATTAACTGTCCTAACCCTTCCCCTCGTACCACCCCCAATTTCATTACTTGTGCCCTGGTCACTATCTGCACTACATTCCCCTTCTATAAAGTGAATACCCTCGCCCCCCATTCCTAGTTTAAACACTCCTCCAACCTTCTAGCCATTTTCTGCCCCAGCAGAGCTGCACCCTCCCCATTAAGATGCAGCCCATCCCTAGCATAGAATCTGTAGCCAACTGAAAAGTCGGCCCAATTCTCCAGGAACCCAAAACCCTCTTTCCTACACCAATTCCTGAGCCACCTGTTAACCTCCCTGATCTCCCTAATGTTTGGTGTCTACAAACTCATATCAACCAGAGACATCATACCAACACATCGGTTTTATCATATAGTGATCACGGTGAATAAAATATCCCAAAATTATTATGCAATCACACTTTTTTATAATTTTTTGCACACTTGGATTTTTTTGCTGTTTTTCAGTACACTATATGGTAAATCTCATGCTTTCATTTAAAAGTACAACTCGTATATGGAAAGATTGACGGAAAAATAAAAAAGTTACAGCTCTCAGAAGACGGGAAGAAAAACCAAAAACGAAAAACGGAAAATGAAAGGGGTTAAATAAAGCTGTCAGACAATATTCTGGTAGGAATCTGAGTGGGAACTGGTGTAATTTGAACAATACTCTATTGCACTTTCTTTTTCCCTTTTCTTTTCTATATTAATAAATGGGCTATCTTAAAAAAAAAAAAAAATCAGTGTTTGATGTATCAGGAATTATACAGATAAATTTACGTATTTTATAGGTTCAGTTCACAGAAAAAAACATAATATTTCACCTGTATTGTAATCCGTATATCATCCATATGCAATCTGTATGGCAACTGAATGATATTCATTTATAAGCATTAGCAATGAATTAAATTTACTGGATCAAAACAATCTTCCTATGTTAAAAATGTCAGGGTACCTTTAAAAATTAGATGATTTCTGGTTGATCATTATGGGATCCGTTATTTTTTTGAGCAGTGATAGATTTAAGTAGGTGAAACTCATCTGAAATATGGAAGAGACAAGAGCATGCTGCGATTTTTTTTTTACGTGGTCATCTAACCAGGTCAATTGAATAACATAGGTCCCAGTGCTGTCTGTGTGATGTCACATTTCTCCACATACAGCGCTCGCCACTCATAAAATATGTTCATGTTAACTTAGCCTTTCCCCCCCATGATTGTCTATATGAAATATTTGCTTAAAAATAAATAATGCTGTGGCATAACGCCAAAATAAAGCTTTGTCTGTTGTTAATTATTTTGATAAAAAAAAACAAAACAAAAAAGCAAACAATTCTGTATGAAAAGCTACGTAGCAACCTAAATGACAGAAAAAATGAAACATGTGCCTCAAGAGGAAATTAAATAATTAAATATGTATAAATAATTGACAAATAATACAATTATGTTTTGAACTGATCAAGAATTTCTAAGAAATCTTAAAATATCTGTGACATTAATTGCATTACTAATAGTAAGTACCGTATTTTGCAGTTTGTATGATGCAAGTTTTTTTCCCCAAAAACTGGGGAAGAAATGGGGGTGCATATTACAAACCGCAGGTGGCAGCGGTGGCACAGGGTTGGCGATACTGCTGGCTCATGCGGTATCACGGCAGCGAGCACCGTTGATCTGCCAGCGGGCTTGGAGGAGTGGATATCGCGGGTCAAGAGGGTCAGTGTGTAGCAGAGGGGGGTCAGCAATACTGTGGGCTCATGGAGTGTTGCAGCAATGGGTTTCATTTTCTGCGGGCTGCTTGGGATCACCCACAGATTGCCGAGATGAACTTGAAGAAAGATAGGACTATGCAGCCATTTAATTGAAGTCAATCGCGTCAATCTGCGCATGCGCTGCCTCCGCGACCATTTTATTGAAGTCCGCTGGCGATTCAATGGAGTTCGCAGTCTGTTGGCAGATCAATAGTGCTCGTCACCGTTACACCCCATGAGTAGAGTTGAGCGCGGTTCATGGTTCGTGGTTCTCCAGTTCGCGGCTCGAGTGATTTTGGGGGCTGTTCTAGATCGAACTAGAACTCGAGCTTTTTTGCAAAAGCTCGATAGTTCTAGAAACGTTCGATAATGGTTCTACCAGCAAAAAAAACAGCTAATTCCTAGCTGTCTTTCCGCTGTAATAGTGTAAGTCACTCTGTGACTCACACTATTATGACATTTCAGTGTATAGTGTGCGTGAACAGCGCATTCAGATCACTGCTGTTTGGATAATGGCGATCGCCATTTTTTTTTTTTCCTTGTCTTCCTTCCCTAAGCGCGCTCGTGTAGTGGGGAGGGCCAGCATGTCAGCCAATCCCAGACACACACAGCTAAGTGGACTTTTAGCCAGAGAAGCAACAGCATGTGTGATAGAATGTCCATGTCACATGTCCCTGCATTATAAAAACGGACATTTTCCTCCAGCACGCCACTATCTGCCTTCTGCGTCCTTGGTGTCAGACATCACTGGCGCAGCTCCGTCCTGAGTCCTATCGCTGATACAGCTGTATACGCTCCATACACAGCGCTGGACAGCATAGGGATAGCACTTTCTATCAGTCCCTTTAAGGGCTCGTACCGGCAGGGTCAGAGCCATAGGTGACAGGTCCTGAAAACAGAGTTTAACAGCTACACAAGATGACAGCATCTGTGTAGCTAAGGTCAGGGATTTCCTCGCTGCATTTCCCCATTAAAAGGGATAGAAAGGCAGGCTTCCTTTCCTCTACCCAGAGACCCACAACCCTGCCACTGAACCCTCCTGCCCTTTGCACACTTCAACTCATTGTTACTAAGCCATTATACTAGCAAACACTGAGTGAACTTAGCGGCATCCTAAACGTGGCTATTGGACTTCTGTATTGTCCCACTAGTGCAAAGATATTTGCAGCACGTCTGCCTGCATTGCACACTCCAACTCATTATAACTAAGCCATTATACTAGCAAACACTGAGTGAACTTAGTGGCATCCTAAACGTGGCTATTGGACTTCTGTATTGTCCCACTAGTGCAAAGATATTTGCAGCACGTCTGCCTGCATTGCACACTCAAACTCATTGTTACTAAGCCATTATACTAGCAAACACTGATTGAACTTAGTGGCATCCTAAACGTGGCTATTGGACTTCTGTATAGTCCCAGTAGTGCACAGATATTTGCAGCACGTCTGCATGCATTGCACACTCAAACTCATTGTTACGAAGCCATTATACTAGCAAACACTGAGTGATCTTAGTGGCATCCTAAACGTGGCTATTGGACTTTTGTATAGTCCCACTAGTGCAAAGATATTTGCAGCACGTCTGCCTGCATTGCACACTCAAACTCATTATAACTAAGCCATTATACTAGCAAACACTGAGTGAACTTAGTGGCATCCTAAACGTGGCTGTTGGACTTCTGTATTGTCCCACTAGTGCAAAGACATTTGCAGCACGTCTGCCTGCATTGCACACTCAAACTCATTATAACTAAGCCATTATACTAGCAAACACTGAGTGAACTTAGTGGCATCCTAAACGTGGCTGTTGGACTTCTGTATTGTCCCACTAGTGCAAAGATATTTGCAGCACCTCTGCCTGCATTGCACACTCAAACTCATTGTTACTTACTAAGACATTATAATACCAAAAATTGAGTAAACTTAGTGGCATACAAGAAGTGGCTGTTGTACTCCATTAGTGCCCCACTGGTGCAAATCTATGTGCAGCACATGTGCAGAACACCCTCCTGCTCTGTTTTTAATAAGCTATAATGATAGCAAAAAATACTGCCATTTAGTGGCATCATAGAACTGGATGTTGTATTTCATTATTGTCCCACTGGTGCCAAGCTATCTCTAGCACCTCTGCATGACACCCTCATGCACATTTTGCTACGCTAATGTTATATCAAACTCAGGGAATTCATTGCTGCATTTGATAATTCGGAGGGATAGAAAGTCAGGCTTCCTTTAGCTTTTCCTTCTGTTCATAGACAGCATCTCCAAGTCCACACCCGAAGAGCAATTTCTCCTCCACGTGTAAGTGTGGAGAGGCAGCTAGTGCGCATGCGTGTGCCGATTTACCCCAGCTGCAGCCTAACTACAGTGTTTCGCCTAGTGAGTATGCTCAGCCTGACTGTGCCATTCCTGACGCTAAGTCTTCCTTTCGGAATACAGCGCATGCTCCCACACTTAGTGTGAAAAGCCTCTTTGCACAGGTACTTGCATTCCGTGCCGGGTCTAAGTCCTGTTTGTACCGAGACACCATGCTAAAGCTGATAGTCTTTTTTCAGAGACTCTATTTCATGCAACTGACCATGCTCAGGCACTTACTGCATCAGAAACTAGGTCCGGTAATGAACTCTTTGGCCCTGCCCCTGATGTGGGGGTCCCATATAGACCACAGGGCATCAGGTGTCCTCCCAAATGGCTTGCAGAGGCCCGCCCCTATGACTTGTCACCTCATTATTGATGGTCAGACGATGACTGGTGAGGTGTTTGTGTCGTGGCAGCCATGAGGTCATTATTGAAGTTGCGGTTCCAAATAGGATGCTAGTTATGCCACTCATGATGTGTCACTCTGCTTTTGTCTCCAGGAGGTGCATTGTGGTCCACCCTGGTTTAGGGCGGACCCAGGTTATAAAACGGGCTGGAGCCAACAAGGAGGTGCGCAGTCTTCTATTATGCTCCGAAAGAGCACACCTCCATGTGTTGAACCCATTGCGGCTTTAGGCCAGAGGTAGGCAGGGATAGGGCGTCGATGCAGGCCGCCACCACAGTTGGTAACGCAGAACGGTTAAGACCAGCTCCTGTCCTACAAGTCCTGCTTGTGCAGCCCAGTGGCATTAACAGGCCTGCTGCTGCTGATGCGCCTGCTGTCCACAAGTGTGGTCCCAATGCACACGGGCAGCGTACTCAATGGCCCCTGTGATGTTAACAGGGAGTTCCTGTGCTGGGTGGGCGTGTGGACCCTGTGACGCTAACAGGGCTCCAAGTCTCAAGATCCGAGTGGCGTCTAACTCGGTTCAGGCAACTATTAGTTTCATAGCCACACAGCTCTGTATCCTCCACCGAACCTTCCAGTTGCCAACCTCTCCTTTTCCATCTGGGAGCACGGTGGACACTGACTGCTGATGGGGATATATACCTTTCTCTTTCTTTTCTTATTAATTTTCGTTATATAGCGGTAACATAGTATATACCACCTTATTCAAATCTGCCAGTCCCACCGTAACAGATGGTGTTTCTTCATCAAATGTTACTTTTGCTTAACCACCAAACCCACGGACAAAAACTTTTTTCCCCTTTCCAACACACCTGTTCCCCTTTCCACCAGCATTTGTCCTTTTTCAACTCATTTGGTATATGACCAAAAGTGCAACTCTGCAGGGACACCGTACTCAATGCCATCTCAGCCCAGCAGCTAGCCCTCGGTCCCTCAGATGTGGACAAGTAAAAGCCCATTTCCTCCTATCCATGACAAAGCGTTGAGATTCACTCTGTGCAGCACTGGTGTTTACTGGAAAAGCAGATCTAACAATCCGTACCACCTTCTGCAGATACTCCTGTATACGTGCGTCCCTTTCTACGGCTGGAATTATTTTGCCAAATTTTGTCTTGTGCCGGGGATCTAACAGTGTGGCAACCCAGTAGTTAGCATTACTTCGAATTCGTACAATCCGAGGGTCATGTTGTAGGTAGTGCAGCAAGAAGGCGCTCATGTGTCTTGTGCATCCAGGTGGACCAAGTCCTTGGTTTGTTGGTGGCAGAGAGGTGAGAATCGTGCCTCCTTCCTCTGCCCTCTCCCCCCAACCTCGCACAACCGAAATGTGAGCAAGCTCTCACTCATCTGCTGAGTCTTCCATGCCCATCGCAAGTTCGTCCTCCATTTCTTCATGGGCTCCTGCACCTTCCCCAACAATTTTTGCTGATACTATGCGCCCTTGTTAATCCCTATCCCCCACCATGACTGCCGCCTAGGTGCCGCTCAACGTATGGACCTTGTACATCTTATTATCCCTTCTGCATATGACTCCTGTACTTCCTCCCCTTCCTCTTGGACCAACACCTGACTCCGAATAATGCTTACAGTGTGCTCCATCTTGTAGATGACCAGAATTGTCACGCTGAGAATGGCATCGCTAGTGCTAAACATCTTCGTCGACATTTGTAAACTATGTAGAAGGGTGCATAGGTCCTTGATCTGACACCACTCCAGCAGCGTGATCTGCACCACCTCTGGATCAAGTTAGATCAGGGTATATTTCAGCAGGGCTCTGCGGTGCTGCCACACATGCTGCAACATGTGCAGATTCCAATTCCTGCGTGTCGGAACATCGCATTTCCGGCGTTTAACCGCCAGACCCTAAGACTTCAGGAGCGATGAAAGTTGATGAGCTGCTGGGTGCGAAGGATTAAAGTGAGCACATAGCAGCGTGCCCGCTGCACAAGGCCATGTAGGCCGGGATGGTATTTTAAAAATTGCCTGAGAATCAGATTCAACACGTGAGCCATACAAGGCCCGTGTGTCACATTGCCCTGACGAAGGGCCGCAGACAGATTTGCATCATTGCCGCACACGGCTGTTAAGTCACCAACCTAGTCCACTCAATCAATTTGTACTCCGGTCGCCAGGTGACAACGTGTTCCTTTCGTGCATAGTGCTGATGATGGGAAAGGAGTCGATGCCTGCGGCGCAGGTGGACGCAGGTTATGGTCACCCACTGGGTTGCGTTACCTTGACAGATACAGAACCACAGGCTGAATGTAGGTGGTGGGTATCTCACAGATGAAGTACCATAATTCAGCTACAACCAATGGGAAGACACCACACCCTTTTTTAGGCCCCTCCTGTCTGCAGACCACTGCCAGACAAAGCTATGAACCTTTTGTTACTGTTACCCCCAGTTCACTTTTATGAGTTTGTGTGCTTGTTACCTGACTACTTTTCCTGCTTGCTGTTTATGTACCGCATTGGCCGATCCGCATTTCACCTCTGCTTGTTTTCTGATTAAGTCCTAGCCATCCCATTCTGTTCCTGTTCCTGTTCCTCAATTAATGTTTTTGACCCTGCATGACTACTATTCTCTGGAACTGCAGCCTTCCACAGGTATTGATCAACTTGGGCCCTGTGTAATTCCAAATCACTGTATAGGGGTTAAAGGGTTTCAGGGTTCTGGGTGTCCAGCTTGGTGAGTGGCTTGCCTCTAGCCTATCCTTTACAGCCCATCTGAGTGTGTCGATCCAGGCAGGTGTTACACCGTGCCCTGGTCAGAAGGCCATGTATGCCGGGATAGTGTTTTAAAAATTGCTGGACAACCAGGTTCAACACGTGAGCCATACAAGGCACGTGTGCCACATTGCCCTGAAGAAGGGTCGCAGACTGGTTTGCATCATTGTCGCACCCGACCTTCCCTGGCTGCTGGTTGAGTGGAGACAACCATTGATGAAACTCGGTCTCACTCTCCAGAGCTAACCGTCCACAATTCCTCAGCGGTGTCTCACATTTCCCCTACATTTCAAAGTAAACATTTGACCGCCTGATGGCCTTGAGCTCTGCTGCCAGCATAGTAAGGAGGTGTGTGGGATTCCTTGGGCGCAGTTACAAGGAAGGGTGAACTGACCACACAGGGTTTGGGCCGAGGTGGAGGACCCACACGAGGTTGAGGAGTCAGAAACAGTGGAGGAACTTGTACATACAGAGGAAGGATTGACACACAAGTCGTGGGGACGGCAAGACTTGTACAGCAAACCCTTCTCCATCTCTCACCATAGTTACCCAGTGCCCAGTCAGCAACATGTAACTCCCCTGTCCATGCTTACTGGTCAAAGTATCTGTGGTGAAATGCACCCTGTCACACACAGAGTTTCTCAAGGAATCGGTGAGGTTGTGTGCGACCTACTGTGGTAGCGCGGGCACGCCTTTCTTGGAGAAGGAGTGACGACTGGCCATCGGCTCTTGGGGCACTGCAATGGGCATAAGGTCTTGAAAATACTCGGTCTCAAAAGGGTGTAAAGGCAGCTTTTCTGTTGCCAACAAGTTGCAGATGATGAAACTCAACCTCTTAGGTATGTCATGCCCTTCGAAAATCATGTAAAACACAGCGAGGGGACTCCAACCAGAGTCTCCCTCGTTGCCACTAATTGGGCCACACACACCCCACTTGACTGGCATCAGTTGACCCCCCTTTTGAAAAAGAAAAAGATGCTTTGCATGAAGCACTCTCAAAAATACGCGTGCCTTTCCTGTCCCTTGGCTGACCCAGGGGAAGAAAAGTCCTCTGAGAGCCATGACTTGTTCATCTTGGTTCTTTTAGAAACACAGCGAGGGGACTCCAACCACAGTCTCCCTCGTTGCCACTAATTGGGTCACACACACCCCACTTGACTGGCATCAGTTGACCCCCCTTTTGAAAAAGAAAAAGATGCTTTCATGAAGCACTCTCAAAAATACGCGTGCCTTTCCCGTCCCCTGGCTGACCCAGGGGAAGAAAAGTCCTCTGAGAGCCATGACTTGTTCATCTTGGTTCTTTTAGAAACACAGCGAGGGGACTCCAACCACAGTCTCCCTCGTTGCCACTAATTGGGCCACACACACCCCACTTGACTGGCATCAGTTGACCCTCCTTTTGAAAAAGAAAAAGATGCTTTGCATGAAGCACTCTCAAAAATACGCGTGCCTTTCCCGTCCCTTGGCTGACCCAGGGGAAGAAAAGTCCTCTGAGAGCCATGACTTGTTCATCTTGGTTCTTTTAGAAACACAGCGAGGGGACTCCAACCACAGTCTCCCTCGTTGCCACTAATTGGGCCACACACACCCCACTTGACTGGCATCAGTTGACCCCCCTTTTGAAAAAGAAAAAGATGCTTTGCATGAAGCACTCTCAAAAATACGCGTGCCTTTCCCGTCCCTTGGCTGACCCAGGGGAAGAAAAGTCCTCTGAGAGCCATGTCCACATTGTCAGTGGACAGACACGTGTGCTTATCTGTCAGCAGACCCCCAGCAGCACTGAAGACAGGTTCCGAGAGAAGGCTGGCTGCAGGACACGACAAGATCCCCAAGGCGTACGTGGCAAGCTCAGGCAATTTATCCAGATTGGAAGCCTAAAATGAGCAGGGCTCAAGTTGCACAGTAATGGCATCGATGTTTCCTTGCATATACTCATATATCTGTGTGTCCTCCTCTTTTTCCTTGTCCAGCTCTTTTGTTTTCGCATGAGTATATGTCCTTGTCACTTTCCCATGTGTTTGTGTTGTGTTGTGAGTTGTTTGTCACCTTTTGGACACCTTTGAGGGTGTTTTCTAGGTGTTTTTATGTGTTTGTGAATGCCTGTCATTGTTTCCTATGCAGTTCGAGTTCGGTTAGTCGAATGTTCGACGAACCGAACTGAAACGGGAGCTCCGTTCGGCGAACCGACCTCGAGCCGAACCGCGACCGGTTCGCTCATCTCTACCCATGAGCCCGTAGTGTTGCCTTCCCTCTACTGCTGTATCCTGACTAGAGAGGAGCGAACCGGTCCCGGTTCGGCTCGAGGTCGGTTCGCCGAACGGAGGTCCCGTTCGAGTTCGGCTCGTCGAACGTTCGACGAACCGAACTCGAACTGCATAGGAAACAATGGCAGGCAATCACAAACACATAAAAACACCTAGAAAACACCCTCAAAGGTGTCCAAAAGGTCACAAACAACTCACAACACAAAACAAACACATGGGAAAGTGACAAGGACATATACTTATGTATAAACAAAAGAGCTGGACAAGGAAAAAGAGGAGGAGACACAGATATAGGCATGGCACGCCCTTCTAAAGTCATGTAAAACACCGCAAGGTGACTCCAAGCGGAGTCTCCCTTTTTTCCAAAAATTGGGCCCCACACACTCCCACCCATTCAGTGGCAGCACTTGTGCCCCAGTTGTACACTTCACAGCTAGATTTGCATCAAGCACATTCAAAAATACGCCATAATTAACCGTCCCCAGGATGACACCGGGGTAGGTAGCAAAGTCTTTGCTGAACCATGACTTGTTCATCTTGGCTTCTTTTAAAAACAATGTAAGCAAGGGTTACTCCAAGCGGAGTCTCCCTTTTTTTCCAAAAATTGTGCCCCACACACACCCACCCATTCAGTGGCAGCACTTGTGCCCTAGTTGTACACTTCACAGCTAGATTTGCATCAAGCACATTCAAAAATACGCCATAATTAACCGTCCCCAGGATGACACCAGGGTAGGTAGCAAAGTCTTTCCTGATCCCAGCTCTGTTCATCTTGGCTTCTTTTAAAAACACAGCAAGCAAGGGTTACTCCAAGCGGAGTCTCCCTTTTTTCCAAAAATTGGGCCACACAGACACCCACCCCATCAGTGGCAGCACTTGGGCCCTAGTTGCAAACAGGATGTTTTGATTTGCATCAAGCACATTCAAAAATACGCCATAATTAACCGTCCCCAGCATGACACCGGGGTAGGTAGATAAAGTCTTTGCTGAACCATGACTTGTTCATCTTGGCTTCTTTTAAAAACAATGTAAGCAAGGGTTACTCCAAGCGGAGTCTCCCTTTTTTTCCAAAAATTGTGCCCCACACACACCCACCCATTCAGTGGCAGCACTTGTGCCCTAGTTGTACACTTCACAGCTAGATTTGCATCAAGCACATTCCAAATCCACAAGCATTTACTCTCCCCAGGATGACACAGGGGTTGTAAATTCCTTCTGGATCCATGACTTGTTCATTTTGATGAACGTCAGTCTGTCCACATTGTCACTGGACAGACGCGTGCGCTTATCTGTCAGCACACACCCAGCAGCACTGAAGACACGTTCAGAGACAACGCTGGCAGCTGGACACGACAAAATCTCCAAGGCGTAAGTTGAGAGCTCTGGCCATTTTTCTAGGTTTGAAGCCCAAAAGGAGCAAGGCTCCATTTGCAAAGTCATGGCATCGATGTTCATTTGGAGATACTCCTGTATCATCCTCTCCAGCCGTTGACTATGTGTCAGACTTGTTGTCTCTGGTGGCCTTGCAAAGGAGGGTCTAAAAAAATTATGAAAAGATTCCATAAAATTGCTGTTACCAGCACCAGATATGGTCCTACTGGTATATATAGACTGTTGAAGATGACGAGACCGTCCCATGTTTGTCAAGTTACAACTGGGAGATTCACTCCCTGCACCTGCACGGTTGTTTGGTGGAAAAGCGGATCTAAGATCGAGTAACAGCTTCTGCTGATACTCCTGCATACGTGCGTCCCTTTCTATGGCTGGAATTATGTCACAAAATTTGGACTTGTACCGGGGATCTAATAGTGTGGCAAACCAGTAGTCATCATCACTTCTAATTTTGACAATACGAGGGTCATGTTGGAGGTAGTGCAACAAGAAGGCACGCTGTGTTTGTGGCATAGAGGTGCTAACCATTCTTTCTTCCTCTGACATCTCCCCCCAACCTCTTTCAACTGAAATTTGACCAAGGTCTCCCTCATCTGCTGAGTCTTCCATGTCCATGGACAGTTCGTCCTCCATTTCTTCATGTCCTCCTGCACCTTCCTCAACATCTCACCTGCTACCATGCGCCCTTGTTGATCCCTGTCCCCCATGCTCCCATGCCTGGCGCCTTGGTGATGATGAACGTCTGGACCTTGGTGATGTTGTTGTGTCTTGCGCATATGAATCTTCCTGTAGTTCATCCCCTTCCTGTTGTCCCACCCCCTGACTCCGAATAGTGTTTAGCGTGTGTTCCAGCATGTAAATAACTGGAATCGTCATGCTGATAATGGCATTGTCAGCGCTAAACATATTCGTCGCCATGTCGAAACTGTGCAGAAGGGTGCATAGGTCCTTGATCTGAGACCACTCCATCAGGGTGATCTGCCCCACCTCTGCATCTCGTTGGCCCAGGCTATACGTCATGACGTATTGCACCAGGGCACGGCGGTGCTGCCACAGTCGCTGTAACATGTGGAGAGTTGAATTCCAGCGTGTCGCCACATCGCATTTCAGGCGATGAACCGGCAGGCCGAAAGACTTCTGGAGCGATGCAAGTTGCTCAGCTGCGGCGCTTGAACGGCGGAAGTGAGCAGACAGTTTTCGTGCCCTGTTCAGAAGGCCATCTAGGCCGGGATACTGTGTTAAAAATTGCTGTATGACAAGGTTCAACACGTGAGCCATACAAGGTACGTGTGTCACCTTGCCCAGGCGAAGGGCCGCACCCAGGTTTGCAGCATTGTCGCACACGGCCTTACCAGGCTGCAGGTTGAGTGGAGACAACCATTTATTAAACTCGGACCGCAGAGCTGACCACAACTCCTCAGCTGTGTGACTCTTATTCCCAAGACATGTCAAGCTAAAGACCGCCTGATGCCGTTGCGCTCTGCTGCCAGCATAGTAATGAGGGGTGCGTGATTCCTTCTGCGCAGTGAGAACGCTGGTGGCCTGACCAGGCAGGCTTGGGGCGGAGGTGGAGGACCCAGATGAGGTGGAGGATGCAGAAGCAGTGGCGGAACTTGGACAGACAGAGGATTGACACACAAGTCGTGGGGACGGCAAGACTTGTGCAGCAGACCCTTCACCATCTATCACCATAGTTACCCAGTGCCCAGTGAGCGACATGTAACGTCCCTGTCCATGCTTACTGGTCCAAGTATCGGTGGTGAAATGCACCCGTTCACACACAGAGTTTCTCAATGAAGCGGTGATGTTGTGTGCGACATGCTGGTGTAGCGCGGGCACACCTTTCTTAGAAAAGTAGTGGCGACTAGGCATCTGGTACTGGGGCACAGCGACAGACATAAGGTCTCTAAAATCCTGTGTGTCCACTAGGCGGAAAGGCAGCATTTCTGTAGCCAACAGCTTACAGAGGGATAGAGTCAACCTCTTAGCTTTGTCATGGGTCGCAGGAAATGGCCTTTTATTTGTCCACATCTGAGGGACAGAGATCTGGCTGCTGTGTGTAGACGGTGTTGAGTAGGGTGTCCCTGGAAAAATGCAGGTTTGTGAGGAAAGTGCAGGCGGAGACATGATGTTGCCTTCATCCAAAGTTGGTGCTATCGATGTCTGAGAGAGCTGTACACACTCACTTGTTTCCCCTTCCAAAACAACTGACGACCTACCAAGCAAACTGCCTGTTGCGGTTACAGTGGTGGAAGTTGTGGGTGGAAAAACAGGTGTGACAGCTGTCCCCACAGTCCTAGAAGATGACGAGCGCGCGGATGCACTGGAAGGGGCAGGCGGTGGATGGTTCGCTTCGCTAGGCCGCTTTGCAGCACGGTGCGCTTCCCACCGGGCCATATGATATTTATTCATGTGACGATTCATGGAAGAAGTTGTCAAACTGCTGAGGTTTTGACCTCTATTAAGAGAACCATGACAAATTTTACAGATCACATAATTTGGGCGATCTTTTTCTATGTCAAAAAAGGACCAGGCTAGGCAAGGCTTAGAGGCCATGCGACCTGTTGATCCACCCCGAATAATGCTCAGAGGCAGAGTGGTGGCTGAGGATGCAGTTGTAGACGTGCTACCAGTACTCCGACTCTGTCCAGGAAGGCGCAAGGTAACTTCGTCATCAGTTGCATCCTCCTCCACCACCTCTGTTGACCTCCTCGAGTGCCTGACTGTGGGTTGACAGTAGGTGGGATCTAGAACTTCATCATCAATTGTTGTGTTTGCACTCCCCTCCCCCTCAGACCGAGCCTCTTCTTGCCCTGACCGAATATTTAAGTTGTCATCCCAATCGGGTATCTGAGTCTCATCTTCATCAGTATGTTCCTCATTGTCTATAACCACAGGTGTTACAGTTTGTGACAAAGGGTCAACATTATGCTCCGAAACTTGGTCCTCACGGCCTGAATCAGAGTCACAAAGGTTCTGGGCATCACTGCAGACCATTTCCTGTTCTGTACTCACTGTAGCTTGGGAGCAGACCTCTGATTCCCAGGCTATAGTGTGACTGAACAGCTCTGCAGACTCAGCCATCTCAGTTCCACCATACTGTGCAGGGCTGATGGAGACTTCAGAGCTGGGAGAAATCAAGTTTGATTGGGATGACAACTCAGAGGACTGGTGTTTTTTGGATGCGGTACTTGAAGTGGCTGAGAGGGCACTTGTTGGACCACTTGAGATCCATTCAAGCATTTTCCTTTTTTGCCCATCATCTACCTTTGTTCCTGTTGTTTGTGTCCGTAAAAAAGGGAGCACATCGGATTGTCCACGGTAAGTAGTAGACATCTTACTTTTGCTGGTAGATGGTCTATCTTCAGCAGATGATAATGGAGCTTTGCCACCTTCCCCACGGACAAAACCTTTTTTGCCTTTTCCACCACGCCTCTTCCCCTTTCCACCAGCATCTGTCATTTTGCCACTCATGTTGATTGCGACAAGATTGTGGACTGAAAATGTGGTAGTAAAAATTGAGAGGTGGTGTAGATTGCAGTGGTGGTCTAGCTTTATTAACAGCAGAATAATAAAGAATAAATATCCCTGACAATGCAACTACGGCCCTTAAACTGGCAGCAAAAATTGCTAGTATAATGGCTTAGTTATAATGAGTTGGAGTGTGCAATGCAGGTAGAGGTGCTGCAAATGTCTTTGCACTAGTGTGACTATAGCAAAGTCCAATAGCCACGTTTAGGATGCCACTAGGTACACTGAGTGTTTGCTAGTATAATGGCTTAGTTATAATGAGTTGGAGTGTGCAATGCAGGCAGACGTGCTCTGCAAATGTCTTTGCACTAGTGTGACTATAGCAAAGTCCAATAGCCACGTTTAGGATGCCACTAGGTACACTGAGTATTTGCTAGTATAATGGCTTAGTTATAATGAGTTGGAGTGTGCAATACAGGCAGACGTGCTCTGCAAATGTCTTTGCACTAGTGTAACTATAGCAAAGTCCAATAGCCACGTTTAGGATGCCACTAGGTACACTGAGTGTTTGCTATTATAATGGCTTAGTTATAATGAGTTGGAGTGTGCAATGCAGGCAGACGTGCTCTGCAAATGTCTTTACACTAGTGTGACTATAGCAAAGTCCAATAGCCACGTTTAGGATGCCACTAGGTACACTGAGTGTTTGCTAGTATAATGGCTTAGTTGTAATGAGTTGGAGTGTGCAATGCAGGTAGAGGTGCTGCAAATGTCTTTGCACTAGTGTGACTAGACAAATGTCCAATAGCCACGTTTAGGATGCCACTAGGTACTCTGAGTGTTTGCTAGTATAATGGCTTAGTTATAATGAGTTGGAGTGTGCAATGCAGGCAGACGTGCTCTGCAAATGTCTTTGCACTAGTGTGACTATAGCAAAGTCCAATAGCCACGTTTAGGATGCCACTAGGTACACTGAGTGTTTGCTAGTATAATGGCTTAGTTATAATGAGTTGGAGTGTGCAATGCAGGCAGACGTGCTCTGCAAATGTCTTTGCACTAGTGTGACTATAGCAAAGTCCAATAGCCACGTTTAGGATGCCACTAGGTACACTGAGTGTTTGCTAGTATAATGGCTTAGTTATAATGAGTTGGAGTGTGCAATGCAGGCAGACGTGCTCTGCAAATGTCTTTGCACTAGTGTGACTATAGCAAAGTCCAATAGCCACGTTTAGGATGCCACTAGGTACACTTAGTGTTTACTAGTATAATGGCTTAGTTATAATGAGTTGGAGTGTGCAATGCAGGCAGACGTGCTCTGCAAATGTCTTTGCACTAGTGTGACTATAGCAAAGTCCAATAGCCACGTTTAGGATGCCACTAGGTACACTGAGTGTTTGCTAGTATAATGGCTTAGTTATAATGAGTTGGAGTGTGCAATGCAGGCAGACGTGCTCTGCAAATGTCTTTGCACTAGTGTGACTATAGCAAAGTCCAATAGCCACGTTTAGGATGCCACTAGGTACACTGAGTGTTTGCTAGTATAATGGCTTAGTTATAATGAGTTGGAGTGTGCAATGCAGGCAGACGTGCTCTGCAAATGTCTTTGCACTAGTGTGACTATAGCAAAGTGCAATAGCCACGTTTAGTGTGCAGAGGACAGGAGGGTACAGTGCCAGGATTGTGGGGCTCTGGGTAGAGGAATGGAAGCCTGCCTTTCTATTCCCTCCTAATAGGGAAATGCAGGGAGGAAATCCCTGACCTTGGCTACACAGACGCTGTCGCTGTTTTCAGGACCTGTCACCTTAACTCTGACCCTGCCGGTTTGAGCCCTTAAAAGGACTGCTAGAAAGTGCTCTCCCTAAGCTTCCCAGCGCTGTGTATGGAGCGCATACAGCTGTATCGGCGATAGGACAAAGGACGGAGCTGCGACAGTGATGTCTGACACCAAGGACGCAGAAGGCAGATAATGGCGTCCTGGAGGAAAATCTCTGGTTTTATAATGCAGGGACATGTGACATGGACATCCTATCACACATGCCGTTGCTTCTCTGGCTAAAAGTCCACTTAGCTGTGTGTGTGTCTGGGATTGGCTGACATGCTGGCCCGCCCCACTACACGCGCGCGCTTAGGGAAGGAAGACAAGGAAAAAAAAAAATGGCGATCACCATTATAGAAACAGCAGTGATCTGAATGCGCTGTTCACGCACACTATACACTGAAATGTCATAATAGTGTGATTCACAGAGTGACTTACACTATTACAGCGGAAACCAAGCTAGGAATTAGCTGGTTTTTTGCTGCTAGAACCGTTCTCGAACGTTTCTAGAACTATCGAGCTTTTGCAAAAAGCTCGAGTTCTAGTTCGATCTAGAACAGGGCCCAAAATCACTCGAGCCTAGAACTGGAGAACCTCGAACCACGAACCGCGCTCAACTCTAATACTGACTCTTTTGAGCCGTGACACCTCCTCCTCCAAGCCCACCAGCAGATCAGTGGTGGCTGCCTCCATGACACCCTACAAGCCCACAGTATCCCCGACCCTCAGCAAACTGACCCTATTGAACAGCGACACCCCTTCCACCAAGCCCGCAGCATCGCCTACCCTGCCTCCTGTGACCTTCCTGAACCGCTCCACCACCATCTCCGCTTTCCCCTGGAGAGCTAATATAAGAGGCACTAGGATTATAAGACACGCACTCATTTTAACAGTAAAAATTATTTTTTTCCTATTCTCCAATTTGGGGTGCGTCTTCTAATCCAGTGCGTCTTATAAAACAAAAAATACGGTAATTACAGCATGCCTTACCATACATCAATCTATTGGAAGTTACATAATTATTGATAAATATTCACAAACTATATATCACCATTTTTGGGAATGATTGATAGTTATTGCAATAATTTACAAACAAAAATAAAAAAATTGTTTTAAATAACAACTGTTATTACTAAAACAATAGTAATAACAAAAAAAATAAATAAAGAGGATGCAAATAATGTAAAAGACATAAGTATGCTTAAAAAAAAAATCACTCAAAAATATGATACACTTGAAATGGACAGATGTGTTTTCTGTAAAGATTTTCCTTTCTAACACTCAAACTTTATTACATATTTTGCAGTGACACAGTGGGTGGCTTGACTAAAGAAGATGGGTTTAATTGCTTAGAAGCTCTGACAACATTTGACATGATGAGACTTCACGGAAAATGATGCCCTTCATAACTGCCCTAAAAAATAACCACTCAATCACTATGAAAAAGTACATGAAACCATTTCCGTTTTGCCTCAACGCGTCTTTGTATTCTTAAGAGCAAACATCTAAAACAAATATTAGAATGTAATATTGTGTTTTACATATTTCTGGCACATACTATTTTAATTTATGTTTATAAGCATAATATTCCGGAATGCAATCATAACTTTTAGGTTTACAAAATATTAGAAGACTTGGTTGCAAAGATTGCTTTTACCTGGCAAATAAAAAGTTATTAACAATTTATTTTTATTTTTTTATTAACTCTTTTGAACCAGAGCCTGTTTTCACCTTAATGGCCAATTTATTTCGTTTCTGAATATTTCACTTTGGCAGATTATAACTCTGGAACACTTGAGCGGATCTCGGTGATTCTGACATTATTTTTTTTGGGACATATTGTACTTCAGGATAGTTTTAAAATTAAGACAATAACTTTTGCATTCATTTGTAAAAATATCGGAAATTTGGCAACATTTTTGAAAATTTCACAATTTTCAAACTGTGATTTTTAAACTCTTAAACAAGAGAGTTATGTCACACAAAATAGTTAATGAGGCTGAAAACAAAGGAGAGCGCAAAATAGGGCTTTACCAGATAAATGGTGAGTTAGGTAAAATTGAAACCACTCACCTGGCAGGGTTGTGGCAGGCACAACTCCTATATAAGGTATAATTTAATGGCGGTTGCTGCAGCTCCATGTGAATACTCTGGAAGGTACTGGAGAACAAATGGATGTATTGCCGCACTACCACCAATGCAAAGAAGTGTTGATTAATATTAGTAATTTATTTTACAGGTCGACGCGTTTCTGGGATCAATTTTACTTATTCCCACAAAAATGTTATTTAAGAATCAAATTTTAACAAGGGTAACAGGAGAAAATGCACCATACAATCTGTTGTGCAATTTCTCCTTGTACGCTGATACCTCATATTGGTGGAAATCAATTGTTTGGGTGTACGGCAGAGCTAGATGATTAGGAGCGTCAGTTGAATTTTTGAAAGCAAAATTATCTGGAATTATTAGTGGATGCCATGTCACGTTTGGAGACCCCCTGAGGTGCCTATACAGTGGAGCTCCCCCACAAGTGACCCCATTTTGGAAACTAGACTCTTCAAGTAATTTATCTAGATGTCTGATGAGCACATTAAACTGCCAGGGGCTTCACAGACGTCTATAACGTTGAGCTGTGAAAATTAAAAAAAAACAAAAACATTTTACCACAAAAATGTTGCTTCAACCAGATAGCTTTTTTTCACAAGGGTATCAGGAAAAAAATGCACCATAAAATTTCTTGTGCAATTTCTGAGTACAGCGATACTCCACATGTGGTGGAAATAAACTGTTTGGGTGCATGGTAGGGCTCGGAAGGGAAGGAGCACTATTTAACTACCAAATTAGCTGGAATCATTAGCAGACGCCATGTTGCATTTGAAGAGCCCCTGAGGTACCTAAACAAGGGAGGTCCCCCACAATTGACCCAATTTTAGAAATTAGACCTCTCAAAAAATGTATCTAGATGTTTCGTAAGCACCTTGAACCCCTGATTACTCCATAGAAGTTTATAACGTTGAGCCATAAAAATACATTTTTACCACAAAATTGTTACTTCAACCAGATAGCTTTTTTTTCACAAAGGGTATCAGGAAAAAAATGCACCTTAAAATTTATTGTGCAATTTCTTCTAAGTACGCAGATACCTCATATGTGGTGGAATGTGGTGTTTGGGCTCACAGCAGGGCTTAGAAGGGAAGTAGCACCATTTGAATTTTAGAGCACATAATTGTCTTGAATAGATAGCTGACACCATGTTGCATTTGGAGAGCCATGTTAGGTCTTTTTTGTGAGACAAGTTGACCTTTCTATTGGTACCATTTTCAGGCACATAACATTTTTGGATCATTTTTTATTCTTATTTTTTGTAGGTAGAATTAAATGAAAAAGCAATTCAGAAACTGTTTTTTGCAATTTTTCTTTATTTCGTTCACTATTTGGTAAAAGTTTTTCTCGTTTTATAAGGCGCACCGTATAATAAGACGCAGCCCAAACTTAGAGATAAAAAAAAGGTAAAAAAGGGGGGTTCGTTTTATACTCCGGTGTTGTCTTAGTGGAGGGGTGGCAACGGTGGTGGTGCGAGGTCACAGGAGGCAGAGGCTGTGGTGGCAGCGTCGGCGGGTCAGTGGTAGCAGTGGTGTGTCAGTGGTGGGTCAGTGGTGGCAACGGTGGATTAGTGGTGGCAGCGGTGGTGGCCGGACAGTGGTGGCAGCGGCGGCGGGTCAGTGGTGGCAGTGGCGGTGGTGGGTCAGTGTTGGCAGCGGTGGGTCGGTGTTAGGTTAGTGATGGCAGCAGCAGGTCAGTGATGGCAGCAGCAGGTCAGTGGTGGCAGCAGAAGCTGTGGTGGTTGTGTGGGGGAGCACGCCGATGCGGCGAGTGTCCCAGTCTTTACACGGTCCGGGCTTCAAATAAATGGCACCTGGAGCGGCGCATGTGCAGATGGCGCTCTCATCCAAGAGCTCCATATGCGCATGCGCTGACTCCCAGTGCCATCATTTGAAGCCGGGACCGAGGAAAGACTAGGACATCCGCCGCACAGCCACCGCAGTCCACACAACCACTCTGCTACTCATCCAGCCGAACAGAGTGGCAGCCGGTCGCTGGGACAGAGGGGCAGCCAGCTACCAGCACCAACAGGCACCCGGCTACCCTTACGCACCAACAGGCACCCGGCTGCCAGCAAGCATCTGGACGACTGTCCGCACACAGAGCCGCACAGACAGCCCTCTGCCAATTCACCTGCCGTAAGCTATATTCGGATTTCAAGCCGCACCCCTTATTTTCCTCCCAAATTTTGGGAGGAAAAGTGTGTCTTATAATCCGACAAATACGGTATATAATTTTTTTTATGTTTTGCCGCTTTTGCACAATGAAAACAATTTTTTAGAAAAAGTAATTTCGGGGGCATTGCTATATTTTCAGAGCTATAACTTTTTTATTTTTCCATTGATGTAGCCGTGTGGTGGCTTGTTTTTTGGTGGGACAACACGTAGTTTTCAGTAATACCATTTTTGTTTATGTTCAACTTTTTGATTGCATCTTATTCCACTTTTTTCTGCAGTATGATGAAAAAGCATTTTTTGCTACAATTTTTTTAAACTGTTCACTGAAAGGGTTAAATAGTGTGACAGTTTTATAGGCCACATCAGGCTGGACATGGTGATACCAAATACCTGTTCTTTTATGTTTACTTTTGTTTTTATATAAATAAATGTATTTTTTGGGGTGGGGTTGTGTAATATTTTTATTTTTGTGATTTATTTTTTTTACATTTTGCAAGTTTTTTTTACTTTTATTACCTTTTTTTACCTAGTTCCTACAGTATATGGGACTTTCACTTTTCTTAGTCTGTTCACTGATATAATGCATTGCCATGTAGGAATGTAGCAATGCATTATACTGTCGTCAGTGTAATGCTGTAGCCAAAATGATGGCAGCAGCAGCCCAACAAATGTAACAGCAAACACCAGGAGAAGAAGAATGGGTATGCTTGTCCTGCTGCTGTAGTCAGAGAAACATCCAGGAGTAGGTCAATAGTGATTTGTTTCTACGTGTTTCAGAGAAAACCCTCTCCTTCCTCAGGAAAATCACATATACCTGGTATATGCAATTTTCCTGAGGATGGAGAGGGTTCTCTCTGAAACACGTAGAAATACATCACTATTGATCTACTCCTGGATACTGGTTCTCTGACTACAGCAGCGGGGCAATCATACCCATTCTTCTCCTGGTGTTTGAAGCCACCATACATGGCAGACCCAGAGCTCATCATGAGACCTCTGGCTGACATGACAACCCTTGGCTCCCCGTGAATGTGTCATAGGGGAGCCAGAGAGGTAACAGAAGGAGCACACTGCTTCTGTCTAACTTGAATGTGCCATGGTCACTACTGATCTTGACTAGAGATGATTGGATCAATCTGCTGCAAATTGAACATGAGTGGAATCTCTTGGCATATCCAGGTACAATTGAAGTCAAAGTTTCCTGTTCCATTTTAGTAGATCAGAAAAATTTCCTGTGTCATTTCATGCACTGCTGAAGACTCCGAGTGCAGGCCAATGACATTAATCATGGCCAGGCGGGCTTCCCTATAATGTACTGCAGCTGTTACATCGGTTATTGCAGCCAATCTGGGAGCACTTTAACAGCCAATAGAAAAGATTTGTCTTTCTCTCGAATTTCAAAAGGTTCGATCAACTCTTCATGCAAAGTATGTCATGAAGTTGCAAGAAAGCTAGTCGGTGACTTGTAAGATATGTTAAGACATGTCAAGACATGCATCACCCTGCAATGTCAGTGACTAGATCTTATTAGATATCATGATCTACTTCCAAGGTCAGTGGTAGAGACACTGCAGACCAGACAGTAGCTATGAAGAAGAATAAATCTCTGCAGTGACTGAAGAATGGACCAGAACTATTAAGAAACAGGTGAGGATTAACACTAAAAACGTGGTGGTGAGGAAGAGATGACTATAATTTTTTCTTGAACTCCTTCCTGACCCTTTTGAATTCGGCTAACATTTTTCTGGAATTTAAAAAGCAAACCCCAAAAATTCATATTTGCATAAATCCATATTGAGGGTAACATTACAGCTGAATTCGATTTGTTTTTAATTGATTAACTTAACTGTACTTACAAGACTTACAAGACTAAGTACAGTTAAGGAAATACATTCCAGGAGCAGGGAATATATTAGTGTATGTTATCTGCAAACTGTGAAGTGTCATTGATTACATGATTTTGGTGTGTTTCGCCATTTATGTTCATGACGAAATTTAGACTTCTTTACAAACATTATGTAACAGTACTCTATCATTAATAAACATGTGAATTGTTATGTGCAGACACGCAGATAATCTGGATTGGCAGGTTTAACTGAATTTAAAAAAAAAAAAAATGGTTCCGGTCTTCAATTAATCCCAGATGTTTGGGCCTCCCCAGCCTGAGAATACCAGTCCCCAGCTGTTGGGCTTTATCATGGCTCAGTATCAAAATTGGGGGGAACCGCACGTCAGTTTTGAAAATTATTTATTTAAATCATTTAAAAAAACAAAAACTAAAAACTGCATGCGGTTCCTCTTACTTTGATACACAGCCAAGATGAACGCATGGCTGGGGGCTGCAGCCTGTAGCTGTATGCTTTATTTGTGCTAAGTATCATAATATGGGGCGACCCTACGCCAATTTTTTTTTTTTATTTATTTAGTCTTACACCACGATAGTGACTTGCATACAGACGCAAGATCATAAGCAGTCAGACGCTTTCACGTAGGTTGGGGGCGCATCTGACTGTAAACAATCACAGATGCCAGGATTGCTGGTGGGCAGAGAAAGCAGTGCATATTGATGAGAGATAATGAGCAACCCCAGAAGTAGAGTGAGCGGCCCCCGAAGCAGTTATAGCTGCACCGGAGACTAGGTAAGTATAATGAACTTGCTTTATTCTTATTTTCTTTATTTTTACATTTTTTTAAAAAAATCTCCAGTGTTGCCAGATTTGGATCATTACCTAGCGTTCTATGAGAACCCCGGGCCCGGGCCCAGCACTGGAGTAGGTTTGAAACCGTGCGGATCCGGACATGTACAGTCTGGGTCCGCCCATCACTACAGATGGACTCAACAATGTATGTGTACTTGAACACTACACCGTGTGCAGAATTATTAGGCAAATGAGTATTTTGATCATATGATAATTTTTATACATGAAGTCCTAATCTAACCTGTATAAGCTTGAGAGCCAACTACCAATTAAGTAAATCAGGTGATGTACATCTCTGTAATGAGGAGTGGTGTGGTGTAATGACCTCAAAACCATATATAAGGTGTGCTTCATTATTAGGCAACTTCCTTTCCTTTGGCAAATTGGATCAGAAGAGAGATTTGACGGGCTCTGAAAAGTCCAAAATTGTGAGATGTCTTGCAGAGACAGCAGTCTTGAAATTGCCAAACTTTTGAAGCGTGCTCACCAAACAATCAAGCGTTTCATGGCAAATAGCCAAAAGGAACACAAGAAGCATGTTGGGCAAAAAGGCGCAAAATACTGTAACTGCCCATGAATTGAGGAAAATCAAGCGTGAAGCTGCCAAGATGCCATTTGCCACCAGTTTGGCCATATTTCAGAGCTGCAACATTACTGGAGTATCAAAAAGCACAAGGTGTGCCATACTCAGGGACATGGCCAAGGTAAGGAAGGCTGAAAAACAAACACCATTGAACAAGAAACATAAGATAAAACATCAAGACTGGGCCAAAAAATATCTTAAGACTGCTTTTTCAAAGGTTTTATGGACTGATGAAATGAGAGTGACTCTTGATAGGCCAGATGGATGGGCCAGTGGCTGGATCAGTAAAGGGCAGAGAGCTCCACTCCGACTCAGACAACAAAGGTGGAGGTGGGGTACTGGTATGGGCTGGTATCATCAAAGATGAACTTGTGGGACCTTTTTGGGTTGAGGATAGAGTGAAGCTCAACTCACAGACCTACTGCCAGTTTCTGGAAGACAACTTCTTCAAGCAGTGGTACAGGAAGAAGTCAGTATCATTCAAGAAAAACATGATTTTCATGCAGGACAATGCTCCATCACATGCATCCAACTACTCCACAGCGTGGCTGGCCAGTAAAGGTCTAAAAGATGAAAAAATAATGACATGGCCACCTTGTTCACCTGTTCTGAACCCCATAGAGAACCTGTGGTCCCTCATAAAATGTGAGATCTACAGGCAGGGAAAACAGAACAGTGTCTGGGAGGCTGTGGTGGCTGCTGCATGCAATGTTGATCGTAAAAAGATCAAGCAACTAACAGAATCTATGGATGCTAGGCTTTTGAGTGTCATCCTAAAATAGGGTGGCTATATTGGTCACTAATTTTGTTTTTTGTTTTTGCATGTCAGAAATGTTTATTTCTAAATTTTGTGCAGTTATATTGGTTTACCTGGGGAAAATATGTAAGTGAGATGGGAATATATTTGGTTTTTCTTAAGTTGCCTAATAATTCTGCCCAGTAATAGTTACCTGCACAAACAGATATCCTCCTAAGATAGCCAAATCTAAAAAAACCCACTCCAATTTCCAAAAATATTAAGCTTTGATATTTATGAGTCTTTTGGGTTGAGAACATAGTTGTTGATCAATAATAAAAAAAAATTCTCTAAAATACAACTTGCCTAATAATTCTGCACACGGTGTAATTTAATACTACAAGGGTGCTTGCCATTTTTTATTTTGTCTGTATTTAAGACTTTAGCCCGTTTTCTTTATCCTGTATGTGTTTTATTAGATGGACGATCTCGCTACGACCAATTTTTTCTGCAAGTTGGAGCTGGTCATATCAAAATTGGTGCACGGTATCTACTATAAGTTGTAAGAAAAATATCCTTAGGTGCTTAGTTTTCATGATTGCCACTGCTTAAAACAGCAAAAACAGACATCAAAACTAAAAGATTTGGGGAAAATACACATCTGTCTCATTGGAAATTATGCAATATTGCTTTGGTTTTACGGGCAATATTATGCCTCAAGGTAAATTGTACACAATATACATTTAACTACTTGTTCTTTTTTTAAACCTTAAAATTCTAATCTTAAAGTTTTAGCAATTTACTCAATCTCATTAACCATATGTGCTTTACCCAAAAGCACAAAATATAATTTATTGTAAAACACAATTGACCCCATTATGAATACTTTTCCCATTAAAGGTTCTCTATGTTCTACCAATAATACGGCATCGATATTAAAATGACATTGTTCTGCATAGTAACCATATAGCTTGTTTGCATGAGCACAGATGTAATGACTGATTATAAAACTTGCTCCAGAAAGTGTATATAATTTCATTTTATACTGTTGTTTTAGCCGAGAAATGGGGATCTAGCTAGGAAAGTTACAATAGCTATAGGGCACATTTAATTGCATTTTCAAAACTTCTTTTAATCCTATAATAACAAAAAATTAAATCAGTGCTGACATTTTTTGTTGCCAGAAGAAGGTAGTAAAAGGGTAGAGAAATAATTGTTAATTCTAAGAACATAATTAGCAACTTTAAAGCTTTAATCTAAAAATGCATATTCTGAGTCTGGGAAAAGATTAAGAAAAGATAGCGAAACGTCTTTGAAAATGTAACTGTCTTTGTTTTTAATTGTAAATCATGGCTGTTTTAATTAGCTCGCTCATTGGGTTGATAACATAAACAAATATGAACATTTAGATATTTAGTGAAACATTTTAAGTAAATGGGAGAAACATCCCAAACATAAAGGTGTTCAAAATTCAAGAATGGATTTGATATGACAAATAACGTTGCGTAAAACTCCTTGGTATAAAATGTAAGTTACACTTAAAAAATGATAGACATTAATGTACAATGTACTGCAAGATATTTATTAATACGATTGACTCATGTGACATATATTTCAGTGTAATGTGTGTCGCAGTATATTCTTTACAAAGGTGTACGCGTTGATAAAAAAAAATATAGCTTGGAAAATGCTAATTTACAGCTTGACAACACCAACTTTTCCCATTGTTTTTCTATTTTACAAAGGTCCCAAATATCACAACTTTTTGAGGAAAATTTTGAATAAAGTTCTGATTAGTGTTGAGCGAATAGTTGACTATTCATACTCACTATGCTGTTAGTGAGTACTGTCCGCTACTCACATATTCATTACGAGTTGCGAGCGCAATGTAAGTCAATGGGAAATGCTTGGTAAGTTGAGAGTAACCCGTAAGCCGTACTTTTCGTGCGAGTAGTGAATGCTACGGCTTTTGGGTTACTTGCTACTTAGTGAGTATTTCCCATTGACTTAAGGGTGCTTTAAACGCTGCGACATCGCTAACGATTGCTAGCGATGTTGTGAGCGATAGCACCCACCCCCGTCGTTGGTGCAATATATGGTGATCGCTGCCGTAGCGAACATTATCACTATTGCAGCGTCACACGCACATACCTGTTCTGCAACATCGCTGGAGACACCAAACAATCCCTCCTTCATTGAGGAGGTGCGTTCGGCGTCACAGCGACCTCACAAATTGGCCATCCAATAGAAGACGAGGGGAAGAGATGAGCGGCCGGAACATGCCGCCCAACTCCTTCCTTCCTCATTGCCTGTGGACGCAGGTAAGGCGATGTTCATCATTCCTGCGGTGTCACACACAGCGATGTGAGCTGCCGCAGGAACGACAAACAACCAGCGGCATGCCCCACCAACGATATTATGAAAAGGAGTGACGTGTCAACGAACAACGATTTTTGACGTTTTTGCGATCGTTGATCGTCGCTCCTTAGTGTCACACGCTGCGATGTTGCTAACAACGCCGAATTTGCAGCACTAACGATGTGACCCTGACGATATATCGTTAGCAATGTCGCAGTGTGTAAAGCACCCTTTACACTGCGCCCGCTACTCGTAACGAATATGCAAGGAGCGGACACTCGTTAACAGCATAGCGAATATGAATAGCTAACTACTTGCTCAACACTAGTTCTGATGACTAGAGATGAGCGAACCCATGGAAGTTAGGTTTGGCGGCTGCAGAAGAACTGTGCCTCCACTGGTTGGGACTTGGCCTGAACCCCAATGGAAGTCACTTGTGGGCAGTTTGAGTCTCCACCCACATGCAGCCAGCCATAAGCAGAACACTTCCGGGGGATCGTTTGCGGGGGTTTTCCTTTTTTGGGTTGCATACTACATCTGATCAATGAGGGATCACTTACGACTCCCTGGCGGTCAAGTACCTGTAATGCCATCATAAAGACCCAATCACTGCCTGGGTTGTCACCATGATGACCTCAGGTTACTGAGCTACGGAGAACCTCACACACCAAGCTGAATGCCTGGTGTGTGAGGTGAAGTGTCAGTGCTGCAAAAGCAGTATTGGCAGATATAATCCTTTACAGTGATCAAGCTCAAGCACTGCATTGGATTATATCCGCAGGAAAAAACAATTGACATGCTGCAAGGAAAAAAGAAGCAGCGTGAGCACAGCAAGTCACAATTCTCATAGACTTTGCTGGGATGTGGTTTTCTTTGCAGTATTTAATAAAATCTGCAAGTAAAAAAACGCATGAAAAAAAACTCGGCAAATACGCAACTCATGCACATGGCCTTACAATGATAGCATGTTTTTTTAATTGCAATTGCACGTGATCATTTCTTTTTCTAAGCTCCTGCTGTTTCCTTACAAATGACTAGTAAATGCTTGTTTGCACGAGTAGATGTTCTGCCCACAAATTACAATAAACATTGCAATCAATGACATATGATCAAATCATCATTGATTGATTACTGCACATATTTGCACAAGACAATAATTTGGGACATCACAATACAAGCTGCATAAACTATTAACTAAATCTTTTGGACTTGATGAGGCCGGTATAGTTACTTTGTAATCAATATCATAATAGCAGTGTATTCATTTTAAAAAAAATTGAACACATCTTCATGTAAGTATGCCGGCCCCACCAGGTCAAACATTTCTTTTTAATAATGAATGAAGTTGTATATTGAAATTTTGGGACAATTCTGCTTTTACTTTTATCTAATTGATGAAAAAAATCACAATTTGTAAAAAAAGAAAAAAAAATTGCGCTTTTGCCGCCCTTTAGTTATCAGATTAATTGATTTTAGATTTTGATATATTGGGCATTTATGAATCTCCAATCCCCCATGTCTGTTACCTGCACATGTCAGCTGAATAGCCGACATGTGTAAAGCCTGCTTTACACGAGACGACCGATTGTGAGATAGCACGATCGATCGTACCCGCCCCCGTCGTTTTTGCGTCACGGGCAAATCACTGCCCGTGGCGCACAAACTCGTTTAACCCCCTTCACACGTACTTACCTTCTGGACAACCTCGCTGTGGGCGACGAATGTCCACTTCCTGGAGTGGGAGGGACGTTCGGCGTCACAGCGACGTCACACGGCAGCCGGCCAATAGACGCGTAGGGGCGGAGATGAGCGGGACGTAAACATCCCGCCCACCTTCCTCCTTCCACATAGCCGGCGGGAGCCGCGGGAGGCAGGTAAGCTGCTGTTCATTGTTCCCGTGGTGTCACACGGAGCAACGTGTGATGCCACGGAAACGATGAACATCCGTCGCCATTTTAATTAAACAATTTTATGAAACCTAGCGACGAGTACACGACTTACGATTTGTGAGCGATACTGCGTCGCTAGGAGGTGATACACGAGATGACATCATGTATGATGCCATCTGTGCGTCACGAAAACCGTGACCCCGATGATGCATCGCAAGATAGATCGTCTCATGTAAAGCCTGCATAAGGAAAAATGCGAAATTATTGAATGTTCTCAGTGAGAGGAACAAAATTATAATCTTGTGATACCTTTTAATGGCTAACTAAAATAAAATATAGTGATGTTACAAAGCAAGCTTTCGAGACATCTCAGGTCCCTTCAATCATCTTCGGTCGCTTCATCAGGCATGGTATGACAAAATATCTGAAGAAACACAAATATATGCACAAACAGATCAGAGGGATGGCATAATAAAAGACATTTAAATAAACAAACACTGAGCTTAGAAAGTGAATCCTTAATTAGCTTTGATTAGTAGTGTGAGAGTTTTATTGTCCCAATGTGCATATATTTGTGTTTCTTTAGATATTTTGTCCTACCATGCCTGATGAAGGGACCTGAGTTGTCTCGAAAGCTTGCTTTGTAACATCACTTTATTTTAGTTAGCCATTAAAAGGTATCACAAGATTATAATTTTGTTCCTCCCACTGAGAACAATCAATCATTTTTCAACTGGCTAACACGGTACCAAAGCCTTTTCACTTGTAAGGAAAAATGCGGGCTCACCACACGAGCCAGCATTAAAAGGAACCTGTCACCACTTTTTTGGCCTATAAGCTGCGGCCACCACCACCGGTCTCTTATATACAGCATTCTAACATGCTGTATAGAAGAGCTCAGGCCGGGAGTATAACATAAAAATCACTTTATAATACTTACCTAACGGTCGCGCGGTTGGTCATATGGGTGTCTCTGTTCTCCGGCGCCGACGCCTCCTCATTCGGCCATCTTCATCCTCTTTCTGAAGCCTGTTTGCATGACGCGGCTATGTCATACACACTTGCCGGTCCTGCGCAAGCGCACTACAATACTTTGATCTGCCCTGCTCAGGGCAGATCAAAGTGTGCCTGCTCAGGACCTAAATGCCGACGCATGTGGGTGATGTCGGGCGCATCATGCACCACGGTTTCAGAAGATGGAGGACGAAAATGACCGAAAGAGGTGGCGCCGACACCGGAGAACGGAGACGCCCAAATGGCCAACTGCGCGACCGTTAGGTAAGTATCATAAAGTGTTTTTTATGTTCTACACAGCGGCCTGGGATCTTATATACAGCAGATTGGAATGCTTTATATAAAAGCCCAGTGGTGGCTGCAGCTTATAGGGCAAAAAAGTGGTGACAGGTTCCCTTTAAAGGCCTTGGGTGTACAGGTATGTCCAAGGTCATTAACGGGTTAAAGCCACTTCACCCAAATAAAACTACAATGGCATCTAGCACTTAAGCAGATGTGTCCCAAAATTTCACTAAACAACTTCATTCATTACTAAAAAGAAATGTTAGACCTGATGGGGCCGGCATACTTACTTGAATACATGTGTTCAATTTTTCTAAAAGGATTAAATTGCTATTATATCCTCAATGGGGACAGCGATGATCACGTCTGTAAAGTGCTGTGGAATGAATAGCTCTATATAAGCGAATAAATATTATAATATCTTCAAATCTTTTCTCTTCATATATCTTGGGTTATATTACAGGCAAAGACTCATGAGACCAGTAATAGAACATAGAATAGACGGAAACAGTTTGCAATGGAAAAGTTTTGAAGTCTATGTAAAACCAGATTCATTGGTATAATGCTCACACAGCAGAAAAGTGTAGCACATTTAATAAGCAAACTAATTATTTAACTGTAGCGTTCCGATTTTTCCATCATTTACTCAGTGCAGCTTCTTTAGTCACCTAATGGATATGTTCTTTGTGGCCCAAATGACATCAGTTTTGCTTTGTTTTTATTCCCCTCCATTTAAATTTCTAAAGAGTGAGGAACATCGAGTTCTTTCTTTAAAAAAATGAATACATTATTTCGTTATACTTTTTTTTTTATTTATTTTTTTTAGCTTTGTATGACCTGTTCTAAATCACCAGTATATATACACAAAAAAATATACAATACAGCGGCTCAGCCTTGAAACACTAGGCATGTCTCTATTCCATTTGTAACTTAAGTGTTTGGTTTTATAACTAATCGCATGAATACAGATCAAACATTTATGGGTAGGAAATTATAAACTTTGGTTCTATGAGAAGGCTGTGACCTGCAGATTGCTGTGCGCTGTAAGGAGTTTGTGTTGTACATGAACGAAAAAGGGCACAAAAACAAGAAAGAACACTTGTATAAGGAACAAAAGACTGGCTTACAAAACAAAATTCTGAAGGTAAATTTCTAACACTAAGTAAACATGTTTATAAAATTGAACACAAAATTCTTGATATGATATGATAAGGAAAATAAATCCCATCATGACTAGGTGTCTACAAGTACAACTATTAATGAAGAGCAACAAAAGAAGGTCTGGGCACCACTATTCCCACAATATCCAAGGAAAAAGAGCAGAAATAAGGCAGCACTCACCAATATTCCAGGCCGTATCACAATATGGCAGGCCGTTTCACACTACTGTGCTTCAACGGGTCCTAGGACCCATTGAAGCACAGTAGCGTGAAATGGCCTCCTATTGTCCGGCGTTGTCTGCTTCTCCTCACCCTCCCCATCCACTTGTACCTTTTTCTCATATGGATTAAAAATAACCGCATTGGAATATTGGTGAGTGCTGCCTTATTTCTGCTCTCTTTCCTTGGATACAACTATTAATGAGTTGATACATTTCAATTATTTTGAACTTCCTGTACTGGATGAAGGAATGAGCTAAATTGTCACAAGAGTGACTTAAAGGGGGTGACTAGAAGGGAACCCCTGTGCTGGCCCTCAGATGAAGCATACCCTAGGCTGATTTTTGGCAAGTGGTGACTGTTCACACTCAGCCATCAGTCCTGTTCACAGGCTATTTTAATTCAAACAGCACTTGCCTGGGCCTGTCCCGCCCACAGCCATGACTCAGTCATGGGTACAGGATAGAAAAGCATCATGTAAGTGCTGTTATTAGTGGATAGACAGTTCTGCTTTTGAATGTGTGAGGCCGCATGGCACCCTTCATATAGAATAAAATATTTCAGAGTAGGACTGCCCCATGAGATTTACCGTGATGTAGCGGGGTAGCTCAAAAGATTGCAATTTTTTGCCAAAAATCTCCATTTATTAATAAGTACAGTTTAGAAATTGTGCTGGCTCCTTTTTCTATACCCTAGGCTATCCCTCAACCAAAAGGTACACTTGAGGGTAGTGAGGTCTAAGCCTCAGCGTCTCCCTATCTCTTGTTCTTAATCCTGATAGTAAGACCCCCACCATAATCCACCACCTAAGGGAAGGGCAAGCACAGAAGTAAAAATACCCACCAACAAATACAAACAGCCAGGGGTAACAATGAAACTTATGCACACCTAAAACCCACATCGGGGAACTACAAAAGGTGTACAGGGAGGGGTAACAAAGGAAAGGAGAAAGTAACAAAACTGGCTACTTTCACACACCACAGCAAACAGCAGCAGCAAAAAAAACCACCAGCCTCACAGCTCCAGGACTAGCTCCACACTGAACTGAATAACCGTCTTAAGTAGATGTAGAAACTTGGCACTCAAGATAAATGTGAATAGGGGTCTTTTATTGACAAGAACTTGTAGGACCAGTACAAGCACAGACATTTTGGTCAAACGGTCTGTGCTTGTGCTGGTCCTACAAGTTCTTCTCAATAAAAGACCACTATTCACATTGATGTTGAGCGCCAAGTTTCTACATCTACTTGAGATGGTTTTGGACCCTACTTGAGCACCACCCCAGAAGTGCCGTGTGTATCAAGTCTTTAAGTATGAACTGAATAACCAGCACCCTCTGCTGGGAACAGAAGGTTTTTATCCAGACTGGAAGTGGTCATACGAGAAAACACCTGGTGAGGGTTATTGTGCTTGCTTCTAGCAAAGAGAACTGACATTAACCCTGCAACTGCCAAAAGAAAAACACACGTTTAATGTGTATGTCCTCAGAGGACAAACGAGAGTCCAACCCTTTTTTTTTCCATTTTTCGTATGGAATAATGACCGTAAATTAATGTGGATGAATTAAAGATCAGGTGGATTTTTTTTTCTTTTTCATTTACAAAAATCATATGCTTGTACCATAATTTGCAAAGATACAGGGTGCAATTGTTGAAGTTTTGAGTAGAGATGATGGAATTCATTAGATTCAAATTGAATTTGTGTATAATTTAGGAATTAGTTGAACTTTTCAAATTTGAATAATTTGCAATCCACTTTGCCAGAAATGGCAAGTGCTATTTTACACATTCCAGACAACTAAATCAACCAGGTGTGCCATGGAGATTTTCACAAACTTTGCCAACTGTCATTGCGGCATTGGGGTCTGTTTAGACTACAGATTCTGACACTCTGCCTAATAACTTCACTAGTGTCAGTGAACTATGCAGGCAAACTTTGGTGTTGACCTGTAGAGTGCTAATTCAGAGGCAGGCTAACATAAGTTAATCTCTGCTAGTCTGCTTGTTAGTCTCCTTTGATCACCTGTTATCGGTGAGCCAATCCTATCTGCTTCAATCCTTTATATGCTGGCTGGATCCTTCCACCTATGCCAGCTATAGTTTATTTTAGCTGGTCTGGGATGTGTGGTGATCCAGACTATCTACTATGATACTCATTGCTGTGTGCAGTTTACCCGTTTTGCCTTTTCTTGCTATCCTCCTACTCTTTTTTTTCTCCTCATTCTCTCTTTTGTCCACTAAAGGAATCCGCACCATCACATTTACAATCACAAAATTTTGCCCAGCCTCCTCATTGGAGTTAGGGAATGTCATAAGCTATGTTTTGAGGGGAAAATGTAACCCTGTACTTTAAAGTTATTCGCCAAAAATCTGCTTACAATAAAATCAATGGAACTGGGAACGGATCTGTTATTACAGACGCCTATTATGAACAGAGAAAGAAACACACAGAGACCCAATCACACAGAAAAGACACAAACACATAAGGAGACACACATAAAGAGACACACATAGAAAGAGACACACACATAGAAAGAGACACACACAGAAAGAGACACAGAAAGACACACACAGAAAAAGAGACACACAGAAAGCAAGACATACACAGAAAGACACACACATAAAGTGACACATACACAGAAAGACACACACACAAAAAGAGATACACACAGAAAGACACACACCAAGAGACACACACAGAAACAGACACACACACACACAGAAAGAGACACATACACAGAGACACACACAGAAAGAGGCACACACAGAATGAGATACATACACAGAAAAAGACACAGAAAGACACACACACACACACACACACAGAAAGTGATGCACACAGAAAGTGACACAGAAAGAGACACACATAAAAAGAGACACATACAAAAAGAGACACACACAGAAAGACACACATCAAGAGACACACAAAAAGAGACACAGACAGAAATAGACACACATGCAGAAAGAGACACACAAAACAGAAAGAGACACACAATCAGAAAGAGACACCGTCATGTAAAACTGTTGAAGGGTCTTCACCCCCCCTCCTTTCCACCATCAGCCACAGATTGTCATGACGATTGTCTGATCGGCCTGAAAGCTTAAGGTATTTACGACATGGGTGATGGTAGATCTACAGTAAAAGAAAATGCAGAGAAAGACAATCCTTTGTGCTGTTGGAGGGAAA
Source organism: Anomaloglossus baeobatrachus (assembly GCF_048569485.1). Lineage (NCBI taxonomy): Eukaryota > Metazoa > Chordata > Amphibia > Anura > Aromobatidae > Anomaloglossus > Anomaloglossus baeobatrachus. The sequence continues at coordinate 186,958,279 of NC_134360.1, read as the reverse complement.
ACTTCCAAAGCAGTTTTTAAGAGCTACATTAATGCCAGAAAAATGAAAACATATTGTCAGAATCCCTGTGTCGTGCTGAACCCAGTGCACCGTCTCGCTTGACGGGGAGATCGCCGGTATCACGACAAATTAGTATTGGCCAGTAAAATCGTACTAGTGGCATTATGTTTGGTGTCTATGTAAATGTAATATCGAGATATAAAATATGACGCTAATATCTTTCACCTGTGTGAGCTAGGGGCAAAGATATGGAAAAACCTAGAATTAAGAAGCTTCGTGACCATCTCAGCATAGCCCACAAGAGACTGTAAAATGATGTCACAGAGAAAGCGGGGTTAGCTAAGGCATAAGAGAGACAGTTCCTTTCTGGGGGGTGTCAGTCAGTTGGAGGGCATCAGAGAGGGTGATGCTGGCTGTCTCTTAACATCATCCTCTCTTGGAGTTCCTCCCTCCGTAACTTCAGACGTCACTTCTATGGCACAAGTTTAGTAAGTTTCATGTTTATGCAATTGTATTGTTCCCTTTTGTAAATTCTTGTATATTTTTTAAACACTGCCTATTTTTGTTCAAATCAAAGTTTATTAGAATAGAAGAAGATAATCAAACAATTGCACAGCGCGCAGGCAGAGGGTATATATCCAAGCTAGCTGCTAAAAACACAACAGTTCTTTGACTACACCTGCGCCACTGGCGACCAAAAATAACAAGTACAATTCGTATGTGTTTGAAATAGGAAGAACAAGTTGAAAAAAAAGATATAAAGAAGAGGAGATGGAAGAAGAATTTAGAGACAGTAAAGACAACAGAAACGTGGGAAAGTAAGATGAAAGGGGAAGGGTACAAAGAGTTCCCACCCGAGTGGACGCGCCCTCCTACATCAAAACCACATTTTCAAGGCTAACCTTCTAGGTACAGAAATAAGAAAATGGAAAATTACCTACATACCTGCCCCCCCGTGAATCCATAGACCCATATCCGGTGAGTCCCTGAACATGATCCACGGGGCCCACGTAGCATCAACTTTGTCCTTGTTGCCGAGTGTCTGACCTATCAAGGTCTCCATCCTGAAGATCTCGTTGCACTCTGCTATGAATTCATCCCGTAATGGGATTCTAGTTTGCTTCCAATATCTTGGAATTAGGTTTCTGGCAGCTGTTAAAAAATGTCTTAATAAACCTTTCCTAAACCCTGAAGCAGAAACATTCCCGAGGGACAGGAGAGCTAACTCTTTTGTGGGCCGGATCTGCCTCAAGGAAAGTTTATTGAGTAACTGGAAAATGCTCTCCCAGAATGATCTCACCGGGGGACATGACCACCAGATATGAGTGAGGGTTCCCCTCTCCTTTTGGCATCTCCAGCACACATCAGAGGCTGATGGAAAGGCAGCATGGATACTCACAGGACACCTATACCACCTAGCTAGGATCTTGTAGCACCTTTCCTGTGATATCACATTCAGCGAAGTTTTACCAATAAAGAGAAGGATTTTGGTCCGCTCCTCAGCCGAGAATGACCTCCCCCACTCTCTCTCCCATTTCCCAAAGTACCCAGGCAAGCCGTCCCTCGCACCTCTGCATCTGAGAAACAAGTCATACAAGGTCGAAATGGTATGGCCTGGAGGATCCTTCGCTAGGCAAAGGGCCTCAAAGGGTGTGAGTGCCCTATAGATGTCTACCCTCCTAGCCATAGACACTATAAAACTTTTCAGCTGTTCGAAGAAGAACCACATATATTGAGATTTGTTGATATCTGAAGAGTAATTATCTAGGGGTTTAATACCTGTGTCTGAGATAAAGTCACGAATAATAGGATGGTCACTCTTCCTTTTATAGAGGAATGTTGATCTATGGAAACCCGCCTGAAAATCTGAATTACTATGGACCGGTGTCAATGGGCCTGGAATGGAGGACAAGTCAAGATATTTATTACCTCGGGACATAAAATTCCGCAATTGCTTTGTGATAAAGGGTACTGTGATAGAGCTGGAGCTGGGTGGTGCTCTGGTCCAAATAACTACCTTCGGATCAACATCAGATTGCGTGCTTTCTGCTTCCACCCATCTTTTCGTTTCACCTGAGTTAAATAGATCCAGAACGCACGTCCCTAAAGAGGCGTAGCTATACAAAAGGAGATTAGGGAGTCCAGTTCCTCCCATATCCCTTGATCTACTCAATATTTTGTGGGAAATACGTGGGCGTTTATATGCCCAGACAAATTTGGTTATGCTAGATTTCAGACGTGAGAAAAAAGAGGCCGGCAATACTAAGGAGATGGTTTGGAAGTAATAAAGCAGCTTCGGTAACAGGTCCATTTTGATCGCATTTATCCTCCCAAACCATGAAAGCTGGAGTTTGTTCCAGTTATTGAGGTCTAATTCTAACTTCCTGGAAATGTGGCGGTGATTTGATTTAAAGAGGTCAAGGGGATCTGCCGTCAGTTTAATTCCTAGGTATGTCAATGAATCCACCTGCCATTTGAAGGGGAGAGAGGCTTTGAGCTGAGTCACCAGCATTGGAGGAAGAGATATATTCAGTATTTCGGATTTCTGAGTATTTATTTTAAAATTACTCAGAGATCCGAACCTCCGCAATTCAGCCATTATGTTGGGTAGACTAATGAGTGGAGAGGTAACGTACAGGAGCAGATCATCTGCGAATAAAGCTAATTTATGGTCCTGTTTGTGAGATGTAACCCCTTTAATTGATATATTGCTCCTCAATGCCACCGCCAGATGTTCCATGGTCAGAATATATAATAATGGGGAAAGGGGGCACCCTTGTCTTGTTCCATTACATATTGTAAAGGAATCTGAGAGGGAGCCATTTATTTTGATTTGTGCTGTGGGCGAAGAGTAGAGTGCTGTAACTCTGTTCATCATGTGCTCTCCCAACCCTATGTTTTTAAGGACCTGAAACATGAAACCCCAGTGCACCCTGTCAAACGCCTTCTCTGCATCTACCGACAGGATGCACATGGGGATCCCGTGACGTCTTGCGCCGTCAATCAGGGAGATGGTCCTCAGGGTGTTGTCCCTGGCTTCTCTTCTGGGCACGAAACCCACCTGGTCTGGATTTACCAGTCTGGGAAGAAGGTCTCGTAACCTATTTTATATCATTTTAGAATAAAGCTTGATATCTAGATTTATGAGCGAGATCGGTCTATAGTTGCAGCAAAGAGATGCGTCCTTCCCTGGTTTTGGTATAACTGTGATGTGGGCCATCAACGCCTGGGGAGGGAACGCACCCCCTGCAGATATATATCTACAGACCGATAGGAACAGAGGATTTAGAAGTTCTGAAAATTGTTTATAGAAACCCGCTGAGAACCCGTCTGGACCTGGGCTTTTCCCTGACTTCTGAGACTACCGCATTGACCTCCTCCAGGGAGAAGTCCTCTTCCAGCTCCAGTAAGGTATCATTTGAGATGGAAGGGAGATTATGGGATTTCAGGTAAGCTTTAACATCATCTTGAGTCCCATATGTCGCTATGTGTCCCGATTGTCCCCTAATATCATAAAGCGCCTTGTAGTATGTGCGGAAGCCTGCTAAAATGTCCTGGTTGCTATGCAAATGACCATCACTTCCTGGGTCTTTTATGAAAGGGATGTAAGTATTCATGGAGCGGGGATGGAGGGCCCTTGCAAGAAGCTTCCCACCTCTATTGCCCAGTTGATAAAAGCGGCTTTTGAGATGTTCTCTTAAGCCCCTGGATTTCTGGTCTAATACCTCTAGTAATTTATGTCTGGTTGTAGAGAGTTGTGCGTAGGTTGTAGGAGATGAGTCCCGTTTGTGTTTGCTTTCTAGTGAGGCAATCTGGTTAGATAACTGCGTTATTTCAATGGCTCTTTCTTTTTTCAGGCGGGTACCATGTGAGATCAAAATGCCCCTTAATACACATTTCAGTGATTCCCACTGGATTGCAGGAGAAGTGGTATCTAGTGATGAGCGAGTACTAAAAAGCTCGGGTGCTCGAGGCTCGGGCCGAGCATCCCAAGATACTCGTGTACTCGGCCCGAGCACCGAGCCCAATGTTATCCTATGGGGGACCCGAGTATTATTCTGAAATGACCAACGGCAGCATGTAGAAACCATAAAACTGTAAATTAAAAAAAAAACGTGCGTGTGTGTGTAAGCGTGCATATATATATACACGCGGAGTGGAGTGCGGGAGGGGCCGTAGCCGAGCGGGGAAGTGTCGGGCTAAAGGCACGGTCATGCTGTGAGGGCCGGCCAATCACTGCAATTCCACAACAGGGCTGTGGCATTGCAGTGGTCTGCCAGCCAATCCCTGCATAAGGGCTGGCTCTAAAAATAGCGCCAACATGAAGACCACGAGTACAGCACGAGTATTGCGAGATTACTCGGTCCCCGCCGAGTAGCCCGAGTACAGTGATACTCGTGCGAGTACCGAGTAGTAACAAGCATACTCGCTCATCACTAGTGGTATCACATTCATGATCTCTAATAAAGTTATGAATTGACTGAGTAAGGTCCGCTTTGCATAACTGATCCTGTAATAGGTTTTCATTCAGTCGCCAGGTGAAATTTGATTTGACACGAGGCCCTAACTGAATCGATAAGTAAATGGGAGCGTGGTCTGACCATATTATATTACCTATGGTCGCTTCTACTGTCATGTCTAGGAGGGCATGAGAAATGTGGAAGGAGTCAATTCTGCTATAGACAGAATGGACCGAGGAATAGAAGCTGTAATCTTTGGTGTCCGGATGAAGAATCCTCCATATGTCCACCAATCTCAGACCATGCATGTGCTTTTTGACCCTTTGTATGACTGAGGCCGGATAGGACGACTAACCCGAGGACACATCGAGGGCCGGGTTCATTGGTAGATTAAAATCGCCTCCTAATATCACCGGAGAGGAGTCCGCAAAATCTTCCAGAATTTTCCTCCCGTCTGCACAGAATCTGTCCTGCCCCTGGTTAGGAAAGTACATGTTAGCAATAACAAAGATATTGGTTTTCCAAGAAAGCTTTAAGAAAATATATCTTCCCTTGGGGTCGATACAGGAGTCTAACACCTCTGGTATGAAGGACCTATGAAATGCCACGGAAACCCCCTTAGACTTAGCATCAGGATTCGAGCTATGGTGCCAAATCGGGTAGTAAGCCGAGGAACACTTAGGAATTGCATCTGACCTAAAGTGAGTTTCCTGAAGCATCAAGATGGCCACCCGTTGCTTATGACAGGAATATGCTATCTGTTTTCTTTTTTCAGGGACATTCAAACCTTTAACGTTGAAGGAGCAAAACTTGACACTATCCATAATGCAGGTCAGCTGGAAGCATGATGTGGTATCTGGGGGCTGGTCCAGTCAGGTGAGAGGGAAGGATAGAGAAGAAAGAAAGACAGAGAAAAGAAAGAGCAAGGTTTAGGTCAAGGGACCTAAACGGTGGGTAAGGAACCCTAGTATTAAGTGGTGCAAAATTTCCATGGCAATGGATTGCCATTTGCACTAAGGGGGGTTAGAGGAAGCCAAGAACGGCAGCGAGTCCGTTCCTTACCCCCCGCCTCTAATACAATATGATATATCATTATAAAGCGCACTAACTATATGCTCCCGCTAAAACTTTATCATCTAAAGAAAAGTAAACATCATAACAGGCTATTATTCTAGGCATTGACCCCAATCAGCATTCCCGGTAGGTAAGCAAAGTGTTCAGATCAGGGACAAGATTCTAGTAATTGTAAAAAACAAGAAAATCACATGAGTCTCCCGGGCTTATTTCTCAAAAGGCCCAGATCTTCGCCTCTAGACGGTCCAGCCCCACAGGGTCCAGTCAGTAAAGGCTAGGGGAAGACACTCCCAACCAGGTCCACCAGGTGGAGGATCCAAGTGGATCTATAACACAAACAGTTTACTGCTTCCTACTATGAGGTTTAAGTAGTACTTGACCCAATGTCAGAACCTCTGATAACACCTGTGAAATAACACAATGCTAGTCTGGAAAGAAGCAATATTAGGTGACAGGAGAAAGACTTTCAACAAATCACAGTAACTTGCAACGATGCCTTTGATGCAGTTTCATGGAAAGGCCCTCCCCTGCGGCTCCAGGGATAATTGGCTATCATGCCGGAAGGGCCCATGAAGGTTATCCCCAGTAGGAAACAGGGGTGCTACACAGGACCGCTACCCTGTCGGATTGCTCGTCAGGACCTCTTTGTCTCCCATGGCGACGGACTGGCTGCCATACTGGGGGTTCCACAGGGAGTTGGGGGCCTGAGGGCCAATCCGGCAGTGCTACCATAGGAAGCTCGAAAGTCCCCAAGAACTTAGCCAGATCTCCGAGTTTGCGAAAGATTGCTGATTTCCCATCCTTATGCGCTGTCAGCTGGAAGGGGAAACCCCATCTATATGGAATGTTTCTGTCCTGGAGGTGTTGGAGCAGGGGTTTTAATGCTCTTCGCAGCTGCAGAGTGCGTCTAGCCAGATCCGGTAATATCTGGACCTGGGACCCCTGGTAGTTGATGGATCCTGCCTGCCGCACCACGGACATGATGGAGTCCTTTACCTTATAAAAGTGGACTCTACATATTATGTCCCTTGGACGTGAATCTGAAGGGGATTTGGGACCCAGGGCCCTATGTATGCGGTCTAACTCAATCGGCCCAGAGCTTTGTTCTCCCAGAATTTGAGCAAAGAGCTTCTGTGCCATGGCCTCCAGTTCACGCGTGCCAATACTTTCAGGGATGCCACGGATACGGACATTATTTCGCCGATTGCGGTTCTCTAAGTCCTCTTGCCCTGAAGTGAGCTCATCAATCTTTGCTGAGTGGCTAAGTAATATTTTCCTTTGTAGGGACAACTCAGCAGTGATGGCTTCCTGGGACTTCTCCACCTCCTCTACCCTGTATGTGAATTCAGATTTCAGTGCCTGCAGCTCTTTCTTATAAGTATTCTCAAGCCTGCTAGCAAATCTGTCCAAATCTTTTTTTGTAGGCAAAGCCTTGATAGATTTACTTATCTCATGTAGATTAGGCAGATCTCCCTCATTGTCCTCCTCACTGGAGAAGTCCTGCTGTGATTTCCCCGGGTCCTGCTGTGTCTGTGTTTGACTTTCCCATGGCTGTGAGTTTTCCATGAGGGAGGCAGACGCCATCATTGATCTAGTGTTCCTGATGGCTGCTGAGGTACTCTGGCTGAGGAAACGATCCATGCTGCTCACTGTCTCCTTTATCTCACCTCGGTGTCTGGTGACTTTCCTGGATCTGCCCATAAGCAGGGAGATGTTAATGTGCTCTAATAGAGGCTAATGGGGGAAGTTCAGGACAGAGCTCCCAGCAAGTGCAGCTCACTCGGCCATCAGCAAGCCACGCCCCCAACACTGCCTATTTTTGGATTAAATACCTAAAATTTTAATAATGTCTTTCCTCATGCTTTATATACGAATCCAAAACCCCGAAGGGCCTTATGCTATCTGAAACGGGTCCCCAGCTATCCCAAAAAGCTGGGTGGTGGCAGAGTAATTATTATTGCATAGAATTATTGGAGTGCTATCATTAAGGGTACCGAGGTATATATATATATACATTAGCGCGAATCGGTGATATATACATTTACCCTTGCTGTGAGACCTCCAATATTTGGCATTATCAGCTCAGCAGCGTCATCTTATGCCTTGTCCTGCAGTACCAAAAGTGGCCTGCTGACAGGGGGGTGCTAGAGAGTAGTCGTGTTTGTGACAAACCAGCGAACAGCTGCGGGATATCTGAGTGACTCCCTCGGCTGTTCATGACAGACACATACACAGAAAGAGACATGTGCATAGAAAGAGACACACAGAAAGAGACACACAGACAGAAACAGTTTGGATGTCTGAGGTAATATATTGGCTGTTTTGACAGTTACCCTGGATATTTATCAGGTGGTCAATGGCAACCAATCACAGCTCTGCTTCTATTTTGTTAGAGGTCAAGAAGCTCTGATTGGTTGCTATAGGCAATGAAGGACATTGTTAGTATAAGACAGCTTATGTGTGAGTTAATATGTCTTTGGTGGTGACGCCTGTTTAGTTTGTGACTTTCATGTGCAAAATATTTTTTTGCTATTGTATTTTATTTTGTTATTATACTGAAGAATAATTACTTCCTATCCTGGGCAATGCCTGGTAATACAGCTAGTCAAGCCTTTTAATAAAAATATTGATAAGAAAAAAAAAGTTGACAACACAATGTAACAACTACAAATATTTGCAGTAAACAAATATTAATTTTAATTGTTCTTTTTTGCTTTGCTATTTCATTTAGTCCTTCTCCTTTTCTAGATATATTCACATTCATTCTGAAAATTCTGTTATATTTTTTCTGTACTTTTATCCTGCACTTGAGAGGGTATCAATTATAATCTGCAACAAGGAGTATTATTTTGACTTGATTGCTGATTTTGTTTTGATGACACTACATGGTCAATATTTACTTGTTTTCTGTCACTATGCTGTAATGGAAAGCGCAGTGATGGAAATCTGTATCATTTTTTATTTGCTTTCCTTTCCTAGACAATATTAGGAAGTGCTTTAGTTAAATTAGATTTTTTTTCAGCATTTGGCGCCCAGAAAGAAATGTAATACCACATGCTTCTACTGAGGCATTAGGAATAAGATTTCACATTATTTTGGGCAGTAAACTTTTTTTTCAAATCAAACAATTGAATTTTCAAGACAGGCTACTGGAGCACTTAGAGTAAGAGTATACACTTCAAAATGAAAAGGCTTTCAATCATTATTTATACCATTTTAAGCTTTTTGTGATCATATTCCATCATGTTAAATTTTTATTGAATGTTTCAGGGACTCAAATGTGAAGTGTAAATGTATTATCTTCTTGTATGTTAGCATTTTGCATAGTGAGTGACATTTGGCTGGCATATGAGAAGAAAATATATATATAAAAAAAACTATCCCGGAAGAAAAAATTATATTATTATTATTAGAGTTGAGCGAGTACCTAACTATTCGTACTTGCTATACTGTCACGGCCGGGCGGTCGGGCAGACCCAGGAGGTGGATCCACTGGACCGAACTCTCTGAGATGGTGGTAGGGAGTCCGGCAGCTGAAGCACTGATGGGCAGTAGAACAGTCCGTGCAAGTGAAGGCAGCGGAGGAGTCCCAGGGACCACGGAGTCACAGAAGGTGGTCTTGGTGACGTAGCTCAGGTTCGGAGGCCGAGGTGATATCAGGCGGGGTCCGGAACCTCTGGAGCAAGATGACGGGTCACCGCAGGGATCCGGGATGGTACGGACTGTCAGATGGCAGACGGACAGCGTGCGGGGATCAGGACACGGCAGACTGGATGGCGAGGCAGGTACGGCTCTACAAAGACAGATAGGTGAGTACAGGCACATAAACACCAAGAGACCTGACTCCTAGCTCAGGGAACACGAAGATCAGGCCCCGCCCCCTTGGACAATGACCCCCTATATACCCTGTACCTGTGCAACCTCATTTCCTGTTAATGGACGCTGGCCCTTTAAGAAAGGGTCAGTGACCGCGCGCGCGCCCTAATGCGCATGCGCGCCGCCCGGGTGCCAGAAGCCAGGGAAGGAGGCTGCGAGGAGGACGCAGGGGAGCCGGCCGGGTCCAGGGAAGCTGTCGGGCGCCGGGATCGGGGGCCCGGAGCCCTGGGACGGACGGAATCCGGTGACTGGGAAGCGGAGAGCGTGGCAGGTGAGCCGGGGAACGGGGGTGAGGACCCGGGGAGCGTGACAGTACCCCCCCCCCCACGCCCCCCTCCCCGCAACCGGGACATGAAGGCACGGATAAGAGGAGTGCCCACGTTCTCCCTGGGCTCCCAAGACCTATCCTCAGGACCATACCCTTCCCAGTCCACCAGGAAGAACTGTCGACCTCGTACGGTCTTCATGGCCACGATATCCCTTACCGCATAGATGTCATCATCGGCAATAGGAGGAGGGGCCGGACTGGCAGCAGCGGAGAAGGAACCAAGGACAACCGGCTTGAGCAGAGAGACGTGGAAGGAGTTGGGTATCCTCATCGTGGCCGGGAGCTGTAGCTTGTAGGATACCTCATTGATCTTGCTGAGGACCTTAAACGGCCCGATGTAGCGAGGACCCAGCTTGTAGGAAGGTATCTTCAATCGGATGTACTGGGAAGCAAGCCAGACCAGGTCACCAGGAGAGAAACACGGAGGATCCAGACGTCTCTTGTCAGCGTGTTTCTTCATCCGCTGGGAAGCGCGCCCAAGGGACGCCTTGACAGAGTCCCAAATGGTAGCAAAGTCACGAACTGCAGTATCAGCAGCCGGGACATCCGATGAAGGGGATATAGGCAATGGGACGGCGGGCTGGAGTCCGTAAACAACATGGAAGGGAGATTCGGAGGATGACTCACTGACGTGGTGGTTATGGGAGAATTCAGCCCAAGGCAGAAGCGAGGACCAGTCGTCGTGATGGGCGTTGACATAGTGACGTAGGTATGAGGTCACGATTTGATTGACCCTCTCCACTTGGCCGTTAGACTGAGGATGGTAAGAAGAAGAAAAGTCCAGAGTCACTCCCAGATGTTTGCATAGAGCCCTCCAGAAGCGGGAGGTGAACTGAGTTCCTCTGTCGGACACTATGTGGGATGGAAAGCCATGCAAGCGGAAGATGTGATGTATATAGGCTTCCGCGAGTTCCTGAGCAGAGGGCAGTCCGGCCATAGGAACGAAGTGGGCCATTTTGGAGAATCGATCAACCACGACCCATATGACTGTGTGCCCGGAGGATAATGGCAAGTCCGTAATAAAGTCCATTGCTATGTGTTGCCACGGGACTGAGGGTATCGGTAAAGGCAGAAGACGGCCATGGGGCAAGTGTTTGGGCGTCTTGTTCCTGGCACAGGAGGAGCAGGCAGAGACAAAAGCAGCGACGTCCGTGCGAAGGGATGGCCACCAGTAATGGCGTACAATCGCACCCCATGTTCTCTTCTGACCAGCATGCCCGGCTGTTTTTGAGGCATGACCCCAGTGTAACACTTTTTGCCTGTCGGTATCGGAGACATAGGTCTTCCCGGGCGGTATCTGGGCTAGGGTGACAGGGGCCACCGGAATGATGTTGCTAGGACAGATGATGGGTTGGGTAGTCTCTTCCTCCTGCTCCATGGGCATGAAAGACCTGGACAAGGCATCAGCGCGTACATTCTTGTCCGCGGGTCGGAAGTGAAGCTGAAAGTCGAACCTGGCAAAGAATAAGGACCACCTGGCTTGCCGTGGGTTCAGTCGCTGAGCGGACCGCAGGTATTCTAGGTTCTTGTGGTCCGTGTAGATGATCACGGGATACACTGCACCTTCCAGGAGGTAGCGCCATTCCTCCAGTGCCAGTTTGACTGCCAAGAGCTCTCGGTCCCCGATGGTATAGTTGCGTTCAGGCGCTGAGAAGCCCTTGGAGAAGAATCCGCAAGTCACCATCTTCCCGGAGGAGGACTTCTGCATGAGCACTGCTCCGGCTCCTGAGGAGGAGGCATCCACCTCCAAGGTGAACTGGTGGTTTAACTCCGGACGGTGAAGTACAGGCGAGGAAGCAAAAGCCCGCTTCAAAGAGCCAAACGCGGCGTCGGCCGCAGGCGACCAGTCCTTTGGATTTGCCTCTTTCTTAGTCAAAGCGGAAAGTGGAGCAGTCAGAGCAGAGAAGTGAGGGACGAATTGGCGGTAGTAGTTGGCGAATCCCAGGAAGCGTTGGATTGCCTTCAGTCCAGAAGGGGGAGGCCAGTTGAGAATGGCGGAGACCTTCTTGGGATCCATCTGCAGTCCAGTCTCAGAGATGATGTACCCCAGAAAGGGGAGAGAAGACTGCTCAAAGACACACTTCTCATACTTTGCGTACAGACGGTTCTCTCTTAGTCGTCGTAGAACCAGCTGTACGTGCTCTCTGTGGGTTGGGAGGTCCGGAGAGAAGACAAGGATGTCACTGGTGCGGGGGCCATGGCTTGCCTGGCGGGGGACCTGGGTGCCGCAGGCGTCATTGATGCTTGTAATGTGTACAGGCGGGTGTCCACGGAGGTCATGAATTGCAGCATGCGGGTCTGGACTTCATGCTGACGCTGGAGTTCCTCTTGCAGGACCGAAAGTGCTGCAGCGGGATCCATGGCCTGATCTTACTGTCACGGCCGGGCGGTCGGGCAGACCCAGGAGGTGGATCCACTGGACCGAACTCTCTGAGATGGTGGTAGGGAGTCCGGCAGCTGAAGCACTGATGGGCAGTAGAACAGTCCGTGCAAGTGAAGGCAGCGGAGGAGTCCCAGGGACCACGGAGTCACAGAAGGTGGTCTTGGTGACGTAGCTCAGGTTCGGAGGCCGAGGTGATATCAGGCGGGGTCCGGAACCTCTGGAGCAAGATGACGGGTCACCGCAGGAATCCGGGATGGTACGGACTGTCAGATGGCAGACGGACAGCGTGCGGGGATCAGGACACGGCAGACTGGATGGCGAGGCAGGTACGGCTCTACAAAGACAGATAGGTGAGTACAGGCACATAAACACCAAGAGACCTGACTCCTAGCTCAGGGAACACGAAGATCAGGCCCCGCCCCCTTGGACAATGACCCCCTATATACCCTGTACCTGTGCAACCTCATTTCCTGTTAATGGACGCTGGCCCTTTAAGAAAGGGTCAGTGACCGCGCGCGCGCCCTAATGCGCATGCGCGCCGCCCGGGTGCCAGAAGCCAGGGAAGGAGGCTGCGAGGAGGACGCAGGGGAGCCGGCCGGGTCCAGGGAAGCTGTCGGGCGCCGGGATCGGGGGCCCGGAGCCCTGGGACGGACGGAATCCGGTGACTGGGAAGCGGAGAGCGTGGCAGGTGAGCCGGGGAACGGGGGTGAGGACCCGGGGAGCGTGACATATACTCATAACGAGTACTGTATAATACTCGCTTATTCATTCCGAATAGTGTGTGCAATGCAAGTCAATAGGGAAAACTTGCAAAGTAACAAGTAACCCGAATGCTTCACTATTCGCTACTCGCACGAATAGTACTCGTTACTTTGCGAGTTTCTCCACCATTCACTTCCATTGCACATGCTATTCGGAATGAATATGCAAGTATTTGACAGTATTCGTTATGAGTATAGCAAGTACGAATAATTAGGTACTCGCTCACCTCTAATTATTATTATTATTATTAATAATAATAATAATAATAATAATAATAATAATAATAATAATCATAATAATCATAATTCAAATTAATTAATATTTAATATAAAATATATGAAATATACATAAATATACAAATACAAAATATTTCTTTCTAATGGATTATGTTCACATTTTTCCAATACAAAAACCTCAAAAATATTTTTACAGTTTTTGCTAATACAGGTGGAAATTATTAGAACATAGTAAACTAACCTTAATGACATAAAAAAATGATATCCAAGACATACAATATGTAGCTGACTACAATAAAACTATGAGGAAAAAAAAAAGGAAAAACAGCCTTTAGTCAGTCCTATGTCTGGCTGATTGCTGTTCAAACCTCTCAACACCATTAATAAATTTGTGCTCAGATCCTACTCTCAGCCTATCTCTACTGCTTCCTTGTAGGCCAGTGGCAGTGACCTGAGATGTGTTGTGGTGAGAGTTGCAAACTTCTCACATCTGACAATAAAGGAATATTCTTACATTATTAAATTGCTTTTGTTAGAAAAAGCAAGTCAATTGCAAACTTGCTTATTTGCACGTTGTCTAAACATTTGCTCTACTTTTCCTGCCATGAGAGCTTTAATCTTACATAGTGTACAGCTTGATTCCATGTGATAGCATATGGCCAAAAACTGGATTTTTACTTTTTGACTATGGTTACACTTTATTTAGACTTTAAACTATTTCTAAAGGTGTTTAGATAGCTATCACTCACTTGTTTTCCTTCTCAACTTTATTTTATGGGGGGAGAGAAGACATCAGTGGCCAGACTACTCTGGTTCTTCAAATTAAACCGTTCTTCACCAATTATATTTTTTTTGTCACTAAAATATACATAATTTACAATATTATGTGTACTGAGAAAATCATCCAGACCTTTTTTTAAAAAAAGCTGTTATAGTATCTGCCATTACTACCTCTTAATGCACTATAGATTTAGGATAAGTTCACACGTTCTGTAGTCATCTGTTAGAATTGATCCTGCATAGATCTGTTAGAAAACTGATATCTGCCGCAACTATTTTTTTACATGTGAAGTCTATGGACAACAGATTCGTTATTGATTGCTATTTAACTTCCATTTGTAACAGATCCGTTAAGAAAACAATGGATCCGTTACAAATGAAAGTTCAATGGATGACTAAATATCAACCCATTAACGGATCCATTGTCCATAGACCTCACATGTTAAAAACAGATCCAGCCAACATCCTTTATTTAACAACATACAAAAAAAGTGTGTTTGCACAACTTTTGTGCCAATGGATCTCTAATGGATCCATGATTTAGGATGACTACAGGACATGTGAACCCAACCTTATACTGACCTCACTTTAACTTCTCATAAAGCCAGATCAGATCTCATACTTTGCACTGACGAGGGACAATCATTCTGAAACACCGTGTCTGCAAATTGAGGTTCTGATCTGGCATAAATCCTAGGTCATATGAAAAAGCTTGTTAAAAAGCCACTTTTGACTTGTAGGATTGCTACTTCCAATAGGTGGCGCTAGAGTTCATCTCCTTCTTACCTGAAGAGACAATTTGAATATTTCCCACAGGAGCATTGCAGCAATAAGACTTCTCACCACCGACAGCCAGATTAGTTTGTCAGTCTCCACAAGGAGAAAACTTCTCTCCTTAGACACCAAAAAGTAGGAGAGAAAAAAAATGAGCATATACTCTGCAGTACATAAATAGTAATAGTAGATATAAATAATATAGGGTAGTTTATAACACTGTTTTTGATTAAAAAAAAAGAGTAAAAGCCATCCCACCACAACAAGGTGTACCCATATCTGGACGGTCCTAAACTCTAATATTAAAACCTCATCTTGCATCAACTGACTTCAATGTAGATTGCGGCAGAGAAGGACCGGGGTATGACTAGTTCACACACCTGACATTAAGCATTCATGTTATAATTAATAAATATAAAACTTAATCACACTGGGGTTTTTTTTACATGGTTGTCCATCGGACACATTCATGTCAATAACATTCCATTATAGGGTCAATACTTTGCTTTTCAGGTGAAATCAATATGTGATATTATCTAATTATTGGGCTCTATCTGTTTTTATACCAGTAGTTTTGTCATTTTTGAACTACGGTATAGCTTCGATTAGAGTCATTCAGATTCAAAACGCGTCATTTTTTATTCCCATGCAACAATTTTAATTAAATTACAATTTTTTTTTTTTGCTTTTAATTCACTTAGCTGAATTATACTACATTACTTTCATCCTTTTATTGCACATTTTTTAGTTTTCTTTGTATAGCTTATGTAGCCAAGGCCTTTAGATTTGGTTAGGTGTCTGTCCTGTGGGGTGCACTTATTTAGTGCTTGGCAGCATGCCTGATCTAATAGTATGGGTGGCATCAGTAGGCTGTAAGCCAGACACTTTGCATTATATGTACCTGTGTGACTGGCGCTCTATGCAAACCTTATCTGTGTGCATGTCTAATACTAGTGAAGCGACCGATGGTAGGGCCGCGGGTGTGTGTGTATGCTCTATTCCAACAAAATCCCCATACTCAGATTTTACCGGTAGTAACATTTCTTTACTAGGAAACATGTTTATAATACAATCAACTGAGCTATCTGCACACATGGGTATAGGAAGCCCCTGGACTTTCACTCCTTCCGGGTATGCAGCAAGAAAAAAAAACAACAACAAAAAAATGGCGGCAACTTTCCCTAACTTTCCCTACAAACACGTACCAGTCTATCCCGAAAGAAGATGTCGCTCCCACGTCGCAGGCCTGGGGTCTCGCGGTGATGGGTCCCGGTGCAGCGCTGGAGAGATGAAGCTCCTCGGTCTTTTCTTTTCTTTTATCTTCCCCAGCTGGTGACGGATTATAAGTAGTCTTTTGGTCCCGGAACACGCCGGGCAGAAGAAGGCAGGTCACAGTCCCTGCAATTACACTCAGATGGCGGTGCTCGGTAGTCCGGTTAACTCCCTGAGGAAAACAAAGTTCTGCAGACTGGGAGTGACAGAAACTGCTTTCACCGGGTGATTTCTTCCTGACTTTTGCGGCAAAACGAGCCCTCTCTTCAGGGAGACCACACGCAGGACTCTCCTCACTGAGCTCCGGAGCTGAACACCACTTTCCCGCGTCTTCTCTTCTGGTTTTTCACACACCAGCTCCTGTGGGGAATTTCCCAGCTCTGTGTTTGTCGTTGTACAGTACGACGCTGCCCCCTTGTGGGCAATTGCTGGAACAGTATTCAAAGCCATTTCTACAGAAGGGATACAGTCAGACTTGTTGACCCCATTACATACCCCCCCACTTAAAGGTTGGCAGTCCCTGTCAACTACCGTCGGTTCCCAGGCAGCGATGACTGCAGACGTTACAGGGGTTGGTTGAGAAGTGGGCCATACGTACTGGTCCCTGTAAGACCGCCCGGGCGGGATCCCAGCAGTGGTGCGGTCAGTGCGCCTCAAGGGTCGGTTGTTCCCCTCCCTGTCACTGTCTCTACGCCCCACTCCAGTCAGCACCCCGGGGAAAGAACTGGGTTGTGTAGGGGGGTCACTGATCTCAGAGTCAAGGTGATCACTGTGCCGGGAAACGTCCGTGTCGTCAGTCGTGTTGGTAGTGTCATCCCCTCCGGGTACTGTGGTAGGGGAGTCAGGCTGGGATCGGCAGGGCCGCAACATATTTCGGTGCACAGTGCGGATGCTGTGATTGTCTTCACCCCGCACTCGGTATACATGCCCGTTGGGGTAGGGGCGTTCGATTACCCGGTAAACCTCAGTCTCCCACTTGGCTCGAAGTTTCCCTTGGGGCTTCTTGATACGGAGCAGGACTGGCTGTCCCAACTTCAAGGGTTGCTCTTGCACGGGGAGTGGATCAGCATGTATCTGGCCCCGGATTTGTTTGCTCACCAGTCGGTGTACCGTCTCCATCTTCTGTCGGTGAGCATTTAGCCAGGAGGGGTAGTTATGGCAGACGTCAACTCCAGGGCGAAATAGGTTCAGGTCATGGACCCCTTTTCCGGGGCGACCAAAGAGAAGGGTGTGTGGGGTGTAGCCAGTCACAGAGTGGACCTGGTTGTTATAGGCCCATACTAAATCAGGAAGGAATTGAGGCCATTGGTCTTTCTTATCATCGGCCAAGGTGCGGATCAGCTGGAGTAGGGTCCGGTTGAAGCGTTCACATGCACCGTTCCCTTGTGGGTGATAAGGAGTGGTCCTCGACTTCTGGATCCCATACATCTGGTAAGGTGATCCTAGTATGGCGGGGTACGGTGACCGTGGCCAGCGGCAGCTGTTCTTCGGTCATTCGCTGGAGGTTGCAGGTCCGGACCACTTGTTGAAAGGCACGGCGGGTGGCCTTATGTGCGGTCACTCCTTGCCAGTACTTGGGCCCCTTCTTGGTAAACAGCACCAGATTCAGGTCCTTCAAGATGTTCATCCCAATAATCATGGGCGTTTCTGGTTCAAAGCCTTCCCTGACCACAATTATCCCTCTCTTCCCGAGATCTTGGCCACAGATTTCGGTGTTCATCCAGGCAACTCCCGACACCGGAATGGGTAGATTATTGGCTGCTTTGATCTTGATGGCGGTATCAGGGTCATAGGCAACTCGCGGTTTTAGACATTCTTCGTAGAACTGCTCGGAGATAGTGGATACCTGAGACCCAGTATCCATTAACCCTTGTACGGCGATCCCTTCCAGTAATACTTCCAGGGTGGGGCTATTTGATGCAAGTTTGTTCCGTGGCTGGCTCTGTTTTCCTACACCCCTCTCTTTGGCATCCCCTGTCGAGTGAGCCTCTTTGACAGGGGCGTCTAGTTTAAAGGCGGCCTCTGTTGTGGGACCTGACTTGCTGGTTCTGGTAGATCGGACTGTGGAGGAGCTTGAAAGTTCTGGGGGCAACGGTTGGCTCTATGGCGGGGATCGCCGCATGTCCAGCATCTTCCCATCGGCCGGCTGGGTTGTTGTCTCGCTTGCCGGCCCGCCTGTTGATCTAAGGTGAGCTGTAACACCTGTTTCTGCAACTCTGCCACCATCTGTTTCAGTTCCTCCGTGTTGCTGTTCGGCGTCCCGATATCAGATATGGACCTGCAAGCCGCGGTATATGTCTGTGTCTCCACGACAGGCCCCCTTGAACGTTCTATAGCTTCTTGTTTGGCCTCAGCGAACGTAAAGGCCGGATTTATCCGGAGTAGATCTTGCAATGAGCGGTTAAGGTACGGGTCTCTCAATCCGGTCACAAACTGATCTCTCAACACCAGGTCACGGGTACCCGTACTAGCTATCTGTTCTTCTTTTCTACAGGCTTGTTCTAGTAGCACTTGAAGGGCATTGGCATATTGAGGGATGTCCTCCGACTCGAGTTGCGTCCGCCGGAAAAACATATAGCGCAATGTTCCCGCATATGTGGTCGGTCCATAGGTGTTCTCCAGCACCCGCACTAAGTCATCCAACGTACGCTGGCCCCTAACCGTCTCCAGCCTGACTGTCGTCCACGCTTCCCCTTCTAGTGTTAGCATGGCCATTTCTGCTAAGGTCTTAGGGTCAGTGTTATACATTTCCCCCACTATCTTAAGTTGTTCAGTCCATTCCGTTACAGGATAGTTCCGTCCGTCAAACTTCCTCACCTGATTGACAATAGACGGCGGGGGAGCTGTCTGGTTATAAGTTACTACCGGGGGATGATTTTGTTGGTCACACATCCTGCCGACTACGCCACATGAAGCGACCGATGGTAGGGCCGCGGGTGTGTGTGTATGCTCTATTCCAACAAAATCCCCATACTCAGATTTTACCGGTAGTAACATTTCTTTACTAGGAAACATGTTTATAATACAATCAACTGAGCTATCTGCACACATGGGTATAGGAAGCCCCTGGACTTTCACTCCTTCCGGGTATGCAGCAAGAAAAAAAAACAACAACAAAAAAATGGCGGCAACTTTCCCTAACTTTCCCTACAAACACGTACCAGTCTATCCCGAAAGAAGATGTCGCTCCCACGTCGCAGGCCTGGGGTCTCGCGGTGATGGGTCCCGGTGCAGCGCTGGAGAGATGAAGCTCCTCGGTCTTTTCTTTTCTTTTATCTTCCCCAGCTGGTGACGGATTATAAGTAGTCTTTTGGTCCCGGAACACGCCGGGCAGAAGAAGGCAGGTCACAGTCCCTGCAATTACACTCAGATGGCGGTGCTCGGTAGTCCGGTTAACTCCCTGAGGAAAACAAAGTTCTGCAGACTGGGAGTGACAGAAACTGCTTTCACCGGGTGATTTCTTCCTGACTTTTGCGGCAAAACGAGCCCTCTCTTCAGGGAGACCACACGCAGGACTCTCCTCACTGAGCTCCGGAGCTGAACATCACTTTCCCGCGTCTTCTCTTCTGGTTTTTCACACACCAGCTCCTGTGGGGAATTTCCCAGCTCTGTGTTTGTCGTTGTACAGTACGACGCTGCCCCCTTGTGGGCAATTGCTGGAACAGTATTCAAAGCCATTTCTACAGAAGGGATACAGTCGGACTTGTTGACCCCATTACACTAGCATCTACTTCCTCCATGAATTTTTAGGCTGTGAGTGCTTGTTTCATCAGTATTTTGCCCCTGTGCTGCCCCCACCTTTATCATGGGGGTCTACTGCACCCTGCTAGTGCATTGCTAATCTGACATTGTGTTGGTTTTCTTCTGTTTTTTTTCTTCTGTGGTGTTTTTTGAACCTATATAATTAGCAATATAATTTCACAGTATAACGAAGCACATGTTAAAGCATCAAAATCTTCAAAGGATGTTGCTTCTTCAGCTACTCTCTTACACTCCCATGAAACTCCACATATCCCAAGTTTTGCTTGCATTAAATTAATTTGTCAACAATGACTTGCTTTCTCTACTAGGCTGCAATTAAATTACAGGCCTTGAAGGGCTCTTAAAGGTTTTTTCCACTCTTGTATATTTATTTTACCTATCCTGACTATAGGTCCTAAATAGCAAATTGATGGGGTGCCATCCCCCAGCATCTCAGATATAAGCAAGAAGTGTAATGGGATGTAACTCCATTCATTTGAATTGTCGCGGGCGGAGGAGGGGACGCTGCGCTCTCCCACTGCTCGGGTCCGGCTGCCGCTGCTGCTGCGGCCTGCTGCTGCTCGGTGGCTCGAGCGATGGGCCGGATCCCGGGGACTCGAGCGGCGCTCCTCACCCGTGAGTGAAAAGGGATTGGTTTTTGGAGATAGTTTATTGTCCGTGACGCCACCCACGGTTGTGGTGATTGCGTGGACACCACCGCTGCTCTGTATGGGGATCCCGGGAGCGGTGACAGGGAGCAGCAAAGTTGTTGGTTCTCCCCTCCGTGGGTAGGGGGTGGTTGTCCCGGGGCCCAGTGATGAGGTGGGGGATGCTGGATGGCAGGGCCGGTGCAGGGCTTGGTGGGGTGCAGGGACGCGGGGGCAGCGCTGTGCCTCACAGCACTGTGATACTCACTCAGCCTGAGACGGTGACACAGTTCTCGGTAAAACACACGGCTGGAAACACGGTTCCCACGGACGGCTGCTGTTGCTTTTCCCCGGTAGTTGACGGTGACGGTCTCTGTCCCTGCACCTAATGAAATGTTGGTAGCGATGGGTTCCCACCGGTAACCCGCTCCCCGGCTTGGATATGGGCTGGAGGAGCCCCTCTTTGCCCGCAGGCGCTGGCCCTGATAAACTGGTGCCTTGGCGGTGGCGGTGTCTCTCTCTAACGGTTGGACTGTTGCCTTCAATCGGGACTTAGCTGTTGGGAGACCCATGAGGTCCCCTTCACTGACAGATTTGGCAAATTCACAGCGACTCCTAGCCTTGCCGGGATCCGAAAGGCCCCTGCCAATGGTGCTGGCTTCTCTTCGTATACCGCTCCGGTACCGCCGGGCCACCACCCGTCCACGGTCCTTTCGGCAACCTCCAAGCGGCCTCTCCTGCAGACAGTCACCGCCGTCTGCTGACCTTGCTGTTCTCAGTCCAGGGCACATACCCGGACCAACTTCAGGCTTTCTCAACTGTCACTTTCTCTTCCACTTTTACTCCTCTCTCTTGCTCCTCTACCACTTCACTCTTAACTCTCCCTCTCCCTAAACTGATCTCTTCATCTTCACTCCTTCACTTCCCTAGCTTAACTGCCTGGTTTTCCCGCCTCCAGGGCTGTGAATTCCTCGGTGGGCGGAGCCAACCGCCTGGCCCACCCCCTGGTGTGGACATCAGCCCCTGGAGGAAGGCAACAAAGATTTTTGGGTAGCTTTGGTGTACCTATCCGGGGTGTAGGGTGTGGTGGTGTCATGACCTGTGACCCCTGGCTTGCCCAGGGCGTCACATTCCCCCTTAGCAAAATGCAGACCGTCCGCGGGCTGCCCGTCTAACACCGGATTTATTTTTCTGAAAAGATAAAAAGACACAAGACAAGTATAGTAACATCATCCCACAACTGGAGGCACTTTGCTTAAACGTTACAGTAACATTTTAAACGGTTGCTGCTGCCGCTCTCTCCCACCCAAGTAACCTGGCCCTGATGCTGCCTCTAAGAAACAGGCAGCACCCCTTGACCCCAGTCCTGAACCAAATTACCTGAGCGGGATCTGTCCTTCCCCTCCAGAGGGTAGCCACCGGTTCCTGTGGTGGCTGGGCCCCAGCCTGCTCCACTGTGGGCCCTCCCTCCAACCTGCCTCTCCGGAGGCGGTAACGGTTAGCTGCAACAACAACATTTTTATTTACAAGCCACTAACGTTTGTGGTTGCCCTGCAAGTTCTCGGGCCTGTTCATAGAGAGTTCCCTATGCAACTTTTTGAAGGGTCCCCACGGGGACAACAATGCCGGCAACGGCCGGTTCCAATCATGGTTGACAATCAGCTGAGGCTTCGGTTGATTACTTTCATTTTATCTCAAAACTTTTCAAAACTTTCAAACGCACACACAGGTGGTCCCAACGGGAACAGTGCAACGGTGCTCCTCTGCCTTACTCGGATTCTTCGGCATCACCTGAGGGAGAGGGCGCGGCGCTCACACGGGCCTCCTGGCTGCCCCGTAGCTTGGCATCCAGCGCGAACCACCCCCTCTCCCCACAGTGCCGGGTGTACTGAACTATATCGCCCGGCATCAGGTTACGGCCTGGGTGCTCCTCTGGCAGGTGAGCATTCATATCCCGCCGGGCTATAAACACTTCGGCCTCCAGGCACAGTTCGTAAATAAATCCATAGCCCCGGCGGACATCAAACCGCCTCACCTGCCCTTCATACAGCGGGCCCCGGACCCGGAAGGTAGCTTGCCTCAGGCTCTCCTTCTCCCGGATTGTACGGGCCACCATCTCTGCCTTCTTCCTCTCTCCCTCACCGATTTCCAGGCCCAGTGGTACCGGCTCCCTGTCCCAGTACGGTGCTGCTGCGAGCTCCGGCGCACGGATCAGGCCCCGCGGGACCTGCTGGACACTGCCCACTGTTGGTTATCTGGGCGGCAGGCCCCGCGGTGTCTTGGCCTTGGGTGCCGCCTTGCAGCGGCAACCCGGCGCAACCTCGGCCGAGGTGTGGGGCATGGGCACAGGGGCTTTCCGCTGCTGGGCCTCCGGCACAGAGCGGGCTGTCGGCTCCGGCTCGGGGGACTTCTTGGGGGACGCCTCCGGCTCGGTTTTCGGGGCTTTCCATGGCAGCACCTCCGATCGGCTACGGGCTCCGGCTGCAGGTCGGCCCGCCGGAGCGGGCATGCTGGGTATCGCTACCGGTTGCGGTGGCAGCGGGCCTAGTGGCGGGGTCACGGCTTCCGAGACGGGTGGCGAGGGAGGCAGCAGGGTGAGAGGGTTTAGACCGGGTCCCGCAGCCGCGATGACCGGCCCTTCAAGGGCATCGGGGCGTGGGTCACTCACCCTCCCTTCCTCAGCTTCCTCCTCGCGTCTCCGCACGGCCGCTATAACCTCCGCCATGTCGGTCTCCCACTCCTCCATGAGGAACTGCATCTTGACCTGCAGCCTCTGGTAGAGCTGCGCGGTCCGGATCTCCACCCACGCCGCGGTTCCAGGCGCGGGGGCTACGGTGCTACGGGACGGCATCCACATGTTGCTGGCGGCTTCTCCCAGGAACAAGATCGCTGCAGAGTCCTGGCGTCCCTGCTTTTATAGCCGCGGCTACATGCAACCAGTCGCCATTTCGTCCCCCTTAGCCTCTTTTCGGCCCCTCCTCTATCGGGGCGGGGTTTTGGCCTTCGCGTCGCCGCTACTCGAGAAGACGCTCGAGCGGGAACTCTTCGCGCCAAAGATGGCGGCTTCTGAAATTTTCCAGCCGGACACCTCCGGCGGTCACAAGGCGCACCTCTACCCAATGGCAGAGCAGTAAGATCCTGTTCGTGACGCCAAGTTGTCGCGGGCGGAGGAGGGGACGCTGCGCTCTCCCACTGCTCGGGTCCGGCTGCCGCTGTTGCTGTGGCCTGCTGCTGCTCGGTGGCTCGAGCGATGGGCCGGATCCCGGGGACTCGAGTGACGCTCCTCGCCCGTGAGTGAAAAGGGATTGGTTTTTGGGGATAGTTTATTGTCCGTGACGCCACCCACGGTTGTGGTGATTGCGTGGACACCACCGCTGCTCTGTATAGGGATCCTGGGAGCAGTGACAGGGAGCAGCAAAGTTGTTGGTTCTCCCCTCCGTGGGTAGGGGGTGGTTGTCCCGGGGCCCAGTGATGAGGTGGGGGATGCTGGATGGCAGGGCCGGTGCAGGGCTTGGTGGGGTGCAGGGACGCGGGGGCAGCGCTGTGCCTCACGGCACTGTGGTACTCACTCAGCCTGAGACGGTGACACAGTTCTCGGTAAAACACACGGCTGGAAACACGGTTCCCACGGACGGCTGCTGTTGCTTTTCCCCGGTAGTTGACGGTGACGGTCTCTGTCCCTGCACCTAATGAAATGTTGGTAGCGATGGGTTCCCACCGGTAACCCGCTCCCCGGCTTGGATATGGGCCAGAGGAGCCCCTCTTTGCCCGCAGGCGCTGGCCCTGATAAACTGGTGCCTTGGCGGTGGCGGTGTCTCTCTCTAACGGTTGGACTGTTGCCTTCAATCGGGACTTAGCTGTTGGGAGACCCAGGAAGTCCCCTTCACTGACGGATTTGGCAAATTCACGGCGACTCCTAGCCTTGCCGGGATCCGAAAGGCCCCTGCCAATGGTGCTGGCTTCTCTTCGTATACCGCTCCGGTACCGCCGGGCCACCACCCGTCCACGGTCCTTTCGGCAACCTCCAAGCAGCCTCTCCTGCAGACAGTCACCGCCGTCTGCTGACCTTGCTGTTCTCAGTCCGGGGCACACACCCGGACCAACTTCAGGCTTACTCAACTGTCACTTTCTCTTCCACTTTTACTCCTCTCTCTTGCTCCTCTACCACTTCACTCTTAACTCTCCCTCTCCCTAAACTGATCTCTTCACTCCTTCACTTCCCTAGCTTAACTGTTTGGTTTTCCCGCCTCCAGGGCTGTGAACTCCTTGGTGGGCGGAGCCAACCGCCTGGCCCACCCCCTGGTGTGGACATCAGCCCCTGGAGGAACGCAACAAAGATTTTTGAGTAGCTTTGGTGTACCTATCCGGGGTGTAGGGTGTGGTGGTGTCATGACCTGTGACCCCTGGCTTACCCAGGGCGTCACAGAATAAAAGTTGATCTTCTGTAAGTGGCCTCTAAAAAGTGTTGCATAATGGTAGTATTCCTGATGGAGCTGCAGGCATCTGATTGATGACATGTGCATAGTGTTGGCTCACCACTAATCTGATATTGAAAACCAAGTCTAAAAATCAATATATCTAATATATAAAGTTTACTGTATGTGTGTGTGTGTGTGTGTGTGTGTGTGTGTATGTCTGTATGTGTATGTATGTGTGTGTCTGTATGTGTGTGTGTGTGTCTGTATGTGTGTGTGTGTGTATGTGTGTGTGTGTGTGTCTGTATGTGTGCGTGTGTGTGTGTGTCCGTTAAGGAATCTTCACTGTCGCATTTACAATCACAAAATTTTGCACAGATGCCTTATTTGACTTAGGGGACATCATAAACTATGTTTTGAGGGGAAAATTTAACCCTGCACTTTAGTTATTCACCAACAAAACCTCTTTACATTAAAGTCAATGGAGCTGGGAACTAAAGGTCATTAATAGGAGCTGTGAGTGGTTGCTATAGTCAACGAAGAACATTCTTAGTATAAAAAGCTTATGTGTGAGGTAATATGATTTCTGTGGGGAGATGGATAGAGAGAGACAGACAAATAGACAGAGAGAGACAGACAGACAAAGAAACACAGAGAGACAGACAGAAAGACAGACAAAGACAGAAATAGAGAGACAGAGAAAGACAGACAGAGACAGACAGAAAGACAAATAGAGAGATGGACAGAGAGAGAGACAGAAAGACAAAGAGAGACAGATAGAGAATCAGAGAGACAGACAGAGAGAGAGACAGAGTAAGACAGAGAGAGACAGAGAAAGACAGAGATGATAGAGAGACAGGTAGAGAGGGACAGAGACAGAAATAGAGGCAGACAGTGAGAGAAAGAGATAGAGATAGACAGAGAGAGAAACAAAGAGACAGACAGAGATAGAGAGAGACAGAGAGACAGACAGAGATAGAGAGAGACAGACAGAGACAGAGAGATAGGCAGACAAAGAGAGAGAGACAGAGAGAAAGATAGACAGAGAGAGAGGGAGACAGAGACGAAGACAGACAGAGAGGGAGAGAGACAGACAGAAAAACACACAGACACTTAGTTACTATCCTGGGCATTGCTGGGTACTACAGCTAGTAGATCATAAAGATCAGTCTAGTGGAAATCCCTTTAACTACTAGCTAGTAAATAGACCAAATGGGATCAGTGGAACTAGGGGTTTTACCCCTAATTTTCAGCCCTTGGCTGGGTTTACATATGTGATATATAGGTAAAAGGTAAAAAGTGTAAAATAGTTAAAAGCTAAAAATTCATTTTTAGGTCACACCTATAAACCACATTTGCCAAAAGTTTAACTTACCTAAATACTAAATTCCATTTATTTTTCTAAGCTATAACTGTAGTCTGTGCTGAAAACAGAACATTACAACCAAGAAGCACTCTCTAGAATTATGGAATTCTGGAGAGTATTTTTTTTTAATTAAGTTTAGTACATAGATATGGCCTAAAACTCTGTTTTTAGGTTTTGACTGGGGCTATACTTTATTTTATCTTAAGGCTATGTGCACACATTGCGTTTTTTCCCACGTTAATGCTGCGTTTTCAACTGCAGAGTTTCAGTGCCAAATTGCATGCATTCTGCTTCCCCAGCAAAGTCTATGAGAAGTCCGAAAATTCAATGCACACGCTGCTTTTTTAGACACAGCATTTGGATGCCAAAAATCGCTGCGGAAAAAAAAGCAGCATGTCACTTTTTTGTGCGTTGTAGCTGCATTCTCCACCCATTGAAATCAATGATGTGGGTCAAAACGCAACCAAAATGCACTTAGACTGCATTTTTGTTGCGTTCCGCATGCTTTTTTGAAAAGCAAAATGCAGGTCTTCAGTCTCTCTCTGTCGATGTCGGTCAATCTCTGTCTGTGGATGTCGGTCAATCGCCCTCTGTCTGTCGGTCGGTCTCTTTCTCTGTCAGTTGGTCGCTCTGTCTGTCTCTCTCTCTGTCTGTCGGTCTCTCTCTCTCTGTCCGTCGGTCGGTCTCTCCCCCTCTCTCATACTCACTGATCCCCGGGGCTGCACGGCTGTCACAAGCTCCGGCGGCTTTTCCTCTTTTGAAAATGCCGGCCGCTCATTATTCAATCTCGTGTTCCCTGCTTTCCCCACCCACCGGCGCCTATGATTGGTTGCAGTCAGACACGCCCCCACGCTGAGTGACAGCTGTCTCACTGCAACCAATCATAGCTGCCAGTGGGCAGGTCTATATCGTGCAGTAAAATAAAAAAATAATTTAAAAATCCGACGTACGGTCCCCCCCAATTTTGATACCAGCCAGGGTAAAGCCACACGGCTGAAGGCTGGTATTCTCAGGATGGGGAGCTCCACATTATGGGGAGCCCCCCAGCCTAACAATATAGGCCAGCAGCCGCCCGGAATTTCCACATCCGTTAGATGCGACAGTCCCGGGACTCTACCGGGCTCATCCTGAATTGCCCTGGTGCGGTGGCAATCGAGGTAATAAGGCGTTAATGGCAGCAACCAATAGCTGCCATTAAGTCCTAGGTTAATCATGGCAGGCGTCTCCCTGAGATACCTTCCATCATTTACCTGTAAGTCAAAGAAAATAAACACATACACCCGAAAAAATCCTTTATTTGGAATAAAAGACAAAAAACCTCACCCTCTTTCACCACTTTATTAACCCCCAAATACCCATCCAGGTCTGGCGTAATCCACACGACGTCCCACGACGCTCTCAGCTCTGCTGCATGAAGCTGACAGGTATGGTCACAGACCAGACTGCTCTCTGTCAGCTCCATGCAGCAACTGAAGTGAGCCGCACAATCAGCGATGACGTCAGTCAGGTTACCCGCAGCCACCGCTGGATCCTCCAACTGTGACAGCAAGTCGCCCGATTGAGCTGCAGGATCAGCGATGATGTCACAGGTGAGTTGCGGTCTTGGGTGGAGGACTCCAGCTGGCCGCGGGTAACCTGAGTGACGGCAGCGCTGATCGCGCTGCTCACTTCACTCAGGGGACTAGCGGTCACCGGTGAGTCCTTCACTCATCAGGGGAGCCTATGTGGACTGTGGAGCCAAGAGTGAAAAGCCTCTTATGCAGAGGTGGATGCCTCTGCATAAGAGGCTTTTCACTCTTGGCTCCACAGTCCAGATAGTCTCCCCTGATGAGTTGGAAATGACGAAACGCGTAGGGAGAACTGGAGCACGCCTGCAGCGAATCTGTATCTGAGGGGTTGGTGGTAGCTAAGCTCTTAATAGCTCCCCCTCTGTGATCCCATTATCACCAGGAAAAAGAAATACCAGTGAGATCAATCCTTTTTATTTGCCTTACCATTGAAGGTTTATTATTCAGCCTTTGCGATTATTGATTGTTCAACAGCCTATAGTGAGTTTCTGGTTTAGGTTTGCCAATCACTGCTGTTTAATACAGCTCTCCTTTACCGGATTATCACCGTTATGTGTTTGTTGTCTGTGTTCACCCCCTGTTTTTAATAGGATTATTAAAAGTTATATTTTATCTGTACCCTGCTAATCACCTATCAAAATGCATCCAAAAATGCATGCGTTTTGGATGCATATTTTTGACAAACGCAGTCTTTACAGTTAAGAGGGTGCGTTCTTTTCTGCACTGTTATGAATGCAATGTGCGCACATACCCTTAAACTGTTTCTAAAGTGCTTATACATCTGAGAGAGCTATCACTCAATAGAGAAATCAGTGGCCAGACTCCACTGGCAGCAGCTTATCTCTCCTAAGAACAAAAGGATTGGGCATTGGAACTCAAACTGTCCAGCCTTTCCCTCATTTCTCCTCATCATCTGTTAAGTCGGAGAATTGGTAAGTCTGGTGGATACTTCTGGGTCTACTACGTCTGGGTGTCCACCTCCAGAAAGCTTATACACCCGAAAATGGTGCAGGACAGAGCACACTGTGACTCCGTCTGCACCTTTATAGTCAGTGGCCCTGCCGGTGCATACGTCCAAATCCCGTTTTGCGGGGTTCGGATGGAAGCTCCGACTGGACCACTGATCGAAGATCAGAACTCAATGTAAAAGGGGACTTAGATTTTATCTTTGTTTTAAGCCAGACTGAGTGCAGAAATATTCTGACACAAAGCACTATATACATCCAGACAGTGTGAAACCAATTTCAGAAGTTTTTGAGCATTTATTTTGGCAGTTTTCTTCAGGAAAAGAACTACATTCTGGAAACATGGCACTTGTTCCGCATGGGATGATTGAGTAGGCAAAATATTTAGGCTACTGTTTTAGGTTTAGTTATTGCTTTAAACAATTACAGTAAAACATTTATTTTAGTTTAGTCTATGAAAATAATAATCATGTAGTTATATTTACTTAGAATTTCTTAAAAGGATATACTGAAGTTTCACCTAGATCCCTTATCCTTGTGATAACAGCTAATTTTCCAATCGCTGGGGATCCCATCACTATTGCCCCCAGCGATCGCAAGCAACAGGGCCCTTCAACCATGTCTGAATGGAGGGGTGGTTGATCATGCACACACTTGCTCCATACACTCTTAATAGTAGCGCCGAGTTTGCCAAGTGCTATATTTGTCTGGTCTTTGGCACTCCTTTTAGGCCTTTTTCACACGTCAGTGAAAAACACACACAGTTTTCACTGGGGTGTTGAAGATACACATAGCCCTCCTTGTGCTGTGTTTTTGGCACATACAGTGCTGGCCAAAAGTATTGGCACCCCTGCAATTCTGTCAGATAATACTCAGTTTCTTCTTGGAAATGATTGCAATCACAAATTCTTTGGTATTATTATCTTCATTTAATTTGTCTTCAATGAAAAAAAAAATTGTCATGAAGCCAAATTGGATATAATTCCCCACAAACATAAAAAGGGGGTGGACAAAAGTATTGGCACTGTTTGAAAAATCATGTGATGCTTCTGTAATTTGTGTAATTAACAGCACCTGTAACTTACCTGTGGCACCTAACAGGTGTTGGCAATAACTAAATCACACTTGCAGCCAGTTGACATGGATTAAAGTTGACTCAACCTCTGTCCTGTGTCCTTGTGTGTACCACATTGAGCAGGGAGAAAAGAAAAAAGACCAAAGAACTGTCTGAGGACTTGAGAATCCAAATTGTGAGGAAGCATGAGCAATCTCAAGGCTACAAGTCCATCTCCAAAGACCTGAAAGTTCCTGTGTCTATGGTGCACAATGTCATCAAGAAGTTTAAAGCCCATGGCACTGTGGCTAACCTCCCTAGATGTGGAAGGAAAAGAAAAATTGATGAGAGATTTCAACGCAAGATTGTGCAGATGGTGGATAAAGAACCTCGACTAACATCCAAACAAGTTCAAGCTGCCCTGCAGTCCGAGGGTACAACAGTGGCAACCCGTACTATCCGTCGGCATCTGAATGAAAAAGGGACTGTATGGTAGGATACCCAGGAAGACCCCACATCTTACCCCGAGACATAAAAAAGCCAGGCTGGAGTTTGGCAAAACTTACCTGAGAAAGCCTAAAACGTTTTGGAAGAATGTTCTCTGGTCAGATGAGACAAAAGTAGAGCTTTTTGGGAAAAGGCATCAACATAGAGTTTACAGGAAAAAAAAGAGGCATTCAAAGAAAAGAACACGGTCCCTACAGTCAAACATGGCGGAGGTCCCCTGATGTTTTGGGGTTGCTTTGCTGCCTCTGGCACTGGACTGCTTGACCGTGTGCATGGTATTATGAAGTCTGAAGACTACCAACAAATTTTTCAGCATAATGTAGGGCCCAGTGTGAGAAAGCTAGGTCTTCCTCAGAGGTCATGGGTCTTCCAGCTGGACAATGACCCAAAACACACTTCAAAAAGCACTAGAAAATGGTTTGAGAGAAAGCACTGGAGACTACTAAAGTGGCCAGCAATGAGTCCAGACCTGAATCCCATAGAACACCTGTGGAGAGATCTCAAAATGGCAGTTTGGAGAAGGCACCCTTCAAATGTCAGGGACCTGGAGCAGTTTGCCAAAGAAGAATGGTCTAAAATTCCAGCAGAGCATTGTAAGAAACTCATTGATGGTTACTGGAAGCGGTTGTTCGCAGTTATTTTGGCTAAAGGTTGTACAACCAAGTATTAGGCTAACGGTGCCAATACTTTTGTCTGGCCCATTTTTGGAGTTTTGTGTGAAATGATCAATGATTTGATTTTTGTTTCATTCTCTTTTGTGTTTTTTCATTGCAAGCAAAATAAATGAAGATAATAATAACAAATAATTTGTGATTGCAATCATTTTCAAGAAGAAACTGAGTATTATCTGACAGAATTGCAGGGGTGCCAATACTTTTGGCCAGCACTGTATGTGTTCTCTGTGTGCTATCCGTGATAGTACACAGAGAACAGAAAGTTTATACTCACCTGTCCTTGTCACTGTGGTCCGTGTGACATCAGAGGTGCCAGAAAAAAACGGACTTGTCTCAATGTGGGACACACGTGTGCGCCGCACGGACACATGATCCCTGAGAAATCACTGATGTGTGCGCAGACCCATTATTTTAATAGGTCTGAGTATGTCCGTTATTCCGGTATGTATAAAAACGGTGATATAAGTACTGGAATCATTGACGTTTGAAGGGGGCCTTAGAAAGTATTGAATTGCAGTGCACATGATCAGCCTCCACACCATTTAGCTGGGGCTCTTCAGAGTTCTCAGGATCACTCACAAAGATAGTGGTCGGACCTCCATTGATATGAAAGTTAGTCACTATCCCGTAGATAACTTTAAAACATTAAAATGCCCCTTAAATAGCCAGGATTGAAATGCAGAAGATACAGAAGTAATTGACAGGTCAATGACATCAATGAATATCAAGCATTCTGATCAGATCAAAGGCTGATTCCAACATTGTTTTTTCCCCTTCACTTTAATTAGACATTTGTCACCAATTAGTACATTCTTGCAGACAACAAATAATTCTGTTCTAACAATTTCTTATTTCCTGCATCTGGTAGAGCTGTACTTTTTTTTGTTTAAGGCAATGACTCTCAGAACATGGGACATTTTACAGATGTTAAATTTCAATGCTTAATGATAGAGATGAGAGAATCAATTTGCAGGACCCTGGTCCAGTGTCAACATCAATAATACGAGACTGCTGGATAGAAGACATAAAACCACCTCCTACCCTCCTAACTGCTTCTTCTGATTAGCACAACATCATGTGTATATCAATCTGCATATACATATATATGCACCAGGCCTACAAATCATATAAGGTAATGAAATTCCAGGAGGTAGGAGGTGGTTAGCATGGCTTCTGTTCTGTGGCCATGGACTACTGATTAGGTCGCTGGACTAGTTCATCTTTACTCAATACACCTATGTACAAGAAAACACCTTAACCAAGGGCAATGCATGTGAAAAATAGTATCCATCGTGACTAAATATACAGCCCTCTTAAAATATTTTTAGAAATAAGTGACGTTTTTAATTATAAAAATCAATATTGCTTATTATGTTAAAGAGAAAAAGCTTAACTGTAATAAAGATAATAATATTAATAATAATATTTGACTCTAAACCACTAATAATTACCCATGTTTGTGTGCTTCATTACCAGCATCTGCATGTAACAGCAGTAAGCGTAGTTTGCTCCAATCGCTACAGTTTAACCATTTAAATCCCACTCTTTATCATTGATAAATACCAGTGTCAATCAAGGTGGAGCATCATGGATAGAGATGAGCAAACCTGAGGTTAGATGTTCGAGGTTTGGATTTGGAAACCGACTTCCATAAAAACAAAGCTTGGGTTTGAAGTTCGAGTGAGTTATTAGAGCAAACCACTCAAGCGAGCAGCACTGTGCTTGGGTATGAGTGATGCTCAGCCTGTGCGAACCGCTTGCAGTGAATGAACGGCTCACACTTGGGGTAAAATCAGAGTGATCAGATGTAGTGTCACACACACAAAAAAAAAAAAAAACCTGACCCCAGAAGTGTTTTGCTTATGGCTGGCAGCATGTGGGTGGAGCCACAAAATGCCCAATTACTGACTTCCATTGAGATTCGGATCAAGTCGGGGTCGAAAATCAAACTTTTTTAAGGTTCAAATGTACCTGGAGAACTGAACTACCAAAGGTTCACTCATCTCTAATCATAGAAGCAAAGACCTGCTAAAGACCTCCATGGCTACCATCTTTGTCCTCCTTTGAAGCCCAATCTGTGGTTGAGCTTGATAGGATAAAGTAATTTGGTCAATAGAAGCAGTCCCAAGGTTATAAAATACATTGTTTCTGTAAGTTTGTTTGTAACCCAAATTTGTACTTAAGTCGGAACAGGGCCATCAAAAAGAAAACTAATTGTAACCTCATCTACGGTCTCTTTGTTGCTAGTTAGAACTTTCAGTTGTGTCCAGACATCAGAGGTCAAGGTTTGGCACATGTCTTGACATCATGAGTGAAGTTTGGACGCATCCGGAAGTCCTGATCTGTAGTGAAAAGGCTGGAGTTGCAACGCACGAGAGCTGAAGGATGAAGACTAGACGGCATGCAACAGGGCAGCTGGAGAGGTGGCAACGTTCATACTTTGAGTATTTGGTGAGTTTTTTACCTCTGTATATGAAACCAAAAACCAGGAGTGGTAAAAACACGTAAAAATTAGCATTATACTTTTCCTCTGATTTTTCCACTCCTGGTGTTGGCTTACAAATACTATATGAAAAACTCACCAAACACTATTGCCTAATAGTTTTTGGTTTTTTTTTTTAACACCTTACATTCCTAAGTAGGGGATGTTCATAAGTTGGATGATCATAAGTCAGGGACTGACAGTATACTGCTAGTTGTTTTGCAGTATATGGAGTAAAGCGGGCTGAATGAATTATCGTCGGGGTCACGGTGTTTGTGACGCACATCTGGCGTCATTAATGATATTGCAGCGTGTGACACTTATGAGCGACCTTAAACGATTGCAAAAGCGGTCAAAATCGTTTGCCGCGGAGAGGTCGTCCGGAAACAAAAAATCGTTTTCTGCTTATTAGCGATGTTGTTCATTGTTCCTGCGACACCACACATGTGTGTGACACCGCAGGAGCGACGAATATCTCCTTACCTGCCTCCACCAGCAATGCGGAAGGAAGGAGGTGGGCGGGATGTTACGTCCTGCTCATCTCCGCCCCTCCGCTTCTATTGGACGCCTGCCGTGTGACGTCGCTGTGACGTCGCACAAACCGCCCCTTTAGAAAGGAGGCGGATCGCCGGCCAGAGCGACGTCGCAGGGCAGGTAAGTCCGTGTGACGGGGGTAAGCGAGGTTGTGCGAAACGGGCAGCGATTTGCCTGTGTCGCACAACCGACGGGGGCGGGTGCGATCACTTGCGATCTCGCTAGCGAGATCGCAGCGTGTAAAGCCCGCTTAAGTGATTACAGGTTCAAGTTCCCTAAGGAGACTATTAAAATAAAAAATTAAGAAGGGGTGGAAAAAAATAAAAAAATAATCCAAATTCCTCTCCTTTTCCCCAATAAAAGTACAGAAATTTTAAAAAAAAAGCGTTATAAATTTCTGAGGTTTTTTTTCATTACTTAAAAAAAGCTGTACAAGAATAGGACTGTAATAGTCATACTATGGGGAGATAAGGTATGCACACCAGTGACTATGTAAGGGGAATACATGAAATAGCAGAAACTGCTGTGTGAATACTGACTTGAAAAATCCAATAGCTAAATGTAAGAGTGTATATGTGAAAAATGGAATCTGCATTACTGCCATGAACATATGAATCAAGAGAAATTTAGCTACTGAATTGATCAATGCAATAGAGCCCCAACACTACGCCAAAGTATTTCTCTACGTTGGGGTCCCTAGCTTGTGTGTGTCCTCTCATGCAGTTAAAAAAAACTTACCGTGTATGGGAAGCTGAGACCCAGGCTATATATCCGTATCATGTGGATTGGCAATAGGTGTGGTTGGGGAGGGTTCACAAACGAAAAACTACTAACAAATAAGGAATAACATTTGGAACTCCATTCTATGTCTGAACTGGGTGCAAAAACCTAAAAAACATCACTATGGGGAGATAAGGTATGCACACCAGTGACTATGGAAGGGGAATACATGAAATAGCAGAAACTGCTGTGTGAATACTGACATGAAAAATCCAATAGCTATATGCAAGTGTGAATATGTGAAAAATGGAATCTGCATTACTGCCATGAACATATGAATCAAGAGAAATTTAGCTACTGAATTGATCAATGCATTGTTTCTGCTATTCCATGTATTCCCCTTACATAGTCACTGGTGTGCATACCTTATCTCCCCATAGTGATGTTTTTTTAGGTTTTTGCACCCAGTTCAGACTTAGAATGGAGTTCCAAATGTTATTCCTTATTTGTTAGTAGTTTTTCGTTTGCGAACCCTCCCCAACCACACCTATTGCCAATCCACATGATACGCATAAATAGCCTGGGTCTCAGCTTCCCATACACGGTAAGTTTTTTAACTGCATGAGAGGACACACACAAGCTAGGGACCCCAACGTAGAGAAATACTTTGGCGTAGTGTTGGGGCTCTATTGCATTGATCAATTCAGTAGCTAAATTTCTCTTGATTCATATGTTCATGGCAGTAATGCAGATTCCATTTTTCACATTTTCACTCTTACATATATATAGCTATTGGATTTTTCATGTCAGTATTCACACAGCAGTAGAGATGAGCGAACCGGTCCCGGTTCGGCTCGAGGCGGTTCGCCGAACGGGGGGTCTGGCTCGAGTTCGGCTCGTCGAACGTTCGACGAACCGAACTAGAACCAATAGGCTATAATGGGAGGCAATCACAAACACATAAAAATGCATTATAAATGTACACAAACAGTTAATAAACATTGCCATAACACTTACCGGTCCTCGCGATCCCTTCTGCACTCTGTCTCCTGCCGCTATTCCATCCGATGATCGCTGAATCCTCCCGGTGACCTGCACTGCCAGCAGAGAAGCAGGACCTATCGTGACGTCAAAATAGCCATGTGACCAGTCACGTGGCTATTATCTCATTGGCTACAGACTGGTCACATGACTATGACACGTCATGTAGGACCTGCGAGTGCATCTCTCCGGTACACGGTGCACATATGTGTATCGCCGTGTACCGGCGACATGCTCTAGCACACGGTCGACTCCCCGTTCCGTTAGGGACCGGCTGACACAGCCGGTCATTAACGGAGATCACCGTTGCCATAGCAACGCAGTTAGCGGTGACGTCACCGCTAACCGCGGCTCCGGGAGCACCGTTGCTATGGTAACGCGTCTGTCAGCGTTACCGCTGTTACCGCTAGCAGCCAGCAGTGATCACTCACGGAGTGAAGGCTGCACGCTGCTTCCCGATTGTAGTGAGCATTGTAGTTAGGATGGAGGTTCCCCAGCCCCAAGTGATGCCCCTCACTACAATCGTCACTACTACTACACTAGAAAGAAAGAAGACAGAAGAGCAGGATCGTGGAGGGCTGACAGGGGTAATAAAGATGGAGTCTCTAATGTGTCTGTGTATTTATTTCTATTAAAGTATTTTTTCTCTGTGTGGTGTCTTTTTTTAACCCTTTATTGGAGATTCTTAATGGCCGGGTCAAACGTGCCTGACATTAAGAATCTCTGGCTTAATACTGGCTGGTAAAACAAAGCCAGTATTAACTCATGATTACCCAACAAGCCACCCGGCTCCAGGGCTGTTGGAAGAGTTGGATACAGCGCCAGATGATGGCGCTTCTATGAGAGCGCCATTTTCTGGGACGGCTGCGGACTGAAATCCGCAGCAGAGGCGCCCACAAACCTCGGGCTAACCTGTGCTGCGGATTCCAATCCCCAGCTGCCTAGTTGTACCCGGCTGGACACAAAAATAGGGCGAAGCCCACGTCATTTGTTTTTTAATTATTTCATGAAATAAGTGAAATAATTAAAAAAAACGGGCTTCCCTATATTTTTGGTTCCCAGCCGGGTACAAATAGGCAACTGGGGGTTGGAGGCAGCCCGTGGCTGCCAGCTGTACCTGGCTAGCATACAAAAATATGGCGAAGCCCACGTCATTTTTTTGGTGGGCAAAAAACTTCTGCATGCAGTCCTGGATGGAGTATGCTGAGCCTTGTAGTTCTGCAGCTGCTGTCTGCTCTTCTCCATACAGACAGACAGCAGCTGCAGAACTACAAGGCTCAGCATACTCCATCCAGGACTGTATGCAGAAGTTTTTTGCCCCCTGAAAAAATTATGTGGCTTCGCCATATTTTTGTATGCTAGCCAGGTACAGCAGGCAGGTACGGCTGCCCCCAACCCCCAGTTGCCTATTTGTACCCGGCTGGGAACCAAAAATAAAGGGAAGCCCTTTTTTTATTATTTCATGAATTTCATGAAATAATTAGAAAACAAATGACGTAGGCTTTGCCCCATTTTTGTGTCCAGCCAGGTACAACTAGGCAGCTGGGGATTGGAATCCGCAGCACAGGTTGGCCTGAGCTTTCTGGGCCCCACTGCTGCGATTTGCAGTCTGCAGCCGCCTCAGAAAATGGCATTTTCATAGAAGCGCCATCTTCTGGCGCTGTATCCAACTCTTCCAGCACCTGCCTGCTATACCTGGCTAGCATACAAAAATATGGCGAAGCTCACGTCCTTTTTTTGTAGCTTTTTGGCAAAAAAAAAAAAAAATGCTTCCCTGGATTTTCCATTGCCAGTGAAGGTAACACCAAGCAGTGGGGGTTAGCAGCCAGTAGCTGCTTGGATTACCCTTAGCTAGCAATACAAAAAATGCAGTGGGAGCTAACATATATTTTTTTTAATTATTTATTTAAATAACTAAAAATAAAATGGGCTTCCCTGTATTTTGATTGCTGGACATCACAGTGCTGTAAAAATAAATCTTTAAAAAAATGACGTAGCGCTCCGCGGTATTTTTGATTCTCAGCGCAGATAAAGCAGACAGCTATGGGTTGCCACCCCCATCTGCCTGCCGTTACCTTGGTTGGCAATCAAAATACAGGGAAGCCCATTAATTTTTTCTATTTAAAAAATAGTTAAAAAAAAAAATTACGTTGGGTCCCCCCATTTTTGATAGCCAGCTAGGGTAAAGCAGACGGCTGTAGCCTGAAAACCACAGCTGGCAGCTTTACCGTGGTTGGGGATCCAATGTGGAGGTCCCCTCAGGCTCTTTTTTATAATTATTTTATAAATATTAATAATTACACAATAAAAGTAGGGGACCCCCCAAATTGGATCACCAGCCAAGGTAAAGCGGACAGCTGTGGTCTGGTATTCTCAGGGTGGGAAGGTCCATAGTTATTGGGCCTTCACAGCCTAAAAATAGCAGGCCGCAGGCACCCCAGACGTGGCGCATCCACTAGATGCGCCAATCCTGGCGCTTCACCCCAGCTCATCCCGTGCCCTGGTGCAGTGGCAAACGGGGTAATAAATCGGGTTGATACTAGCTGTAAAGTCACCTGAGATCAAGCCCAGCAGTTTGTGATGTCATGGCGTCTATTAGATACCCAACATCATAAACTGTCAGTACTAACAAAAACAAAAAATCGACAAAAGAAATTTATTTGAAAAAACAGTCCCCAAAACATTTCCTCTTTCACCAATTTATTGTAAGAAAAAAAATAAAGGGGTCCCACGACGACTCTGGACCGTCTAGAATATGGGGGGGAGACACTCAGGGAACGTATCCCCCATTTTCTAGGAGTGCGGACCCTTCATGTGAGGAGTGTGGGTGCAATGAATCTGCACTCACTCTCCCCGGGTCCACAGCAGCAGAGTCCATGTCGTAATGGTTGCTACCAAAGCTGCAATGCCCTGCTCATGAGGTAAGGGCATGCCTAATCAGGAGAACTACTGTAGAGGAAGCTCTGCTCACTGGTATATAGGTGCTCAGAGGTAATAATAGATAAAATTAGTGAGTAACCTCGGCACTCTATATCTCCCAGACTAAGTCAGTAAGTCACAATGGATAGTAATGCAAAATCACTCTTTATTGGTCCGTATTAAGAAAATTTTTTTTTCATAAGCATATATGTTTTTGTCCAAAACAAGTTACAAATGACGTTTCGGCCTGAGCCTTCGTCAGATTGGACTTATCTGCATGTAATCATGAAAAATGACAATAATCAGTATCACATAAGAGTGAGAGAACAATAACATAAACTCGAACAATGTAGAGGTACAATTGGGATGCAGCAAAAAAATTGCAACACAGCAAGAAATGAAACACATGATACAAATGTCATAATACAGTACAAGGACAATATAGTAATGACAAATATGGGGTCAGAGTAGACTTAGACAGCTCTGGTACGAAAGAGATGTCAATCATAAAGTAACATGTGCAGTAGGTGTAGAGCTACACTATGCATGGCAGAGCTAATGGGTAGACCGACCATAGAAAAAGTAGAGAAAAAGTGGAGAAAAAGTGGAGAATAAGTGGAACATAAGAGGAGAAAAAGTGGAGAAAAAGTGGAGAAAAAAGTGGAGAAAAAGTGGAGAAAAAGTGGAGAAAAAGTGGAGAAAAAGTGGAGATTAAGAGGAGAAAAAGTGGAGAAAAAAGTGGAGAAAAAAGTGGAGAAAAAGTGGAGCATAAGAGGAGAAAAAGTGGAGAAAAAGTGGAGAAAAAAGTGGAGAAAAAGTGGAGCATAAGAGGAGAAAAAGTGGAGATTAAGAGGAGAAAAAGTGGAGAAAAAGTGGAGAAAAAGTGGAGAAAAAGTGGAGCATAAGAGGAGAAAAAGTGGAGAAAAAAGTGAAGAAAAAGTGGAGAAAAAGTGGAGCATAAGAGGAGAAAAAGTGGAGAAAAAGTGGAGAAAAA
This sequence comes from Anomaloglossus baeobatrachus, assembly GCF_048569485.1. Classification (NCBI taxonomy): domain Eukaryota; kingdom Metazoa; phylum Chordata; class Amphibia; order Anura; family Aromobatidae; genus Anomaloglossus; species Anomaloglossus baeobatrachus. Next base: position 186,918,707 of record NC_134360.1, on the reverse strand, counting down.
GTGGAGAAAAAGTGGAGCATAAGAGGAGAAAAAGTGGAGAAAAAGTGGAGAAAAAGTGGAGAATAAGTGGAACATAAGAGGAGAAAAAGTGGAGAAAAAGTGGAGAAAAAGTGGAGAATAAGTGGAACATAAGAGGAGAAAAAGTGGAGAAAAAGTGGAGAAAAAAGTGGAGAAAAAGTGGAGAAAAAGTGGAGAAAAAGTGGAGAAAAAGTGGAGATTAAGAGGAGAAAAAGTGGAGAAAAAAGTGGAGAAAAAAGTGGAGAAAAAGTGGAGCATAAGAGGAGAAAAAGTGGAGAAAAAGTGGACAAAAAAGTGGAGAAAAAGTGGAGAAAAAGTGGAGAAAAAGTGGAGAAAAAGTGGAGAAAAAGTGGAGAAAAAGTGGAGATTAAGAGGAGAAAAAGTGGAGAAAAAAGTGGAGAAAAAAGTGGAGAAAAAGTGGAGCATAAGAGGAGAAAAAGTGGACAAAAAAGTGGAGAAAAAGTGGAGAAAAAGTGGAGAAAAAGTGGAGATTAAGAGGAGAAAAAGTGGAGAAAAAGTGGACAAAAAAGTGGAGAAAAAGTGGAGAAAAAGTGGAGAAAAAGTGGAGATTAAGAGGAGAAAAAGTGGAGAAAAAAGTGGAGAAAAAAGTGGAGAAAAAGTGGAGCATAAGAGGAGAAAAAGTGGAGAAAAAGTGGAGAAAAAGTGGAGAAAAAGTGGAGCATAAGAGGAGAAAAAGTGGAGAAAAAAGTGGAGAAAACGTGGAGAAAAAGTGGAGAAAAAGTGGAGAAAAAGTGGAGCATAAGAGGAGAAAAAGTGGAGAAAAAGTGGAGAAAAAGTGGAGCATAAGAGGAGAAAAAGTGGAAAAAAAAGTGGAGAAAAAGTGGAGAAAAAGTGGAGAAAAAGTGGAGCATAAGTGGAGAAAAAGTGGAGAAAAAGTGGAGAAAAAGTGGAGAAAAAGTGGAGCATAAGAGGAGAAAAAGTGGAGAAAAAAGTGGAGAGAACGTGGAGAAAAAGTGGAGAAAAAGTGGAGCATAAGAGGAGAAAAAGTGGAGAAAAAGTGGAGAAAAAGTGGAGCATAAGAGGAGAAAAAGTGGAGAAAAAAGTGGAGAAAAAGTGGAGAAAAAGTGGAGAAAAAGTGGAGCATAAGAGGAGAAAAAGTGGAGATTAAGAGGAGAAAAAGTGGAGAAAAAGTGGAGAAAAAGTGGAGAAAAAGTGGAGAAAAAGTGGAGAAAAAAATGGAGAAAAAGTGGAGAAAAAGTGGAGAGAAAGTGGAGAAAAAAATGGAGAAAAAGTGGAACACCCTTTGGTACCTTTCATGTGGCACTAAGGGGTGCTTAGCTTTGTATTTAGCCAAAAAAATGAAAAAAAAATGACATAGGGTTCCCCCTAGTTTTGTAGCCAGCTAGGGTAAAGCAGACGGCTGCAGCCTGCAGACCACAGCTGGCAACCTCACCTTGGCTGGTAATCCAAAACTGAGGGCACCCCACGCTGTTATTTTAAATTAAATAAATAATTAAAAAAAAAAACACGTAGGGGTCCCCCAAAATTGGATCACCAGCCAAGGTAAAGCAGACAGCTGGGGCCTGATATTCTCAGACTAGGGAGGTCCATGGTTATTGGAATCTCCCCAGCCTAAAAATAGCAGGCCGCAGCCGCCCCAGAAGTGGCGCATCCATTAGATGCGCCAATCCTGGTGCTTCGCCCCAGCTCATCCCGCGCCCTGGTGCGGTGGCAAACGGGGTAATATTTGGGGTTAATACCAGATGTGTAATGTCACCTGGCATCAAGCCCTGGGGTTGGTGAGGTCAGGCGTCTATCAGATACCCGACATCACCAACCCAGTCAGTAATAAAAAAAAATAGACGACAAACACATTTTTATTTGAAAAAACACTCCCCAAAACATTCCCTCTTTAACCAATTTATTAGATTGAAAAACAAATCCAGGTCTGGTGTAATCCAAGGGGTTGCCATGACGATCCACACTGTCCCAGTCAATGAAGAGCAGGATGTTCCCCATTGACTGGGAGAGCAGTGCAGTGACCTGAGCTAACATCAATGGGTCAGCCCAGGTCACTGCAGGGGGGTGACAAGTGCTGCTGTCAGCGAGGTACATTACCTGCGCTGATCTCCAGCACACTGACAGCCCCTGTCACTGAGGTCAATGACCGGCGCCTTCACAGCAAGTATCGCGAGAGGTCCGTGACGTCACCGCTAGTCAGTCTCGGGTCGGAAGCGATAGGTGATGTGACAAGCGGCGGCCATGGAGGACAGTGACAGCGCTGAGGTCGGGATGGCGGGACTTCATCACCGCAGGTAAGCCGAGCGAGCGAGCGAGCGAGCGAGCGGGCGGGCGGGGGGGGATGGGGGGGATGGGGGGGATGGGGGGGGATGGGGGGGGGATGTGTGTGTGTGTGTGTGTTTGTGTATGTATGTGTACATGCCGCGGGCAGGAGGGGGCGGAGCGAGCTGAGCGGGAAAGTGTGGGCTTCCTGCACGTAACTAAGATAAACATCGGGTTACTAACCAAAGCGCTTTGCTTGGATACCCGATGTTTATCTTGGTTACCAGCTTGTGGCAGGCTGCCAGCGATGGCTCCTGCACACTGTAGCTGTAAAAAGCCCTGCTTTTTGCTGCTAGAACCGTTCTCGAACGTATCTAGAACTATCGAGCTTTTGCAAAAAGCTCGAGTTCTAGTTCGATCTAGAACATGCCCCAAAATCACTCGAGCCGCGAACTGGAGAACCACGAACCACGAACCGCGCTCAACTCTACACAGCAGTTCCTGCTTTTCATATATTCCCCTTACATAGTCACTGGTGTGCATACCTTATCTCCCCATAGTGATTTTTTTTAGGTTTTTGCACCCAGTTCAGACTTAGAATGGTGTTCCAAACGTTATTCCTTATTTGTAATAGTCATACTGACCTGGAGAATAATGTTACCAGGCAATTTTGACTTTATAATGAATACCATAAAAACAAAATGGTAAAATTGCCGAATTTTCACTGCACTTGTATTTTTCATTGTTTTTTGTGTCAGTAAACAGTGTGGTAATATAATGATAACATTCAAAACTACAATCATCCTGCAAAAAAAAGACCTCCAATTCTTTTGTTGATGGAAAAACTAAAAGTTTCACTGTGGCTCTAGGGTCTCCGGACCCGGGGGGCGTGCAGCCACTCAAATGAAAAGGGGTATTTATAGGGGAGTTTATGTATAGTTCGTGACGCCACCTGTGGTGTACGGTAATTTGGGGAGTACCGCCGCTGCCGTTGGGAGTACCCAGGGTGATGAAGTGGGGCAGCAAGGTGTTGTAACCCTCCACGGGTAGGGGGGATGCCCCGGAACTCTGTGAGGGGTGCCGTGGGATGCAGGGGTCACTCTCACACTCACTCAGTTCATAAGCAGACACCGACAACCGGGTAAACCAAGTCTCTGGATACCGCTGCCGCTGAGGGGTGCTTGTCCTGGTCCCGTCCCCAATGGTGCTGCCTGGGGATCCATGACCTGCCTCCTGACACTTAGTTTGACTTCAACTTGATGGCCTGGTAGTATGGAACTAGCCGGGCCTCGCTCCCCACTATGGCTAAGTATGGGAGCTTGGTCTCAGAGCTCACACTTGGGATTTTCTGGACCATTTTGGATTGGAAAATCCTATCTCCCTCGTTGAGCTAGTGCCCAGATTTTGGAGCGGGTCGGAACAGATCATAAAGGTTCTGTTCTCCTCAGGTAAATTATCGGGTTGCCTAAAGCTATTCCCGACATAGGGACCGTGTACCCCGTCGTACCTTGGGTGCTAGACCGGTGATAGAGCTAGGCTACTGGCTGTCCTTCTCGACAGGTCCGAGCACCTTGCCACAATCCCCTGCGACTGGGGGTCTGACTCCTCTAGGCCCAGACCACCATCTGCAACCTAGACAGTTCCTTCAGGAGTCACCACTCCCAACTTACTCTGAGCTCCTCACAGCTCGAGGGCTACTTCCCAACTCCGCAACTACTACACTCCTTACCTCCCCTCCCTGACCCCCCAGGTGGGCGACTCTATTCCACTCAAGCCGTCCACTGATGTGTCTGGTGGGTGTGGTGCAGGGTGTATCTAGGATTTGATTTGCTGTTGAAAGCAACACCATTTAGTTAGGGACCCAGAACCAAGAGGGAGGCAGAATACTGCACGGAAGGGCAGCTTGTGCAGGACACTGTGACAACCTGATAGTCCAGGGGCATCACATATACTTTTTACATCAACTGTTTTTAAAAAAGTGAGCTTGGCTAAGAGCAGTCGTAAAATGTGCAAGTGTGTCATGCTAGGTATGGGGAAGTGCCAAGTGAATGGCGAAAGGGAAGTGAAACCCTGTTTCTAGGGAAGGTGGGGATGGTGACCCTTGACCAAATGTACCGCTGGTCCCTAGGGTCCCTCACCACATTATATAGGTTCCGCACTTATGCGCCAATCCTAGATATCCCTAGTGCTGGGCCCTAAATAGGGAATGGGTGGGATGAGCTCTTCGTCAACCCCACTAAACACTATAGAAAACACAAGGAGGACACACAGTGGGAAAAAGTATGAACTACTTATCCACAGATAACTCTGGCAAAAGTTCAGCAATGTTTCAGCAAAGATACCACAGATGAGTACAAGCCGCCTGCTTGCAACCAGAGCTTGAATAAACTGAATAATATCACCAGCACAAATCCAGGGAAGATGGGAGTATTTAAGCATATCGGGAACACTGATTATCAGCTGCTGGATGGAAAGAGGGCTTTGCTGAGTCCTAAAGGAGATTTGATGTAAACCCAGCAGGAAAGCTACCTAGTACAAAGAAAACTACCAGCAGGAACAATACAAAGTCAGGGAGCATTTTGCGCAGCCAGACCCTGTGACCTTCTACTGCCAGTAACCCCATGACTGACTGGTACCCTTGACACACCTGTGTGGGAGAATGCAAGCCATTTTGTATTCTATAGAAACCATCTTGTCTTATAACTGAATGATGTCATAGGGCTCAGCTAACACTGATGAGCAGGAAAGTTTCCCATTTCTACACACACCCCCGCAACTCTTATTGGTGCATGGTAATTTCTTTGTTTGAGATACTATATAACCTGGTCAAATGATGTAACAAAACAGGAAAACTCTCAGTACACCACAAATGTATGTGCTGTATTGATTTCTCCAAGCGCTTGTAACACAAATCTTATTAATTTGGAGTTCCAAGGGCATAGAAGGAGCGTATTTCGCTCACACCTGTGACACAGTGGTTTGGGAATATATCCGCACAAGAGAAATGTAAAACATGGAAAGCAAGTTGTAGCATATATATGGCTTATGTGCCATTTTGAAAAATTATTATTTTGGCTCTCCTGAAAATGAGGTCGGTACAACCTGGAAATATATTGAGAATAAATTGTAATTGATTGGTTCCTGGAATCATTTACCAGTAGTTCAGCATTTTATTCATATTTCCCTTTTTTTCTACTTATTTTGAAACATTTGGCACCAATTTTACCAACTCTGTGCCTAAAAGCATGTATGGCTTTGGTAGACTCAGAACATCCATGAATTCCACGGACAGCTAATTCATCTTCCAAAGTCACAGACAACTCCTACGTTAAGGGACGTTTCTACAATGAGACTACTCACAGCAGGATGAAGCAGTGGTGAACGGCTCAGGCCAAGAAAAACTAATGCACTAACAGGGTGCAGCAAAACCCCCAATAGATGGAGGTATCAAAGGTTCAAGAGGAGCAAATCACTCACACAACTCCAGAATATGGAGAGGGTGATTGCTGGATGGTAAAATTGCACACTAGTGGCTTTCATAGGGCTCCATTCACACTTACAGGCGCATAGTAACCCAGTCAGCAGCCTATTACACGCCCATTCTATTCGATCAGGCGGGCTGCCTGATACTAGTGTGAACCATATAGGGATGGAGTCTCCAATATGCAAGTCCAAATATTAAGGGGCCTGGCTGCACCCCGTATAAAATGTCATGGGCAGAAAAATAAATAAATACACAATATCTGAGGTATTAGTCGATATTATGGCCAAAATAACCGGAGCCTACAAATCACGTCACGGTTCCTCATACTTGTAGGTCCCTACATCAATCTATATAAATAGAAAAATAGCAAAATATCAAAAACTATGCTACACAATTTAGAATACAGCAGGATGAAGCAGTGGTGAACTGCTCAAGCCAAGGAAAACTAATGCACTAACGGGGTGCAGTGAAACCCCCAATAGATGAAAGTATCACAGGTGCAAGAGGAGTAAATCACTCACACAACTCCAGAATATGGAGGGGGTGATCACTGGATGGTAAAATTGCACACTAGTGGCTTGCATAGGGAGTCGTTCACATTTAAGGGGGCTTTACACACAACAACATCACTAACGAGATGTCATTGGGGTCACAAAATTTGTGACGCACATCTGGCTTTGTTAGTGACGTCGTTGCGTGTTACACGTACGAGCAACCGCTAACGATGCAAACTACTCACCAAATCGTTGATTGTTGACACGTCGTCAACTGAGGCAGCACACATCGCTACGTGTGACACTCCAGGAACGACGAACAACACCGTACCTGCGTCCTCCGGCAATGAGGTGGGCGTGACTTCCATGCGGCTGCTCTCTGCCCCTCTGCTTCTATTGGACGCCTGCCGTGTGACGTCGCTGTGATGCCGCACGAACCACCTCCTTAGAAAAGAGGCTGTTCACCGGCCACAGCAATGTCGCTAGGAAGGTAAGTAATGTGTGACGGGTCCTAGCGATATTGTGCGCCTCGGGCAGCGATTTGCCCGTGACGCACAAACGACGGGGGCGGGTGCTTTCACAAGCGACATCGCTAGTGATATCACTGCATGTAAAGCAGCCTTTACAGGCGCATAGTAACCCAGTCAGCAGCCTATTACATGCCCATACTATTCGATCAGGCGGGCTGCCTGGTACTAGTGTGCACCATATAGGGACGGGGTCTCCATTATGCAAGTCCAAACATTAAGGAGCCTGGCTGCACCCCGTATAAAATGTCATGTGCAGTAAAATAAATAAATATAGAATATCTGAGGTATTAGTCGATATTATGGCCAAAATAACGGTAGCGTACAATGAGACACCTTAAAAATATAATCGTGTGTGTGGGTGTGTGTGAACAGCAGAATGTATTGTTGCATATGATGCCTATATATATATATATTAATCTGCACTGATAGAATTAGCAAAAAAGAAAAGGTTTATGACCACTCATAACATTTCTCAAAATGTAACATAATTTGCAGCAAATTGCATAAGGAGATTAGTGCTGCAAAATAACGTAACTGACGTAAAATTACATTGCGCTAGCCATCAATATGTCCAGATTCAGGATGTCACATTAATCTGGTTTGCTGCTTGATTTGATTTTCCACCATATTTATATTTTAATATCCCTAGAACAAACATTCCGTTGTATATTGAAGTTACAATAACTGGACTTGGATCTCTCCAGCGCAGGAAAAAGATATATTAAGCTTGTCAATAATAGTTATTAAGGGTCGGTTGAAGAGAAAAGTAATAAACAAGAGTTCAAGGAAATGTCTTTTGTAGCCAGATGGAATTTAATGTTTGGTTCATTTTTAATATTTTCATACTTTAGAACAGGCAGTTTCTCGCCATAGTAGATTGATACCAGATTCAGTTAGTAATGTAAAATGTGGCTTTTAACATAATTTTGCAGTCTCAAAATCCCTGATTATATATTTTCAAGTCCAGTGTTTTACATTATTTTGACTTGATGTTTCCGTAAGAAACGGCGCTGACAGCAAATATTTCCACTATTCTACATTACCTCCCCGAGATTTTAATAATAAAAAGTTCCTTTACTTGTTTTTTCCCCTTATCTTTAATGTTTGAGAGCCTGCAGCAGAAATAGTTGTATTTTTCCGTAATGTATTCGTAACTTTATAGACTGCAATAGTGATGCGAATTTTACAGGGCAGGTTTTGCATTTTACATGCCGTTTTGCAGTTTTTGTATATGATTGTGTATTTTGCATTTATTAAGACTAGCTTTTTAGGCAAAAGTTGTAAAATCTAATTGGTTGGGAAAATTTAAAAAAAAATTTTGTTTGAAATTTCTGGGAAAAAAAGAGCCAATTATTTTTCTTTTCTGTGCTTAAAACTTTCCAAATATATGCATGGGTCCAGGTAAAATGTAGAAGCCTACTGTGCAGAGGATTGGCTAAATTAGTTTTTTTTGAGCTGGGAGGCTGTCCACAACTAGAGTTGAGCGCGGTTCGCGGTTCGAGGTTCTCCAGTTCGCGGCTTGAGTGATTTTGGGGGCTGTTCTAGATAGAACTAGAACTCGAGCTTTTTGCTAAAGCTCGATAGTTCTAGATACGTTCGAGAACGGTTCTAGCAGCAAAAAGCAGGGCTTTTTAAAGCTACAGTGTGCAGGAGCCATCGCTGGCAGCCTGCCACAAGCTGGTAACCAAGATAAACATCGGGTATCCAAGCAAGGCGCTTTGGTTAGTAACCCGATGTTTATCCTAGTTACGTGCAGGAAGCCCACACTTCCCCGCTCAGCTCGCTCCGCCCCCTCCTGCACGCGGCATGTACACATACATACACACACACACACACACACACATGTCCCCAGCCATGCAGTCCACGACACTGACATCCTCCTGGCACTCTGCACACATGTCCCGCTCGGCTTACCTGCGGTGATGAAGTCCCGACCTCAGCGCTGTCACTGTCCTCCATGGCCGCCGCTTGTCACATCACCTTCTCTCGCTTTCGACCCGAGACTGACTAGCGGTGACGTCACGGGCCTCTCGCGATACTTGGCTGTGAAGGCGGCGGTCATTGAACTCAGTGACAGGTGCTGTCAGTGTGCTGGAGATCAGCGCAGGTAATGTACCTCGCTGACAGCAGCACTTGTCATCCCCTGCAGTGACCTGGGCTGACCCATTGATGTTAGCTCAGGTCAATGCACTGCTCTCCCAGCCAATGGGGAACATCCTGCTCTTCATTGACTGGGACAGTGTGGATCGTCATGGCAACCCCTTGGATTACACCAGACCTGGATTTGTTTGTCTTTCTATTAAATTGGTTAAAAAGGGAATGTATTGGGGAGTATTTTTTCAAATAAAAATGTGTTTGTCGTCTATTTTTTTTTATTACTGACTGGGTTGGTGATGTTGGGTATCTGATAGACGCCTGACCTCACCAACCCCAGGGCGTGATGCCAGGTGACATTACACATGTGGTATTAACCCCATATATTACCCCATTTGCCACCGCACCAGGGCGCGGGATGAGCTGGGGCGAAGCACCAGGATTGGCACATCTAATGGATGCGCCACTTCTGGGGCGGCTGCGGCCTGCTATTTTTAGGCTGGGGAGAGTCCAATAACCATGGACCTCCCTAGTCTGAGAATATCAGACCCCAGCTGTCTGCTTTACCTTGGCTGGTGATCCAATCTTGGGGGGACCCCTACGTGTTTTTTTTTTTAAATTACTTATTTAATTTAAAATAACAGCGTGGGGTGCCTCGGTTTTGGATTACCAGCCAAGGTGAGGTTGCCAGCTGTGGTCTGCAGGCTGCAGCCGTCTGCTTTACCCTAGCTGGCTACAAAAATAAGGGGAACCCTACGTCATTTTTTTTTTCATTTTTTGGCTAAATACAAAGCTAAGCACCCCTTAGTGCCACATGAAAGGCACCAAAGGGTGCAAAATTACAAAATGCAGGAGAGTGGGACATTATGTGTCTTTCTGCCATTATAATGACAGAAAAGACTGATATGAAGTGCACAAGCACAAGAAAATCACCAGAGCGCTCTACGCTGTGAAAAGCAGTAGAAAATGGCGCTGGAGTGAACATGTGACCGCCTCATGTAGGATGAAGCTATGGATCCTGGGTAAATTTATGCATTTACCCTCCTTCAGTTTTTTTGCAGTACACAAAAAAAACCGAAGGCACACGGATGACAAACAGATGACATACGGACCGTCTACGGAACGCAAACGGATGCCACACGGATGCACCTGTGAAAAAAAATGGACTGTTTTTTGCAGACCGCAAAAATGGATCGGTCGTGTTAATGTAGCCTTATTCTGATCTGCCGTTTATAAACAGCAGGCAGAAATAAGTGAATAGCGCCCCCCCAGCGTCAGAAAATCTCCGGGGTTTCAGGGCTAGCTGAGACCCTGGAGATCATGATTCAGGACGGTTTTTCCGGTCCCCGCTCACGTGATCACAGGTATACACCGTACACCGATGATCACGTTACAGTAAATGACAGCGCCGGTAAAAAATTATTCATCTCCCATCTGGCATGAACAAACATGATAAATCTCCTCCCCGGTCCCCTCCGGTCCCCCGGTGTCGCCAAAGTGCCCCCCCTGATGCCCTCCCAGAAATCCAAGATGGCCGCCCGCACAGCAGCGCGCCGGCCGCATTCACCCTACTCCTCTGATTTCTGTCGCATGTGCCATGACACATGCAACAGAAAACTCCTCCCCAGGCCCTGCCAGGTCACCGCCTATAACCCCACCGGTGTTCCCCGGTGTCCCACGGTACCTGTGCAGCGTTGATCCCCCCCACGGCCCTCTCCTTCACAATAGACGCTGCCGCATGCACAGAGCGGCTGTCAGCTCAGCTTCCTATGTTCAGACACAGTGAGTGGTGGTTATACATCTGTAAGCTAAATGGGTGGCATGGTGGTTAGCACTGCAGTCTTGCAGCGCTGAGGTCCTGGGTTCAATTCTCACCAAGGACACCATCTGCAAGGAGTTTGTATGTTCTCCCCGTGTTTGCGTGGGTTTCCTCCGGCTACTATGGTTTCTTCCCACATGCTATGGAATTAATAACGCTATATAAATGAATAAATTATTATTATTACTGCAATGCCCTGCTCATGAGGTAAGGAACATAATTGATCAGGAGAGCTATATACTACATTTCCAAATGGAGGGATTTGCTTTTATAGTTTCCCTGCTGAATGACTACCAAACATGAGAGTCCATTATACGCCACAAGAAAACACATCTAAACAGGTGCCCCAGCTCATCAAGTGTTCCAACAGGAGTTTACCTGCAGTCAAGTTCAGGCAGCAATTTCAGCGTTCCAAATGCCTTTAAATGAATTTGAAGAAACTGCACTTCAGGATTGTAGTGAGGATGAGGTAAACTCCTATTGGAACACTTGATGAGCTGGGGCACCTCATCCTCACTACAATCCTGAAGTGCAGTTTCTTCAAATTCATTTAAAGGCACTTGGAACGCTGAAATTGCTGCTTATAATTTAAGCCTCTATTAAAAACCTTTTTGCTTATGGATTGAAAAAAACTCTCCAGGTATCTGAAAAATCATATTGCAGTGATAGTTTCAATTGGCATTAAATATCATATGCCTTGAAGCATCACTTAATATACTATACTAGATTTAATAATTGCTCTACTATCGGCCGGGGTACTGCAACCAGACACCTGGTATCTGTTTGCTGCACTATCAATTACTTATTCTTTATTTTTACTTTTATTTTTATTTCTACCATATGTGGTTTATTCTACTTTCTTTTTCCTTCTTCTATTGTGTGAATTGTTTTGAATAAATTTGTGTCTAAAACAAGGATAGCAATAAAAAGTATAAAATATTAATAAAAAAACCTCTTATCAGCGCTGGTTTATTGGGGATTTTTTATTTTAAAAAATCTCAATTAAAATTCATTTCTGATTCCAGGCAAATTAAAGGGGATTTTTTGCCTACAAACCTAGCTGCAGATTTAATGGTTATTGGGGTCAAGCGCTAACAATTGTCTGTAGACTACTTGGTATATCCATCCAGGACTGTATGCAGAAGTTTTTTGCCCACCAAAAAAATGACGTGGGCTTCGCCATATTTTTGTATACTAGCCAGGTACAGCAGGCAGCCACGGGCTGCCTCCAACCCCCAGTTGCCTATTTGTACCCGGCTGGGAACCAAAAATATAGGGAAGCCCGTTTTTTTTAATTATTTCATCTCATGAAATAATTAAAAAACAAATGACGTGGGATTTGCCCCATTTTTGTGTCCAGCCAGGTACAGCTAGGCAGCTGGGGATTGGAATCCGCAGCACAGGTTAGCCCGAGGTTTCTGGGCGCCTCTGCTGCGAATTGCAGTCCGCAGCCGCAACAGAAAATGGCGCTCTCATAGAAGCGCCATCATCTGGCGCTGTATCCAACTCTTCCAACAGCCCTGGAGCCGGGTGGCTTGTTGGGTAATCATGAGTTAATACTGGCTTTGTTTTACTAGCCAGTATTAAGCCAGAGATTCTTAATGTCAGGCACGTTTGACCCGGCCATTAAGAATCTCCAATAAAGGGTTAAAAAAAAAACACCACACAGAGAAAAAATACTTTAATAGAAATAAATACACAGACACATTAGAGACTCCATCTTTATTACCCCCTGTCAGCCCTCCACGATCCATGGTCTTCTGTCTTTCTCGTTCAACAAATGCAGCTCTGCTCCATCACTGCTGCATGGGGGAAGACGCTGCTGCTCCCCGTGCAGCCTTCACTCCGTGAAGGCTGCACGGGAAGCAGCGTGCAGCCTTCACTCCGTGAGTGATCAGTGCTGCTGGCTGTCAGCGGTAACGCTGACAGACGCGTTACCATAGCAACGGTGCTCCCGGAGCTGCGGTTAGCGGTGACGTCACCGCTAACTGCGTTGCTATGGCAACGGTGATCTCCGTTAATGACCGGCTGGGTGAGCCGGTCCCTAACGGAATGGGGAGTCGACCGTGTGCCAGAGCATGTCGCCGGTACACGGCGATACACAAATGTGCACCGTGTACCGGAGAGATGCACTCGCAGGTCCTACATGACGCGTCATAGTCATGTGACCAGTCTGTAGCCAATGAGATAATAGCCACGTGACTGGTCACATGGCTATTTTGACGTCACGATAGGTCCTGCATCACTGCTGGCAGTGCTGGTCACCGGGAGGATTCAGCGATCATTGGATGGAATAGCGGCAGGAGACAGAGTGCAGAGGGATCGCGGGGACCGGTAAGTGTTATGGCAATGTTTATTAACTGTTTGTGTACATTTATCATGCATTTTTATGTGCTTGTGATTGCCTCCCATTATATCCTATAGGTTCGAGTTTGGTTCGTCGAACGTTCGACGAACCGAACTCGAGCCGAACCACGACCGGTTCGCTCATCTCTATCCACAACAGTGTACCACTCCCAAACTCGTGGCTTTGCCAAACTACAATTTAGCAATATGATAAATAAAAATCAACAGAAAAGCCTATTGCATGGTTATTGGTGGATAAGGCTATGTGCCCACGGTAGCTCGTACCTGCGGATATATCCACAGGTACGTCCGCAGGTTTCCAGCAGCAACTCCCCGGAATTCGCAGCTATACATAACTGCGGGATTCCAGCAAAATAGCTGTGGAAAATCTGCGGACATTCATGTGACTTACCTGCGGAAGTCCCGGCCTCTATCTCCATAGTGGAGGGCCGGGATTTCCGCAGGTATATCTGCCGGAATAATTGACATGCAGTTACGCGCGGCTTCGAGACATCCACAGCATATTCCACAGCTGCACATACTGCAGCATGGACACATACACTCCCCATGTCCCATAGGATAACATAGGGAGTGTCTGTTCTTGCATAAACCTGCGTATTTATCTGAAAAATCCAGAAAATCCGCAGATTTTCCGCAGATAAATCCGCAGGTATTTTCTCCCATTGGCACATAGCCTTAGGGTTTAATCATGCATAATATCAAAGGAAATCAACATGCAACCAATTGGAACTAGGGACAATTGGTGTAACATGAGAGAGAAGAAAGAAGAAAAAATGTGATGAATCCCCCACTTGACCAAACAGCGAAGTTCTTTATTAATAAGGTGCAGGTGAAGGTATGTTACACAGACAAACATTAAGAGGATGCACATTCCAGCATAAAGAAATGTAAATGGCTAATGCATTATATTTAAGCTAATGAGACACAACTAACCAAAGTACAAAAACCTCATAGAGGAGTTAAAGGATGGTAGACAAAGCTCACTGTGGAATAAAAACAGGTATCAACAAGAATGAACCCTGGGCTCACCTATGCAAGGTCCAGGGGGTGGGTGGCTCGTGTAAGAATGGTGACCACCCCAACGTACGTTTCGGCGCTGAAAGCCTTCAACAGAAGGTGGCATCAAGGAGTGAGGGGGACGTTTAAAAATAAATAACTTCACTGTTTGGTCAATTGGGAATTAGCAACATGATAGACAAAGAGTAGAAAACAGTCTGTAAATTAACCCTCAGAATTCTCTAAACCAATATAAAGGGCTCATGCAGATGTCCGTGCAACTCAGTCTGAAGTTGGATCACAATGCATGGACTGACTCTGGCTCTCCAGACTCGAGCATCACAGCTTCAAAGAAATATATGATGCTGTCATGCTCCAGTCTCCAAGATTTGGCTGATTTGCATGGACGTCTACTCAGCATGAGTCCTAAAGAGCTAGAATATGTGGAGAAATTTCAATACAAATGGCCTGATTCATTAGGAGTATGGGTTGCTGGAGTACAATAAGCCTAATTCATGAAGAGATGCATGCTACTTAACAAGTTAGGCTTTTTTGGGGGGCGTGTCCATCTACCAGACATGTACTACAGTCAGGGACTGAACTACAATGCTGGTAAAAGTTACGCCCCTAAAGTTGCATAAATGTTAATGAATTAGACATTGCAGGATTACTCATGCTCTGTCTCACCCATGCTCTGCCCATTTTAGGGACATTGGCAGGGAACAGGGTGAAAACACCTAATGTTGCAAAATGTTTGCACTGTTTCTAGGTAATGCAGTTACATTGCACAAATTAAGGTGTTTGAAGACAGTAAATACTTTAAGAAATCATTTCCAAAGTGTATTTGAAACAATTTTCATTACACAGTAATTACACTTTATTTATACAAGTCTGTAAAATTTATTAAAATCAGCATTTTATACGTTACTCAATATAAAGTCTGCTGGAGCACAATGCACCTACTTTATCAATATGTTAAGTAGCAAATTTGTGACATTATTTTATGCTAGTTTTTGGAGTAAACTGGAGTACTGTATTTTCAGGATTATAACATGCACTTTTTTTCCCCCAAATCTGGGGGGAAAATGGGGGTGCATTTTATAATCCAGATATGGATTATCGGGGCAGTGGTGGTGGAGCAGGATCACAAGAGGCAGGGTCAGTGATACTGAGGGCTCAGAGGATGGGGTTTCACTGCAGTAGAGTGGCTCAGGAGGGTCGGCGATACTGCGGGCCCGGGGGTGTTGAGGCTGTGGGTGCCATTGATCTGCTGGCGGGTTATGGGCTCCATTGAACTGCCAGGGGTACACGATGGACTTCATGAAAATTGCCACGGAGGTCAATCTGTGCCCATGCCACCTCCGCAACCATTTTGTTGAAGTCCATCAAGTCAACCAACGGCAGTTCAATGGCGTTTGAAGTTCAATGGAGCCCGTAGCCCACTGGCAGATCAATGGAGCCCACAATGTGCCAGTAGATCAATAGCGCCCACCACCGTGATACCCACAAGCCCGCAGTATCGACGATCCTCCATCCACTGAGCCTCCTGAGCCGCAACACCCAATCCTCCAAGCCCGCTGCATTCCAGACTCTGCCTCTTGTGACCCTCCTGAGATACTCCACCAGCACTGCTCCCCCTGGTAGATATTATAAGACACACTTTGGATTATAAAATGGACCCTGATTTTAACATTAAAAGTTATTTTTTTCTATTTTCCTCCTGTAAATTTGGGGTGTATTTTATAATCCAGTGCATCTTTTTATGAAAAATATGGTAATTTGTTATATGCAGATTATAAGGCTCTTTACCGAAAAGTAATATCCACTTTTTTTATGCCAGGTGCCATGTGCATTGAAAATGGTAAAAAAGTCACAAACTTTTCTACAAATAAATTGTGCATCAATCTGTGTGGCTTTTTGATGCTAGGAAATTTGCATAGAGGGAATATTAATTTTACCACTAATCCTTTAGAATAACTGTTCATGGAAGGTTTTTTTGCATTATGTTTAGCATATACATTATTAAAGGGAATCTGTCAGCTGCTTTTTGCTAGGTATAATCCACAAAATTATCAAGAATGTGAATAATGGACCGAACAAATCTAGTCAGTGCCGGATTTTCTTTGATTTTGGTCTTTGCTATGTAAGCAGAAGACAACATGCTGCAAAGGTTAACACAGAATTCAGGGATGTCTGTCTTGTCAAAGTCCGATCTGTTGGTTATTTGCTATATTTGTTTAACCACACTACAAAGTTATGAGCATGGCAGTCCGGCACGGCCCCTCCCCTGATTGACACCTCATTGTCTATGTACAGTCTTTATTGAGGGCCTGATGAGGGCGGAACAGCTCTCTCAGCTCTGCTAGATGGCGAAATCTAAAAATTTTGATGGTGTCAGAACGGCTGCAACCAGTAATTGTCACAATGACTCTGGGATAGCAGGGAACCGGTGCCTCTAAGCGGTCTCTATTCTGAGGAATACTCCTTATGGTGGGGATGCCTGAGTCTCAATGCTGGCCGTGCTCCTGAGCAGTCCTGATCTAATTCCCCTTACTCCACCCCCAGGAAGGGACGGAACAGGAGTTTAATTAAAATCACAGATGTAGATAGACAAGGGAAATCCAAAACTCTGCCACACAGCATGCACACACAGGAAAGACAATAAGAGACACAGGAGGAAATACAAGAGTTGGAAGAAAGCTACAAAGCAACAGAGGTAAACTTCCACAACTGCAACAAGCGATGAGTACATTTTCACCAGACAATCTGGGACACCACACCTCACAGACCAACATATAAAAGATAGCTGGCATGGGTAGAAGAGTTCACCCAGCTTAAATAGAAGGAGAATAGATGTGATTAGGTTCCCCACCACACGTGATTAAAGGAACTTAAGAAGTAGACTAACAAAGATTAACTGTTGCTTCCCAGGCTATGAATCAGTACACCGCAGGTCGATGCCCGAGTCTGCCAGTATTGATCCCAGACACCAAGGAAACCATGGAGCGGAGTGTCAGAATCTGCAATGGGAAGAGAGCCCGATACCGCTATGAAAGTGAATATGCGAGCCCGCATCATAGTCAGGGACACAACATATGATGTAAATTCTCTAGTAATTAAGATGGCTGTATATAAAAGATATATCAATGAAACTGCTGTATTACATACAGATGTTTATCACAAAGGTAAATACATCTCTCACATACATTTTACTATATCTTTTCATGGGACAACACTGAACATATGACATTTTGATGGAATATTAAGTAGTATGTGTCCAGCTAGTGTAACAGTGTAAATTTGGTGCCTTCTTAACAACTCAATACACAGCCAGTGTTATGGAAACCGCTGGCAACAAAAGTGAGTACACCCCTAAGTGAAAATGGCCAAATTGTGTCTAAAGTGTCAATATTTTGCGTGGCTACTAGTATTTTCAAGATATAAGTAAAACCCACGCACTCAAATGATGAAGAGAGGGAAAATGTATGCAAAGTGTTTTTATTGACAGACTGCAAAAATTTGAACCCTAACCAGAAGTGTGACGGCCAGGCCGGGCCAGGTAGTCACAGATAGGGAACGGTGTAATGCGGGGTCCTAACAGGTGACATCAGCGAAACACATAAAACCCTAGTCACCTCCCTCAGTGCTTGATGAACACACGAGGGGGGCGGAACCAGGCGGTTGGAAGACGCCCACCAAGGAGTCTCAGACAGCCTGAGGTGGGAAAGTTTAGTTCTGTTCGAGAGTTCAAGTCTAGAGGTCAAGTGGAGAGGTGCGTGGGCTGGAGCTGTGTGCAGCTCCAGCAGAGGAAGGACCCAAACTGAACCGGTGCCAGGGTAGGTGCCCTGGTACTGCTGGCTAGGAGGCAGATGGCGATCTCTGTCTGCAGGAGTCAGGAAGACGGCTCGGTGGAACCGAGGTGGACTGGGACAGGGTAGTGGCCCGCAGGTACCAACCCGGGGAACCGACTCGGAAACCGGAGCACAAAGGAGGGTACTCAGACCCTGAAGCTAGGTCCAGAAGCTACTGGGGGCTAGCTAATTAACTGATTTTGGCCAGGACTAGAGGTCCTGTCTCACCCAAAGTCCCGACTGAAGACAACAGCCCAACGAGGAGGATAAGCAGCCACCGCCACGGCTCAGAGATCCCACTTGCCAGCATCTGCAGGCAAAGGGCTCCTCAGGCAACCAAAAGCCGGGAGCGGACTCCTGAAGTTACAAGCGCAGGTAGTCCACCATCACAAACAGGTGCAGGAGAAAGACAGAGACCACCAACCGGGTGAGAGACCAGACTGCAGCCGGCTGCGGGCACCGACCACCATCACCTTGGTTTACTAGAGACTCGTGTGTTGTACTCACTATTAGTAATCAATGCCCTCTGGCCTCCCATCTCCCTGCACCACCAAACACCCCCAATGGGTCCCGGGGCCACCATCCCTGCCCACGGAGGGGTTAACAACTTGCTGCGCAACATCTCCCCCTGGTGCCCCGTAACTGTAGCGGTGGTGTCCACCTTCACCACATCCCGTGGGTGGCGTCACGAACTTAAGACGGCTCCGGCCGTACCGCCTACGTCCCCAAACCACAAACCCCTTTTTGATTGACGTGACCGCAGGACCCCCGGGTCCGGAGACCCTCGAGCCACCCACTGAAGGTTTGGATCCGAGCGGCTCGGCTGCTGAGCACGGGGTGGTACAGAAGCAACACCCGACGTTTCGATTTTGACACCTTTTTCAAGGCTGTTGCTCAATGGCAAAGATGCTAGGAATCATGGGTTACCTGGACAACCATCACAGAGAAACAAGATGAGGGTGTCACATATTGCAGCAAATGTCATCAAGAGAAAGGTGGGAGGCTGTGCTAGAGCAGAGGATGGCTGAAGGAGACGCCTGATGGGAGTCCTGGACATGCTGGAAGTGCTGGAACAGCAGTCACTGCTGTTCCAACACTTCCAGCACGTCCGCCTTGTTTCTCTGTGACAGTTGTCCAGGTGACCCGTGATTCCTAGCATCTTTGCAACCCTCATCTTGTTTCTCTGTGATGGTTGTCCAGGTGACCCGTGATTCCTGCCATCTTTTCCATTGAGCAACAGCCTTGAAAAAGGTGTCAAAACTGAAACGTCCGGTGTTGCTTCTGTTTAGAGTTCACATTTTTGTAGTATGTCAATAAAAAACACTTTGCATACATTTTCCCTCTCTTCATGATTTGAGTGCGTGACTTTTACTTATATTTTGTACTACTATTTACCCAGAGCACCTAGTCTATGACAGTCTGAGCCAGACTTTATCTTTTATACTAGTATTTTCAAGCACATCCTTAATTCTCGTGGGCATGGAGTAAACTAGATCCTCATAGGAGCCACTAGAAATCTCTTCCACTCCTTCATGCTCACATCACGGAACTGGTGGATATTAGAGACCTTGTGCTACTCAACCTTCTGTTTGTGGATGCTTCACAGATGCTAAAGAGGGTTTAGGACTGGAGACATGCTTGGCTAGTGTGCGACATATGGTATGAGAACTGATAGGGTGACCCTCCAGCCATTTAACCTCTGCACCAATGCTGGCAGCTCTGAAACATCTATTTTAAAAAGATTACTTCTGGATATGAGGCTAAAAAATGTACACTTAACTTCTTTGCTCAACCATAGCAAGGCCTGTTCTGAGTGGAACCTGTCTTGTAAAACCACTGTATGCTCTTGGCCACTGTGCTGCAGCTCAGCTTTAGACCCCTTTACACATCAGTGATTCTGGTACATATGTTGCAGTTTTTATACGTACCGGAATCACAGACATACACAGACCCATTAAAATCAATAGGTCTATGCACACATCAGTGATTTCTCACTGATGAGTCTCCGTGCGGCATACATGCGTGTCTGTGTGTTCAGCACGGAGATCCATCCATTTTTTCTGACATCACTGATGTCCCACGGACCACACAATGTGTGGTCCATGAAACACGTATCAGAAAAATCATGTACATTTAAAATAAACAGCTTTTTAAACTCACCTACTACAGTTTCTGCTTCCAGGCTGCCTAATTATGCTCATACATATGCACTGCACAGACAACCCGGAAGCAGCAGCAGTGGTAAGACAGCGGCGACCACACACAACAACGTGGGAGACTTCAGCACCATGGAGAGCAGGAGCATGGACAGGTAAGTATATGTGCCTGATCTCCGTGTATTATCACACGTGTGCCAAAATCACATGGAGGGACATACACAAATTTATCACGTCACTGAAAAACATGTGCGTTTTTCACGGATGTGTCAAGGGGGCCTTAGAGTGTTTGCAATGTTCTTATCGCCTAGGCCATATTTATGTAATTCAATAGTTCTTTTTTTCAGATCCTCAGAGAATTCTTGGCCATGAGGAGCCTTGTTGAACTTACAGGGACCAGTATGAGAGAGTGTGTGAGCGATAACACCAAATGTAACAGTCCTGCTCTCCATTCACATCTGAGACTTTGTAACATAAATGAATCACATGAGACAGGACATTAGGGAGGGAAAATGGCTAATTAGGCACACCAAATTTACACTGTTATACATTCTGGACACTGACTACTTTACATTGTATTACATTGTCATATCTTCAGTATTGTCCCAAGTCTTGACTGTTTTGTCAGTTTCTCTTTTTACTCATAGTTTGTTTGCAATGTAATATATACATTCATTCTTTTTGTATTACACTGATGAGCAAAAGGGTAACAATATTTTGAACTTTTGATTTTCAAGTTCCATGTTTCATTATTCATCACAGCTTTAAAAGTGAGATTACCTTAATTTTATAGACAATTATCTTGACTATTTCACACATAAATTTGACTTGCAACTATTTAGTATATGATTAGTTATTCAGATTCTTGTCATGTCTCTGCATTGTTACTCTTTTGCTCCTCGTAGTGTAAAAATATTTTTCTTCCTGTACACTAAAAATTACAACCTGTTCTCACATCCCTAATAGTTCAGTGTCTTATTAGGTTGATTGCCCAGTAAAAGGACACTGGTTTGAATCGAGGAGCAGCCATGAGCAGCTAGCTCATCGATAACAGTCTTGCCAAACTTCATCAAGTGAGTGCCGTGACAATTGGAAGAATATGAAATAAAGTCTGTCCATCAAATCAAAAGCCAAGAGGTTGACGTCCAGGCAAAATATTGGAGCCAATAAGTTGGCTCTTCACAAAGTCTATCAGTTTCTGTGCGACAAACACAGAAGTGGACATTGCTCGTAAGCTTTGTAATAGTGAGATCACAGATATCCATGCAGGCATTGTGCCAAACCCGTTACACAAGTCTGGAATGGAGTCCTGAAAAAAGGAGAAGAAATAGCAACAAAAAGAACCAAAGGAGAATTAAATGGCTAAAGATACAAAATATTTTATTCACAAAATTCATATAATGAAGATTATTTAAGAAAAAAACACACATTAAAAACAAGTTACTGGATGTTACAAAAAATGGGGGGAAGGGAGGAAAAAATCACAAAAGTGTTAAATAAAGGGAGATCCAGGAAGAGTGCAAACATGCATAACACAATAGGGGGTTGTAAAATACAAGGAGTTATTGCACATGGTAAGCCACAGTATTGCTGATTATCCCGGCCACAATAACACAAATTATTCGCAATAAAAGCCCCCAAAGCAAAATAGAAGGTCACCCATGGATAGAGTAGCCCCCACAGTATGTCTCTGACTGCCAAGAAAGACTTCCAACCCTCGACTTCAATATCATCATAAGATGCGTCAGCTCGAGTTTGCAAAAAAGTATGAAAAGTGAAGATTGGAAACGGGTGATTTGGCGCTATGAGATTAAAGTCAATAGACTAGACTGGTGCAAATGGGCCTGGAAGAAAAAAGTTAAAAAGGTTCAATAGACTAGGTTCTAATGGGTGCAATTGGGTCTAGATGCAAATGGGTCTGGAAGAAACAAGGGAAAAAGGTGCCAATGGATCGAGAAATAGAAGGAAGTGCCAAGGTTGGTGGATGAAGCCTGATAATATAGGGTTGTCTCACAGCCAAAAACATTGCATACTTGAGCAGAATTGATGGTGGTTTCAATGATATGAGTATCGTACAAGATGAGTTACCACATACAGTCGAGTACCATGGGTAGGAAAAGGAAGATATAGTGTTCCAGCAGGAGAATGGCCCAAAGCATATGTCAAGATTGGCAAAGAATTGATTCCACAATAATGAAATAGAGGAGGTACATTAAACCCTACAGCCCCCGGACCTCAACCTCATTGAATACTTGGGGGTAGAGTTCAAGAAAAAGCTGTATACATATCCAAAAGTGTCATCCAGTATGAACCAATATTGGAAACGCGTAGAAGAGACCTGGGATCAGATTATGGTTGAGACATATTTGAATCTGATCAAGAGCATACCCAGAAGGATTCAGGCAGTGTTGAAAGCCAAAAGTGGATTTATAAAATACTAACATAAAAATTTAAATTTAGACTTTTAGGAGCTAAACAATAACAATGTAGTGAGATGACAAGAATCTGCTTAACTAATCAAGTGCTAAATAGTTCAAAGTCAAATTTATGTGATAGCCAAGATGATTATCCTTAAAATGAAGGTAGTCTTACATTTGAAGCTTTAGTAGATGGTGAGACTTGGCACCAGAAAGTCAAAAGTTCAAAATACTGTTACCCTTTTGCTTGTCAGTATATTTGTCAATACTATCTTTTACCCATTTAGTATATATATATATATATATATATATATATATATATATATATATATATATATATATATATATGTATATATATATATATACTGTATATGTCTACTGTATATATGTATGAATATACTGTATATATGTATACAGAGCTTATAGTTGTTATTATTATGATTACTTTTATAGTTTGTTATTACAATTTTATATCTTTTATATAAAGCCATCTTAATCATTAGAAAATGCTTCACTGACCACATATATTATTCCCATATCTGATGCTTTTCTCATGAACTTTCTTTGGTATATTGCTCACCAACAGTTTTAATGTAGGGTTTTATATTCGTATATATCAATAAAATTACATTTATAAAAATACAGACATTGTCAAACTTCACACAGGAGTAAATACAAAGTTGAAAATATTCATGTAAAAAAAAAACACGAGATCATTTTCCAAGTATATAATGTATTTGTTCAT
The DNA here is from genome assembly GCF_048569485.1 of Anomaloglossus baeobatrachus. NCBI lineage: Eukaryota > Metazoa > Chordata > Amphibia > Anura > Aromobatidae > Anomaloglossus > Anomaloglossus baeobatrachus. The sequence continues at coordinate 186,895,492 of NC_134360.1, read as the reverse complement.
TAGACTGATTAGATCTAATTGTGATGCAGGTTTAATGTGTCTTTATAGTTTTACAGTTTTTGAAACATTTCTTTGTAAATTAAAAAAAAATCATATTTTTATCTTCTATACCCAGTGATAAGAACATACAATTACTAAATAGCTCGAAAAGGGCTGAAATAGATGAATGCGCTGGATACCACCTACGGGTCTGAAGCCACTTTAATTCTAAATAATTGCTCCACATTCTCCCATGGCTAAACTGATGTTAATGCATCCTCATGATGCAGAATGCAGGGGTTAATTATTAATTTGTTATTATCAGTCGAGATTAATTAAGTCAATAGTACATTCTGCAGTAATGTGCCCCAATCACCATTATCACAGTTGAGTGAATAACCTCTTTGCTACACCCCCTACAATGCAATTAGTTTCAGTCGTTCTCATTATTATACCGGTGCTTATATGTGAGAAATTAATTGTGTCTACTTTTAGGTTCATGCAGATTACAAAAGCATCAGGGCCATTAATGCATAGAGAAAGCATATTGAAAAGCTAGGTTTTTATCCTTGGATTTTAGCTGGATACATTGACATCGTTGAATCGGTAAAGCGTTTTTTTTTCCTAAAGCACATGAAATATTTAGCAGTTGGTTGAAATCAGGAATACACATTTTCCATAAAGCTGTACCAACAAAACCCATCAATGTGATAGTTAATTAAGTGTGACCTAAGCCAACTTGACTTGAGCTCTGCATTAAATGCACAAAACCCATTTGAGCTGACCAACAGCAGAAGTGGTACTCAGAGAAATTGAAAAGGATTTTCCCAAATGCTTTCTACTTACTTACAGCACTCAAGTAATGGCTGAAGATTAGCATATGACATGACAGATTACATTAAGTCATGTCTTTGCGGTGCTTTATGACAGCGCTATAGCATTAGCTTCTAAGCACCGGCACATCGAGGCATGCAAATGTTTTCAGACCCTCTTATTCAAATCTACAAGCTGACATGGCAACCTTGATATGATTATTAGTCATTTGAGAGAACGTTAATTCACGTCATCAGATAACAAGTTCTGCTAAAAGGTTACAGAAACTGTCTGCTTTTAATGAAACCCTCTAAATCCCCCCCCCCCCTGTTCATTTTAAGTCATTTCTTAAAACTCAATTGCTTACAATTACCCTCAATAAAGAGATAAAAGACTGGAAAAAAAGTTGGAAGGAATAAAAAAAAAAAATGTTTTTTCTTTTTTATTTCTGAACGAGCCATCATTTCTTGACTTGATGATAAATATATACAAATCAATGTTAGAGTCTTTAAGTGTAAAGAGCGCTGGCATTTTTCTTAATTGCAATGGTCTTAGTAATAATTAGAGTTGAGCGAGTACCTAAGTATTTGTACTCGCTATACTCATAATGGGTACTATCTAAAACTTGCGTATTCATTCCGAAAAGCGTGTGCAATGCAAGTCAAAAGGGAAAAACTCGCAAAGAAAGGAGTAACCCGAATGCCGTACTATTCGTACTCACTTTACTCATAATGAGTACTGTCTACTACTCACAGATTCATTCTGAATAGCGTGTGCAATGCAAGTAAATAGGGAAAAATCTCGTAATGTAATGAGTAACCCAAATGGCGCACTATTCGTGCGTGAAGCGAATAGTACGGCATTCGGGTTCCTTGTTACTTTTTGAGTTTTTCCCCATTGACTTGCATTGCACACGCTATTCGGAATGAAACAACAGCAGGGAGACGAAAAATCGACCGCAAACAGCTGCTATGCCAAACAAGTTCTTTTATTTAGACGATTTTCTCCATAAGTGCAGGTAAAAATGCGGGAGGTGGCTTGGATGCGAGTCCCTCCAAAGGACGACGGCCGTTTCGTCTGTAAGTCAGACTTCTACGGGTCCACCAGTGCTATTCGGAATGAATACGTGAGTATTAGACAGTACTTGTTATGGGTATAGCGAGTACAAATAGTTATGTACTCGCTCAACTCTACCTACTGTATATGCATTTTCCATGGCTCCTTTGTTTTTGGATGCCAAGATCAGGAAGAATTGTTTGAAAATTGTTAGCTCCTTGGTCAAGGTTCTCTCACTTTTGTTTGTTCATGTTCACAGTTCTCATTACTTATTGATTATTTCATTGTATCTCAATGACAGAACACAAAGATCTGCACTCAAGGTAATGAAAAAATACAATATGGGGAATTAAAGTTGTTTTTACTTTTATATGTTTATACTTGTGAGAAAAAAAATGGATAAAATAATAATGATGTATAGCTAGATGGATAGATAGATAGATAGTTTCCCTGAAAATAAAACAGGGTCTGATATTATTTTTTGCTTCAAAAGATGGGTTAGGGTCTATTTTCAGAGAATGTCTTAATTTCTATTTCATGAACAACAATTCACAGTTATTCTTGAATGAAAAATTAACATTTAATCAAATATGACCATGTCATCTCACACACACTGCACATACGGTACATACCAGTCACTCTCCTCTTCATTTCCTCCACACACCTGCATTTAAAGGAGCTTTGATGATTTCATGGTTACATGACAATAGTGCCTAGCTGCTCAGACATGTAGGTTTTTAACCCAGATAGAGGCATTTGAGTTAGGTTTCCGGTATACAGAGATCACCTTGCCATTGGTGTCCGGGCTCACATGCATTGGCCAATACATAAGCTAAAGATCTCTTTTTTCAAATATTCCTATAGCAGTAATACAATACCAGAGTTCCCTTAATCATTGTTAGCATTTTAGAGTGCAGTTGTATGTATTTTGTAGTATTAATGTATGTTCAGCTGGCACCTGTTCACATGTTCACACCTGTTGAATGTGCGGGTCAGTCTTTTTGATATATTTGTAGTGCATTTCTTTCTGACTGAGCACTCCACCCTGTAACCAGGTTGTGTCCATCCTCCTTTATAGCTGGAGCCTAGCTACCCAGACATGTAGGTTTTTCACCCAGATAAAGGCATTTGAGTTAGGTTCCCAGTATACAGAGATTACTTAGCCATTATTTACCAGACTCACATGCATTAGTCAATACATAAGCTAAATATCTCTTTTTTTAAAATATTCATTTTAGCGTGCAGCTGTATGTGTTTTGTAGTTTTAATGCATTTTCAGCTGTCACCTGTTCACACGTGTTGGATGTACAGGTCAATCTTTTTGATATATTTGTAGTACATGACAATGGTTTCACCAAAGGCCCTTAATAGGGATGATCGAATATCACAAATATTCAGCAATATTCGGCTTCGCGAATATTCGACGAATAGGTCGCCGCTATGCGAATATTCGATGCACAATGTAAGTTTATGGGAGGCCTGAATAGTTGCTATTCGGCAACTATTCGGGTTTCCCATAGACTTACATTGCACATCGAATATTCGCAAATAGTCGTAAGTCGTATAGCGGCGACCTATTCGTCGAATATGGGGGTAGCCGAATATTTGAGGTATTCGATCATCCCTAGTCCTTAAGCAGTCTTAACCTCAGAGTAGAAATGACTGAAATATTGACCCGTTTTCATTTCTAACTTCTAATGCCCTGCAAACCAGCCTGTCTCCTCTTCAGTACCTCTAGACTCCTGCAGTTAAAGGACCTTTAGTGACCAAGATGTCACCAAAGGTCCGTAATCAGTCTAAAAGAGAGCCTCTGTTTTCCTGAAGATGGAGCTTTCCTGCTCCGAAATGCATAGAATAAAAATCCCTTTTGATCTTCAATGAACCTTTGACGTTTTGTTCAAGGATGGAGGCGCGGTGTAAACCCATTCATTTCCATAAGTGATCCTATAGCAGATGACATGGCAGGGGTGTGCAGCTTCTTTTTTCTGCCTGTTTTATCACAGGAATAAGTGTTTCGGCCATGACTCCAACCCTCTGAAATCATCATAAATCAAGTCAGTGACTCAAGAGCGCAACAGCTGCTAGATCTCCTATGTCGCTAGATTGATTTATGAAGAATTTGGAGGCCTGGAGAAATGAAAGAAACACACTCCTGTGATACAACAAGCAGACAAATGTAAATAAGACAATACATAGTATGGGTACATTTATAAGAAACATGTATTCTTCTTGTTGGACAACACTTTTATATTGTGAGCTCACTTGATTGATAGGTGATGCAGAATATCTAATAGGTGGGTTGGGTTTTGCTAGTTATTCCCACCCCTGTCTGCCTGTCTGTCCTTCCTTTCCCCTGTCTCTTTTATTAGAGGAGCAGGAAGGACAGGAGGGAGGAAGGACAGGTAGGCAGACCTGGGTGGGAATAACTAGCAAAACCCGACCCACCTATTAGATATTTTGTAGCACCTATCATCAAATAACAGTGTATTTCAAAAACTTTACTTGTCTGTATTTCAGAAAGTATACATCCAATCTCAAAACTAAAGGTATGTATAGAATCAGAATCCTAGTGCTAATATAGCACTGGCTTTAGTTTATATAGAAAAATCCTGGTGGTTGGTTCTCTTTAAATTTATTTTTTGCCACGTTTCGCTACTTAGATATTGTATTATTGAGCATGTCTAAAAGTGTACCCAATAAAGTAGACAAAGAGTGCATTCACCAGCTACAATAATCCATATTTTTAAATTATTCACCTAAATTGCAAAAAGGCATAAACTTGTATTTCACTTTTGTATTTGACGGCACTCAAGAAAAATCATACTGATTCCAAATAAATTCTTAATAAATTCCAAAAAATATGTAAAATCTGTTCTCTTAAGATTAAATAAAGTAATTAATTTTATTCCAATATAAAATTTATAAAGGATAAAGAACATGCTGTCATCTAAGTAATTAAGAAACAATTACCCCTTTCCTCCATTATCTACTTTTAGCCTAGGATTCTTGTCGGAAGTAGCAGATTACAAATGGCTACAGCTCTATTAAGAGTGCTGGCTCAGGGCAAAATGCGATCTGAGGAACCTGTCAAAATGAAGATGGATAAAACACATATTTGACAGATGGCTTAGATTCTGGATATCTTAATCATATTTGGCTAGACTGTTTCCTTCTTCGATGCCTAAAAGCTTTTAGAAACTTTTGATCATAAAAAGTCAACACGTTTTGCTATAGATTTTTTGGCAATTTTAGCTGAAAGGGGAAATTATTTATTGTTAATATGTTGTTTTTTTTAAAGTGAAGGATACCAAATTAACAAATGGTAAAATGAAAACTTCCAGCCTTTAATCTACATTATATAATTTATAATAGTACTTTTTTGAGTATACAGTTAGGTCCAGAAATATTTGGACAGTGACACAATTTTCGCGAGTTGGGCTCTGCATGCCACCACATTGGATTTGAAATGAAACCTCTACAACAGAATTCAAGTGCAGATTGTAACGTTTAATTTGAAGGTTTGAACAAAAATATCTGATAGAAATTGTAGGAATTGTACACATTTCTTTACAAACACTCCACATTTTAGGAGGTCAAAAGTAATTGGACAAATAAACCAAACCCAAAAAAAAAAATATTTTCAATATTTTGTTGCGAATCCTTTGGAGGCAATCACTGCCTTAAGTCTGGAACCCATGGACATCACCAAACGCTGGGTTTCCTCCTTCTTAATGCTTTGCCAGGCCTTTACAGCCGCAGCCTTCAGGTCTTGCTTGTTTGTGGGTCTTTCCGTCTTAAGTCTGGATTTGAGCAAGTGAAATGCATGCTCAATTGTGTTAAGATCTGGTGATTGACTTGGCCATTGCAGAATGTTCCACTTTTTTGCACTCATGAACTCCTGGGTAGCTTTGGCTGTATGCTTGGGGTCATTGTCCATCTGTACTATGAAGCGCCGTCCGATCAACTTTGCGGCATTTGGCTGAATCTGGGCTGAAAGTATATCCCGGTACACTTCAGAATTCATCCGGCTACTCTTGTCTGCTGTTATGTCATCAATAAACACAAGTGACCCAGTGCCATTGAAAGCCATGCATGCCCATGCCATCACGTTGCCTCCACCATGTTTTACAGAGGATGTGGTGTGCCTTGGATCATGTGCCGTTCCCTTTCTTCTCCAAACTTTTTTCTTCCCATCATTCTGGTACAGGTTGATCTTGGTCTCATCTGTCCATAGAATACTTTTCCAGAACTGAGCTGGCTTCATGAGGTGTTTTTCAGCAAATTTAACTCTGGCCTGTCTATTTTTGGAATTGATGAATGGTTTGCATCTAGATGTGAACCCTTTGTATTTACTTTCATGGAGTCTTCTCTTTACTGTTGACTTAGAGACAGATACACCTACTTCACTGAGAGTGTTCTGGACTTCAGTTGATGTTGTGAACGAGTTCTTCTTCACCAAAGAAAGTATGCGGCGATCATCCACCACTGTTGTCATCCGTGGACGCCCAGGCCTTTTTGAGTTCCCAAGCTCAACAGTCAATTCCTTTTTTCTCAGAATGTACCCGACTGTTGATTTTGCTACTCCAATCATGTCTGCTATCTCTCTGATGGATTTTTTCTTTTTTTTCAGCTTCAGGATGTTCTGCTTCACCTCAATTGAGAGTTCCTTAGACTGCATGTTGTCTGGTCACAGCAACAGCTTCCAAATGCAAAACCACACACCTGTAATCATCCCCAGACCTTTTAACTACTTCATTGATTACAGGTTAACGAGGGAGACGCCTTCAGAGTTAATTGCAGCCCTTAGAGTCCCTTGTCCAATTACTTTTGGTCCCTTGAAAAAGAGGAGGCTATGCATTACAGAGCTATGATTCCTAAACCCTTTCTCCGATTTGGATGTGAAAACTCTCATATTGCAGCTGGGAGTGTGCACTTTCAGCCCATATTATATATATAATTGTATTTCTGAACATGTTTTTGTAAACAGCTAAAATAACAAAACTTGTGTCACTGTCCAAATATTTCTGGACCTAACTGTAATTAAATTTTGCATTATAAATAGAGTTGTGTGAACCGATTCTGATCAAATATTCCCAAAAACTGATATAATAATTTTTATAGTCCCAAAATTTTCTGCAGAACTTTACAATTCTGAAGGTACTTGTACAGTCAATAAAGACATTACAGAGTAAAGGCCGCTTTACACGCTGCGACATCGCTAGCAATGTTGCTAGCGACCGCGACCGCTCCCGACGTTTGTGCGTCACGGACAAATCGCTGCCCGTGGCAAACAATATCGGAGGTATGCGTCACACGTACTTACCTTCCTAGCGACGTCGCTGTAGGCGGCGAACAACCTCTTTTAAATTAGGGTGTTTACTCCACTGACAGGTAGGGGCAGATGTTTTAGATGGATAATTTAATTGTGTACCCCATTAATGCCATTTTGATATACATCAATATACTAACATCTCCCCATTTGTAACCTGAATTAATGATTCCTCTACAATTTATATTTCTTTTGTTGTGTTTCCCTTCCCCCCTTTTATACTTATTAATATTGGTATGTTTTTTCTTGATGCAAATCTGGTTATTGGGATATAGATTTGTCTTCTCCCTTTAAATGGTCATCGGACTATATCGATATTTTTTGTGACCACAGCTTGCATGTTTTTTGATCCCTGATTTATGTGTTGTGTCTGGGGTAGTTTTTAATTTTAATTGAATAAATTTGATATTTTATATTTAATATATTAGGTATATTCTGCTAAATTACTGATTTTCTATAACTGTTAGTATTTTCTTTTTTTAACTAAAACTCTATTCTTATACCACCTCAGCAGCTCCACGGTCCTGTGTGCCAATTTGCTATTTCTTCAGCCTTCTGTTCTTTGCCTATTCTGGCATGTGAAGTCAATATGAGGCTTGTGATTAGCCTTATTAGATCATGTGAGGGGAATACATATCATCCCACTATGTGACCAATTGAGGTCAATCTAACGTCTCTAATTGGCCTCACATGGGCACGTGGAGGGGTGACGTAGATTATGATGTGCACTCCTCCTCTCCTGACAAGGTGAGGCAAATCACATATCTCAGATTGTTCTTATATTCTGGAATAGAGAAAGACCAGATGGCTGATAGAACCAAACAGAAAACTGATGTGAAGACTAGGGAGCTGCAGTGGTGGTGCCATATGAAATGGTATACTAAGGTAAATAGGAAGTTGTATCTTGAATTTTAATATCCATTCCATGGCAATTGGCCCAGTCTTAATTCAGACTGAAATGATTTGAACCAAATAGAATCTGACAGATTAATATGCCAAAATCTAATTTGGGGATATTTTCTCATTTTATGATCAAGAGATTTGTTATTAACATTTCTGAGGCTGTAACGGCCAACTGATTGGGCCTTGCCGAAATCCATGCTGTTTCCAGCAATCTAACATTATCAGGTCATGCAGATCATGGGATAATTCTGAAATGTTTACATGTACAATTATGAGTTTTCAGACAATCAAAGTTTATCTTATCGCTTAAAGCGGTGGTTCACTACTCTGCAGTAGTGGCCACATCCCTGCAAGATTGATAAGGAAGGCTTTTTCTAAATACCTTGTTCAGCTAATTCTGCCTTTGAACAGTGCTATTGCAGTCCAATCATCCCCATGAAGTGACCCCCGGGCTCCGTGACCTCTGAGATCCGGTGATGTCAGGTCAATTTCCAGTTGACCTGACATCACCAAGCCTGGCCCCAGTCTTCCTGAGTGACTCAAAACCCAGCATGTTGCACTCTCTCTCCTTCACTGCAGAGCACCGTAAGCAGGAGTGATGCTGGGCTGTGATGAGCGTTGATGCGCCGCCCAAAGACCAGTCATTCAGGAAGACTGGGGCCAGGCTTGGTGATGTCAGGTCAACTGGAAGTTGACGTGACATCACCGGATCTCGGAGGTCACGTTGCCTGGGGGGTCATTTCATCGGGGTGAAGGGGACTGCAATAGCACCGCTCAGAGGCAAAATTGGCTGACAAGGGATTTAGAAAAAGTCTTCCCTATCAGTTTTACAGGGATGTGGCCACTATTGCAGAGTAGTGAACCACCCCTTTAAGCAGACTAAGCCATCGATTATCAACTTAACTTAATATCCTCTTTTTAAATTCTTTGGTGCCAAAATATCTAAATGTGTTACAGAAAGTGAAACAAAAACTTCAAAGTCCCAACTTGAATAAATTTGGAATTCCTTTAAAGAAAATATCTTGCAATAATGACATCAATGGATTCATATATGGTTATCAAAGTTAAGAACGGTATATGAATGTTTATCAGAGTATACATGTTTGCTTTATAAATTTTTAGATGGTCAAAAGAGAACATGATTTGCATCTAGTTTCCTAGAAAAAAATGTATTTTACTTCCCAGTGGAGTATACAAATAAGAATAATTCATAGCGAAAATCTACACTTCAAAGTCTTCATGGTTGTCAATGAGAAATGGATTGAATGAAAACTGAATGGCCAAAAAAATAAGACTTTTTAACATTTTCCCATAGGATGCATAGAAAATAACCAATTATATCATGTATGGACTTCCCACGAGTCATCAAATCCATGAGGATTGAGTGTATCTGCTCACATGTCAATATGGACAATCTGTAACTTTCTAATATAGACCATTTATATGGAGCATTTTACAAATATAACTGCCATTCCTTACCAAAAAATAATTGTGATGATCTAACTCTAAATGGGAAATAACTAGGATAGATCTTGTAGCAGAAAATGATCAGACATTCATTTTTTTTTTCTTGTGGATCAGTAGTGGACCTCTCTTAACCCAGGATCTCATGTGGCCATCATAAACCTGTTAATCCATTGTAACTGGCCCTCTCTGGGGTGCCTGCATACAAAATGCAGTGAACCAAGCCTGTGCTTTGTGGTCGTTTTTTCCAGGAAGAGATATCTGAGCATTCGCGATACTTGGCTGAGCTCCGCGAGGACTTGAACATACTAATGCTTGATTGAGTACCGAACAGTACTGAGAACGTTCATGCATCACTAGTTACAGGGTAACTGACCTCTGTACTACTTGTTTACTAGTACTGATGAGTGAGCACTGCCATGCTTGGGTGCTCGGTACTCGTAACTAGTGATGAGCGAGCACTACCATGCTCGGGTGCTCAGTACTCGTAACTAGTGATGAGTGAGCACTATCATGCTCAGGTGCTCGGTACTCGTAACTAGTGATAGGCAGGCACTACCATACTCGGGTGCTTACTACTCGTAACTAGTGATGAGCGGGCACTACCATGCTCGGGTGCTCATAACTAGTGATGAGCAAGCACTACCATGCTCAGGTGCATAACTAGTGATGAGCTAGCAATAACATGCTCGGGTGCTCAGTACACATAACTAGTGATGAGCAGGCACTACCATGCTCAGGTGCTCGGTACTCGTAACTAGTGATGAGCGAGCACTACCATGCTCGGGTGCTTGGTACCTGTTAAGAGCAGTTGGATGCTCGGATGGATGCTACTCGAGCACCCAATTATAATGGAAGTCAATGGGGGACTCAAGCATTTTTCAAGAAGATTTCCCAGAAATATATTTGATTCCACCATTGACTGACCTTATACTCAGGTGCGTGGGCCACGCCGATCAAAGTGTCCAACTGCTCATTTCAAATACCGAGCCCCAAAGTATGGTAGTGCTCTTTCATCACTATATAATGTATTTGGTATCACAGATGCTGATTAAGATAGGCTCATGCCACACATCGGGGTGAAAACATATGTAATACAAATTAATTACAGTATGTACTTATAATATCCGGTGTGTGGGGACTGACATAACCGTGGTGATCGTTCGGAAAGATTGAACACCAAAAAAGTGATGGGGAGATGGGGGGGACCGAACAAAGATCAATATTAATAACAACCTTTATTGAGTAAAAAATACAATAAAAAATCTCATAAAAAAACAGCCATTGACTGGAATGAAATAAGGCATCACACCATAAGCTAAATTTATGCACATGGAAAAATATGTGGAATCATAAATATAATTTTCATAAAACTGTGCTGCATGAAAAGATGATTATGGCGCATATATGGTTATCCAAAGGGTATACATATATATAGAATAAAGTAATTATCAATGTAAGAAGTCATGTATTACACAGTATTTACAGTCATATGAAAAAGTTTGGGCACCCGTATTAATGTTAACATTTTTTCTTTATAACAATTTGGATTTTTGCAACAGCTACTTCAGTTTCATATATCTAATAACTGATGGACTCAGTAATATTTCTGGATTGAAATGAGGTTTATTGTACTAACAGAAAATGTGAAATCCGCATTTAAACAAAATTTGACCGGTGCAAAAGTATGGGCACCCTTATCAATTTCTTGATTTGAACACTCCTAACTACTTTTTACTGACTTACTAAAGCACTAAATTGGTTTTGTAACCTCATTGAGCTTTGAATTTCATAGGCAGGTGTATCCAATCATGAGAAAAGGTATTTAAGGTGGCCACTTGCAAGTTGTTCTTCTAAGAGTGGCATCATGGGCTCCTCAAAACAACTCTCAAATGATCTGAAAACAAAGATTATTCAACATAGTTGCTCAGGGGAAGGATACAAAAAGTTGTCTCAGAGATTTAAACTGTCAGTTTCCACTGTGAGGAACATAGTAAGGAAATGGAAGAACACAGGTACAGTTCTTGTTAAGCACAGAAGTGGCAGGCCAAGAAAAATATCAGAAAGGCAGAGAAGAAGAATGGTGAGAACAGTCAAGGACAATCCACAGACCACCTCCAAAGACCTGCAGCATCATCTTGCTGCAGATGGTGTCAATGTGCATCGGTCAACAATACAGCACACTTTGCACAAGGAGAAGCTGTATGGGAGAGTGATGCGAAAGAAGCCATTTCTGCAAACACGCCACAAACAGAGTTGCCTGAGGTATGCAAAAGCACATTTGGACAAGCCAGTTACATTTTGGAAGAAGGTCCTGTGGACTGATGAAACAAAGATTGAGTTGTTTGGTCATACAAAAAGGCGTTATGCATGGCGGCAAAAAAACACGGCATTCCAAGAAAAGCACTTGCTACCCACAGTAAAATCTGGTGGAGGTTCCATCATGCTTTGGGTCTGTGTGGCCAATGCCGGCACCTGGAATCTTGTTAAAGTTGAGGGTCGTATGGATTCAACTCAGTATCAGCAGATTCTTGACAATAATGTGCAAGAATCAGTGACGAACTTTAAGTTACGCAGTGGATGGATATTTCAGCAAGACAATGATCCAAAACACCGCTCCAAATCTACTCAGGCATTCATGCAGAGGAACAATTACAATGTTCTGGAATGGCCATCCCAGTCCCCAGACCTGAATATCATTGAAAATCTGTGGGATGATTTGAAGCGTGCTGTCCATGCTCGGCGACCATCAAACTTAACTGAACTGGAATTGTTTTGTAAACAGGAATGGTCAAAAATACCTTCATCCAGGATCCAGGAACTCATTAAAAGCTACAGGAAGCCATTAGAGGCTGTTATTTTTGCAAAAGGAGGATGTACAAAATATTAATGTCACTTTTATGTTGAGGTGCCCATACTTTTGCACCGGTCAAATTTTGTTTAAATGCGGATTGCACATTTTCTGTTAGTACAATAAACCTCATTTCAATCCAGGAATATTACTCAGTCCATCAGTTATTAGATATATGAAACTGAAATAGCTGTTGCAAAAACCCAAATTGTTATAAAGAAAAAAGGTTAACATTAATAGGGTGTCCAAACTTTTTCATATGACTGTAGTATATGTGATCAAAGGAAAACCATTATGTTGGTTGTTGCCATAAAGGAAAAAGGGATTGGTATAAAGTGTCAAGTGCAACAAGAGGTTAAATAACCATAAGTAATTAGATATCTAGCCATGTATAAATGCACACAAACACCTAATCACGAACCAGTGATCAGTACTACACACCCCCATCCTTAGTGATGATACAACAGTCACCCGAAAGGGAGACCTGATGCCTCCCTCAGGGCAAGTAGGGCACACCAGGTGGGCGTAGTCAGGTGGAAAGACACGCCCACCGATAAGACTACTGTCCTGAGGCAGGAAATACAAACAGATTGAGTTGTAGAGTGACAGTGACAGGAGGTGTAGAGGAGTAGAGCTGTCAGGGACCCGGGTAGGAGCCTGGGACCCTTGTAACGTCAGGCAGGCAGACGGTGGTGGCCGCTTGCAGGAGTACCGGTGTACGACCGGCGGAACCATAGGGACCGGGCAGGGTTGGAGCCCGCCGGACCTGAACTGGGGAGTCAACCATTTACCAGAGCACCAGAAACCGGGTACTCAGACCCCGTCCTAGCTTGGAAACCACAGAGTGTAGGCAAATTGACTGATTGCAGTCTGGACCTCACGGGTTCATTCTCACCCCAAGACCCAAAAGAAGGCAAAAGCCCACCGAGACCGGGTGAGCGCCACCGCCAAAGGCCAACCACCCGACAGGCCAGCGCCTGCGGGCAACAGAGGGCTCCTCCGGCAGCTGAACGCCGGGGAGCGGACTACCACCGCCCAGGCAGGGGAGCCGAACACCAAAACCAGAGGTGCAGGGAAGAGGGACCATCACCAACCTCACTGGGGACATCAGCAGCCGGCCGCGGGTACCGACCATCCTCGAAATTTGATTTACCAGTGACTCTGAGTGTGATTAATCATGAGAACACCGGTGCTATCCGGGCACCGCACCGCAGCGCTGCGCCCTGCACCACATCGCTATCACAGTCCCTATCAGGCCCCGGGACGCACCGCCTCTACCCACAGAGGGGTTAACACCAAGGCTGCGCCACCAACACCGATCCCGGGAATACCCTCAGCTCCTGCCACAGCGGTGGTGCATCCCGTCACCACAAACCGTGGGTGGCGTCACGGCTCACCTGACACCCACCGTACACCACCACCCCCACTGCTTCCCCTTAACGGAGTGACATGCCCCCCCCTCCCGGTCCGGAGGTGCTTGAGCCACCGACCACCCGAGCCCGGACCTCGAGCGGCTCGGCCCGAGCAGCGGAGCGGCCGAGCCCTCTCAGGGCGGTACATATTCACTGGTCAGGATGACAAATTATCATGCAAATACACATTGCTACAAATGCTCTCTTCGATTCTAGGGGAAACAGTCCTCTTCACCATGCTCCGCTTTATTGGCCTCAGGGACACTGCTCTCGCCTGGTTCTCCTCCTATATCTCTGACCGCTCCTTCACTGTTTCCTTTGCCTTCTCTTACTCCGCTCCTCCTCCCCTCACCTTTGGGGTTCCTTAAGGCTCAGTCTTGGGTCCCCTCCTCTTCTCTCTATACACTGCCCCTATTGGACAAACCATCAGCAGATTTTGTTTCCAGTATAATCTCTATGCTGATGACACCTAATTATACACATCATCTCCTAGCATCACCCCTGCATTATTACAAAATACTTCCCTCTATCTGACACTGAATCTCTCCAAATCTGAGTTTTTTGTGTTTCCTCCCTCTACTAACCAACCTATACACGACATCTCAATTACCTTCGATGATTCAATCATTACTCGCTAGTGGCATGCTCGCTGTCTTGGGGTTATATTTGACTCAAGGGCACTTTACACACAGCGACATCGCTAGCGATGTCACTGGTGAAAGCACCTGCCCCCGTCGGTTGTGTGTCACGGGCAAATCGCTGCCTGTGGCGCACAACATAGCTAACAGCCGTCACACATACTTACCTTCCTAGCAATGTCGCTTTTGCCAGCGAACCGCCTCCTTTTGTAAGGGGGAGGTCCGTGCGTTATCACAGCGTCGTCACTAAGCGGCTGCCCAATTGAAGCGGAGGGGTGGAGATGAGTGGCCCGAACATTCCGCCCATCTCCTTCGTTCCCCATTGCCGGCGGCCGCAGGGACGGCGATGTTCCTCGTTCCTGCGGTGTCAGACATAGCGATGTGTGCTGCCGCATGAATGACAAACAACATCATACATGCAGCAGCAATGATATTTGAGATTAGAACGACGTGTCAATGATCAACGATATGGTGAGTATTTTTGAACGTTAACGGTCATTCGTGCGTTTCACACGTAACGACGTCGCTAACAAGGCCGGATGTGCGTCATGACTTCTGTGACCACAACAACATCTCGTTAGCGATTTTGTTGCGTGCAAAGTGGCCTTCAGAACTTACCTTCATTCCCATATACAATCACTCGGATATGTCACCTACATCTTAAAAACATCTCCAGAATCCGACCATTTCTCACCTTCGAAACTACAAAAACCCTTACTGTCGCTCTTATTCATGCTCATCTGGGTTATTGCAACTCTTTACTGTTTGCTCTCCCTTTGACCAAGCTTTCTCCTCTCCAATCCATCCTGAACGCGGCAGCCAGGGTAATATTCCTGTCCAGTCGCTTCACTGATGCCTCCAGCTTGTGCCAGTTACTACACTGGCTACCTATCAGCTACAAAATACAATACAAACTCATATCTCTCACCCACAAAGCTCTCCACAGTTCTGCAACACCTTATATCTCATCCCTCATCTCTGTCTATCATCCTACCTGCTTCCTCCATTCTGCAAGTGATCTTAGACTAACATACACCATAATATGAACCTCACACCTCCATCTCCAAGACTTTTCTCGAGCTGCCCCAATTTTCTGGAATGCACTACCCCAAAGAATGTGACTAATATCCAGGCCCCAGTTTTTAAGCATGCATTAAAAACACATCTCTTCAGACAAGCTTATCATCATAACTCACTAACCTAACTTTCCCCTGTCCTGCCTTGTAAATGCTATTCATTACCTTCTCTCTCCTATATCCGTCCTTGCATCCTCCATACAACCAATAGCACCTAAGTGCACCGAAAAGAAGGTGCACCTAGTACATATTAGGATAGAATCTTGGAGATGAGAATACCCCTTTAAACAATGTGAATCGACTTCCTATTTCATCGATAGATACTCATTTATGCACATCGTTGGGTCCTTAGTTTTTATAATATCTGGACCACTGCTTGGAATATTACTGAACTTATCTAAGAAACTTTAAAAATAGAAAATAACATTTTTTAAGACCCATTGCAAGGTGGAACTTACCTGTGACACAGTGTGGCAATTTTCAATACTTGCAGTCTTGCAAAATCTATTTTACAGAATTGCTGTCCTTTTAATCCATTGATCTGGTTGCAAATTTGTGCCGCTAACACCATGGGAAATAAAGATGCCAGACCCTAATGATTCAGGACAGCTACATATGGCAAGTATGATTTATATATCAATGCTTATTTTCAACAGACATAAAATAAATTTGTGAGACTTTGGATCTTTTATCTTGTCAATTACTTCAAGATGAAATATAGAAGAAATGAGAATGACATAATTTATCCAAGTAAAATGAAAGATGAAGAATAAAGACATAGGTTTTATAAAGTTGTCACTAACAGCATGCATCATATGGTGTTTGCATGATTAAAACCTGTTTATTATAGGCCTAAATAAAACTATTCTTGTACAATTGTACTGATGATAATATTATCATTTGTAGTAGTATTCATATTTTTGCTCAGATTCAATGAAAGTCTTGTTCATCTTATCGTCTTTCTTTTATTTTGTCAACAGTCTACAGGCCTGCAATACAGAACAAAAGCTTGTAAATAGTGATGAGTGAGCGTGCTCGCCACAGCTCGAAACTCGATCACGCATCGAAGTGCTCAGGTATGCTCAATACTCAATCAAGCATCGGAGTGCTCGGGTATGCTCAATACTCGATCAAGCATCGGGGTGCTCGCCATTGCTCGATACTCGATCAAGCATTGGAGTGCTCGGGTATGCTCAATACTCGATCAAGCATCGGGGTGCTCGCCATTGCTCGATACTCGATCAAGCATTGGAGTGCTCGGGTATGCTCAATACCCAATCAAGCATCGGAGTGCTCGGGTATGCTCAATACTCGATCAAGCATGGGGGTGCTCGGGTATGCTCAATACTCGATCAAGCATCGGAGTGCTTGGGTACGCTCAATACTCGATCAATCATCGGGGCGCTCGGGTATGCTCAATATTCGATCAAGCATCAGGGTGCTCGGGTACGCTCAATACGCGATCAAGCATCAGGGTGCTCGGGTATGCTCAAAACTCGAATCAGGGTGCTCAGGTACTCTCAATACTCGATCAAGCATCACAGTGCTCGGGTACGCTTAATACTCGATAAAACATCGGGGTGCTCAGTTAATTAATCCTCGATCAAGCATTGGGGTGCTCGGGTACACTCAAATCTCGATTAAGCATCAGGGTGCTCGGGTACTCTCAATACTCGATCAAGCATTGGGGTGCCCGGGTACGCTCAATACTCGATCAAGTATCTGGACACCTACAGAATGCTACTAACTTGCAGTATTAAGCCAATATTTGCAGTCTTACAGCATTATCGGACCTCACCGGTAGCCTTTAAGGACCAGGCAACATACCTGTATAAAGTATTGGTTTTTGCAGGACAAGGTATAGACTTGAATGACACCATTAATTTTACATACAATGCAGTGTCGGACTGGCTACTGGAGAAACCTCCAGTAATACCAGGCCTGGCTACAGTTACCTGCATTGAACTCCGGAGCTCCGGAGCTCCCACCTGGTAGAATTTTAAAAAATGAAAGGATAAAGTAAATTCTACTATCAATTTTGGGATTGTGTTTGTACTAGTGATAAGCAAGTGTGCTCACCACTGTTCGATAATCAAGCATCATAGTGCTCAGGTATGCTCTTTACTATCGCAGGTGCCCAAGCGCCATATTCTAGTCCCCACCTCTCATATTCGCTGCTGTTAGACTGCCAATAAACATGTGGAGATTGCCTGCCATGTTACTGCTACTGGAATTACTGTGATTAGCCAACCACATCACATCATCAGGTCTTATAAAAGACCCGGGGGCATGATGCTCAGAACACTCTCCTACTGGGAGCAGTTCCAAAAGAGTTGATCAAGGGGTGAGATTTGAGCAGGCATATAGGCAGTTTTTGTTATTGTAGGACATTGTATATTATACACTTGCACCCTTTAGTGCCTTTCATGTGGCATTAAAGGGTGTTTTTAGCCTAACAAATACATTATTTTTAACCTTATAAATAAATAATTTAACAAAAATATTATGGAGTCCCCCCTATTTGTGAAAACCAGCCAAGGTAAATCAGAAAGCTGGGGGCTGATTTTATAAGGCTGGGAAGGTCTATGGTTATTTGGACTCTTTCCAGCCTAAAAATATCAACCCGCAGCCACCCCAGAATTGGCGTATCACATTAGATGTGACAATTCTGGCATCTTTGCCTGGCTCTTCCCATTTACCCCGCTGCAGTGGCAATTGGGGTAATGGTTTATGAGGTTAATGTCAGCATGTGTAGTGTTAGCTATCATCAAGCCCTGATATTAGTAATGGAGAGGTGTATATCAGACACTGCCATTACTAACCCAGTAATCCAAGAAAATCCACACATGGAAAAAAATATCTTATATGAATAAAGACTCCCCAAACTATCTCTCATTCACCAATTTATTCTTAAAAATGTTCACATGAAGCTCTGTCATAGTCATCATTCCCTGAATGCAGCTCTGGCAACTGTGAAAATCAGTAAAATACAGCTGTTCACAGTCATTGGGTAATGATGACAATTCTCTTCAGAGCTGCTGGCTCAACGCTGCACTCAGCGAGAGCTGTCGTCACTACCCAGCACCTGTGAATAGCTGTACTTTACTGTTTGTTATTCACAGTTGCCAGAGCTACATTCAGGGAACGTGGACTACATTTCGTGGGAACAGTTTTGATAATAAACTGGTGACTGAGGGATAGTGTGAGGGAGTCTTTGTTCAAATAAACTATTTTTTCTTGTGTGTGGTTTTATTTTTGTATTACTGGGTTAGTGATGAGGGTGTTGTCACATGGTGTTTGGCTCTAAAGTCGTCGAGTGTTATGGCGACATCTCAAACGTCAAAATGCAAGCTGACACTCCACACTATGCCTACTTTGGTACTTCTGAGCTAAGCAGACTGGCTTGAGCATCAACCAGCTGTGTTCTCATTAGTGATTGGGCTTGCAGAAGTTAATTTCTGCTAGCCTGCTGGTTAGCTCTTGGATCACATGTTGTGAGAGACCTATCACAGTCACTCCCTGCCTTATTAAGATGGAGGAGCCTGTCTTACCATGCAGACTATAGCTTTAGCTACACTGATTGTGTGCTGTTGTATCCCAGTCCTGCTGTTGATTATATTATTTTGTTTCCTCACTGCTCTTATTTCCCTCATTATCACTTGTTGTCGACTACCTCCCTGCCTTCTATGTCACCTGTGTTCTTTTCAGTGGATGAGTTTTTCTCTCCATTTGGTATTATCTACATTTATATGAAAAAGTTTGGACACCCTATTAATGTTAACCTTTTTTCTTTATAACAATTTGGGTTTTTGCAACAGCTATTTCAGTTTCATATATCTAATAACTGATGGACTGAGTAATATTTCTGGATTGGAATGAGGTTTATTGTACTAACAGAAAATGTGCAATCCGCATTTCAACAAAATTTGACCGATGCAAAAGTATGGGCACCTCAACATAAAAGTGACATTAATATTTTGTAGATCCTCCTTTTGCAAAAATAACAGCCTCTAGTCGCTTCCAGTAGCTTTTAATGAGTTCCTGGATTTAGGTATATTTGACCATTCCTGTTTACAAAACAATTCCAGTTCAGTTAAGTTTGATGGTCGCCAAGCATGGACAGCCGCTTCAAATCATCCCACAGATTTTCAATGATATTAAGGTCTGGGGACTGGGATGGCCATTCCAGAACATTGTAATTGTTCCTCTGCATGAATGCCTGAGTAGAGATGAGCGAACCGGTCCCGGTTCGGCTCGAGGTCGGTTCGCCGAACGGAGCTCCCGTTCGAGTTCGGCTCGTCGAACGTTCGACGAACCGAACTCGAACTGCATAGGAAACAATGGCAGGCAATCACAAACACAGAAAAACACCTAGAAAACACCCTCAAAGGTGTCCAAAAGGTGACAAACAACTCACAACACATGGGAAAGTGACAAGGACATATACTCATGCGAAAACAAAAGAGCTGGACAAGGAAAAAGAGGAGGACACACAGATATATGAGTATATGCAAGGAAACATCGATTCCATTATTGTGCAACTTGAGCCCTGCTCATTTTAGGCTTCCAATCTGGATAAATTGCCTGAGCTCGCCACGTACGCCTTGGGGATCTTGTCGTGTCCTGCAGCCAGCGTTCTCTCGGAACCTGTCTTCAGTGCTGCTGGAGGTCTGCTGGCAGATAAGCACACGTGTCTATCCACTGACAATGTGGACATGGCTCTCAGAGGACTTTTCTTCCCCTGGGTCAGCCAGGGGACGGGAAAGGCACGTGTATTTTTGAGAGTGCTTCATGCAAAGCATCTTTTTCTTTTTCAAAAGGGGGCTCAACCGATGCCAGTCAAGTGGGGTGTGTGTGGCCCAGTTAGTGGCAACGAGGGAGACTGTGGTTGGAGTCCCCTCGCTGTGTTTCTAAAAGAACCAAGATGAACAAGTCATGGCTCTCAGAGGACTTTTCTTCCCCTGGGTCAGCCAGGGGACGGGAAAGGCACGTGTATTTTTGAGAGTGCTTCATGCAAAGCATCTTTTTCTTTTTCAAAAGGGGGCTCAACCGATGCCAGTCAAGTGGGGTGTGTGGCCCAGTTAGTGGAAACGAGGGAGACTGTGGTTGGAGTCCCCTCGCTGTGTTTCTAAAAGAACCAAGATGAACAAGTCATGGGTCTCAGAGGACTTTTCTTCCCCTGGGTCAGTCAGGGGACGGGAAAGGCACGCGTATTTTTGAGAGTGCTTCATGCAAAGCATCTGTTTCTTATTCAAAAGGGGGGTCAACCCATGCCAGTCAAGTGGGGTGTGTGTGGCCCAGTTAGTGGCAACGAGGGAGACTGTGGTTGGAGTCCCCTCGCTGTGTTTCTAAAAGAACCAAGATGAACAAGTCATGGCTCTCAGAGGACTTTTCTTCCCCTGGGTCAGCCAGGGGACGGGAAAGGCACGTGTATTTTTGAGAGTGCTTCATGCAAAGCATCTTTTTCTTTTTCAAAAGGGGGGGTCAACCGATGCCAGTCAAGTGGGGTGTGTGTGGCCCAGTTAGTGGCAACGAGGGAGACTGTGGTTGGAGTCCCCTCGCTGTGTTTCTAAAAGAACCAAGATGAACAAGTCATGGCTCTCAGAGGACTTTTCTTCCCCTGGGTCAGCCAGGGGACGGGAAAGGCACGTGTATTTTTGAGAGTGCTTCATGCAAAGCATCTTTTTCTTTTTCAAAAGGGGGCTCAACCGATGCCAGTCAAGTGGGGTGTGTGTGGCCCAGTTAGTGGCAACGAGGGAGACTGTGGTTGGAGTCCCCTCGCTGTGTTTCTAAAAGAACCAAGATGAACAAGTCATGGCTCTCAGAGGACTTTTCTTCCCCTGGGTCAGCCAGGGGACGGGAAAGGCACGTGTATTTTTGAGAGTGCTTCATGCAAAGCATCTTTTTCTTTTTCAAAAGGGGGCTCAACCGATGTCAGTCAAGTGGGGTGTGTGTGGCCCAGTTAGTGGAAACGAGGGAGACTGTGGTTGGAGTCCCCTCGCTGTGTTTTACATGCTTTTAGAAGGGCATGACATGGCTTGGAGGTTGACTTTCATCATCTGCAAACTGTTGGCTACCAAAATGCTGCCTTTCCAACAACTGTGGTTATAGACAATGAGGAACATACTGATGAAGATGAGACTCAGATACCCGATTGGGATGACAACTTAAATATTCGGTCAGGGCAAGAAGAGGCTCGGTCTGAGGGTGAGGGGAGTGCAAACACAACAATTGATGATGAAGTCCTAGATCCCACCTACTGTCAACCCACAGTCAGACACTCGAGGAGGTCAACAGAGGCGGTGGAGGAGGATGCAACCGACGTCGAAGTAACCTTGCGCCTTCCTGGACACAGTCGGAGCACTGGTAGCACGTCTACAACTGCATCCTCAGCCACCACTCTGCCTCTGAGCATTATTCGGGGTGGATCAACAGGTCGCATGGCCTCTAAGCCTTGCCTAGCCTGGTCCTTTTTTGACATAAAAAAAGATTGCCCTAATTATGTGATCTGTAACATTTGGCATGGTTATCTTACTAGAGGTCAAAACCTCAGCAGTTTGACAACTTCTTCCATGAATCGTCACATGAATAAATATCATATGGCCTGGTGGGAAGCTCACCGTGCTGCAATGCGGCCTAGCGGAGCCAACCATCCACCGCCTGCCCCTTCCAGTGCATCCGCGCGCTCGTCATCTTCTAGGACTGTGGGGACAGCTGTCACACCTGTTTTTCCACCCACAACTTCCACCACTGTAACCGCAACAGGCAGTTTGCTTGGTAGGTCGTCAGTTGGTTTGGAAGGGGAAACAAGTGATTGTGTACAGCTCTCTCAAACATCGATAGCACCAACGTTGGATGAAGGCAACATCATGTCTCCGCCTGCACTTTCCTCACAAACCTGCATTTTTCCAGGGACACCCTACTGAACACCGTCTACACACAGCAGCCAGATCTCTGTCCCTCAGATGTGGTCAAATAAAAGGCCACTTCCTGCGACCCATGACAAAGCTAAGAGGTTGACTCTATCCCTCTGTAAGCTGTTGGCTACCGAAATGCTGCCTTTCCGCCTAGTGGACACACAGGATTTTAGAGACCTTATGTCTGTCGCTGTGCCCCAGTACCAGATGCCTAGTCGCCACTACTTCTCTAAGAAAGGTGTGCCCGCGCTACACCAGCATGTCACACACAACATCACCGCTTCCTTGAGAAACTCGGTGTGTGAACGGGTGCATTTCACCACCGATACTTGGACCAGTAAGCATGGACAGTGACGTTACATGTCGCTGACTGGGCACTGGGTAACTATGGTGCTAGATGATGAAGGGTCTGCTGCACAAGTATTGCCATCCCCACGACTTGTGTGTCAATCCTCTGTCTGTCCAAGTTCCGCCACTGCTTCTGCCTCCTCCACCTCGTCTGGGTCCTGCACCTTCGCCCAAAGCCTGCCTAGCCAGGCCTCCAGCGTTCTAACTGCGCAGAAGGAATCACGCACCCCTCATTACTATGCTGGCAGCAGAGCGCAACGGCATCAGGCGGTCTTTAGCTTGAAATGTCTTGGAAATAAGAGTCACACAGCGGCTGAGTTGTGGGCAGCTCTGGAGACTGAGTTTAATAAATGGTTGTCTCCACTCAACCTGCAGCCTGGTAAGGCCGTGTGCGACAATGCTGCAAACCTGGGTGCGGCCCTTCGCCTGGGCAAGGTGACACATGTGCCTTGTATGGCTCATGTGTTGAACCTTGTTGTTCAGCAATTTTTAACACACTATCCCAGCCTAGATGGCCTTCTGAACAGGGCACGAAGTCTGTCTGCTCACTTCCGCCGTTCAACCACCGCTGCTGAGCGACTTGCATCACTCCAGAAGTCTTTCGGCCTGCCTGTTCATCACCTGAAATGCGATGTGACGACACGCTGGAATTCGACTCTCCACATTTTACAGCGACTGCGGCAGCACCATCGAGCCCTGGTGCAATACGTCATGACGTATAGCCTGGGCCAACGAGATGCAGAGGTGGGGCAGATCACCCTGATGGAGTGGTCTCAGATCAAGAACCTATGCACCCTTCTGCACAGTTTCGACATGGCGACGAATATGTTTAGCGCTGACAATGCCATTATCAGCATGACAATTCCAGTCATTTACATGCTGGAGCACACGCTAAACACTATTCGGAGTCAGGGGGTGGGACAACAGGAAGGGGAGGAACTACAGGAGGATTCATATGCGCAAGACACAACAACATCACCAAGGTCCAGACGTTCATCATCACCAACGCGGTAGGCATGGGACCATGGGGGACAGGGATCAACAAGGGCGCATGGTAGCAGGCGAGATGTTGAGGAAGGTGCAGGAGGACATGAAGATATGGAGGACGAACTGTCCATGGACATGGAAGACTCAGCAGATGAGGGGGAGCTTGGTCAAATTTCAGTTGAAAGAGGTTGGGTGGAGATGTCAGAGGAAGAAAGAACGGTTAGCACCTCTATGCCACAAACACAGCGTGGACTTGGTCCGCATGGCTGCGCAAGACACATGAGTGCCTTCTTGTTGCACTACCTCCAACATGACCCTCGTATTGTCAAAATTAGAAGTGATGATGACTACTAGCTTGCCACACTATTAGATCCCCGGTACAAGTCCAAATTTTGTGACATAATTCCACCCATAGAAAGGGACGCACGTATGCAGGAGTATCAGCAGAAGCTGTTACTCGATCTTAGCTCGGCTTTTCCACCAAACAACCGTGCAGGTGAAGGGAGTGATTCTTCCAGTTGTAACTTGACAAAACATGGGACGGCCTCGTCATCTTCAACAGTCTACCCGTACCAGTAGGACCGGATCTGGTGCTGGTAACAGCAATTTTATGGAATCTTTTAATAATTTTTTTAGACCCTCCTTTGCAAGGCCACCAGAGACAACAAGTCTGACACATAGTCAACGGATGGAGAGGATGATACAGGAGTATCTCCAAATGAACATCGATGCAATGACTTTTCAAATGGAGCCTTGCTCCTTTTGGGCTTCAAATCTAGAAAAATGTCCAGAGCTCTCCAGTTACGCCTTGAAGATTTTGTCGTGTCCAGCTGCCAGCGTTGTCTCTGAACGTGTCTTCAGTGCTGCTGGGTGTGTGCTGACAGATAAGCGCACGCGTCTGTCCAGTGACAATGTGGACAGACTGACGTTCATCAAAATGAACAAGTCATGGATCCACAAGGAATTTACTACCCCTGTGTCATCCTGGGGAGAGTAAATGCTTGTGGATTTGGAATGTGCTTGATGCAAATCAAAACATCCTTTTTGCAACTAGGTCACAAGTGCTGCCACTGAATGGGTGGGTGTGTGTGGGGCACAATTTTTGGAAAAAATGGAGGCTCCGCTTGGAGTAACCCTTGCTTGCTGTGTTTTTTAAAAATGATACAAGATGAACAGATCTGAAGGCAAGATGAAGGCAACATCATGTCTCCGCCTGCACTTTCCTCACAAACCTGCATTTTTCCAGGGACACCCTACTCAACACCGTCTACAGACAGCAGCCAGATCTCTGTCCCTCAGATGTGGACAAATAAAAGGCCATTTCCTGCGACCCATGACAAAGCTAAGAGGTTGACTTTATCCCTCTGTAAGCTCTTGGCTACGGAAATGCTGCCTTTCCGCATGGTGGACACACAGGATTTTAGAGACCTTATGTCTGTCACTGTGCCCCAGTACCAGATGCCCAGTCGCCACTACTTCTCTAAGAAAGGTGTGCCTGCGCTACACCAGCATGTCGCACACAACATCACCGCTTCCTTGAGAAACTCTGTGTGTGAACAGGTGCATTTCACCACCGATACTTGGACCAGTAAGCATGGATAGGGACGTTACATGTAGCTGACTGGGCACTGGCAAACTATGGTGAGAGATGGAGAAGGGTCTGCTGTACAAGTCTTGCCGTCCCCACGAGTTGTTTCAATCCTTGTTCTGTATGTAGAAGTTAATACACTGCTTCTGCCTCTTCAACCTTGTGTGGGTCCTCCACCTTGGCGCAAACCCTGTGTGGTCAGGCCACCCTTCCAAGCAACTGCGCACAAGGACTACCACACACCTCCTTACTATGCTGGCAGCAGAGCTCAATGCCATCAGGCGGTCAAAGTTTTACTTTGAAATGTATGGGAAATGTGAGTCACACCGCTATTCCAGAGAATAGGAGTCAGGCAGGGTCAAAACATTAATTGAGGAACAGGAACAGAATGGGACGGCCAGGACTTAATCAGAAAACAAGCAGAGGTGAAATGCGGATCGGCCAACAAGGTACATAAACAGCAAGCAGGAAAAGTAGTCAGGTAACAAGCACACAAAATCATAAAACTGAACTGGGGGTAAAATTAACCAGAGGTTCATAGCTATGTCTGGCAGTGGTCTGCAGACAGGATGGGCATAAAAAAGGGTGTGGTGTCTTCCCATTGGTTGTAGCTGAATGATGGTATTTCATCTGTGAGATACCCACCAGCTACATTCAGCCAGAGATTCTGCATCTGTCAAGGTAATGCAGCCCAGTGAGTGAGCATAACCTGCGTCCACCTGCGCCGCTGGCATGGACTCCTCTCCCATCATCAGCACTATTCATGAAAGGAACACGTTGTAACCTGGCGACCGTAGTACAAATTGACGGAGCGGACTCCGTTGGTGACTTAACAGCCGTGTGCGGCAATGATGCAAACCTGGCTGCGGGCCATCGTCAGGGCAATGTGACACACGTGCCTTGTATGGCTCACGTGTTGAACCTAATTCTCCAGCAATTTTTAAAACACCATCACGGCCTACATGGCCTTGTGCAGCGTGCACGCTCGCTATGTGCTCACTTCCATCGTGCGTACACAGCAGCTCAACAACTTTCGTCGCTACAGAAGTCTTTAGGTCTGGTGGTTAAACGCCTGAAATGCGATGTGCCCACACGCAGGAATTTGAATCTGCACATGTTGCAGCGTGTGTGGCAGCACCGCAGAGCCCTGCTGAAATACGGTATGACATATAGCCTGGGATAACTTGATCAAGAGGTGGTGCAGATCACGCTGCTGGAGTGGTGTCAGATCAAGGACCTATGCACCCTGCTACACAGTTCACAAATGTCGACGAAGATGTTTAGCACTGGCAATGTCATTCTCAGCGTGACAATTCTGGTCATCTACATGATGGAGCACACTGTAATTATTATTCGGAGTCAGGTGTTGGGACAAGAGGAAGGGGAGGAAGTACAGGAGGAGTCATATGCGGAAGGGATAACAAGATCTACGAGGTCCAGATGGTCAGCGGCACCTATGCGGCAGTCATGGTGAGGGAGAGGGATTAACAAGGGCGCATAGTATCAGCAAAAAGTGTTGATGAAAGTGCAGGAGCCCATGAAGAAATGGAGGACGAACTGGCGATGGGCATGGAAGACTCAGCAGATGAGTGAGAGCTTGCTCACATTTCGGTTGTGCGAGGTTGTGGGTAGAGGGCAGAGGAAGGATGCACGATTCTCACCTCTCTGCCACCAACACACCAAGGACTTGGTCCTCCTGGATGCACAAGACACATGAGCGCCTTCTTGCTGCACTACCTACATAACCCTCGTATTGTATGAATTTGAAGTAATCCTGAATACTGGGTTGCCACACTGTTAGATCCCCGGTACAAGACAAAATTTGGCGAACTAATTCCTGCCATAGAAATAGACGCACGTATACAGGAGTATCTGCAGAATGTGGTACGCAATCTTAGATCTACTTTTCCACGAAACACCAGTGCTGCACAGAGTGAATCTCAACGCTTTGTCATGGATAGGAGGAAATGGTCTTTTACTTGTCCACATCGGAGGGACCGAGGGATGGCTACTGTGCTGAGATGGCGTTGAGTACGGTGTCCCTGCACAGTTGCACTTTTGGTCATATCCCAAAATGAGTTGAAAAAGGACAGATGCTGTTGGAAAGGGGAACAGGTGTGTTGGAAAGGGGAAAAAAGTTTTGGTCCGTGGATTTGGTGGTTAAGCAACTGTAACATTTGCTGAAGAAACAACATCTGTTACAGTGGGACTGGCAGATTTGGATAAAGTGGTATATAATCTGTGACCGCTATATAACGAAAATTAATAAGAAAAGAAAGACAAAGGTATATATCCCCATCAGCAGTCAGTGTCCACCGTGCTCCCAGTTGGAAAAGGAGAGGTTGGCAACTTGAAGTTTTGGTGGAGGATACAGAGCTGTGTGGCTATGAAACTAATAGTAGCCTGAACCGAGTTAGACGCCATTCTGATCTGGAGACTGTGAGCCCCGTTAGCGTCACAGGGTCTACATGCCCACCCAGCCCAGGAACTCCCTGTTAACAACACAGGGGCCATTGAGTACGCTGACCGTGTGCGTAGGGGCCACACCTGTGGACAGCAGGCGCATCAGCAGCAGCAGGCCTGTTAATGCCACTGGGCTGCACAAGCAGGACTGTTAGGACAGGAGCTGGTCTTAACCGTTCTGCGTTACCAACTGTGGTGGCGGCCTGCATCCACCACCCTATCCCTACCTACCTCTGGCCTAAAGCCGCAATGGGTTCAACACATGGAGGTGTGCTCTTTCGGAGCATAATAGAAGACTGCGCACCTCCTTGTTGGCTCCAGCCCCTTTTATAACCTGGGTCCGCCCCAAACCAGGGTGAACCACAATGCACCTCCTGGAGACAAAAGTAGAGTGACACGTCATGAGTGGCATAACTAGCGTCCTATTTGGAAACGCAACTTCAATGATGACCTCATGGCTGCCATGACCCAAACACCTCACCAGTCATCGTCTGACCATCAATAATGCAGTGACAAGTCATAGGTGTGGGCCTCTGCAAGCCATTTGGGAGGACACCTGATGCCCTGTGGTCTATATGGGACCCCCACATCAGGGCCAGGGCCAAAGAGTTCATTACCGGACCTAGTCTCTGATGCAGGAAGTGCCTGAGCATGCTCAGTAGCATGAAATACAGTCTCTGAAAAAAGACTATCAGCTTTAGCATGGTGTCTAGGCACAACACAGGACTTAGACCCGGCACGGAATGCAAGCACCTGTGCAAAGAGGCTTTTCACACTAAGTGTGGGAGCATGCGCTGTATCCCGAAAAGAAGACTTAGCGTCAGGAATAACACAGTCAGGCTGAGCATACTCACTACGCGAAACACTAGAATTATGCTGCAGCTGGGGTACATCGGCACACGCATGCGCACTAGCTGCCTCTCCACACTTAGACGTGGAGGGGAAATTTGTCTTGGAGATGCTGTCTATGAACAGAAGGAAAAGCTAAAGGAAGCCTGACTTTCTATCCCTCCAAATTATGAAATGCAGCAATGAATTCCATGAGTTTGCTATAACATTAGCGCAGCAAAATGTGCATGAGGGTGTGATGTAGAGGTGCTAGAAATAGCTTGTCACCAGTGGGGCACTAATGGAATACAACAGCCAGTTCTATGATGCCACTAAATGGCAGTATTTTGTGCTATCATTATAGCTTATTAAAAACAGAGCAGGAGGTTGTCATGCAGAGGTGCTGCACATAGATTTGCAGTAGTGTGAATAGACAAAAGTACAATAGCCACGTTTAGGATACAACTAGGTACAGTGAGTGTTTGCTAGTATAATGGCTGAGTTTAAAAAAGTTTGAGTGTGCAATGCAGGCAGACGTGCTGCAAATAACGTTCCAATACTGTGAATAGACAAAAGTACAATAGCCACGTTTAGGATACAACTAGGTACACTGAGTGTTTGCTAGTATAATGGCTGAGTTTAAAAAAGTTTGAGTGTGCAATGCAGGCAGACGTGCTGCAAATAACGTTCCAATACTGTGAATAGACAAAAGTACAATAGCCACGTTTAGGATACAACTAGGTACACTGAGTGTTTGCTAGTATAATGGCTGAGTTTAAAAAAGTTTGAGTGTGCAATGCAGGCAGACGTGCTGCAAATAACGTTCCAATACTGTGAATAGACAAAAGTACAATAGCCACGTTTAGGATACAACTAGGTACACTGAGTGTTTGCTAGTATAATGGCTGAGTTTAAAAAAGTTTGAGTGTGCAATGCAGGCAGACGTGCTGCAAATATCGTTCCAATACTGTGAATAGACAAAAGTACAATAGCCACGTTTAGGATACAACTAGGTACAGTGAGTGTTTGCTAGTATAATGGCTGAGTTTAAAAAAGTTTGAGTGTGCAATGCAGGCAGATGTCCTGCAAATTACGTTCCAATACTGTGAATTGACAAAAGTACAATAGCCACGTTTAGGATACAACTAGGTACAGTGAGTGTTTGCTAGTATAATGGCTGAGTTTAAAAAAGTTTGAGTGTGCAATGCAGGCAGACGTGCTGCAAATAACGTTCCAATACTGTGAATAGACAAAAGTACAATAGCCACGTTCAGGATACAACTAGGTACACTGAGTGTTTGCTAGTATAATGGCTGAGTTTAAAAAAGTTTGAGTGTGCAATGCAGGCAGACGTGCTGCAAATAACGTTCCAATACTGTGAATAGACAAAAGTACAATAGCCACGTTCAGGATACAACTAGGTACACTGAGTGTTTGCTAGTATAATGGCTCAGTTTAAAAAAGTTTGAGAGTGCAATGCAGGCAGACGTGCTGCAAATATTGTTCCAATACTGTGAATAGACAAAAGTACAATAGCCACGTTTAGGATACAACTAGGTACACTGAGTGTTTGCTAGTATAATGGCTGAGTTTAAAAAAGTTTGAGTGTGCAATGCAGGCAGACGTGCTGCAAATATCGTTCCAATACTGTGAATAGACAAAAGTACAATAGCCACGTTTAGGATACAACTAGGTACAGTGAGTGTTTGCTAGTATAATGGCTGAGTTTAAAAAAGTTAGAGTGTGCAATGCAGGCAGACGTGCTGCAAATAACGTTCCAATACTGTGAATAGACAAAAGTACAATAGCCACGTTTAGGATACAACTAGGTACAGTGAGTGTTTGCTAGTATAATGGCTGAGTTTAAAAAAGTTTGAGTGTGCAATGCAGGCAGACGTGCTGCAAATAACGTTCCAATACTGTGAATAGACAAAAGTACAATAGCCACGTTTAGGATACAACTAGGTACAGTGAGTGTTTGCTAGTATAATGGCTGAGTTTAAAAAAGTTTGAGTGTGCAATGCAGGCAGACGTGCTCTGCAAATGTCTTTGCACTAGTGGGACTATAGCAAAGTCCAATAGCCACGTTTAGGATGCCACTAGGTACACTGAGTGTTTGCTAGTAAAATTGCTTAGTTTAAAAAAGTTTGAGTGTGCAATGCAGGCAGACGTGCTCTGCAAATGTCTTTGCACTAGTGGGACTATAGCAAAGTCCAATAGCCACGTTTAGGATGCCACTAGGTACACTGAGTGTTTGCTAGTATAATGGCTTAGTTTAAAAAAGTTGGAGTGTGCAATGCAGGCAGACGTGCTCTGCAAATGTCTTTGCACTAGTGGGACTATAGCAAAGTCCAATAGCCACGTTTAGGATGCCACTAGGTACACTGAGTGTTTGCTAGTAAAATTGCTTAGTTTAAAAAAGTTTGAGTGTGCAATGCAGGCAGACGTGCTCTGCAAATGTCTTTGCACTAGTGGGACTATAGCAAAGTCCAATAGCCACGTTTAGGATGCCACTAGGTACACTGAGTGTTTGCTAGTAAAATTGCTTAGTTTAAAAAAGTTTGAGTGTGCAATGCAGGCAGACGTGCTCTGCAAATGTCTTTGCACTAGTGGGACTATAGCAAAGTCCAATAGCCACGTTTAGGATGACACTAGGTACACTGAGTGTTTGCTAGTAAAATTGCTTAGTTTAAAAAAGTTTGAGTGTGCAATGCAGGCAGACGTGCTCTGCAAATGTCTTTGCACTAGTGGGACTATAGCAAAGTCCAATAGCCACGTTTAGGATGCCACTAGGTACACTGAGTGTTTGCTAGTATAATGGCTTAGTTTAAAAAAGTTGGAGTGTGCAATGCAGGCAGACGTGCTCTGCAAATGTCTTTGCACTAGTGGGACTATAGCAAAGTCCAATAGCCACGTTTAGGATGCCACTAGGTACACTGAGTGTTTGCTAGTAAAATTGCTTAGTTTAAAAAAGTTTGAGTGTGCAATGCAGGCAGACGTGCTCTGCAAATGTCTTTGCACTAGTGGGACTATAGCAAAGTCCAATAGCCACGTTTAGGATGCCACTAGGTACACTGAGTGTTTGCTAGTAAAATTGCTTAGTTTAAAAAAGTTTGAGTGTGCAATGCAGGCAGACGTACTCTGCAAATGTCTTTGCACTAGTGGGACTATAGCAAAGTCCAATAGCCACGTTTAGGATGACACTAGGTACACTGAGTGTTTGCTAGTATAATGGCTTAGTTTAAAAAAGTTGGAGTGTGCAATGCAGGCAGACGTGCTCTGCAAATGTCTTTGCACTAGTGGGACTATAGCAAAGTCCAATAGCCACGTTTAGGATGCCACTAGGTACACTGAGTGTTTGCTAGTAAAATTGCTTAGTTTAAAAAAGTTGGAGTGTGCAATGCAGGCAGACGCGCTCTGCAAATGTCTTTGCACTAGTGGGACTATAGCAAAGTCCAATAGCCACAGATAGGATGCCACTAGGTACACTGAGTGTTTGCTAGTATAATGGCTTAGTTATGAGTTGGAGTGTGCAGAGGACAAGAGGGTACAGTGGCAGGATTGTGGTGCTCTGGGTAGAGGAATGGAAGCCTGCCTTTCTATTCCCTCCTAATGGTGAAATGCAGGGAGGAAATCCCTGACCTTGGCTGCACAGACGCTGGCGCTGTTTTCAGGACCTGTCACCTTAACTCTGACCCTGCCGGTTTGAGCCCTTAAAAGGACTGCTATAAAGTACTCTCCCTATGCTGTCTAACGCTGTGTATGCAGCGCATACAGCTGTATCGGCTATAGGACTCAGGAGGACGGAGCTGCGACAGTGATGTCTGACACCAAAGACGCAGAAGGCAGATAATGGCGTCCTGGAAGAAAATGTCCGGTTTTATAATGCAGGGACATGTGACATGGACATCCTATCACACATGCCGTTGCTTCTCTGGCTCAAAGTCCACTTAGCTGTGTGTGTGTCTGGGATTGGCTGACATTCTGGCCCGCCCCACAAGACGCGCGCGCTTAGGGAAGGAAGACAAGAAAAAAAAAAAAATGGCGATCGCCATTATACAAACAGCAGTGATCTGAAGGCGCTGTTCACGCACACTATACACTGAAATGTCATAATAGTGTGATTCACAGAGTGACTTACACTATTACAGCAGAAACCAAGCTAGGATTTAGCTGTTTTTTTGCTGCTTGAACCGTTCTCGAACGTTTCTAGAACTATCGAGCTTTTGCAAAAAGCTCGAGTTCTAGTTCGATCTAGAACATGCCCCAAAATCACTCGAGCCTAGAACTGGAGAACCACGAACCACGAACCGCGCTCAACTCTATGCCTGAGTAGATTTGGAGCGATGTTTTGGATCATTGTCTTGCTGAAATATCCATCCCCTGCATAACTTCAACTTCGTCACTGATTCTTGCACATTATTGTCAAGAATCTGCTGATACTGAGTTGAATCCATGCGACCCTCAACTTTAACAAGATTCCCGGTGCCGGCATTGGCCACACAGCTCCAAAGCATGATGGAACCTCCACCAAATTTTACTGTGGGTAGCAAGTGCTTTTCTTGGAATGCTGTGTTTTTTTGCCTCCAGGCATAACACCTTTTTGTATGACCAAACAACTAAATCTTTGTTTCATCAGTTCCAAAATGTAACTGGATGGCCAAATGTGCTTTTGCATACCTCAGGTGACTCTGTTTGTGGCGTGCTTGCAGAAACGGCTTCTTTCGCATCACTCTCCCATAAAGCTTCTCCTTGTGGAACATGCGCTGTATTGTTGACTGATGCACATTGACACCATCTGCAGCAAGATGAAGCTGCAGGTCTTTGGAGGTGGTCTGTGGATTGTCCTTGACTGTTCTCACCATTCTTCTTCTCTGCCTTTCTGATATTTTTCTTGGCCTGCCACATCTGGGCATAACAAGAACTGTACCTGTGTTTTTCCATTTCCTTACTATGTTCCTCACAGTGGAAACTGACAGTTTAAATCTCTGAGACAACTTTTTGTTTCCTTCCCCTGAACAACTATTTTGAATAATCTTTTTCAGATAATTTGAGAGTTGTTTTGAGGAGCCCATGATGCCACTCTTCATAGGAGATTCAAATAGGAGAACAACTTGCAAGTGGCCACCTTAAATGAAGTTCAAAGCTCAATTAGGTTAGAAAACCAATTTAGTGCTTTAGTAAGTCAGTAAAAAGTAGTTACGATTCTGGGATGGCAACGGAGTACGGATATCAGACTGGGGCAGATATTACAGGGCAGAAACTTGCCCCCTTTTGAAGACCTTCAGGCCGCGTTCCCGGGGCTGAGATTGTGGTGGCTCGAATATATACAACTTCACTCCTTTGTGCGATCTTGGCTGGGTGGGAAGAGGCCCCCCTCCCCGGATACGTCCACCCCATTCGAACACTTATTCCTGCAGAGTTCGCCTCCCACGCACCAGATCTCCCTCATCTGCGATATGATGAACAGGAACCTCTATTCTGAGGACCCCAGCTACATTGGTAGATGGGAATCGGAATTAGGTTTCAGCCTTACTGAGGATGAAAAATGAAAGGGGCATGTGTTCTCCCACAAGATCTCAGTAGCATGCAATGCCCAGGAAAAGAGCTTTAAGCTACTGGCAAGATGGTATCAATGCCTGGTCAACCTCCATAGAGCTTTTCCTATGGTCCCGGAGGAGTGTTGGCACTGTGACTCAGACAAAGGTACGCTGCCACACATTTGGTGGGGATGTAACAAACTATCCAACTTTTGGACTCAGGTGTTTGCGACCTACAACCAAATGGCAGGAGAAAGCGTAACTCCTTCCATTAAGATCGCCCTTCTGTCTATTTTACCCGGTTCACTGGGATGCCAAAAGAAGCGCCTGTTGCGGTTCTTTTTGATTGCAGCCAGAGCAGTCATTCCTCGACTCTGGAGGACCACAGTGACCCCCGGAGTAGGGGAATGGCTGACAGAGCTAACGCATCTTTGTCACATGGAGGAACTCTCCTCTTTTGTATCGGGCACAAATGAGAAGTCTACCAAACTATGGCAGCCGTGGATACTGTTCAAGGAGTCCCCTGCATTCAGGAGCCTGTTCTAGTGACAGTTCACAGACAACCCCCTCTTACCTCCCTCCCGCAACCCCTTGTATAAGTCCCCTCCTTCTCTCCTCTCTTTCTATTCTGCTATCTACTCACTCTATATCTTGACCACTTTCCTAGTAAGGTTCTTCATATAGACAGGCGGGTCTAGCCCTTGGAAAGTAAAAGGTTTCAAACATTAACCTATGAATATGTAATAGTCACAGATAACCTATCAAAACACGGGTGGAAGTATATTTTTGTCAGTAATGTATTATGTAGATTATATAAACACCAAGGGTAGCAGCCCACCTACGGAACTTGAAGTGGCTAATATTCTCTTATTTTTTTCTCTGTATGCTTGTTATGTTTAATCTGTTTCTTTTATGGAAATCTTTAATAAAAACTGATTGGTTAAAAAAAAAAGTAGTTAGGAGTGTTCAAATCAAGAAATTGATAAGGGTGCGCATACTTTTGCACCGGTCAAATTTTGTTTAAATGCGGATTGCACATTTTCTGTTAGTACAATAAACCTCATTTCAATCCAGAAATATTACTCAGTCCATCAGTTATTAGATATATGAAACAGAAATAGCTGTTGCAAAACCCAAATTGTTATAAAGAAAAAAGGTTAACATTAATAGGGATGGCCAAATTTTTCATATGACTGTATGATGATTCACATAAGGTGTCATTAGCCAAGTATAAGATCTGTTCACTGCACTAGGGGAATCGGCCGGCAGAGGATTACTGTGCTGAATTCCGGCACTGGTCCGTGGACTCTCAGTAGAACGACCCTGCTCTCAAGAACCAATTTTTTCAGAGCGTGTCCGAGAGGATAAAGGAGGTGTTGGTCATGTATGAGACTCCTCCGTCTCTTGAGTGTGTATGTCTCTTGTAATTCATATTTATGGCTGGTTCCATCAGAGGTCTGATAACACCAAGACTATTTGGGAAGGGATTGCTGTGCCTGCATTGCCTCCTGATGCCTCTGCGGATCCCATGCAGCTTGGTGGGATGTTCCATGTTATCAGAAATTCTTTTACTCTTAAAAGGGGAGGTATTTGCTTGTATTGCGGTAAAAAGGGACACTTTATCCATGCCTGTCCCTTGGTGCCCTTGATAGATTGGCAGTTGGGCTCAGGAGGTTAGGGGATTTCAAGCTGGGTCTACATATTTCCTCCACTATGGTGTCTCACTGTTTATTGCCTGCAAAGAACTGGTGGAGGAAGGTTGATCTAGATGGACCTAGGTCTTTTTTCAACCTAAGTAACTAAGTAACTATGTAAGGGTAATAAAAGGGGCCAGGATGTCCTTATTAAGGTTTTGCTAGATATAGTGGTTCTGGGGCCAATATAATCAACAAAAAGTTTGCTCACTCTTTCGGGTTAAGGGTGAACGAGTTATCTAATCCTGTAGGAATTTTTGCCATTGACTTGTCACCTTTCTCCCATGAAGTCTTTAGAGAGTGTGTATAAGGGTTAGAACTCTGCATAGGGGTAAACCATTCAGCTAAAAGACCTTCCTGCACAAATTGTGTTAGGCTTCCCTTGGTTTACATTACATAACCCTGTTGTTGACTAGAAGACACAGAACATAATGAAATGTAGCTCTTCTGTAACGGACACTGGCTGGGAACCTCTATTTTGGGGATAACCACTAGTATCCTAGATCTTTTCTCAGAGTTTGGTGATCTGTTCTCTGAAAAGGGATGTCAGGAGCTGTTGCTGCACAGACTTTATGACTGCAACAGGAGGTTCAAACCAGGGAGCAAGTTAGGTTCAAGCCA
The DNA here is from genome assembly GCF_048569485.1 of Anomaloglossus baeobatrachus. Taxonomy (NCBI): domain Eukaryota; kingdom Metazoa; phylum Chordata; class Amphibia; order Anura; family Aromobatidae; genus Anomaloglossus; species Anomaloglossus baeobatrachus. Next base: position 186,858,985 of record NC_134360.1, on the reverse strand, counting down.
GGGGGAAAGTTGCCCAAGTGCACACTGTATAATCTGTCAGGTCCTAAGAGACAAGCTCTCAAGGAGTACAAAACAGAGAGTTTGGCGGGCTTTGCACGTTGCAACATCGGTAACAATGTGTTACCGATGCTGCAGCGATAGTCCCGCCCCCTCGCACGTTCGATATATAGTGAAAGCTGCCGTAGCGATTATTATCGCTACGGCAGCTTTACACGCACATACCTGCCGTGCGACGTCCCTCTGGCCGGCGACCCGCCTCCTTCCTTAGGGGGTGGGTCGTGCGGCGTCACAGTGACGTCACACGGCAGGCGGCCAATTGAAGTGGAGGGGCGGAGATGAGCAGGATGTAAACATCCCGCCCACCTCCGTCCTTCTCATTGCAGCCGGGAGGCAGGTAAGGTGATGTTCCTCGCTCCTGCGGCTTCACACACAGCGATGTGTGCGGCCGCAGGAACGAGGAACTACATCGTACCTGTCGCTCCCCCGGCATTATGGAAATGTCGGAGGCTGCAGCGATGATACGATGACGACGATTTTGCGCTCGTTCATCGTATCATCTAGGATTTACACACTACGACATCGCAAGTGACGCCGGATGTGCGTCACTTTCGATTTGACCCCACCGACATCGCACCTGCGATGTCGTAGTGTGCAAAGCCCGCCTTTGGCTAATAGTCACATTAGGTCATCTTCATTCCTTGTGGCCGCGGGTTTCTTCTTTGTCAAATCTCTATTAAAGAGATTTGTGGATTTAGAAACTCCTCCTCTTCCTGCCCCTCCACCTCTGGTCATAGTTGATGGATCATTTGAGTTTTTGGTATTGAGAATTATAGATTCTCAGGTCAGTTGACATTCTCTTCAGTTTTCTTTTCAGTTTGTCTTCTCTGGCATGTTCACTGGCAGGGTTATGGTCCTGAGGAAAGGACTTGGGTACCAGTCTCTAATATCAATGCGGAGCATCTGGTTAGGGCATTCCATTACCATCATGGAGACAGATCTGGTCTTGAAGTTCTAGAGTCCCCTCACAGATCGAGTGGTACTGTCACACGGTGTTTGTATTTAGGATATGTGTGCACGTCTCTGTGTTCTATTCTGCAGCGTTTAAGTCACTGCATGTGCGTTTCAAAACGCAGCCGAAAAGCTGCATTTTGAAAGCATTGTGCATGCGGATATCATGCGTTCTGGATGCTTGCTCTGCCATAGACAGAGTGGGAAAAGCATCCGAAACGCACAAAAGAAGTGAAATGTTGCTTTTTAGAATACAGCGTTTTGGCAAAATATTTCAGCAGCCGAAACGCTGCGTTCTAAAACACAACGTGCGGATGGAATTTGCGCAATCTTCATAGATTGTGCTGGGGATGCAGGATGCATGCTTTTACACTGCGGTGCCGAACGCAGTGTAAAAGAATGAAAAAAGCAAACGTGCGCACGCAACCTTAAGCTTGCCGAGTGTCCTGGCAGCAGCTGACACTTTTCACACTACAGAGACGGACACTCCACACTATGCCTCCTCTAGTGCTTGCGAGTTACACAAACAGGCTAGGGCATCAACAAGCTGTGTTCTACTTAGTGATCAGTAGAGATGAGCGATGTTCGAGGTTGGCCAATTTCATGTTCGAGTGATTTTGGGGGTGCTCGAGATCGAACTCGAACCCGAGCTTTTTGCTAAAAGCTCAACAGTTCGAGTTACATTCGAGAATGACTCGATCACCAAAAGCAGGGCTTTTTATAGCTACAGTGTGCAGGGAGCCATCGCTGGCAGCCTGCGTAAGCTGGTAACCAAGATAAATATCGGGTATCCAAGCAAAGCGCTTTGCTTGGTAACCCGATATTTACCCTGGTTACGTGTGCAGGGAGCCGACACTTCCCCGCTGGGCTCCGCCCCCTCATGCACACGGCATGTACACACAAACACACTCACACTCACACTCACCTGGCCCCAGCCATGCAGTCCCCAGCACTGACGTTCTCAGCGCCACATGGCCCGCTAGGCTCCACCCACTTCGCACTCCGCTGCCCGCACACATGGCTCCGCTAGGCTCCATCCACTTTGCACTCCGCCGCCCGCACACATGGCCCTGATAGGCTCCACCCACCTCGCACTCCGCACACATGGCCCCGCTTGGCTCCACCCACCTCGCACTCCGCCCACATTACACCGCTTAGCTCCACCCACCTCGCACTCCGCACACATTACCCCGCTTAGCTCCACCCACCTTGCACTTCGTACACATTACGGCGCTAGGCTCGACCCACCTCACACTCCGCACACATTACCCCGCTAGGCTCCACCCACCTCACACTCCGCACACATGGCCCCGCTCAGCTTACCTGCGGTGATGAAGTCCTGCCCTCCCGACCTCAGCGTTGTCACTGTCCTCCATGTCTGCCGCTTCACATTTCCTCTCTCTGCTGACTCGAGACTGTGACTAGCGGTGACGTCACAGGCACAGGCGATACTTGGCTGTGAAGGCGGCAGTCATTGAAGGCAGTGATAGCTCTGCTATCAGCAGTGCAGGAGATCGTCACCGCAGGTAAAGCACTTCGCTCCTGACAGCAGCACTTCTCATGCCCTGCAGTAACCTGGGCTGACCTATTGATGTTAGCTCAGGTCACTGCTCTCCCAACCAATATGGAACATTCTGTAATTCATTGACTGGGACAGTGACTATGGTATGGATTGTCATGGGAACCCCTTGGATTACAGCAGACCTGGATTTGTTTTTCTAATAAATTGGTGAAAGAGGGAATGTGTTGGGGAGTGTTTTTTCAAATAAAAATGTGTTTGTCGTCTATTTTTGTTTTTATTACTGACTGGGTTGGTGATGTCGGGTATCTGATAGACGCCTGACCTCACGAACCCCATGGCTTGATTCCAGGTGACATTACACATCTGGTATTAACCCCATATATTACCCCGTTTGCCACTGCACCAGGGCAACGGGATGAGCTGGGGCGAAGCACCAGGATTGGCGCATCTAATGGATGCGCCACTTCTGGGGCGGCTGCGGCCTGCTATTTTTAGACTGGGGAGAGTCCAATAACCATGGACCTCCCAAGTCTGAGAATATCAGACCCCAGCTGTCCGCTTTACCTTGGCTGGTGATCCAATTTTGGGAAGACCCCCACGTGTTTTTTTTTTAAATTATTTATTTAATTTAAAATAAGAGCGTGGGGTGCCCTCAGTTTTGGATTACCAGCCAAGGTGAAGCTGCCAGCTGTGGTCTGCAGGCTGAAGCCATCTGCTTTACCCTAGCTGGCTATCAAAAATAGGGGGAACCCCACATCATTTTTTTTTGCGGACCGCAAAAACGGATCGGTCGTGTGAATGAAGCCTTATTCTGATCTGCCGCTTATAAACAGCAGGCAGAAATAAGTGAATAGCGCCCCCCAGCGTCAGAAAATCTATGGGGTCTCAGGGGGTAGCTGAGACCCTGGAGATAATGATTCAGGCTGGTTTTCCGGTCCCCACTCACGTGATCACCGGTATACACAGTATACCGATGATCACGTTACAGTAAATTACAGCGTCGGTAAAAAAATTATTTATCTCCCATCTGGCATGAACAAACATGTCAGATGGGAGATAAATCTCCACCCTGGTCCCCTCCGGTCCCCCGCTGTCGCTAAAGTGCCCCCCCTCCCGACACCCTCCCGGAAATCCAAGATGGCCACGCGCACAGCGGCGCGCCGGCCGCATTCACCCTACTCCTCTGATTTCTGTTGCATGTGCCATGACACATGCGACAGAAAACTCCTCCCTAGGCCCTGGTAGGTCACCCCCTATAACCCCACCGGTGTTCCCCGGTGTCCCACGGTATCTGTGCAGCGTTGATCCCCCGCGTCCCCCTCCTTCACAATAGACGCTGCCGCATGCACAGAGCGGCTGTCAGCTCAGCTTCCTGTGTTCAGACACAGTGAGTGGTGGCAACCATGCATCTGTAAGCTACTGCAATGCTCTGCTCATAAGGTAAGGAACATAGTTGATCAGGAGAGCTATACTACATTTCCAAATGGAGGTATTTGATTTTATAGTTGCCCTGCTGAACGACTACCAAACATGAGAGTCCGTTATATGCCACAAGAAAACACATCTAAATAGCGAGCTCTGTTGTTTAGTATTAATTCAGCTGGATAACTGGACTTAAAGGGGTATTCCATCTCCAAGATCCTATCCCCAATATATAGTAGATGGAATAGCAATAATATCAGCAAATACCAATATTTGGAAATGTAGAATAGTTCTACTGATTAGGCATGCCCTTACCTCATGAGCAGGGCATTGCAGCTTTAGTAGCAACACTTACGACATGGACTCTGCTGCTGTGGACCCGGGGAGAGTGGGTGCAGATTCATTGCACCCACACTCCTCACATGGAGGGTCTGCACTCCTAGAAAATGGGGGATACGTTCCCTGAGCGTGTCCCCCCATATTCTCGACGGTCCAGAGTCATCGTGAGATCCCCTTATTTTTTTTCCTTACAATAAATTGGTGAAAGAGGGAATGTTTTGGGGAGTGTTTTTTCAAATACAGTTTTTTTGTCTATTTGTTTTGTTAGTACTGACAGTTTGTGATGTCGGGTATGTGATAGACGCCATGACATCACAAACTGCTGGGCTTGATGTCAGGTGACCTTACAGCTAGTATCAACCCCATTTATTACCCCGTTTGCCACTGCACCAGGGCACGGGATGAGTTGGGGTGAAGCGCCAGGATTGGCGCATCTAGTAGATGCGCCACTTCTGGGGCGCCTGCGGCCTGCTATTTTTAGGCTGTGAAGGGCCAATAACTATGGACCTTCCCACCCTGCGAATACCAGACAACAGCTGTCCGCTTTACCTTGGCTGGTGATCCAATTTGGGGGGGACCCTACTTTTTTTTTGCAATTATTAATATTTATAAAATAATTATAAAAAAGAGCTTGAGGTGACCTCTACATTGGATCACCAACCACGGTAAAGCTGCCAGCTGTGGTTTTCAGGCTACAGCTGTCTGCTTTACCCTAGCTGGCTATCAAAAATGGGGGGACCCAACGTCATTTTTATTTTTAATTATTTTTTTAAATAAAAAAAATTAATGGGGTTCCCTGTATTTTGATTGCCAGCCAAGGTAACGCCAGGCAGATGGGGGTGGCAACCCGAAGCTGTCTGCTTTATCTGCGCTGAGAATCAAAAATACCGCGGAGTGCTACGTCTTTTTTTTAAAGATTTATTTTTACATCACTGTATCACAAAATACAGGGAAGCCCTTTTTTTTAGTTATTTAATGGGCTCCCACTGCATTTTTTGTATTGCTAGCTAAGGGTAATCCAAGCAGCTACTGGCTGCCAACCCCCACTGCTTGGTGTTACCTTCACTGGCAATGGAAAATCCAGGGAAGCATTTTTTATTTTTTTTACCAGAAAACTACAAAAAAAATAACGTGTGCTTCGCCATATTTTTGTATGCTAGCCAGGTACAGCAGGCAGGTACAGCTGCCCCTAACCCCCAGCTGCCTATTTGTACTAAGCTGGGAACTAAAAATATAGGGAAGCCCTTTTTTTAATTATTTTATGAATGCCATGAAATGATTAAAAAAAAAACACGTGGACTTCGCCCCATTTTTGTGTCCAGCCGGGTACAATTAGGCAGCTGGGGATTGGAATCCGCAGCACAGGTTAACCCGAGGTTTCTGGGCCCCTCTGCTGCGAATTGCAGTCCACAGCCACCCCTGAAAATGGCGCTCTCATAGAAGCGCCATCATCTGGCGCTGTATCCAACTCTTCCAGCAGCCCTGAAGCTGGGTGGCTTGCTGGGTAATAATGAGTTAATACTAGCTTTGTTTTACTAGCTAGTATTAAGCCAGAGATTCTTAATGTCAGGCAAGTTTGACCCGGCCATTAAGAATCTCCAATAAAGGGTTAAAAAAAAGACACCACACAGAGAAAAAATACTTTAATAGAAATAAATATACGGGGCACCGGTTGACGAACCGAACCGAACTCGAACTGGCTCATCTCTAGTGTTCTGGCTTGCAGGATTTCGTTTCTGCTAGCCTGCTGGTTACCTCTTGGATCACATGTTGTGGGAGATTTATCACACTCCCTCCCCGCCTTTTTAAAATGCTACACCAGTCCATGTGCTGTTGTATTTCAGACCTGCTGTTGATTGTATTGCTTTGAGAATGGTCTTGTTGTGGAGTTATCTAGTAGTCTCGTTGCTTAATCCTTGCTCTAATTTCCTCCTTATCACTTGTTGTTTAATACTTCTGTGTGAGCATGTTCTGTGATCGAGTTTTGGTTTCCCCTGGTTTGTTGTAATCTGTAGTTTTACCACTCATGTCCTGAATCTCCCCTGGGGAGAGGGCGAGGGGGTGGTATTACACTGTGTGCAGAATTATTAGGCAAATGAGTATTTTGATCACATGATAATTTTTATACATGTTGTCCTACTCCAAGCTGTATAGGCTTGAGAGCCAACTACAAAAATTAAGTAAATCAGGTGATGTGCATCTCTGTAATGAGGAGGGGTGTGGTGTAATGACATCAACACCCTATATAAGGTGTGCTTAATTATTAGGCAACTTCCTTTCCTTTGGCTAAATGGGTCAGAAGAGAGATTTGACGGGCTCTGAAAAGTCCAAAATTGAGAGATGTCTTGCAGAGGGATGCAGCAGTCTTGAAATTGCCAAACCTTTGAAGTGTGATCCCCGAACAATCAAGCATTTCATGGCAAATAGCCAACAGGGTCCTAAGAAGCATGTTGGGCAAAAAAGTCGCAAAATAACTTCCCATGAATTGAGTAAAATCAAGCGTGAAGCTGTCAAGATGCCATTTGCCAGCAATTTGGCCATATTTCAGAGCTGCAACGTTACTGGAGTATCAAAAAGCACATGTTATGCTGTATTCAGGGACATGGTCAAGATAAGGAAGGCTGAAAAATGACCCCCTTTGAACAAGAAACATAAGATAAAATGTTAAGACTGGTCCAAGAAATATCTTAAGACTCATTTTCCAAAGGTTTTATAGACTGATGAAATGAGAGTGACTGTTTATGGGCCAGATGGATGGGCCAGAGGCTGGATCAGTAAAGGGCAGAGAGCTCCACTCCAACTCAGATGCCAGCAAGGTGGAGGTGGGGTACTGGTATGGGCTGGTATCATCAAAGATGAACTTTGAGACATTTCGGGTTGAGGATGGAATGAAGCTCAACTCCCAGACCTACTGCCAGTTTCTGGAAGATAACTTCTTCAAGCAGTGGTACAGGAAGAAGTCGGTATCATTCAAGAAAACCATGATTTTCATGCAAGACAAAGAGTTGGCTTTGTTGATTTTATTGGTCATGAGGAAGGGGATTGACTCTTTGTTGATTTTCTTGGTCCTGAGGAAGGGGACTTGATCTCAGAAACGCGTCGACCTTTAGAATAAAAATATTATAATTAATCAACAATTTCTTTCATTGGCGGTAGTGCAACATGATACCCAATCTTCTCTCCAGCACTCAATATTTAACGCACGCGGGGCTGCAGCAGTTGCCATCATCTCTTATGTGTCTATAGAGGGTTGTGCCTTCAACAACCCTACCAGGTGAGTGGCACTCCTAACACATTTTAATTGTTATCCTGGTAAAACCCTATTGTGCTCTCTAATTTTTACAGTATGTCTCCCTCTTCTTCGTGATGTTTGCTGGTACATTGTGCTCTTGAACATTTGAACAACTCTACTGGGATGAGATGGATAGAAGTATGACCCGGCAAAACAAGAGTGACAGATTTTAAAAAAGAGGCTACTTGTACAGTATATTTGTGCATGTGTATGATTGTGTATGTATAGGAATATGATTATGTATATATAATATATATAATATATATATTTATATTTATATATATATATATATATATATATATATATATATATATATATATATATATATATATATATGTAAATATATATATATATATTATATATATATACAGTACAGACCAAAGGTTTGGACACACCTTCTCATTCAAAGAGTTTTCTTTATTTTCATGACTCTAAAAATTGTAGATTCACATTGAAGGCATCAAAACTATGAATTAAAACATGAGGAATGAAATACTTAACAAAAAAGTGTGAAACAACTGAAAATATATCTTATATTCTAGGTTCTTCAACGTAGCCACTTTTTGCTTTGATTACTGCTTTGCACACTCTTAGCATTCTCTTGATGAGCTTCAAGAAGTAGTCACTGAAAATGGTCTTCCAACAGTCTGGAAGGAGTTCCCAGAGATGCTTAGCACTTGTTGGCCCTTTTGCCTTCACTCTGCGGTCCACCTCACCCCAAACCATCTCGATTGGGTTCAGGTCTGGTGACTGTGGAGGCCAGGTCATCTGGCGTAGCACCCCATCACTCTCCTTCTTAGTCAAATAGCCCTTACACAGCCTGGAGGTGTGTTTGGGGTCATTGTCCTGTTGAAAAATAAATGATGATCCAACTCGCAAACCCGATGGAATAGCATGCCGCTGCAAAATGCTGTGGTAGCCATGCTGGTTCTGTATGCCTTCAATTTTGAATAAATCCCCAACAGTGTCACCAGCAAAGCACCCCCACACTATCACACCTCTTCCATGCTTCACGGTGGGGACCAGCCATGTAGAGTCCATCCGTCCACCTTTTCTACAAAGACACGGTGGTTGGATTCAAAGATCTCAAATTTGGGCTCATCAGACCAAAGCACAGATTTCCACTGGTCTAATGTCCATTCCTTGTGTTCTTTAGCCCAAACAAGTCTCTTCTGCTTGTTACCTGTCCTTAGCAGTGGTTTCTTAGCAGCTATTTTACCATGAAGGCCTGCTGCACAAAGTCTCCTCTTAACAGTTGTTCTAGAGATGAGAAGGTGTGTCCAAACTTTTGGTCTGTACTGTATATATATAATTTTCCTGCATACATAACACTGTAATTATAATGAGTATCAAAATATTTACTCTGGGTTATTTAGCATAAGGCTCTGATGCCATCACCTTTATGGCCTCTATTTAATGTATAGAGCAAGGTTTATATGTTAAATGGTTGCCTCCAATGCCATGCAGTTGCATCTGTAGCTTGTAGGGTCTAATTATAAGCAAAACTTATGTGCAATGTTTTAACAATAGATACTATTGTATATAACAGACTAATTCCAAACTATACCAGAATACAGGCAAAGGACACTTTTTTGGCGTCTGCCTGGCTGATGCATCCCTATAAAGCATTTAGTTTGGACTTCGGCATTTTTTTCCTTGAATACACACTAAATGACGTGAATTACTCAGTACAGTATTTAGTGTTATTTTACTGCATTACATTTGTATGTAATGTATTTTAATGCATGTTTTTATTGTACGTAAAGTGTATATATAATGTATTTTATTGTACAATTCAACCACCCACAGAAGATTAAAGGGAATGTGACAGCAGCAATTACTCCTAGATGGTAACAGTAGCACTTAGGAGAGACTAAAGGGTGCTTTACACGCTGCGACACCGCTAATGATATATCGTCGGGGTCACGGTGTTTGTGACGCACATCCGGCGTCGTTAGCGACATCGCAGCATGTAACACCTCTGAGCAACCTAACACGATCGCAAAAGAGGTAAAAAATGTTGGTATTGGAGAGGTCGCTCCAACACCAAAAATCGTTGACAGGTGAGTAGCGAGGTTGTTTGTCATTCCTGCGGCAGCACACATCGCTATGTGTGACACCGCAGGAACGAGGAAACTCACCGTACCTGCGTCCCGCCGGCAATGAGGAAGGAAGGAGGTGGGCGGGATGTTTGGCCCGCTCATCTCCGCCCCTCCTCTGCTATTGGGCGGCCACTTAGTGACGTCGCTATGACGCCTAATGAACTGCCCCCTTAGAAAGGAGGCGGTTCGCTGGTCGCAGCGACGTTGCTAGGCAGGTAAGTATGTGTGACGGGTCCGAGCAATGTTGTGTGCCACGGACAGCGATTTGCCCGTGTTGCACAACCAACGGGGGGCGGGTACGCTCGCTAGCGATATCGGTATCGATATCGCAACATGTAAAGTACCCTTAACTCTCCTTCTTGCTCTCCTTGCACACATTGGGATGTCAATCACGCCTCTGTGGCCATGATACCAGCTTGTTGTTGGAAAGAGTAATAACAATCTCTGATTAATCGCCACACATGCACACTGGCATTAAATTTCATTTTTAAACATTGTACAGTCATGGCCAAAAGTTTTGAGAATGACACAAATTTTGTTTATTACAAAGTTTGTAGCTGTCTTTTTAGATTATTTAGCTAGAAGTTTCTATGATTACTGAAATTATAATTATAAGAAAGTTTTTAAATATTTTTTGACAAATACTCAATATTTACAGTGTTGATCCTTTTTTTCACAATTTCTGCAATTCTCCTTATTCTTTAAATTCTGACTGATGGCAACTGATTATTACCTACTCAAAGCTTGGAATTTATCAAAATTTCTGTGTCTTTCTTTGTCCACTTTTTAAGGATTGCCCACAGGTTCTCAATGTTTTTGTATGTGGAGGTTTCTGGCTATAGTCCTTAAGTTTCAATGATTTTCTTTTATAACATAATGCCGTCCCTTATTATTTATAGCACTGTTATACAGTGACCTCACTTATATATAGCATTGTTCTTTACTGCATACATTTCATACTTTATTATCTAAAATGTCATCCATTATTGTATTATGTACTTCCCTATTATAAACAGTAAAGATCTCTGCACATAGAGAGTACTCTCCATAACCCACCTTAAAAAGCACTTAAAAAAATGACATACCGGTATGTAGGGCATTACAAAAGTTTTCCTTTTTAACCTTCTATATTCACCCAAATATTGCCATACAGTGTTTGGGTCCACACTTGCGAGGTGCTGCTACTGTGTCGGACTCTATTCACATTATTGAGTCTGATAGGCAATCCAAGGTCTCCTAGTTGCTCATCCTGAGCCTGGTGTCGGCTGATTAATTTCCATTGCTCCCCAGCTCTGCAGGAGTTCATTTTTGTGCATTTGTGTGCAGCTCCTATGAGCAGGTTGCTAATTACCACCTACAGTTGTCTCTTTCCTATTTAAAGTATGGGAGCCTGTGTTTCTGAGCTAATAATAGTGTCAGCATATCTCCAGCAATTTCGATCCTTTGTGGTCATACAGTTCCTGGTGATCTGTAGTTCCTATTTTGAGTGGTGCAGACGTTTCCCTGTCATGTGTTTACTTCCTTCATTTTTCTTTATTCCTCGGTGCATATATTATCTCTCCTTTGTGTTTGAGTGAAGTGTGTACAAGTTTTTGCTTTGTCCGTATAGTTTCTGTGGGGTTTTGTTGCTGTGTTTCCAGCCCGCACAAAGGGAGGGGGAGGAGGGGAGTAATCTCAGGGCTCAGACAAAAGTCAAGGTCATGCTGGGGGTTCAGACCTCCCTACCATGAAGCGTACATCTGAGATAAGGAACAGCGCAGGGTCTCAAGTCTAAGGGCAAGCCTAGGAGCCCGAGTTTTGTTATTTCTAATGATGATCGAATACCTCAAATATTCGGCTATGCCCATATTCGACAAATAGGTCACTGTTATTCGACTATTTGCGAAAATTCGATGTGCAATGTAAGTCTATGGGAAACCCGAATAGTTGCAAATAGCAACTATTCGGGCTTCCCATAGACTTATATTGCGCATCGAATATTCGCATTTCGGCGACCTATTCGTCGAATATTCGCGAAGCCGAATATTGCCGAATAGTTGTGATATTCAATCATCCTTAATCATTTCATACCCTGTGACAAAAATGCACCTGATTAACTAGGTGTTCATTAGGTGACCTATTATGTGACGTATAACCTCCTTCAACAGGTGACCCATTTTATGACACATTGGTTGGTATAGGTAGCTTACACAGTCTGAACAGGGAGCAGATCTAGATACCCTTAATCCTTCCATTTGCAGTCTCTATATAATCTGTATTCTATTCTGCTGCAGTATTGTGTTAGCAGTAATATCAATATATAGATGTAAATATACGAATGTGTGCTTTACATTCCAGGGTTCAGTAACACTAATTGCGTCCTTCTCACTGGTGAGTTTTGTAAGAACTTTAAAAAGAAGAGAAGAGTAAGAAGCATCAATATTGGATAACACAATGTATATTGAACTGTAGGTGTGATTGGTCATTTATCTTTGTTAAATTAGGCTTTGTTTCAGCAGCCAAACACTGAACTATTGTTGTTTTTAAGAGAATCATGTCCATCAATAAGCCTTTAATCTAAATATCATTCATACATTAATGGCATGGACTCTTTAGTTGCTTCCTGTGTCCTGATCCACAGTATCTAAGTGATAGGCAGTCACTACTGTTTCTCAAATATTCATGCACTGTACTTCAACCATTTTCTGCCTTTGTGTTGCATTACAATCAATCAATCAACCATTCAATGAGCAGTCTGATAACAATAATATGTCAGTGCTAGAAAGTAATTATAGACGTACTCTGAGACAGATGACATTGCTCCTGCAGATTGAGTACTTTGAAATTAACTTGAGTATCCCAAGCCAAACTCATCTAAATTAATCACTAACCTGTCACAAGATAGCACAAAGTCTCAGCTTAATCTATACTGTCCACTTCTATAATCTGTACTTTATCTGAAAATTAGAAACCTTAGGAATTTTAAATGGAGTCACAAAATGTGGATTTATTAAAACTTACTCATCAGAATGATTTTACTTCACCCAAAAAATACAATTCTGCAAATTATTTTCAGGTTTCAAATGATCTGTAATCATCACTCCAAGTATTGAATGTAAGTCAACCACTTTCAGTGAGTGTTAGAGGTCACAACTATTCCCATAATTCATGAAAGCTGTGACCTCCAACATGTCGATTTAATTCAGTACATTGAGTAACTTTAAAAATACTTAATCTTTTTTTTTTGTTGTTTAGATATTTATTCCTAGAAATCCACATCCACAGGGAGCGGGCAGAGAGGTGTCAAACAACAGCCCGGGGTCAGGAAACCAAGATCAGAACACAGGCAGGAACACAGGCCAACAGCACAACAGCAGAACCAGAATGTACAACTGGCAAGGTTCTGGGAGAGCATACCCAGTAAAGTAGAGTAATTACCCAGAAGATGGAACACCTGAGCAATCATTCAGTAGATACATTACAATACATACAATACATTATGATGCATTGCTTATATAACTCTACGATTCTCTGCAGCAATTTTACAGAGATTATCATTACTGTCCCCATTGGAACCACAATATAAAGTCCTTATCAGTTTGTCTTTGGAGTGTGGGAGGAAAATGGAAAACCACGCAAACATGGGAAGAACATACAAACTCCTAGCACCTTGGGATTTGAACCCCAAATCCCACTGTGCTGCCCCTATTGAATCTGTTGGACTTTATGCCAAACATCTCAATTAAAAATGTTTACATTTTTTGTTACTGTCACGATTCCTCTGTGCAGAGCATCTTGCACACTAGGAAATGCTTCTTCTGTGTTTTCCTAGACATCTGGCTGGCAGGTTGATTGACAGTGCAGGCTTCCATGCTGGCTCTGGGAGGTGCTGATTGCTTAGGTGTTCCATAGTTTGGGTAATTACTCTGCTTCATTAGTGAGCATGTTCTCCCAGAACCTTGCCAGTTGTACATTCTGGTTCTGCTGGTGTGCTGTTGGCCTGTGTTCCTGCCTGTGTTCTGATCTTGGTTTCCTGACCCCGAATTGTTGTTTGATGTTTCTCTGCCCACTGCCTGTTCCTGTCATGACCTCCCGGCTTTTGACCTTGCACCGTTACCTGACCACATCTCAGTTTACTCCCTGAATCCATTACGTAGATTCCCAGAATTATGACTTGCCTATGCCTTTGTGTACTCCCTGTGTCCATATGTTTCCTCCTGCTACCAGACCCCGGCTTTCCTGACTACTCTACCATTTGTCCTACCTATAAGTAGTGACTAGCATCACAGGTACATTCTTGCATTGTGAAAACACAGCATCTTAGGCTCGCTTCACATCAGCGGTATTTTGCCGGAAAGCCGTATCTGGTACAAATGCGTTTCAGCTCTACTCACTTACAATGGAATTGTGGCAATGGAATTTGTGCGACTTTCCGGAAAAATACTGTTGATGTGAAGTGACCCTAAGGTTAGTAGCAGTGTTGTGAAAGTAAAGTCACTAGACATGAACAAATCAACTTGTATCAAATCAAATATTGAAAAGCTAATAAAAAAATAAATTAAATTTAGAGTTTCACGTAAATTCGAATATTTTGAAATTTGATTTTCAAAAATAAACAAAATTAGTAAGGCATCATTTCCCGCATGGCTGAAGCATCAGAGAGATAATGTCTTATTGCATTGCCACTCAGGCTAGCCGATAATGTCCTACTGCTATGACGTCTAGCAGATTATCATATCTTGTACATTTATTCACAGCAAATTAATTTTGGGGTAAAATTCAGCAATGCCAGCAAATTTGAATTTCAAAAGATCTGCTCATTTTTAGTTTTAAAGTACGGGAGAAAAATAAATAACAGAGGTCAAATTCACAAAAACCTATTAATACACGCTATGGTTTAATTATCCGCCATCTGTAGAATGTTTGGTAACGTCTGTCCTAATTACTATTGGAGATTGAACTTTCCAGTTGCTTCATTTTATACTGTGGTGTAGAAATAGTTAACCATGATTGCACTGTAATTGGTCTCATATCAATTTTTTGATCCTTGCAGTTTGACTCATGAGGAAGTCTTCATCTTTGAGCCTTTGCCAATAGATCATGTCTTTCAACGCGGGTTATGAGTGTTTCATTCGAAGACAGCACTATGCAGTGACAGAAGAATGAGTGATGGATAATATGAGGAGAAAGACAGAGACATCTACAGGTAACAAAGCAACTGTTAAACTGCTCTCAAGTATAAGGCTCCACAACAGAACTGTCATCAGATACATACTTCATATACAGTATTCCGGCTCTCAGCACATTCTAAGCCTAATTCCGTAAATGATAACATTTCTTTCAAGAATCTGATTTTTTTTTCATTTCTACACATTTGCTAAACAAACCCTCCTTCCCCAATATTTAGTAATTTAATGTGAACCTGTCATCCTGGAAAACTCCATTTGCCCTCAGATATGGGGTAAAAATGTATTTAAATAGTTTAATAATGCTGCCAAGCTGCCTTACTGGAAGAGCGGCTACTGGGAAAAAATGAGTTTATTTCTTCCATCAGCTTTTAGTCATAAGCAGATGGGAGAGAAGGAGCAGTTATTAGCACTGCTCCCCGCACCGCCCACTATACTGTAAATGCAGCTGTAAGCACATCCCAGCACTTTGACAGTTTGTTGTGCAAGCGCATCTGTGCAGAATAAGCGATCAATCAGAGTGCAACATACTTACAGACGAAACTCACGGTATAGTGAGTGGTGCTGGGGTTGATGACGGTCATTGTTTTTTTCATGACCCTAAATTTTAAAGCCAGTGGCTTTTTGGAAAAATTAAGTTCATTTTCTTCTGATAGCCAAACTTTTATTAAGGGGGCTGGGTAGTATTGCAATGCTATATACCTGTAGATTAACCCTATATCTCCAAATAAAGAGAATTTTCAAAGGTGATGGTATCGCGTAATCGGCGCTCCCAGCCCTGAGGCACCGACGTCACCCTATGCCCAGTCCCCATGCCTTGTTAATGTGGCGCCCCTGACCTGGTCAGGCACCACTGAGTACTGCACCCATGCTGGGGACAGTACAATACAGGTAATCCAGAAGGCTGACCGAGGTGTGACTACACAGGCGCATAGTGATCAGGTCTCACACATGTACCTTTGGGAGGACCCCTGGGGATCCCAGGAGGGGGCAAAGCCTTCACCTCCACTGGAATAGTGGAGGGGGTAAAAAGCCTCCATCTCCACTCAAGGGGTGTGGTGGAGAGCCTGGTTGCTAGGTGGCGTAGGCAAGAACAGGAGAGGAGGAGCAGTGAGCCGGTTCAGTGTGCAGTTCAGGGGGAGCAGACGTCAGGAGCAGACCCCTGGGGCTGTTGCAGTCTGACAGCGTCCGCGCAGTGGCTACCGATGGGGGAGAACGGTCACCTAGTAGTGCTACCCGAAATCCATCTTCAGCTAAGGAGAGAGCAACGGAGTGGGAAGTAAGGAGACTGCTAGGGAGTTACCAGGCCCAAACGGGTAGTAGGTCCCAGTGCAGGGATAGATCCACCTTTCCTTGCCAAACCTGCTTGAGGGGGCACTTCACACCCCCAAGAACACACTAAAAAGTCCGCAGCCACGTCGCCACAGTTAGGGCCCATAGTTCACAGTAGGCAAGCAGCCGGAGTGTCCTGGTCCAGGCTACAAGCAAACGGACAAAACGAAGGGGAGAGAGGCTTCAGCAACTTCCCTGGGTGACCCCCATAGGGACTAAAAGTCGGGGTTACCCCAAAACGCAAAGGGCTAAGGAAGGCGAGTCGGTAGTCACCCTCATCAGTCAGCCTGAAGGATACCTGGTTCCAGCCTGGTTCATCCCAGCTACGCCCGGGTTACTCACTCTGCCACCTTCTGTGAGTAAAACCCCTGAAAGACATTCTGCTTGTGTGGAGTTATTCTGCGCCTTGTGGTTCTACACACCTACACAGGGCCCTGGGGCTTGCCTCACTCTCAGGAGGCTACTACAACCGACTGCACCCACCATCAGCCCCAGGCATCCCTTAATCTGCAGTGGCGGTCCCCACTGACCGCAATTCTGAGAGTGGCGTCACGACAAATAGAAGATTTCCTACCTGTGACAGGATCCAGCCGAGTGGAGTCCCTGAAGGTAATGCACCGACACTGCACTAGCGGGGCTTCACATCTGGCGTCACGAACAGGATAAGGACTAGACCTGTTCAGACAGGTGACCATGTGCCTGGGCGGTCCGCTTGAAAAATTGGAAGCGCCGCCATATTGCCACCATGAAAAGCGCGCTGAAAAACAACAGCAGCCCGCGCTGGGAGAAGTTACCACCCACGAAGAGGTGTGGCTACCCAGAGATCCCCTGCAGAGTCCTGACCTCGCAAGTGAAGAGAGCGGAGGCGTTCAGAGACGTTGGGACAGAAAGGGAGCCAGAAGCCTGCTGTTAGAGGAAATGGCGTCTGGATGCAGAGATCCCGAGCCAGGCTCCGCTGCCTGGTGGGCCCGAGAGCTTGCTCAGTGCTGCAACCAACTAGAAACCAGGGTTCTACGGCAGCTCAGCGAGGGACGCAAGGAGCTCCTGGGGATGGCTACGGCGGTACAGGCCTACGAGGAGAGGGCCACGCGACGAGTGCCAGACCGAGCGGCGACGACTCAGACCCCGATGCTGCTACCGATGGGTGAGTCCAGTGTTGCCCCTGCCAGCACGAGTGCCCCGACCCCTGCTGCCACGCCCGTAGTCCCCGAAGAGGCGCCCGCCGCGGCGACGCTGAACCAGGCCGCAGCCACGCCAGGTGCGGCCCGCCAAGCCCAGGCCGCCGCAGAGACGCCCTGCCCAGCCCGTAAAGATCCGGCTGCCACCGCGACCCTCATCCATGCCGCAGGTGTGACGCTGACCCAGGCCGCCGCCTTGCTAGGCCCGGCCCGCCAAGACCCCACCGCAGCAGCGACGCTCATCCACGCCGCAGGCGAGGTGCTGAACCAGGCCGCAGCCACGCCAGGTGCGGCCCGCCAAGCTCCGGTCGCTGCAGCGACGTCCAGCCCAGCCTGCACAGATCCCATCGCAGCTGCGACGCCAATTCAGGCCGCCGCAGCGATGCCCTGCCCGGCCCGCCAAGAACCGGCTACAGCAGCGATGCCCTGCCCGGCCCGCCAAGAACCGGCTACAGTAGCGATGCCCGCTAAGACTTCAGCTGCAACAGCGACGCTGATCCAGGCCGCCGCCATGCCAGGCGCGGCCCGCCAAGACCAGGCCGCCGCCATGTCAGGCGCGGCCCGCCAAGACAAGGTTGTATCACCATTTACCCCGGCCTGCAAGGCCAGAGCAGACACCGCTCCCCAGTCCAAGGAGGTCCCTGCTAGGAAGTCTACGCTGGGGGAGGACCCCGAATACCAGAAGCTGAAGGCTGACCTAGAGGCCCAGTTCCCAAAGGAGATGGTGGACCGGTATCTGCTCCCTCCACATACCCCTCAGAAGACTCTGGAGATGTCCACGCCAAAAAGTCCACCGCCCGGGCCAGCTGATGAACACTCATCCCCAGCGCTGCCACCAAAGGAGTGCTCTGAAGAACTAAGGGGGAGAGGAGGCCAGGAAGCTGAGGAGCTGACCCCGGAGCCATCAGCAGTGGATCCATGCCCAGAGCCAGAGATGTTGCCATATTCTCGCTGGGATGAAGAGGAAGATTTGTACAGCAACCTCACCTGGGAGCCTGCCAGCAGTGAAGCAGCCACCCAGCAGAATCAAGCCCGCAAAACACGGCGCCGCAGTAGGACCAAGTTTTCCCCTGCACCGCAGTCTCCAGAGAATAAAGATGAAGTCACGGCCAGAGACCTGGAGGAGAAACGGTTTCTGAGGAGAGCCAAATCCCAGGTTAGAGGACCACTTTGTCGTGGTGTAGTAGAGGACTTCAGTTTGAAGAGTGGATATGGGTTTATCGTAGCTCCTGGTATGAAAGAAGGCATTTTTGTCAACAGAAGAGACGTTAGAGCTCATTTGCCCAGAGGACATCCAGGTAGAAATCTGCGAACAGGAGACTCAGTGGAATTTACCATGCACCAGGGAGAAAGAGGCTGGTATGCATTGGATGTTACCCCATGTACCAGAAAGCCTTACAGCAGTCCTGCAAAAGAAACAGACACAGAAGAAGACGGAGATAGAGAAAGGAAAGATAAAGAACCCACTGATGAGACCACCACGGACGATGAAAGAGATCGAGAAACCAACAGGTGCCGCAGCCCTACAGGCCCAAGCCCTGGTATGGAGGAGTAGAGGAATCTGCATAAAGTAAAGTACAGCAAGTTACCAGTTTGACAAGTTTGACAAGTTTGCAACGTTGATGTTTAAGTATGTGCCCACATAAACTAATGTGAGAAATGAACCTTAAGGCTATGAACTGGCTATAGCCACAAACTCTCGCAGTGTAAATAGTTACACCAGAGGGTACCACCACCAGGGCCAGCCTGTTTAGGGGCCTGGCTCGCCTGCAACCAGGGAGCACGTCCGTTATGGGGCCTTGGCTTACCTGCAACCAGAGAGCATGCCTGTTTATGGGGCCTGGCTCTCCACCACAAAGAGGGTACCTGGTCAGCACCAACTGTGGAGGCCGCCTCTACATCCTGCCAGAAGAGGCTGAAGGCGCGGATCCACCAGGCCAGGTATACCCTGAAAACCACCAGACCCTGGAAGCCGCCTCTACATCCTGCCAGAAGTGGCTGAAGGCGCGGCCAACGGGAGAGGCAGATTGGAGGAAAGGTCTGGGGAAGTGGATGGCCCAGACCTGGTTACCAAAAGGACCGGTGACCTGCCTCCTGAAAGGGTTTGGGTGGGTTAACGGACTTGTGGGTGGAGGGTGGTGATGTATGGTACCTGGTGGTTTTAAAATGTTTTACCATGTTTTACTGTTTTATGCATTTTAAAATGTTGTCTTGCAGCCCTAGGACGTGCTGGTGATAACTAAGGGGGAATGTGGCGCCCCTGACCTGGTCAGGCACCACTGAGTACTGCACCCATGCTGGGGACAGTACAATACAGGTAATCCAGAAGGCTGACCGAGGTGTGACTACACAGGCGCATAAGGTAAGTCCAAGAGGGTCTGGCTCACTGTAAGTGCTCAGGAAAATAACAATGTATAGTAGAAAAAAATCCCGGCACACTTCTGAGTCATAAGAAACAATTAATTTGTGTTCAAACTAGAGTTTATTTTGATTGAAATTGACGTTTCGGCAATTTTAGCCTTCATCAAAATTCAACTAGACAAAGGAAAAAAATATATACATACATGTATTAGTACCATACTATGTCAACTCATTATAATATATAGAAAATACAACAAAGAAAAAATACCTATATGGTATATAACAGATAATTCTCTCAATATAGGAATCTTGATGGATTATCCTGTGACAGACATCAAGAAAAAGGAGGGTCCATTAATTGAAAAAGACATATCATAAGAACTATACAATAAGGTGTATATGCCCAAAAATATAAAGAACATATTATATGAATCACATAAGGGAACAAAATTCCAAGGGCCAAAAAGAGTACAAGAGAATAAAGTAATAAGGGTTTTTTTACCTGAAAAGGGATAGAAGACATTAAGTGAAATCCAGTGTATAAGGGTATAACACCGCTATGTGGAAAGCTGGGAAATAATAAGAGTAGAAAAAAGGAAGTTTAGAACACCTTACTAACAATAAGACAATACAAAGCAAAAAGGCCCATTGGATAAGCTGGAGAGCAAAGCAGTGTTACCTGTGTCCAGGGTGATCAGCGGTGGAGTGAGTAGAGTGAACTGACAGAGAGGGTTTATAAAGGGGAAGGGCGGGACAATTGAAGCAATTTCCTGAAGATGGAATAGAAAAAAAAAAAAAAAGGAGAAAACAGGAGAAACAGAGAAAGGAGGACCCAAAAACTTCCATGGAGATGGCGGTGAGCGTCAGCGTAACTATAGGAAAGAGGGGAAAGAAGTAAAATTACATGTCAAAGAAGCAATATCATATCATTAGATATACGGCATTTAATTAAACAGCAAGAGTGGGTTTAATATGCTTACAAAATGGTGAGAAATACATCACAAGGGTATATGAAGACACACGGAAATAATCTGAAATATCAGAATAATGATGTGTCGGTATAGAAAACAGCACAGATAAGACGGACCTCAAATAAAATAAGATAAACTTAATGATACTCATACTCCCTATTGAGACCGTGAGGGGACAGGGTACCCAGCGTATGGATCCAATAGGATTCCCTATTTTTAAGTATACCGACCCTGTCACCGCCACGTCTCAGCGGAGGAACATGTTCGAGAACTTGAAACCGGAGCTGGGAAACAGTGTGGCCACACTGAATGAAATGCTGAGGGATGGGTAACATTGTCAACTTGCAACGAATAGTGGATTTGTGTTTCCCGATGCGGTCTCGGATATGCTGGGTGGTCTCCCCAACATATCCGAGACCGCACGGACACTTGATAAGATAAACTACGTATGATGTATCACAAGTAAAAAAATCTTTAATGTGAAAAATCTTTCCTGTACGTGGATGAGTAAACTGACTGCCTTTAATAACATTGGAACAATGTGGGCAATGTAAACAAGGATAAGTGCCCTGTCGTGGTGTAGAGAGGAAGGATTGACGGGATTGACGAATAGATGACCCAATATCGGCCCTAACTAGAAGGTCACGGAGATTGGGGGAACGTTTATAAGAAAAAAGGGGTGGGATAGAAAATTCAGATATTTTCGGATATGATCGCTGCAAAACTGGCCAATGCCTCAATATGATGCTTTTAATAACGGAATGAAAAGGATGAAATGTATTAACAAATGTAGTAAAAGGTCCTGTGCGTTTAACCGAACCAGTGGAAAAACTTTTTTGAAGAGCAGAGCAAACCACTGATGGAGGATAACCCCGTTGGAGAAATTTATGAGACATTTCTTGATGTCTGCGAGAGCGTAGCTCATGATTGGTAACTATGCGTGAAACCCGTTTATATTGAGAACAAGGTAATGATTGTTTCAGATGGCGGGGATGACTGCTGGAATAATGCAAAAGACTGTTGCGGTCTGTGGGTTTTACATATAAATCAGACACAATATTACCCAGATGATCCATGGAGATAAGCGTATCCAAAAAATTAATAGCTGAAGAATCAGTATGTTGTGTAAATGTTAAACCAGGAACCCTTGTATTGAGAAAGTTGAAAAAATCGTCAAAAAGGGCATGAGAACCCGAAAAAACGATAAAAATATCATCAATATAACGTTTGTAAAAGGTTATATGGGATTGAAAAAGAGGATGATTATATACAAATAATGACTCGAAATGCGTCATAAAGATATTGGCATAAGGGGGAGCAGCATTAGAACCCATAGCGGTACCCTTAATTTGGAAATAGAATTGATCTTGGAAAAGAAAAAAATTCTTATGAAGAATAACATGTAATAATTCCAAGCAAAATTCTTTCTGTGGGGATGAAAAATCACTGTAAGTATCCAAAAACCAATTGACCGCTCGTGAGCCTAAATCGTGATCAATACTGGTGTATAGTGAATTTACATCCAGCGTGACGAGAAACGAGTCAGGTGGAAATGGACTGTGAGATTTAAGTTGGTGAAGAAAATCATCCGTATCCCGTAAATACGAGGGGGTCTTGGTGACAAGAGGAGATAAAATACGATCTAAGGTTATTGCCAATGGTGACAATAAAGAATCAGTGGCAGCAACAATCGGGCGTCCAGTTGGATGCCATAGATTCTTATGTATCTTAGGTAGTGTGTACATGACCGGAATGACCGGATTCACCTTATTAAGATAAGTAGCTAATTTAGAATCAATGACACCCGAGATGGAAAAACGTTGAATCAACTCTAAGATGGTACGTTTGATATCATGGGAAGGGTCACCCGATATAGGTAAATAAGTGGAACTGTCTGATAACTGTGACAAAATCTCAGATGTGTAATAACTCTTGTCCATAACCACCAGTGAGCCGCCCTTGTCCGCTGGCTTGATAATTATCGAAGAATTATTCTTAAGGGACTGTAATGCTTGGGTCTCACATGGAGTTAAATTATTCTTGACCCGTAACTCACCCCGTTTGACAGTATCAATGAAATTATTAATGTCAGTCTTAACGAGAGATACAAAGGTTTCTGCTGGGTGATAGTTGCGTGGAGGCATGAAACTACTGGGCATAGCCAAATTTAATGATGTGAATGAAAATAGTGAACCAGACAAGGTGGAACTCGGATCAGGCAGTATCTGATTAAAGTGAACTTTTAACCGAACAGATCTAAAAAATGTATTTAACTCTTGATCGAGTTTAAATGTATCAAAATGAGGAGTCGGGCAGAAAGTCAAGCCCTTTTGAAGGACTTGTGATTCGAGGGGGGACAAGGTGTAAGAGGAGATATTAAAAATGAGGTCCGCCTTACCTGAGATCTGGTGGTCATCCGATCTCCCGATTGAAAGTCTCCTCTGCCCCCTCCTCGTCGTTTTGGTGGCAGACCTTGTCGTGGGCCTAAAAAAGACGTCTGTGGAAAATCCCTCTCACTGCCGGAGCTAGCAGATGATGAATAATCGGGTCTGATAGGTTGACGTCTACGTGCGGGAGATTCACCGCACCGCCACCGATAGACTTGTCCGCGTTTATAATCACCCTCGTCTCTCATAAATTTGCTACGTTTACGTTCCTGAAGAGATTTCTTGTATTCTGATATGGTAGATTCCATTTTGGATTTCATAGTAACAAGATCAGAGGATGAAAAAGTGTTGGTTAATTGTCCTTCAATGGTTGAGATCTGTTGGGAGATGATATTCAGTTCCTTATGGAGATAATCAATAGTAAGTGTCATGAGATCATATGAGCATTTATTGAGAATCTGTTCAAAGGTAATACAGAACTCCATGTGAGACCCAAGCATTACAGTCCCTTAAGAATAATTCTTCGATAATTATCAAGCCAGCGGACAAGGGCGGCTCACTGGTGGTTATGGACAAGAGTTATTACACATCTGAGATTTTGTCACAGTTATCAGACAGTTCCACTTATTTACCTATATCGGGTGACCCTTCCCATGATATCAAACGTACCATCTTAGAGTTGATTCAACGTTTTTCCATCTCGGGTGTCATTGATTCTAAATTAGCTACTTATCTTAATAAGGTGAATCCGGTCATTCCGGTCATGTACACACTACCTAAGATACATAAGAATCTATGGCATCCAACTGGACGCCCGATTGTTGCTGCCACTGATTCTTTATTGTCACCATTGGCAATAACCTTAGATCGTATTTTATCTCCTCTTGTCACCAAGACCCCCTCGTATTTACGGGATACGGATGATTTTCTTCACCAACTTAAATCTCACAGTCCATTTCCACCTGACTCGTTTCTCGTCACGCTGGATGTAAATTCACTATACACCAGTATTGATCACGATTTAGGCTCACGAGCGGTCAATTGGTTTTTGGATACTTACAGTGATTTTTCATCCCCACAGAAAGAATTTTGCTTGGAATTATTACATGTTATTCTTCATAAGAATTTTTTTCTTTTCCAAGATCAATTCTATTTCCAAATTAAGGGTACCGCTATGGGTTCTAATGCTGCTCCCCCTTATGCCAATATCTTTATGATGCATTTCGAGTCATTATTTGTATATAATCATCCTCTTTTTCAATCCCATATAACCTTTTACAAACGTTATATTGATGACATTTTTATCGTTTTTTCGGGTTCTCATGCCCTTTTTGACGATTTTTTCAACTTTCTCAATACAAGGGTTCCTGGTTTAACATTTACACAACATACTGATTCTTCAGCTATTAATTTTTTGGATACGCTTATCTCCATGGATCATCTGGGTAATATTGTGTCTGATTTATATGTAAAACCCACAGACCGCAACAGTCTTTTGCATTATTCCAGCAGTCATCCCCGCCATCTGAAACAATCATTACCTTGTTCTCAATATAAACGGGTTTCACGCATAGTTACCAATCATGAGCTACGCTCTCGCAGACATCAAGAAATGTCTCATAAATTTCTCCAACGGGGTTATCCTCCATCAGTGGTTTGCTCTGCTCTTCAAAAAAGTTTTTCCACTGGTTCGGTTAAACGCACAGGACCTTTTACTACATTTGTTAATACATTTCATCCTTTTCATTCCGTTATTAAAAGCATCATATTGAGGCATTGGCCAGTTTTGCAGCGATCATATCCGAAAATATCTGAATTTTCTATCCCACCCCTTTTTTCTTATAAACGTTCCCCCAATCTCCGTGACCTTCTAGTTAGGGCCGATATTGGGTCATCTATTCGTCAATCCCGTCAATCCTTCCTCTCTACACCACGACAGGGCACTTATCCTTGTTTACATTGCCCACATTGTTCCAATGTTATTAAAGGCAGTCAGTTTACTCATCCACGTACAGGAAAGATTTTTCACATTAAAGATTTTTTTACTTGTGATACATCATACGTAGTTTATCTTATCAAGTGTCCGTGCGGTCTCGGATATGTTGGGGAGACCACCCAGCATATCCGAGACCGCATCGGGAAACACAAATCCACTATTCGTTGCAAGTTGACAATGTTACCCATCCCTCAGCATTTCATTCAGTGTGGCCACACTGTTTCCCAGCTCCGGTTTCAAGTTCTCGAACATGTTCCTCCGCTGAGACGTGGCGGTGACAGGGTCGGTATACTTAAAAATAGGGAATCCTATTGGATCCATACGCTGGGTACCCTGTCCCCTCACGGTCTCAATAGGGAGTATGAGTATCATTAAGTTTATCTTATTTTATTTGAGGTCCGTCTTATCTGTGCTGTTTTCTATACCGACACATCATTATTCTGATATTTCAGATTATTTCCGTGTGTCTTCATATACCCTTGTGATGTATTTCTCACCATTTTGTAAGCATATTAAACCCACTCTTGCTGTTTAATTAAATGCCGTATATCTAATGATATGATATTGCTTCTTTGACATGTAATTTTACTTCTTTCCCCTCTTTCCTATAGTTACGCTGACGCTCACCGCCATCTCCATGGAAGTTTTTGGGTCCTCCTTTCTCTGTTTCTCCTGTTTTCTCCTTTTTTTTTTTTTTTCTATTCCATCTTCAGGAAATTGCTTCAATTGTCCCGCCCTTCCCCTTTATAAACCCTCTCTGTCAGTTCACTCTACTCACTCCACCGCTGATCACCCTGGACACAGGTAACACTGCTTTGCTCTCCAGCTTATCCAATGGGCCTTTTTGCTTTGTATTGTCTTATTGTTAGTAAGGTGTTCTAAACTTCCTTTTTTCTACTCTTATTATTTCCCAGCTTTCCACATAGCGGTGTTATACCCTTATACACTGGATTTCACTTAATGTCTTCTATCCCTTTTCAGGTAAAAAAAACCCTTATTACTTTATTCTCTTGTACTCTTTTTGGCCCTTGGAATTTTGTTCCCTTATGTGATTCATATAATATGTTCTTTATATTTTTGGGCATATACACCTTATTGTATAGTTCTTATGATATGTCTTTTTCAATTAATGGACCCTCCTTTTTCTTGATGTCTGTCACAGGATAATCCATCAAGATTCCTATATTGAGAGAATTATCTGTTATATACCATATAGGTATTTTTTCTTTGTTGTATTTTCTATATATTATAATGAGTTGACATAGTATGGTACTAATACATGTATGTATATATTTTTTTCCTTTGTCTAGTTGAATTTTGATGAAGGCTAAAATTGCCGAAACGTCAATTTCAATCAAAATAAACTCTAGTTTGAACACAAATTAATTGTTTCTTATGACTCAGAAGTGTGCCGGGATTTTTTTCTACTATACACAGGCGCATAGTGATCAGGTCTCACACATGTACCTTTGGGAGGACCCCTGGGGATCCCAGGAGGGGGCAAAGCCTTCACCTCCACTGGAATAGTGGAGGGGGTAAAAAGCCTCCATCTCCACTCAAGGGGTGTGGTGGAGAGCCTGGTTGCTAGGTGGCGTAGGCAAGAACAGGAGAGGAGGAGCAGTGAGCCGGTTCAGTGTGCAGTTCAGGGGAAGCAGACGTCAGGAGCAGACCCCTGGGGCTGTTGCAGTCTGACAGCGTCCGCGCAGTGGCTACCGACGGGGGAGAACGGTCACCTAGTAGTGCTACCCGAAATCCATCTTCAGCTAAGGAGAGAGCAACGGAGTGGGAAGTAAGGAGACTGCTAGGGAGTTACCAGGCCCAAACGGGTAGTAGGTCCCAGTGCAGGGATAGATCCACCTTTCCTTGCCAAACCTGCTTGAGGGGGCACTTCACACCCCCAAGAACACACTAAAAAGTCCGCAGCCACGTCGCCACAGTTAGGGCCCATAGTTCACAGGAGGCAAGCAGCCGGAGTGTCCTGGTCCAGGCTACAAGCAAACGGACAAAACGAAGGGGAGAGAGGCTTCAGCAACTTCCCTGGGTGACCCCCATAGGGACTAAAAGTCGGGGTTACCCCAAAACGCAAAGGGCTAAGGAAGGCGAGTCGGTAGTCACCCTCATCAGTCAGCCTGAAGGATACCTGGTTCCAGCCTGGTTCATCCCAGCTACGCCCGGGTTACTCACTCTGCCACCTTCTGTGAGTAAAACCCCTGAAAGACATTCTGCTTGTGTGGAGTTATTCTGCGCCTTGTGGTTCTACACACCTACACAGGGCCCTGGGGCTTGCCTCACTCTCAGGAGGCTACTACAACCGACTGCACCCACCATCAGCCCCAGGCATCCCTTAATCTGCAGTGGCGGTCCCCACTGACCGCAATTCTGAGAGTGGCGTCACGACAAATAGAAGATTTCCTACCTGTGACAGGATCCAGCCGAGTGGAGTCCCTGAAGGTAATGCACCGACACTGCACTAGCGGGGCTTCACATTTCCAGTCCCACAGCCTCCTAGTCTCCCTCGCACTCTCGTTGGCTCCCCCACAATTCTTCATGCTGAAGTGTCAACAACCTGCTCCAACCTCCTCCTCTGTGCTTCCTGCTATGACTTATGGGTCCCGAAGTCCACGCATGAGCACTAGGGTGTGGCCACGCTTCCACCCTTTTTCTTAAAGGGGCAGTATCAACCGACCCGGATGTTCTTCTTATGACCCTTGCAAGTACTGGGTACTTAAGGCTCGGTCCCTTATTGGGAAGTGCCTGTTCAATGTGTCCCCATAGCCTAGTCTGCCCGTGCTAGTTGTCAGGTCCCCCGTGCTATTCCACACTCCGTGTTCGTTGTAACTCTGTCTCTGCTTTCATCTAGTAATGCCGGTATTCCCGCTTGTGTTCATCTGTCTACCTCCCATTCCTGCAAAAACCTACCTCCTGCCTGTTACCACCAGTGCCAGCCAGCCCTGGACCACACTAGACTCTGCTTCATCTGTCCCAATTCCAGGTCTACGTCCTGTGGTGCCAGCTGCTGAAATATCGAAATCCTGCGGGGCTGCCTCCAGACGGACACTTACCAGTGTGTGTGCCTGCTGTCACCTCTATTGGTAGTAGTGAAGACTCGGGGGCAGCCCAGACCCACTCCTCCGGATCAGTGAATGGTACCTTGGTCCTATGGACCCACTTCCACCTCGTCCAGTAACACGGGCGTGACAGATGGGTTCCCTTTAAGCAGATTTTACTTTCTTAAATTCTTTATACACAGTATGCTTTCTTCCTACCCATCACAAGAGCTGCTACATTCAGCAAACTAAGTATGCGATTGGAAATAACTTTTTTCCCTGCAAATGTAAAATCCTTAAAATGAACATTGTGAGAAGCTCTAAATATCAGCCCTCATCATATCTAATCATATTATCTTTTATGTTCTTCATAAATAATTAATATAGGAGTAAGCATAATGTAGTAGCATCGCTTAATAAAAGTATATTTATCTAGCACTATATAATAAGTGTAAAAACAGCTAAAGATCTTCAGTATGATTGATAAAAGTGCATATTCCCTTAGGACGAAATTAAGTTTATGCCACAGATATATTCTGCAAGATAAAGACTACATATCCTTACCATATATTTTGTCTTAAATCAACTTGGATCAAGTATTAGCTTCAATTTGCTCTTTTTTGTAGGCATACATACTAGGCATAAGAAAATAGATATACAGTGGGGAAAAAAAATGCAGTCAGCCACCAATTGTGCAAGTTCTCCCACTTAAAAAGATGAGAGAGGCCTGTAATTGACATCATAGGTAGACCACAACTATGAGAGAGAAAATGAAAAAACAAATCCAGAAAATCACCCTGTCTGATTTGGCAAGATTTTTTTTTGAAAATTATAATGGAAAATAAGTATTTGGTCAATAACAAAACTTCATCTCAATATTTTGTTATGTGTCCTTTGTTGGCAATAACAGAGGTCAAACATTTTCTATAAGATTTCACAAAGTTGGCACACACTGTTAGTGGTTTGTTGGCCCATTCCTACATGCAGATCTTCTCTAGAGCAGTGATGTTTTGGGTCTGTCGCTGGGCAACACTGGCTTTCAACTCCCTCCAAAGGTTTTCTATGGGGTTGAGATCTAGAGACTTGCTAGGCCGAAAGACCCTGTCACGTTTCAGCTTCAATGTCCTTGCTGATAGAAGAAGGTTTGCACTCAAAATCTCACGATACATGGACCCATTCATTCTTTCAATTACACGGATCAGTCGTCCTGATCCTTTTGCAGAGAAACAGCTCTAAAGCATGATGTTGCCACCCAAATGTTTCACAGCACGTATGGTGTTCTTTGGATGCAACTCAGCATTCTGTCTCCTCCAAACATGACGAGTTGTGTTTCTACCAAACAGTTCTACTTAGGTTTCATCAGACCATATGACATTCTACCAATACTCTTCTGGATAATCCAAATGCTCTCTAGGAAAATTCAGATGGGCCCAGACATGTACTGGCTTAAGCAGGGGGACACATCTGGCACTGCAGGATATGAGTCCCCGGCAGCGTAGTGTGTTACTGATGGTAGGCTTTGTTACAGTGGTCCCAGCTCTATGCAGTCCATTCACTAGGTCCCCTCTTGTGGTTCTTGGATTTTTGCTCACCGTTCTTGTGATCATTTTAACCCCACGGGGTGAGATCTTGCATGGAGCCCCAGATCGAGGGAGATTATCAGTGGTCTTGTATGTCTTCCATTTTCTTATTATTGCTCCCACAGTTGATTTCATCACACCAAGCTGCTTGCCTAGTACAGATTCAGTCTTCCCAGCCTTGTGCAGGGCTACAATTTTTTTCTCTAAGGTCTTTCAACAGCTCTTTGGTCTTTACCATAGTGGAGTTTGGAGTGTGACTGTTTGAGGTTGGGGACAGGTGTCTCTTATACTGATAACAAATACAAACAGGTGCCATTACTACTGGTAATGAGTGGAGGACAGAGGAGCCTTTTAAAGAAGACGTTAGAGGTCTGACAGAGCCAGAAATCTTGCATGTTTTTAGATGACTAAATACTTATTTTCCACCATAATTTGCAAATAAAATCTTTTCAAATCAGACAAGGTGATTTTCTGGATTTTTTTTCTCATTTTGCCTATCGTAGTTGTGGTCTACCTATGATGTCAATTACCGGCCTCTCTCATCTTTTTAAGTGGGAGAACTTGTACAATTGGTGGCTGACTAAATACTTATTTTCCCGAATGTATAATGAATCGAATTGGCCTTGAATTTTACAAAACATTTGGATCCATGTTTTCTGTGATTGGTTTTGTGCAAAGTCATCAAAATTGTTGCACGCCAAATGTAATTTTTGTGAATTACAGAGGGCTGGGAAGAGATTAGAAAAAAGAAAAAAACAAACACACTAAACTCACCAGGTTCACACATGTTCTGCTGTGTAGCGCCATTTTAATTTGGTCTGCACTGAGCCATCCTTCATGTCATCTTTGGTGGCTTCCAGCTGCACAATTTTTGTTGTCTTCTGCTTTGACTAGGCCACATGACATCTTGAAGTTGCTTGTGACCTCATGTGAGGTCATGACATGCCTCCACCATGTTTTGTAGGGGAGATGGCAAAAGAAGCACACTCAAGAAAACACCATATATGGTAAGTTTCATGGGTGTGTCACAGGTGACAGACAGTCCTGTGGTGTCCAACTATAGAAGGTCACAGCATTTGGCTGCACAAACTGCTCCCTGACCTTCTATCATTCCTGCTTGGTTTTCATCCTTTTAACTTTAGGACCCAGGGGCATTGTTCAACCTGTCAGCTGCTGCTCATCATCACTGGCTTGGTGGCTTTGTATAAATTCACTTCCTATTACTCGGTTTTGGTGATATTTAGTACATCTTTATCAAGTCTTCAGTGCAGGCATGAGGCTTGCATACATCTGGAGTATCTTAGTTGTTGTTGAAGCTTCTCGCTCTGAGTCTACCAGAGATAAGTTGTTTGCTGTTTTCCCTTGTTTGAAATTACTGTGTGTCCCTTAGCGCCTAGTGGGGTTGACAAAGAGCTATCCCAACCACTCTCTACCTAGGGTCCAGATTGGGGTCAGCCTAGGGCCAGGTATCCAGTTCAGCGCATAGGTGCAACACCAATCTAGGGTGGTTAGGAAACTCAGCGCACAGTGATAGGCTTGGTCAGGGGTCACCATTTCAATCAATCAAAGAAAATAACTCCACCAGAGTGAGGTTAAATGGTGAGGGCTAAGTGAGACATTTTTTTTAGCTATTTTCATTATTCTTTGGTGTCTCCCAAAACCCTATAGCATAATAATGCACATTGAATACACACAGATTTTTTTTTTTAAGTGAATTAAATTTCCTAGACAAAGCCAAGCACATCTGCAAATTTGAACTTTTGCAGGTAATGTCATTTTTAATAGATACACAGTATAATGTATTAGATATGTCGCGGGCGGAGGAGGGGACGCCGCGCTCTCCCACTGCTCGGGTCCGGCTGCTGCCGCAGCCGCTGCTGCTCGAGCGATGGGCCGGATCCCGGGGACTCGAGCGGCGCTCCTCGCCCGTGAGTGAAAAGGGGATTTGGTTTTGGGGATTTATTGTCCGTGATGCCACCCACGGTTGTGGTGATTGTGTGGACACCACCGCTGCTCTGTATGGGGATCCCAGGAGTGGTGGTATGGAGCAGCTAGATGTTGGCCCTCCCCTCCGTGGGTAGGGGGTTGGTGGTCCCGGGGCCCAATGATGGGGAGTTAGGATGGTTGGCAGGCGGGTTATGGGGCCTGTGGAGGTGCAGGGACGCAGGGGCAGCGCTGTGCCGCACAGCACGGAGGTACTCACTCAGCCCAAGGATGATGACACAATTCACGGTAAACAAACGGCTGGTTTGACGGGTCCCTCGGACGGCTGCGGTATTGATGTTCCCTGCAAGTTAGCGGTGACTGTCTCTTCCCTGCACCTAAATACGGTTGTTGGTAGCGATGGATTCCCACCGATAACCCGCTCCCCAGCTTGGATATGAGCCGGAGGAGCCCCTCTTTTGCCCGCAGGCGCTGGCCCCGAGAAACTGGTGCCTTGGCGGTGGCGGTGTCTCTCCAATATGGTTGGACGGTTGCCTTCAATCGGGACTTTGGCTGTTGGGAGACCCGGAAGTCCCCTTCACTGACGGATTTGGCAAATTGTACGGCGACTCCAAGCCTTGCCGGGATCCGAAAGGCCCCTGCCAATGGTGCTGGCTTCTCTTTGTGTACCGGTCCGGTACCGCCGGGCCACCACCCGTCCACGGTCCTTACGGTAGACTCCAATAGGCCACTCCTGCAGACGGTCACCACCGTCTGCCAACCTTGCTGTCTCAGTCCGGGGCACACACCCGAACCAACTTCAGGCTCTGTTGCTGTCACTTTCTCCTTCACTTCCACTCCTTTCACTTGCTCCTCTACCACTTCCTTCTCACTTCCTTCAACTCTCAAACTCATCTGCCTGGTTTTCCCACCTCCAGGGCTGTGAACTCCTCGGTGGGCGGAGCCAACCGCCTGGCCCACCCCCTGGTGTGGACATCAGCCCCTGGACGAAGGCAACAAGGGTTTGTGTTCTGACCTTGGTGTGCCTGCAGGGAATGTGGGGTGCGTGGTGGTGTCTTGACCTGTGACCCCTGGCTCGCCCAGGGCGTCACAGATATATTTTGATAATTATTTAGATATTAAATATATCACTCAATAGTGTTTCAGTATATCATGCACAATACATATATAATTATCTGATAGTGGCATAATGGCATCTGCAAAAGCAGCAGAATCCATCAGGGCATAACCTTAGACTTCTCATCTTTTTCTTCTTGTGAGCCTGGACCTTTCTAATAGACACTTGCTTGGGTACCTACAGAGTCCTAAAGAGCTGCCTAATACATTCAGCATTTTGTACAGCCTTACTTGAGACCATCTAAAATATTAGAAAAAAAACCACTATCAAATATATACATTATTGATAATGATTAAAAGTCTACAAATATTACTAATTAGATACTATACTAATAACTGGCAAAACCATCACAATGGGCAGGCACTAACTAAGGCTCCATTCACACATCAGTGATTCCGGTACATATGACGCCGTTTTCATACATACCTGAAGCCCGGACTTAAGGGCATTTTACACGCTACAATAAATCTTACGATGTGTCGGCGGGGTCAGTGACGCACATCCGGGATCGTAAGTATGATTGTAGCGTGTAAAACCTCCGTGCAATTGTGATTGAACGAAAATCCATTCATCGCATGCACGTCGTTCATTCCTCAAAGATTGAAAGTGCGGTTGTGCGATGTTCCCGAGGCAGCACACATCGCAGTGTGTGACACCCCGGGAACAGTGAACGACAGCTTACCTCCGTCCGCGGCTCCGGCCGACAATGCGGAAGGAAGGAAGTGGGCGGAATGTTTACGTCCCACTCATCTCCGCCCCTCCACTTCTATTGGCCGGCTGCCGCGTGACGTCACTGTGACGCTGAATGTCCCTCCCACTCCAGGAAGTGGATGTTCGCCGCCCACAGAAGAGGTCGTATGGACGGGTAAGTACGTGTGACAGCTTTTAATCGATTGTGCGGCACGGTCAAAAAATTGAAAATGCCGCACATACGATGGGGGCGGGTCACATCGCATACGATATCGTATGCGAAATTGAAAGGTGTAAAGCAGGCTTTACACATGCCCATTGAAATCAATGAGTCTGCGCACACATCAGTGTTTTACCAAGGACCATGTGTCCGTATGGAGCACATACATGTCCGTGTGTTCTGCATTGTGTCTTTGAAATAAGATTATTTTTTATACTCACCTCTCTCCAGCCCTGCTGTCTTCAGTGCTGCTGTCACTTGCTCTGGGCCCGCTCATTATGCTCATGAATATTCACTGCACCACAGTCAGAGAAGTAGCAGCACTGGAGACAGCAGTGTCGAGGACAGGTGAGTAACACGTTTCTGATCTTCATGTGCTATCATGGATAGCACACAGAGAACACACGTGTGCCAAAATCACTGCACACAAATTGTCATATGCACCTTCAACACAGCCGAGGAAAACGTGTGTGTTTTCCTCGGACGTGTGAAAGGGGCCTAACCAGTATGAAAAATCAGGGCAATAAATTAGGGAGTAGTGGTGAATGCAAGGAGAAAGCACAAAATCAAAAGCATAATACCTATATTCTTTCTCTATTAGATAATCTCTACAAATCATGTAATAGTGAAGGTTGACACACTAAAAAATGTGCAAGAGAGGCACAGATGTGCACCGTAGTCACATTCCAGGAAACCCTGGGGCACACTAATAAATCTATACCCCTATATGTGGAAAGCCTCCCATGCAGAAGGAAGATTGAAAAACATCCACTAAATCATGGACAGTGAGTGTTTACCGCCTCCGGGCGAGCAGCCCATCCGCTGCCGCCCCTCGGATCCGGATCTGCGGTGGCTCGAGGGGTCTCCGTACCCGGGGGTCGCGCGGCCACTCGATTAAAAGTAGAGGGGAGATAAGTACAGGGGTGATTTTGGAAAGTTCGTGACGCCACCCACGGTGCGTGGTAATGTGAGGACCACCTCTGCCATTGGGGAGCCCGGTGACGATGGTACGGCAGCCTGATGTTTAACCCCTCTGTGGGTAGGGGGTTGGTGTCCCGGGGCCCATTGGTGTTGGATGGTGGAGTTTGGGTGCCGTGGGGGGATAGGTGCAGAGGGGGTTTCCAATGTACTCACTCAGTCCTAGAATAACTAAACCGACAGCTTGTAAACCAAAGTTCTGAGCACCACTGTAGTCTGCGAGGCGTACGCCTGGATCTGTGCCCTCAGTGTTGTTGTTGGTCTGTTGCCCTATCCCTGGCACTTTAGTCTCACTTGGACCCGTTGGTATGAAATGCTCCGGGTCCCGCTCACCCGTATGGCTAATGGAGTGAGCTTGCTCTCAGGGTTCACGCGTAGGATTTCTTTGGATTGTAGTGGGAAAGTCCTATTCCATCGGTGCGCTAGTACCCCGATTTTGGAGCGGGTTGGGGATGACACTTGAAGTCTTCACCCCCGTCGGGTAAATTACCAGAACGCGTGAAGCTACTTTCCGGCCTGGGGTCCAAATACCCCGTCGTGCCCTGGTCCCTGCCCGGTGATAGCTCAAGGCCGCCGGCTTCCCTCCTCGGCAGTCCGTGCCCCTTGACACTGTCCCCTGCGACCAGGGTTCAAGCTCCTACCAGGCCCAGACCAACGTCTGCCACCTAGTACTCCGGAGCCCTGCTCCGTGACCTCTCTCTCGCTCAACTGTCACTGTCCTCACTTTCTCTTCACCAACCCCCCATGTGGGTGGCCCTATTCCCTTCAGGCCCCCCAATGGTGTGTCTGGTGGGTTCAAGTGGGAAGTGTTCCAAGGATTTTTATTGGACTAGCTATCAACAACACCTGAGGACTGGGATCCGTTAACCAAGGAGGGTGGATACTGTGCAGAAGGGCAGATTGCACAATACCCTGTGACGACCTGATAGGCCAGGGCATGGGTCCCCAATTCCAGAGGATTTCCTTAGTATTGCACATGTGATAATTTAATCACCTGCACAGTTGATGATTCCAACACCCATGCAATGCTAAGGAAATCCTGAAAACATGCACTGTTGGCAGCCCTCAAGGACTGGAGTTGGGGAACCCTGGGCCAGGGCGTCACAAGTGCCTATCTCTTATTGTTGCAAATGCAACAAGAAAAAAATATAAAGTTCTGAAAATGCTCAATAATTATTTATTAGACAAAACTGATGCATAGAGAAAAATAGGCAAAATACTTAATTAACAGATGACAATATAACTCAATATAGAAATAGACCCCATATAGTACCTTGATGAGTTTGCCCACTACAGATAGTGGTTCATCAGGAGGTAAGAAAGGTACAGTAGCGACCAAAGTTTTGAATTTTTAAAGAAAGTATGAATACTTTGAATACTTCTGTTTGGTTCTTGTGATGCCATTTTCCTTGAGGTGAGTTGAAAATGCATGAAGTTGTCATCATGCAAGAACTTAAATGTAACCAAAATGCTCTTGAATATAGGTATGGTCATTTTATTAAAGAAAACTGATTGCCAAAAGTTTTGCATATACTATTTATTGATCACAACATAGAGAGTAATTCATTGCTTAGTATTTTGCAGTTACTGCACCATACCGATGGGGCATTGAAGCTTTTAGGATATTCAAGACATCTTGAGGGATCTTTCTCCATTCCATTTGCAAATCTGCAATCAATTAATCTTTATTGCTCTGGGTACAGGCCCAATCTCATCGCCCTAACTTAAGGTGCTCTATAGGATTTACAGGTGATTGGCTCGGCCATTGCAACAGGTGAACATTTTTCTTTCCTAACCAATTTTTGACTAAATTGGATGTGCACTTAGGATCATTGTCTTGCTGGAATTTCCAGCCCCTGCCTACTTTTCTTTTACTATGTGGCAGCATTACATTCTACAGTATATTATTGTACATGGTAGCGTTCATACTTCTATCAGTTCTATGCAGACGGCCAATGGCAGATGCAGAAAAGCAGCCCCAAAACATGACATTGCCACCACCATGTTTCACTATAGGTGTTTGGTACTTTACATCATTAAGTTTTCCAATTGTGCAGCATATATAGTGCTGCCATCACTACCAAAGATATTGAACTTGGATTCATCTGACCACAACACCTTAGACCAATCTGTCTCTTTCCATTGGCTGTGTTCTTGCTCAAACTCAAGTCCACCCTTCTGGTTCTTTGCGGAGATGAAAGGCTTGACTTGATTGATCTTTTATCTTTGAGTTCAGCTTATGAAAAATGAAAACAAAAATAATAGTGTTGCATTCATATTTTTGTTCCGTGTATATATCATACCTCAACACTGAATTGAATGGGAAATGTAAGTAACAACTGCACAATTAAATCAAGATAAATCACGGGAATACTAAAATAAAATAAATGATATTGAAAACAAACATTGTTTTACTTCTTGAGTGCATCTTAAATGTTTTTCGTGGACCAAATTTAATATTATTCATCCAAGTATGGTATGCACTGACAACATCTGGCTAATTAAACTGTTTATCTGAGTAAGATGCCAATTAACTAATATGTTTAAAAAAAATTGGAATCTAAATAGCGGTTTAGTGAATGTTTAATGAGATTTAACTAAAAGCATCTTCATATTTTCAATATTATTGTAATAGTTTAGAAGGGTCTTTTCAGGTAAAAATGAAATTATTGTACCGATAATGTCAACCTTCTTGTGTCAGCTGGGACGTAAGATTAGAATGTCTTGATAATTAGTTTTGAAAGCTTCCGATAAATAAAAGTGAGGCTTTCTGTTTTAATCTATTGGCTTTCAATCATAAGTTACCACAGTCTTTTTCTATTGGTTTGTTGCAAATAGCACTGGTCATAGATATAGCTTTGCATTTGTAGTAGAATAGATCCTGCTTAAAAATTTCTGTGAGAATGTCCACCTGATGAATGCTTATTTCAAATGGTTATAGTAATTACATGATTTCACCACAATTCTCACTGAAGAATCCTATAGTAATATCATGGTTTAGGGTAATCAAAGAGGTAATTACTGTATTTTATGTTTTATAAAGACGCACCAGATTATAAGACGCACTCTATATTTGGAGAAAAAAAAGGTAAAAAAAATATGGGGTCGGTATTATAATCCAGTGGTGTCTTACCAGGGAGGGGGACCGGGAGCGGAATGGTGGTCACAGAAGACAGGGGCAGTACTGGAGTATGGCGATGCTGCGAGTGGCTCAAAAGAGGGCCCAGATACTCACTGTGGGCTCTGCTCGGTGCCAAGGCTGTGGACGTGGCTCTGCTCTGTGCGGGGTTGCTCTGCTCGGCGTGGCTCTGCTCTGTGTGGTGCTGCTCTCTACGGCGGGTGGTGAGTCACGGGCCATTCTGAAGATGTTGGTAGTGAAGGCTTCTTCAAATAATGGCAGCTGGAGTCAGCACATACGCAGATGAGGGCTTGAGCCGAGAGCTCCATCTGCGCACGTGCCTACTCTAGGCGCATTATTTGAAGAAACCCTCACTGCCATCATCTTCAGAATGGGCCGTGAATCACTGCCCACCACACAGAGCAGCCCCGCACAGAGCCGAGCCCTGCCGCACCGCACAGATCAGAGTGAGCTGCACAGAGCAGAGCAGCATCGGCAGCACACCACATAGCATTGCCACTGCCTTCTTTGAACTCACTTCACCACCCTCCAGTAGGCTATATTCGACTTTTAAGACGCACCCCTCATTTTCCTTTCAAATTTTTGGGAGGAAAAGTGCGTCTTATAATTAGAGATGAGCGAACCGGTCCCGGTTCGGCTCGAGGTCGGCTCGCCGAAGGGAGGTCCCGTTCGAGTTCGGCTCGTCGAACGTTCGACGAACCGAACTCGAACTGCATAGGAAACAATGGCAGGCAATCACAAACACATAAAAACACCTAGAAAACACCCTCAAAGGTGTCCAAAAGGTGACAAACAACTCAAACACATGGGAAAGTGACAAGGACATATACTCATGCGAAAACAAAACAGCTGGACAAGGAAAAAGAGGAGGACACACAGATATAGGCATGGCACGCCCTTCTAAAATCATGTAAAACACCGCAAGGTAACTCCAAGCGTAGTCTCCCTTTTTTTCCAAAAATTGGGCCCCACACACACACACCCATTCAGTGGCAGCACTTGTGCCCTAGTTGTACACTTCACAGCTAGATTTGCATCAAGCACATTCAAAAATACGCCATACTTAACCGTCCCCAGGATGACTCCGGGGTAGGTAGCAAAGTCTTTGCTGAACCATGACTTGTTCACCTTGGCTCCTTTTAAGAAACAGAGTAAGCAAGGGTTACTCCAAGCGGAGTCTCCCTTTTTTCCAAAAATTGGGCCCCACACACACCCACCCCTTCAGTGGCAGCAGTTGTGCCCCAGTTGTACACTTCACAGCTAGATTTGCATCAAGCACATTCAAAAATACGCCATACTTAACCGTCCCCAGGATGACTCCGGGGTAGGTAGCAAAGTCTTTGCTGAACCATGACTTGTTCATCTTGGCTCCTTTTAAAAAACAGAGCAAGCAAGGGTTACTCCAAGCGGAGTCTCCCTTTTTTCCAAAAATTGGGCCCCACACACACCCACCCCTTCAGTGGAAGCAGTTGTGCCCCAGTTGTACAATTCACAGCTAGATTTGCATCAAGCACATTCAAAAATACGCCATTCTTATCCGTCCCCAGGATGACACCGGGGTAGGTAGCAAAGTCTTTCCTGATCCCAGCTCTGTTCATCTTGGCTTCTTTTAAAAACACAGCAAGCAAGGGTTACTCCAAGCGGAGTCTCCCTTTTTTTCCAAAAATTGTGCCCCACACACACCCACCCATTCAGTGGCAGCACTTGTGCCCTAGTTGTGCACTTCACAGCTAGATTTGCATCAAGCACATTCAAAAATACGCCATTCTTATCCGTCCCCAGGATGACACCGGGGTAGGTAGCAAAGTCTTTCCTGATCCCAGCTCTGTTCATCTTGGCTTCTTTTAAAAACACAGCAAGCAAGGGTTACTCCAAGCGGAGTCTCCCTTTTTTTCCAAAAATTGTGCCCCACACACACCCACCCATTCAGTGGCAGCACTTGTGCCCTAGTTGTGCACTTCACAGCTAGATTTGCATCAAGCACATTCAAAAATACGCTCTTCTTAACCGTCCCCAGGATGACACCAGGGTAGGTAGCAAAGTCTTTCCTGATCCCAGCTCTGTTCATCTTGGCTTCTTTTAAAAACACAGCAAGCAAGGGTTACTCCAAGCGGAGTCTCCCTTTTTTTCCAAAAATTGTGCCCCACACACACCCACCCATTCAGTGGCAGCACTTGTGCCCTAGTTGGGCACTTCACAGCTAGATTTGCATCAAGCACATTCAAAAATATGCTCTTCTTAACCGTCCCCAGGATGACACCAGGGTAGGTAGCAAAGTCTTTCCTGATCCCAGCTCTGTTCATCTTGGCTTCTTTTAAAAACAATGTAAGCAAGAGTTACTCCAAGCGGAGTGTCCCTTTTTTCCAAAAATTGGGCCACACAGACACCCCATCAGTGGCAGCACTTGTGCCCTAGTTGTAAATATGATGTTTTGATTTGCATCAAGCACATTCAAAAATACGGTCTAATTAACCGTCCCCAGGATGACACCGGGGTAGGTAGCAAAGTCTTTCCTGATCCCAGCTCTGTTCATCTTGGCTTCTTTTAAAAACAATGTAAGCAAGGGTTACTCCAAGCGGAGTCTCCCTTTTTTCCAAAAATTGGGCCACACAGACACCCCATCAGTGGCAGCACTTGTGCCCTAGTTGCAAACATGATGTTTTGATTTGCATCAAGCACATTCAAAAATACGGCCTAATTAACCGTCCCCAGGATGACACCGGGGTAGGTAGCAAAGTCTTTCCTGATCCCAGCTCTGTTCATCTTGGCTTCTTTTAAAAACACAGCAAGCAAGAGTTACTCCAATCGGAGCCTCCCTTTTTTTCCAAAAATTGTGCCCCACACACACCCACCCATTCAGTGGCAGCACTTGTGCCCTAGTTGTGCAC
The DNA here is from genome assembly GCF_048569485.1 of Anomaloglossus baeobatrachus. Lineage (NCBI taxonomy): Eukaryota > Metazoa > Chordata > Amphibia > Anura > Aromobatidae > Anomaloglossus > Anomaloglossus baeobatrachus. The sequence continues at coordinate 186,818,307 of NC_134360.1, read as the reverse complement.
TTCACAGCTAGATTTGCATCAAGCACATTCAAAAATACGCTCTTCTTAACCGTCCCCAGGATGACACCAGGGTAGGTAGCAAAGTCTTTCCTGATCCCAGCTCTGTTCATCTTGGCTTCTTTTAAAAACACAGCAAGCAAGGGTTACTCCAAGCGGAGTCTCCCTTTTTTTCCAAAAATTGTGCCCCACACACACCCACCCATTCAGTGGCAGCACTTGTGCCCTAGTTGTGCACTAGTTGTGCACTTCACAGCTAGATTTGCATCAAGCACATTCAAAAATACGCTCTTCTTAACCGTCCCCAGGATGACACCGGGGTAGGTAGCAAAGTCTTTCCTGATCCCAGCTCTGTTCATCTTGGCTTCTTTTAAAAACAATGTAAGCAAGGGTTACTCCAAGCGGAGTCTCCCTTTTTTCCAAAAATTGGGCCACACAGACACCCCATCAGTGGCAGCACTTGTGCCCTAGTTGCAAACATGATGTTTTGATTTGCATCAAGCACATTCAAAAATACGGCCTAATTAATTGTCCCCAGGATAACACCGGGGTAGGTAGCAAAGTCTTTCCTGATCCCAGCTCTGTTCATCTTGGCTTCTTTTAAAAACACAGCAAGCAAGGGTTACTCCAAGCGGAGTCTCCCTTTTTTCCAAAAATTGTGCCCCACACACACCCACCCATTCAGTGGCAGCACTTGTGCCCTAGTTGTGCACTTCACAGCTAGATTTGCATCAAGCACATTCAAAAATACGCTCTTCTTAACCGTCCCCAGGATGACACCAGGGTAGGTAGCAAAGTCTTTCCTGATTCCAGCTCTGTTCATCTTGGCTTCTTTTAAAAACACAGCAAGCAAGGGTTACTCCAAGCGGAGTCTCCCTTTTTTTCCAAAAATTGTGCCCCACACACACCCACCCATTCAGTGGCAGCACTTGTGCCCTAGTTGGGCACTTCACAGCTAGATTTGCATCAAGCACATTCAAAAATATGCTCTTCTTAACCGTCCCCAGGATGACACCAGGGTAGGTAGCAAAGTCTTTCCTGATCCCAGCTATGTTCATCTTGGCTTCTTTTAAAAACAATGTAAGCAAGGGTTACTCCAAGCGGAGTCTCCCTTTTTTCCAAAAATTGGGCCACACAGACACCCCATCAGTGGCAGCACTTGTGCCCTAGTTGCAAACATGATGTTTTGATTTGCATCAAGCACATTCAAAAATACGGCCTAATTAACCGTCCCCAGGATGACACCGGGGTAGGTAGCACAGTCTTTCCTGATCCCAGCTCTGTTCATCTTGGCTTCTTTTAAAAACACAGCAAGCAAGGGTTACTCCAAGCGGAGTCTCCCTTTTTTTCCAAAAATTGTGCCCCACACACACCCACCCATTCAGTGGCAGCACTTGTGCCCTAGTTGGGCACTTCACAGCTAGATTTGCATCAAGCACATTCCAAATCCACAAGCATTTACTCTCCCCCGGATGACACAGGGGTAGTAAATTCCTTCTGGATCCATGACTTGTTCATTTTGATGAACGTCAGTCTGTCCACATTGTCACTGGACAGACGTGTGCGCTTATCTGTCAGCACACACCCAGCAGCACTGAAGACACGTTCAGAGACAACGCTGGCAGCTGGACACGACAAAATCTCCAAGGCGTAACTGGAGAGCTCTGGCCATTTTTCTAGATTTGAAGCCCAAAAGGAGCAAGGCTCCATTTGCAAAGTCATGGCATCGATGTTCATTTGGAGATACTCCTGTATCATCCTCTCCAGCCGTTGACTATGTGTCAGACTTGTTGTCTCTGGTGGCCTTGCAAAAGAGGGTCTAAAAAAATTATGAAAAGATTCCATAAAATTGCTGTTACCAGCACCAGATACGGTCCTACTGGTACGGGTAGACTGTTGAAGATGACGAGACCGTCCCATGTTTGGCAAGTTACAACTGGGAGATTCCCTCCCTGCATCTGCACGGTTGTTTGGTGGAAAAGCCGAGCTAAGATCGAGTAACAGCTTCTGCTGATACTCCTGCATACGTGCGTCCCTTTCTATGGCTGTAATTATGTCACAAAATTTGGACTTGTACCGGGGATCTAATAGTGTGGCAATCCAGTAGTCATCATCACTTCTAATTTTGACAATACGAGAGTCATGTTGGAGGTAGTGCAACAAGAAGGCACTCATGTGTCTTGCGCAGCCATGCGGACCAAGTCCACGCTGTGTTTGTGGCATAGAGGTGCTACCCGTTATTTCTTCCTCTGACATCTCCCCCCAACCTCTTTCAACTGAAATTTGACCAAGGTCTCCCTCATCCGCTGAGTCTTCCATGTCCATGGACAGTTCGTCCTCCATTTCTTCATGTTCTCCTGCACCTTCCTCAACATTTCGCCTGCTACTATGCGCCCTTGTTGATCCCTGTCCCCCATGGTCCCATGCCTGCTGCGTTGGTGATGATGAACGTCTGGACCTTGGTGATGTTGTTGTCCCTTGCGCATATGAATCCTCCTGTAGTTCCTCCCCTTCCTGTTGTCCCACCCCCTGACTCCGAATAGTGTTTAGCGTGTGCTCCAGCATGTAAATGACTGGAATCGTCATGCTGATAATGGCATTGTCAGCGCTAAACATATTCGTCGCCATGTCGGAACTGTGCAGAAGGGTGCATAGGTCCTTGATCTGAGACCACTCCATCAGGGTGATCTGCCCCACCTCTGCATCTCGTTGGCCCAGGCTATACGTCATGACGTATTGCACCAGGGCTCTGCGGTGCTGCCACAGTCGCTGTAACATGTGGAGAGTTGAATTCCAGCGTGTCGCCACATTGCATTTCAGGCGATGAACCGGCAGGCCGAAAGACTTCTGGAGCGATGCAAGTCGCTCAGCTGCGGCGCTTGAACGTCGGAAGTGAGCAGACAGTTTTCGTGCCCTGTTCAGAAGGCCATCTAGGCCGGGATAGTGTGTTAAAAATTGCTGGACGACAAGGTTCAACACGTGAGCCATACAAGGTACGTGTGTCACCTTGCCCAGGCGAAGGGCCGCACCCAGGTTTGCAGCATTGTCGCACACGGCCTTACCAGGCTGCAGGTTGAGTGGAGACAACCATTTATTAAACTCGGACCACAGAGCTGACCACAACTCATCAGCTGTGTGACTCTTATTCCCAAGACATGTCAAGCTAAAGACCACCTGATGACGTTGCGCTCTGCTGCCAGCATAGTAATGAGGGGTGCGTGATTCCTTCTGCGCAGTGAGAACGCTGGTGGCCTGACCAGGCAGGCTTGGGGCGGAGGTGGAGGACCCAGATGAGGTGGAGGATGCAGAAGCAGTGGCGGAACTTGGACAGACAGAGGATTGACACACAAGTCGTGGGGACGGCAAGACTTGTGCAGCAGACCCTTCACCATCTATCACCATAGTTACCCAGTGCCCAGTCAGCGACATGTAACGTCCCTGTCCATGCTTACTGGTCCAAGTATCGGTGGTGAAATGCACCCGTTCACACACAGAGTTTCTCAAGGAAGCGGTGATGTTGTGTGCGACATGCTGGTGTAGCGCGGGCACACCTTTCTTAGAGAAGTAGTGGCGACTAGGCATCTGGTACTGGGGCACAGCGACAGACATAAGGTCTCTAAAATCCTGTGTGTCCACTAGGCGGAAAGGCAGCATTTCGGTAGCCAAGAGCTTACAGAGGGATAGAGTCAACCTCTTAGCTTTGTCATGGGTCGCAGGAAGTGGCCTTTTATTTGACCACATCTGAGGGACAGAGATCTGGCTGCTGTGTGTAGACGGTGTTGAGTAGGGTGTCCCTGGAAAAATGCAGGTTTGTGAGGAAAGTGCAGGCGGAGACATGATGTTGCCTTCATCCAACGTTGGTGCTATCGATGTCTGAGAGAGCTGTACACACTCACTTGTTTCCCCTTCCAAACCAACTGACGACCTACCAAGCAAACTGCCTGTTGCGGTTACAGTGGTGGACGTTGTGGGTGGAAAAACAGGTGTGACAGCTGTCCCCACAGTCCTGGAAGATGAAGAGCGCGCGGATGCACTGGAAGGGGCAGGCCGTGGATGGTTCGCTCCGCTAAGCCGCATTGCAGCACAGTGAGCTTCCCACCGGGACCTATGATATTTATTCATGTGACGATTCATGGAAGAAGTTGTCAAACTGCTGAGGTTTTGACCTCTACTAAGAAAACCATGACAAAGTTTACAGATCACATAATTTGGGCGATCTTTTTCTATGTCAAAAAAGGACCAGGCTAGGCAAGGCTTAGAGGCCATGCGACCTGTTGATCCACCCCGAATAATGCTCATAGGCAGAGTGGTGGCTGAGGATGCAGTTGTAGACGTGCTACCAGTGCTCCGACTCTGTCCAGGAAGGTGCAAGGTAACTTCGTCGTCGGTTGCATCCTCCTCCACCGCCTCTGTTGACCTCCTCGAGTGCCTGACTGGAGGTTGACAGTAGGTGGGATCTAGAACTTCATCATCAATTGTTGTGTTTGCACTCCCCTCCCCCTCAGACCGAGCCTCTTCTTGCCCTGACCGAATATTTAAGTTGTCATCCCAATCGGATATCTGCGTCTCATCTTCATCAGTATGTTCCTCATTGTCTATAACCACAGGTGTTACAGTTTGTGACAAAGGGTCAACATTATGCTCAGAAACTTGGTCCTCACGGCCTGAATCAGAGTCACAAAGGTTCTGGGCATCACTGCAGACCATTTCCTGTTCTGTACTCACTGTAGCTTGGGAGCAGACCTCTGATTCCCAGGCTATAGTGTGACTGAACAGCTCTGCAGACTCAGCCATCTCAGTTCCACCATACTTGGCAGGGCTGATGGAGACTTCAGAGCTGGGAGAAAGCAAGTTTGATTGGGATGACAACTCAGAGGACTGGTGTTTTTTGGATGCGGTACTTGAAGTGGCTGAGAGGGCACTTGTTGGACCACTTGAGATCCATTCAAGCTTTTTTCTTTTTTGGCCATCATCTACCTTTGTTCCTGTTGTTCGTGTCCGTAAAAAAGGGAGCACATCGGATTGTCCACGGTAAGTAGTAGACATCTTACTTTTGCTGGTAGATGGTCTATCTTCAGCAGATGATAATGGAGCTTTGCCACCTTCCCCACGGACAAACCCTTTTTTTCCTTTTCCACCACGCCTCTTCCCCTTTCCACCAGCATCTGTCATTTTGCCACTCATGTTGATTGCGACAAGATTGTGCACTGAAAATGTGGTAGTAAAAATTGAGAGGTGGTGTAGATTGCAGCGGTGGTCTAGCTTTATTAACAGCAGAATAATAAAGAATAATTATCCCTAACAATGCAACCACGGCCCTTAAACTGGCAGCAGTGTTTGCTAGTATAATGGCTTAGTTATAATGAGTTTGAGTGTGCAATGCAGGCAGAGGTGCTGCAAATGTCTTTGCCCTAGTGGGACTATAGCAAAGTCCAATAGCCACGTTTAGGATGCCACTAGGTATACTGAGTGTTTGCTAGTATAATGGCTTAGTTATAATGAGTTGGAGTGTGCAATGCAGGTAGAGGTGCTGCAAATGTCTTTGCACTAGTGGGACTATAGCAAAGTCCAATAGCCACGTTTAGGATGCCACTAGGTACACTGAGTGTTTGCTAGTATAATGGCTTAGTTATAATGAGTTGGAGTGTGCAATGCAGGTAGAGGTGCTGCAAATGTCTTTGCACTAGTGGGACTATAGCAAAGTCCAATAGCCACGTTTAGGATGCCACTAGGTACACTGAGTGTTTGCTAGTATAATGGCTTAGTTATAATGAGTTGGAGTGTGCAATGCAGGCAGAGGTGCTGCAAATGTCTTTGCACTAGTGTGACTAGACAACAGTCCAATAGCCACGTTTAAGATGCCACTAGGTACACTGAGTGTTTGCTAGTATAATGGCTTAGTTATAATGAGTTGGAGTGTGCAATGCAGGCAGAGGTGCTGCAAATGTCTTTGCACTAGTGGGACTATAGCAAAGTCCAATAGCCACGTTTAGGATGCCACTAGGTACACTGAGTGTTTGCTAGTATAATGGCTTAGTTATAATGAGTTGGAGTGTGCAATGCAGGCAGAGGTGCTGCAAATGTCTTTGCACTAGTGTGACTAGACAACAGTCCAATAGCCACGTTTAGGATGCCACTAGGTACACTGAGTGTTTGCTAGTATAATGGCTTAGTTATAATGAGTTGGAGTGTGCAATGCAGGTAGAGGTGCTGCAAATGTCTTTGCACTAGTGTGACTAGACAACAGTCCAATAGCCACGTTTAAGATGCCACTAGGTACACTGAGTGTTTGCTAGTATAATGGCTTAGTTATAATGAGTTGGAGTGTGCAATGCAGGCAGAGGTGCTGCAAATGTCTTTGCACTAGTGGGACTATAGCAAAGTCCAATAGCCACTTTTAAGATGCCACTAGGTACACTGAGTGTTTGCTAGTATAATGGCTTAGTTATAATGAGTTGGAGTGTGCAATGCAGGCAGAGGTGCTGCAAATGTCTTTGCACTAGTGGGACTATAGCAAAGTCCAATAGCCACGTTTAGGATGCCACTAGGTACACTGAGTGTTTGCCAGTATAATGGCTTAGTTATAATGAGTTGGAGTGTGCAATGCAGGCAGAGGTGCTGCAAATGTCTTTGCACTAGTGGGACTATAGCAAAGTCCAATAGCCACGTTTAGGATGCCACTAGGTACACTGAGTGTTTGCTAGTATAATGGCTTAGTTATAATGAGTTGGAGTGTGCAATGCAGGCAGAGGTGCTGCAAATGTCTTTGCACTAGTGTGACTAGACAACAGTCCAATAGCCACGTTTAGGATGCCACTAGGTACACTGAGTGTTTGCTAGTATAATGGCTTAGTTATAATGAGTTGGAGTGTGCAATGCAGGTAGAGGTGCTGCAAATGTCTTTGCACTAGTGTGACTAGACAACAGTCCAATAGCCACGTTTAAGATGCCACTAGGTACACTGAGTGTTTGCTAGTATAATGGCTTAGTTATAATGAGTTGGAGTGTGCAATGCAGGCAGAGGTGCTGCAAATGTCTTTGCACTAGTGGGACTATAGCAAAGTCCAATAGCCACGTTTAAGATGCCACTAGGTACACTGAGTGTTTGCTAGTATAATGGCTTAGTTATAATGAGTTGGAGTGTGCAATGCAGGCAGAGGTGCTGCAAATGTCTTTGCACTAGTGGGACTATAGCAAAGTCCAATAGCCACGTTTAGGATGCCACTAGGTACACTGAGTGTTTGCTAGTATAATGGCTTAGTTATAATGAGTTGGAGTGTGCAATGCAGGCAGAGGTGCTGCAAATGTCTTTGCACTAGTGGGACTATAGCAAAGTCCAATAGCCACGTTTTTGATGCCACTAGGTACACTGAGTGTTTGCTAGTATAATGGCTTAGTTATAATTAGTTGGAGTGTGCAATGCAGGTAGAGGTGCTGCAAATGTCTTTGCACTAGTGTGACTAGACAACAGTCCAATAGCCACGTTTAGGATGCCACTAGGTACACTGAGTGTTTGCTAGTATAATGGCTTAGTTATAATGAGTTGGAGTGTGCAATGCAGGTAGAGGTGCTGCAAATGTCTTTGCACTAGTGTGACTAGACAACAGTCCAATAGCCACGTTTAGGATGCCACTAGGTACACTGAGTGTTTGCTAGTATAATGGCTTAGTTATAATGAGTTGGAGTGTGCAATGCAGGCAGAGGTGCTGCAAATGTCTTTGCACTAGTGGGACTATAGCAAAGTCCAATAGCCACGTTTAGGATGCCACTAGGTACACTGAGTGTTTGCTAGTATAATGGCTTAGTTATAATGAGTTGGAGTGTGCAATGCAGGCAGAGGTGCTGCAAATGTCTTTGCACTAGTGTGACCATAGCAAAGTCTAATAGCCACGTTTAGGATGCCACTAGGTACACTGAGTGTTTGCTAGTATAATGGCTTAGTTATAATGAGTTGGAGTGTGCAGAGGACAGGAGGGTACAGTGCCAGGATTGTGGGTCTGGGTACAGGAATGGAAGCCTGCCTTTCTATTCCCTCCTAATGGGGAAATGCAGCGACGAAATCCCTGACCTTTGCTACACAGACGCTGTCGCTGTTTTCAGGACCTGTCACCTTAACTCTGACCCTGCCCGTACGATCCCTTAAAAGGACTGATAGATAGTGCTCTCCCTAAGCTGTCCAGCGTATCCAATATCGGCGATAGGACTCAGGACGGAGCTGCCCCAGTGATGTCTGACACCAAGGACGCAGAAGAGATAATGGCGTGCTGGAGGAAAATGTCCGGTTTTATAATGCAGGGACATGTGACATGGACATCCTATCACACATGCCGTTGCTTCTCTGGCTAAAAGTCCAATTAGCTGTGTGTGTGTCTGGGATTGGCTGACATGCTGGCCCGCCCCACAAGACGCGCGCGCTTAGGGAAGGAAGACAAGGAAAAAAAAAAAAATGGCCATTATACAAACAGGAGTGATCTGAAGGCGCTGTTCACGCACACTATACACTGAAATGTCATAATAGTGTGAGTCACAGAGTGACTTACACTATTACAGCAGAAAGCCAGCTAGGAATTTGCTGGTTTTTTGCTGCTAGAACCGTTCTCGAACGTTTCTAGAACTATCGAGCTTTTGCAAAAAGCTCGAGTTCTAGTTCGATCTAGAACAGGCCCCAAAATCACTCGAGCCTAGAACTGGAGAACCACGAACCAAGAACCGCGCTCAACTCTACTTATAATCCGAAAAATACAGTATTCAATTTTCAATGGTTTAGGATAGTAAGCGTATAATGGTATAATCCTTGGTGGTTTAGGACTATCAAGGGCAGCAATGGTTTAATTCACAGGTTACATGTGCAGGATGCCAATAAATTTGAAAACCTGAGCGCAAGGACTGGTATAGAGTAGAAAACAGAATGTCAGTCCCTGCTCAGACGTGTGACAGCGTGATGAGGTCAGCATGCTTCTGACATTACCACTTTGCTGCCGACATCACAGAGGTATCGGATATGGCACACCAGGAAAGTGCTCCATGGAAGAGCTGAAGACTAAATGTGTGCCAAAGCACACACTATGGTAGGATGTTGTGAAAGAGGGCAAATTATAGCGAGGAACAGTGGAATATTATGAAAAGAGTCAGTTTGAGGGATATTTATCGGAGGGTTAAGGTGTGTGGGGCAGTGATATTGCAGAGAGGCTCAGTGTGGCATGGGACTGTAACAAGAGGTGCAGTTTGGGGGAGATTTTATGGAGAGGGGCTGTGGGGTTTGGCAATATGGAGAAGGGCAGTGTGCAGGAGATATTATGGAGAACTGAAGTTTGGGAGAGATATTATGAAGATGGACAGTGTGGGGGGATTACAATAAGGAAAGGAGCAGACTCTTGGATGACATTATGCAAAGGGACAGCATGAGTGGACGATATTATGGAGAAGGGAAGCATGGAGAGATATTGTGGAGAGGGGCAGTGTGGGAAGGATGATATTATGAAGACAGGCAATGTGGAAGAATATTATGGAGAGCTACAGTGTAAGGAGATATTATAAAGAGATGGGCAGAGTGGGGAGAAAATTATGGAGCAGCAGTTTGGGGGGGACCTTATGGAGACAGGTAGTGTGGAAGGATATCAAGGAGAGCCACAGTGTTAGGGGGATATTATGAAGAGGGGCAGCATGGAGGGATATTATAGAGAAGAGCAGTATGGGGGGCACAACATTATGGAGACAGGCAGTGTGGAGGCATATTATGGAAAGCCACAGTGTGAGAAGGATATTATTAAGACTATCACTGTGGAGGATATTATGGAGAGGTACAGCGTGGGGGGATATTATGGAAAGGGGCAATGTGGAGGGATATTATGGAGAAGGGGAGTGTAAGGGGATACTATGCCACAGGACAGTGTGGGGCATATTATACAAAGGGGAAATGTGCAGGAAGCACAGTAAGGAGCACAAATTTATTTAGGGGTGCATGTGAGATATTTTTATTTATGGGCAATACAATTTTACTTTTATTTTTAAGGGAATCGTGTTGGAAGTGCTGCTGAAGGCAAAGGAGAGGAATTCTGCAGAGACAAGTTCTAGGCATGAAAGCTCATCATAGCATCTGTACTGCATGGAGACAAAAGAGACTGAAACAACTCCAATCAGAGAAGATGTCATCTCTAAGGTACCTGAATTTAAATGTTTATTTGTAATACTAACTATGTTTCATCAGTTCCTTGGTTCCTATATGGTGTGCAATCTAATGATTGCTGAAAACAACAATTCCCAGCATCTCATTACTATTGTTAAGCACATACTGGGAATTGTAGGTTCAAGCAATACAATTGTATAGGGGCTTACCTATCATTGCAATTGATTGCTTCACTACCTAAAATACTTAAAACTTGCTCCTTGTGATGTATTCATGTACTGACAATGGCTCTGGTGATCTTTTCGTGTAAGTATCCATTTAAAAAAAAAAAATGATCCCTTAGGATTGGTTCAGTATGGCATTGTGGCCCTTGGACCAAAAAATGTTGCACACCACTGGTCTGAAGCATAAAACTAAGGAGTTTCTTTACAGTCAGTAATAGCAGATAGTTAATAAAATGTGTGTGAGACAGCATTGTTAGTCAAAGAGTTCATCTGTCAATTAGTGTAATGAAAGATTTGGAGACCTTGAAACTACAAAAACAGTAGAAATTGCATGAAGTAGAAGACATGAAAAATGTAGTGGCTCCAAATACAGTGAGTGGTTATGCACCACTTCCTGATGACAGCTAAGCAATATTAGAAATTATGGAATGCCCAATCCTAATGACTAACCCAGGGCAATTACAGTGTGTGACTCCTTAAAGGGAATCTGTTACCATGTGTGTGCTACGTCATCTAATGGCAGCATGATGTAGAACCAGAGTACCTGATTCCAGCGATGTATCTGTGGCACCCCTGAGGCTTCAGTCGCCACAGAGGTACTGCACCTCAGCCACAGGTGTGGTATTCCATCCCTGGGCAAGGAAGAGGTCATCCACCGGTTCACACAAAACACAGACATACACTCATTCAGCAGCTCCCCACTGGGTCAGTCAGGGTTAGGGCCTGGTGACATTATTGCTATGAATAGCCACCACTGGCACAAGGAGGAAGGGTCCTAGGGCCCATGTGGAGTGCACCAAATCCCTGTGGACTTGTTCCACATACAGAACATTGGAGTGGAGGGACTTGGCCACAAACGGGGATCCAGTCCCTAGACTAGAGAAGAACCAATGTGCTCATCTAGTAAAACCGGAAGCTTAAGTCACTTCAAAGGCCAAAGCCAAACCCGCATGCAAATCCATTGGAAAGTGACCACATCGGACCAAAGGGACCAGGCCGACAGGCTCCCCTTGTGAAGAATCCGTGGACACCGGCTCAGGGCACATTGAACCCAGCATTCCAAGGGCAGCATTTGATTGCCCGTACGTGATAATCTAGAACCTGCCTCAGTGAGTAAAAACCTTTAAGACTGCATCTCTGTGTTGTTCCGTTATTCGCCTGCTACTCCAGCCCTGCACCCCCGCCATCATAGACTACTACTCCCATCGGCCCTGGGAGAGCCATTCTACCTGTGGAGAGCTATACCACCATCTGCCCCAGAGGTTCCATCCTGCAGCGTCGGCTATCTCTGGCCGAATACCACAGGTGGCGTCATGACAAACCACCATTCCCATCATTTCCTCTTTTAACGACACCGCTGGGGTCATGGAACCGGGCCTTGCCACCACAGCATCCCAGAAATAGAACTGCGGCCCGGCAACAAGTGCCCCCCAGCCCCAGTGGGCGCGTCATATCTCTTACTGAGCTTCTAGCTGCAGTTTTGATAAAATCCCTGGTTTAGCTGCTGCAGATGTAGAACTTGTCTAAATGTTGAGCTCTGTAAAACCTCACCCAAGGCACTGATTAGCAGCTTTCTTGGTAAAGTGTATACAGGCAGAAAGATGCCAAACAGTAGTGACGGGGTTATACAGAGTTTATTACTGTGGAGGACTTACATGGCAGCAGGTTTACTGGTTGTAAAGTGATAACCTCCTGTTGATAAAATAGTGTATGTACCAAAACTACAGCGAGCAGCACATTGCTGGAATCAGAATCTTTGTCTCTATAGCATGGTTGAAGGCGGCCTAAAGTATAGTGTTAGCTCAATGGCTATCTATCTATCTATCTATCTGTCTATCTATCTATCTATCTATCTATCTATCTTATATTTTTACCTATTTAGCTATCAATCTACCTTTCAAGCAGGCCACAATTTTACTTATTTAAGCTAATCGAATCACAAAAAAACTTGAAAAATTGTATCAAAATTTTTTGAAAAATCCAAACCAAATTAGATTTGTCTTGAATCAGTTCACTTATGTTTGTTCTTTTATAACTTTTTTAATTCCGTGCAAAAAGACATAGAGCTCAGTGCAATACAAAAAATACCATAATTCCTTAAAATCACAGGCTGTTCTAAGCCTCCAGGATGTGTATAAACCAGTGTCATCTATATTTTCTGACTCTGACTGTAGAAGAAGCTTCTTTAATTTCTGTAGTTTTAAAGATATTTGATCTGTTGTTTTAACTTTCACAGCCGATTTAATGGAATTCTCCTAGTGTTTACTAAGTGTAATGGATTTCCTGAAGAAGGAGAAAATCTCGCTCTGCTATTTTAACATAGTTGATTTATGCATTTTCCAAATCTTTATAACTAAGTGCATTGCTATAATTAGTTTATGCTCTATTTGGATGTAAGATGTACACTTATTTACTTCCATCTGTCCCGGCAGGCGTCTGCTTGTTGGTCCAGAAAGTAATAGACACAATCTAGGCTAGCGGCGCTTGCGAGTAATTCCGACCATCCGCGGACACCTTAATATGTGCATTTTACATGTGGATTTCCTGGCTACTGTTTTATACTGTGCTGAAATCTATTCATTGTGGTTTTTAAAGGCTCTCCATCATCACTTCTCACATTTCACAAACACTTTCAATTTGCTGAAGTCAATTTATAACTCTGGCAGCTTTATATGGTTCTTTTCCTCTAGTGAAGGGCGATTTTAGTACCCATGACAACAAGTAGTTATGTCTATGCATTCGTTTAATGGTGAATTCCCATCTAGAACCAAAGTGAACCAGAAACAGTGACATGTTTACTTCCTCGTGATTGATGCTTTTCTTTATATAACCATCACACCTACAAGTATTTTTAAATAACATTTTGACATTGATGTGAGAACATTTTGATTTCTGCAAGGTGCTTTATTTTGGAAGGTGCTACATCAAATTCGAGCAGTGCCACCAAATTTTGAGAAGATTGAAGGCATTATTGTTCAGTTACAAGCACACTGAAATGGATTGTAAAGCCAATGAGATAAACCATAATGTTCTCAACCATAATGTCCCATGATAGTACAATCAATGCTTCTAGGATAGAATAGCTCAAACACATCTAATGGGACCTGTCACAACTTGCTTTAGTCAAATTTGTACAAAAGATCGCTAAAATTCACTGTTTGTCTCTGAATCACTAAGTCAGCCAGGGTGATCACGCACATACTGTATCCCACCTCTTACACCAAATGTCACGAAACAGCACATTGCTACCTCCAATCATCAGGACATCATTTAATTGACTGACAATTAATGGACCAGACGTCAGCTGCTTTAGCTACTAGGCCAATTATTTGGTGCTTTGTCAGTGAACATATATTATTTACAAACCCAATTGCAAAGCAGTGGAATATGTATACTTTGGTGCTGTCATTGCCAAGCTCTATAATAAAACCCAAAAAACTAGCTGCCACCACCAATCATTTATACAGGCCATTTTGACATTGGCCTCACAAGGCTTCATGGATGCAATTTATAGAGCAAGAGGAATAAAGCTATTCAATTTTGTATATTTAATCCACAGAGTGGGCAATGTTTCTAAAATTATACAAAATACATTACAAAAGAGACAAAACAATACCATATATACAATTACATAAAATAAAAAAGGACAAAAAAGATAAATGTACTTGAGTGAAAAAATCAAGGGCAAATTGATATTGGCTTCTAGGCCGAGGGGGCTATAATTAAAAATTGTCTAAGTAGTGATTAATCACCATCGAACCTGTTTTGTACCAAACAACCCACCCCAGGAAAAAGAAAAGCAACTTAAAATAGTGGCTTGATATTGAACATGTGCCTCTCACTGTTGTGGGCAATAAACGAATGATGGCCTTTGTGTGATTATTTGTAGTGTTGGCTACATGGAACCCCCATGGTATGGCGTAGGTGGAGGGATTGGTGCAACATTTCTGGGGGAAGGTTTTGGCAGCTTGATCAGACTGCTATGTTGGAAAGCCTCATACGTAATTTGCTTTACCTCAGATCGCAAGGGGTTTTGCACTCATTTGCTCAAAGAAGGATGGCAGGTTTACGCATTTATTTCCACTCATGGTGTGTTTGTGATATTAGTAAGTTTTTCATTGTTCAGCAAGGGGTAGATTAAGGTGCATGTTAGAAGGGATTGTTATCTTCCTGTCTCTTACAGCCTTTTGGGTCACCTCACACGAGCAGCTGGAGAGGTGTGTGCAAGCAAAGTGCCACTAAGTTGTACAGCTTTGCTTGGCATTTTTTGGGGCACTGCTGGTTAGCAAGCTGTGCTATTATTTTCTTCCAAGGGAAGATTGTTGGGTTATTGGCCGGAGAGGTCATAGCCAAGAATAGGTCACTTAGGATACGCATACGTTGCTCTACGATCCATCAGTGTGGGCACGGAGTTTGGGTTCCTTTAGGCCAGGTGGTGAGTCGAGTTTGTTCTTTTCATACTATTTCTGCCTACTTAAGTTTGCGATAGAAAGGGAAGGTGTTTTTGGCTCATCAGGATGGATCACCATTTGCATGGTTTCAGGCGGTATTCAAGAAATGTCTGAGCAAGGGGAGGGTGAATTCTGGGAAATTTTGCATGCATGCCTTCAGGATTGGTGCGGCTATGAAGATGTGAACAGCAGGTCTGCCACTAACGTTTGAACTGATTGTTTTCTTTTGCAGGTTCCCAGTGCCTTATTGTATGGTTATTAGGGCATTCCTACATATTTTGGGCAGCACAGGGGGCCACATAAAGGAATGGTGGGAAAAATTTAGGTTTCCGCTCTATTCAAGTGACATGAGCTCAGGTTCTGCTGGAGGCGATGGACTTGAGCAAGAATGTTTGTTCACCGTTGGTCTTGGGAATACATGCTAGGGGTAATAATTTGTGTTTCCTAAGAATGGCTGAACTAATTATGGTCATGAGTGTGGATCTGGACCAGATAATAGGCTTTTTAGTATTAGTTTGGGCAGAAATAATACCACGGGTTACATAGTAGGGTGTTAGAGATATGGTGGATGTTCAGTGAGTCCCCAGAACTATTAACTCCAAGATTTCTGTCTTTGTCCTGTCCAAGGCGAGAGTAGTTGTGTGCCACACTCAGAAGGGGACAACCGTCGGTTAATGAGTCAAGATGGTGTCTACTTGAATTATATTGGTGTGGACAATTTTTGTCAGGTGTGCAGTACAGGGTCGAACAAGCTTTGCTTCTGCTAAGTGGGTGTAGGTGTACACAAGCGCATTCATTGTGGTAGAGAAAGAAAGAATCTGTTTGAGAGTATGGACCTGAAGGTGGATTGTTATGCAGGAGCTGGTGGTACATACCATTTCGGAATCCTGATGTGATACGCGTTAGTTATTAAAACAGATCAGTAGTGTTGAGATAAATGGATTAATAATTCTATGGCTGTCCCTGTCTATTAAAGATAATAATCTGTCAGGGTTTTATTTATACTGTCGTTCAGTTAGAGGGAGGTATTGCTTGTAAAGTTATAGGGAGGGATAATGATAGCCGTAGTCTTCTGGACCACAAATCATATAGAGAAGGGGACCTAGACTTGGAAATATTGAGGTAATGGTGTTAAAGATTTATCTTTCTCCCTCTTTTGGCTTATTATGTTCTTCTTATGGGGTCAGCGGTCATGGAGTTAATTTTGGGCTCAAGGATTGTATTTGGTTATGTAGGGGATCAGTAGTAGATTGTAGTGGCATATGTGATGAGATCCTAAATTTCCTTGGTACCCCCCCTTTACTGCTCTTAGGATGGTAATGGCACTATCCAATACTATATAGGGTCTTTTCACATCTCTATAGATCTTTTTACCAGTACCTTCTATCATGAGCTTCCCTCCCTTGTTCCTCTTTACGTACCATAAGTATGTCTTAATATGTTATAAGTTACTTACATGATGTTCTGTTGTAGTGAGATACTGTAATTCAAGTCACAGCTGGCAGTTGAGAAAGAAAGGATCTGCTTGAGAGTATGGAACTGAAGATGTACTTTTGTTCCTAGAGTCCGGTGGTGCATGCCATTTTGGTGTCATGATGCGATATACATTGGATATTAAAAGAGATTGGTTGTGCTGAGATAAAATGATTAATAAAGCTGTGGCTGACCCAGTCCATTAAAGATTATAATATGTCTTGATTTTATTTATAACGTTCTTCAGAAAGAGGGAATTATTGGTTCTTAGGTTATGGCTAGGATTGATGAGAGAGATGGTGGAGACACTCAAGGTAGTAGCCGGGAGAACACATCTTGAATATTCATCTGGGATTTCAACGCCTGAGCTGGCATTTAAGACTATAAGGAGTGACTACAGAGATGAGCACTGGCTGACCCTAGTAAAGGCTACTTTACACGCTGCGATATCGGTCCCGATATCGCTAGCGTGGGTACCAGCCCCCATCTGTTGTGCGACACGGGCAAATCGCTGCCCGTGCCGCACAACATCACCCAGACCTGTCACACATACTTACCTGCCCGGCGACGTCGCTGTGACCGGCAAACCGCCTCCTTTCTTAGGGGGCGGTCCATGCGGCATCACAGCGACGTCACTGAGCGGTCGCCCAATAGAAGCGGAGGGGCGGAGATGAGTGGCCGGAACATCCCGCCCACCTCCTTCCTTCCTCATAGTTGCCGGGAGGCAGGTAAGGAGAGGTTCCTCGTTCCTGTTGCGTCACACATAGCGATGTGTGCTGCCGCAGGAGCGACGAACTACATCGTTACTGCTGCAGTAACGATAATCGAGAATGGACCCCCATGTCACTGATGAGCGATTTTGCACATTTTTGCAACGATGCAAAATCGCTCATCGGTGTCACACGCAGCAACATCGCTAATGCGGCCGGATGTGCGTCACAAATTCCGTGACCCCAACGACTCCGCATTAGCGATGTCGCAGTGTGTAAAGACCCCTTAACCCGATGTGCCCAGGAACAGAGGGAGGCGGTCTCAGGAGGGAGAGCACAAAGAGCCCAGATTGGGACAGGCGAATGACAAATAAACTCATTTTTATGACCTTCTGTAATGCAGAAGTTATTTTTGAATAGCTCACACACATTTATGCTTTTAGATTACTGTTAAGCAATGGAAACAAGCTCAGTTCCTGAAATATTATTCTCAGCCCCTAAACCGTCAATTATGATTAAAGACATGCACAATTCTGATATGAATGAGTCCTAACAAGCCAACAGACTACTTAAAAGAGATATCAAACTTACTTGTTGATTTATCCCACATTAGTGTTTTTTTTATCACTTGCTCCATAGACAAGCAGCTGTTATTTAAAGCCAGCGTCATCTAAAACTTTGTTTGAATAGACACATTGCATGTAGAAGATGTAAACACCTGTTCATTGTCAGCATATTTTTCTTGAACTTGGCAGTGCTGTTCCCTTTTCATCTCGCAGGGCACATAAATGTCTTAAATCTCCAAAATGATGCCCTAAGGATAATTACTGTACACAATAGAGGCTTAAAAACCTTTTTACATTCCTTTGTTAATTTTCTTTAGAAACGGAACCTTTGTTTCCTTTCTTTTTTTCTTTGTTTCTTTCTGTCTGTCTGTCTTTTTTTCATTAATATGTACCTTATATTTTCCTTATAAAGTTTTGATTGAACAAATGTTTTGATAAAATGATCTTGGTTTAAATAATGTTCTAGAAAACTGTCTATTGGTATAATGTGCAAATAGCAAGCCTGTGACTACTTTTAATATTTTTAGGTTGATTTCTAATGTTGCTGATAGGTTATGGAAGATTTAGGGGTTATGTAATGGATAGACTCGCAGATAACCAGGATCCACGGGTTTAGGTCTAACCGTATTAAAAAAAAACTATTCGGGCAACTCGTTCTACTTCCGGGGCCTCTCATTATCACTGATCCATATGCACTGCTTTCTCCACCCACTGGCAGTCCTGGCATCTGTGATTATTTGCAGTCAGACGTGCCCCCACCCTGTGTGACCTCTTGCCATCACAGACCCTGTCTGCGGATCTATATCATAGCATACTGTAAAAATAAATTAATTAATTAAAAAATTCTCATAGGGTTCCCCCATATTATAATACCAGCACAGTTGAAGCATATGGCAATAGGCTGCAGCCCCAAACAATGTGCTTATCTTGGCTGTGTATCAAAATAGGATGAACCGCATATGGCTTTTATATTAAAAAAAAATATTTAAATAAATAATTTTAGAAAACAGAGTGTAGTCCCCCCAAATTTTGATACCCAACCATGATAAAGCTCGACAGCTGTGGGATGGTATTCTGAGGCTGAGGAGATCCATGGTTATTGGGCACTCCCAGCCTAAAAATAGCATCCTGCAGTCACCCAAGATTGTCACATCCATTAGAAGTGAAAATCTTGGCACTTTACCTGGCGTTTCCCAATTGCCCTGGTGTCGTGGCAATCACGGTAATAAGGAGTTAATGGCATCCAACAGCTGCCACTAAGCCCTAGATTAGTAGTGGTAGGCATCTATGAGACTCCCATTACTAATCTGTAAGTGAAAAGAAATAAACACAGCATCAAAAAAATCCTTTATTTGAAATACTAAACAACCCACTATATTTCAATCCTTTATTGGCCCCCAAAACACACAAGTCCAACATAATCCACACAAGGTCTCATGATGGGGAAGCAGTGCATATGCGTGAAGATAATGAGTGGCCTCGATAGTACAGTGAGTTGCCTCGGAAGCAGTGTACAGCTGCATGGAGACCGGTAAGTATGAAGCGCTTGCTTTTTTTAATTTTCATTCTTTTTCTTTGTTTTCTTTTTTTATTACTTGGGCGGACAGATCCGGATTGTTTCCTGGAGTTCCCTGAGAACTTCAGGCTTAGGGTCAGTGCTTGGGCTCTTTTAAACCTGTGTGGATCCAGACTTTTACAGTCCAGTCTGCTCATCACTATCCAAGTTCCATAACATTTTCAATCATCAGTCATTGGAGCTGTGTAAAGGATTTTTTTATGCCCTGAGTTGACGTTTTTATTGATACCATTTTAAGCTATATATAAAATCTTGATCGCTGCTTTTCAGTGCATTTGTTGCTGATGAAAAAATGGAATCCTGGTTATTTTGTGGGGGGGCGATGGGTCAAAGCTGGCAAAGCTCCATACACCAGCTCTTGCTGAGCATTGTTCATTTACCACGATTGCTGCCAATGACTAATTAAGCAGAGGGAGATAAATTGTGCACTTGTTGAGCTCCTTTTTGGTATGGTGTGACTTTTTGAGGTGGGCACAAAAATTGCTTTAAAAGTTGTCTTAAAAAACAAACCATGGCCGCAAAGAAACACAGAGAAACTACATAACAAAAGAAAGTAACAATAATCCAAAAACATTCAACTACATAAGGTATAGGAGTGTCAAAAATGATCTTGATGAAGTGGTGGAAGAGGATGATCTATTGAACCCATTCTTTCCTACATAATTTGCACAAGAAAATCCTATAAGAGATGGCATGATCAGAAATACTATAATTTCTCTATTAAATGTATCCTGATTAGCCCAAAAGGAAGTATAAACAACAAGAACATAGCTTGGTGCAAAAACCCCAGAGTACTGCAGGAATTCTACCCTGATAGAATGACCATTATTTCTAGAGATGAGCCACCCCCCCAGTGTTCGAGTTCGGTTCGTCGAATGGCAGCTTAGTTCGGCGAACGTTCGACGAACACCTTCGAACCCCATTGAAAACAATGGGAGGCAAACAAAAACACATACAAACACATTATAAATGTACACATACAGTTAATAAACATTGCCATTACACTTACAGGTCTCCGCGACGCGTCCTGCACTCTGTCTCCTGCCACTTTTCCTTCTGATGATTGCTGCGCCCTCCTGGTAACCAGCACTGATGAAAGGACCTTTCGTGACGTTGTCATAGCATGTGACCAGTCACGTGTCTATTATCTCATTGGCTATTATTATTATTATTATTTATTATTATAGCGCCATTTATTCCATGGCACTTTACAAGTGAAAGAGGGTATACGTACAACAATCATTAACAGTACAAGACAGACTGGTATAGGAGGAGAGACGACCCTGCCTGCGAGGGCTCACAGTCTACAGGGAATGGGTGGTGGTACAATAGGTGAGGACAGAGCTGGTTGCGCAGTGGTCTACTGGACTGAGGGCTATTGTAGGTTGTAGGCTTGTTGGAAGAGGTGGGTCTTGAGGTTCCTCTTGAAGCTTTCCACGGTAGTGGAGAGTCTGATGTGCTGAGGTAGAGCGTTCCAGAGTATGGGGGATGCACGGGAGAAATCTTGTACACGATTGTGGGAAGAGGAGATAAGAGAGGAGCAGAGAAGGAGATCTTGTGAGGATCTAAGGTTGTGTGCAGGTAGGTACCGGGAGACTAGGTCAGGGAGGAGACAGGTTGTGCATGGCTTTGTATGTCATGGTTAATGTTTTGAACTGGAGTCGTTGGGCGATGGGAAGCCAGTGAAGGAATTGGCAGAGTGGCGAGGCTGGGGAGTAGCGAGGGGAGAGGTGGATTAAGCGGGCTGCAGAGTTTAGGATAGATTGGAGGGGTGCAAGAGTGTTGGAAGGGAGGCCAGAGAGCAGGAGGTTGCAGTAGTCGAGGCGGGAGATGATGAGGGCATGCACTAATGTCTAATCACATGGCTAGACGTCATGCTAGGTCCTGTCAGAGCATCTCTCTGGTACGCGGTGCTCGTTTGAGCATCTCCGTGTACCGGCGAGGTGCTTGGGCATATGCTTGGCTCCTCATTCCTGCATGTCAGCGCTCTTTACAGAGTCAGCCCACATGCAAGTACTGGATGCCACAGCCAGTTACTATAGCAACAGTGGAAGCAGTGACGTCACCGCTTACAACCCGCAGCCTCTGCTCACTCACTGAGTGATTAGACTGCATGGGAGCAGCAGCGTCTTCCTCCCATGCAGTGCTGTCTGATGTATCAGAGCTGCATGGATTGAAGGAGAAAGAAGGCAGAAGAACAGGATCGTGGAGGGGTGAGAGGGAGTAATAAACATGGAGTCTCTAAGTGTGTCTGTGTATTTATTTCTATTAAAGTATTTTTTCTCTGTGTGGTGTCTTTTTTTAACCCTTTATTAGAGATTCTTAGTGGCCGGGTCAAACTTGCCTGACATTAAGAATCTCTAGCTTAATACTAGCTAGTAAAACAAAGCTAGTATTAACCCATTATTACCAAGCGAGCCACCGTCACCAGGGCAGCTGGAGGGGTTGGATACAGCACCAGATGATGGCGCTTCTATAAAAGCGCCATTTTCTGGGGTGGCTGCGGACTGCAATTCACAGCAGAGGGGCTCAGAAAGCTCGGGCCAACCTGTGTTGCAGATTCCAATCCCCAGCTGCCTAGTTGTACCTGGCTAGCATACAAAAATATGGCAAAGTCCACGTCATTTTTTTGGTGGTCAAAAAACTCCTGCATATAGTTCTGGATGGAGTATGCTGAGCCTTGTAGTTCTACAGCTGCGTTCTGCTCTCCTGCATACACTTGTGAATGGAGCATGCTGAGCCTTGTGGTTCTGCAGCTGATGTCTGCTCTCCTGCATACACTAGTGAATGGAGCATGCTGAGCTTTGTAGTTCTGCTCCCCCTGTCTCTCCCTCCAGCATACAGTCCTAGATGCAGCATGCTGAGCCTTGTAGTTCTGCAGCTGCTGTCTGCTCTCCTGCATACACTAGTGGATGAAGTATGCTGAGCCTTGCAGTTTTGCTTCCCCTACCTTTCCCTCTAGCATACAGTCCTGGATGGAGGATGCTGAGCCTTGTAGTTGTGCAGCTGCTGTCTGCTCTCGTCCATACAGGCAGACAGCAGCTGCAGAACTACAAGGCTCAGCATTCTCCATCCAAAACTGTATGCAGGAATTTTTTGTCCCCCCCCAAGTAAAAAATTATGTGGGCTTGGCCAGGTTTTTGTATGTTAGCCAGGTACAGCAGACAGCTACGGGCTGCCCCCAACCCCCAGCTGCCTATTTGTATCCAGCGGGGAACCAAAAATAGAGGGAAGCCCTTTTTTTTTCAATTATTTCATGAATTTCAAGAAATAATTAAAAAAAATGACGTGGGCTTTGTCCCATTTTTGTGTCCAACCAGGTACAACTAGGCAGCTGGGGATTGGAATCCTCAGCGCAGGGTGCCCAAGCTTTCTGGGAACCCCTGCTGTGAATTGCAGTCTGCAGCCGCCTCAGAAAATGGCGCATTCATAGAAGCGCCATCTTCTGGCGCTGTATCCAACTCTTCTAGCTGCCCTGGTGACGGGTGGCTCGCTGGGTAATAATGGGGTTAGGGCTAGCTGTATATTATCAACTGGCCCTAAGCCCGAAACTCATGGTGTCATGCCAATATTAGACATGGCCACCATGAATTTATAGTACAGATTAAAAAAAAACACAACACACAGAAAAATATTTTTATTAGAAATTAAACACAACACAATTAGTGATTCCATCTTTATTGAAATAAAGAACCCCCCTCCACAGTAATCCTGGGTCAAGGGTCCCGCGCCGTCCAATCCGGATCCAATATCATCTGATCGGTTTGCTGGAAGGCAAAGCTATCAGATGATGTGTCAGTTTCAAGGGCCTGAATCACATGACACAGTAGTTGATTGTATAAAAGCCGTTTATACAATCAGCTGATACATCAGTGCAAACCCCCCCCACAAACTACACACTTCAGTGCAGACTCCTGTCCGACGACATCAGCTGATAGTTTAGCCGGCCGGGCGGTAAAAAGCCGACCTCACCGCTTGACTTATAGTGTCAGCTGATTCCGTCAGGTGACCGCATCAGCTGATCATCGCAAGGTCTGAGAAAGAGAGAGAGAGAAAGAGAGAGAGAAAGAGAGAGAGGAGAGACGAGAGAGAGAGAGAGAGAAACAAGAGATATAGGAGAGAGAGGAGAGAGCAATGCAGCCTCATTCCGTGAACTGCTCCGATTTTAGAGGTGTGTCCCATGGCTCACAACTGATGTCTGGCTCCTCCCCTCAGTGCATAATTAAATTAAATTATAATTCTAAATTAATAATAATTATAATTTAAAATTATAAATTCTTTACCGGGATGGCTGGGACTCAAACTTGTGAACTAACTCTCCATAGGCAGCAGCTCTATCTATTGAGCCACTGCCTGAAATGAAAAGTGTAGGAAGATTTGGTAATCTTGACCTCTGTATTGCAGTAGAGAATCCAGAAGTGGATTATTCAGCTACAAAGAGGAGTCAGAGAGAGGAGAAAAAGAGAGAGAGAAAGAGAGAGAGAGATAAAAAGAGAGAGAAAAAGAGAGAGAAAGAGAGAGAGAGAGAGAAAGAGAGAGACAGAAAGAGAGAAAGAGAGAGATGCACCTTAGTGTAGGGTGCATCCTAGGAGGGACAGACTACGTTGAGTGGGGGCGCCACTGGCGTGGGGTTTTAGGTTGCCGACCTCCACAGGCTAGGTAGGGTCAGCCTGCTAGACCAGGGTTGTTTATAGTGTGCACTTAGTCTTTTTATTCTCTTTCCATTTCTGTCTTTTTGCTTCTATGGCTGCTAAGCTACAGTGAGGCTCTGTTTTTGTTTGTGTCGTCCTTTCTTGTGAGGCTTATTTTTGAGTCCGAGGCTCAGTTGGGTACCTATCTCCTAATGTCCCCCCCTTTTGGTCCTGTTTTGCCCTTTCGCTTATGCCGCATGATTGCTTCTTTGGGTGTATTTTTTTATTTTTTTATTTTTTATGGTTGGAGTCCGTTTTGAGATGATGCCTGGCTGAACTGTGAGATTAGTATCTAGCTATATGGGATGTTCCTGCTATGGTGTAGGCCTATTTTACCTATACTGGCGCCAAGGGTCTTGTACCTTGAGGCTGCCATCAGACGCTGGTAAAGCCTGGTGAGGTCTTCTATTATTACCAGGTATTTCCGGTTTGGTATGTTATACATTAGCTTGCGTTCCAGGCTTTTGTTGATGACGTCAGCGGCGCATCCTTGCTGATGCGGCCGATGTTATCGTCATGACGTTGTTTCCGGCATGGTGCATGCTGGGTAAACACGTCATGACGTTTGGTGGACCTACTGCGCACGCGCGGTCTCTATAAAGAAGCGTGGTTTTCAAATAGCCGGCGCGGCACACACAGCTTGGCATTCATCCATGCTGGACGTATCGGGTAAGCAGTCTGGACTTTGGATGCTGTTTATTCATTTTCTCTTGTATGGGCTGTAATCTATGACTATTGTTTTACAGTCCGTCCTTGGGGCAATTTTGTTGTCTGTCAGCCTTGATGTGACTACTGACATGATGTTAAGTACCTTATGAAGACTCCCCTGAAGATTATTGTATGAAACGCATCGGGAGGTTACATACTACTGCTTTTTCACTTGAGCCAACGAATGGTATTTATGTAGGACCTGTGAAGGGTCACCTATGATTGAGCTCTGTACTTTTTTCCAATTTGACATGCCCTTGGAAGCACGGTAAGACCGTTTTCCTTTTTCTGATTCATAGTTGCAGTTGATCTGAGGGATTTACTGTTGCAGCAGGTCTGACGTGACAACCATAGATTTTGCTGTGCTTCTCTGAATGCAGGTACTCTGTGTGACTTGTTTTCATACTTTCTGCATTTTGTGCCTGATGTTCATTTTGAGGCTGTAGCCATCCTGTGTATGGCCCAAAGGAACATTTTTTATTCTTTTATAGTGGCAGTCCACTTTTAATGTATACCCATTAAAGGTTATATTTTAGGAGTTTTTTTTCTCTGGCTGTTTGCCCCCCGCTGCTATTTACTAACTCTCCATAGGCAGCAGCTCTATCTATTGAGCCACAGCCTGAAATGAAAAGTGTAGGAAGATTTGGTAATCCTGACCTCTGTATTGCAGTAGAGAATCCAGAAGTGGATTATTCAGCTACAAAGAGGAGTGAGAGAGGGGAAAAAGAGAGAGAGAAAGAGAGAGAGAGGTAAAAAGAGAGAGAAAAAGAGAGAGAGAAAGAGAGAGAGAGAAAGAGAGAGAGAGAGAGAGAAAGAGAGAAAGAGAGAGAGAGAAAAAAAGAGAGACTGAGAAAGAGAGAGAGAAAGAGAGAGAAAGAAAGAGAGAGAAAGAAAGAGAAAGAAACAGAGAGAGAAATAGAGCGAGAGAGAGAAAGAAAGAGAGAGAAAGAAAGAGAGAGAGAGAAAGAGAGAGAGAAAGAAAGAGAAAAGAGAGAGGAGAGTGAGGAGAGAGAGAAAAGAGAGAGAGGAGAGAGAAGAGAGAGAGGAGAGAGGAGAGAGAGAGGAGAGAGAGAAGAGAGAGAGAAAAGAGAGAGAGAAGAGAGAGAGAGAAGGAAGAGAAAGAAGAGAGAGAAGAGAGAGAGAGAAGAGAGAGATGAGAGAGAGACGGAAGAGAGAGAAGAGAGAGAGAGGAGAGAGAGAGGAGAGAGAGAGGAGAGAGACAAGAGAGAGGCGAGAGAGGAGAGAGAGAAGAGGGAGAGAGAGGGAAAAGACAGACGAGAAGAGAGAGGAAAGAGAGAGAAGAGAGAGTATAGAGAGAGAAGAGAGAGAGGAGAGAGAGAAGAGAGAGGAGAGAGAGGAGAGAGCAATGCAGCCTCATTCCGTGAACTGCTCCGATTTTAGAGGTGTGTCCCGCGGCTCACAGCTGAGGTCAGTCTCCTCCCCTCAGTGCATAATTAAATTAAATTATAATTATAAATATATAATAATTATAATTTAGAATTAAAAATAAATTAAATTCTTTACCGGGACGGCCGGGACTCAAACTCGTGAACTAATTCTTCTTAGGCAGTAGCTATACCCATTGAGCCACTGTCTGTAATGAAAAGCATAGGAAGATTTGGTTAGATTAGTAGAAAATCCAGAAGTAGATTATTCAGCTACAAGGATGGATTGATCGATGGATGGAGAGAGGGATGGATGGAGGGATAGAGGGATGGATGGAGGCAGGGATGAAAGGAGGGATGAAGGGAGGGATGAATGGAAGGAGATATGGAGGGAGATATGGAGGGAGAGATGGAGGGAGGGATGGAGGGAGTGATGGAGGGAGGGATGAATGGATGGGGGAAGGGATGTATGGATGGATGGAGGGAGGGATGAAGGGAGGGATAAAGGGAGGGATGAATGGATGGAGAGATAGAGGGAGGGATGGAGGGATGGATGGGAGGGCAAACACCGGCACTACCGCACGCATCATCCTCACACACACGCAGGCACTACAACCCCCATCATCCTCCCACACACAAGCACTACAGCACTCATCACCGCACACATGCATGCACTACAACCCCCATCATCCTCGCACTCACGCAGGCATTACCTCAGTGACGTCCCCGCTGACAGCGCGGCTCACGTCAGTTGCTCCGTGGATCTGACACAGAGTGCTCGTGTTCTACGGCGGTCCTGACAGCTTCATGTAGCAGAGCTGGATACATCGCGGGACCTCTGTGGATTATGTCAGACCTGGAGGGGTATTTGGGGATTTTAATAAAATAGTGAAAGAGGGTGTTTTTTTCTTTTATTCCAAATAAAGGATTTTTCATTGTGTGTGTTTATTTACTTTCACTTACAGCTTAATTATGGAAGGTATCTCGGGGAGACGCCTGCCATGATTAACCCCTTATTACCACGATTGCCACCGAACCAGGGCAATTCGGGATGAGCTGGGTAGAGTCCCGGGACTGTCGCATCTAATGGATGCGGCAATTCCGGGTGGCTGCCTGCTGATATTGTTAGGGTGGTGGGCTCCCCATAATGTGGCACTCCCCATTCTGACAATACCAGCCTCCAGCCGTATGGCTTTATCCTGGCTGGTATCAAAATTGGGGGGAATCAGAGTTTTTTTTTGTTTTTTTTATTTTATTTATGTATTTATTTATTTTACTGCACGATATAGACTCGCCCACCGGTGGCTGTGATTGGTTGCAGTGAGACAGCTTTCACTCATCGTGGGGGCGTGTCTGACTGCAACCAATCATGGGCGCCGGTGGGTGGGGAAAGCAGGGAATACCAGATTGAATAATGAATCGGCAGCCATTTTCAAAAGAGGAAAAGCCGCCGGAGCTTTGTGACAGCCGTGCAGCGCCGCGACCGTGATCGGTGAAGAGGAAAGAGAGGGATTGTGCTGGGGATGCAGGACGCATGCAGATACGCAACGTGCGCACATAGCCTTACTGTGAAAAGCCACGCTTTTGGTGATCGAACCGTTATCGAACGTAACTCAAACTGCCGAACTTGAAGAAAATCGTATGAGTTTGTTGAACGACTCGAACACCGCCCAAAATCACTCGAATTTTAAATTGGCGAACCGTTCAAATTGAACATTGCTCAACTATAATTATTTCTAATATTAAAGGATTCCATAATTACATGGTCTCGGCCATAGAACTTGTACATAAAAAATGTGGGGCAAGTATTCAAACAGAGATAAAGTAGTCATTATCGAAACTATAGGTCAGTAAAGCTAACCTCTATAATCAGCAAAATATTGTGAGCTTTTCGAAGACATTCCACTCTGGATTATGGCAATAAAAATACCCTATTTACCCTTTATCAACATGAGTTTATGAGTGATGGGTCATGTCTAAGAAATCTGATAATCTAAAGGAAGGTGAGTTTACTGGACCAGAGTAAGACCATGGATTTTGTCTGTTTGGACGTTTCAAAGGTGTTCAATAAATTTCCACTTACAAACTGGTACATAAAATTGGATCAATGGCATGAGGGAAAATTATTTTTAATTGGGTTAATAACTAGCTCAGTGATAGGAAACAATGGCTTGTTATTAATGGAGCCCACTCTGATTGGGTCACAGTTAAACAGTTAACAGTGGGTTACCACAGGGGTCGGTATTGGGCCCTCTCCTTTTTAATATATTACTGACCTTGGAGAAAAAAATACACAAAATATTTTCTATATTTGTAAATTATATTCTGCAAGTTAATCAACACAGAGGAGGATAATTTAATATTGCAGAGAGACGAGAGAGAGAAAGAAGCTGAAGCGCCTTCAGTGCTTTGCAGACATAGCAGAAAAGCCTCAGTCAGACATCTGGATATCATAGCTGCCTGAATGAGGTTTTGCACTAACTGAATTTGACTGCTATGTAACAACTTAGATATTAAAACAAAAAAAAAAACAAAAAAAAGTGTAATACACTATATATATATATATATATATATATATATATATATATATATATATATATATATATATATATAATATTAGTGTGATGTTCACCTTGCAACCTGGGGGGTACTCCCTCAGTATGCGTGCTTCAGGTAGACATGGGAGGCATTTCCTTAATCTCAGGCTGCTTTATTCAACGTGCATAAAGCTGATTGCCAGTACTGCGTATAACATGGCATTACAAGCAGGAGACAGGCATGTTCTCAAACACCAGGTCTCCAGGGTCAGTCCAGCGATAAAAGTCCCAACATAGCCTTCTCAGACAGCAGGTTTCCACACCTCAGTGTCTTAATCCATTAGCCCTTTTTTACCTTCTTTCTTTCAGACCCATTTGTACCCATCAGAGTCTAGTCTATTGTCTTTTGTCTCATCGCTCCAAACATTCATTTCCAATATTCTACTGTCTACTTTTTTGCAAACTCAAGTCAACGCTTGTTATGATAATATTAAAGTCAAGGCTTATTCATCTTTTTTCAGGCCACCCTTCTAGACTTGTGTAATATGCGTCACACGGTGCTTGCATGGACATCTGTCATCTCACTATTACAAAGCAATCGAGCCACCTCCAGTGCCATGTTTGTCTAGCCAGAAATGATAGACTTTATGATCAGCCAACTTGTTAACCCTGGTATTTAGCTTGGACATCCACTTCTTGGCTTTTGACATCCACTTCTTGGCTTTTGAATGGCTGGATGGACTTCATGTCATATTTTTCCAACTGTGTTTTCACTCACATGATTCAGTTTGGCAATATTCTTGGCTGAGAGACCGCTATCATTGAGCTGGATGATGCTGTTTCTTTATTATTGAGAAATCATCTTCATGACAACTTCTCAATCTTTAACCAGTGACTTATGCTAAATAGTTGCAAGTTATATTTCTATATGAGTTAACCAAGATGTTTGTCTATAAACATGATGGTAGTCTTACGTTCAAACCTGTCGAGGATGGTGAGATATGGAGCCTAAAAGCCAAAAGTTCAAAACATTATTAACCTTTTGCTCCTCAATGTAACCATAATCATACTCCCCTGAAGAAACATGACAGGTCATTTCAATCAAACAATCAACATAAAAAAACAACCCCCAAAAAAGGGATGTATTGTATTTATTAACGGCATGTTACACAGAGGGGAATGCATGCTATTTAAATTTTTGTTTAACTTAGGGTGCATGTCCACGATCAGTGTTTGCTGCGTTTTGGACACAGCATGCTTCAGCTACGTCCAAAATGCTGCATTGTACAGTACAAGCATAGTGGATGGGATTTCTTGAAATCCCGTGCCCACTGGGCTTGTTTTTTCCACAGCAAACACTGATCTACAGTGCGTCTTTCCAGACTGCAGCATGTCAATTGTTTGCTGCGGAATCATAAGTGTCCTCTATAGAGAGAACACAATGAGGAGACCACAGAGAACTGAACCGTGATTGTGGGTATGAGCTGCTGCGGTCTTCTGCATTCTCCTGCTGAGGAGAAGCACGGCCACGCAGGTCAGGACCCACTGCATCCAAGACGCAGTGAGTCTTGATCATGGGCAGGCAGCCAGGCACATACCCAAAGAAGAAAATCCAAAATCAGGTTGCCAGCCATCCTTGGTGACACTATTCACATCTCAATGGCACAATGCAGTCACCAACAAAATGACTCTGTGATATGATCACAACCTTCACTCTTTCTTACATGTCTGCAAATAACCAAAGATGATAAGTGACATCAAACATATGTGAGCAGATCTAACCCACATTTATTGCAGTTGTAATTTGAGCTAACACTACACTAAGTTTTCATGACAAATAGTTTTTCAGTGTTTGTGTTTATTTATTTCATATACAGATTAGTAATGTGGGGGTCTCATAGACCATCTTCATTACTAATCTGGGGCTTAGTGCAGCTGTGGGCTGCCAATACCTTATTACCCCAATTGCCACTGAACCATGGCAATGGGGAAGATACATGTGAAGTTCCAAGATTGTCGCATCTAATGGATGTGCCATTTCTGGGTGGCCACAGGCTTCTATTTTTAGGCTGGGGTGGCCAAATAACCATGGGTCTTCCCAGCCTGAGAATACTAGCCCCCATCTGTTGGGCTTCATCTAGGCTGGGCTTCAAAATTGAAGGGGTCCGCGAGCTGTTTTTTAAAAATCATTTATTTAAATCATTTAAAAAAAGTCACATGCGGTTCCGAATATTTTGATACACAGCCAAAATAAGCACATGGCTGGGGGCTGCATCCTGTATAGGAGGACAGCACAGCACTTTTTAAATGTATTTATTTATTTTACACCAGCAGTATAATTCTGTCAGAGAGGGTGAGGGTGTAGTCTTACTGCAGCCAATCAGAGATGCCAGTGGGCGGGGAAAGCAGTGAAGATGTATAAGGGATAATTATTGGACTCAATTGGTAGCGCTGCAGCTGTGGGGAGACTCGGTAAGTATGTATGTCGCGGGCGGGGAGGACGCTGCCGCACTGTGCACTTGCTAACGCTCGGGTCCGGCGCTGCTGTGGCTGCTGCTCGGTGGCTCGAGCGGTGGGCCGGATCCAGGGACTCGAACGGCGCTCCTTGCCCGTGAGTGAAAGGGGTGATTGGTTTGGGGGATTTAGTCCGTGACGCCACCCACAGGTTGTGGTGAAGATAGGCACCACTGCTGCTCATGACGGGGATCCTGGGAGCGATGGTAAGGAGCAGCTGGGATGTTGTTTTCCCCCCCTCCGTGTGTAGGGGTCGGTGGTCCCAGGGCCCGGTGGAGTGACGGGGAGGCAGGGTTGGTGAGGTGCAGGGTTGCTGGGACAGCGCGGCACGGTGCCGGATGGCACGGGTGTACTCACTCAGTAAGAGATGCACAAAGTCCTCAGTGAACCAAACGGCTGGATGGACGGGTCCCGCAGCCAGCTGCAGTGTCTCTCCCCGGACAGGTGATGGCAGCTGTCTTTCCCTGCACCTTTGTGTACTTGTTTGACTGCGATGGATTCCCAACGGTAGTCCGCTCCCCGATGTATGGATACCGGAGGAGCCCGTTTGCCTGCAGGCGCTTGCCCTTGGGTCTCTAGCCATAGGCGGTAGCTGTATACCCTCACGGTGTGGGCGGTTGCCTTCAATCGGGTCTTTGGCTGTTAGGAAACCCCTGGGGTTCCAGTCACACTCGGATTTGACTATTGTCGGTGGCTCCAAGCCTAGTCAGGGTCTGATGGCCCCGCCTGTGTGTGCTGGCTTCACTTCGCTCCCCGGTCGGTACCGGCGGGCCAATGCCCAACCCCGGTCCTACGGTTCCACGTCGATTCACCTCTCCTGCAGACGGCCACCACCGTCTGCCAACCTTGCTGTTGGTGCCTGGGCCACAAACCCAGCCACCCAAGTGTTTACTCCTCACTCTTTGACCTCTCAGACTGATCTGTCACTTTTCCTGCCTCCAGGCCTGTGAACTCCTCGGTGGGTGGAGCCAACCGCTTTGCTCCTCCCCTACCTAGTGTGGACATCAGACCCTGGAGGGAGGCAACAAGGGTTTTGTGTTTGGCTAATGTTACTGTCTAATGGGGGTGGGGGTGTGTTTGTGTTACCTGTGACGACCTGGCTAGGCCAGGGCGCCACATGTACAGCTTTCACCCTTTTGCTTCTTTTTTTACAGTGCTCAATCACACCCATTCCAATACTTGACATGTTTTTAATGGGCAGGAAGAGGATGGTTTTTGCAATCCGAACATTTACAAATCTTTTGCAAGATCGCCGACTTTTGAGGTAAATGTTTGGATGTCCAATTCTGATCCAATCCGGCCAAAGATCATACGATTTTAACATTTTCCGATCTTTGCCAATCAGAATTGCTCATGTCTTATTTTAGCATTCTATCAACATTTAGTGTTCTGGTCATATTAGGGTTGGATATGGTATGAGCCTATGTGGTTGACATTTTTGCAGTAGTCGACTTGCCACTATTGTTATTGATGCTTTGTGGCTTGTATGTATGTCAGCATTAGAGGAGCTTTATGAAAATAATGGCCTTGTGGCTGACTGTTTTATGAGCCATTGTGGCTGTGTTATGGGGCTCTATAGCAGGCACTGTTACAAGGGCTCTATGCCTGGTATTGTGATGGGCTAGCTGTTTAGAGTTGTATTGTTGCTACTACTGTTATTGCTGCACTGGGACTATCTGTAGCTGGTACTTTTAGGGAGAACTTAGATTCTAATTGATTTGGAAGCCCATAAAAAACTGTTTCATAGACTTACTTTATTGTTTTTTTATATTAAATATTAATGTATCTATACATACACAAAATGTTCGGCCTCCATGGACTTAGCAAACTGTAACAATAAACTATTTAATAGCAAAAATCCTTGTCCTTGAAGGGAACTGTGTCTGTCATTTGCTTTTCCTTCATTGTTAAGTCATATCCAGCAATGGAAATATTCAGCAACATCTAAGCTGAGCTAAAAAGAGTCAAAATAAAGTCCTGTGGTTTTTAGCATGTGTGTTTGACTCCTATCAGGAAAGAAAAATGTTGATGAGAGCAATTTTTGTATTGTGGATGCCAATCTGTATCTCATTGACAGAAAAGACCATAAAGTTTGGCTTTTGATGAGTGGGTTAAATATTGAAGAATCCTGGTTTTATTAAAAAAAAAATATAATAAAATTTCTCAAATCTGGCATTAAACGGAATCTATATATACAAAAAACTGGAGCTAGTCACACCCAGAAGTCGAGGCTGGGACAAACATAAGTAACTTTCAAACTTCTGTGAAGCTGCAGGTAGGGATTGGTCCTGTATCGCAGTCAATTGTTAAGAAACAATACGATATAGAAATGACAATACCGCGCCCCCTAAGGGACACATAAACTGGGAACATGTGTGTCGATAACCTAAAATGCATGTAGGGTGAGACACAGATTGTACATAGTGCCAGATTAATATAAACCAATTGGAATTAAGGAAATAGTATTTTTAATAATGTTTTTAAAATTGTTGTAAAAATGGGGGAAGTGTAAAAACAATGTAGTTAGTGTCGCGGGCGGAGAAGGGGACGCCGCGCTCTCCCACTGCTCAGGTCCGGCTGCCGCGGCTGCTGCGGCCTGCCGCTGCTTGGTGGCTCGAGCGATGGGCCGGATCCCGGGGACTCGAGCGGCGCTCCTCGCCCGTGAGTGAAAAGGGGAATTGGTGTTTTGGGATAGTTTATTGTCCGTGACGCCACCCACGGTTGTGGTGATTTGTTAACACCACCGCTGCTCTGTATGGGGAGCCCGGGAGTGATGGTCTGGAGCAGCCAGTTGTTGATGTGCCCTCCGTGGGTAGGGGTTTTGGTGCTCCCGGGGCCCAGTGATGGGGTTGGAATGGTGGACAGGCGGGTATGGGGCCTGTGGAGGTGCAGGGGCGCAGGGACAGCGCTGTGCCGCATGGCACGGAGGTACTCACTCAGCCAGTAAACACGACACAGTTCTCGGTAAACAAATGGCTGGTTGGACGGGTCCCTCGGGCGGTTCACGGTGCTGATGTTCCCTGCAGTTAGCGGTGACGGTCTCTTCCCTGCACCTATGTAAAGTCCTTTTGGTAGCGATGGGTTCCCACCGGTTACCCACTCCTCGGCTTCAAGCTGGGCCGAAGGAGCCCTACTTTGCCCGCAGGCGCTGGCCCTGGGAAACTGGTGCCCTGGCGGTGGCGGTGTCTCCCCTTCACGGTCGGGCTGTTGCCTTCAATCGGGACTTGGTTATTAGGAGACAGACGTCCCCTTCACTGACGGATTTGGCAAATTATGGCGACTCCTAGCCTTGCCGGGATCCGAAAGGCCCCTGCCCTGGTGCTGACTGTTCTTCGTATACTGCTCCGGTACCGCCGGGTCACCACCCGTCCGCGGTCCTTCCAGCAACCTCCGAGCAGTCCCCCTGCAGACTATCACCGCCGTCTGCTGACCTTGCTGTCACTGTCCGGGGCACACACCCGGACCAACTTCAGGCTTTACAAACTGTATCTTTTCACTTTACTTCAGCTTCTCTCCTAAGCTCCTCTACCACTTCACTTCCTTCCACTTTCACTTCCCTCACTTAACTGCCTGGTTCCTCCTGCCTCCAGGGCTGTGAACTCCTCGGTGGGCGGAGCCAACCGCCTGGCCCACCCCCTGGTGTGGACATCAGCCCCTGGAGGAAGGCAACAAGGATTTTGGGTTAGCTTGATGTACCTGCAGGGAATGTGGGGTGCATGTGGTGTTGTGACCTGTGACCCCTGGCTTGCCCAGGGCGTTACATTAGCAGTGTGTTACCTTCATAGATTGAAACATATAGGAAGTCCTTAGAGGGAACCTGTCACCAGATTTGGGGCCTATAAGCTGTGGCCCCCAACAGTGGGCTCTTGTATACAGCATTCTAACATGCTGTATATAAGAGCCCAGGCCGCTGTGTAGAACGTAAAAATCACTTTATAATACTTACCTAAATGGTCGGTACGGTGCAGATGGGTCAGATGGGTGTCTCCGTTCTCTGGGTGCAGTGCCTCCTCTGTCGGCCATCTTTGTCCTCCTTCTTCTAAAGGTGGGATGCATGACACGTCCTACATCATGCACACACGCCAGCATTGAGGTCCTGTGCAGACGCACTATAATATTTTGATCTGCCCTGCTCAGGTCCCCCCTGTGGGCCCACTCCCGCTTGCTGCCTTAACACCGGCAAGCATAACAGTTTGCTCAGGCCATGGACTCTGTTGACTCCAACACCCATTCTTTTTGAGGGGTGTATGAATAGATTTCTCTCATTCGAGCCAAGCAGGATCAGTCTCTGTTGTTTCTGCATTCCGTGAACTCCGGTTTGCATTATCTGGGACCTGCTTTCTCATCTGTATCTGTCCAGTCTGCAGCTCCAGCACTGACCACATCTGGGCTTTATCTGTTTGTTACACCACGTTTTGACGGCGACTCAAAGCAGTGCCGAGGGTTCATCAATCAGTGCACTCTACACTTTCAACTGTTGGCCCACCAGTTTTCTTCGGACTGTGCCTAAGTAGCATTCCTAATGTTACACCTCGGTGAGGAGACTCTTGCTTGGGTCAACCTAATTTGGGAGGGTAGAGACTCAATCACCTCTGACATTCTAGACTTCCTGGTTGCCTTCCGAAAAGATTTTAATGAGCTTGGTCGAATAGCCTCTGCGACATCCTCTCTTCTGCAGTTGCGTCTAGTAGTTCAGACTGACAGTATGCGGTTCAATTCCACATCATTTCCTCCAAAATGGAATGACATACTCAGGCAGTGGTGGCCGCATTTTGGGAAGGTTTATCAGGGAGGATTAAGATTTAACTGGCAGGCTGGAATATTCCCACTACATTGGATGATCTGATTTCCTTGGCTACCTGTGTTGATTTCAGGTTCCAGTAGCGATCCATGGAAGTGATATGTGATAGGGGACCTATATATTTGGCTCAATTCCTTCAGAGTCTGCAGGTGTCCCAGTTTCCAGTTGTCACTTCTGCTCCTGAATCTATGCAGGATGACTACATAAAGATGTCCGAGCAATGACAATATCATCAAGCCAAGGGTCTGTGTTTCTACTGTGGAGGTGTAGAACACTTCATCTGTGTATATCCCGTGAGGCTGGGATAAACTTACCTTATGTCCATAGGAGGGGATACTCTAGGTGAGAACAATACCTCTTCTCCATTGATCCTGTCCATGTCCGTATGAAATGGAAGAATTCAGTTGTCTGGGATAGCCCCCCTTGATTCCGGATCTGTTGTAAACCTACAATAGGCTGTGGTGGATAAGTACCAGTTCCCTATCCAACGCCTTCAAGATCCTCTGATGTCTGTCAATGTCAGACTCCTGTTTGAACTCATACGCTTTGTTTGTAAACTAGTGAACCTAAGGGTGGGAGCTTTGCATTCACAGAAGATCTTCCTGGTGCTTCTAAACTTGTCATTCCCACT
Source organism: Anomaloglossus baeobatrachus (assembly GCF_048569485.1). NCBI lineage: Eukaryota > Metazoa > Chordata > Amphibia > Anura > Aromobatidae > Anomaloglossus > Anomaloglossus baeobatrachus. The sequence goes on along the minus strand of NC_134360.1, from coordinate 186,781,917 downwards.
TCTACTGGATCAGGATCTGCTCCATATCCACAAGCTTGTTGTGAACTGGATATCCGGAGAGTTGTTCCTTTGCGGGCACAACTGCCACAAGAGATGTCTGGTTAGTGCTTATCCGTCCAGGTGTCCGGGTCTTCTAAGGGACCACCTTGCCATCCAGTGCTACTACCTGCATTCCAGCCTGGCATTGTTGACTTCAGCAAGAGGAAAATGGAATCCAAATATGTCCCTGAATCTTCTGACATGACTAGTCTGGTGACCAGTTCCATCAGTCATTAAGGGACTGGGAAAAGCCTACCGAGCAACAGTCATCTGGCCTTCCCCTTGCAAAGGTCATTCCTACAGGTATCAACTCTGAAGACATTTTACTGGAGATAAAACTTCCTTCAAGCCTAGTGAAGAGGGGGCATAAGGATGGTACTGTAATACCAGCGTCCTTGCGCTATCCTGCCTTTGTCAAATTTTCTTGATTGCCAGATGCCAGCTAAAGGGGATTTTCAGTTTACATAGGGCGGTGTCACACGCTACGATATATCGGGCGATATGTCGTCGGGGTCACGGAATTTGTGACGCACATCCGGCATCATTAGAGATATTGCAGCGTGTGACAGCTACGAACAACTGTGAACGAGCAAAAATACTCACCTTAACGTTGCTCGTTGACACGTCGTTCATTTTCATAACGTCGTTCCTCCTTCTGTGCGCCGGTTGTTCGTCGTTCCCGAGGCAGCACACATCGCTCCGTGTGACACCCCGGGAACAAAGAACACAGCTTACCTGCGTCCCGCCGGCAATGCGGAAGGAAGTGGGCAGGATGTTACGTCCCGCTCATCTCCGCCCCTCCGCTTCTATTGGGCGGCCGATGTATGACGTCGCTGTGATGCCGAAAGTCCCTCCCCCTTCAGGAAGACGATGTTCGCCGCCCACAGTGACGTCGTTCAGTAGGTAAGTACATGTGACGGGGGTAAACGACTTTGTTGCCAAATTGCCCGTGACGCACAAACGACGGGGGAGGGGGCGATCGCACGATAAATCGTCTTGTGTAACGCCGCCCTTACTTTTCTTTAAGAACAGTGAATAAATTGTCTTTGTAATGCTGTTATCCCTGCAATACCTTGCCTTTTCCCTGCAGCTAGGACACTAACATACTCACTTCCGTGGCTGAACTGCATCCTGCCTTGCCTCTCCACAGCTGTCCACTTGTGCTCCTGCTGCCTGCTGCTCCTGTGGCCTGCACATGTCTGCACTAGAGGCTGTACCTGTCTGCTCATGAGCCCGTCCCTGCCCTGGAGGTCAGCTGTCACAGGCCTGGACACTGCCCTGGAGCTGGCACCTGGTGTCTATCAGCAGCAAAGCCAATCCTTACCATCCGAGGCTCTAGCGAATACCTGGTAGGAGCTTAGTTAAGTCCTTCCCATGTCTGGGTCTCCCCTGTGGTCCAGTGGGTCCACTCCCCATCCCCGCCTCAACACCGGCAACCGTAACAGTCTCCTTCAGTGTACTTTTTGGAAACTCAGTGACTAACTTGCACAATTTGATTTTGTGATAGTAAATTTCTTTAGTTTCTTTCTCTCTTTCCTTTTCTAATCTAGAATAATCCCAAAGAAATTCCTTGATTGTCTCTTTGGATCTGATCCACTTCTAAAATAAGCTGTTTAATGGGTTTTATGGCGCTTACATGTTCATAATTCATCCACAAGAATGACTACACATACTTGTTTTAATAAGAATATACTTTATGGTAAGCGAGACTGCTATTTAATTAGCCAAAGGGAGATTAGTTCATGATACAATCTGTTCCACTCATCTTGGACATTAAGAAAAGAGTCAGACAATGTTATTTATGAATTTGCCCTTTATGTGTTGTGGCACAGAGAAATTTCTTCAGAAAGAGAAATTTTTGTCTTTTTTTTTTACAGAGCTGCTCTGCAAAAAAAATAAAGTTGAGGTTTCTTATTTCTGATAAGCATCTAATTTTTGTTGTCATTCTACAATATACAGTACTTTTAATGAGTTCCATCCTCAGTAATTTGCTAATAAAAATAGATATATACCGTATTTTTTGTTTTAGAGGATGCACTGGATTATAAGATGCACCCCAAATTTAGAGGAGCAAAATAGGATAAAATAATTTTTAACATTAAAATGAGGGTCCGTCTTATAATCCTAATGCGTCTTAATCCTAGTGCTCACCAGGGGGAAGCGGCGGTGGTGGAGCTGCTAAGGAAAGTCACAAGAGGCAGTGTGATACTGTGAGAGGAGGGTCAGCAATACTGCGGGCTCGGGGGTGTCGCGGTGAGCGCTATTTATCTGAGGGTGGGCTGCAGGGGTGATACTGGAGTGGAGCGACTCAGGAAGGTCACAGGATGGAGGGTCACTGGAAGGGGTGTCTCGATGGCAGGTGCCATTGATCTGTCCGCAGGCTATGTTGAATCCCCTGGATAAGGCTTACAGGGCAGCGGTGGTGGAGCTGGGCCATAGGAGGCATGGTCATAGGACGCGCTTGGGGTATCACGGCAGGCACTATTGATCTGTAGGTGGGTGGGCTGTAGGGGTGTCACAGGACGGGGTGTGTCAGCAGCAGGTGCATTGAGTGGACTGTGGGCTCCATTGAATTGGCAGCAATTGATGAGAAGGACTTCAGGAAAATGCCCGCGAAGGTGTTGTGTGCACAGATAGGACTCTGTGGCCATTTTCTAGAAGTTCATTACGTCAATCTGCGCATACGCTGCTTCCACGGCCATTTTTTTGAAGTTCATTGCGCCATCCGTGGGCAATTCAATGCAGCCCGCAGTCAGCTCAATGGCTCAATGCACCTGCTGCCGAGACACCCCATCCTGTGACACCCCCACACACAGTGTGTCTGCCCTCAGATCAATGGCGCCCGTTCCTGTAAACCTGTCTCCTATGATCTCACTTCACCACTGCTGCCCCAGTAAGCCATATCCGTTTTGTAAGACGCTCCCACATTTCACCCCCCCCGTTTTGGGGGAAACAATGTGCATCTTACAATCCACAAAATATGGTATACAAAAAATCCATATACGGATAAAGTCAGAAAGCAAGACAAAAAAAACAACAAACTTTTATTGACCTGAATTTAGACATTGACTTTTATTTGTCTATCATCATCCATATGAGATGTGTTGTTTGTGTATGCAGTTGTGTGTACTAAGCCAAATATAGACAGTTCATCAAAACTTGAGGAACAATTTGAGGCAAGACCTGTACATGTAGAAGTATAACAGGAAAAGCAGAAGTATGGTGTTCCATCACCTTGGGCCTCCATAACCCTACAATTCTACAGTCTTCCAGTCCTACAACTTTAAACTGCTACTTCAACAATAAATCATTTTGGTATAGATGAAGCTGAAAGATACATAGTTTTAAAGCTTGGGCAGACTTAACTTTTCACCTACATAACATTCTCATATAAGTACTATACATTACATATTACATTATCAACAGTGTTACATCTATGCATATTATACTTCCCATTACCTTATAACATCCTACATTATATATTATACGTTATACCATATTAGACCTGACATTACTCAGGAACATCATAATACCATATAATTCGCACTATTTACAAACGACGGAAGACATTATTCACATTACAAGACAATAACTAGATTGATGTCTTCAGAGGTAGGAACACGACCACGATTGCCCACCATTCTTACATTCCTCTTCTCTTTATGTATGGTCATCCTTGACCATTTGACAACCTGCAAGACACCAATCACATCACACACAGCCCTCGCGGTCCAAACCAGGGTGTACGCTTTTGCTTCTGACTGGGAATTTTGGACTTCGGGCTTGGGGGAATGGGTAACTTTCTCTGCCAAGCCACCTGGTCTTACCTTCTCCAAAACATCAGAGCCATCAGCCACCATTCACTTTGGCCTGTTTATTCTCTGGCCACCACACCGTGCCACAACTCTTCCTCGTCCGCCATAAACTTGCATTCTGTCATCTCACTTTTCTTTTCTCTGACTTCCTTTCACAGAATGGTGCTGTCCTGCTGCTCACCCCTTGGTGGCCAGTTTGGTGGCTCTGCCTCAGGGCAGGGTGGGGTTTCTTTCAGCTGCCCCTCCCATTTCCTCCAGGTCTACAGCCATTCTGTGCTATCAATCTTCAACGAGCGCACCTTCTCTTTCCACTTCGTCTGATAGGGGCGGACACTGGTCATCATGGGCTGGCATCACCAGGCATGGCACTCCTGTCAATAGACATAGCTTCTCATGGGCTGGCCAGATGTCCATACTCTGTTGCTGCCCATGACTGGCAGGGTCTTCTTTTGGAGCTGCACCACCATCTGCCATCTTATGCCTATACTTAGCACCATCTTTAACCTCAATGTGGTCGCCATCTTCAACATAGCCTGTGCCTTCCTCGCAACACTCAGATCTTGTGTCAGCAAGGCTTGATCCTGCCAACTATGCCAAGTGTAGAGTGGTGCAGAGCGAAAGTTGTGGAAGAAGGATTGACTCCGATCACCCGATACACTTCATGAAATACCTTATCCTTACTGGGTGTATCGGACTTTGTCCAGGTGGACTGGGAACCCATGTAAGCCACATATTGCCTCTGGTGTTGGATGGGCAGGACTGGATGAGGATTCATATACAAGGAGACCAATTGCTCATTTTAAGCCACAAGTTTTAACTGGAAGGTTCATTGTTATACATAACTTTACACTCCAGATAGAGGCAACAAAAACAAAAGTATAAGGCCAAAAATAACATTTTATTGAAAATTAATAATTAAAAATGACATTAGTGTAAAAAGTACCCCCAGATATGGGGGGAGGACAGAGAATGTAAATAAATGACAGCAAAAATCACAGTAGTAGTTCAATAAATGAATGGATTGCATAAGACAATAATTATAACTTCCACAGATTTAAAAAACATTAATTTAACTATAAATTATCAAAGTTTAAAGTGCATAAGTATATTTGTTACAGCCATCATGCAACAATAACATTACCTAACAGAGGTCTAGGTTAAAAAAACTGCTGTCATATAGGAATTACAATTTATCAAAGTGCATTATTACCAAGCAGGCAGATTTTAATGACAATATGCAGTTACATCTATAATCCAACAGAGGGAGCTCTAGATATAAAAAGTGTTATTGCAGAATAGTTGTAATATATAATCTTAGTAATTCAATTATATATCCAAAAGAGGGAGCGAATGTAAATAAAGATAGTTCTCTTGGGCACACAATTCAATAGAGTACAATACAAGAAATCACTGCACTGTGATCAAATGCCCTATATTAGGAATTCAGTTCAAATACTTACAATGATCATGTTACAGGCTTTGTCCACCCCCACCACTCCAACGTACGTTTCGTAGAAACCTCCTCAGGGAGTACTCCAGTCATTTATTGAGCTATACTACTGTGATTTTTGCTGTAATTTATTTACATTCTCAGTCATCCCCCCATATCTGGTGGTACCTTTTACACTAATGTAATTTTTAACTATGAATTTTCTATAAAATGTTATTTTAGGCTTTATACTTTTGTTTTTGTTGTATTTATTATCATTTAGCTCATGGCCTTCTATACTTATTAAAAAAGGTGTGCTGTAGTTATTCCAGATAGAGGGTACATAAGTTCCAGTATGTTACACTTTCAATTTGCATTACCATTTAAAAAAGGTCTGTGGAGCCTCTGTTAGGAGTCTCGACACAGAAAATAGCCAGATATCCCTCCGGGAAGGACCTAGCCAAGGAGTGGCTCTTATTACGAGACCACCATAACCACCATATTAAGTGGCCCGTTTAGTCAATTTCCAACTCTTTGACAAGTTTAAAGATATGACAAGGGAAATACAAGGCCAGATATCCATCCACAGACAGCTGTTTCGGGGTATTGCCCCTCATCAGTGTGGAGTAGGATTCTGGCTAGGTGGGAGAGTTTTCTCTGGCTGGTCTTCCTGAGATCAGTGATTGTTTTTAATTTGCTTTACCAGACATAGTTTAACTTTCCTCTGGGTTGCATCTGGTCTAGCTAGGCTGGTGAATACCAGTGCAAACCAGTCCAGCGTTACAGTTTACACTGTGATGGTCACCTTTCCTTCCTGCAGTTCCGTGTACAGTATCCTCAAAAATGGGCTGGGCAAAATTGTTGTCATCCTCAACTTAATATTTGATTGCGCACCTTTTGGAATAAATAATTGCAATCAATCACTTCCTATATCCATCAACAAGATTCCTACACCTCTCAACTGGAATTTTGGACCACTCTTCTTTTGGAAACTGCTCCAGGTCTCTCATATTTAAAGGGTACCTTCTCCCATCAGCAATTTTAAGATCTCATTCCAGGTGGTCAATGGCATTAAGACCCAGACTCATTGCTGGCAACTTCAGAACTCTGAAGCACTTTGTTTTCATCCATTTCTGTATGCTTCTTGAAGTATGTTTGAGGTCATTGTCCTGCTGGAAGACCCATAACCTAGGAGGCAAACCTCACATTTGTGAAATTGGGCATTACATTACAAGTGAAAATCCTTTGGTGATCTTACAATTTAATGATGCATTGTGCACAATCATGATATCCAGTGCCAGAGGCAGCAAAACATCCCCAAAACATTTGACTCTCCACCATATTTGAGTGTAGATACTGTGTTTTTTCCTTTTGTAGGCCTCGTTATGTTTTTAATAAACAGTAGAATGATATGCTTTTCCAAAAAAGCTCTATGTTGGTCTCATCTGCCCACAAGATGCTGCCCACAAGATGCTTTCAAGTTGATCACGCTTCAAAAGTTTGGCAATTTCAAGACTGCTGTATCCCTCTGCAAGACATCTTACAATTTTGGACTTTTCAGAGCCCGTCAAATCTCTCTTCTGACCCATTTTGCAAAAGGAAAGGAAGTTGCCTAATAACTAAGCACACCTTATATAAGGTGTTGATGTCATTACACCACACCCCTCCTCATTACAGAGATGCACATCACCGGATTTACTTAATAGGTAGTTGGCTCTCAAGTCTATACGGTTTGTAGTAGGACAACATGTATAAAAATGATCATGTGATCAAAATACTCATTTGCCTAATAGTTCTGCACACAGTGTATATAATATGAATATTTCAATATATTAGGAGGATTAAACTATCATGGGAGTGCATTTTTAATACTACGCCCCTGTATGACACTACTCAAAATTACTATGACTAGTTAGTATAGAACCAGAAAGACTTTGTGTGTCGCTGCATGCACAAGGCTGAAATTAACCTGGTATTCTTTTGCTTCAGCATTTTAATGGTCTCAGAGACAGTTATAGGTGTTAGTTTGCTTCACTAGCTTGTTTGGTTTTCCATGTCTTCGACAATGTGTTTGCAATTTTGCATTGCTGTGTGATTTGCAGGTTTTGTACTCCTATTACATTAGATTATTATTAAATCACTGTCTATTACCAAACACTGGACTGCCTGTCTACTCTTGCCATCTCTGTATCACATAGCTAATTCTGTTACATCATCGTTGCCAAACCGTGATCTCCATGCCTTACCACTTTACTCTATACTGCACAGTTGCTGTGCTATTCTGCACTATCATAATCATGGTACATTAGAGAATTTTTTTGGACTTCACTGTAAAATCCCACCACCCTTGTAATAAGGTTCTCTTACCACTAATATTTTTCAAAGAATTGACCCCTAGGCTAATTGGCTGTTCACCCATAACGGAGTTCATCAGAGTTCACCCATAATGAAGTTGTATGCTGTAGGTATAAAAAAATCATCTATTTTTTCTTACTCTGAGTATCAAATGAACTTGACCATAACAGCTTTAATATGCTGGCCATATTTCTTTTATAAAAATAGGGCACCTAATCAAAAGAGAGTATGCAGTAGCGCACCTATAATATATTTCAAAGTGATGTACGATTGTATTTTATGTATTACAACTTATGATTAAGTATTGTACCATGTTCCTAAATCAATCCAAATTGCTATTCTCTCAGTTCTTTTCTACAATAGTAAAGGAAACAACCTAACTTAAAAAGCATACCAAGTTGAATTATACTGTAATTTAAACCTCTAGCAGCTAACATTATTTCAGAATAAGACAAGGGTTTACAATTTACCGTGTCTTTTGACTATAAGATGCACCCCAAATTTGAAGGAGCAAAATAGGAAAAAATATTTTTTATTGTTAAAATGAGGGTTCATCTTATAATCCTTGTGCCTCCTATATTAGCTCAATAGAGGGAAGCGGCAGTGGTATAGCAGCTCAGTAAGGTCACAGGAGGCAGTGTAGGCGATGCTGCAGGCTCGAAGGAGGGTGTGTCACAGGCAGCTCAGGAGGGTCGGCAATGCTGCAGGTTCGGAGGAGGGGGTGTCACGGCTCAAGAGGGTCAATGTGCGGAGGGTCATGGGGGCTCGTGGGGTGTCATGGTGGTGGGTGCCACTGATTTGCCGTTTGGCTCAGAGGAGGGAGTGTTGCGGCTGAAGAGAGTCAGTGTGTGGGCGATACTGAGGGCTCATGGGGTGTCGCGGCAGCGGGTGCCATTGATCTGCTGGCAGACTGCGGGCTCCATTGAATTGCCGCGATGGACTTCACGAAAATGGACGCAGAGGCGGCGCATGCGCATATTGGCCTCCGTAGTCATTTTCTTAAAGTCCATCACATCAACCACTGGTCATTCAAAGAGGCCCGCAATGCACTGGCAGATCAAAGGTACCCGCGACTGCGACACCCCACAAGCCCACAGTATCGACGACCCTCCGCTGCCGTACACTGACCCTCCTGAGCTACTCTCCTGCAATGACACCCCCTCCAAGCGCTCCATATTGCTGACCCTGCGCCACCACTGCCTCCCCGGTAAGCCAAATGCAGTTTGTAGGATGCACCCCCATTTTTCCCACAGTTTTGTGAGGATAAAAGTGCGTCTTACAAACTGGAAAATACGGTAATTTAGATGCTTCATGATAAATATATTGTAATATAACTATACTTCATTTATTAAATACTAGCTTAGTAAGATATTTTAAAATGTGTAATGTCAAATAGCATTGTATTGATATATTATCGGAAAGAGAATATGGTATGGACCAGAATATTTTAACTATTTGCTCATCTCTATTCTCTAATATTCTCTAATATTAATCAAAACAGGATACAACAATTGAATGGCATTTTCATAGGTTGAAAGAACTAAAGATATCCCCTTTTAACCATGTCTCTCTGTTTGTCAGGAAGGCTGTCTGAAATGCTTTCAGCATGGAACAAAATAATTTGCTGTATCTTCTTGTTCTTGACTTATGTAGCCTACACACTCCCTCATTAGCCATAAGACCCGAGAGATCAAGAACTTAATGAAACATGATTTCACACAGCAAGAGATAAATGCATAGCTTTGCTGCATATAAAAAAGATCTTTCAATATAAATTGTGCCTTCTAAGTATTTTACATGCCATTCCTCGTTCAGTGTGTTCAGAAAATGAAGTTTAGACGGCTGTTAAAAAGTATATGCCCCATATCAGATGGCCCTCTTATTTAATATTTGTCACAGTGATCACTTTTGACTCCTAAAATATCATATAAAAGTAAACAAATGGAACCCATGTAAGCATCATTTTTTTAAAAAAGGTTTCCCGACTTGATAAACTTTTGCCTGCATGTCCTGTTAGAATAGAAAATAGAAAAATAAGTGTCAGGGGCGGGGGTCAGCTTCCCCGTCATGGGGGCTGCTCGGAGAGATCGCACTCGGATCCGGTGCCTTCTCCTCCGTGGCTCGAGCGGGCCGGACCCGGGGCTCGAGCAGCGCTCCTCGCCCACGAGTGAAAAGGGGGATTGTATTTATTTTTGGGATATATAGAGTTCGTGACGCCACCCACGGGTTGTGGTGATGGTGGGCACCACCGCTGCTGATGATGGGTTTCCCGGGAGAGATGGCAGGGAGCAGCTAGGTGTTGACCCCTCCGTGGGTAGGGGCTGTTGGTCCCGGGGCCCGGTAGGAGGGAGGGTTCCGCAGGATGGGTTTGCAGTGTGCAGTGTTGCGGTGCAGCGCAGCGCGGTGCCGGATGGCACAGGTGTACTCACTCAGACACAGATGGACAGAGTCTCTGGTAAACCAAACGGCTGGATGGACAGGGCCCACCGGCTGCAGTGTTCTCCCTGGATGGGTTGATGGTGGCTGTCGTTTCCTGCACCTGTGTTGTGTATCTTGACTCTAATGCCTGGGCACCGGTAGTCCGCTCCCCGGCGTATACGTGTCGGAGGAGCCCATTTGCCCGCAGACGCTGGCCCTATGGATCTCTGGCCCTTGGTGGTGGCGCTTATCCGGAATGGTTGGGCTGTTGCCTTCAATCGGGCCTTTGGTGGGAATGAACCCCTGAGGTCCAGACCGCAATCAGTAAATTTGACTAAAGGATGGCTTCAAGTCTAGTCGGGGTCTGAGTACCCTGGTGCTTGGCTCCAATCATCTCCCCGGTTCGGTACCGGCGGGCCACCGCCCGACCCCGGTCCTACGGTTCCGCTGACCGTCACCAACTCCTGCAGACGGCCACCACCGTCTGCCAACCTTGCTGGAAGTGCCTGGGCTCCAACCAGACACAAACAGTTTCACTCCTCACTCTCCACTGACCACAACTGGACTCACTACTGTGTTTTTCCCGCCTCCAGGCCTGTGAAATCCTCGGTGGGTGGGGCCAACCGCCTGGCTTCGCCCCACCTGGTGTGGACATCAACCCTGGAGGGTGGCAACAAGGATTTAATGTTTGACTGGTGTGACCTGTCCAGGGAAGGGGGGGTATGATGTTGTGTCTGTGACTACCTGGCTAGTCCAGGGCGTCACATAAGCGCACATAAGGCGATACTGTATTGTGTAGGTATAATAAGGGGGATGAGTGTGGGCTCACTTGTTTGGGTTGTGTATGTAGCGACTTCAATAAATTCTCCTACAATATTCAAGTGCTGCAGTAAAATATGCAGATAGAAAAGAGTCTTCTTCTGCACGAGGATTATGAAGCTGTGGTAGATGCACATTGTTCAATTTTGAGAACTTGTTTAGTACGAACCTGAAATGCGCCAATAAAAACTAATTGAATTATAACCACAGGGTGGAAGCTCCTTGACTACAGCAAAGTGGTCAGCATAAAACATCAATATCCTTCTACTTCTTAATCATCATAAACTATCAGATGATATACACATTTTAAGTGGGCAACCCTATCTGAAAAATAATCCTTGAAAATTAGTCATAGTTTTTAGGCTGGGTTCTATTGTGGCAGTGCCTGTGTGTCCAAAATGGAGTTGTAATACAAGACAGTTCATCATAAAAGAACGAGAATGAGAACAACCCTGAAGCTAGACACCAATCCTTGAATGGAATGGCCCCAGACAATAGGAGCCGGTGATGGGACTCTAGTGACCAGGCCCCTAACCATCAAGGTAACTGCCAAGTGAACAAAGTCAGCTTACCCTGGTGGAGTCTCCCCAAACATCCGAGAGCAAAGGATTCTGCTTTGGAACTAGTGTCTGTCCCTTACCCACCTCCTCTATGAGGAGAAGAGACATAGATACGGAAGCATCTGGGAACATAAGGCTCTACTCTGGCCATAGTAACAGGACCTGTAACCTTCTCCCCTATGAGGAGACTGGATGTGGAGCTGCTGGAAGGGCAAGTGATTTTCACAAGTTGGACTGTAGTGTTAGGCTGAGTTGTACTGGGTCTCCCAGGACAAGTAAGATCAGAAACAGCCTAGTGAGAACTGAGAATCTACAGTATCTGTATTTGACCTGTGCAAATGAAATGTGCTGGTAGATATGAGCCTGCTATATAGTAAATGACGTTGTTGGTGAAAACGAACCTTTGGGTAATGTACTATTGTTTGAAACAGACTGATGATTTCCTTGTGGAAAGAAGTCATCATGTGGTCCTGATCAGTTAATGTCATCAGCAATATGTGGCCTGCATGGTTTTACAGCCCACACAGCACAAGTCCACATATCCAACCCAGTACCAGTTAACGGAGTCGATTCCTCTCCTATGACTACATCCCCACGATACTTTACACTCCAACAATACAACTAACCTCTTCATCACAAATTACATACTTGTAAATCATATGTCAGGTGGTAGAGTATGAATTACAAAGAATGCTTTGGGTGCATGATGTGTTATACAGCTGACTCCCATCTACAAATTCCTATGATCAAGCCACTTCAACACCCTAGAGGTTGCTGTCAATAGAAGCCATAGCAGCTTACCACCTCATCATCCCTTCGTTCCAACACAATAGAGTCATCCAAAAGGATTTGATTTTTAGCTTGTGGTCCAAGGAAGCTTCCCAGACCTGTGATCTTAAAAAATTTAGAAAGCCAAGTACTGCTAGGAGAGCTTTCACAGCACAATACAATGCAATACAAAATATTGAGCGTGTTGCACTATTGTTAGAAAAATTGCAGGCTTGTGTCTCCTAAACATATTTAGGAAATGTTTAAGGTTTTAAAAATAAGAATTGAAATCACCCCTATTTGCCCCTGCAGTTCAAAATAATGAAATATCATATTATTTAACTGTAGTAGAGAAGCTGTACAGTGTTTCATAGATTGTTGAATACTATAAGATGTATATGTTTGTTCAATGGCTGCCATCTAGCAGCAAATCGACTTTATATTAGATATTAGATAAGATATGGCTAACATAGTGGAAGGAAAGAGTAGAACATGGTGGGAAACTAAACAGGAGGGAAGGCTTGAGAGGGGACTAGTTAAGAATAGGGTTCAAGTGTGAGAAGACGTGGTCTTGATGCTAGGGCCAGTCAGGAAGCCCTGTTGTAACCTCAAGAGGTCCGGAGCCTATGGTTCACCCCTACAGGCTTAGAGAATCATCTGGCTACAGAGCCGCCGGAGCCCACAGTCGGATACAGGTGAACAGAGTTAGAGGGAAGGAGGCACAGATCCCCAGAGCTTGATTACAAGATCCAAGATAATGGGGGATAGGTTGAGGACAAGTACCCCACACTGAGAGGAAGGAAGGAAAGCATGGTAATTTCTGCCATAACGGTATGAAGAAAATAATTATTCTGGTTGTCTAAGCGAACTCTGGTGTTGTGTCTGTTACTGTCTACGACGACGACGACCAGTGGGGTGATGAACACCGGTCTGAAGAAACCAGTATGCGTCATGCACCCCTCCCGAAGTCACATCTATACACAGAGGCTCCCTAATGAAGGAGTGTGGTGCCCGAGCAGCCCGGTGCCCCCTTCTTCATAACTTTCAAAGTAAACACCATATATAAAATGAAAGTACAAACAAAAACTGTAAGCAAGTCCTGACAAAAAATAAAAACAAGCCGTCACCCTGCGGTCATGTTTTCTGATTTGTTGAAGCTATTCTTGAATTATTTTATATAGTTCAGATTCTTTTTTATGATGTTATCACAGTCATGACAACTATTAGTACAGAGAAACCTTGGATTACGAGCATAATTCGTTACGGAAGTGTGCTCTTAAACAAAGTTACTCTTATATCAAAGCAAATTTTCCCATAAGAAATAATTGAAACACAGACAATTCGTTCCACAACCCAAAAAAGCTTTGCTTGTCTTGCAAAACGCTCTCAAACCAAGTTACTCTTAAACCAAGGTTCCACTGTATTTTCATTATTAATAATAATAATAATAATAATAATAATAATAATAATAATAATAAAAAAAAAATATTTCTTTTTTGCAAGCCAATTCAAAAAATAAACTTCCAGGATATTATTATGCCAAGCATTATTTCATACAAATGTCTTTTCTTGGAGATCTGTTTATGACACGGGTGGCATTTCAAGTAGTAAAGTTCTTGGCATCAAGGCAGAATAGAAAGGTTATAAACTAATAACGTTCTTTGATCCGTGCCAGGTTTACAGTCAAAAGAGGGCAGTACATGGCACTATTATGGATAACAAGGATACAAATTCTCTGATGGGAACTCTAATAAGTGTAGTAGGAGCATGTTGTAATAAAGAGCACTTGAAAATGGATGAGGTATAACAAAATTATTCATAAAGGGAAATGGAAAAGAATGTCATGCTGAGTGGTTACATGCACTTATAAGAAGCACTAACAAGGTTATATCACTAGGAGCAGAGTGCCAGCGCTGTCTCTTCTGGGCTCCAAACAGCACAAGAAAGAAGCTGTTTTAATCCAGGGGAACAAGTTAGACAATCTAGATTGATGCAAAGTATTTCTACAGGTTTTAAATAATGTAGAAAGAAACTAGCAAAAATCGGGCTCCCCTCCGTCAGAGTAACATGCAGATAGAGGATTTCTTTTGAAGATGTCTTTTCCATCTGAATCATTTGTTGTTCTTTGTGACAAAAAAGCGCAATAAGCAAACAAGCCTAACTTCTGTGATGTTTAAAAATTAAGCGATGGAGAAAGTTGTTGCAGCTGACATCGTAAAAAGATTAAAAAATAAAAACCGGCGTGCGGATATGACTGTATGAACCGAGCAGGTTCAATTTAACATGACATATTTTGGTGCACAGAAAGTGGAATATTTGATTTTCGGCAATTTCTAAGGCTTGTGCTTCAACAGTTAGTTTTTCAACTATATCTGTAATAGTGACACTAATGTGCGGCAGCTGTTTGCAGAAAGTATAAATGCAGATGATTATATAAATGGAAGGCAGGATGATTATAAACCCTCTGACTTTGTAAGTAGATTTTACCTGCAAAATAATGACATGGGATAAAAAGAACAGAATATGAGAGATTTGGAGATAAGGTAAATTGCGGCATATTGCCAACTAGTAAGTACTGAACGCTGTCGCATTAAAACAAACTTGTAATTCTATGATTCAAACAAGTGTGTGTGGGAGACTGGGGAGGTTATTTAATAACTTGAATTATTCTGTGAAAGATAAGTAGTCGCAAATCTGAGTGTTAGATATTTTATTTCACAAGCTTAGCAAAAAAATTAGGATCCATTTGAAATTTAGTGTTAGAAGAATATATAATAAAATCGTTCACAGGTCTCATTCTGCACAAGTTTCACAGAATACAAAACTTTTCGTGCTCCAGAGGATATGACACGGCGGGTATACTAACTACACTCCACTATGCCAACCAACACCCTCTACTTAGGTCATATCCGGTTGAGGCACAGAGTCAACCTCCACTGTCACATCTGCTTCCTGTGTGACATGGCGGTCTATACTCACCGTGCTCCACTATGCTAACCAACGCCCTCCACTTAGTTCATATCCAGTTGAGGCACACAGTCAGCCTCCACTGTCACATCCGCTTCCTGGGTAACGTGGCGGCCTATACTCACCGCGTTCCACTATGCCAACCAACGCCCTCCACTTAGGTCATATCCGGTTGAGGCACAGAGTCAGCCTCCACTGTCACATCTGCTTCCTGTGTGACATGGCGGCCTATACTCACGGTGCTCCACTATGCCAACCAACACCCTCCACTTAGTTCATTTCCGGTTGAGGCACACAGTCAGCCTCCACTGTCACATCCGCTTCCTGGGTAACGTGGCGGCCTATACTCACCGCGTTCCACTATGCCAACCAACACCCTCCACTTAGGTTATATCCGGTTGAGGCACAGAGTCAGCCTCCACTGTCACATCTGCTTCCTGTGTGACATGGCGGCCTATACTCACCATGCTCCACTATGTTAACCAACGCCCTCCACTTAGGTCATATCTGGTTGAGGCACACAGTCAGCCTCCACTGTCACATCCGCTTCCTGGGTAACATGGCGGCCTATACTCACCGCGTTCCACTATGCCAACCAACGCCCTCCACTTAGGTCATATCTGGTTGAGGCACACAGTCAGCCTCCACTGTCACATCCGCTTCCTGGGTAACATGGCGGCCTATACTCACCGCATTCCACTATGCCAACCAATGCCCTCCACTTAGGTCATATCTGGTTGAGGCACAGAGTCAGCCTGCACTGTCACATCCGCTTCCTTTGTGCCAAGGCGGGCTATGCTCACCATGCTCCACTATGCCAACCAACGCCAACCGACAAGGTCACTTACAGTCTTGAGGCCGGATGTGACATAGAACGCCGAGATCTTCAAATAGTTGTAGCACTGTACATGTGATAGCGCTTTCCTGCAGCGGTAATTTTGCATATTCATGCGCACTCCTGTCTTTCACAAGCTACCACTGACCACCAATCTTGGTAAGAGTACATTTTAATTAATGTTCCCTTTGAATTTAAGGCATCTAGTGGTCCACATTGATAATCCTACCTATATTATATAATGCATATTACTATGAAAGGGATCCTTATCTCTACTGGTAGCCCTCTTATGTAATTAGGTCAATATTTTGAAAGTATATATTTGTTATTCCAGATTCCAAATTTTATTAAATTTGCAGTCACTGGGGACAGGGCCATTTTCTAATTGTGTCTATTTTCTATTTGGAAGGAAAAGGAGGGGTGTGCCTAATAATCTGAATGTAGCTTACCGGGGGTGGTGGAGATTGCTCACAGAAGGCAGGAAAGATGCTGTGGGCCACGGACGGCGAGCTATTCTGTGGGCTTGCTGCAGGTGGTGGGCTGTGCTGCAGACGGCATGCTGTGCTGCGGGTTTGGTGGTGGGTGCTGTGCTGCTGTGGTGCGGGTGGTGAGGCAGGGGCCACTGTCGACAGTGTGGGCTTCAAATAATGGCACCTGGCATAGGAGCATGCACATAAGATTTCATCTGTGCACACGCCGCCTCCGGCCCATTGATTCCTGCAGCGGACTGAAGGAAAATGGTGCCTGGAGGTGGCGCATGCGCAGATGAGATCTCGGCTTGTCATTAAACCGAGAGCTCCATCTGCACACATGCTGCCTCATTTCTTTGAAGCCTACACCACTAACAGCATCTGGATGCTCCTCCTGCCTCACAGTGCCCGCAGCGAGCATCTGGGACACTCACTGCACAGCCCACAGCATTGCCCTACTCCAGCACCGCCCCTGCCACCTGCGACCCAGCTACACCACTGCTGCCGCCCACCCTCCGGTTAAGACAGCACTGGATTATAAGATGCTAAGATCCCATTTTTTTTTTCATGTTTTTTCTCTAAATTTGGGGTGCGCCTTATAAAACAAAAAGTATGGTATATAGAACAAATCATCAAAACATCAAAAGTTCAAGACCCACTGGTAGACAAAAAAGTAAAGTTTTTAAAAAAGTTTTAAAAAATTTAAAAAATAATAAAAAATCTAAAAATTCAAATCCTCTCCTTTTCCCTAGCTAAAATGAAAAGAAAACCAAAAACACTTATTTGGTATTTCCGTGTCCAGAAGAGCCTGATCTATTCAAATATTACATTAATTTCCTATACTGTAAACATCGTTAAGGGAAAAAAAGCTGAAACATCAGAATTGTGGTTTTTGGTTGCCACTAGACATAAACGGATTGATCCGCAAAGGATCGAATTTCCTGGAAATCACAGGTTCACTCGAAAGTGTGTGTATGATGGGGAGAGTTTCACAATATCACTGCACTTTCATTTTTTTTCTCATGCATTAGTGCATTATTTGGTAAAGTGAATGATGTGATTCAAAACTTGTACAGCAAAACAAAAACGTCATCGTACGGCTATATGGATGGAAAAATAATAAAAAAAAAATGTAACTGGTGAAAGAGGGTGAGGAAAGAAATGAAGGAGTAAAAATAAAACTTGGCTTTGGCTGGAAAGGGTTAAAGCATAGGTGGGGATGTCATTATAGTATTGTATAAGGCTTTAAATTCCGTTCTCTAGATTATCTGCAGTAGTAAAATCACGAGATCTTCTAGCCCATACAAGCTGATAGACCTGCTTATAGTTGATGCAAGCACTTTTTCTTTCTCTAATATTGGCCATTGGGGAGTTTTCTTTTGAGACTACAGTTTAATTAAAAACCTGATTCAATCTGAGCTTACTACTATAATAAAAACACCTCTATTAGAATTCCCTGGTGGTTATGGCAGATTTAGTCAATTTATATCGAGTTTTCTCATTGGTTTGTCCTGTGTAAACGTCTTATGATGAAACACTGTATCACTGTGTCATAATTGTTTTCCTACTATATTTGCTGTGTTAGGAGACATGTCATACTGTAGTTTTCACGTATGTATAGGATTGAGGCGCCAAGGACCCACCAATATCCGTGATTTTGAGGACCCAACATTCGGTTTGGTACACAAACCTAACTTAATTAAATTGGGTTGTTTGTTTAGTAAATTATTAGACGTTGCCTTTGCCTGTAAATTGTAAATCAAGTCTATTAGCAGTGCTCATTAGACTTCAGAGGGGGCCCCGGAGGATTCTCCTGTTCCCCAATGGGCCAGTTCGAGAGTAAGCATAAGTGAATGTAAAGGGAGGTATAGTCACATATTTTCCTGCTCATGATTAGCACTAATTATTACATGTATGCAACCCATAGTGACCATTTTCGATTGATATCAATAATCTCTGCCATTGCAATTGAAATTAGTCTAACAATGTGATGATCTCCACATATAATAACAAGAAAGGCCACTTGCCCTCTGAAATGCTAATATCATGCTAGTCACTACTTATGGGTAGTACAAACGGTAGAGTAGTCAGGAAAGCCTGGGTCTCTTAACAGGAGGATGCGTATGGACACAGAGAGTACACAGAGGCATAGTCAGGTCACGATTTGAGGGTCGGAATTCTGGGAAGGCACGTAATGGATTCAGGGAGTAAACTGAGACGTGGTAAGGTATCGGTCCAAGGTCAAAAGCCCGTATGTCACCTCAGGAAGGGAGCAGACAGAGATGAGTCAAACAGTCCGGGGTCAGAAAACAAAGATCAGAACACAGGCAGGAACTCAGGCCAACAGCACAACAGCAGAACCAGAATGTACGACTGGCAAGGTTCTGGGAGAACATGGTCACTAAAGAAGAAGAGCAATTACCCAGAAGATGGAACACCTGAGAAAACAGCACCTCCCAGAACAAGCATAAAAGCCAGCGCTGTCAATAAACCTTCTAGCCAGTAGCCCAGAACAACACAGCAGAGCATCTCCTAATGTGCAAGATGCTTTGCATAGAGGAATCATGACAGCTAAAGTATGCAAACAATGAATGCAAGAATATAGATATTCGTCCCTGAAGAAGTGAACACATGAAACATGCGTTGGAGTTGTAGGATCGGACAGACTTCATCTTTGCAGTAAGTTAACTATTTACAGACTTTCTACATTTTAAGAAAACTATATATTTTATAGGATTAGAATAATAATGTACAGACATCTCTCAGTGTAGGACAATTTTTGCCATAATCTGTCTTTTATTGGCTACTATTTAGTTAATGATACTATGCAATATTAATTTTGTTTATATATATATATATATATATATATATATATATATTCTACATTCCTATTCTAATATTGTAAATTATGCACTTAGCACTTTTTTACGTAGGGATGTTTCTCTAAAATTACTTGATACATTGTCATTTTCTGTAAGTCTGTCCAGTCTGTTCACACCTGTACTACTATGTACTTCTGATTATGATTTTTCTTTTAAAAATAATTTTAATAATAATGTATTAATAAAAATTGATATTCTTAGGCCTTATACTTTTGTCCTGTGTTGTTGTCTAAAGGGTGCGTTACACGCTGCGACATCACTACCGATATATCGTCGGGGTCAAGTCATTAGTGACGCACATCCGGCGCCGGTAGCGACATCGCAGCGTGTGACACCAAGGAGTGACGATCAACGATCGCAAGATCGTCCAAAAACGGTGATCGTTGACACGTCGCTCTTTTCCTTAATATCGTTGCTGCTGCAGGTACGATGTTGTTTGTCGTTCCTGTGGCAGCACACATCGCTATGTGTGACACCGCAGGAACGACAAACATCTCCTTACCTGCGTCCACCGGCAATGCGGAAGGAAGGAGGTGCGCGGGATGTTACATCCCGCTCATCTCCGCCCCTCCGCTTCTATTGGACGGCTGCTTAGTGACATCGCGGTGACGTCGCTGTGACGCCGAACGCACCTCCTCCTTGAAGGAGGGATTGTTCAGTGGTCACAGCGACGTCGCTGATCAGGTATGTGCGTGTGACGTTGCCTTAGCGATAATGTTCGCTACGGCAGCGATCACCAAATGTCGCACATACGACGGGGGCGGGTGCTATCGCGCTTGACATTGCTAGCAATCGCTAGTGATGTTGCAGCATGTAAAGTACCCTTAAGTATATTGATAAGGAAATCTAGGTAAAATTTAGATATTTAGCATACAAAAATGGCCATTTTGATACCTTCCCAGTAGCCACGTTAAGGAATACCTCTTATACTGGGAACTTACACTGAAGTGAAGCCTCTCTCTGGGTTACAAACCTCCATGTGTATGGGCAAGTATGAACCTGCTACGAGAGAATAATCACCTCTGGCTAATGGGGGAGTGGTGCACAGTCAAAAGGCATGACTCTGTAATCTAGAAAAAAAAACTGAAGGCACTCCCAAACTCGATTTTGGAAGTGCCCTCAGGTTTTTTGCCTACATGTTCACATATAGACAGGAAAAAAATAGTAATGTCAAACTTAGAGTTTTTTTTATATTTTTTACATCCTGCGGGAACATTTTTTCCGGTATTTTTGGAGTGAGTTTGCTGCACTGAAAGTTAGTGGGACTAATAATATTACACACCCCACTTTTTAGTTATTTATTTTTTTAAAAAGTTTAAAATAGGCAATAAATTTCATTCAACTTCACAATTGTGTCCCACTTGTTGTTGATTCTTCACCATAACATTCAAATTTTTATCTTTATGTTTGAAGCCTGAGATGTGGCTAAAGGTTGAAATATTCAAGGGAGCTGAATACTTTTGCAAGGCACTGTAAATAAAAGTTCTACCATACATTAGATTTTTGAAAAATTTTTGGCAAAGAAAAATAAAAATTACACAGTAATTTATACTACATATAAAGCTTGATCCAACAACATCATTGAAAAAAATAAAAAGGTTATGACTGCTAAAAGTGGAGAGGCAAAAATGGGAAAAAAAAGGGCTGGTCATTAAGTACCTTTCAGGTCTGGTCATTAAGGGGTTAACACCTCCAAAAACCGTTGTGTGAACAAAGCCTAATAATAAGGCAACGCCATGTACATTAAACTGGCATAGTATTACGTTAAATCATTGCTGTACTGTCTTATGGAGCATTAAGCACACCCCAAGTCATCATTTGGTTCCTCAAAACGAAAGTCTTTTTATGTACGTGGATCATGAAATTATTCTTTTTGAAAGAATCTTACAAAAATGACACATGCTAAAACAACGGAAAGACATTTTGTATTGTAAAAGTGTATTGTAAACTATAGCAAAGTAGCACAGAAGGTGCAATAGGGCGCTCTAAAGTGCCATTAAAGTGACATTATTTATTGCGAGTGGAAATATATAGCTGTGATGGAAAATGTATTTGCCGAGCCAATAACACTTAAAATCGCACATTAGACATTTGCCTCTACACTAGATAGTCAGTACTTGACATAATGTGATTTGTACAACTCTCTTCAGACACCAGGCTTGGAGCTGCGCTTCAACATTTTGTCCCTTAAAACATCCCTTTCATCTAAAGCAAAGACCTGTCTACAATAGCAGTACAAGTAAATTGCATTTTGGTTAAAACATTAATTTTTAATAGGCCAGGAATGCATTTGATGTACTTACTTAATTCAGCAACACCACTTTGAGGCTTTGGAAATGATTCCTAAATTTGAATCATTTCAATATGCAGTGACAATTTAATCTTGTGGGGTTAGAGATCTAGCCTTTCAGCTAAGAGTAAGAATAGATATCCCACAGCAAGAGAAGCCAAATATCATTTAATCTGGTTCATCTGGCAGCCATCGGAGAGCGCCTTGACACTGCTTTCTACTCTACAAAGTGCATTAAAGCCGGCTAAACACATTAATGGGTCTAGTGTAATTGTTGCAGGTACGAATACGCTAAGGACATCTGAAGGGCTTAACTTTGATAGGCATATACTTACTCTCACGTTCAGGGTCATCTTTTAATATGTACAAATGAACCTAAAGGACAATGTGAAATGTAAATTCTAGCACTTTCTATAAGATAGAAATAAAATAACACAATATCTGAAGAGAACTTATCAACAGAACCTAATATATACAATGAATATAAAAAAGCTACAAGTCCATATTAAAATGGCAGTTTTTGTAATGTAAAACAATCATATCAAGAAGAATCATTTCAGGTTTTTTTACACCTTTAGGCCCGTTTCACACGTCAGTGAAAAACAGTGACGTTTTTCACTGGCGTGTAAAACTGATTCACGGCACACGTGGGTTGTCTAAGTGCAATCCGGGCTCCGTTCTCCGTGGCCCGTGATTGCACTTAGAAAACTACTCACCTGTGCGCGCTCCCGCTGTCCATGGTGCTGATCGCTCCCGCGGTGCAGCATCCGGCCGGCGGTGACCCTCGCAGCAGCTGCTTCCGGGTCGGCTGTGTCGCGCATATTCATTATAATAATAATAATAATGAGCCGGCTCAGAAGCAGCAGGGAGAACGGGCTGCAGAGGACATCGCTGGATGCCGGGTGAGTTAAAATGTTTTTTATTTTAAAAGCATGTTTTTTTCTGGCCCGTGTTTCACGGACCACACCACTGCGTGGTCCGTGGAACATCAGTGATGCCAGAAAAAAATGGACATGTCTCCGTGCGGCAATCACGCACACGCGGGTACGCCGCACGGAGACACGTGCAGTGAAAAATCACTGACGTGTGAGCAGACCCATTCATTATAATGGGTCTGCGTATGTCAGTGATTCTGGTACGTTTAAAAAAAAGCACAAATGTACCAGAATCACTGACGTGTGAAAGAGGCCTAAAAGGACTGGTCCGAAACCATAAGTGAATTTCAAATTAAATGTCTATCTAATTAATACAATAATGAAATTACTTTTCTAATTTACTAAAATTACAAATTCCTTACTGGTTGCATATTATTTTTACTTTTTTTACTCTGATGACATTTAATTTGAAAATGTTCACATTATGTGAATAACAAAGCTGCATGTCATCAAGGGACTAGTGTTCAGTCACTACCAAAAGCTGCTGTTCTTACCTTAAGTGTCATTCTCCTACACGTGGCGGATACGTTCAGACCAACAGATGTCTGGCGCACAACAAAAATACAACAAATAATAAAATGAGGGTGAACACCGGGGACACAATAACAACGGTGGGCCCTAGCTCTAGTCAGAGGGGTAGATTGGACACCTCCTATGATAACCTGCAGCTACTCTCCTAGCAAGGCCCTACAGAGTCTCCGCAACCGTCGCTGAACAGGAACCTGAGACCCTGAAAAAACCCTGTAGTTGTCCTGGCTTGTTTGTTGGCAGTTGAGAGACACTAGCTTCACTGCTGATCTAAGATGACACAAGGAAAAGTAATATAAACAGGGGAAACAGCAACAAAAGGATAAAGCCTAGCTTCTGGGACACTTCTTCACAGCTCCTTCCACAAAGGGGGCAAGAATACAAATGGATTTGTATAAGCAGCAAAGATTGCTAGGAAACCTAGCTACTTAAATACAAAGCGTGCTGCCACAGAGCAGCTGCAGCTAGCTAGCAGCAAAATTGACATTAACTGTTTCAGCACCAAGAGAAACAAAACAACATGTAAATGTAGAGTTCCAGATGGATTTGAGAGGCTCCAGTACTAAAGCTGTCACTAGTCTCCAAAAACAGGGCAACGACCATGACACTTAGATGAAGCATCATCAGTAACCTCCATTTCAGAGTCTAGGCTAGTCCCTGCTTTGTTGAGCATATGCGGATTCCAATTCCGGTGCATTCTAGGTATGCGCTGCCTGTATTATATACCTTTGAATGCTGACTGACATTGTGCTCTCTTGCAGAGACTGCACTGTATGAATTGAAAATGATAGAATTCAGCAAGCAGGGAGAACAGAGACAAGCCAAACCTCAGAAACAGACATTATTGTAAGCAGGAGCCAGGAATGCAACACCCAATAAGGTGTCTCAGTGGTGACTCGAACAGGATTTTATTGTACGGAAACAGGGAATTAGAAAAGGAATGGGTAAGCGGAAGGTGGTACAGAAATTAGAAGTAAACAAATCAGATGTCAATTGGCAATAATCACAGTTACAATTGACTGATCAGTTGCATACACTCACTAGAGATAATAGTAAAGAAATTCTCTTAACATTAACCCAATTCTGATCCTTCCACCTGGGGAGCATCAGTGTTGCCTTATTTGTAATCACGGTATACAATTAAGCAAGAAAATATAAGCTGTATATAAGTCTATCTATGTTAAGGGTACACTAAACTTGGTGCACTTACTATTTTGTTCCAGTACCATACGTCAAGGTGGCAAGTAATGGCCTGGCTCACTTGGAGACTGCACAAGAGGAAATGTTCATTTCGTGGTCTTTGGTTCTCAAAGTTCAATATTCAGTACTTTACCGTATAGTCTGATCCTTCTCTGGAGACGTTGCTCAGTGTTCTGGTTTCAATGTTTGACCACGTAGTTTATTCCTCTTTTGGTGACGGTCATCAGTGTTTGGTCTTTTGG
Source organism: Anomaloglossus baeobatrachus (assembly GCF_048569485.1). Taxonomy (NCBI): domain Eukaryota; kingdom Metazoa; phylum Chordata; class Amphibia; order Anura; family Aromobatidae; genus Anomaloglossus; species Anomaloglossus baeobatrachus. The sequence continues at coordinate 186,757,365 of NC_134360.1, read as the reverse complement.
TACCTTTGGAGATGATATTCGAGTTTCTCTGGTTACCGAATCAGTATTCAGTCTTCTTGTTCCTGTTGAGACAGTAATGCTCAGGTATTCTTTGGACCCATTAACCTTTCAGATGATTCCACTACAGACAACATAAGCCTTCTCTGTTGCATACACGTCTGCTCTCATGGAAAATGTGGCGCCAACTGTGTCTCTTTATCATAATCCACAGTTGTCACCTGACCCGGCACCCCCTTCTAACACTTCCTTCGAGGAAACACACTCCGTATGGTTCAGTACCTGTCGATTTTGGTTTACCGGTAGAAAGCGATGATGATCAACAAATGCTGTGGAGCATTAAACATGAACGTCTTCTGTCAGCCACCTCCTTACATCTCTACTTTCTTTTGATTTGTTCACATTTCTGGCCCTTTTGCTTAGTGCTCTGCCATATAAACTCATCCTGTGCGAAGTTGTGGGCAGGATACCAGCATTGGCATGCTCAGTTCTATGAAGTGTGAACTTTTCTTGTCACCCTGTGGCGAGTCACCTTTCAGTGATAGTCCAAATTGTTCTTTGGGTGCTTAACCCAAACCAGCACCTGATCTCCTGGTTGAAGGGGCACCTTTTGCACAGGAGTTACATCAGGCTGATCCATCTCCTGAAATTTTTGCTCCACCAAACTCCTCAATGTTTGTAGTCGAAGTCGATGTTCTCTCCTCCAGGTACTAACATTACCTCTTGTGCAATCCTCTTCAGGGCCGAGTTCTAGCTTAGTGAATTACTGGCCATTCTGACCAAAAAGCAGCACTTAGGGGGTATATCTAGTGGTGTTGTGGACTCGATTGTTGTACACTCACACTACTTCCAAGAAGAATTTGGGCCACCTCATTTTCCAGTCCTCCTCTATTGTTTTCAACATCTGCAGCATCATGTTAGAGAGCTCACAGGCGCCATTACCTTGAGGGTGGTAAGTTATTGTTTGAGACTTATCAATGCCATAGAGTTGATGTAATTCCTCCATGACTTTTCCATGAAAGCAGTGCCCCTTGGTCAGAGGGTATGCTCTTCAGGCTAAATAAACAGAATGGACCGGCCTTTGGCACTGAAGGACCAGACTTTGGCACCTCTGGCTGTCTTCCACAGCAGTTTATGCAATGGGACTTCAGTCTTGGCAAAGTCCTTAATAAACCTTTTTTAGTATCTGGACTTGACCAAGAAGGCTTTCAACTCTCTTAGTGCTGTAGGTGTAGGACAATTTTGCACCACAGCCACATTTTCATTTGTGGAATTTACCCCTTTGCTATAGACAGTATACCCCTTCATCTGGAACAGATGATATTTCTGGGCTTACTCTTCAACCCATGCTTTTGACCCTGTTCCAGCTCCTGCTTGAGTCTGATGAGATGTTCCTTGAGGGTAGCAAAGGTGATAATGTCATTGAGATATATCAATGGTGTCTTGAAGTTCAAATCTCACAGAAATTTTTCCATTAAATGTCGGAACGTCTCATGAGCAATGGGGAGTTGAAATGGCACCCAGTTGAACTTAAATAGACCCATGGTGAGAATGAAAGCCATCTTTGACTGATCTTGTTCAGTCATGGGTATCTGACAGTAGCCACTAGACAGATCAAGAGAGCTGAAACACTTAGTTTTTCCCAGGGGAGACAGTAACTCTTAAAACCATACAAGCATTCAACTGGGTTTAGGCTACACAGAATCTCAGCATTCCTTACTAGTGATGAGCGAGTACTAAAAAGCTCGGGTGCTCGAGGCTCGGGCCGAGCATCCCAAGATACTCGTGTACTCGGCCCGAGCACCGAGCCCAATGTTATCCTATGGGAGACCCGAGTATTTTTATGAAATGACCCCCGGCAGCATGTAGAAACCCTAAAAATGGCACAAAAGTCTCAGAAGAGTGCTCAAATGACATGGCAACAGCATGGGGAAGACCCCTTGAAGCATTTATCACTCAAAAGTCACAGCTGTGAACAATTTTGTCCGCGTTTTACGCCATTTTTACGGACTCACCAGAAAACCTTCCAAAATGACACCAAAATGAATTTTCATGGCGGAAATGTTAAGGGCACATACCCAATAGTGAGATAGAGCTGGTGTATGTTACTTTTGGAGATTACATGAAAGATTTTACGTGAAAACATTGTGTGGCACTTTGATGTCCCTGAGAAGAGACGTACATGAAGGCCTCTTGAGTCTAATGTGCCCATTTTGAGGAAGTGGGTATATTGTAGTATAGCCCTTTAGCAGGGCAGCCAAAAATTGGCATGCTCCACATTGTCCCTGGATAAAGACGTGCATGAGGGCCTGTAACCCTGAAGTGCCCATTGTAAGGAAGTGGGTCTATTGTAGTATAGCCCTTTGGCAGGGCAGCCAAAAATTGGGAGGCTCCACGTTGTCCCTGGATAGAGACGTGCATGAGGGCCTGTAAACCTGAAGTGTCCATTGTCAGGAAGTGGGTCTATTGTGGTATAGCCCTTAGGCAGGGCAGTCAAAAATTGGGAGGCTCCACATTGTCCCTAAATAGAGACGTGCATGAGGGCCTGTAAACCTGAAGTGTCCATTGTCAGGAAGTGGGTCTATTGTAGTATAGCCCTTAGGCAGGGCAGCCAAAAATTGGGAGGCTCCACATTGTCCCTGGATAGAGACGTGCATGAGGGCCTCAAAACATTGTTCCCATTGCAAAGGAGCGGGTCTCCTGTCATTGTAATGTCCATTCTGAAAGAATGGGAGAAAAAATTTACCACTGGGGGTATACCTGAAACAAAGGCCTAACTATTGTAACGGTCATCATGGTGGCGCTTGAGGAGAAGGAGGAGCAGTCCAGCGATTATCCAAAGTCCAGAAGTGTGTACCCATGGGTGAGTGGAGGTACATGGCAAATTCCCATTACAAACTTTAAATTCCGCTCTCATTTGCTGGTGGTGTGGTGAAGTCTGGCCCAATCCAACCCTTGTTCATCTTGATCAGAGTCAGCCTGTCAGCATTTACAGTTGACAGGCGGGTGCGTTTATCTGTAATGATTCCACCTGCGGCACTAAAAACACGCTCTGACAAAACGCTAGAGGCAGGGCAGGCCAGGACTTCCAAGACGTAGAGAGCCAATTCATGCCACGTGTCCACCTTGGATACCCAATAATTGTAAGGCACAGAGGAATATCGGAGTACAGTTGTTCGATCTGCAAGTTACTCCTTGAGCATCTGGGCAAACTTAGGATTTCTTGTGGCACTACCTCGCACCTCAGGGGCTGTGGTACGTGAGGGGCTGAGAAAACTGTCCCACATCTTAAAGACTGTTCCCCTACCTCTGGCGGATTGGACTTGGGCCCCTCTCGGCTGTACGCCTTGGTTGTCCACTGATTCCTGACCTATGCCGCTAGCGTTTTGTGAGGGGAATGCTTTGCCTACTTCCGTAACTATGGCCTTCCGGAACTACTGCATTTTGGCTGACCTCTCCGCCTCGGGAATAAGAGACATAAAGTTCTCCTTGTAGCGTGGGTCTAACAGTGTTACCAACCAGTAATGATTGTCGGCCAAGATGTTCTTAACGCGAGGGTCACGAGACAGGCAGCTTACCATAAAGTCAGCCATGTGCGCCAGACTCTTAACAGCCAGTATTTCAGTATTCTGACCAACACGATGACTGAACATGCTGTCCTCCTCCTCCTCCTCCTCCTCCTCCTCCTCCTCATCTATCCTGTCCTCTGGCCAGCCACGCTGAACCGAGGATATGACTGGTGTGCATGTCATATCCTCAATTTGGCCGGAGAGTTGCTCCATGTCTTCATGCTCCTCCTCGTCATAGTCCTCCACTGCACATTGTGATGAGACGAGGCTGGGCTGTGTGTTATCACCCACACCCACTACTGTTTCTTGCTCCAACTCATCGCGCTCCGCCTGCAATGCATCATGTTTGTTTTTGAGCAGAGACCGTTTTAGAAGGCAGAGAAGCGGTATGGTGACGCTAATAATGGCGTCATCACCACTCACCATCTTGGTGGAGTCCTCAAAGTTTTGGAGGATGGTACATAGGTCGGACATCCATCTCCACTCCTCAGGTATGTGTGGAGTTTGACCCATTTCCCGACGGCTTAGGTGATGCAGGTACTCAACAACTGCCCTCTTCTGCTCACATATCCTGACCAACATGTACAGAGTTGAATTCCAACGCGTGGGGACATCACACACCAGTCTGTGAGCCGAAAGATGCAAACGGCGCTGAAAGCCGGCAAGGCCGGCTGAAGCAGTAGGTGACTTTCGAAAATGTGCAGACAGGCGGCGAACTTTTAACAGCAGATCAGACAGCTCTGGGTATGACTTTAGAAACCGCTGAACCACGAGGTTGAGCACATGGGCCACGCATGGAACATGTGTCAGCTGGCCTCGCCTCAAAGCCGCCACCAGGTTCCGGCCATTGTCACACACGACCTTTCCTGGCTTTAGGTTCAGAGGTGTGAGCCAGTGATCTGCCTGCTGTTTCAGAGCTGTCCACAACTCTTCTGCATTGTGGGGTTTGTCACCTATGCAGATTAGCTTCAGCACAGCCTGTTGCCGCTTCGCCGAGGCAGTGCTGCAGTGCTTCCAGCTTGGGACTGGTGTGGAGGGTAAAGTGGATGAGGATGCGCAGGAGGAGGAGGAGGCTGAAGAGCATGACATTCCGGAGCTGTAGAGTGTGGGTGAAACCCTGAGTGAGGTAGGGCCTGCAAACCTTGGTGTGGGAAGGACGTGTTCCGTCCCTCGCTCAGACTGGGTCCCAGTTTCCACAATATTAACCCAGTGTGCTGTCAACGAGATTTAGCGGCCTTGCCCACAAGCACTTGTCCACGTGTCTGTGGTTAGGTGGACTTTGGGTGAAACAGCCTTGTTCAGGGCACGTGTGATGTTTTGTGACACGTGGTTATGCAATGCGGGGACGGCACACCGGGAGAAATAGTGGCGGTTGGGGACTGAGTATCGTGGGACAGCTGCCACCATCAGGTCGCGGAATGCTTCTGTCTCCACCAGCCTAAAAGGCAACATTTCCAGCGCAAGCAGTCGCGAAATGTTAGCATTTAGAACTGTGACATGTGGGGCGTTGGCAGTGTATTTGCGCCTGCGTTCAAAGGTTTGCTGAATGGATAACTGAACGCTGCGCTGGGACAAGGACGTGCTTGATGATGGTGTTATTTCTGCGTAGGTAACTGCAGGTGCAGGACCGGAGGAGGCTTGTTCGCAGGCAGCATGGACAGGGGATTGGCTCGCATGCACAACAAGCGAAGACATAGCAGTGACATCAGCAAGCACTGCTTCTCGACTCTGTTGTACTTCCCACAAAGTCGGGTGCTTGGCTGACATGTGCCTGATCATGCTGGTGGTGGTCAGGCTGCTAGTTTTGGTACCCCTGCTGATGCTGGCATGGCAGGTGTTGCAAATGGCCTTTTTAGAATCATCTGGAGCCAACTTAAAAAACTGCCAGACTCGGGAAGACCTAACATTTGTACAGGCACCTTGTGTCGTGTTGTTGTTCTGGGGAACGGTTGCCTGACTTCTGCCTGGAGCCACCACCCTGCTTCTTACTGCCTGTTGGGATGCTACGCCTCCCTCCCCCTGTGCACTGCTGTCCTCGCTCTGCATCTCCTCCTGCCAGGTTGGGTCAGTTACTGGATCATCCACCACGTCGTCTTCCTCTTCCGCACCCTGCTCCTCCTCCTGACTTCCTGACAATTGTGTCTCATCATCGTCCACCCCTTGTTGAGACACGTTGCCAACTTCGTGAGAACGTGGCTGCTCAAATATTTGGGCATCTGTACATACGATCTCCTCATGACCCACTTCAACATGAGCTGGCGAGAGGCCAGAATGTGCGAATGGAAACGTGAACAGCTCTTCTGAGTGTCAAAGTGTGGGATCAGTAATGTCGGAGGACGTGTACTCAGCCTTGTGGTAGGAAGGAGGATCAGGTTCTGAAATGTGCGGTGCAGTATCACGGCTACTGACACTTGACCGTGTGCAAGACAGAGTGTTTGTGGTGGTGCCAATCTGACTGGAAGCATTATCCGCTATCCAACTAACAACCTGTTGACACTGGTCTTGGTTCAAGAGCGGTGTACTGCTGCGGTCCCCAAGAATTTGGGACAGGACGTGCGAGCGACTAGATGTGGCCCTTTGTTGTGGTGAAATTAGAGCTTGCCCACGACCTCGGCCTCTGCCTGCACCACCATCACGTCCACTTCCTTGTTCGTTGCCAACGCCCTTGCGCATTTTGCAATGCTGTGCTGACGTGTATTCACTAGACTTGTGCGTTATATCCAAGTTAGTTCAAAACGCACACAAGTGCACCTGTACGCTGCCACCGACAGGCACACACGTGCGGTTTTTAAATGCAAGCACGGACGCACTAAGAACCTAACAGGTTTTTAGGAGCGACAATTACTGAGAAGTCTGACACTATCAGCCACTGCTGACGTGTATTATTCACCAGACTTGTGCGTTATATAATAGTTTGTGCAAAACGCACACAAGTGCACCTGTACGCTGCCACCGGCAGGCACACACGTGCGGTTTTTAAATGCAAGCACGGACGCACTAAGAACCTAACAGGTTTTTAGGAGCGACAATTACTGAGAAGTCTGACACTATCAGACACTGCTGACTGACGTGTATTATACACTACACTTGTGCAATATATAATAGTTTGTGCAAAACGTGCACCTGTACGCTGCCACCGACAGGCACACATGTGCGGTTTTTAAATGCAAGCACGGACGCAATAAGAACCTAACAGGTTTTTAGGAGCGACAATTACTGAGAAGCCTGACACTATCAGACACTGCTGACTGACGTGTATTATACACTACACTTGTGCGTTATATAATAGTTTGTGCAAAACGTGCACCTGTACGCTGCCACCGACAGGCACACACGTGCGGTTTTTAAATGCAAGCACGGACGCACTAAGAACCTAACAGGTTTTTAGGAGCGAAAATTGCTGAGAAGTCTGACACTATCAGGACTGTTTTAGACTGTGTACACCAGCCCCAGATATGATGAAGGCTGGTATACGGTCACCACTAGGAATGGCTATATACCCTGCCTGCCTGCCTGCCTGTATACTGCGACAATAGTCCTGACAAGGACTCTTCTGGTCACTAGCCTGTATTCCGACCTGGCTATACCCTGCCTGTATACAGCAACAATAGTCCTGAGAAGGACTCTGCTACTGTACTCCGACCTGGCTATACCCTGCCTGCCTGTATACAACTATAATAGTCCTGAGAAGGACTTCTGGTCACACTGTTTGCAGCCCTGCTCCGGAACTAACTATAAAGGGCCGCAAAGCTTTCCCTGAAGCAGCAACACTCTCCCTGCACTGACTGTCTGGATGGCTGTGTGCAGAGCACAGCGCGCCCGCCGGTATAAAGGCTCGGTCACGCTGTGCAGGCCGGCCAATCACTGCAATTCCACAACTAACAGGGCTGTGGCATTGCAGTGGTCTGCCAGCCAATCCCTGCATGAGGGCTGGCTCTCAAAAGAGCGCAAACATGCAGGGATGAAGACCACGAGTACAGCACGAGTATCGCGAGATTACTCGGTCCCCGCCGAGTAGCCCGAGTACAGTGATACTCGTGCGAGTACCGAGTAGTAACAAGCATACTCGCTCATCACTATTCCTTACCAATAAAATAGGTGCAGCTCAGGCACTCTCACTCTCCCATATTTCCCCATTGTGCAGCATATGTGACAGTAGGTCTTTCATCTCTTGGTACATCTAAAGTGGGATCTGTCGCTACCTTTACCTAATGGAGGTGATATTCCCCTTCAGGATTTTAAGTTGGATGGCCTTGGTGCAGCCAAAGTCATCATCATGGTGTGCAGACACCTCTTGATACTGTCTCAACAGCTCTTCGACCTCTCCTACTTGTTGTGGAGTGAATTTCATCACATTTGCTTTCATCTGTTCCAGAATGTCCTGGCCAGCTTTCACCTCATTCCTCTGGTGTTTCTAATCAAGAGACACAGCCAGAGTCCACAGATCCCCTTTTACTGGAGTAATTTGTATAGCATCCAGTCAGGTGAAATCTTCTGGCGTTACGTAAACTTGGGTCACTTTTTTTTTATGGATTAGCTGCAAGCTCTTTCCACTCAGATTCAGGCACCTCAACAGCACTTGTCCTTGATGCAAAGTGGCCAGTGTGCGGTCAACCAAGAGTCTGGGTATCTTTTCTCCTCCTTCTGGGGGCTTGACCTGCACAACCACTCCTTGCAACGGTAACTATGCTTGGGCCATCATAGTGAGTTTGGTTTGTCCCAGGGGCAGCGTCAAAGCAGAATTGGTGGACACCACCACTTTTCCTAGAGGTTTGGCAGCAGCAGGTAACTTTTGGATCTGGCTGACCCGGATAAGTTGCAGAAATCTTTTTCTAATTGAGTAATGTTGTATGACTCAGGAACAGCTACACCCTATGCTAGAAACTGCCCTACCTCTCTCAAAACATTCTTCCGAGAGTCATGGTAGATCCACCTCAGCAGGAGCCTTTTATTAGCACAATCCCTTTTCATTCAAGATTCTTCCCACAGATATGTACCTTCGCCCACACCATACTAATGAAAAGGATAGGCAATGAATTAGCAGTGCCAACACAAGAATTGCGTACCATCTTTGAAATCGAGTGGACGCAGTCAGTAGGCATTTAACAAAGGGGTGTCATAAGCACAGGGAGCAGGTTCTATATTTGAACCTTTAATTCAGCGCTGAGGCAGCGAGTACCTAGCCTGGGATCAAATAAGATATCGTGGCACTCCTGGTATATGTCGGCGTGCACAGGAAGGGTCCAAATGCAGAAGATAAGAAGTAAAGCCAGGCAATTCATGATGAATACAAAACGTGAATTTATTTATGCAGCAAATTTAGAGAAAATTAAAGAAACATGTTTTGGTCCAGTATTATACCTTCAATCAGTTTCACGTGCTGCTGGAAGAGAGTTGCCTGCATAAGTGGCATAAGAATGAAAGCGGTGTCTGTATACTTGCTGTTTCTTCTTCGGACCCCCGAGGAAGAAACATTAAACGTGCATGTCGGGGCACGTTACACCATACGCACGGCCTGACATGGGTGGGTATTTATACCAATCACTTGATGACTAAGGGGTTTTATCCCCTGGATTATATTTACTTATGGTTACAAGGTAACCGAGTGATTGACATGTTAATCTATCTCTGTGGGATGTTATTTACGCACTGTGTGTAGTAATAGAGCCCTGTTGACTTTTTTGAATTGTGAGTATGGCTGTTATGTTGGGGCTTTTTTACCCTGTTACGCTGTGCTGTGAATATTCCCACATATGAATAAACTATTTAATAATGCTCATACTTGTCATGCTGTGTAATCGGTGTTACTCCTGGGGACTCTCCATGTGCACCTGATATTTATACTATGTATGTAAATTTACTGTATTTACCTCTTGCTGTATTTATTTGAATAAAAATACTTTTATACTTTGGCAAGTAGATTTGATCTGACTAATTATTGGACTACTCAGTAGTCATATCTACTATAATCCCCTTGGTTCTCCTGTTTTTCTATAATTTTAAGGGTAGGTAAATTTTAGCAGTGAGAGATAGAATATCCAAAATAAAATCCAGAAAATCACATTGTATAAATTATATACATTTATTTGCATTTTGCATATGGAAATAAGTATTTGATCAGGTAACCTGTCAGGTAATTTATGTGTTGCATAAGTAGTAGCATAGTAGCAGTGTGATGTATGGCCTAGTAACCACTTCCTACCCATCCTTGTGTTGTAATATTGTGTAATATGAATGTATAAAAATATGTTTAATTACTTATGTGTACACTATGTAAATGAGCAGGGGCTCTAGCCCCATGGGCATCACATCATCCTGTGGGCGTTTGCATGTTTTCCATGATATTACGCCCCTGTGGGCGTGATACCATGGATTTACATGAGCAACATCCCTTCGCTCCTTGAGATCCCACACATGCATACTTATTATTCCTGCAGCCTTGTTATCCAGGTGCTTGCTTCTCGTCTTCAGACGCACACTGTGCATGACCGGAACCGCAGGAGTCTTCTGAGCATTGCACCAACAGTTGTCTTTTTCTCTCCCAGTGTCTTACTTATGGTTTTGTAGTCCATTCCAGCCTTGTGCAGGTCTATGATTTTGTCCCTGACATCCTTAGAAAACTCTTTGGTCTTGTCCATGTTGTAGAGGTTAGAGTCTGACTGATTAATTGAGTCTGTGGACAGGAGTCTTTTATACAGGTGGCAATATAAGACAACTGTCTTTAATGCAGATAACAAGTTAATTAGGAGCGTCTAAGTGGTCTGTAGGAGCCAGAACTCTTAATCGTTGGTAGGGGATCAAATGCTTATTTTTCTCTGCAAAATGAAAATAAATGTATATAATTTATACTGTCGTGGAAACCCCTTTCCTGAGAGCTAATTTAGGGTGAGATCCAAAGGGATCTCCAGATCTGCCAGTGTTGGTCCAATTAATAGCGATGCATCGGAGGCAAACACAAGAACACACAGCCAATGTCCGTGTACCAGGCTTCGTCTGAATCTCAGATGCCAAAACAGTAGTTTATTAAAACCACAAATGAAGAGGGGACGGCTTAGTACATGACCAAAAATGGAATGAAAGTTGGAAATAAAATCGTAAATTATGGATTCTGCTGAATTCCTTAAAACTAGATCTTTCCAGTTTTCTGGACCTTCAGTAACAAAGAAACTTTAGACAAAGGCCTCTTTAAAGAGACTACACCCTGTGTTATTGCTTTTATGAATAACACTTATAAATCTAATACAAAAATACAAAATTATTAAAGATATATAAATTGCTTAAATGATAATCAAAACGTAATATCAAATATTAACTATAACAATTCAATGTGATTTTCTGGATTTTATATGTGATATTCTATCTTTCACAGTTAAAATTAACCTACCCTTAAAATTATACAATATTAATATATTTTCCAGTGGTCAAACTTAATTTTTTCCCCCACAGTAGTTCTATCAAATCCACAAAGTAAAGCATGACTTCTATAGGAGATTCATGTCGCCTAACAGCAGTATAAATTAAGACCAAATCTCAAATTTCTACTAGAATTGCCCCAATTCTTTTATTACTGGTCCAGTAGTATTTATTGATAGATAATCTCATTTTAATTCTATTATTATAATTACAATTAAGTTTTTACTGCTAATATCTTTTACATTTCTTATTTTTTCCAAGTAAAATATATCTTTGTACCGTGTTAGCCAGTAGAGATAAAAAAAATTGTTTAAAAGAACAGAGAGTCCTCAGTGGATACCATTAAAAGGTATCAACCACTGAGGACTCTCTGTTCTTTTAAACAATTTTTTTTATTTTTTCCAGTGACACAAACATTTTGAATTATATTTTCCATCTCTCATATTTCTGGACTATTAAAATACGAAGAACCCTGCCTGATGTACCACTTATCAGTTAAACTCTTAAATGGCTGATGTTCCACCCTACATAATCGGTTTGCGATGTGCCCTCCTGTGCCAGGTCAGCAATGTGTTATACAATTATGGTACCGTCACAGTACGACACAGGGGCAAGCAACAGGAAAACAATTACTTTCACACAGCTTTATTCAATGTCACTGTTCACATCTACTGCTAATGTTTGTATTTATATAAATTTCCACTTTCAACAATTTATTAAGAATAGAGGAAATAACATTGCCTCGGAGATTGGAAGGGTTTAATGTAAATAAAAGGCATTTACAGTATAATGCACTATTTACGTGATGATGACATATAGAATGCACTATTTAGGCTGAAACATGCTTTTTAATCTCTAATTTGTATACTGTAAAAGCTTTTATACTAAAATTCTATGATGATCGTGTCTTTAATATTAGATTTTTATATTACGGGGAAAACTTTGAGACTTAAATTATAGGATATTCAACAAGTTTGTTCTAAAAAGTTAATCTCTTGTTCAAAAGTGTTCTTTGAAAATTCTACAGAACATTAAGAAAATTACTATTACTAATACTTTTATGTTATTTTATTCTTTGCTGAGCCGTACCACTGCATGATAAAGCACTTAGATCTGTCCCTCTCCCCAGTAAGGTATACAATCTAGTTTACTTATCTTAAACATGCAGTCACTCTCTGGGACCAGTTTAATAAAAGGTCAACAATTTTGGAGTTACAAGCTAGCAAAAAATCATGACCAAGTTAACAGATCTTTTCCTCCGCCATCCTGAATGTATGAGTGCTCGGTTATGCTGAACATTGATGGATTCAATATGGGGAAAGGATAGCAAGCTACCGAAAAAATCTGGTGGTGGTTTATCTGCCCAAAGAAAAAAAGCATTAAAAATGCCTGTGTCACAGGGTCTTTCTTCATTAGCACACAATCAACAGAGCAAGAGATGATTGAATAATCCAAAGAATATTTATTCCAAGGAAGTCAGAAGGTCCATTAAATAATCCACCATACAAAGGGTAAAATAGTCCAGAAACACGGATATAGTCCAGTAAGCGATAAATGTCCAGATCTCTCTGCAGAGCCTCAGCTTCTCACCCAGAGGATGAATCTTCCTACTTCTCTCTTAAAGTTCTCAGACAGACTAAATAATCTCCCAGGTAAACAAAGAAGTTGGGTGGATGCCAGGCCCCCTTCCCTCAGACTTAGGGGTACTTTACACGTTGCAACATCGCTAGTGTGACGCCCTGGACTAGCCAGATTGTCACAGGTAGGCCCTTACACAAACACCTTCCCCCCTTAATAAGGTGACATCAGCCAAACCACAAAACCCTTGTCACCTCCCTCCGGGTTTGATGTTCACACCAGGGGGGGCGGAGACAGGCGGTTGGCTTCGCCCACCAAGGAGTTCACAGGCTCGTTGGCAGGAAAAACAGTAGTCAAGTTTAGTAGAGTCTAGTCTGAGTAGTCTAGTGGAGTGGAGTGAAATTCAAGGGCAGACCTGTGTCCAGGTCTGCCATAGTTTACAACAGGAGGCTGGGTTGGAGCCCAGTCACCTCTGGCAAGGAGGCAGACGGTGATGGCCACCTGCAGGAGCTGGGATTACAGCCGTGGAACCGTAGGGACCGGGGACGAGCAATGGCCCGCCGGTACCGAACCGGGGAACCGATTGGAAACCGGAGCACCAGGAGGGGTACTCAGACCCAGCACGAGGCCCCGAAACAACTGGGCTGAGTCAAATCAACTGATTGAGGACTGGACTTTAGGCCCTTTCCCACCTAAGACCGACTGAAGACAACAGCCCAACCACAAGGGTAGAAAGCCACCGCCCAGGCATAGAGACCCGACGGGCCAGCGTCTGTGGGTAAAAAGGGCTCACCCGGCACACACCAGGCTAGGGAGTGGACTACCGTTGCTCAGGCATAGTGAGACATGCCCCCACGCTGAGTGACAGCTGTCTCACTGCCGTCAATCACAGCAGCTGGTGGGCGTGTCTATACTGTGTAGTAAAATAAATAAATAAATAATTAAAAAAAACGGCGTGCGGTCCCCCCAATTTTAATACCAGCCAGATAAAGCCATACAGCTGAAGGCTGGTATTCTCAGGATGGGGAGCTCCACGTTATGGGGAGCCCCCCAGCCTAACAATATCAGTCAGCAGCCGCCCAGAATTGCCGCAGACATTATATGCGACAGTTCTGGGACTGTACCCAGCTCTTCTTGATTTACCCTAGTGCGTTGGCAAATCGGGGTAATAAGGAGTTAATGGCAGCCCATAGCTGCTACTAAATCCTAGATTAATCATGTCAGGCGTCTCCCCGAGATACCTTCCATGATTAATCTGTAAATTACAGTTAAAAACACACACACCCGAAAAATCCTTTATTAGAAATAAAAAACACTAACAAAGTCCCTCATCACCAATTTATTAACCCCGACAAACCCTCCATGTCCGGCGTACTCCACAGTCCTCCAGCGTCGCGTCCAGCTCTGCTGCATGCAGGTGACAGGAGCTGCAGAATACACCGCCGCTCCGGTCACCTCCACGCAGCTAATGAGATGAGTAGCGCGATCAGCTGCTGTCAGTCAGGTAACTCACGGCCACCGCTGGATCCAGCGATTAACCTCAGTGACAGCTCAGCTGATCGCTATACTCACCTCAGTTGCTGCGTGGAGCTGACCGGAGCGGCGGTGAGTAGCGCGATCAGCTGAGCTGTCACTGAGGTTACCCGCGGCCACCGCTGCATCCACTGCTGGATCCAGGTAACCTCAGTGACAGCTCATCTGATCGTGCGGCTGTCTTCATTTGCTGCGTGGAGGTGACCGGACCGGCGGTGTATTCTGCAGCTCCTGTCACCTGCATGCAGCACAGCTGGATGCGACGCTGGAGGACTGTGGAGTACGCCGGACATGGAGGGTTTGTCGGGGTTAATAAATTGGTGATGAGGGACTTTGTTAGTGTTTTTTATTTCTAATAAAGGATTTTTCAGGTGTGTGTGTGTTTTTTAACTGTAATTTACAGATTAATCATGGAAGGTGTCTCGGGGAGACGCCTGACATGATTAATCTAGGATTTAGTGGCAGCTATGGGCTGCCATTAACTCCTTATTACCCCGATTTGCCAACGCACTAGGGTAAATCGGGAAGAGCCGGGTACAGTCCCAGAACTGTCGCATATAATGTATGCGGCAATTCTGGGCAGCTGCTGACTGATATTGTTGGGCTGGGGAGCTTCCCATAATGTGGAGCTCCCCATCCTGAGAATACCAGCCTTCAGCTGTATGGCTTTATCTGGCTGGTATTAAAATTGGGGGGGACCGCACGCCGTTTTTTTAAATTATTTAATTATTTATTTCACTGCACAGTATAGACACGCCCACCGGCTGCTGTGATTGGGTGCAGTGAGACACCTGTCACTCAGCGTGGGGGCGTGTCTCACTGCAACCAATCATAGGCGCCGAAAAGCAGGAAAGCAGGGAATACGAGATTGTTTAATGAGCGGCCGGCTTTTTCAAAAGAGGAAAAGCCGCCGGAGTTTAGCGAACAGCTGTGCAGCGCCGCGGCAGTGATCGGGGAACGGTAAGTAAGAGAGAGGGGGGAGAATGACCGACAGACTGTGAGAGGGACAGATAAGACAGAGAGAGACCGACCGACGGGAGATAGAATGAAAAAAAAATGACCGACATCGCTAGTAAAAAGCACAAAACGTGCGTTTTGGACATCAGAGTGCCACACAATGTTTTACGTAAAATCTTCCATGTATTAATCTCAAAAAGTAACATACACCAGCTCTATCTTACTATTGGATATGTGCCCTTGACATTTCCGCCATGAAAATTCATTTTGGTGTCATTTTGGAAGGTTTTCTGGTGAGTCCGTAAAAATGGCGTAAAACTCGGACAAAATTGTTCACAGCTGTGACTTTTGAGTGATAAATGCTTCAAGGGGTCTTCCCCATGCTGTTGCCATGTCATTTGAGCACTCTTCTGAGACTTTTGTGACATTTTTAGGGTTTCTACATGCTGCCGGGGGTGATTTCATAAAAATACTCGGGTCTCCCATAGGATAACATTGGGCTCGGTGCTCGGGCCGAGTACACGAGTATCTTGGGATGCTCGGCCCGAGCCTCGAGCACCCGAGCTTTTTGGAACTCGCCCATCACTAGTCAACACCAAGCTGCACAACCGTCCCCGGGAGCCTAGTCAACGGCAGCGGTGGTGTCAATCCATTCACCACAACCCGTGGGTGGCGTCATGAGCTCAAATCCCCAACAAACAACCGTGGCTCCGGCTGTGGACCTTCCCTCCAATGTACTACGTGTAGCGCCAACCCCCTTTCAGAGCGACGTGACCCCCGGGTCCGTGAGGAGCTCGAGCCACCCACCGACGAGGACAGATCCGAGGGGCTCGGCAGCCCGCCGAGCTCCGGGGCGGTACACATCGACTCTTCTGGCGTCACATACAGGATTGAACCCGTCCACTTACCTGTGGAAGTGCGCCTTGAAGTTCTTGTCAGCAGTGTCCCACTGAAAAATCTCAATCCATCATCGTGTCACTATCCTGTGGCACGAAGTTTCCCACCCAAGCCGTCTTCTCCAAGCAAAAGGGCGCGAAAGAAAAGCCCCACCCCCTGAGAGCAGAGCGGTGCAGAAAGAAAGCAGAGGGCCCTGAAAAGACCACGGGGGGGACACATGGAAAAATGTCGGCGTTCCCGGATGGGTGCGGAGAGGCGCCCGCTGCTGGAGCGGCGGGACCCATAAGGAGCAGAGGCGGAGTAGCCTTTGAGGATGAGGACTGCGGCCTGGGTGAGCTCCCCGCCAGAACCGCTGCCTGGTTGGAGCGGGAGCTGGGTCGATTCTGCTTGAAGGTGAGAGCGCAAAGTTTGCAGCAGGTGCTTGACTGGAAAGCGGAGTTACGGAGGATGGTTGCCGTGGTGTGGGCCCGTGAGCAGAGGGCCGCCGCAACCATGCAGCGCTGAGATAAAGCCACGCAGACCCCCATGTCGTCCCTCATCAGCTGGGAGCTGGAGCCCGCAAGTACCATGACCAGCAAGCCCGGGGTAGCACAACTCATGGAGGAAGAGGTACCGGCTACTCTGCCCCCACCACCGTTCCCGGTAGCGGCCTACAGCCCAGGAACCTACTGCACCTGGAAGGGGAAACCAATAACCCGTCCGACAATGGCGCAGTATGGTACCCTGCAATGGTGAGAAGTACCGCAAGTTAACCCCTTCAGTTCCACTATTTTAAAGTTTTTAAAGTTACAAGTTTTAAAAGACCCGCTTCTGCAAAAACCTCCTGCCTTTGTTGAACGTCCCCATGTTCCGGGGAGACGCCATACAGCACACGGGTGGAAGGAGGAGGACTCTGCCTGACTTGTTGAACGCCGCTGTGGTTGGAGTCCCAGTGGGTGCCATCAGGGGTTGGAGTCCCTGGTGGAGGACGGCAGGGAGTTAAAAGAGTTAAAACAGTTCCCGTTCCGGAGCTCGGCTCACCGTACCCGCACCGCAGGCAGTGAGGACGGGTGTTACGAGGGGGACCCGGGGAAGCGTGCCAAGATGGGATATGGACTGCTTCCGCCGGTCAAGGTCCACTGTGCGGTGTAAGGGACCGCCGCTATGGTGGGTGAAGAGTGAGCGGGTTGCTGCTAGCGATCGTCTGGAATGTCACAGACGATCTATGTACACCGATCTGCCCTAACCCGTGAGGGTTGTATGGCACAGATCTCACAGCTCGGTGTACCTGTTGCACGGGGAAGCACAGAGGTGCCCACGCACGTGTGCCAGTGGAAGTCACGAGAATATGGCACGAGGGTAGCACAGAGGTGCCCACGCACGTGTGCTTTCAATAACCAGGTGAGTCCAAAGGAGACTTGAGGAGCTCACCTGGGACAGGAACACGGCCTGTTGACGGGGGTACTGCCGGAGCAGCAAGGCAGGAACACGGCCTGCAAACGAGGTACTGCCGGAGCAGCAAGGGCCAAGCCCACAAGAGACAGTAATGCCTGAGCAGTGGCGTGGCAGCACGCTGCCAGACATCCAAACATAGAAGGACGGTCGCGCGCCGCCATGATGGCAGGGGGAGCTTTTAAGGAGGTGCAGCTCCACCCGAGGGCGGGCGCGAGGCGGAGATGACGGACTTGACCCAATCAGGGTCCACGACGTCCCAGCCTGGCCAGTCAGGATTCACCACGTCACCAGCCTTGTCATCAAGCCGTGTGACGTCAGTGAGCGAATCAGGACCCACCACGCATTGCACATGCTCACCCTCCTGCCTCTGGGAAATAGAGGCGGGATCCTCGGTCTCACAATGTGCAGAGATAATGGGAATCTCACTGCTTCCCTGAGCAGTAAACCTCTGCACATTGCGCAGCCTCGCAGACCTTCGGGGCCGCTGAGCAGGAGAGTCTGCGGCAGGCCAGGAATGGGAGACCGCTTCACTCCTTGTAACAGGAGAACCACTAGGTGTCACCCTTCTGCTGCCTCTCTGAGAAGGTATAAAAAAGCAAAAAGAAAATATCATTACTTACAGCAAGATGGAATTGCAGCTGTATATTGCTCAGGCCAAAAGACTACTACTACTCCAGCAGGATACAGCTAAACCCCCACTAGGTGGAGGCAACACAGGTGCAGGTGGAGCCATTCACACGCACTCCCAAATATGGAGGAGGTGATGGCTGGATGGTAAAACTGCACACTGGTGGCTTGCATAGAGCACTGTTCACACTAGCAGACGCACAGTCACAAACCCGCAGCCTATTAGGTGACGCCCATACTATTAGATCAGGCGGGCTGCCAAGCCGTACCCCCACTGCGCGCTACGTAGGGACAGAAACTCTGATAGCAAGGCCTAACAAAAAGGGGCCTGGCTGTATCCTGTACAAAAAAGTTTTTGAGGTTTTTTGTTAGCGTTATGGCCATAAGACGTAAGCCTACAACCCTCGTCACGGGAACCTCATGCTTGTAGGTCCCTACACTACATATGATATAAAAAAGCAAAAAGAAAATATCATTACTTACAGCAAGATGGAATTGCAGCTGTATATTGCTCAGGCCAAAAGACTACTACTACTCCAGCAGGATACAGCTAAACCCCCACTAGGTGGAGGCAACACAGGTGCAGGTGGAGCCATTCACACGCACTCCCAAATATGGAGGAGGTGATGGCTGGATGGTAAAACTGCACACTGGTGGCTTGCATAGAGCACTGTTCACACTAGCAGACGCAGAGTCACAAACCCGCAGCCTATTAGGTGACGCCCATACTATTAGATCAGGCGGGCTGCCAAGCCGTACCCCCACTGCGCGCTACGTAGGGACAGAAACTCTGATAGCAAGGCCTAACAAAAAGGGGCCTGGCTGTATCCTGTACAAAAAAGTTTTTGAGGTTTTTTGTTAGCGTTATGGCCATAAGACGTAAGCCTACAACCCTCGTCACGGGAACCTCATGCTTGTAGGTCCCTACACTACATATGATATAAAAAAGCAAAAAGAAAATATCATTACTTACAGCAAGATGGAATTGCAGCTGTATATTGCTCAGGCCAAAAGACTACTACTACTCCAGCAGGATACAGCTAAACCCCCACTAGGTGGAGGCAACACAGGTGCAGGTGGAGCCATTCACACGCACTCCCAAATATGGAGGAGGTGATGGCTGGATGGTAAAACTGCACACTGGTGGCTTGCATAGAGCACTGTTCACACTAGCAGACGCACAGTCACAAACCCGCAGCCTATTAGGTGACGCCCATACTATTAGATCAGGCGGGCTGCCAAGCCGTACCCCCACTGCGCGCTACGTAGGGACAGAAACTCTGATAGCAAGGCCTAACAAAAAGGGGCCTGGCTGTATCCTGTACAAAAAAGTTTTTGAGGTTTTTTGTTAGCGTTATGGCCATAAGACGTAAGCCTACAACCCTCGTCACGGGAACCTCA
Source organism: Anomaloglossus baeobatrachus (assembly GCF_048569485.1). Lineage (NCBI taxonomy): Eukaryota > Metazoa > Chordata > Amphibia > Anura > Aromobatidae > Anomaloglossus > Anomaloglossus baeobatrachus. The sequence continues at coordinate 186,737,959 of NC_134360.1, read as the reverse complement.
TGCTTGTAGGTCCCTACACTACATATGATATAAAAAAGCAAAAAGAAAATATCATTACTTACAGCAAGATGGAATTGCAGCTGTATATTGCTCAGGCCAAAAGACTACTACTACTCCAGCAGGATACAGCTAAACCCCCACTAGGTGGAGGCAACACAGGTGCAGGTGGAGCCATTCACACGCACTCCCAAATATGGAGGAGGTGATGGCTGGATGGTAAAACTGCACACTGGTGGCTTGCATAGAGCACTGTTCACACTAGCAGACGCACAGTCACAAACCCGCAGCCTATTAGGTGACGCCCATACTATTAGATCAGGCGGGCTGCCAAGCCGTACCCCCACTGCGCGCTACGTAGGGACAGAAACTCTGATAGCAAGGCCTAACAAAAAGGGGCCTGGCTGTATCCTGTACAAAAAAGTTTTTGAGGTTTTTTGTTAGCGTTATGGCCATAAGACGTAAGCCTACAACCCTCGTCACGGGAACCTCATGCTTGTAGGTCCCTACACTACATATGATATAAAAAAGCAAAAAGAAAATATCATTACTTACAGCAAGATGGAATTGCAGCTGTATATTGCTCAGGCCAAAAGACTACTACTACTCCAGCAGGATACAGCTAAACCCCCACTAGGTGGAGGCAACACAGGTGCAGGTGGAGCCATTCACACGCACTCCCAAATATGGAGGAGGTGATGGCTGGATGGTAAAACTGCACACTGGTGGCTTGCATAGAGCACTGTTCACACTAGCAGACGCACAGTCACAAACCCGCAGCCTATTAGGTGACGCCCATACTTTTTTGTTAGCGTTATGGCCATAAGACGTAAGCCTACAACCCTCGTCACGGGAAACCTCAAAAACTTTTTTGTACAGGATACAGCCAGGCCCCTTTTTGTTAGGCCTTGCTATCAGAGTTTCTGTCCCTACGCAGCGCGCAGTGGGGGTACGGCTTGGCAGCCCGCCTGATCTAATAGTATGGGCGTCACCTAATAGGCTGCGGGTTTGTGACTGTGCGTCTGCTAGTGTGAACAGTGCTCTATGCAAGCCACCAGTGTGCAGTTTTACCATCCAGCCATCACCTCCTCCATATTTGGGAGTGCGTGTGAATGGCTCCACCTGCACCTGTGTTGCCTCCACCTAGTGGGGGTTTAGCTGTATCCTGCTGGAGTAGTAGTAGTCTTTTGGCCTGAGCAATATACAGCTGCAATTCCATCTTGCTGTAAGTAATGATATTTTCTTTTTGCTTTTTTATATCATATGTAGTGTAGGGACCTACAAGCATGAGGTTCCCGTGACGAGGGTTGTAGGCTTACGTCTTATGGCCATAACGCTAATAAAAAACCTCAAAAACTTTTTTGTACAGGATACAGCCAGGCCCCTTTTTGTTAGGCCTTGCTATCAGAGTTTCTGTCCCTACGTAGCGCGCAGTGGGGGTACGGCTTGGCAGCCCGCCTGATCTAATAGTATGGGCGTCACCTAATAGGCTGCGGGTTTGTGACTGTGCGTCTGCTAGTGTGAACAGTGCTCTATGCAAGCCACCAGTGTGCAGTTTTACCATCCAGCCATCACCTCCTCCATATTTGGGAGTGCGTGTGAATGGCTCCACCTGCACCTGTGTTGCCTCCACCTAGTGGGGGTTTAGCTGTATCCTGCTGGAGTAGTAGTAGTCTTTTGGCCTGAGCAATATACAGCTGCAATTCCATCTTGCTGTAAGTAATGATATTTTCTTTTTGCTTTTTTATATCATATGTAGTGTAGGGACCTACAAGCATGAGGTTCCCGTGACGAGGGTTGTAGGCTTACGTCTTATGGCCATAACGCTAACAAAAAACCTCAAAAACTTTTTTGTACAGGATACAGCCAGGCCCCTTTTTGTTAGGCCTTGCTATCAGAGTTTCTGTCCCTACGTAGCGCGCAGTGGGGGTACGGCTTGGCAGCCCGCCTGATCTAATAGTATGGGCGTCACCTAATAGGCTGCGGGTTTGTGACTGTGCGTCTGCTAGTGTGAACAGTGCTCTATGCAAGCCACCAGTGTGCAGTTTTACCATCCAGCCATCACCTCCTCCATATTTGGGAGTGCGTGTGAATGGCTCCACCTGCACCTGTGTTGCCTCCACCTAGTGGGGGTTTAGCTGTATCCTGCTGGAGTAGTAGTAGTCTTTTGGCCTGAGCAATATACAGCTGCAATTCCATCTTGCTGTAAGTAATGATATTTTCTTTTTGCTTTTTTATATCATATGTAGTGTAGGGACCTACAAGCATGAGGTTCCCGTGACGAGGGTTGTAGGCTTACGTCTTATGGCCATAACGCTAACAAAAAACCTCAAAAACTTTTTTGTACAGGATACAGCCAGGCCCCTTTTTGTTAGGCCTTGCTATCAGAGTTTCTGTCCCTACGTAGCGCGCAGTGGGGGTACGGCTTGGCAGCCCGCCTGATCTAATAGTATGGGCGTCACCTAATAGGCTGCGGGTTTGTGACTGTGCGTCTGCTAGTGTGAACAGTGCTCTATGCAAGCCACCAGTGTGCAGTTTTACCATCCAGCCATCACCTCCTCCATATTTGGGAGTGCGTGTGAATGGCTCCACCTGCACCTGTGTTGCCTCCACCTAGTGGGGGTTTAGCTGTATCCTGCTGGAGTAGTAGTAGTCTTTTGGCCTGAGCAATATACAGCTGCAATTCCATCTTGCTGTAAGTAATGATATTTTCTTTTTGCTTTTTTATATCATATGTAGTGTAGGGACCTACAAGCATGAGGTTCCCGTGACGAGGGTTGTAGGCTTACGTCTTATGGCCATAACGCTAACAAAAAACCTCAAAAACTTTTTTGTACAGGATACAGCCAGGCCCCTTTTTGTTAGGCCTTGCTATCAGAGTTTCTGTCCCTACGTAGCGCGCAGTGGGGGTACGGCTTGGCAGCCCGCCTGATCTAATAGTATGGGCGTCACCTAATAGGCTGCGGGTTTGTGACTGTGCGTCTGCTAGTGTGAACAGTGCTCTATGCAAGCCACCAGTGTGCAGTTTTACCATCCAGCCATCACCTCCTCCATATTTGGGAGTGCGTGTGAATGGCTCCACCTGCACCTGTGTTGCCTCCACCTAGTGGGGGTTTAGCTGTATCCTGCTGGAGTAGTAGTAGTCTTTTGGCCTGAGCAATATACAGCTGCAATTCCATCTTGCTGTAAGTAATGATATTTTCTTTTTGCTTTTTTATATCATATGTAGTGTAGGGACCTACAAGCATGAGGTTCCCGTGACGAGGGTTGTAGGCTTACGTCTTATGGCCATAACGCTAACAAAAAACCTCAAAAACTTTTTTGTACAGGATACAGCCAGGCCCCTTTTTGTTAGGCCTTGCTATCAGAGTTTCTGTCCCTACGTAGCGCGCAGTGGGGGTACGGCTTGGCAGCCCGCCTGATCTAATAGTATGGGCGTCACCTAATAGGCTGCGGGTTTGTGACTGTGCGTCTGCTAGTGTGAACAGTGCTCTATGCAAGCCACCAGTGTGCAGTTTTACCATCCAGCCATCACCTCCTCCATATTTGGGAGTGCGTGTGAATGGCTCCACCTGCACCTGTGTTGCCTCCACCTAGTGGGGGTTTAGCTGTATCCTGCTGGAGTAGTAGTAGTCTTTTGGCCTGAGCAATATACAGCTGCAATTCCATCTTGCTGTAAGTAATGATATTTTCTTTTTGCTTTTTTATATCATATGTAGTGTAGGGACCTACAAGCATGAGGTTCCCGTGACGAGGGTTGTAGGCTTACGTCTTATGGCCATAACGCTAACAAAAAACCTCAAAAACTTTTTTGTACAGGATACAGCCAGGCCCCTTTTTGTTAGGCCTTGCTATCAGAGTTTCTGTCCCTACGTAGCGCGCAGTGGGGGTACGGCTTGGCAGCCCGCCTGATCTAATAGTATGGGCGTCACCTAATAGGCTGCGGGTTTGTGACTGTGCGTCTGCTAGTGTGAACAGTGCTCTATGCAAGCCACCAGTGTGCAGTTTTACCATCCAGCCATCACCTCCTCCATATTTGGGAGTGCGTGTGAATGGCTCCACCTGCACCTGTGTTGCCTCCACCTAGTGGGGGTTTAGCTGTATCCTGCTGGAGTAGTAGTAGTCTTTTGGCCTGAGCAATATACAGCTGCAATTCCATCTTGCTGTAAGTAATGATATTTTCTTTTTGCTTTTTTATATCATATGTAGTGTAGGGACCTACAAGCATGAGGTTCCCGTGACGAGGGTTGTAGGCTTACGTCTTATGGCCATAACGCTAACAAAAAACCTCAAAAACTTTTTTGTACAGGATACAGCCAGGCCCCTTTTTGTTAGGCCTTGCTATCAGAGTTTCTGTCCCTACGTAGCGCGCAGTGGGGGTACGGCTTGGCAGCCCGCCTGATCTAATAGTATGGGCGTCACCTAATAGGCTGCGGGTTTGTGACTGTGCGTCTGCTAGTGTGAACAGTGCTCTATGCAAGCCACCAGTGTGCAGTTTTACCATCCAGCCATCACCTCCTCCATATTTGGGAGTGCGTGTGAATGGCTCCACCTGCACCTGTGTTGCCTCCACCTAGTGGGGGTTTAGCTGTATCCTGCTGGAGTAGTAGTAGTCTTTTGGCCTGAGCAATATACAGCTGCAATTCCATCTTGCTCTCTGAGAAGGTATCTCCTGCACACTGCACAGTCTGGCAGACCTTCGGCGCTGCTGAGCAGGAATGCTCGTGGCAGGCAAGGAATGGGAGACTGCCTCAGTCCTTGCCTCAGGAGAGCCACGAGATGTAACAGACGGGGTCTTTTTGGACAGTGTTACCTGTGAGTGAAGTGGCATTGGGGACCCGTGCTGCCCTGTGGTGGACTGAGGGAAAGTGGCTGGAGGAGGCTGCGCCGGCAGCAAAGTCCCATTTGTAAATAATCTCTTGACCGATCTGCCCCATTTCACGTCCTCCGGACAGGCAGACTGGAGGATGGGCCTGCGGGAAAGTGATGGCCGAGGCCCCGTCACCAATGCAACTGGTGGCAATCCTGTGGGTCAGGGGTCCCCTGGATGTGGGGCCCCTGAGAGACAAACAGGTGTGGAGCCCTGTATCCATCCCGTAAAGCAAACCTTGGCCCGTTCATGGACTGGGGAAAAGGGGTGCTGCCCGTTTCTTAGGGGCAGCATCAAGGCTAGGTTTGATTGGGGGGGCAAACAGAAGGACCCGTTCCCGTTCCCATCTTAATAAAAATGTTTTGATTTTTGCAACTTTTAAGAATATGCCTCCCGTAAAGGAAGATTCCAAAATATGCTTGAATTGTACAAAGTTTATTATACTTGTAACATGTTTTACTCTTTTCCAGTTATAAAGCAACAAAATAAACCGGTGGTGGACGGGCAGCCCGCAGACGGTCTGCATTAAACCAAGGGGGAATGTGACGCCCTGGACTAACCAGTTTGTCCCAGGTAGGCCCTTACACAAACACATTCCCCCCTTAATAAGGTGACATCAGCCAAACTATTAAACCCTTGTCACCTCCCTCCGGGTTTGATGTTCACACCAGTGGGGTGGAGACAGGCGGTTGGCTCCGCCCACCGAGGAGTTCACAGGCCCGGAGGCAGATAAACAGTAGTCTAGTCTAGTTTGATCAAAAACAGTGTTTACTAAGTACCCTATGTTTATATGCACTATGCTTTTATTTAGTTACAGCAGGGTATGTTTTCACAATTTTTCCCTTGGTTTCTCTTTGTCTAATGGCCAGTGTGAACATGACCATCTCATACTCCGGCTCACTTTTTTGTTTTTATGTAATTTTTTTTTTTTTTTTGTATTCAGTACAAATGGGGTGTGGCCCTCCCTCTTGGTGAGCTGGACATTTCATTCTGTGAATCCCCCTGACTGTGTGTGTCCTGTTGGGACCCGGTTGCTCTCAGCCCTTAGCCACATTGAGGCCTATTTTAGACCCATGGTAAGGTTTTAATATTAGAGAGTGTAGGTACTATCCCAACTGGGTACACCTTGGCGTTGGTGGGATAGCTTTATGCTTTTTTTGATCAAAAACAGTGTTTACTAAGTACCCTATGTTTATATGCACTATGCCTTTATTTAGTTACAGTAGGGTATGTTTTCACAATTTTTCCCTTGGTTTCTCTTTGTCTAATGGCCAGTGTGAACATGAGCTCACAAGCTCCATGTATACCATCTCATACTCCGGCTCACTTTTTTGTTTTTATGTAATTTTTTTTTTTTTGTATTCAGTACAAATGGGGTGTGGCCCTCCCTCTTGGTGAGCTGGACATTTCATTCTGTGAATCCCCCTGACTGTGTGTGTCCTGTTGGGACCCGGTCGCTCTCAGCCCTTAGCCACATTGAGGCCTATTTTAGACCCATGGTAAGGTTTTAATATTAGAGAGTGTAGGTACTATCCCAACTGGGTACACCTTGGCGTTGGTGGGATAGCTTTATGCTTTTTTTGATCAAAAACAGTGTTTACTAAGTACCCTATGTTTATATGCACTATGCTTTTATTTAGTTACAGCAGGGTATGTTTTCACAATTTTTCCCTTGGTTTCTCTTTGTCTAATGGCCAGTGTGAACATGAGCTCACAAGCTCCATGTATACCATCTCATACTCCGGCTCACTTTTTTGTTTTTTTGTTTTTGTTTTTAAGTAGTCTAGTCTAGTAGAGTCTAGTCTGAGTAGTCTAGTGGAGTGGAGTGAAATTCAAGGGCAGACCTGTGTCCAGGTCTGCCATAGTCTACAACAGGTTGTTGGGTTGGAGCCCAGTCACCTCTAGCAAGGAGGCAGATGGTGGTGGCCGCCTGCCGGAGCTGGGATTACAGCCGGTGGAACCGTAGGGACCGGGAACGGGCGGTGGCCCGCCGGTACCGAACCGGGGAACCGTTTGGAAACCGGAGCACCAGGAGGGGTACTCAGACCCAGTACGAGCCCAGAAACAACTGAGCTGAGTCAAATCAACTGATTGAGGACTGGACTTTAGGCCCTTTCCCACCTAAGACCCGACTGAAGACAACAGCCCAACCACAAGGGTAGAAAGCCACCGCCTAGGCATAGAGACTCGACGGGCCAGTGTCTGCAGGCAAAAAGGGCTCTCCCGTCACACACCAGGCTGGGAGCGGACTACCATTGCTCAGGCATAGGAGTCGTCATTTTTACACAAGTGAGGTGCAGGAGAAAGGCGGAAACCACCAACCTGAAAAGGGGAAAAGCGCAGCCCGCTGCGGGCACCGTTCACCATCTTGTTTAGTTTACCAGAGACTTCAGCGTGTTTGTAATAGTGAGTACAACAGTGCCTTCAGGCCGCGCACCGCGCCGCACCGCACCGACATGCTAGCACGCATCCATTCCCCCGCCTCAGCACCTCCCTCGGGCCCCCGGGACCATCATCCCCCTACCCACGGAGGGGTCAACACCAAGCTGCGCAACACCATCCCCGGGAGCCTAGTCAACGGCAGCGGTGGTGTCCATCCATTCACCACAACCCGTGGGTGGCGTCATGAACAGGATTGAACCCGTCCACTTACCTGTGGAAGTGCGCCTTGAAGTTCTTGTCAGCGGCAGGTAAGCTGCAGGTCGTTGTTCTCGAGGTGTCACACGTAGCGATGTGTGCTGCCTTCGGGAACAATGAACAACCTGCGTGCTCAACAATCAATGATTTTTTAAAAATGAACGATGTGTCAACGATGGCCGATTTGGTGAGCATTTTCCATCGTTAACGGTCGTTCGTGCGTGTCATACTCAACGACGGCGCTAACAATGCCGGATGTACATCACGGAATCCATGACCCCGGTGGTATATCATTAGATACGTCGCTGCATGTGACGGGGCCTTAAGTCACCTCTCCAGTTCTCTGACCAAAACCGAGCATCGGTGTATGGTTGGAGGGTCCAGGTCCAAACTTTGCAACAGGGCCCATCAAACTATAGTTACGCCATTGTCCTTAGTTTCAATTTCCTCCCTATCCTGCCAAGATTTAGCATTGTCACATGATATTAAGACTTTGGAAAATGACCTGGATGAAGCAACACCTGCTACACGCAGAAAGACCCCACAAAGATGACGGCAACCCTGGTACATTCTAGAAACATTTTTTTTCCTGCAGTGCTCCACGTGTGTCGAGAGTCAGTGGAGAAAATCTTTTTCAGCAGATGGCTTTATCCACAATAATTTCAGACTCAAAACGCAACATTCTGCTCTCCATCTTGCCAAACAAGCCTACTTCACCAAGTTCATCCCATCATGTTCCGACAATCTAAAATGACTCTGACACTTTCTACTTCCTCCTGAGCACTAAAGTACAGGCCCCATCACAACCTCAGTGCTGACAATCTGGCCACTTATTTAAAAAAAAAAAAAATAACCATATGTTTCAGGATGTTTTCGCCCAAACCCTTCAGAGCTTGGACCCCCTGCTGCACCTCAAGTTCACTTTACATCTTTGAGCTTGTAACACAAGAAGTTACCAGGCTCCTCATTTTTTTCTCACCCTCCATCCCTCACCAATGATCCTATTCCCTCACATCTCCTCCAGGCTCTGTCCCCGATTGTCAGAAGTTATCTAATATATTTAACCTGTTTCTTCTTGTATCTTTCCCTCCTCATTTAAATATGCCATTATAACACCATTAATTAATAAAAAAATGCTTAAACTAGGACTGCTCTGCTATATACAGACCTGTCTAATCTCCAATTTATTTCTAAACAGAAGGAACACTTGGTCCACGCTCATCGGATTCTTTTTCTCTACTACTTGCTGCTGATTCTCCTTCATCTCTTTGTAGCATTTGACAATGTGGACCTGCAGCTCTTCCTCACAGTTCTCTGGTCTATCAGCCTCAACCAAACTGCTCATTCTTGTTTCTCCTCCTACCTCTCAGACCGCTCTTTCATCATATAATTAACAAAAGAAAAAACTCCTAAAATGTATTTTATTCGAAAACCAATAAAATCGAACAACCATATTCTACCAACTTCTCTTTTAGAGTGTAAAACTATGTGATAGGCAGGGTAACCCTAGAGCCACTTTACAGCTAGCCCAAGACCTTCTCTTTATACTTTTTCGTGGGTTCTTGCCTTTAAAGCAATTTACTTGGTGTTAGTTATCTGTATATAGACATCTATTATGTCTGCGGTTGTTGGATTTTAATGGTTTTTGAATAAAATACATTTTAGGAGTTTTTTCTTTTGTTAATGTTTGGTTGTGGAACTCTTTTACATTCCCGGTTTTTGTTTTTGAGACATTGTATAATTTGCCGGCTCTTCCTCTGCTCCTCTTTCCCTTACGTCGGGGTTCCTCAGGGCTCAGTCCTCATATTCTCTATATTTGCTGCCCCCATTGGACAAATCATCACCAGATTTGGTTTCCAATACCATCTGTTACGAGGGGGACCTGGGGAAGTGTGCCAAGATGGTGAAGAGGCAGCTTCCGCCAGTCAAGGTCAACTGTGCGGTGTAGGGGACCGCTGCTATGGTCGTTAGAGAGTGAGCGGGTTGTTGCTGATGATCATCTGTTCCGTAACAGATGATCTGCGTACACCAGCTCGCCCTAACCCGTGAGGGTTGTATGGGACGGGGCTTACAGCTCGGTGCACTTGTTGCACGAAGAAACACAGTGGCGCACACGCACGTGTGCCCAAATGGAAGTCACGGAAATGTGGCACGAGGGTAACATAGCGGTGACCGCGCACGTATGCTTCAATAACAAGGTGAGTCCGAGGAGGTCCCGAGGAGCTCACCGAAGGCAGGGATATGACCTGCAAAACAAGGCGATGCCGGAGCAGCAAGAGCAAAGCCCACAAGAAGACAATAATGCCTGTACAGCAGCATAGCAGCTCGCTGCCAGTCATCCAACAAAAGAGGACGGTCGCGCGCCACCATATTGGAAAGCGGGGCTTTCAAGGAGGCGAAGCTCCACCCAAAGGCGAGCGAGACGACGGATTTGACCCAATCGGGATCCACGAGGTCCCAGCCCGGCCAATCAGGGTTCACCACATCATCAGCCTCGTCATCAAGCCGTGTGATGTCATTGGGCGAATCAAAACCTGTCACGTGGTGCACATGCTCATTCTCCTGCCTCTGAGACATAGAGGCAGGATCTGTGGCTTCACAAGATGCAGGGATAATGAGATTCTTGCTGCTTCCCTGAGTAGCTATCCTCTGCACATTGTGTAGTCTCCTGGACCTTTGGTGCTCCTGAGCAGGAGGGATCGTGGCAGGAAAGGCATGGGAGACCACATCATTCCTTGCAACAGTGGAGCCATGTAGTCTCCTAGACCTTCAGTGCTGCTAAGCAGGAAGGCTTATGGCAGGGAAGGAATGGGAGACCACATCATTCCTTGCTACAGGAGAGCCATGAGGTGTAACAACCATCTATATGCTGATGACACAAAGTTATAAAAATCTTCTCCTCCCATCAACCCCGCTTTAATAAAAAATATCAGTGATTTTCTGTCTGCTATCACTAACATCATGTCCTCCCTCTATCTGAAACTGAATCTCCAAAACTGAACTTCTTGTATTTCTTCTCGCTCCTAACCTAGCTATGGTGCAGTTTCCATGAGTGGTTCAACTATAACTCCTAAGCAGCACGCTTGCTTTCTTGGGATCATATTTGACAATGAATTTCCTTTTATTCACTATATACAGTCACTCGGTCATTTCACCTGCATCTTAAAAACATCTCCAAAATCAGACCTTTTCTCACCTTTGAAAAAGCAAAACCTTTTACTGTTGCACTTATTCATTCTCATTTGAACTATAACTTTCATCTGATTGATCTCCCTCTAATCAAATTTTCTTCTCTCAAATTTGTCCTGAACAAAGCAACCAGGATCATATTTCTGTTTAGCTGCTACACCGTTGCCTCCACCTTGTGCCAGTCATTGCACTGGCTAGGTTACCTACCTGCTGTTAGGGTGAACTCTTAACCAGAGATTACTAGTTGCCTACTGCCTGGCCGAATTGGTATATACCAAGTGCATGCATAAAAGAATTCACACCAGACACAGTCGGATATGAAATCTCTTCTTGGTCACAGTAAAGATGGCACCGAACAGACTGACTACAGAGTATGCATCTCCTGATATAGGCTAGGGGCGTACACAAGTTCAGATATGCCCATTTAGTGGGACAGTTCATGGGCTAGCCAATGGGGAGATCCGTGTTGCTGTTGATGGGTGGGTCTGACTTCAGTGGAGGAATCCATGATGTCATCTGATCTGGGGGTTGGTTCTCTAGCTTGACCAGGGGTCCTCCTTATATGGTGGTCTTCTTAAATCTGGACATTCCTCACATTCCAGGCAAGGTGTGGAGAACAGGAAATGGCAGCCATCTTTAAATCTGTGTCATGTGTATGATCTGAAACCTGAATTATGTAAGCAAATCGGCATATTTCCCACAATCCCTTGTCAAGAGGTTAATTAAGTATTTCAGCTTATGGCTCTCCTCAACACTGCTACAATAGAATACAAGTAGTAGAATACAAACTTATCTCTGTCAACCACACAACTCTTCATAGTCTTGCACAACCCTATGTCTCCTATTGAACTGGCAAAGACAAGAATCATCAAGCCAGGTCATTATCTAGAGGCAAAAGTCAGGGACAGAATTGTGAGTTGGTTAAGAAAACAAAAAAAGTGATTCAAGGTTAGGATTAAGCACCAGAAGATAGAAACTACAAGGGCTAGGCAAAACAATATACCAGGGTAGTAACAAACTATAACTGGCAGCTAGAAAATTCCTGCAGAGGATTTAAGTAAAGGCCACTTCACACATAACGAGATCGCTAACGACATCGTTGCTACATCAGTTTCTGTACAAGTTCTGGACAAGTACCAATGATCCGCCCCTTGCTGTGAGATCGTTGGTCATTGCTGAATGTCCTGGGCTATTTTTGGTTCGTTGGAATCCTGCCGGGGAGGATGGGTCTGTATGTTTGACACCTACCAATGATCTCCTTAACGACCTAGATGAGAACTTAAAGTGTGACACATAGGAGTGTAGTTGCGTCACCTTTTCCGCGCCCCCTCTGCACCGATTGGTTGGAGTTGAGAACAGTACTGCATTCTGATTGGGTATCGCTTCATGTTTTGTTCCTTTTTGAGCCTTGCTTTGAGGATAAAACAAAGGAGGGATGAATCCGGGTGCAGATGCAGCTTCGATCCGAAAAGCAAGCAAGCAACCGGGAACAAAGTACGAATGAATCTGGGTGGAGTCGCAGGTTCTATCCTCAAAACAAGGCTCAAAAAGGGACAAACGATGAAGCGATACAAAGTTGCCTTCTAGGCTGGCCGCCTAATCAGAACGCAGTATTGGCCACCAATCGAAGCGGAGGGATGTGGAAAAGGCGACACATATGCACACCTACATGGCTTACAGCGTCAAACACTACGCCCCTATTCGAGGTCGGAATCATTACATAGCTGCTGTGTAACAGGGTCCCAACGACCAACGAGATCGTTACACAGGTCGCTGCATCGTTACTAAAGTCGTTGGGAAAATGACTGTGTGACATCTCACCAACGATATCACCAACGACTTAACAAAGATCCGGAAACTGTAACGTAGTAACGATTTCGTTAACAATCTCGGTATGTTTGACTGGACCTTAAGGAGTTGTTACTCCCAAAGCTCAAAGCAGAGAGCAAATTTCAAAAGATAATCAGCACCTTGTAGCAAGACATAGACCCCCTGTTAGGATAAGACCACAAGTCTCATACAGACATGCATCAATCAAATACAGGGAAAGGGTTTAAAGACAGAGACAGGAGAATGGGTTGATAGGCTATGTGAGCATGCTGCATCTTTGTGGTGACCACAAAGATGCACGTACCCTGCGCACAAGGCCTTACTCATTTACTTCAAATAAGCCAATTAATTTTGGAGCTAGTTATTTGCATAGAGTCATAAAATGTTTTGGTGGAAAGCCAAAATTTATCTACTGGAGCGATATTGGGAGCAGGTCGTTCATATTTACCAGCACATTTTTCTACCTTAATTATAGCAGCCGCCAGATAGGGTTGCACCATAAAAGAGAATATGCACAGAGAGCCTTTAGCAGTCAATTTGGAGGTGAAATATAATGAGATGACTTTGTTAATTGTGTCTAAATCTACACAGCAAAGCTGACAAGTAAACAACAGGAGACAGGAAGTTTACATTTTTACATGCGCTCTAATGGTCAGTTTGAAATTTGAAATATTGTAATATTTTTATATAGATAGGCAGAAACATATAAAACGTCTAATGATACTTTCCTTTTAATCCGTTCTTTTGTACAAGGCTAATTCACAATTGTTATGTATTGCTGTTACTAGAGGCCAGCATAAGTTGTTAACATGTCTATTTTAAGTGCTTAATATTCAAATGGTTATTTCTTTCCACTTTCCTTATGATCACTTACCCACTTAGGAATAGCCTCTAATGAAATGGGATGTTGAAAGTGGACAACACCTTGTGAAATAAATAACTGCTGCAGAAAGGACAACTTTTAATTGCATCTCAAAGTCATTTCCATAGACATTCTTTTTGGCTCCTAGTGAAAGACAAATTAAGGAAATCCTCTCATAGATATATTTTTAATAAAATGTGTGTATATGGATATGTAATGTATTATGAGTGTATTAATATACTCACTTACCGATGCTTTCTCCGGTGTCCAGTGCTGCTCTTCTTTTCCTTGACGCCCCCCGCCCTTTGCACATTTTCCAGTCTTGCTGATCTCCGCATCACCCAGAAGTGAGCAATCTAGTTGCAATTGTGGTGAAATTACTCAGAAGAGAAGCAGACTGGCACTAGACACCAGAGAGAGTAGAGATATGTGAGTATATTAAAGGGAACCTGTCAAGTGAAATATGCACCCAAAACCACAAGCACTTCTGGGTGTATATTGCTAATCTCTGCCTAACTGTCCCTGTATCTAGAAGCATTGTTAGTTCCTCCGACTAATATGCCCTCTTAGCATGTTAGCACGCCCACAAGCGCATGCTACCATGCTATTCAATGTTCATTGCTCAGCGTCATCAGCGGTGACGCGCGTACCTGTCCGTTGTCACCACTTCAGAACGCCGGGTTTAGGGTCAGTGCACATGATCAGAATGCCCCGCACTTCCGGGCACGCTCACTAGACCTCTCTGAAGCCGGGACGAGTACACCCAACTTCATACTGCGCATGACCGGACATGCGGGACATTCTGATCATGCACATTGACCCTAAGCCCGGTGTTCTTAAGTGGTGACAACGGACAGGTACATCAGCAGGTATCACTGCTGATGACACTGAGCAATGGACATTGAATAGCATGTTAGCACGTGCCTGTGGACGTGCTAACATGCTAAGAGGGCATACTAGTTGGAGGAAATAACACCCATGTGACTAGTCCCTGCACTCATTAGCATATCATAAAGGATCTTTAGAAATACTTTCTAAAGATCTCCTTATTTATGCTAGTGAATATAGAGACGGTTAGGCAGGGATTAGCAATATGCACCCAGAACTGCTCGTAGTTCTGGGTGCATATTGTACCTCACAGGTTATAATAATAATTAATAATGATTTTATTTATATAGTGCTATTAATTCCACAGCGCTTTACATACATTAGCAACTCTGTCCCCATTGGGGCTCACAATCTAGAGTCCCTACCTGTATATCATTGGAGTGTGGGAGGAAACTGGAGTACCCGGAGGAAACCCACACAAACACGGGGAGAACATACAAACTCCTTGCAGATGGTGTCCTTGGTGGGATTAGAAGCCAGGACCCCAGCGCTGCAAGACTACAGTGCTAACCACTGAGCCACCATGCTGTTCCCTTTTATACATTCACACTATATTATATATACATATTTAAAAAAAATATACACATAGGGGTGATTCTTTAAAATTCATAAAATATCAAATAAACTTCATCATTTTGAAAAATGTTGCACGTAAATAAATGGGCCTAAACAATAGATCACATAGGTTGCAGAATTGCTCTTATCATTTGTGCAGATGATATTTTAGCATCTTCTACTTTGCAGTGGCCATTTTATATGTGCCCCAGGTAATAGAGAGTGGTGACTGTTTTGTCAGGTTGCATTGGTTAATTAGATAACAGTTTTCTGTAGAATCTTATCATTTTTTTGGCAGATGACAGCATTTTCACAGTTACAGTTTTTAATTTGAAATTTTCCTAAACTAAATGCAAGAGGCGCTGTGAGCAAAAATAAGTATAGGTTATGTACATATTATAAAATGCTTAAGGTCAATGCAAAATGTAACCCTGGAATGAGTAAGTTGACTTTTTCTTACATCTAGTATTGCCATTAAATTATTGCTAATAAAAAAGCCTAGGGAGTTCCTCATACCAGGACATAAAATGGCACATTCTACATACTTCTACTTATGTCACTTGTAATAGATGTTAAAAAATATTTCTTAAATACTTTCAGCATGCCTTATATTTTGAAGGAAAGTTAACCCATCAAATGTTATGTAAATTAACGCCATAGTTTGATACAGAATATTATCTGTATGGCTAACTTATGAGGGAAACATCTAAAGATGGTCTACAGATGAATCGTCATAATCCAAGTCAACAGTCCAGCAGAATGCGTAAAGTTCTATCAAGATGTAGTATTGTTAGTTTTTAGGGATGATCGAATATCACAAATATTCGGCAATATTCGGCTTCGCGAATATCCAACGAATAGGTCGTGGCTATGCGAATATTCGATGCGCAATGTAAAGGAGGCTTTACACGCAGCGATACACGCTAGCGAGCGTACCCACCCTCGTCGTTTGTACGTCACTGGCAAATCGCTAACTGTGGCGCACAATATCGTTAAGAGCCGTCACATGGACTTACCTGCCTAGCGACGTCGCTGTGGCCGGCGAACCACCTCCTTTCTAAGGGTGCAGTTCGTGCGGCGTCACAGCGGTGTCACTAAGCGGCCGCCCAATAGAAGCGGAGGGGCAGAGATGAGCGGCCGTAACATCCCGCCCACCTCCTTCCTTCCTCATTGCCGGCGGCCGCAGGTAAGCTGTAGTCCGTCATTCCCGAGGTGTCACAGATAGTGATGTGTGCTGCCTCGGGAACGACGAACAACCTGCGTCATCAACAATCAATGATTTTTTGAAAAGGAACAACTTGTCACCGATGGACGATTTGGTGACTATTTTCCATCGTTAACGGTCGCTCTTTGGTGTCACACGCAATCACATCGCTAACGATGCCGGATGTGCGTCACGAAATCCGTGACCCCGGCGATATATCGTTAGATACGTCGTTGCGTGTAACGGGGCCTTAAGTCTATGGGAAGCCCGAATAGTTGCTATTCGGCAACTATTCAGGTTTCCCATAGACTTACATTGCGCATCGAATATTCGCAAATAGTCATAGCGGCAACCTATTTAGCGAATATAGGCGTTGCCGATATTTGAGGTATTCGATCATCCCTATTAGTTTTCTATTGATCTGCAAAAAGTGTGAAAAATTATCTCATCAACATGAGCTCTAATATAGGAAATATTACACTAATGAGCAAATGAAGACAAAACTTTGGGTGCCTCAGGTATTAGGCTTGATTCTAGGTATATTCAGTCAGAATATGTCATTTTCGTTTTTTGTAGCAGCTCTACTTTTTGAGATAATGTACAGTTTTCTACATATGAATTTGGGATTTTTTTCTGCATAGGGGTATTAATTATAGAATTATAGAATCAAAGATGGTCTCTAAGTAGTGATGGGCGAACTTGCAGATAACTGGGGTTGGCGAGTCTAACCGGATTAAAAAAAATTGGTCTCGCTAGGAATTGACCCTGGATATCTGGCCAGATGCTGGTCCTGATATAAGTCTATGGTGGACAGAATCTGGTGCTTAAAGATGGTAGTAGAATAAAGAGGGGGATTTTATATATATGTATATATATATATATATATATATATATATATATATATATATATAATGGGGCTATATATACCAGCAGGTTCCCAGATTGGGGACATATACGAGGAGGGGTCCCAGGATGGGGACATATATACCAAGAGGGACCCAGGATGGCAATATATATATATATATATATATATATAATATGCAGATATATAGCAATTAATTGACCCAATTCCCATTTTCTTTCACATGGCCTTCTTGAAGCTCTGGTAAGCCATTTCTTTAGACCTGTATTTAGTGATACCTTTCACAAATCAAAAATGAGGCTTTTCCTGCATATTTAGCACAAGCTCCTCTGGTGTAGAAAAAGCATAATATTATGGATACTGGCCAAACGGCCCATAGTTTTATGAACTGTTTAATTTATGAACAGTTGGCAACTCAACTCATAACAGCATGGCATGTGTAGGAGCAAACACCAGTGTAATTTATCTGCTGACTATAAGCCACTATGCTATCCTTAGAGCCCTTTCACACTGCGTTCCCCATGTTCAATGGAATCATCTGGGCTTACGTCCAAACCCTAAACAAAACAGGATTCGGACGTATGTGACAACGGAGCCATTGACTATAATTGTGAAGTCGTTCTAACATGTACTCTGTCGTGCATCACTTTTGGGCATATACGCCTACTAGAAGCTAGACTAGAGACAACTATTTCTGGTTGTCCACTCCCAGTAAGCATATATGCCCAAAAAAGGTGCACGACAGAGCAAATGGTGATCCTCTTGTCACTATTATAGTAAATGGCTCCTTTGGCGCATATGTCCGAATACCATTTTGTGGGTAATTAGGAGGTAAGGCCATATAGGACCACTGAACATGGAGAAGAACACAGTGTGAAAGGGTCCTTAGCATTCTGTTAAAGAACTCACAGTCACACCGATGAGTGATACTCTCTAGAACAGACTTGCTATAAAATAGAAGCACTGAAGCTGCATAAAGCAAATAGTGACATTGTAAGGAGGTGGACTTGTTGTTGCATTCCTTCCCAGAAGACACCAATCCATGTACTGTCATGTAAATTATATCTTGTGTCATTGTGAATGTACTGACAAGCAGTCAGACCCTGAATGACCTACAACAATTAAAGGCAATGGGCCAAAGACGGAATAGTTAGTAAGACAAAGTGACTGTCCAGTGTAGAATTCCCTAAGCGTCTGAACGCTTGAAGCTTGACTCCAGCCATATTGGTGAATTTGCTCATCTGGGAGGAGAATCAGACTCACAACCGTAGGGAAGGTAGAATGGATTTTAAGGACTATACAGTGGTATTGGACTAGATTGTGCAGAAACTAGCTAGACCTATGACAACAGGAACATCCCAGATATGTTTGAAGAATGTGTGCTTGACGATAGACTGTTACTGAAATATACGAGAAGTTGTGTATCTGCTATCTGACATATATAGTTTTCATTGAAGGACTATTCAGTAAAACTTCACTGTTTAAAAGGAAGTGGTAGTCTCCTTGACGTAACGAGATAACATAAGGAACTAGCCAGCTAAAGCCATCTGCAATATGCAGCTTACACGGCCATACTGCTCCTACGACAATAATGCACACAACCAGCTAGGACCTCGTCCTTCATGTAGTGTGCCGAAGCATCAGAGAACAGCACCTCACCCATGATTACCACCCCATGCCACTGAACATCACCCTCTGGGAACATATAAGTGCCCTTATATCTGTATTGGTGGCACATCATAGAGCACAGCTGGGCAAAGTGTGGACCGCTGGCCACATATGGCTCTCTGGCTATTCCAGTTCAGCCAACAGACTAAGACAGCAGAAGGAATGGAAAACAGCGGCCCTCATGCTGCAGCATGCCCTCGCCCACCACCTGTCTGCTGCGTCCCGCTTCCCTAAGTCACTGCTGTCTGTGCCCTCAGTATACAGACAATGGTGAATTCATTGGTGAAAAATTGAGCCACTGCTTCTTATTCCACCAATCAGCATGTGAAACAGCAGACAGGAGGACATCCCTTGATTAGTGATTGGCGATCCCGAACTGTAAAAATCGTGGATCATACCGATCACATAGTGATCATGTACACACGATCCTGATCACAAGCTTTCCTGGGAAGCTCGTGTTACAGATCGGGTCCAGGGGCTGTAAAAAAAACCCAAAAAAACACTAGCTT
The DNA here is from genome assembly GCF_048569485.1 of Anomaloglossus baeobatrachus. Taxonomy (NCBI): domain Eukaryota; kingdom Metazoa; phylum Chordata; class Amphibia; order Anura; family Aromobatidae; genus Anomaloglossus; species Anomaloglossus baeobatrachus. The sequence continues at coordinate 186,718,888 of NC_134360.1, read as the reverse complement.
ACTGACTGGTCACATGACTATGATGTCATCAAAGGTTCTGGAGGCAGGAAAGTGGAATCATACCCTCACTATCTCCTGCTTCTTGCCCTGTACAGTGCAATGTAGCAGCTCTGACAGTGCCCTCTGCTTCTTTTTCTGTATAGCCACTTGTCTGGAAACACCAAATTAGACATGGCAACCATGAATATCTAGTAAACAGTAAAAAAAAAACGCAACACAGAGACATTTTTTTATTAGAAATAAAACAAAAAAAACATTAAGAGACTGCGTCTTTATTATAAAAAAAATCCTTAGTCCAATGTAATCCACAGGGACAGCAATGTCAACTCTGCTTTATCACTCTGTAAAGACAAGCGTCTCTACAGAGAGAGAAGCAGAGAGAGAATTGTCAGCTCTGCTACATCTCTATATACAGAGCGAGAAGCAGGCTGACAGTGATGGTATGATTGCACTTGCATCTTGTATTACATCATCCCACAAAGCCTGATGCTCTCAGGACTGGAACGCCTCAGCTGCATGGAAATGCATGTAGCCGACCTCTCCTGAGGGGAGAGTGTGCGCTGTGATGCAATGCGACACTCACACAGTGACAATCAAAGTTCAGTTAACAGGACAGGACCTTTGATAATGTCATAGTCATGTGACCAGTCTGTAACCAACAAGGTAATACAACATCCACACCTGACTGGTCACATGGCCTTGACCTCACGGAAGGTCCTTTAGTCAGTGCTGGTTACCGAGAGGGCAAAGTAATGATCGGACTCAGAAGCAGAAGCCCCGGGAGACAGAGTCTGCAGGATGCGTCACGAGACCTGTAAGTATAATTGACAATGTTTATTATTAACTATATTTTTTATTTTACAGCCCCCCCGCCACATCCCATAACTGTAAAGCCCGAGATCGGTGATCGGACACAAGATCATGTTATCTGGATCCCGATCCCGATCTTTACAAAACGATCATGTGAGGCTCCCAATCCCAACCATCGGGGGGATCGCCCATCACTTCACTTGATTGCTTGTGCTGTACGAAGAGTCAGTGCACTGAAGAAGAGCTCTGGGGAATGGGAGGATGGTGAGTATGTGTTGTTTTTCTTATATGTGTATGGGATGTTTGTATGTACATATAGAGTCTATGTGGTAATTTACACTGTATTTAGAATGCCTCACGGGGACTCACACTCTATGAAGGGTAGGAGACAGTAGCGTAACTCGAGTTATTATTATTATTATTATTTATTATTATAGCGCCATTTATTCCATGGCGCTTTACAAGTGAAAGAGGGTATACGTACAACAATCATTAACAGTACAAGACAGACTGGTATAGGAGGAGAGAGGACCCTGCCCGCGAGGGCTCACAGTCTACAGGGAATGGGTGATGGTACAATAGGTGAGGACAGAGCTGGTTGCGCAGTGGTCTACTGAATCTATGAATCCTGGTGCAAAATATGGACCTGTATCCCCCACCTGCATGTTGGTCAGATGTATGTATATTTATGCACACATTTAGCATTGTAAATCCTATAAAGGCATACTAGTCGTCCCTACTATGTTGTAATGTCCCCCATCATGTTCTTATTTACCCCATCCTGGGCTCCTTCCTGGAAAATATGTCCCCATCCTAGCATACAGTACAGACCAATGGTTTGGACACACGTTCTCATTCAATGAGTTTTCTTTATTTTCATGACTCTGAAAATTGTAGATTCACATTGAAGGCATCAAAACTATGAATTAACACATGTGGAATGAAATACTTAAAAAAGTGTGAAACAACTGAAAATATGTCTCATATTCTAGGTTCTTCAAAGTAGCCACCTCTTGCTTTCATTACTACTTTGCACACTCTTGGCATTCTCTTGATGAGCTTCAAGAGGTAGTCACTGGAAATGGTTTTCCAACAGTCTTGAAGGAGTTCCCAGAGATGCTTAGCACTTGTTGGCCCTTTTGCCTTCACTCTGCGGTCCAGCTCACCCTAAACCATCTCAATTGGGTTCAGGTCTGGTGAGTGGAGACCAGGTCATCTGGCATAGCACCCCATCACTCACCTTCTTAGTCAAATAGCCCTTACACAGCCTGGAGGTGTGTTTGGGGTCATTCTCCTGTTGAAAAATAAATGATGGTCCAACTAAACACAAACCGGATGGAATAGCACGGCGCTGCAAGAATGCTGTAGTAGGCATGCTGGTTCAGTATGCCTTCAATTTTTAATAAATCCCCAACAGTGTCACCAGCAAAGCACCCCCACACCATCACATCTCCTCCTCCATGCTTCATGGTGGGAACCAGCCATGTAGAGTCCATCCGTTCACCTTTTCTACAAAGACACGGTGGTTGGATCCAAAAATCTCAAATTTGGACTCATCAGACCAAAGCACAGATTTCCACTGGTCTAATGTCCATTCCATGTTTTCTTTAGCCCAAACAAGTCTTCTGCTTGTTGCCTTTTCTTAGCAGTGGTTTCCGAGAAGGTGTGTCCAAACTTTTGGTCTGTACTGTATATGTTACCCATCCTGGTATATATGCCTCCCATCCTGGTAAGTATGTCCCTCATCCTGGTATATGTTAATATGTGTTCCCATCTTGGTATATATGTCCTCCATCCTGGTATATATATAGTCCCATCATAGTATATATGTCCTCCATCCTGGTATATATGTCACCATTCTGATATATATATATATATATATATATATATATATATATATATATATATATATATATATATATATATATAAAAATAAATATATATATATATATATATATATACAGTTAGGTCCAGAAATATTTGGACAGTGACTAAAAGTTTTATTATTTTAGCTGTTTACAAAAACATGTTCAGAAATGCAATTATATATAATATGGGCTGAAAGTGCACACTCCCAGCTGCAATATGAGAGTTTTCACATCCAAATCGGAGAAAGGGTTTAGGAATCATAGCTCTGTAATGCATAGCCTCCTCTTTTTCAAGGGACCAAAAGTAATTGGACAAGGGACTCTAAGGGCTGCAATTAACTCTGAAGGTGTCTCCCTCGTTAACCTGTAATCAATGAAGTAGTTAAAAGGTCTGGGGTTGATTACAGGTGTGTGGTTTTGCATTTGAAAGCTGTTGCTGTGACCAGACAACATGCGGTCTAAGGAACTCTCAATTGAGGTGAAGCAGAACATCCTGAGGCTGAAAAAAAAGAAAAAATCCATCAGAGAGATAGCAGACATGCTTGGAGTAGCAAAATCAACAGTCGGGTACATTCTGAGAAATAAGGAATTGACTGGTGAGCTTGGGAACTCAAAAAGGCCTGGGCGTCTACGGATGACAACAGTGGTGGATGATCACCGCATACTTTCTTTGGTGAAGAAGAACCTGTTCACAACATCAACTGAAGTCCAGAACACTCTCAGTGAAGTAGGTGTATCTGTCTCTAAGTCAACAGTAAAGAAAAGACTCCATGAAAGTAAATACAAAGGGTTCACATCTAGATGCAAACCATTCATCAATTCCAAAAATAGACAGGCCAGAGTTAAATTTGCTGAAAAACACCTCATGAAGCCAGCTCAGTTCTGGAAAAGTATTCTATGGACAGATGAAACAAAGATCAACCTGTACCAGAATGATGGGAAGAAAAAAGTTTGGAGAAGAAAGGGAACGGCACATGATCCAAGGCACACCACATCCTCTGTAAAACATGGTGAAGGCAACGTGATGGCATGGACATGCATGGCTTTCAATGGCACTGGGTCACTTGTGTTTATTGATGACATAACAGCAGACAAGAGTAGCCGGATGAATTCTGAAGTTTACCGGGATATACTTTCAGCCCAGATTCAGCCAAATGCCGCAAAGTTGATCGGACGGTGCTTCATAGTACAGATGGACAATGACCCCAAGCATACAGCCAAAGCTACCCAGGAGTTCATGAGTGAAAAAAAGTGGAACATTCTGCAATGGCCAAGTCAATCACCAGATCTTAACCCAATTGAGCATGCATTTCACTTGCTCAAATCCAGACTTAAGACGGAAAGACCCACAAACAAGCAAGACCTGAAGGCTGCGGCTGTAAAGGCCTGGCAAAGCATTAAGAAGGAGGAAACCCAGCGTTTGATGATGTCCATGGGTTCCAGACTTAAGGCAGTGATTGCCTCCAAAGGATTCGCAACAAAATAATGAAAATAAAAATATTTTGTTTGGGTTTGGTTTATTTGTCCAATTACTTTTGACCTCCTAAAATGTGGAGTGTTTGTAAAGAAATGTGTACAATTCCTACAATTTCTATCAGATATTTTTGTTCAAACCTTCAAATTAAACGTTACAATCTGCACTTGAATTCTGTTGTAGAGATTTCATTTCAAACCCAATGTGGTGGCATGCAGAGCCCAACTCGCGAAAATTGTGTCACTGTCCAAATATTTCTGGACCTAACTGTATATATATATATTGCCATCCTGGGTCCCTCTTGGTATATATGTCCCCATCCTGGGACCCCTACTCGTATATGTCCCCAATCTGGGACCCTGCTGGTATATATAGCCCCATCATGGCATATTTGTCTCCTGCCTGGTATATATGTCCCACTTTCTCAGTCACTTGGACACCAATGAAAATTGCCAGCTTATGTTTAGCGTTTATCACAGTACATAAATAGCTGAAGCAGGAGCTGGCATCAGTGATTCCCCTGACCACCAGGCCCGGTCATAGTTGCGATTCCTGCGACCATTATGCCCCTAGTAGGAGGGCTATGTTGCAGCTCATACTATATATAGGAGGTCTATGTGGGGTCTCATATTGCATTTAGGAGGCTATGTGAGTGCTCATACTGTCTGATGAGAAGGCTATGTGGGGACTCATGCAGAATATAGGAAGGCTATGTGAATGAAAATTAGATCAAATGTTTATATGCTAGAGTAAGCATACACTGAAGGACAGTGAAAATTTATGGTAGAAAATATGGGGAAAAAAAACAGTCATGAGCCTGACACATAGTTCCTTACAATAGGAACTGTCAATCAGATTGGAGGCTAAGGAAACAGATAATGAAGGGAGAACACCTCCTAGACTTCAGGAAGTGTTGACAAATCTCCCAGGTGGTGCACCCATTTTCCATAGGGCAGCATTATCCCAATTTTATTTGGTGAAAGGGCAGAATGCTAGGTCATCATTCTTGAACATTACGTATGTGGAACGTGGCATGGTAGGGAATATGGCCAGTTGTAAAGGGGTTTGTGCAACACGTTCCCACATCTCCAGGAAACATCTAACAAAATTTCATAGTGTTATCATTATTTCACTATAGTCAATTTTAAACTTCAGCTTCACCTTTAAAATATGTACCCTGCACTAGTAAAATTCAGGATCAATATTGGTTACGGATGTGATGCATGAGAAATTTTTACTTTCTTTGTCTGATAATTTGCATCTCACGCATTGGCACCAGAAAACATTATTATGCTATATTTGGATGCAAATCCCAGTTATCCTTAGGGTGAGATATTATCATGTTTAAACATTTCCTATTTTGAAAGAAAGAAAAAATTAGACTGAAATTATAATTTCAAGATATTATCAAATCATTAAAATAAAGTGTACTAGTGTCAATTTGTGCCTTGGAAAGGGCAGACACACTTAAAAGAAATCTAGCTAAAAATTGAAAAGGTTGGATGACGCTACGCATGATTTTTAAATGATTACCGGTACTTTTTTAATTCAGTCAATAAAACAGTTTTCTGTTTTAACATTAAAGTATAGTTTAGGGATTCACATATTCAAAAGGGTTAATCTCTAGTGATAAGCGGACACTAATGTACTTGAGTGCTCATTACTTGAATCGAGCGGGTCCGAGAAAAATGGAAGTGTACGTTGAACTCAAATATTTTTCCAGCAGACCCTATTTTAAAAAAAACTGTGTGTGGTCCCCCCATCCCCCCCAATTTTAATACCCAGACATGATAAAGCCTGACAGCTGGGCCTGGTATTCTCAGTCTGGGGAGGCCTATGGTGATTAGACCACCCCCCCAGCCTAAGAATAACAACCTGTAGCTGCCCGAGATTATCGCATCCTGGCTCGGATGTTTTATTTATTTATTTTTATACCATGATACTCACCAGCAGACAGCACCTGTGATTAGGTGCAGGCAGACTCTGTCACACAGGCTGGGGGCGCATCTGACTGCAACCAATCACAGACGCCACGATGGCCGGTGGGCAGGGCAAGCAGTGCATATGGATGAGCAATGATGAGTGGCCCAGGAAGTGAAGGAGAGGCCATGCGAGCAGTGTACAGCCACACTGGAGCCTCTGTAAGTATGATCCACCTTCTTCATTCTTATTTTCTTTCTTTATATTTTTTTTCGAGTTCCGAATTTGGATCAAACACCCGGAATCCCGGACCCGGGTCTGGCATTCGGGTATGTTTGAAACTAAGTGGATCCGGACATTTTCCTTATTACTCTTCTTGAAAATTAACACTTTGGGGCCAAAGCAACATTTTAGTTGAAATAAATGGTAGTTTTTTATTTTCATAACCCAATGTTACACAATTACGTGATTCACCTGGGTGTTAAAATTGCTCACTATATCCCTAGATGAATTCCTTAAGTGGTGTAGTCTCCAGAATGGGTTCACTTGTTGTGGGTTTCTACTGTTTTGGCATGTCAGAGGCTCTTGAAATGTGACATATTGTTTGCTATCCCAGCCAAAACAGTGCTTTGACATTCAATTAGTGTTCCTTCTCTTCCAAACCCTGCTGTGTGCCTAAACAGTAGTTTTCCACCACATATGAGGTATTAGTGTACTGAGGAGGTATTGCACAACAAAATGTATGGTCTATTTCTCCTGTTACCCTTGTGAATAATGAAACAATTTGGGGTTAAAGTAACATTTTTGTGGTTACAAATTATTGTTTGATTTTCACAATTCAACAGTAAATCTGTGAAGCACCTTGTGGGTTCAAGGTTCTCACCGCACATTTAGAGAAATTCCTTGAGGGGTATGGTTTACAAAATGTGGTGGCTTATGGGAGTTTCTACTTTTTAGGCACAAAAAGAACCAAAAATAGAAAAAAAACAGTTAAAAATTAACTTTTAATAATTATACAAAAAAGTCATATGATCAACAACCATACAACATTAGTAAAGGCAGGGTACTTATCTATATATATATAATTGCCTTATTCTGTCTGTCTGTCTGTCTGTCTGTCTATCTGTCTGTCTGTCATGCTCCGAAATTGTGTCCTTACGGTGACACAAAGCTGATTGGCCGCTGGGCTCGCCATGGCCCCGCCCCCCCACACGGATTGGCCTCTCGCCCCGGCTCTCTGCAGGCCCCGCCCCCCTCACGCAATGCACGCTCGCTCTGCCCCAACTGACACGGAGCCGCGACTCCCAGGTGAGTACACACACACACACATCAGATCACACTCACTCTCACACTCACTCTCACACATCACATCCACACACTCACAACATGCTGGGATATCGCTTGCTTCTACACCGGCTCCGTCACGATCCCAGCAGCGCCAGACATAACCTTGCGATGCTGGCATCTTGACGGAGGCCGTGAAAGCTGGTAACCATTATACACATCGGGTAACTAAGGTCCCTTAGTTACCCGATGTGTATCATAGTTACCAGTGTACACCGGCTCACACTCACTCTCACACACACATAACACACACATCACATCGCATCCACACATCAAGGTCCTGCAACGGCGGAAAATACAGACACATAACAGCACACACATAACAGCACACACATACACACACACACACACATACACACACACACACACACATACACACACACAAATCAGATCACACACACCTCACACATCACATCGCATCCACATACTCACAACATCCTGGGATATCGCTTGCTTCTCGGCGGCGGGACTGTGCTGTTGTGAGCTTCCAGGACCTGCGGGAGGATCACATGGCCAGAAGCATGTGATATCCCCGGATGTTGTGAGTATAAGCGCGTATGTGCGATATCGTCAGTGTCTGTGTGTGTGAGTGTATGCGATCGGGTGTGTGTGAGTGGATGCGATCGGGTGTGTGTGAGTGGATGCGATCGGGTGTGTGTGAGTGGATGCGATCGGGTGTGTGTGAGTGGATGCGATCGGGTGTGTGAGTGTCGGCAGAGGAGCACGGCGTGCTGGAGGAGGCTGGGAGCAGAGAGGCTGATCATGGGGAAGGCTGGGAGGAGAGAGGCTGATGCTGGGGGAGGCTGGGAGGGGGAGGCTGGGACGAGGGAGGCTGATGCTGGTGGAGGCTGATACTTGGGGAGGCTGATGCTGGGGGAGGCTGGAAGGAGAGAGGCTAATGCTTGGGGAGGCTGATGCTGGGGGAGACTGGGAGGGGAAGGCTGATGCTGCGGGAGGCTGGGAGGAAGGAGGCTGGGAGGAGAGAGGCTGATCCTGGGGAAGGCTGGGAACGGGAGGCTGATGCTGAGGGAGGCTGGAAGGAGAGAGGCTGATGCTGGGGGAGGCTGGAAGGAGAGAGGCTGATGCTGGTGGAGGCTGATGCTTGGGGAGGCTGATGCTGGGGGAGACTGGGAGCGGAAGGCTGATGCTGAGGGAGGCTGGGAGGAAGGAGGCTGGGAGGAGAGAGGCTGATCCTGGGGAAGGCTGGGAAGGGGAGGCTGATGCTGGGGGAGGCTGGAAGGAGAGAGGCTGATGCTGGTGGAGGCTGATGCATGGGGAGGCTGATGCTGGGGGAAACTGGGAGCGGAAGGCTGATGCTGAGGGAGGCTGGGAGGGGGAGGCTGGGAGGAAGGAGGCTGGGAGGAGAGAGGCTGATCCTGGGGAAGGCTGGGAAGGGGAGGCTGATGCTGAGGGAAGCTGGAAGGAGAGAGGCTGATGCTGGGGGAGGCTGGAAGGAGAGAGGCTGAGGCTGGGAGGAGAGAGGCTGATGCTGGGGAAGGCTGATGCTGAGGGAGGCTGGGAGGGGAAAGCTGATGCTGGGGAAGGCTGGGAGGACGGAGGCTGGGAGGAGAGAGGCTGATCCTGGAGAAGGCTGGGAGAGGGAGGCTGATGCTGGAGGAGGCTGGAAGGAGAGAGGCTGATGCTGGCGGAGGCTGATGCTGGGGAGGCTGGGAGAGGGAGGCTGATGCTGAGGGAGGCTGGGAGGAGGGAGGCTGGGAGAGGTAGGCTGAGAGAAGAGAGGCTGATGCACACACACACGCGCGCGCACTGCACAACACACCACACACACACACACACTGGGAACCACAAACAACTGCCCTACACAGACACCCACACACACAGACAACGCTGCACACACACAACACCCAACACACAAACACCGCGGCACACACAAATATACGCACATACCGCACAACACACACATTGCACAAAACATACCTCCCCCCAAAACACACCACACACACAAACCGCGCAACACACACACAACGCTACAGACACACAGCGCTCCACAAACAACACAACACACGCAACACACATACAACACCGCTCTCACCCCCGTCACACCCAGACAACACCCAGAACATGTACAGCGCCTACACAAACACTTGGTAACTACAGACAACAACATCTCTCTCTCTCTCTCTCTATATATATATATATATATATATATATATATATATATATATAACAAAAATCATACATGAACTACACAATACGGAAATTCTAGAATACCCGATGCGTAGAATCGGGCCACCTTCTAGTATATATATATATATATATATAAATGTGGTGCCACTGACCTGGTCAGGCGCCACTGAGTACTGCACCCATGCTGGGGCAGTACTTCCAGGTAATTCTAAAGGCTGAAATAGGGTTTGTACGCACAGACACAAAGCAACCAGGTCTCCCACACCTTGAGAGGGGACCCAAGGGCAGACACAAGAGGGGGCTTGCCGCCACATCTCAGCAAGGGATGTAGTGGGAGGAGCTGGAAGCTAAGACGGCAGCAGCTGTAAGGAAAGTAGGAGGAGTTAGCCAGTCTGGTAGCAGTAGGCGCAGAGAGAGGATGCTGGAGGAGAGACGCGCGCTGACATGCTAGTTAGACCCTGCATGTGTAGTAGCCGTTATTGGGGGAGAACGGTTACCAGCAAGTCGGTCAGAAAGACGCTGAAGAAGTCAGCTGGTCGAGTACAGAGACTCTGGTGACTAGGCACGCATGGGAAATAGATCCCTAGAGTAGATGTACATTTAATGATCTGCTAAACCTGCCGGTGAGGAGAACGACAAGTCCCACACCAACCAACTAGAGTCCGAACCTCAGCAGCAATGAGGGGGCCCATAAGGAGGATCAAGCAAGGAGCCATCTTCCTTGGTCCACGCTGCTGGCAAACGGTCCAAAAAGGGGAGAAAAGGCAGTAGCGACTTCCCTGGATGTATCCCACGGTACTTCAAGTCGGGGGTTATCCGAAACAAGAAATGCTAGGAAGGCGAGTTAATGGTTACCCTCAGACCGGCCTAAAGAATACCTGGTCCCTCCTGGTTAATCTTAGCCTCGAACCGGTTCCTCACAGAACATCTGACAGTGAGTAAACAAGTTAAAAGACTATACAGACTGAGCCTGAATTATTTTGGGACCTGTTGTTCCACGCACCCGAGCCCCTGGGGCTAGCCTCACTCACGGGAGGCCATACCATCTGACTGCAGACCCCATCAGCCCCAGACGCTCGTTAAACCTGCAGTGGCGGTCACCCATAACCCTGACCACAAATCGTGAGTGGCATCACGACTCCCATGTAAATAAACCTGACATACCTGTGGCCAGAGATACCAACGAGTGGAGACCCTATGGCGTCCCTGAAGGTGGAGTGGAGTCCCTGGGGCGATCGCTGCAGGCGGGCGACACACATATATATATATATATATATATATATATATATATATATATATATATATAAATATATATATATATATATCCCTCCCTATCAATGGAGGGTATGATACCCTAGGGTTGGGGCACCCCAATTCACAGTGAGAAATGCCTAGAGTTCTCTAATATACCTTGTGCTGTACTCAAAATGCACCAACACACATTTAAAAATAAATATGCAAACCCATGACCAATAATCACAGGTATATAACCACACCAATGTGTAATCTTACAAAGGAATCTCAAGAAAGACTCCCCACTCATTTCTCCACATAAGGTCCACGAAGTTCATCAGGGGACAAGATCCAATAAATTGAGGGTGGCAGATGTTGCATCCCAAGAGCAGCTAACTAAAGGTGCCTGAGGATAGGTATATATATTATCCTCAGGCCCATTTAGTGATTTTGTAAAGTAAAAATGTGGGAATTGTTATTTATTAATTATTTTGTGTGCTATAACTATCTTGTTTGAGGGCATAAAGTTTGAAAATTGGGAAATTTTCAAATTTTTTTGCAAAATGTTTGATATTTCCTTAAATATCTAGAAATTATATTGACCAAAATGTACCACTAACATGACGTACAACATGAAATGGGAAAAAAACAATCTCAGAATCACCGGGATCCGTTGACGCGTTGCAGAGATATTACATCACAAAGTGACTCCCGGTTAGAATTGAAAAATTTGGCCTGGTCATGAAGGTAAAAACAGGCTCCGTGGTGAAGGGGTTAACATTAGGGTTGATCGTGTATTATACAGTACTATCTCTTCCGGTAATAGCTCATGTCATACCCACTGCTATATCACTGCTATATCTGACAGCCTGTTTACAAGTGAGGGAAGAGGTTGGCTTTTACTTTCAGTTTCCTCAGCTGCTCCGGCCTCTTCTTGTTGATTGAACTATATAAAAATCATCATAAACAAATATCAGCTGACAATAGATCAGGAAGATATTCATAAGACTTAAAGGACTATTGTTATCATGATGTGAGGAGCTTACCGGAGATTTCCTGCCTGGATCTGATAAACATATAGAAGGAAACATTTCATTTGGATTTTGGGGAATTTTCTGAAGTTTCCCGTCACACGCACCATCTGTCCCATCTAGCTGCCCACAAAGGGAAATGGAGAATGATTGTGTTTGTATAACTTCGGACACAGAATTTTCTCCTGCTGCTCATACAGGTAACTATTTTCAGTAAATGTTATCGAGCATTGTGTTTAGTTTTATTTTCAGTTTGCATTGCTCCAGTTTTATAAAAAAAAGGTGATGTGTTAAGTTATGACCAAAGATGACATTTTTACAATATCCATGTAAGTGTTAATGGCAAAAACAAATTTAGTTGTATGGATTTGCAGGTGTCAGTTTACACAGACTCTCATTTAGCATCTTAGTATGGTATGAACGCCAGTAAGTAAATAGCAAAACTAAAACCTTGTTCACATGGCCAGATTTTGAATCAGGAAGTTTCCAAATAATCACTGCTAGCATTAGTCTGGTCCACTTGTTTGTTTTACGGACTGCACTAGTACATGTAAAGGCCCCGTCACACGCAGCGAGTCCTCGTAGTTTGTGCGTCACAGGCAAATCGCTGCCCGTGGCGCACAATATCATTCGCAGCCGTCACATGGACTTACCTGCCTAGCAACGTCGCTGTTGCCGGCGAAACGCCTCCTTTCTAAGGGGGCGGTTCGTGCGGCGTCAGAGCGGCGTCACTAAGCAACCGCCCAATAGAAGCGAGGGGCAGAGATGAGCGGCCATAACATGCCACCCACCTCCTTCCTTCCTCAGTGCCGGCGGCCGCAGGTAAGCTATAGTTTGTCGTTCCCGAGGTGTCACATATAGCGATGTGTGCTGCCTCGGGAACGACGAGCAACCTGCAACCTCAACAATCAATGATTTTTTGAAAATGAACGACGTGTCAATGATCAACGATGAGGTGAGTATTTTTGATCGTTAACGGTTGCTCGTTGGCGTCACACGCAGCGACATCGCTAACGATGCCGGATGTGCATCACAGTGTCCGTGACCCCGGCGATATATATCATTAGATATGTCGTTGCATGTTACAGGGCCTTAAGGCCTCCTTCTTACATAAGCACAAAACACTCATGTCTGGCATGTTCTGTTCTGCCCATCCGTGTGGTCATCCATGGCTACGTATGTGTCATCCGTGTGACGTCCGTGTTTTTCCAGAATGGTTAAAGGGAACCGTCAGCAGATTTGGGACCTATAAGCTGCAGCCACCACCAGTGGGCTCTTATATACAGCATTCTAACTTGCTGTATATAAGAGCCCAGGCCACTGTGTAGAACGTAAAAATCACTTTATAATACTTACCTAAACGGTCGCTGCAGTGGAGTTGGGTCATATGGGCATCTCTGTTCTCCAGTGCCGACGCCTCCTTTTTTGTCCATCTTTGTCCTTCTTCAGAAGCCTGTGTGCTTGACACATCCTATGTCATACACACTCGCCGGTCCTGCGCAGAAGCACTGCAATACTTTGAACTGCCCTGCTCAGGGCAGATCAAAGTGTGTCTGCGCAGGACCTCAATGCCGGTGAGTGTGGATGACGTAGGACGTATCATGCACCCCGGCTTCAGAAGACGGACAACAAAGATGGCCGAAAGAGGAGGCACCAGCACCAGAGAACAGAGACGCCCATATGACGCAACTCCACCGCAGCAACTGTTTAAGTAAGTATGATAAAGTGATTTTTACGTTCTACAGAGCGACCTGGGCTCTTATATACAGCATGTTAGAATGTTGTATATAAGAGCCCACTGGTGGTCGCCGCAGCTTATAGCCCCCAAATCTGGTGACAGGTTCCCTTTAAAGGAAAAACGAAATTAATTAATTCCCAACATCCACACCTTTAAGTGGGCCCTAAAAACACATTTTTTTTTAGACTAGCCTATAGGCCGCTTTACACGCTACGACATCACTAGCAATTGCCAGCGATGTCGAGCGCGAAAGCACGCGCCCCCATCGTACATGCGGTATCGTGTGATCGCTGCCGTAGCGATCATTATCGCTACGGCAGCGTCACATGCAGATACCTGCTCTGTGACATCGCTGTGACTGGAGAACCGCCTCCTTTCTAAGGGAGCGGTTCGTTCAGCGTCACATCGATGTCACAGCAGCGTCACCGAACCGCCGCCCAATAGAAGTGGAGGGGCGGAGATGAGCGGACATAACATCCCGCCCACCTCCTTCCTTCCTCATTGTGGGCGGCCGCAGGTAAGGTGAGGTTCCTCGTTCCTGCGGTGTCACACGTAGCAATGTGTGCTGCCGCAGGAGCTACGAACTAATTCGTACACCGAGCAGCAGCGATATTCGAGAACAGGGGGGCATGTCACCGATGAGCGATTTTGACCGTTTTTACGATGATTCAAAATCGCTCATAGGTGTCACACGCAAAGACATCGCTAAAGCGACTGGATGTGAGTCACAAATTCTGTGACCCCAACGAGATCGCTTGAGCGATGTCGCAGCGTGGAAAGCGGCCTTATCACCTCACTGCCCTGATCTAATCTAGTCCCTTTCTGCCCTTCATAACACAAAAATTTACTTCCATTTCTTGTCCCCTGTACCTGTATAAATTCTGGCCGATGACGGGTTCATGCAGCTGGTTTTGAATACCCTATTAAATCGATGGCTGGACCATATATAACAAGCTCCCCCCCCCCATTCACCTTTTGTGCCTCCCCTATTTCCTCATAGACTGTAAGGGGTGCTTCACACACAGCGAGCTCGCTGCCGAGATCGCTGCTGAGTCACGCTTTTTGTGACGCAGCAGTGACCTCATTAGCGATCTCGCTGTGTGTGACACTGAGCAGCGATCTGGCCCCTGCTGCGAGATCGCTGCTCGTTACACACAGCCCTGGTTCGTTTTCTTCAAAGCCGCTCTCCTGCTGTGACACACAGATCGCTGTGTGTGACAGCAAGAGAGCGACAAATGAAGCGAGCAGGGAGCAGGAGCCGGCGTCTGACAGCTGAGGTAAGCTGTATCCAAGATAAACATCGGGTAACCAAGGTGGTTACCCGATATTTACCTTAGTTACCAGCCTCTGCAGCTCTCACGCTGCCAGTGCCGGCTCCGGCTCTCTGCACATGTAGCTGCTGTACACATCGGGTTAATTAACCCGATGTGTACAGCAGCTAGGAGAGCAAGGAGCCAGCGCTAAGCAGTGTGCGCGGCTCCCTGCTCTCTGCACATGTAGCTGCATTACACATCGGGTTAATTAACCCGATGTGTACTGTAGCTAGGAGAGCAAGGAGCCAGCGCTCAGTGTGCGCGGCTCCCTGCTCCCTGCTCACACTGGTAACTAATGTAAACATCGGGTAACCATACCCGATGTTTACCTTACTTACCAGTCTCCGCAGCTTCCAGACGGCGGCTCCGTGCAAGCGCAGCGTCGCTTGCACGTCGCTGCTGGCTGGGGGCTGTTCACTGGTCGCTGGTGAGATCTGCCTGTTTGACAGCTCACCAGCGACCATGTAGCGATGCAGCAGCGATCCTGACCAGGTCAGATCGCTGGTCGGATCGCTGCTGCATCGCTAAAGTGTGAAGGTACCCTAAGCTTACGAGCAGGGCCCTCAATCCTCCTGGTATCTTAATTTTGTTATTTTGTATTGTCTCGAATTGTCTGTACATGTCCCTTCTGAATTGAAAAACGCTGCAGAATATGTTGGCGCTATAGAAATAATACGTTATTATTATTATTATAAATTACAAAACGTCTCTATGTTTTGCAATGTTAAGCATCTACAGCAAGCTTACAGCACATGGACGGCACATGGATGTCACATGAAATTCATCGATGTACTGTATATATTTCATCCATGCTGCTGGATAAAACCAGACATGTCTCAATGTGAATCACTTGGACATTCTTGTGATTCACACCGACACACAGTCTATGTGAAAACACAGAGGTGTGAAGATCACAATAGATTTTAATGAGGATTAGTGATGGGCAGATCTGGACTGTAAAAGTCCGGATCTACTCTGTTTCAAACTTACCTGAGTACCAGACCCAGGCTCAAGGTGTTGATCTGGGTCCAGCAACTCAGGAAATAAAAAAAAATAAAATAAAAATAAAGAAAATAAGAATTAAGTAAGAGCTTCATACTTACCGAGGCTCCGTCGCGGCTGTACATTGCTTCCATGGCTGCCCATTCACTTCCGTGGCTGCTTATGAACCTCTTGCATATGCACTGCTTTCTCTGCCCACCAGTGTCTGTGATTAGTTGCAATCAGATGTGTCTCCAGCCTGTGTGGTGACAACGTCTGCCTGCAACCAATCACAGACTCGGTTTGCGGGTCTATATTGTAGAGTTAAAATAAATAAATAAACCATTTGGTGTAGAGTCCCCCCATATTATGATACTCAGCACAGATAAAGCATACAGCTACAGGCTGCAGCCCCCAGCCATGCGCTAATCTTGGCTGGGTATCAAAATAAGGGGGACCCCATGCGACTTTTTTCTTTAATTATTTAAACAAATAATTTAACAAAACAGCGTGTGGTCCCCCCAGTTTTGATACCCAGCCATGATAAAGCCAACAGCTGGGTGCTGGTACTCTCAGTTCAGTGGCATTCGCGGTAATAAGGGGTTAATAGCCCAGAGCTGCCACTAAGCTCTAGACTTGTAATGGAGAGGGTCTAAAAGATCCCCCCTTTACTAATCTATAAGTGAAAGTAAATATAAACACAAACATCAAAAAAAAATCCTTTATTTGAAATAGAACACAAAAAAAACCCTTTTTCACCATTTTATTAACCCCATAAACACCCCTGCAGGTCCGAAAAAATCCCCAGGAGGTCCCATGATGATTCCAGCTCTGCTACATATCTGAAGTCACAGAGCACGATCATAGAACATGACCCGGCTGCAGACTTCAGGCAAAGACTGAGCCGTGTGATAAGCAGTGACATCACTCAGGTTATTTGTGGTCACAGCTGGAGATTCCCATGGTCCTCCACCTGTCATCACAGGTAACCTGACCTCATGTGACCTCAGTAAAGTCAATGACCTCACCTCAGGTGAGACCTGCATCTCCTGGCAGAAAACCGTGCGTTTTTTTTGCCAAGAGATGTAGATTTGATGTTGAAAGTTTTACACCATATTTTTGCACCCAATCTACACCTCCTGGTAAAAGAATCGCATCACTACTGCATCATACCCCATGCAGTTTTTATGCTTTTTTGCCAGGAGGTGTACATTGGGTGCATGAATACGATGTGAAAATGTCATCATCAAATCTACATTTCTTGGCCCAAAAATGTAAAAGAAGGTTTTAACTCGAGTTTGGTGAAGTTTTCTGCCAGGAGGTACACATTTGGTGCGGAAATGCACCAGATTCCAGCACCAAATTTGCACCTCCTGGCAGAAAAATTGTTTTCTTGCATTTTTGGGCCAAGAGATGCAAATTTGGTGATGACATTTTTACACCATATTAATGCACCCAATCTACACCTCATGGCTCTCATGTGGGATGATGCAGTAGTGATGCAATTTTCTGCCAAGAGAAGCAGAGTGGGAACGTAAATATGGTGTAAAAATTTCAGCACCAAATCTTCATCTCTTGACAAAAAAAACGCAGTTTTCTGCCAGGAGATACAGGTGAGTTCACTGAGTTTAATGAGGTTACCTGCGATCACAGGTGGAGGACCATAGGAACCTCCAGCTGTGACCTCAACTAACTTAAGTGACGTCACTACTAATTGCTGTGACTCATTGATTCTCTGCCTGGAGCTCACAGCGGGTAGTCATGTGCCATGATCGTTCGCTGTCAGTTCAGATACAGCAGAGCTGGAATCATCGTGGGACCCTGTGTGGATTTATGTCGGACCTGCAGGGGTGTTTTGGAGTTTATAAAGGGGTGAAAGGGGGTGTATTTTTTGTGTTTTATTTCAAATAAAGAATTTTTTTGGTGTTTGTGTTTTCTAAAGCCTGCTTTACACCTTACAATTAAGCATACGGTATCGTATGTGATGTGACACGCCCCCATCGTATGTGCGACACGTTCAATTTGTTGACCGTGTCACACAAACGAATAATTGTCGTCACACGTACTTACCCTTCCATACGACCTCGATGTGGGCGGCGAACATCCACTTCCTGGAGTGGGAGTGACGTTCGGCATCACAGCGACATCACAATGCTGCCGGCCAATAGAAGCGGAGGGGCGGAGATGAGCGGGACGTAAACATCCTGCCCACCTCCTTCCTTCTGCATTACCGGCGGGAGCCGAGTGACGCAGGTAAGATCTGTTCATCGTTCCTGGGGTGTCACACACAGCGATGTGTGCGGCCTCAGGAACATTGAACAACCCGACGTACAATTTTTAGCAAATAAACGACGTGTATGCAATGAACGGTTTTACATTCAATCGCAATCGCACGTAGCTGTCACACGCTACACCACCACTAACGATGCCGGATGTGCGTCACTTATGACGTGACCCCGCAGACACATCGTTAGATATGTTGTAGCGTGTAAAGCCCGCTTTACTTTCACTGACAGATTAGTAATGTGAGAGGGGGTCTCGTAGACCCCCTACCCATCACTAATCCAGGGCTTAGTGACAGCTGTGAGCTGTCATTAACACCTCATTACCCCGATTGCTACTGCACCAGGGTAATCGGGATGAGCCTGGTAAAGTGCTGGGATTGTCACATGTAATGGATGCGACAATTCTGGATGACTCAAGGCTGCTATCTTTAGGCTGGGGGACAATAACCTTGGGCCTCCACAGAATGAGAATAGCAGCACCTAGCTGTTGGGCTTTATCTTGGCTGGGTATCAAAATTGGAGGGGACCGCATGCTGATTTTTACATTTTTTTATTTAAATATTTAAAAAAATAAATTAAAAGTGTATGCGGTTTTTCTTATTTTAATACACAACCAAGATAAATGCATGGCTGGGGGCTACAGCCCGCCGGCATTATCTTTGCTGGTATCAGTACTGGGGACCCTACGCCAATTGTTTTATTTATTTATCTATCACCATTATAAGGACACAGACAGCATTTGTGATTCCAACCAATTACAGATGCTGTCTCAGAGGGTGGAGGCATGGTTCAACGGCAGCCAGACAAAGACGCCGGTGGAAGGGGAAAGCAGTGAATATGGATGAGGGATAATTCTCGGCCCTGGAAGTAGCGCTGCAGCTGCGGGGGAGAATCGGTAAGTATTTATTGCTTTAACCCTTTTTTTCCTTTTTTTTGCAGCCCACTTACACCATTTTACAACACATCACTTTTATCTCACATTGAATTTAATGGGTTTGGCTAGGATCACCAATAAGATCAGCGATTTAAAATAGGTTCGGCGATCTTGAACCAATCCGATCCTTGGCAGGATCAGTCATCTCTAGTTCATACATCCAGTAGTTTTTTTCATTTTTGGACTGGTTTGGGATCAAAGAAGGACATAAAATGGTGCAATATAGGGCCCACCCATTTCGATGGAAGTGGAAGTGTCATAAAAGGTTTTCTATTTTATTTCTGTTCGTCTGCTATCTGTTTTCTTGAGGGTGTGTGGTTTTTTTGTTGCTTTCCTGGATTTTTTGGGGGTGGTCAATTAGTGGGTCTCTTTTTTTAGCAGTGCAAATGTCCATAACACTACAGATGTTCAACAACCCCTATAGTAAAAACAGATTCCGTAGGGCTCATTCAGATGGGTTTTTTTTCCTAGTATAAATTCTGTGATTTTCTTACTAACTATAGTCTATATTACATAGGTATAAAGAAGAAAACGGCACTTCCTTCGTATGTATTTTCAAAAGATGCCGGGGTGCACTTCAGGTTCCAAAGCCATAAAACAAGAAGTAACAAGGCACTCCCAGGGTGTGATGAAAAAGTATATTTATTGTGCTTGAAGAGAACGTTTTCGGCCCAAATTGGACCTTCCTCAGTAGCACAAATGTGAGGAGGAATGTAGCATGGACTGCAGGCGCGGAATCCACCGCTGCATGGGGGCTGCCATGTAGCGGTGGATTCCGCGCCTGCAGTCCATGCTACATTCCTCCTCACATTTGTGCTACTGAGGAAGGTCCAATTTGGGCCGAAAACGTTCTCTTCAAGCACAATAAATATACTTTTTCATCACACCCTGGGAGTGCCTTGTTACTTCTTGTTATATTACATAGGTAAGGATGGTTGACCTTAGGGAGATTAACATCCAGCGCCACGGAGCACCATCACGTGTTTCTCAACGCAGTGATTCTAGAGCAATGCCCCCTATAGTCTATATTACTTACAGCAAAGATAGGGCCGCATATTTTTGCTATCTCAGCTGTCCACACATAATCACGGAGACGTGACCGATTTTGATCCCAGTCTCAAATCAAACTCTCCAGTGTAAAGCTGACAATACACATTAGATGGCTGTCAGCTGAACAATACTTTTACCAATCCTTCTGCCAACATCCAATTCAGCTGACTCTCCCATGCACCGTAGCAGTCATTTGGTCAAGTGCTCCTGTGTTCTCTAGGAGAAAACCAATAGTCGATGCATCGGCAGTGGCTTTTCTCCAGGTAAACAATGCTATTGGCAGTCTGCAAGTGGAAATGGGTGATAGTGAAGAGCAAGTATGCTTGCTACTGCTCGATACTTCATCAGTACGCTCGTAATTCGATCGCGTATCATGGATGCTTGAGCACCATGCTCAAGTCCCCGCCCTACATGTTTCGAGACAGACAATCAACATGCGGGGATTGCCTGCTTTACACAATATTGTTGTAGCCATATTGGCTACTGACATTACTGTAATTGCCTGGCCACATTATGTCATCGATATTATAAGGCTGGGATGATCAATGCTAATTTGGCCCTTCCCAGCCTAAAAATATCCGCCTGCAACCACACCAAAATTGTCTCATCACACTAAATGTGCCAATTCTGGTGCTTTGCCCTGCTCTTTCTGATTGCCCTGGTGCAGTGGCCATCAGGGTAATATTTTTGAGGGTTGATGTCAGCTGTGTAATGTTAGCTGGTGTTAGAAATTGAAAGACGTCTATTAGACACCCCCATTACTAACCCTGTAATCCCAAAAAACAACACACACACACACACACATAACAACTCCCCAACGGGTGTCACTGAGTTCAGCATTGAGCAGGCGACTCTGATGAGAGTAGTCATTAGTTCCCGGAGCCTGTGAATAGCTGTCCTTTACTGCTATTCAGAGTCGTTGGAGGTGCATTTGGGGAATGTGGACTATGACAGAGAAGCTTCGTAGGTACCCTTTTGATAATCAGTTGATGAAGGAGGGATAGTTTGGAGGAGTCTTTATTCAAATAAACTCTTTTTTCCTGTGTGTTGGTTTTTTTTTTTGATCACTGCATTAGTAATGGGAGTGTCTGATTCAAATCTCTCTATTAGTAAGCCCTGGGATTGATGCCAGCTGGCATTCCACAGCTGACATAAATCCCAGAAAATATTACTCCAACTTCAGCCACACCAGAACAAATGGTAACAGAAGGGCAATGCACCGTAATTGGTGCATCTTATACTCAATAGGAGAATATCTGTGAGCAAATCACCAATGAAGTCACTGGACAAGGTCCTCAAATTGAGGAACATTTCACTTGTGTGTTTTTCTGTAGTCATACATGGATGCAGAACAAGGACAATAAAGTAACAAGAAAGAAAAATAATCAATGCCTTTGATCTGTAGTGCTGGAGAAGTATCTTATTAATAACATAGATGGCAAGACAAACAAACAAATCAGTTTTGGAACAAATCAAGCCAGACATATCATTCAAAGCAAGGATCACCAAGCTACAATTTGCTGACTTTAGACACATCATACAAAGAGACCAGTCACTGGAGAAGGGCATCATGGTTATAAGAATAGAAGGATCAAGGCAAAGAGGAAGACCAGAAAACCAATGGCTTGATACTATCAAGATAACAGCATAGAACAAGATCAATCTTCCTACATAGCATTTATCCATCAAGTTGTTATTGCTCGAGATTGACCTGAAGATTATTAAAAAAAAAAGGATGCACCACTTCTCGGGTGGCTGAAGGCTGATTATATTTAGGCTAAGAAGGGCCCAATAACCATGGCCCTTTCCAGCTTGTTAATATCAGCCCAGAGCTGCCTGCTTTACATTTGATAATTATCAAAAATAGGGGGGAATGTGGAAACATAAGAGTCATTGGATGCGCTCACCGCATGCCTCAATGTCTTCAGAAACACCATATGGACCAGAGCTCATCCTACTGAGCACCCACACTCATTCCTTGTGGGAAAAACAGTACTCAGACAATGCAGGGTGAGGGAATCCTATATTGAAAAGAGTTAATTGGTTATTGCACATTCCCAGCAAGAACACAAGATGGTACAAGATCCAGAGTCTCGCCCTTTCTGTGGCTCACCAGGAATAATAGAATCTTCATGCTTCAGGGTTCCCAGGGCCAACTATCCCAGTCAGTAGCACCCTGCTTTTGGCTGACACCCATTGAGAGGAGATAGCGGAAAGCTTAGAAATCTAACCAAGTACAGCAATATATGTAGTTAAATCACCGAATTGTCCCAACCTGCATTCTCCAAGCAAATGTGCGAGCTCATCGTTGAGCAATGAAGTGGTTCTGTGATCCTTAGGCGGGCTTTGCACACTACGACATCGCAGGCCGATGCTGCGATGCCGAGTGCGATAGTGCCCGCCCCCATCGCAGCAGCGATATGTGGTGATAGCTGGCGTAGCGAAAGTTATCGCTACGCCAGCTTCACACACACACTCACCTGCCGTGCGACGTCCCTGTGGCCGGCGACCCGCCTCCTTGTTAAGGGGGCGGGTCGTGCGGCGTCACTGCGACGTCACACGGCAGGCAGCCAATCAGAGCGGAGGGGCGGAGATGAGCAGGATGTAAACATCCTGCCCACCTCCTTCCTTCCGCATATCCTACGGAAGCCGCAGTGAGGCCGGTAGGAGACGTTCCTCGCTCCTGCGACTTCACACACAGCGATGTGTGATGCCGCAGGAGCGAGGAACAACATCGGACCGTCGCGTCAGCGTAATCATGGATTACGCCGACGCTGCACCGATGATACGATTACGACGCTTTTGCGCTCGTTAATCGTATCATCCAGCCTTTACACACTGCGATGTCGCATGCGATGCCGGAAGTGCGTCATTTTCAATTTGACCCCACCGACATCGCACCTGCGATGTCGCAGTGTGCAAAGTGCCCCTTAGACTGGAACCATGGATCTTAGGCTGAAGTTCTTTAGAATGAATTAATCTTTAAGCAGTTTTGTGATTCCAGCTGGAACGATGGATTCTAGGCTGAAGGTTTGTTGAATATGAATCTGGTGACAGGAGCAAGGCCCCTTTTATACCCCTTTGTTTCACTTCAGGGTATTGTGTGTTGCAGGATTGGTGGGAGATGCCTGTTATCTCATTGATCGCTAGTTCAATCTGACTGCATAGTTTTCCTCTGAATTATGTAGTGAAAAGTGCTGAAACAGTTCACATTTAGCAGGCAATCCATGATTAACAGGCAATAGGGCTCTGCTCAGTCTGACATGAGACAATGGACTGAGTTACCAAAGAAAGGAACTATACATCTGGCTTAATTTAGAACAGTTCAACCCCCACACAAGTGGCCAGATGCTGAGTTATCTTAGGGACCCCACCCCATTTTTTACAATTATTTATTTATTAATTTATTTAGTTCCCAGCAGTGATGTGGGGTCAAAGATTCATCCAGATGTCTTCACTGTGCTGTTTCCTTTTATTTCAGCAATTTTCCAGCCTCCCCAGCCCTCTTGTTAGGGTTTTCTGGCAAAATACTTGAGTTTCCCATTGTCTTACATTTTACTCAGTACCCAAGTCGATATAGTCTGAGTAGTGTTCAACCTGCTCAGTTAGAGTACCGAGCATGCGAGCATTTTAGTGCTCGTTCAACACTAGTGATAGTCATCTCTTCTGACCATCAGTCTGCCAGCACCCCGATACATATTAGACTGTTGGGTGAATTTGACAGTATTGGTGGGTTCAGTTGACATTAGTCTGTGTAAAAGAGCTTTATGTCTATGGGTGCATGAAGTAGACTCAGAAGCCATTGTCTTTTTTTATTTACTGTTTGATATGGATCTGTTACAAACAGATTACAAAAAGACATGTTAACCGAGCCTAAACTAAAATCTTGAATTGAAAAGTGTAAAAAGAAAAAGAAAAATCAATATGTGGCTTTTGATATTAATATAATATTGGCAGGGATGTACTTTCAATGATGTAATGATACAATGTTGCATCAAGCAAAGTGTATAATATTGAACATTTCTCTAATATTGCTCCTTTTTACTTGTGTATTTCCTCTGTTTTAATGCTTGGCAAATATGTTAGCACTTCTAAATCAATCGCCTTGCAATATTTCTGTCAAAGTCCAACCATTTCTTTTTTGGCAAAAGTTTATTCTTTAATATAAGCACTTAGAATTTAACACATATTCAAATGCAGCCAACATGTAACAAAAATACTAATGCAAAATCCAATAAAGTAATTTAAGACAAATCTATCTGCAAATGTTCTAATGGGTTATTCAGTTAGTGCTTACAGTAAGTCCTTTCCAGATGTTAAAATTACCTGAATTTGTAAGCAGTGAATTAATTGACATAAATCTTCACTATATAAAGGAGGGTTTTACCTTCTCATATTCCTTTTATCTCCGTACCCTTGTTTTAAGCACATCAGATACAGTTCATTTAAAAGCCTCTTTTTCATAAATGGAAAAGCTACAAATGCAAAGCCGAGATAGAGCACTCCTCTGACTCCAATATTTGCTTTTAACACTTGTGTAACTTTAGGATTCTGGCAGTGTATGAGTTCTAAAGAGCATAAGCTGGCTTTCTTCCAAGTATATTCACTTTATCCAAAAGGAAAAAAAGGACTAAAAACAGTGGATCTTAACATAAAGGCAGAGTGCCCTTTACTGCCTATGCTCACCAAATGGTGAGTACATCTGATCCAGCTGCCACAAATTCCTTGCAGATTTTGACTATCATTTTTTGGACTATTCCCTGCAAATAAATAGTACTACCGTTCTGGCAAAAACAGGCACCAAATGTGATGTTAAAGAGAACCAACCATCAGGATTTTCCTATATAAACTAAGGCCAGTGCTATACTGGTGCTATCATTCTGATTCTATACATACAGTGCTGGCCAAAAGTATTGGCACCCCTGCAATTCTGTCTGTCAGATAATACTCAGTTTATTCTTGAAAATTATTGCAATCACAAATTCTTTGGTATTATCTTCATTTATTTTGCTTGCAATGAAAAACACAAAAGAGAATGAAACAAAAATCAAATCATTGATCATTTCACACAAAACTCCAAAAATCAGCCAGACAAAAGTATTGGCACCCATAGCCTTAGGGGTACTTTGCACACTACGATATTGCAAGCCGATGCTGCGATGCAGAGCGTGATAGTCCCCGCCCCCGTCGCAGCTGCGATATCATTGTGATAGCTGCCGTACCGAATATTATCGCTACAGCTGCTTCACATGCACTCACCTGTCGTGCGGCGTCGCTCTGGCCGGCGAACCGCCTCCTTATTAAGGGGGCGGGTCGTGCGGCGTCACTGCGACATCACACGGCAGGCAGCCAATAGGAGCGTAGGGGCGGAGATGAGCGGGATGTAAACATCCCGCCCACCTCCTTCTTTCCGCATTACAGCCGGGAGGCAGGTAGGAGATGTTCCTCGCTCCTGCGACTTCACACACAGTGATGTATGCTGCCGCTGGAGCGTCGAACAACATCGGATCGTTGCGTCAGCGTAATTATGGAATTCGCCGACGCCACACCAATGATACGATTATGACGCTTTTGCGCTCATTAATCGTATCATCTAGGATTTACACACTACGATGTCAAGAGCGACGCAGGAAGTGCGTCACTTTTGACATGACCCCACTGACATCATACCTGCGATGTCGTAGTGTGCAATGTACCCCTAATACTCGGTTGCACAACCTTTAGCCAAAATAACTGCAAATAACAGCTTCCGGTAACCATCAATGAGTTTCTTACAATGCTCTGATGGAATTTTAGACCATTCTTCTTTGGCAAACTGCTCCAGGTCCCTGAGGTTTGAAAGGTGCCTTCTCCAAACTTCCATTTTGAGATCTCTCCACAGGTGTTCTATGGGATTCAGGTCTGGACTCATTGCTGGCCACTTTAGTAGTCTCCAGTGCTTTCTCTTAAACACTTTTCTAGTGCTTTTTGAAGTGTGTTTTGGGTCATTGTCCTGATGGAAGACCCAAGGCCTCTGAGGGAGACCCAGCTTTCTCACACTGGGCCCTACATTATGCTGCAAAATTTGTTGGTAGTCTTCAGACTTCATAATGCTATGCACACGGTCAAGCAGTCCAGTGTTAGAGGCAGCAAAGCAACCCCAAAACATCAGGGAACCTCCGCCATGTTTAACTGTAGGGATCGTGTACTTTTCTTTGAATGCCTCTTTTTTTTCTGTAAACTATATGTTGATGGCTTTTCCAAAAAAGCTCTACTTTTGTCTCATCTGACCAGAGAACATTCTTCCAAAACGTTTTAGGCTTTCTCAGGTACGTTTTGGCAAACTCCAGTCTGTCTTTTTTATGACTCGGGGTAAGAAGTGGGGTCTTCCTGGGTATCCAACCATACAGTCCCTTTTCATATAGACACTGACGGATAGTACGGGTTGACACTGTTGTACCCTCAGACTGCAGGGCAGCTTGAACTTGTTTGGATGTTAGTTGAGGTTCTTTATCCACCATCCGCACAATCTTGCGTTGAAATCTCTCGTCAAATTTTCTTTTCCTTCCACATCTAGGGAGGTTAGCCACAGTGCCATGGGCTTTAAACTTCTTGATGACACTGCGCACCATAGACACAGGAACTTTCAGGTCTTTGGAGATGCACTTGTAGCCTTGAGGTTGCTCATGCTTCCTTACAATTTGCATTCTCAAGTCCTCAGACAGTTCTTTGGTCTTCTTTCTTTTCTCCATGCTCAATGTGGTACACACAAGGACACAGCACAGAGGTTGAGTCAACTTTAATCCATGTCAACTGGCTGCAAGTGTGATTTAGCTATTGCCAACACCTGTTAGGTGTCACAGGTAAGTTACAGGTGCTGTTAATTACACAAATTAGAGAAGCATCAAATGATTTTTCAAACAGTGCCAATACTTTTGTCCACTCCTTTTTTATGTTTGGTGTGGAATTATAACCAATTTGGCTTTATGACAATTTTTTTTTTTTTCATTGAAGACAAATTAAATGACGATAATAATACCAAAGAATTTGTGATTGCAATCATTTTCAGGAAGAAACTGAGTATTATCTGACAGAATTGCAGGGGTGCCAATACTTTTGGCCAGCACTGTACCTTTAGTTGTTAGATCAGCTGTATAGTTTCTGAAATACAGGCAAGTAAAGTTTGTGAAATGCACTGTTATTTGATTGATAGGTGCTGCAGAATATGCAATAGGTGGGTCGGATCTTGTTAGTTATTCCTGCCTTTATCTGCCTTCCTGTCTTTCATCTCTCCCTCCTCCCCCTGGATTAACAGAGACAGAGGGAGGAAGGACAGGCAGGCAAACAGGGGCAGAAATAACTAGCAAAACCTGACCCACCTAGATATTCTGTAGCTGCTATCAATCTGTGTATTTCACACACTTTACTTCCCTGTATTTCAGAAAGTATACATCCGATCTTACAACTAAAGGTATGTTTACAATCAGCATGATAGTGCCAGTATAGCACTGGCTTTAGTATATATGAATATATGGTGGGTGGTCCTCTTTAAATAATGCTGAAAATATGAAGGTCCACCTTCAATACAATTATGTTTTGTTTTTTTTATCTAAAAAGGTGCAAAATTCCGTAGTTCCATATCTTAAAATAATTTAAGAATAGCCTTTGCAAAATATCCTACAGAGTAGTAGAAAGATTATATCTAGTGTTGAGCGAGTATGCTTGTCACTACTCGGTACTCGCACGAGTATCACTGTACTCGGGCTACTCGGCGGGGACCGAGTAATCTCGCGATACTCGTGCTGTACTCGTGGTCTTCATCCCTGCATGTTGGCGCTCTTTTGAGAGCCAGCCCTCATGCAGGGATTGGCTGGCAGACCACTGCAATGCCACAGCCCTGTTATTTGTGGAATTGCAGTGATTGGCCGGCCTGCACAGTGTGACCGAGCCTTTATACCGGCGGGCGCGCTGTGCTCTGCACACAGCCATCCAGACAGTCAGTGCAGGGAGAGTGTTGCTGCTTCAGGGAAAGGTTTGCGGCCCTTTATAGTTATTTCCGTAGCAGGGGTGCAAACAGTGTGACCAGAAGTCCTTCTCAGGACTATTGTAGTTGTATACAGGCAGGCAGGGTATAGCCAGGTCGGAGTACAGGAGCAGAGTCCTTCTCAGGACTATTGTTGCTGTATACAGGCAGGGCAGGCAGGGTATAGCCAGGTCGGAATACAGGCTAGTGACCAGAAGAGTCCTTCTCAGGACTATTGTAGCTGTATACAGGCAGGCAGGCAGGGTATATAGCCATTCCTAGTGGTGACCGTATACCAGCCTTCATCACCATATCTGGGGCTGGTGTACACAGTCTAAAACAGTCCTGATAGTGTCAGACTTCTCAGTAATTGTCGCTCCTAAAAACCTGTTAGGGTTCTTAGTGCGTCCGTGCTTGCATTTAAAAACCGCACGTGTGTGCCTGTCGGTGGCAGCGTACAGGTGCACTTGTGTGCGTTTTGCACAAACTTGGATATAACGCACAAGTCTAGTGAATAATACACGTCAGTCAGCAGTGTCTGATAGTGTCAAACTTCTCAGTAATTGTCGCTCCTAAAAACCTGTTAGGTTCTTAGTGCGTCCGTGCTTGCATTTAAAAACCGCACATGTGTGCCTGTCGGTGGCAGCGTACAGGTACACTTGTGTGCGTTTTGCACAAACTTGGATATAACGCACAAGTCTAGTGAATATAATACATGTCAGTCAGCAGTGTCTGATAGTGTCAGACTTCTCAGTAATTGTCGCTCCTAAAAACCTGTTAGGGTTCTTAGTGCGTCCGTGCTTGCATTTAAAAACCGCACGTGTGTGCCTGTCGGTGGCAGCGTACAGGTGCACTTGTGTGCGTTTTGCACAAACTATTATATAACGCACAAGTCAAGTGAATAAAACACGTCAGTCAGCAGTGTCTGATAGTGTCAGACTTCTCAGTAATTGTCGCTCCTAAAAACCTGTTAGGTTCTTAGTGCGTCCGTGCTTGCATTTAAAAACCGCACGTGTGTGCCTGTCAGTGGCAGCGTACAGGTGCACTTGTGTGCGTTTTGCACAAACTAGTATATAACGCACAAGTCTAGTGAATAATACACGTCAGTCAGCAGTATCTGATAGTGTCAAACTTCTCAGTAATTGTCGCTCCTAAAAACCTGTTAGGTTCTTAGTGCGTCCGTGCTTGCATTTAAAAACCGCACGTGTGTGGCAGTCGGTGGCAGCGTACAGGTGCACTTGTGTGCGTTTTGCACAAACTTGGATATAACGCACAAGTCTAGTGAATAAAACACGTCAGTCAGCAGTGTCTGATAGTGTCAAACTTCTCAGTAATTGTCGCTCCTAAAAACCTGTTAGGTTCTTAGTGCGTCCGTGCTTGCATTTAAAAACCGCACATGTGTGCCTGTCGGTGGCAGCGTACAGGTACACTTGTGTGCGTTTTGCACAAACTTGGATATAACGCACAAGTCTAGTGAATACACGTCAGCACAGCATTGCAAAATGCGCAAGGGCGTTGGCAACGAACAAGGAAGTGGACGTGATGGTGGTGCAGGCAGAGGCCGAGGTCGTGGGCAAGCTCTAATTTCGCCACAACAAAGGGCCACATCTCGCTCGCATGTCCTGTCCCAAATTCTTGGGGACCGCAGCAGTACACCGCTCTTGAACCAAGACCAGTGTCAACAGGTTGTTAGTTGGATAGCGGATAATGCTTCCAGTCAGATTAGCACCACCACAAACACTCTATCTTCCACACGGTCAAGTGTCAGTAGCCGTGATACTGCACCGCACATTTCAGAACCTGATCCTCCTTCCTACCACAAGGCTGAGTACACGTCCACGGACATTACTGATCCCACACTTGGACAACTCGGAAGAGATGTTCACGTTTCCATTCGCACATTCTGGCCTCTCGCCAGCTCCTGTTGAAGTGGGTCATGAGGAGATCGTATGTACAGATGCCCAAATATTTGAGCAGCCACGGTCTCACGAAGTTGGCAATGTGTCTCAACAAGGGGTGGACGATGATGAGACACAATTGTCAGGAAGTCAGGAGGAGGAGCAGGGTGTGGAAGAGGAAGACGACGTGGTGGATGATCCAGTAACTGACCCAACCTGGCAGGAGGATATGCAGAGCGAGGACAGCAGTGCACAGGGGGAGGGAGGTGTAGCATCCCAACAGGCAGTAAAAAGCAGGGTGGTGGCCCCAGGCAGAAGTCAGGCAACCGTTCCCCGGAACAACAACACGACACAAGGTGCCTGTACAAATGTTAGGTCTTCCCGAGTCTGGCAGTTTTTTAAGTTGGCTCCAGATGATTCTAAAAAGGCCATTTGCAACACCTGCCATGCCAGCATCAGCAGGGGTACCAAAACTAGCAGCCTGACCACCACCAGCATGATCAGGCACATGTCAGCCAAGCACCCGACTTTGTGGGATGTACAACAGAGTCGAGGAGCAGTGCTTGCTTATGTCACTGCTACGTCTTTGCTTGTTGTGCATGCGAGCCAATCCCCTGTCCATGCTGCCTGCGAGCAAGCCTCCTCCGGTCCTGCACCTGCAGTTGCCTACGCAGAAATAACACCATCATCAAGCACGTCCTTGTCCCAGTGCAGCGTTCAGTTATCCATTCAGCAAACCTTTGAATGCAGGCGCAAATACACTGCCAACGCCCCACATGCCACAGTTCTAAATGCTAACATTTCGCGACTGCTTGCGCTGGAAATGTTGCCTTTTAGGCTGGTGGAGACAGAAGTATTCCGCGACCTGATGGCGGCAGCTGTCCCACGTTACTCGGTCCCCAGCCGCCACTATTTCTCCCGGTGTGCCGTCCCCGCATTGCATAACCACGTGTCACAAAACATCACACGTGCCCTGAACAACGCTGTTTCAGGCAAAGTCCACCTAACCACAGACACGTGGACAAGTGTTTGTGGGCAAGGCCGCTACATCTCGTTGACGGCACACTGGGTTAATATTGTGGAAGCTGGGACCCAGTCTGAGCGAGGGACGGAACACGTCCTTCCCACACCAAGGTTTGCAGGCCCTACCTCAGTCAGGGTTTCACCCACACTCTATAGCTCCGGAATGTCATGCTCCTCAGCCTCATCCTCCTCCTGCGCATCCTCATTCACTTTACCCTCCACACCAGTCCCAAGCTGGAAGCACTGCAGCACTGCCTCGGCGAAGCGGCAACAGGCTGTGCTGAAGCTAATCTACATAGGTGACAAACCCCACAATGCAGAAGAGGTGTGGACAGCTCTGAAACAGCAGGCAGATCACTGGCTCACACCTCTGAACCTAAAGCCAGGAAAGGTCGTGTGTGACAATGGCCGGAACCTGGTGGCGGCTTTGAGGCGAGGCCAGCTGACACATGTTCCATGCGTGGCCCATGTGTTCAACCTCGTGGTTCAGCGGTTTCTAAAGTCATACCCAGAGCTGTCTGATCTGCTGGTAAAAGTTCGCCGCCTGTCTGCACATTTTCGAAAGTCACCTACTGCTTCAGCCAGCCTTGCTGGCTTTCAGCGCCGTTTGCATCTTCCGGCTCACAGACTGGTGTGTGATGTCCCCACGCGTTGGAATTCAACTCTGCACATGTTGGTCAGGATATGTGAGCAGAAGAGGGCAGTTGTTGAGTACCTGCATCACCTAAGCCGTCGGGAAATGGGTCAAACTCCACACATAACACCTGAGGAGTGGAGATGGATGTCCGACCTATGTACCATTCTCCAAAACTTTGAGGACTCCACCAAGATGGTGAGTGGGGATGACGCCATTATTAGCGTCACCATACCGCTTCTCTGCCTTCTAAAACGGTCTCTGCTCAAAAACAAACATGATGCATTGCAGGCGGAGCGCGATGAGTTGCAGCAAGAAACAGTAGTGCGTGTGGGTGATAACACACAGCCGAGCCTCGTCTCATCACAACGTGCAGTGGAGGACTATGACGAGGAGGGGATGAAGACATGGAGCAACTCTCCGGCCAAATTGAGGATATGACATGCACACCAGTCATATCCTCGGTTCAGCGTGGCTGGCAAGAGGACAGGGTAGATGAGGAGGAGGAGGAGGAGGAGGAGGACAGCATGTTCAGTCATCGTGTTGGTCAGGATACTGAAGTACTGGCTGTTAAGAGTCTGGCGCACATGGCTGACTTTATGGTAAGCTGCCTGTCTCGTGACCCTCGCGTTAAGAACATCTTGGCCGACAATCATTACTGGTTGGTAACACTGTTAGACCCATGCTACAAGGATGTCTCTTATTCCCGAGGCGGAGAGGTCAGCCAAAATGCAGCAGTTCCGGAAGGCCATAGTCACGGAAGTAGGCAAAGCATTCCCCTCACAAAACGCTAGCGGCATAGGTCAGGAATCAGTGGACAACCAAGGCGTACAGCCGAGAGGGGCACAAGTCCAATCCGCCAGAGGTAGGGGAACAGTCTTTAAGATGTGGGACAGTTTTCTCAGCCCCTCACGTACCACAGCCCCTGAGGTGCGGGGTAGTTCCACAAGAAATCCTAAGTTTGCCCAGATGCTCAAGGAGTACCTTGCAGATCGAACAACTGTACTCCGACATTCCTCTGTGCCTTACAATTATTGGGTATCCAAGCTGGACACGTGGCATGAATTGGCTCTATACGCCTTGGAAGTCCTGGCCTGCCCTGCCGCTAGCGTTTTGTCAGAGCGTGTTTTTAGTGCCGCAGGTGGAATCATTACAGATAAACGAACCCGCCTGTCAACTGAAAATGCTGACAGGCTGACTCTGATCAAGATGAACAAGGGTTGGATTGGGCCAGACTTCACCACACCACCAGCAAATGAGAGCGGAATTTAACGTTTGTAACGGGAATTTGCCATGTACCTACACTCACCCATGGGTACACACTTCTAGTCTTTGGATAATCGCTGGACTGCTCCTCCTTCTCCTCATGCGCCACCATGATGACCGTTACAATAGTTAGGCCGCTGTTTCAGGTATACCCCCAGTGGTAAATTTTTTCACCCATTCTTTCAGATTGGACATTACAACGACAGGAGACCCGCTCCTTTGCAATGGGAACAATGTTTTGAGGCCCTCATGCACGTCTCTATCCAGGGACAAT
This sequence comes from Anomaloglossus baeobatrachus, assembly GCF_048569485.1. Taxonomy (NCBI): domain Eukaryota; kingdom Metazoa; phylum Chordata; class Amphibia; order Anura; family Aromobatidae; genus Anomaloglossus; species Anomaloglossus baeobatrachus. Next base: position 186,685,662 of record NC_134360.1, on the reverse strand, counting down.
GTGGAGCCTCCCAATTTTTGGCTGCCCTGCCTAAGGGCTATACTACAATAGACCCACTTTCTTACAATGGGCACTTCAGGTTTACAGGCCCTCATGCACGTCTCTATCCAGGGACAATGTGGAGCCTCCCAATTTTTGGCTGCCCTGCCAAAGGGCTATACTACAATAGACCCACTTTCTTACAATGGGCACTTCAGGTTTACAGGCCCTCATGCACGTCTCTATCCAGGGACATTGTGGAGCCTCCCAATTTTGGACTGCCCTGCCTAAAGGCTATACTACAATAGACCCACTTTCTTACAATGGGCACTTCAGGTTTACAGGCCCTCATGCACGTCTCTATCCAGGGACAATGTGGAGCCTCCCAATTTTTGGCTGCCCTGCCAAAGGGCTATACTACAAAAGACCCACTTTCTTACAATGGGCACTTCAGGATACAGGCCCTCATGCACATCTCTATCCAGGGACAATGTAGAGCCTCCCAATTTTTGGCTGCCCTGCCAAAGGGCTATACTACAATAGACCCACTTTCTTACAATGGGCACTTCAGGTTTACAGGCCCTCATGCACGTCTCTATCCAGGGACAATGTGGAGCCTCCCAATTTTTGGCTGCCCTGCCAAAGGGCTATACTACAAAAGACCCACTTCCTTACAATGGGCACTTCTGGTTTACAGGCCATCATGCACGTCCCTATCCAGGGACAATGTGGAGCCTCCCAATTTTTGGCTGCCCTGCCTAAGGGCTATACTACAATAGACCCACTTTCTTACAATGGGCACTTCAGGTTTACAGGGCCTCATGCACGTCTGTATGCAGGGGCATTGGTGAACCTCACAATTTTGGACTGCCCTGGCAAAGGACAAGGCAAATACTACAAAGACTCACTTCCTCAAAATGGGCACATTAGACTCAAGAGGCCTTCATGTACATCTCTTCTCAGGGACATCGGAGTGCCACACAATGTTTTCACGTAAAATCTTTCATGTAATCTCCAAAAGTAACATACACCAGCTCTATCTCACTATTGGGTATGTGCCCTTAACATTTCCGCCATGAAAATTCATTTTGGTGTCATTTTTGAAGGTTTTCTGGTGAGTCCGTAAAAATGGCGTAAAACGCGGACAAAATTGTTCACAGCTGTGACTTTTGAGTGATAAATGCTTCAAGGGGTCTTCCCCATGCTGTTGCCATGTCATTTGAGCACTCTTCTGAGACTTTTGTGACATTTTTAGGGTTTCTACATGCTGCCGGGGGTGATTTCATAAAAATACTCGGGTCTCCCATAGGATAACATTGGGCTCGGTGCTCGGGCCGAGTACACGAGTATCTTGGGATGCTCGGCCCGAGCCTCGAGCACCCGAGCTTTTTAGTACTCGCTCATCACTAATTATATCCAGTCTGCAGCTACCTTCAAAGGGACTGTAGGAGCTTATGGCATGCTACTTGTGCATTTATCTCATTGATAAAATGGTATCCTTTGTATAGCAGTTGGAAACTCTCTTTAAATGGGTTGATCAACCTTAGAATAAGTTAAAAGGAACCTGTCAGGTGTAATATGCACCCAGAACCATGAGCCTAACCGTCCCTGTATCTAGTAGCATACATAAAGAGATATTTAGAAAAAGTATTTCTAAAAATCCTTTCTAATATGCTAATGAGCACAGAGACTAATCGCAATGGCTTTAGCTCCCCTGACTAGTCGGCCCTCTTAGTTTGTTAGCACACCCACAGGGGCGTACTAACATGCTATTCAATGACCATTGCCCAGCATCATCAGCGGTGACACGCATACCTGTGTCCGTTGTCACCGCTTCAGAGGCCAGGATTAGGGGCAATGCGCATGATCATAAGTCCCTGCAATTCCGGTAATGCGCACTATGAAGCCGGGTGTACGTGTCTCGGCTTCAGAGAGGTCTAATGCTCATTATCGGAAGTGTCGGAACTTTTGATCATGCGCACTCACCCTATACCCGGCATCTGAAGTGGTGACAGTGGACATAGGTACACGCGTCATGTCTGATGACGCTGAGCAATGGACATTGAATAGCATGTTAGCATGCCCCTGTGGGTGTGCTAATATACTAAGAGTGTGGACTAGTCAGGGGCTATAATGCCCTTTCGAGTAGTCTCTGCTCTTATTTGCATTTCATAAAGGATCTTTATTAATACTTTTTCTAAAGATCCCTTTATCTAAGCTACTAGATACAGGAACGGTTAGGCAGGGATTAGAAATATGCACCAGAAATGCTCGTGGTTCTGGTGCATATTGGACCTGACAGGTTCACTTTAAAAAAAAAAAAAACAAAAAACAAAAACAGAGAATGTGATAAGCTAACAGGTGATCATTGGGACAGGTCATCTTTATCCAATTGGACGTTGCCATATACCTGGTAAACTCATCAATTAGTTGTTTGCATCTCTGTTGTTGGCCTGATGTAAATGAAACCAAGCAATGGTTCTGCAGCCCGGCTCTATTAAGAGCTAGGTTGTAGTACACAGTGAACAGAGATGAAAACTTTTATTCAGTGGGGGTGTCAGAAATCCAATAATCATATATTGATGACCTATCCTTAGGATGTCATCAATATTTGAAGCCTGAAAAACCCCTTCAACTATTTTATGCATGAAATAAGAGTAATAAAGGAGCCTCAACTACTAAATTATATTAATCGGCTTAGGAATGTGAGCTTAGAAATTAGATGGTGTTACAATAGAACACTACTTTGTAAGGCAACAGTAAACCTAGAAATTAAAGAAATATCCTTCTCTTAGCTTTAGTCTGCAACATTTTCAGCATGATCCTGAAACAATTACAATGTGGAGAACATAAGGATTAAGCCCCCTATACACATTAGATGGATGTTGGCCAAATGATGCTTCAGCCGAAAGCCAAATCTCCTATACATAGCCAAATGCATCTACGTTCTGTACGTATGAGGAAACTGCTGGTTGATTAGTCTGGTGGCAGCTTGTCTCCATGAGGACAAAGTGATGGGCTCAGAACTTAGATATGTCCAATCAACATCTCCCCAACAATCAGTTGGCCAGTGACCTCCATACACATTAGCGTTGAGGCTGACCCTGTTGATATTGGTGAGTACATTTCATATTAGTCTAATGTGTATGGTGTGCTTTACTCTCCTAATCAAGCTAATCTTCAGATTGTTAAACCCCCACCCTCTTGCAGGGAAATTTCTGCTGTAGCCAGTTGCCTTAAAGTCTGTCACAAGTATACATATGTCACAATTACTCTGTGCAGAGCATCTTGCACGTTAGGAGATGCTCTGCTGTGTTTTCTTGGGCTTCTGGCTGACAGGTTAATTGACAGTGCTGGCTTACATGCTGGTTCTGAGACGTGCTGATTGCTCAGGTGTACCATCTCCTGGGAAATTGCTCTTCTTCTTTACTGAGCATGCTCTCCCAGAAACTTGCAAGTCATACATTCTGGTTCGGCTGCTGTTCTGTTGGCCTGAATTCCTGACTATGTTCTGATCTTGGTTTCCTGACCCTGGACTGTTGTTTGACTTCCGCCTGATCCCTGTTCCTGTCGTGATCTCCTAGCTTTTGACCTCGGACCATTACTTGGCCACGTCTCAGTTTACTCCCTAAATCCGTTACGTGCCTTCCCGTAATTCTGACCGTCGGATCGTGACCTGACTATGCCTCTATGTACTCCCTATGCCCATACATGACCTCCTGTTACCTGACTCCAGCTTTCCTGACTACTCTACCGTTTGTATTACCCATAAGTAGTGACTAGCATCACAACATATTTTTTAATTGTAATATGTTCCAAAATGGGATAAAAGAAAAAGGAGTTTAGAGTATGTTTCCATGTAGTATTTCCAATGCATACATCTTGCAGAGGAAATACTGTAATTGATGTCTATAGAGCCGAGGAGTTCAGCTCAGGAGTAGAAAAACATCTTAATGGGCTCCTAACCAGGTAACCCTTATTACAACTCCAGTGGTGTACCCTAATCGTGGGTATAGGGGGAACCTCAGCGGATGACCTCGAGACAATGCCTTATCGAGTTTTGTGGGGCTATTTTTTTTTATTTTTTTTAGATTTTGATGTATGACATATGTAAATCTTATTAATGTAACATTATAGATATATAGTCGTACTTATTTAATATTTTGTTGCCGCTCTACCAATACAGAAGATTATGATTTCACTCATCATAAGGAAAAATCCTGACCTAAAAATAAAAATGGTGAAAGCTAATGGAAAAGACAATATGTATTAAGAGGAAAAATGTCCAGATTAAATTGTTTTCGACATGTACAACAATGATCCAATTTTGTGACCTTGAGGACAAATTCAGATCTGCATCAAGATTTCAGCATTGGCTGTCGGCTGCATTTACATTATAAAATGTCTTTTTATGCATAAAGAAAGTAAAATGCTCTCTATAATAGCACATAGTCGATTTCCTTACTGACAAGATGAATAAATCAGAAGACGTTTACACTCTGAGTCTGGGTTTTGATACATTTAGATATTTTTACATGTAATGTGCACAATATAAATGAATGACTCTTTATGTTTATGTTTACCCCCAGGAATACAATTTGTGAAGCTGATTTAAGAGCTTACCATTTCAGAATGTGTTTTTGGATTATAACTGTTTCTGCCATGAGTGTTTCTAGCATTCCAGTGGTTGCTTGCTTTAGAAATCTTAGTCTAGGTGTGTGGTGCATTGCGTGTGGGGTTGTGTGTATGTGGGTTTTTTTGTGAGGTTGCTTGTAAAGGTTTATACTTATGTGTCGCCCAGGGTTATGGGGTACTCGGTCCCGGGCGGTGTATAACTGGAGAATGTCACTTTTGTTGCTGTTGCCCGGTCTCGTGCCTTGGGTGCTTTTTAAAAGGGGGAATTGAATAATGTTCACACATGACGCCACTTGCGGTGTTGCGGCCATGAGGATGGAGCCGCCGCTGCACAGTTTTCACTACTGGGGCTGGTGTTAGTGGCAGCCTGGATGTTAGGCCAGTTCACTTCTAGGGGTCCTTGTGGCTCTAATGATCTGATCATCAATGGAGGTGGGGTGGTAGCCTTGGTTTAAAAATGTCTTTTTAAGATGGGTTAAGTGTTCATCCCTGTCTGCTGGCCTGCAACAGATACAATTATATCTGAGGGCCTGGCTGTAGACAATGGACTTTTTAATGTGTTTGGGATGGAAACTGTCCCATCTGAGGTATGTAGGACGGTCAATAGGCTTCCGATACACTGATGTCTGGATTGAGCCATTTTGAATTTTTATGGTGGTATTCTAGAAGTTGATTTCTGTTTTTGAGTAGTCCAATATCAAGTTTATGGTTGGATGAAATGCATTGAATTTTTCATGAAATTTTAGAAGCTCTTGCTCAGATTCGGTCCAGATTATTAAGATGTCATTGATTAAACGGAAATAGGCCAATGATTTGAGGTTGCAGGATGCTAGAAAGTCATTTTCTAGTTTAGCCATGAAAAGGTTGGCATACTGTGGTGTGGTGGAGAGGTCAGCTCCAGAGACTACGAGGGTACCAGGCCTCTGATCCTACATGGATATTGGGACAATAAGGGTGCCTTCACACTTTAGCGATGCAGCAGCGATCCGACCAGCGATCTGACCTGGTCAGGATCGCTGCTGCATTGCTACATGGTCGCTGGTGAGCTGTCAAACAGGCAGATCTCACCAGCGACCAGTGACCAGCCCCCAGCCAGAAGCGACGTGCAAGCGACGCTGCGCTTGCACGGACCCGGCGTCTGGAAGCTGCGGACACTGGTAACTAAGGTAAACATCGGGTATGGTTACCCGATGTTTACATTAGTTACCAGCGCACACCGCTTAGCTGTGTGTGCAGGGAGCAGGAGCCGGCACCGGCAGCGTGAGAGCTGCGGAGGTTGGTAACGAAGGTAAATATCGAGTAACCACCTTGGTTACCCGATGTTTACCTTAGTTACAGCTTACCGCAGGCTGTCAGATGCCGGCTCCTGCTCCCTTCACATTCAGGATTGTTGCTCTCTCGCTGTCACACACAGCGATGTGTGCTTATCAGTGGGAGAGCAACAATAAAAAAACGAACCAGGGCTGTGTGTAACGAGCAACGATCTCACAGCAGGGGCCAGATTGCTGCTCAGTGTCACACACAGCGACATCGCTAATGAGGTCACAAAAAACTTGACTCAGCAGCGATCTCAGTAGCGATCTCGCTGTGTGTGAAGCTCCCCTAAAGGCCCCGTCACACTAAGCAACATCGCTAGCAACATCGCTGCTAACGAACAACTTTTGTGACGTTGCTAGCGATGTTGCTGTGTGTGACATCCAGCAACAACCTGGCCCCTGCTGTGAGGTCGTTGGTTGTTGCTGAATTTCCTGGGCCATTTTTTAGTTGTTGCTGTCCCGCTGTGAAGCACAGATCGCTGTGTGTGACAGCGAGACAGCAACAACTAAATGTGCAGGCAGCACGAGCCGGCTTCTGCGGAGGCTGGTAACCAATGTAAACATCGGGTAACCAAGAAGCCCTGTCCTTGGTTACCCGATATTTACCTTTGTTACCAGCCTCCTCCGCTCTCACTGTCAGTGCCGGCTCCTGCTCTGTGCACATGTAGCTGCAGCATACATCGGGTTAATTAACCCGATGTGTGCTGTAACTAGGAGAGCAGGGAGCCAGCGCTAAGCATTGTGCGCTGCTCCCTGCTCTGTGCACATTTAGCTGCAGCACACATCGGGTAATTAACCCGATGTGTGCTGTAACTAGGAGAGCAAGGAGCCAGCGCTAAGCATTGTGCGCTGCTCCCTGCTCTGTGCACATTTAGCTGCAGCACACATCGGGTAATTAACCCGATGTGTGCTGTAACTAGGAGAGCAGGGAGCCAGCGCTCAGTGTGCGCTGCTCCCTGCTCTCTGCACGTGTAGCTCCGTGCGGTGGTAACCAAGGTAAATATCGGGTTGGTTACCCGATATTTACCTTAGTTACCAAGCGCAGCATCTTCCACGCGGCGCTGGGGGCTGGTCACTGGTTGCTGGTGAGCTCACCAGCAACTTGTGTAGCGACGCTCCAGCGATCCCTGCCAGGTCAGGTTGCTGGTGGGATCGCTGGAGCGTCGCAGTGTGACATCTCACCAGCAACCTCCTAGCAACTTACCAGCAATCCCTATCGTTGTTGGGATCGCTGGTAAGTTGCTTAGTGTGACTGGACCTTTAGACTCACACCACTAATCAAAGTTAATTAAGGATTCACTTTCCAAGCTCAGTGTTTGTTTATTTAAATGTCCTTTTACTATGCATCGCTCTGCCCTGTTTTGTGTATATATTTGTGTTTCTTCAGATATTTTGTCACACCATGCCTGAGGAAGAGACCTGAGATGTCTCGAAAGCTTGCTTTATAATATAACATCATATTTTATTTTTATTTTAGTTAGCCATTAAAAGGTATCACAACTACAAAATTTTAGCAATCAATCATTTTTCAACTGGTTAACACGGTACCAAAACCTTTTTCTTTTAACTCTTGGCAGTGCATCTTCTCTCTTTCACTGTCACTGCTCGACTCCTCTCACAGCTCCGTATCTCTGTCCACTGTCTGCCCCTCCCACCTGGTCGTCTAGTGGACTGGATTGGCTCCACCTCTAGGCGGCCATCCATTGTTCCGACCCGAGCCTGGTACCATTCTATGGGGTATTTTGGGGAAAACAGGGATTATCTGAAATGTTTGGTTGTTACCGTCACTGGTCTTCTGGGTTCCTAGGGGGTAGGCCCTGTATCTTGGTGGGGATGCAGTACCTCGTAGCTCCCGGATGGCTTTAGGGGCGCTACACATATGTACTGTATCATTTAGGAAAGTTTTTCACTTTGTAGGCATTTCAGCTCTGATGTAATCTATCATTTGTATCTGTATTTTTGCTTTTAAGCTTAAAGGGCCAAATAAGTACCATATTTTTCATATTATAAGATGCACTGGATTATAAAACACCCCGGATTATAAGACGCACTCCAAATTTGAAGGAGAAAAATAGTAAAAAAAATTTTTTACTGTAAAAATGAGGGTCTATCTTCTAATTCTTTTATTAGCTCAGCAGGGGGGAGCGGCGGAGGTGGAACGGCTCAGGAAGGTTGCAGGAGGCAGGGTAGGTGTTGCTGTGGGCTCGGAGGAGGGGAGGCGTGGCTTAGGAGGGTCAGTACTGCGGGCTTGTGGGGTATCACAGTGGTGGGTACCATTGATCTGCCGATGAGCTTGGAGGAGGGAGTGTCATGGCTCAAGAGGGTCAGTGTGTGGCAGCGGAGCCACGACATATCTTCAATCTTCAATGCTCTTACTGAGGGAAGGAGGTTGTTGGCCAAAATCTTGCAATACATGACCCCATCCATCCCTGAAACACGGTGCAGTAATTCTTTCACTTTGCAGAAAAGCACCCCCAAAGTATGATGTTTTCACCCCCATGTTTCATGGTTGGGATATTGTTCTTGAGGTTGTAATCATTTTTCTCCTTCCTTCAAACAAAGTGAGTGCAGTTGATACCAAAAAGTTCTAGTTTGGTCTCATCTAACCACATGCCTCCTCTGGGTTATCCAGATGGTCATTGGCAAGCTTAAAAAGGGCCTTGGCATTTTCTGCCATGAACAGGGGGACCTTGCGTGACCTGTAGCATTTTAATCCATGATGACCTAGTGTGTTACTAATTGTAATGTTTGAGACTCTCTTCCCATCATTGTCCAGGTCCTCACATGTAGTTCTGGGCTGATTCCTGACTATAATCAGAATCTTCCTTAACACACAAGACGAGATCTTGCATAGAACCACAGACCGATTACATCTTAACCCACGAGATGAGATCTTGCATGGAACCCCAGACTGATTATGATTAACCATCATCTTGTGTTTGTTCCATTTTCTAATAATTGGGCTACAGTTGTTGCCGCCTCAACAAGCTTGTTGCTCATCCTGACTTGTGCACATCTACAATTTTTTCCATAATGTCCTTAAACAACTCTTTGATCTTGGACATTGTGGAGAGGATTGAGTGTGACCCGGCTTATCCTGATTACCCTGGAATGGTTAAAATCGGGGTGATTTAAGGGATTAATGACAGTTATGATTTTTCAAAAAAATCCCAGCTGTTATCAAGCTCATGGTTAGTAATGGGTAGGCGTCTATGATGCCCCCCATTACTAATTGTGTAAGTCAAAATAAATAAGCACAAAACACAGAGAAAAAGAATTTCTTTAAACAAAAAAAATAAAACACCCTCTTTTTTCAATTTACTAACCCCCAAAACAGGCATGAAGGTCCGACATAATCCACAGATGTGAAGTCTCAGGATGATCCCAGATATGTAACATCTGAGATTGCAGTGCATGGTCACAGAAAATGAAACCGATCAGTGAGGCATCAAGGATACACTGGTGGAGCTGCAGTGACTGTGACTGCAACCAATTACGGATGCGGTCAGGGAGGGTGGGCGGGGGAAGTAGTGAATATTCATGAGATTTAATGAGTGGACCTGGAAGCAATGTGACAGCCACGTGGAAACTCAGTAAGTATAATTGTCCAGCTTTACTACCTGTTTTGGTTCCTTTTGCAGGCCCCTACCCCTTACTAACACCTTTTAATAACTCTTAAGTTTGGATTCCTTAGACTTATATGGAGTTCGGTGTTTGGGATCAAGTCCAGTCCCAGACAAGACTTTTTTTTTTTTTTAGTTCAGCCAAACCACAGAACTTGACTACACTGACAACACGGTTGGCATGAAGTCAATCTCTTGTCTGAGCAAGACTGAATTGAGCTGTTTTTTTCAGAGTGGATGGCCAGTTCAGGAGGCATGGGGAGGGGAAAAAGTGGCTCATAAGTGGGGAAGGAGGAAGATTTGTTGCAAGTACAGTTCCCATTGAAGCCATGCTAGCTCTTAACCCACAGGATGTCCTGACTCTAGTGTCTCATTCCACAGCTGGTAGTTGGGTGTGCAAGAGTTGTCTGTTGGCTTGTGAAAGTATTGTGAGATGCAGGGGCAGAGCTAGGTAGTACAGACCTCGGAGAATCTATCTGATTTGGTATATTGCCAACCATGCCTGATTATCAGGAGGTGGAGCTGTGCTCTATGGCACTGAGACAATTCATAAAACTCATATTTAGTAAGAGATTTTTCTGACAAATTACATATATACGTCTTACACACAAGGTATATACTAGCTTTGATCAACTGTGCCTATTTAATACGAGAGATCAGATTAGGAACTTTTAATCTGTACGTTTTTTAATTTCAGGTTGGGGCATTTCTCAGTTTTAATAAGAGCCAAATGGTTTAATATTTAATTAAAAGCAGATGAGTCTGAGTGGTCTTGCAATTTTATTATTTATTTATTTATTTTTTACAGAAAAAGAATGTTTTATATGTCGTCAAACTGAGAAGCAGGGCCAAGAACGACTAGAAAACTTTTGTGATTGCACAGATTTAAGTGTACACCACCAGTGTTTGCTGTCATGGATACAGAAGGTGAGCAATTGATTGGCATACATAAGACAATTTATCTCCTTATGAAGTTTGAACATTCTATTATCACTAACACTGTCAAAGCTTGGTTACAGTATGAATTAAGCTTAAGTAGCGATGACTTGATCTTTAGCCACCTCATCCCATTCAGATTAAAAAAATGTTGGCTGCCCTTTCCGATACCAAAAAGTCAGCCAACGCTCTGACTGTCAAGGGGAATGTCAATCTGGCATCTGTGATTTTTCAGTGTAGATCGCTATGTTCTCCCGGAGATAAGCCGCCATCAGAGATGTCTGTTGGCGAATTTCTCGTAGAGGCCACTACTGGAGCACTCACCTGAAGAAATGCTCTAGTGCATGGGAATGTATGAAAAATATTATGCTGGCTAAATGATTGGCTTAAGCATCTTTCAGACGACAGTCATGTTAATGTAGATGGAGGCCTTTAACAAGATGTTGTCATAAGCATTCTATGAAGTCATTAAACATTGCTCTAAGCCCCCCTACTGTGTACAGTGTACTGTTATTTTCCCTTAGTAGGATGTTATGTAGCCTCTTTGGGGAATAGAACACACTAATCATTGCTAAAAACTAGTGTCCAACAATACAGCCATTAAGGATAGAAATAAATGGAGCTTGTAATTCCCAAATAGTGAAAAAATAGTATGAGGATCAAAAGATAGGTAGAAAGCATTACTGAAGTGTTCCACAAAAATCTGGAGTGGAACAATCAAAGCAAAAGTATAATAGAAATATGTGCTGCACTTCTGCATTTTCACCCACTCCTTGTTTTGGCTTATGTCACAAAACACCATTTGCTGTTCCAATCATCAGGACAATTACACAATTAATGAATATTAATAGACGAGACTGAGGCTGTTTCCACTACTAGGCTGATTTTTGGGGAATTAACAGTCAGGTTATAGTATATATAACCGATTCCACTACATGGAAATTATAAATACCTTACTATAATCACTGCGAAATCCACAATAACAAAAAAAACTATAAGCTGCCACCATCAATCGCTTTACAGGTCAATTAGACACTTGTTACAGATAGCATATGGCTTCAGGGATACGGTTTATAGAGAAAAAGGAAGGAAGCTAATACATTTTATTTATTTAATCCAAAATTAGGCACTGTTTATTGAAGTGTACAAAAGATGTTACAAAGGGGAACAGAACAATCCAGCATATACAATTACAGAAAATAAAATGGATAAGCACAAAATAATTATTAAACTGGATATCACTGCAATGACATCGGTTTTATGGAGGGAAGGACTCCAATGGATCGTGGAACAAATATACATGGCAATGTACCTTCCTGGCATTGAATAAAGTGCCAATTCAAATGCCTGTATTTATTATTGAACAATCATTCCCACATACCTCCTCTCGGCGACCTTATGTTGGGGCTCTTTATTTGATGTTTTTGACTCTTCAGAATTTTATGACATCCACAACTTTTATGATATCTTTGCCCCTGGAGGTCCCAGGTGGTAGATATTACTATCATCTTTTCTATCACAATTTTATCGTTTTCTAGATTGGAAATGTGGCATACATATTGTCATCTCTCTGGCCAATATTGATTTGATTGGACCCTGGCCATTGTCCAGCAACATAGAATAATATTTTGCATTCACCACTTCATTACAAATGCAAAAACATGACTTTTATATCTATTATATTGGTGCAATTTATCAAATCTCAATTCATAATTTATATAAGGGAACAAAGGATTTGAATGTACTCTAGTTTTCGATTCACTGAAGATTTCTACCTGTCATAAATCTGCCCTTCTCCAAAGTCTTGTGCATTGAAGCTGAGGCTGGGCTCACATTTTCTATCTTTTTAATTACATGTTTCATAAAGGAGGTGGTCAGCTGTTGACCCCTGTCACTGTCATGACGTAGTTCCTGTGAATGCCAACTGAGCGCCAGCATTCACAGGAGATCAGCATTTCTGCTGTACAGCAGAAGTAGCCCGACTACATCAGCTTTAAGGGGACTAGTAAAAACAAAAGTGTAAAAAAAAGTTTAAAAAATATGAAAAAATAGAAAAAACACAAAAGTTGAAATTAGCCCCATTGAAAATAAGACAATAATAAAAAAAATACACATATTTGGAATAGCCATATTCAGAAATGCTCGATCTATCAAAATCTAAAATAAATTAATCCGATCGGTAAAGGGTGTAACGAGAAAAAAAAAATCAAAACGCCAAAATTATGTTTTTTGGTAGCCACAACATTGCAATAAAATGGAATAAGAGGTGATCAACATTTCATCTACCCAAAAATGGTATAATTAGAAACAACAGCTCAGGGTGCAAAAAGTAAGCCATCCCCGAGCCCCAGATCCCAAAAAATAGAATGTTACAGGTCTTGGAAAATGTTAACAAATTTCTAAAAAGATTTTCACCACTTAAATTTAAAAAATAAACTGACCTGGGGAATCAGACTGCCAGATCAGTTTTACCATTTAGTGAACATGGTAATAAATAATAAAAAAAAACCACAATTGTGGAATTACACTCTTTTTGCAATTTCTTGACATGTGGAAATTTTTTCCCCATTTTCCAGTACAATATGTGGTAGAATATAACAGATGTCTTTCAAAAGTACAACTCGTCCTGCAAAAAAACAAGCCCTCATATGGCTAAAATGACGGCAAAATAAAAATGTTATGGCTCTTGTAAGAAAGGGAGCAAAATACAAAAATGGAAAAGTGATGGGTGAAATGGTTAAATATCAATATAGCAGTGATAGGTGTATGAGGGCTTTTTCTGTTAGAAGGGTTGGGGTGTGTGTGTGTGTGTGTGTGTGTGTGTGTGGGGAGTCCGCTTGTTTAAATTGTCTGATTTTTGTTTAAGAATTGGCACTGTATAGAAAAAATAATTTGATTTTTAGCCTTTTTCTATCAAAGTTAAATACCGGTTGTTGAGTTTTTCACGTAGATATCGTATATCAACTGAAATGCAAATTAAGTGGACATCAAAGAAGCAGATTTTATGCTTAAATTAAACTGATCAACACATGTTGTCTTCCCAGATGTTGCATGGTGCATATGTATTCTAGCAATCTACCCCCTTCATTAGGCAGCCACTCATAACGTAACAGAACCAGATGTTCCTAGTTCATCTTCTGCTGGATAAACTACACAAATTCTTAGCCTCATGTCAGCTCGAAATGTGAAGGTGATCCTTTTACATGTGTAAGAAATCAGCATATAAACCCTATACAAGGAAAACCACAGTTTTCATGTTTTAAATGAAATTATTTTTGACCAATACGGAAAACTGTTTTGATTTGTACAGTCAAAAGTTGAAGATCCTTGGCTAAATTCAACAATCTTTAATCTGACCAACCCATCTACTATGTGCTATTTATACTATTGGTGTCTAAGGTGACAGTGGATCTCTAGTACCTACCAGATGTATTAGGGCCTCGGGTGTAACGGCCACCTCTTAAGGCCGCTTTACATACAACGATATCGCTAGCGATCTCGTTAGCGATGTGATACGCCAAGATCGTTGCCGAGATCGCTTATAGGTTGTTTTGTAGTTGTCACACGTACCCATCTCATAAAAGACGCTACATTGTTCAGCAATATATTGTTTTACCAAGGCGGTCGTGTGGACACCGTCACACAGCATTCCTCCAAACGATTCCAGCAATGACAAAGGTGTATAATTGTCATAGCATACACCTTGGCGTGACACCAATCTGAGCGGAGGAGGCGTGGAGCATTGCTCATAACGACACGCCCGCGTCACTAATGACGGACGCACTAACGATGTTGTTTGTTGTTGGCAGGGTGTCAAACGTAGCAATATGCCTGCTGCGTTCTAAATGACAAACAATATTTTGAAAATGAACGACGTGTCAACGATCAACGATTTTCGCTATTTTTACGATCGCTCTGAGTCGCTCGTAGGTGTCAGACGCAACGACGTCTCTAACCGTGACCCCGACGACATATCGTCAGATAAATCATAGAATGTAAAGCGGCCTTTAGGCTCTGTACCTGGAAGAGTTGTCATTAAGCATTAACTGCTATTTAAAAAACCACAGCAAGCAAAGTTGTTATCCTTCTAATATATTGAAATCATCATTAGTGATGATAAAGCACTCCATGGCAAGACAGGGAGCTCATCGAGACTTCATGTTTGGTGGCCAAGCCAGAAGCTGACATTAAAGATGTCACCATGATGGAATTGCTGTCAAAGGTCTAAGGCGGGCTTTACACGCTGTGACATCGCTAGCAATGTCAAGCGCGATAGCACCCGCCCCCGTCGTATGTGCGATATCTGGTGCTTGCTGCCGTAGTGAACATTATCACTCAGCAGCTTCACACACACATACCTGGTCGGCGATGTCGCCGCACCGCCAAACAATCCCTCCTTCAACGGGGAGGTGCGTTCGGCGTCACAGCGACGTCACCACGACGTCACTCAGCGGCTGGCTAATAGAAGCGGAGGGGCGGAGATGAGCGGGACATAACATCCCGCCCACCTTCTCCCTTCCGCATTGCCGTTGGACGCAGGTAAGGAGATGTTTGTCGTTCCTGCGGTTTCACACACAGAGATGTGTGGTGCCGCAGGAACGACAAACAACATCATATCTTCAGCAGTAACGACATTATGGAAATGAACGACGTGACACAGATCAGTGATTTTTTACGCTTTTATGCTCGTTCATCGTCGGACCTAGGATTTACACATTGCGATGTTGCTACCAGCGCCGGATGTGTGTCACTAACGACGTGACCACGACGATATATCAGTAGCGATGTCGCAACATGTAAAGCCCGCCTAAGATTTAGCACACACAGCGAGTAATACGGAGCGAGTGGAATGCAATAAAAAATTGCATTTCACTCAGGCCAATATTACTCTATGGGGAAGCTTCCATGATGGCCCTAATTGGATTGAAAAACCAGTCGCAGCATACTGCAGGTGCAATGCAAGCTTGTTTTATTCGCACCCATTCAAGTGTATCGGGCGAGAGAAACATCGCACTGCACTTGCGTTACACCGGTGTAACATGAGTGCAGAGCGAGAATGGCAATAGCCTGCAAAGGATGAGATAGGTCGATAAATCCCTCCCTCTCCTCCACAGCGCTGGCCCTCCCCTCCGCAGCGCCGGCTCTTCCCCCGCAGCTGTAGTCTGATTGCAGGATCGGACCACAGACACATGACCCTCGCATAACACTTGGCCTCGCTGTACTGCAAGCGTGAGCTGAGTGTCATGCGAGGACTCGCACATAACCCCTTGTGGCCTCAGCCTAAAAATAACAGTGACGATAGTTTCTGCAGTGGAAGAAGGACCTGTTCTCAGAATTGTTGGGGTGTACTAAGATTTTACAACATATGGTCCTGATGGAACGCCATGTGTGGGTGATCTTGAAGCCCTACCGGATTCCTAAAGCCCAGAGAGAGCAATCTCTAAAGAAGTGAAGCAAATGCTGAATCTAGGAGTCATTGACGAATCCAAGAGTGGCTGATCCAGTATGATTATCCTTGTTCCGAAACCAAATGGAGAATTGAGATTCTAATGATTATCGGAGACTGAACGAGGTCTCCAAATTTGATGCATATCCAATGCCTCAAGCTGATTGAGAGGCTTAGGCCAGCATGGTATATAACTACATTGGACTTAAAGGGAAATTGGCAAATCCTCATATCACAGGAAGCCAAGGAGAAGATGTCCTTTTGCCTGATTGATGGTTTCAATACATTATAGGATGCCGTTCGGATATCAGGTAGCTTAGGCCACCTTTCAGAGGTCCATGGACCAGAACCTGGCACTTCATAAGAATTAAGCAGTGGAATACCTGGATAACATTGTAGTTTTCAGCCAGAATTGGGAAGTCACCTGGGTAAGGTCCAAGCAGTGTTTAATGCTCTAAGGAAGGTAAGATTTTCTATAAATTCCCAAATATATGCCATGAGGAAAGAGGAGGCAAAATACCTTGGCTATACAGTGAGTTGAGGTGAAATTAAACCCCAGATCAACAAAGTGGAAGCAATCCAGAATTGACTGAGACCTTTCTTAAACAAGCAGGTTAGAGCCTTTCTAGGAATTGTAGGGTACTACAGAAGGTTCATCCTGAACTTTGCTATAGTGGCCGTACCCCTGACTGACCTTCTTAAAGGGAGAAAATCGACTATGGCCAAGTGAACTTTGGAGATGGAGACTCCAATTCAAGAATTGAATTTAGCTCTGTGTAACCAGCCAGTTGTGGTTGCAACCAACTTCAAGACAGAATTTGTGGACCAGACGGATGCCTCCAAAGTTGGATTAGGACTGGAGCAGTCCTGTGTCTGTAGATAAACGGAGAGGAACACTTCATTCTCTACCTTAGCAGCAAGCTGCTGGCCTGTGAGAAGAACTATTCTATTATAGAAAGGGAAGTATTGGCTATAATGTGGGCGGTGTACACATTGTGCTACTACCTTTTGGGCCTAAAGTTTGGATTAGTATCAGACCATATTCTACTCAAGTGGATGAGGGAGACAAAGGGGAAGAATTGTTAAGTCACCTGCTGGTTTTTAGCCCTCCAGCTTGAGCTTCCATGTGTAACCAAGAGGTGGGAAACTGCCGATGCTTTTTTGAGCCTCCCTTGTATTGTAGTGGAATGTGACAAATCCTACAGCTTTAGGCAGAGGGGAAGGTATGTAAGATTGCGGTTCGACATGATGTCGATGGGAGATATGTTATCCTCTGTAATGTAAATCCTGGTGCAAGCTCTAGTACATTTAATACTATGTTATATGAGCAGCCAGAGAGATGGCTGGTTTGGCTGCTCACATACCCCCAACCATGTGTGTGGTACATGGGTTAAAATGGAGACTGTTTGTCTCACACATGGTCTGTGTGTGGAGGTTGCCACATCTCCAGTTAGAGACCTCTGTATAGAAGTGGATCATTTCCCAACTCACTCACAGATAAAGTAGACATTATTTTCTGTTCTGTTGCTTTATGTTGGAGTAAAGTGGACTTTACACTCTGTGACATCGCTAGCTCATGTCGCGAGCAATAGCACCCGTCGGTGGCGCGTCACGGGGTGATCGCTGCCGTAGCAAACAATATCGCTACGGCAGCGTCACATGCAATTACCTGTTCACCGACGTCGCTGTGGCCACCGAAAAATCTCTCCTTTAAGGGGGAGGTTCGTTCGGCGTCACAGCAGCGTCACTAAGCGGCCGCCCAATAGAAGCGGAGGGGCGGAGATGAGCAGCCGGAACAGCCCGACCACCTCCTTCATTCCTCATTGCCGGTGGCTGCAGGTACGATGTTGTTCCTCGTTCTTGCGTTGTCACACATAGCCATGTGTGCTGCCGCAGGAACGACAAACAACCTGCGTTCCTAACGAGGAACAATTTTTTAAAAATGAACAGCGTGTAAACGATGAACAATTTGACACTTTTTTGCGATCGTTACTGATCGCAAAAAGGTGTCACACACAACGGCATTGCTAATGAGGCCAGATGTGCGTCACCAACACCGTGACCATGACGATATTTCGTTAGCGATATCGTTGTGTGTAAATGGGCCTTTAGACTCTCTGTGCTGACTAAGTAAAATATTGATGCTTATTTACTCCTAAGCTTTATTGGGAACGTTTACTTTTTTTTTTTTAATTATACGAATATATAGACTTTGTGCTACATTCCTGAACCATGTGCACTATTTTGAAGAATTTGGTGCAAAATAATATCAACAAATACTAAACTAAAAAAGGGACTTAAAACCGCAACTGGTAAATTGAGTTCTCTATGCATAGATTGTACAAATGTTATTTAGAAAATAGCGTCCAAGGAGAAAATCACCCAGGTAAGAATGAGTACCTCACAAATAATAGTGAATATAGCAATGGGGTGATTAAAATGTAACCTTTAATGAGACTAGATAAAACAAAATACAAATCAAAAAGTGCTCATCCAGTAAAAACACTGCCAATCTGCAGTGTGTTTTAGGTGACCCATCAACAGTTAGTATATTATTGGGTACCACCTATGTTCCTACCCAGCAGGGATTAGAAAACACATAAAGTGAACGGTGTAATAAATTCAACGAAGGATATGTCTAGGACAAAGATCACATCAGCCTCATAAATCAAATAATGGATTGATCTCACCCAGTCCAGTTGTCAAAATCCATCCTGCCAACGAACCGTCCACTCTGGTCATATAGCTGGGTCAGGAGCAGGGCCTTGCTTAAGTAATATACTGGCCATAAATAATATAGCTCCCGCCCTGACAAGGGCAGTCCACAGCTAGCCCTATACTATGGCTTCCCCCAGTTGGGAGGCAGCAGACCAACTGGGGGAAGCCACAGTATAGGGCTAGCTGTGGACTGCCCTTGTCAGGGCGGGAGCTATATTATTTAGGGCCAGTATATTACTTAAGCAAGGCCCTGCTCCTGACCCACCTACATGACCAGAGTGGACGGTTCGTTGGCAGGATGGATTTTGACAACTGGACTGGGTGAGATCAATCCATTATTTGATTTATGAGGCTGATGTGATCTTTGTCCTAGACATATGTACCGCCCCGCGCTCGGCTGCAGCCGAGCCGCTCGGATCCGGGCTCATTGATGGGTGGCTCGAGCGCCTCCGGACCTGGGGTCACTTCACTCTGAAAGGATGCTGGCGCTACATAGGGGGGTGGTAGGTAGGTGTACGGCCGGAGCCATGTTTGAGTTCGTGATGCCACCCACGGGATGTGGTGAAGGTGTAGACATCACCGCTGCAGTTACGGGGCACCCGGGGGAGATGGTTATGCAGCAAGATGTTAACCCCTACGTGGGCAGGGATGATGGCCCCGGGACCCGTTGGGGAGAAGTAGCTGGGCGGTGCAGGGCTATGTGCGGCCGGATGGCACTGTGGTACTCACTGTTATTGACACACACAAGTCTCTGGTAAACAAAGTTGATGGTGGTCGGTGCCCGCAGCCGGCTGCGTCTGGTCCCCCACCCGGTTCGGTGGTCTTTGCCTTTCTCCTGCACCGTGTAGTGTATGTGTAGACTGCCTGCGCTTCAGCGATGGGAGTCCGCTCCCCGGCTGTATGTAAGTCGGGAAAGCCCGTTTGCCCGCATACGCTGGCCCGTGGGATTTCTCTCCCTGTGCGGAGGCTTTCTATCCCCCTCGGTGGGCTGTTGTCTTCAGTCGGGACTTGGGTGGGAAAGGACCTATAGTCCAGACCTCAATCAGTGAATTAACTAAGTCCAGTGGCTTCTGGACTTCGTTTCAGGGTCTGAGTACCCCACCTGTGTGCTCCGGTTTCCAGTCGGTTCCCCGGGTCGGTACCGGCGGGCCACTACCCTGTCCCTGTCCACCACGGTTCCACCGAGCCGTCTTCCCGGTTCCTGCAGGCTAGGCCACCGTCTGCCTCCTAGCCAAGGTGTGCTGGCTACGACCCTCACACCTGTCAGTCTGACACAGGCCCATACCACGGGCCTGACCTCCTCTCTCCTTCACTCCTGTCATTAATCTGTCTTGACTACAGAACTTGACTGACTTGCACTTCCTGCCTCAGGCCCTCTGAACTCCTCGGTGGGCATAGCCAACTGCCTAGCTCCGCCCCCCTGGTGTGTCCATCAAGCACGGAGGGAGGTGACTATGGTTTATGTGTTTGGCTGATGTTACCTAATGTGGGACTGGTGTTGTGCGGGGCGCTATCTGTGACTACCTGGCTAGTCCAGGGCGTCACACATATCCTGCGTTGAATTTATTACACCGTTCACTTTGTGTTTTCTAATCCCTGCTGGGTAGGAACATAGGTGGTTCCCAATAATATACTGACTGTTGATTGGTCACCTAAAACACACTGCAGATTGGCAGTGTTTTTACTGCACGAGCACTTTTTGATTTGTGTTTTGTTTTATCTAGTCTCATTAAAGGTAAATTTTAATCACCTCATTGCTATATTTATTACAAATGTTATTTACCCTCAATTCAGGGCCATGCAATATGTCATTATAAAAAATAATGCTGGATCCAAATTGAAGTAGAAATTTCTGGTTTATTAGATATAAAATGAATACTAGCATAGTTGGGTATTAATGCAGCTGTCTAATGTCAACAGTATAACATCTATTGGAACATTCTATACTGCCGATTGGCACCAACAGTCCTTTCTTGACCACCGTACCTATTAATGGGTCATATCTGTGGATATATACAGTGGTATTGATATCTGAGAAAAGTAATATCAACTTTGACAAAATATTATGATATTGTTGCATAGATTTTTTTCTATTCCAGTCTAACCACACTGTGTACATAACTTGTACTGAAATTCAATAATGTTTCTGGGCAAGTGCTCTTCAAATGCCACCAGGGAATAGTTATAAAATAGATATTTTTAAATGAAGTGAAATGAAAGACATATTTTGGGAAAATAGTATGTTTTGGTTTGCTCTAACCAAAGGAATCTAGAACAAATATTTTAGAAGAATACTACTGCAGATACAGGTTATTTCATAAAGATGTGTAAATTGGCACATCACAATAAATGGTACTGCTGTCATGTACCGTATTTTGCGGACTATAAGGTGCACCTAGAAAAAAAACTTGAAGCAAAAAATGTGGTCATGACACTCTGTTATGGGGAATCTGCTGACATGGTAATGGGGGTAATGTCCCCCAATTCTGTACTAATGTCCCCCAGTCAGGGCCCCTTCCAGGGTTATGTGTACCCCATCCTAGTCTATATGTCCTCCATCCTGGTCTATATGTTCCCCATCCTGGGTCCATCCTGGTTTACATGGCCATCCTCCTTATATATAAGTCCTATACCTGGTATATTTGATTTCCATTACTGGCCCATCCTGGTGCATATGATCCTTATCCTGGGCCCATCCTGGTATATATGGGTTTTTTTTGGTATATATATCCCCATGCTACATATTTGGTATACAGTGCCTACAAGTAGTATTCAACCCCCTGCAGATTTAGCAGGTTTACACATTCGGAATTAACTTGGCATTGTGACATTTGGACTGTAGATCAGCCTGGAAGTGTGAAATGCACTGCAGCAAAAAAAGAATGTTATTTCTTTTTTTTTTTTTTTAAATTGTGAAAAGTTTATTCAGAGGGTCATTTATTATTCAACCCCTCAAACCACCAGAATTCTGTTTGGTTCCCCTAAAGTATTAAGAAGTATTTCAGGCACAAAGAACAATGAGCTTCACATGTTTGGATTAATTATCTCTTTTTCCAGCCTTTTCTGACTAATTAAGACCCTCCCCAAACTTGTGAACAGCACTCATACTTGGACAACATGGGAAAGACAAAGGAGCATTCCAAGGCCATCAGAGACAAGATTGTGGAGGGTCACAAGGCTGGCAAGGGGTACAAAACCCTTTCCAAGGAGTTGGGCCTACCTGTCTCCACTGTTGGGAACATCATCCGGAAGTGTAAGGCTTATGGAACTACTGTTAGCCTTCCACGGCCTGGACAGCCTTTGAAAGTTTGAACCCGTGCCGAGGCCAGGCTTGTCCTAAGAGTCAAGGCTAACCCAAGGACAATAAGGAAGGAGCTCCGGGAAGATCTCATGGCAGTGGGGACATTGGTTTCAGTCAATACCATAAGTATAAGTCTCGATAGTTCTAGATACGTTCGAGAACGGTTCTAGCAGCAAAAAGCAGGGCTTCTTACAGCTACAGTGTGCAGAAGCCATCGCTGGCAGCCTGCCAGAAGCTGGTAACCAAGATAAACATTGGGTATCCAAGCAAAGCGCTTTGGTTAGTAACCCGATGTTTATCCTAGTTATGTGCAGGAAGCCCACACTTCCCCGCTCAGCTCACTCCGCCCCCTCCTGCACGCGGCATACACACACTCACACTCACCTGTCCCCAGCCAAGCAGTCCACGACACTGACGTCCTCAGCGCCAACCACTTCGCACTCCGCCGCCAGCACACATGGCTCCTCCCACCTGCACTCTGCACACATGCTTCCGCTTGGCTTACCTGCGGTGATGAAGTCCCGACCTCAGCGCTGTCACTGTCCTCCATGGCCGCCGCTTGTCACATCACCTTCTCTCGCTTCCGACCCGAGACTGACTAGCGGTGACGTCACGGGCCGCTCGCGATACTTGGCTGTGAAGGCGGCGGTCATTAAACTCAGTGACAGGTGCTGTCAGCAGTGCAGGAGATCAGCTCAGGTAATGTACCTCGCTGACAGCAGCACTTGTCATCCCCTGCAGTGACCTGGGCTGACCCATTGATGTTAGCTCAGGTCACTGCACTGCTCTCCCAGCTAATGGGGAACATCCTGCTCTTCATTGACTGGGACAGTGTGGATCATCATGGCAACCCCTTGGATTACACCAGACCTGGATTTGTTTTTCTTTCTAATAAATTGGTTAAAGAGGGAATGTATTGGGGAGTGTTTTTTAAAATAAAAATGTGTTTGTCGTCTATTTTTTTTTATTACTGACTGGGTTGGTGATGTTGGGTATCTGATAGACGCCTGACCTCACCAACCCCAGGGCTTGATGCCAGGTGACATTACACATCTGGTATTAACCCTATATATTACCCTGTTTGCCACCGCACCAGGGCACGGGATGAGCTGGGGCGAAGCACCAGGATTGGCGCATCTAATGGATGCGCCACTTCTGGGGCGGCTGCGGCCTGCTATTTTTAGGCTGGGTAGAGGCCAATAACCATGGACCTCCCTAGTCTGAGAATATCAGACCCCAGCTGTCTGCTTTACCTTGGCTGGTGATCCAATTTTGGGAGGACCCCTACGTGTTTTTTTTTTAAATTATTTATTTAATTTAAAATAACAGCGTGGGGTGCCCTCAGTTTTGGATTACCAGCCAAGGTGAGGCTGCCAGCTGTGGTCTGCAGGCTGCAGCTGTCTGCTTTACCCTAGCTGGCTACCAAAATAGGGGGAACCCTACGTCATTTTTTTTCTTCATTTTTTTGGCTAAATACAAAGCTAAGCACCCCTTAGTGCCACATGAAAGGCACCAAAGGGTGCAAAATTACAAAATGCAGGAGAGAGGGACATTATGTGTCTTTCTGCCATTATAATGACAGAAAAGACTGATATGAAGTGCACAAGCACAAGAAAATCACCAGAGCGCTCTACGCCGTGAAAAGCAGTAGAAAATGGCACTGGAGTGAACATGTGACCGCCTCATGTAGGATGAAGCTATGGATCCTGGGTAAATTTATGTATTTTCCCTCCTTCAGTTTTTTTGCAGTACACAAAAAAAACGTAAGGCACACGGATGACAAACACATGACATACGGATCGTCTACGGAACGGAAACGGATGCCACACGGATGCACCCGTGAAAAAAAACGGACTGTTTTTTGCAGACCGCAAAAATGGATCGGTCGTGTTAATGTAGCCTTATTCTGATCTGCCATTTATAAACAGCAGGCAGAAATGAGTGAATAACGCCCCCCAGCGTCAGAAAATCTCCGGGGTTTCAGGGCTAGCTGAGACCCTGGAGATCATGATTCAGGACGGTTTTTCCGGTCCCCGCTCACGTGATCACAGGTATACACCGTACACCGATGATCACGTTACAGTAAATGACAGCGCCGGTAAAAAATTATTTATCTTCCATCTGGCATGAACAAACGTGATAAATCTCCTCCCCGGTCCCCTCCGGTCCCCCGGTGTCGCCAAAGTGCCCCCCTGATGCCCTCCCAGACGTCCAAGATGGCCGTGCGCCCATCAGCGCGCCGGCCGCATTTACCCTACTCCTCTGATTTCTGTCGCATGTGCCATGACACATGCGATAGAAAACTCCTCACCAGGCCCTGCCAGGTAACCCCCTATAACCCCACCGGTGTTCCCCGGTACCTGTGCAGCGTTGATCCCCCCCACGGACCTCTCCTTCACAATAGACGCTGCCGCAGGGACAGAGCGGCTGTCAGCTCAGCTTCCTGTGTTCAGACACAGTGAGTGGTGGTTATGCATCTGTAAGCTAAATGGGTGGCACGGTGGCTCAGTGGTTAGCAGTGCAGTCTTGCAGCGCTGAGGTCCTGGGTTCAATTCTCACCAAGGACACCATCTGCAAGGAGTTTGTATGTTCTCCCTGTGTTTGCGTGGGTTTCCTCCGGGTACTCTGGTTTCCTCCCACACTCCAAAGACATACAGCGCTATGGAATTAATAACGCTATATAAATGAATAAATTATTATTATTACTGCAATGCCCTGCTCATGAGGTAAGGAACATAATTGATCAGGAGAGCTATATACTACATTTCCAAATGAAGGGATTACTTTTATAGTTTCCCTGGACAAGATAGCAAAGTGAACAGTAACAAATACAGTTAGGTCCAGAAATATTTGGACAGTGACACAAGTTTTGTTATTTTAGCTGTTTACAAAAACATGTTCAGAAATACAATTATATATATAATATGGGCTGAAAGTGCACACTCCCAGCTGCAATATGAGAGTTTTCACATCCAAATCGGAGAAAGGGTTTAGGAATCATAGCTCTGTAATGCATATCCTCCTCTTTTTAAAGGGACCAAAAGTAATTGGACAAGGGACTCTAAGGGCTGCAATTAACTCTGAAGGCGTCTCCCTCGTTAACCTGTAATCAATGAAGTAGTTAAAAGGTCTGAAGTTGATTACAGGTGTGTGGTTTTGGATTTGGAAGCTGTTGCTGTGACCAGACAACATGCGGTCTAAGGAACTCTCAATTGAGGTGAAGCAGAACATCCTGAGGCTGAAAAAAAAGAAAAAATCCATCAGAGAGATAGTAGACATGCCTGGAGTAGCAAAATCAACAGTCGGGTACATTCTGAGAAAAAAGGAATTGACTGGTAAGCTTGGGAACTCAAAAAGGCCTGGGCGTCCACGGATGACAACAGTGGTGGATGATCGCCGCATACTTTCTTTGGTGAAGATGAACCCGTTCACAACATCAACTGAAGTCCAGAACACTCTCAGTGAAGTAGGTGTATCTGTCTCTAAGTCAACAGTAAAGAGAAGACTCCATGAAAGTAAATACAAAGGGTTCACATCTAGATGCAAACCATTCACCAATTCCAAAAATAGACAGGCCAGAGTTAAATTTGCTGAAAAACACCTCATGAAGCCAGCTCAGTTCTGGAAAAGTATTCTATGGACAGATGAGACAAAGATCAACCTGTACCAGAATGATGGGAAGAAAAAAGTTTGGAGAAGAAAGGGAACGGCACATGATCCAAGGCACACCACATCCTCTGTAAAACATGGTGGAGGCAACGTGATGGCATGGGCATGCATGGCTTTCAATGGCACTGGGTCACTTGTGTTTATTGATGACATAACAGCAGACAAGAGTAGCCGGATGAATTCTGAAGTGTACCGGGATATACTTTCAGCCCAGATTCAGCCAAATGCCGCAAAGTTGATCGGACGGCGCTTCATAGTACAGATGGACAATGACCCCAAGCATTCAGCCAAAGCTACCCAGGAGTTCATGAGTGCAAAAAAGTGGAACATTCTGCAATGGCCAAGTCAATCACCAGATCTTAACCCAATTGAGCATGCATTTCACTTGCTCAAATCCAGACTTAAGACGGAAAGACCCACAAACAAGCAAGACCTGAAGGCTGCGGCTGTAAAGGCCTGGCAAAGCATTAAGAAGGAGGAAACCCAGCGTTTGGTGATGTCCATGTGTTCCAGACTTAAGGCAGTGATTGCCTCCAAAGGATTCGCAACAAAATATTGAAAATAAAAATATTTTGTTTGGGTTTGGTTTATTTGTCCAATTACTTTTGACCTCCTAAAATGTGGAGTGTTTGTAAAGAAATGTGTACAATTCCTACAATTTCTATCAGATATTTTTGTTCAAACCTTCAAATTAAATGTTACAATCTGCACTTGAATTCTGTTGTAGAGGTTTCATTTCAAATCCAATGTGGTGGCATGCAGAGCCCAACTCGCGAAAATTGTGTCACTGTCCAAATATTTCTGGACCTAACTGTACGCCTAAAACATAGCCACTCTAAGCGACCGGCACATTTAAACACGGCGGTGCGGTAAGACAGATGCGCTCTGCCCAGGATTCTCCTGGTCTTGATGGAAGTAAGTTTACCCGCTGCACGTTCCTAACTGTCCGCTTGTTTTCCGGTATGGACTTTGTCTGATGTAGTTTTTATATGTATTTTTCCACAGTAATTGTGCCATTTTGTATGGGTCATTTCTTGAACGGGACATTGGAGTCTTTCTCTCCCCTGATGCTATAAGAAACGCGTTGGGAGAATTATGCACACCGCTGGATGCGTGTTTGGAACCTGTGGGGATCCTGAGTCATTCAGATAAGGACCAGGTTATCTTTTCTTTGGTGGCCAATACAATCCAGTACCAGTGCTTCACCAAGCAGGGAAGGGGTTATACGGCAGATGGGGTAAGACCGTTCCTTTCCTGTACTTGTCACTGCCATAATTGGCGTTTTTTTTTGAGTGTTGGATACATTATTCACATCACCTTATCATAAGGTCAATTCTAGATAAGCCAGTTAGTCTGATTTTAGGATCATGGTAAATGATTATTGGCTATTATTTCCTTGTTTTTTGTCCTGTCCTTTTTAACACAGGTCCTAGTCTGACCTTTTTAGTATTGGAAATATTAAAGGCTATGTTTTAGGCGTATTTGTTACTGTTCACTTTGCTATCTTGTCTATTCTATCAGTGAATTGATACCCAGTAGTTAACTTTCATTTATAGTTTCCCTGCTGAACGACTACCAAACATGAGAGTCCGTTATACGCCACAAGAAAACACATCTAAATAGCGAGCTTTGTTGTTAAGTATTCATTCAGCTGGATAACTGGACTTAAAGGGGTATTCCATCTCCAAGATCCTATCCCCAATATATAGTAGGTGGAATAGCAATAATATCAGCAAATACCAATATTTGGAAATGTAGAATAGTTCTCCTGATTAGGCATGCCCTTACCTCATGAGCAGGGCATTGCAGCTTTGGTAGCAACCATTACGACATGGACTCTGCTGCTGTGGACCGGGGAGAGTGAGTGCAGATTCATTGCACCCACACTCCTCACATGAAGGGTCTGCACTCCTAGAAAATGGGGGATACGTTCCCTGATTGTCTCCCCCAATATTCTAGACGGTCCAGAGTCGTCGTGGGACCCCTTTATTTTTTTTTCTTACAATAAATTGGTGAAAGAGGAAATGTTTTGGGGACTGTTTTTTCAAATAAATTTTTTTTGTCGATTTTTTTTTTTTATTTTTTTTTTTTTTTTTTTTGTTAGTACTGACAGTTTATGATGTTGGGTATCTAATAGACGCCATGACATCACAAACTGCTGGGCTTGATCTCAGGTGACTTTATAGCTAGTATCAACCCGATTTATTACCCCGTTTGCCACTGCACCAGGGCACGGGATGAGCTGGTGTGAAGCGCCAGGATTGGCGCATCTAGTGGATGCGCCCTGTCTGGGGTGCCTGCGGCCTGCTATTTTTAGGCTGTGAAGGCCCAATAACTATGGACCTTCCCACCCTGAGAATACCAGACCACAGCTGTCCGCTTTACCTTGGCTGGTGATCCAATTTGGGGGGGACCCTACTTTTTTTGTGTAATTATTAATATTTGTAAAATAATTATAAAAAAAGAGCCTGGGGGGACCTCCACATTGGATCCCCAACCACGGTAAAGCTGCCAGCTGTGGTTTTCAGGCTACAGCTGTCTGCTTTACCCTAGCTGGCTATCAAAAATTCAAACAGCAGAAAAAGAAGTCTTTGCATTTGCCTTATATTACATCATATCCCATGGCCCCAGAAACACCAACACCAAAGCAAATTGCACATAGAAAAACTTTAATTAGTTGGGTCAGGCATATAAATATTACATGGGATATAAAACATTGTAACAAGTGAAGAGGTTAAATGACACATAAGAGCTAGTGATGAGCGAGCATGCTTGTTACTACTCGGTACTCGCACGAGTATCACTGTACTCGGGCTACTCGGCGGGTACCGAGTAATTTTGCAATACTCGTGCTTTACTCGTGGTCTTCATCCCTGCATGTTGGCGCTCTTTTGAGAGCCAGCCCTCATGCAGGGATTGGCTGGCAGACCACTGCAATGCCACAGCCCTGTTAGTTGTGGAATTGCAGTGATTGGCTGGCCTGCACAGCGTGACCGAGCCTTTATACCGGCCGGCGCGCTGTGCTCTGTACACAGCCATCTCATATTCCCTGCTTTCCACGCCCACAGGCGCCTATGATTGGTTGCAGTGAGACACGCCCCCACGCTGAGTGACAGGTGTCACACTGCACCCAATCACAGCAGCCGGTGGGTGGGTCTATACTATGCAGTAAAATAAATAAATAAATAATTTAAAAAAACGGCGTGCGGTCCCCCCAATTTTAATACCAGCCAGATAAAGCCATACAGCTGAAGGCTGGTATTCTCAGGATGGGGAGCTCCACGTTATGGGGAGCCCCCCACCCTAACAATATCAGTCAGCAGCTGCCCAGAATTGCCGCATACATTATATGCGACAGTTCTGGGGCTGTACCCGGCTCTTCCCGATTTACCCTAGTGCGTTGGCAAATCGGGGTAATAAGGAGTTAATGGCAGCCCATAGCTGCCACTAAATCCTAGATTAATCATGTCAGGCGTCTCCCCGAGATTCCTTCCATGATTAATCTGTAAATTACAGTTAAAAAACACACACACCCGAAAAATCCTTTATTAGAAATAAAAAACACTAACAAAGTCCCTCATCACCAATTTATTAACCCCAACAAACCCTCCATGTCCGGCGTACTCCACGGACTCCGGCGTCGCGTCCAGCTCTGCTGCATGGAAGTGACAGGAGCTGCAGAAGACACCGCCGCTCCGGTCACCTCCACGCAGCTAATGAAGGGAATAGCGCGATCAGCTGCTGTCAGTCAGGTAACTCCCGGCCACCTCTGGATCCAGCGGTGGCCGCGATTAACCTCAGTGACAGCAGCTGATCGCTATACTCACCTCAGTTGGTGCATGGAGCTGACTGGAGCAGCGGTGAGTAGCGCGATCAGCTGAGCTGTCACTGAGGTTACCCGCGGCCACCGCTGCATCCACCGCTGGATTCAGGTAACCTCAGTGACAGCTCAGCTGATCGCTATACTCATCTCATTAGCTGCGTGGAGGTGACCGGAGCGGCGGTGTATTCTGCAGCTCCTGTCACTTCCATGCAGCTGAGCTGGACGCGACGCTGGAGGACTGTGGAGTACGCCGGACATGGAGGGTTTGTCGGGGTTAATAAATTGGTAATGAAGGACTTTGTTAGTGTTTTTTATTTCTAATAAAGGATTTTTCGGGTGTGTGTGTTTTTTAACTGTAATTTACAGATTAATCATGGAAGGAATCTCGGGGAGACGCCTGACATGATTAATCTAGGATTTAGTGGCAGCTATGGGCTGCCATTAACTCCTTATTACCCCGATTTGCCAACGCACTAGGGTAAATCGGGAAGAGCCGGGTACAGCCCCAGAACTGTCGCATCTAATGTATGCGGCAATTCTGGGCGGCTGCTGACTGATATTGTTAGGGTGGGGGGCTCCCCATAACGTGGAGCTCCCCATCCTGAGAATACCAGCCTTCAGCCGTATGGCTTTATCTGGCTGGTATTAAAATTGGGGGGGACCGCACGCCGTTTTTTTTAATTATTTAATTATTTATTTCACTGCACAGTATACACACACCGGCTGCTGTGATTGGGTGCAGTGAGACAGCTGTCACTCAGTGTGGGAGCGTGTCTCACTGCAACCAATCATAGGCGCCGAAAAGCAGGAAAGCAGGGAATACGAGATTGATTAATGAGCGGCCGGCTTTTTCAAAAGAGGAAAAGCCACCGGAGTTTGAACAGCTGTGCAGCGCCGCGGCAGTGATCGGGGAACGGTAAGTAAGAGAGAGGGGGGGGAACTGACCGACAGACTGTGAGAGGGGGACAGACAAGACAGAGAGAGACAGACCGACGGACTGAGGGAGATAGAATAAAAAAAAAAAAATGACCGACATCGCTAGTAAAAAGCACAAAACGTGCGTTTTGGACATCGGAGTGCCACACAATGTTTTCATGTAAAATCTTTCATGTATTAATCTCAAAAAGTAACATACACCAGCTCTATCTCATTATTGGGTATGTGCCCTTAACATTTCCGCCATGAAAATTCATT
Source organism: Anomaloglossus baeobatrachus (assembly GCF_048569485.1). Taxonomy (NCBI): domain Eukaryota; kingdom Metazoa; phylum Chordata; class Amphibia; order Anura; family Aromobatidae; genus Anomaloglossus; species Anomaloglossus baeobatrachus. The sequence continues at coordinate 186,655,022 of NC_134360.1, read as the reverse complement.
TTGGTGTCATTTTGGAAGGTTTTCTGGTGAGTCCGTAAAAATGGCGTAAAACTTGGACAAAATTGTTCACAGCTGTGACTTTTGAGTGATAAATGCTTCAAGGGGTCTTCCCCATGCTGATGCCATGTCATTTGAGCACTCTTCTGAGACTTTTGTGACATTTTTAGGGTTTCTACATGCTGCCGGGGGTCATTTCACAAAAATACTCGGGTCTCCCATAGGATAACATTGGGCTCGGTGCTCGGGCCGAGTACACGAGTATCTTGGGAGGCTCGGCCCGAGCTTCGAGCACCCGAGCTTTTTAGTACTCGCTCATCACTAATAAGAGCGAACAAAGAACCCCATGTGGGGCTGCATGGATCAAATAAGGTACACGCAAGGGTATACTCCCAGCAGGGCCAGTGTAAGTGCCTTTACAATGAATAGATTCACAATAAATGACAGAATGATACTTAGTCAAGAACCATAGGCACATTACCCAAACACATAGTCCAATGGACAGGGGTATACTCCCAGTAGGGCCAGTGTAAGTGCCTTTACAATAAACAGGTTCACAATAAATGGCAAGATAACACTTTAGTAAATAACCATAGGCACATTATCCAAACACATAGTCCGGTGGACAGGGGTATACTCCCAGCAAACCCAGTGTAAGTGCCTTTACAAAAAACAGGTTCATAGTAAATGACAGGATAACACTTAGTAGATGACCATAGGCACATTACCCAAACACATAGCCCGGTGGAGAATCCACCATTTGTAACACTCACATGCAGACGCACAAGGGGAAAAGTCCCAATACGTATTTCGTGATGACTTCCTCAGGGGACCGTGGACAAAAGGAGGGAAATGGTTGAATTTATACACTAGTGTATGTCAGATCATTTGCAGCACCTGTTGCGGCTGCAGGGTACTGAGACACGCTGAGCTAGCGTGGGCGGCTACTCCAGCGTCACCTGGGCCAGGGAAAACCCCTTTGATGACGTCAATATTACCCAGGGGACGCTTCAAGGAGAGCCGCACACACTGCGCATGCGCAGAGCCGCAAACAGGAAGTAAAGCTGCAAATGCCATGTCTACTCCTGGCAGAAGAAAGGGCAAATCGCATTAGGGAGCATAAACAGTGCACAGCACTATAAAGGGACAAGAATACATATAATTGCATCATAAAGACATCCAGTACGATATACATAGAAAGTATTAACACTGTTTATGCATTTATCAAATATGACAGCATATTAGTCAGTAAAACACAGTCCAATGGACAATCTCATATAGATGACTTGAATATACTGTATTCCTTCCCAGCTCATTTTCCAATGCAGGCAGACCACCAGGTTAGTGACATAGAAAAATATTGCACCAAGAGCACAAACGTAGACAACTGTAGAGAAAGAAGGACACAAAGAATCCAGTTAAAAGAAAGATAAAAACCATTATATACAAAGCAGATTCAATCACAGGGAACCCGCAACCACAAACAAATACAGCCCATAGCGGGATACATATCAACCGCAGACGAGACCTACTGGATTATAAGTAGGAACTAAAGGTCTGCCTCTCATTCAAACCCCGAGGGACCACTGTGTCGAGGAGAAATATCCATCGACATTCAGCCCGTGCCAACACCTTATGAATATTACCACCCCTCAATCCAAGGTGCACACGGTCAATCCCCCTCACCTTAAAACTTGAGGGGTCAGACCCGTGATGCAACCTGAAATGGTGGGGAATGGTCTTCAGGGAATCAACATCCTCAGATTTCGCTTTTTTAGCAGCGATGATGTCCCTAGTATGCTCCCTCGTCCGGACCCGCAATTCACGACTAGTGAGTCCGACATATATTAGGTCGCAAGCGCACGTGGCGTAATAAATTACGCCCGTGCTACTGCAAGAAATATATTGTCGGATCTCAAATGTTTTAGAGCTGTCCGAGGAGGCAAAGGATGTTGCTCTAATGATGTTACCATGACGACACGCAATGCATGAGCCACATGGATATGATCCACAGATAGAACGTCCCATCATGAATGATGGTTTCTTTTGGGCCACATAATGACTTTGGACCAGCATATCGCGTAGGCTCCGGCCCCGACGTGCCGTCATGAGGGGTCGGTCTGGAAGCATATCTTTCAGCACAGGTTCCGTTTGTAAAACAGACCAGTGCTTAGTTAATATGCCACGAATGTGATCCCATTGGCGGTTGAATGAGGAGATAAAACGCACCTTGGGTTCAGCAGGCTTCGTCTTATCAGGATTGAAACGTAAAAGTAGTTGGTCTCTTGGAGCTGCTTTGGCCCGACTATAGGCCTTTTTAATGGATCTAGAACTGTACCCTCTCTCCCTGAACCTATCACGCATCTCACTGGCCCGACCCTCAAATGTATCCGTCTCTGAGCAAATCCGTTTAAGGCGGATAAATTGCCCAGTGGGGATAGCATTGATGGTAGATTGTGGATGGCCAGAAGATGCGTGTAACAGGGCATTCACAGAGGAGGGTTTCCGATAAATGTCAGTAGTCAAGAGACCCTGATCATTAATGGAGATGCCAATATCCAAAAAATCGACCCTAGCCAGATCAGCCTGATACGTGAGGTAGATGTTATAAGGGTTGGAGTTCAAGTGGCGCACAAAGCCCTCAAGCTCCGGGGCAGTCCCCCCCAGATGACAAAGATGTCATCAATGAAGCGGAGCCAGCACTGCACATGGGAGCTGGCCGGCACGCCGGCATTCGGTTCGTCGAATGTTCGCCGAACTGAACTCGAACGAGACCTCCGTTCGACGAACCGAACTCGAGCCGAACCACGGCCGGTTCGCTCATCTCTACTCCTGACCTTAACCCAATTGAAAACTTGTGGAAGGAGCTCAAGATTAAAGCCCACATGAGACACCCAAAGAACCTAGATAACTTGGAGATCTGCATGGAGGAGTGGGCCAAGATAACTCCAGAGACCTGTGCCGACCTGATCAGGTCTTATAAAAGACGATTATTAGCTGTAATTGCAAACAAGGGTTATTCACAAAATATTAAACCTAGGGATTGAATAATAATTGACCCACACTTTTATGTTGAAAATTTATTAAAATTTAACTGAGCAACATAACTTGTTGGTTTGTAAGATTTATGCATCTGTTAATAAATCCTGCTCTTGTTTGAAGTTTGCAGGCTCTAACTTATTTGCATCTTATCAAACCTGCTAAATCTGCAGGGGGTTGAAGACTACTTGTAGGCACTGTATATGTATTTTGGTACATAGGGTCCTATGCTGGTATATCTGGCCCTTATACTTTGTATATACTGTATGTACCCATCCTGGTATATCTGGCCCTCATTCTATGCTCATCCTTTAATATATGATCCCCATTCTGGTATATATATTTCCCATCCTGGGACAATTCTGGTATATATTTCCCTCATCCAGGTATATATGATCCTCATCCTGGTATATAAAATCTCCATCCTGGGCGCATCCTGATATATACGTTACTAATCCTGATATATATGTCCCCCACTCTTGTATATATGATCCCATCATCAGTCCATTCTGGTGAATATGCCTCTCATCATGCTGCACACATAAAAAAGAAACAACTATACTCACCATCCTTCCATTTTCCTGGTGCATGGTGTCATCTTCTGATGCCGGCAACTGATTTCAGTGTGTAAGCAGCGCATGACATCAATGCCATGTACTTTGACGTCAGCTGTCGGAATATTCACTGCTCCCCTCACCCAGGATTATTAGATTGAGACTGAAAACTTGGACATTAGGCCATTGGCGTACACAAATATCATGGCGCCCCATAGCAGAATTGCTAACTGGGGCCCTACGTCCTCCCCCACCAGCCCAATTTTTTTTTTTTGCTGGGTCACAAAAGACATATCTCACAACTTTTCATCCATTACAAAGTAAGTTTCCCAGTACTATACATATGCACAGTGTTTTGACCCCAACACAGTATAATCTCCCAAATGTGACCCCCACACAGCCCTCTATGCAGCATAATGGGACTACATACAGTAAATTGCCCCCACACCTCTGCAAACTGTATATTGACCCCCACTAACCTTCCAATTATTATAAAGGCCCCCACACAATATGAATGACCCCTCACAAACTTCCACACTGTATTTTTGCTTACATACAGTATAAAGGCCCCCCCATAGCCCTCCATAAAATATAAGACTCCCACATATTACCCCAAATAAAATAATGGCCACAGGGGCATGCTAACATGCTAAGGGGACTGACTGATGCCCTTGGGACTAGTCCCTGGCCTCATTAGCATATCATAAAGGATCTTTAGAAATAATTTTTCTAAAGATCTCTTTATCTATGCTAATACAGGCTGAGACTGTTAGACAGGTATCAGAAATATCCACCCAGAACTGCTCTTGGTTCTGGGTGCATACAGGACCTGACAGGTTCCCTTTAAGCTACCGTCAGAGATATCTTGCAAAGACTCTCTCACAGAGTTGTTTTTGTGGGATATTTGTTTGTGCAGGAGATTAATTTATGAAGTTTATATGCACTTGCTTTCAATGATCTCTGTTTTTTAACCCTTTATTATCAATGGCCCTTTTTGTGTAAATCTTTGCATTATTTTACATGGCGCTATCATGTTACTTGCTGTTAATGTCCACACTACCTTGATTTTATGGGTTGTGGGGTGGTTTTATGGGATATCTTGGCAGGGTTCTGTTTTGTGTGTATAATTATTAATAAAATATTTGTATTTTTGGATACTTTTCTGATTTGATTTTCTGGTAGTTCATGTATTCTTTAAATCTCTCACAGAGAACATGGGATTATAAATGCCAACTTAACACTCTACAATAGTAAATAATGACATGACAAGAGTTGTGGAAGAACTAGGCAGCAGAGCTTTAATAAGGGATTACATATTAAAATTAATGAATAAATAACTATAAAACCAATAACAATAAAATAAACTTTTACAAATATAATCACGCTCAGTCCTCAAATGACTCGAGCTGTCAGAAAGGTCCATTTTACTACATAAACCACCTCAACCAGCGTTGTTTGTTACTTTCCTCTAAAAATGCATGTGACAAATTGATAAAATGGGGCTGGTGGGTCGGGGTTCTTCAGTACAAGGTAAACAAATTTTCTTCTCAAACAACAAGGGGAAGGGTTAAATATCAGCTCCCCACAACCTCCTTCAATGTTCCTCCAATCAGTGACCAAACAAATAAGTGGGAATGTATCTCCAGGGGTCCTAATGTGCCCAGTAACCAGCCTCTTCCACCAAGTTCCGAGAAGGAATAATTAATCCTTAAGGGAACTCAGAAACAGTAGTAAATAGTAACACATATTAATAAAAACATATAAAAACTTAATTATAGGAATTATAATCCTATGAGCTCCTTGTGCTTAGGGCACCGGGACTTACACTAGAGTGCTCAGTGACAAGAGTGCCCCGGTGTATGAGAGAGCCATTAAATCCATCGGTCTGCCAACAGCTATGTAATGTGTACAGACACATTATGAATACATTTGACAATCATTATTCAGACAATGATGGAGAGACACATTGAAAACCTGTTAAAAACTCAAAATGCACTCAATTAACAATTTATAGAAACTAGCTTTATTACCTGGCTTTGCCCGGGATAGTAACAATGTCTCTCTCTCTCTCAGTCTCTCTCCCGCTCTCCCTTCCTCTCACTCTCCTACTCTACCTCTCTCCCACCGTACCCCCCTCCTCCTCTCCCACTCTCTCTCCTACTCTTCCTCTCCCACTCTCCCTCTCTCCTACTCTCCCCCACTCCCACTCTCCACCTCTCCCACTCTCCCTCTCTCCCACTCACCCTCTCTGCCCCACTCCCCCTCTCTCTCCCACTATCCCTCTCTCCCTCTCTCCCTCTTTCCTAGTCTCCCTCTCTTCCACTCTCCCTCTCTCCCTCTCTTCCACTCTCCCACTCTCCCTCTCTGCCGCACTCCCCCTCTCTCTCCCACTCTCCCTCTCTCCCTCTCTCCCTCTTTCCCAGTCTCCCTCTCTCCCACTCTCCCACTCTCCCTCTCTGCCGCACTCCCCCTCTCTCTCCCACTATCCCTCTCTCCCTCTCTCCCTCTTTCCCAGTCTCCCTCTCTCCCACTCTCCCTCTCTCACACTCTCCCTCTTTCCCAGTCTCTGAGTCTCTATTTCTTTCTTTCTGTCTCTCGCCCACTCTCACAGTCTCTCACTCTCCCACTCTGCCTCTCATCACCACTGAACCCATATTATCTGACATATAAGCTGTCTTATACTAAGAATGTCCTTCATTGGCTATAGCAACTAATTAGAGCTCCTATTATTGACCTGTAGAAAAATAGAATCAGAGCTGTGATTGGTTGCTATCGGCCACCTTATAAATATCCAGACAAACTATCAAAACAGCCAATATATTACCTTACACATCCAAAAAGTAAGTAAGCATTTTTTTTTTATGAATAACTGTAAAGCAAGTGGTTAAAATTTCCCCTCAAAACATAGTCTATGACATTCCCTGAGTCAAATGAGGTGTCTGTGCAAAATGTCATGATTGTAAATGCAATGGTACGTATTCCTTTAGTGGACATACACGCGCACACACACACACACACACGTACACATACACACACACGCACACACATACACACACACACATACATACACACACATGCATACTGTACATACAAACACACACATACACTCAGCATTATATATTAGAGTAAAAAGTTAACTTCAGGACACAAACTAGTAGAATACAGGTGGGAATCTCTAACTCTTAACTACCCCCCCCCCCCCAGAAGAGCCAACTGGTGGCACTAACCCATTGTATTATTGGTTTCTACACTAACATGCCCAAGAATTCACCTACAGTAGAAAATATTTTGTAATTTTTTTTCCAAATTTCAGCCCACATAATACAACCATATAGTGCCAAGATAATCCTGTGTTATACAATCCACATAGTTCAACTGTGGCGCCCCTGACCTGGTCAGGCACCACTGAGTACTGCACCCATGCTGGGGACAGTACAATACAGGTAATCCAGAAGGCTGACTGGGGTGTGGAACACAGGCGCATAGTGACCAGGTCTCACACATGTACCCATGAGAGGACCCCTGGGGATCCCAGGAGGGGGCAAGCCTTCACCTTCACTGGAATAGTGGAGGGGGTAGAGCCTCCATCTCCTCTCAAGGGGTGTGGTGGAGAGTCTGGTTGCTAGGTGGCGTAGGCAAGAACAGGAGAGGAGGGGCAGTGAGTCAGTTAGAGCAGAACTCCATAGGGCTCAGTGAGGAGCAGACCTGTGGGGCTGTTGCTGTCTAACAGCGCCCGCGCAGTGGCTACAGACGGGGGAGAACGGTCAACTAGGAGTGCTGCCTGAAAGCCAGCTTCAGCTAGAGAGTGCACGGAGTGGGAAGTAAGGAGACTGCTAGAGAGCACCAGGCCCAACCGGGCGGCAGATCCCGAAGCGAGGATAGATTCACCTTTCCCTGCTAAACCTGCCGGTGTGGGGCTCTCAAAGCCCACACCACATCACCACAAAAGCCGCAGCCACGTAACCGCAGTTAGGGCCCATAGGTCATAGGAGGCAAGAGGCTGGAGTGGCCTGGTCCGGGGAACAAGCACACGGCAAACAACAAGGGGAGAGAGGCTGCAGCATCTTCCCTGGGTGACCCCCATAGGGACTCAAAGTCGGGGTCACCCCAAACCACCAAGGGCTAAGGAAGGCGAGTCAGTAGTCACCCTCATAAAGTCAGCCTGAAGGATACCTGGTTCCTACCTGGTTCATCTCAGCTACGCCCGGGTTACTCACCCTGCCACCTGAAGTGAGTAAAAACCCTGAAAGACATCCTGCCTGTGTGGTCATTCTGCGACTTGTGGTACTACAAACCTACACAGGGCCCTGGGGCTTGCCTCACTCTCAGGAGGCTACTACATCTAACTGCACACATCATCAGCCCCAGGCGACCCTCAACCTGCAGTGGCGGTCCCTACTGGCCGCAATACTGAGAGTGGCGTCACGATCAAAACAGAAGATTTCCTACCAGTGACGGAGATCCAGCAACGTGGAGTCCCTGAAGGTAACGCACCGACACCGATACAACACCTGTGGGGCTTCACGTCTGGCGTCACGAACAGGATAAGGACTAGACCTGTCCAGACAGGTGACCATGTGCCTAGGCGGTCCGCTTGAAAAATTGGAAGCGCCGCCATATTGCCACCATGAAAAGCGCGCTGAGAAACAACAGCAGCCCGCGCTGGGAGAAGTTACCGCCCACGAAGAGGTGTGGCTACCCAGAGATCCCCTGCAGAGTCCTGACCTCGCTGATGAAGAAAGCGGAAGCGTCCAGAGACGGCGGAGCAGAAGAGAAGCCGGTAGCGTGCTAGAGAAAATGGAGTCCAGACGCGGATACCCAGAACCAGGCACTGCTGCCTGGTGGTGCCGGGAGCTTGCCATCTTCTGCGACCGGCTGGAAGCCGGGATTGTGCGATGGCTCAGAGAAGAACGCACGGAGCTCCTGGAAATGGCTGCGGCGGTGCGGACCTATGAGGAGAGTGCCGCGCGGAGCCTGCCGGATCGAGCGGCGACGACGATTCAGACCCCGATGGGTGAGTCCGGTGTTGCCCCGGCTAGAACAAGAGCCCCGACCCTAGCTGCTACGACCGCGGTCCCAGAGGAGGCGCCCGGTGCGGCGACGCTGAGTGAGGCCGCAGCCACGCTAGGTGCGGCCCGCCAAGCCCAGGCCGCTGCAGCGATGCCCCGCCTGTCCCGCCGGGCTCCGACCACCACGGCAGTGCTCATCCGTGCTGCAGGTGTGACGCTGACCCAGGCTGCCACCCTGCTGAACCCGGTCCGCCAAGACCCCAACGCAGCAGCGACGCTCGTCCGCGCCGCAAGTGATATGCTGAACCAGGCCGCAGCCCCGCCGGGTGCGGCCCGCCAAGCTCCGATCACTGCAGTGACGCCCGACTCAGCCTGCACGGACCCCATCGAGGCTGCGACGCCAAGTGAGACCGCGGCTGCAGTGTCCAGTCCGGCCCGCCAGGAACCGGCCGCGACAGAAACGCCAATTCAGGCCGCCGCCATGCAGGGCGCGGCCCACCAAGACCAGGCCGCCGCCATACGGGGCGCGGCCCGCCAAGACCAGGCCGCCGCCATGCCAGGCGCGGCCCGCCAAGACCAGGCCGCCGCCATGCCAGGTGCGGCCCGCCAAGACCAGGCCGCCGCCATGCCAGGCGCGGCCCGCCAAGAAGAGATTACCTCGCCATTTACCCCGGCCTGCAAGGCCAGAGCAGACACCGCTCCCCAGTCCACAGAGGTCCCTGCTAGGAAGACCCTGATGGGAGAGGACCCTGAATACTGGAAGCTGAAGGCTGACCTAGAGGCCCAGTTTCCACAAGAGATGGTGGATCGGTATTTGCTCCCTCCGCATACCCCCAAGGAAATACAGGCAACCCCTGCAGCTGCGCCGGAGAGTCCACCGCCCAGACCAGCTGAAGAGAGCCCATCCCCAGCACTGCCACAACCAGAGTGCAGCGAAGAACTAAGGGGGAGAGGAGGCCAGGAAGCTGAGGAGCTGACTCCGACGCCAACCGCAGCAGACCCCTACCCAGAGCCGGAGATGCTGCCCTATTCCCGCTGGGAGGAGGAAGACTTGACACCGTCAGCAGATGAAGATCAACCCAAAGACCTCACCTGGGAGCCCACAGGCATGAACCCAGCCCGCAAGACACGGCGCAGCAGATCAAAGCGTCCTCCAACACCACAGTCTCCAGAGCAGAGGGAGGTCACAGCCAGAGACCTGGAGGAGAAAAGGTGCCTAAGAAGGTCCGAAGCCCAGGCTAGAGGACCCCTTTACAGAGGAATAGTAGAGGACTTCAACTTGAAAAGCGGATACGGCTTTATTGTAGTAAAAGGAATAAAAGAGGGCATATTTGTGAATCGGAGAGATGTTCAAGCCCACCTGCCCAGAGGACATTCAGGCAGAAATTTGAAAATTGGGGACCTAGTACAGTTCACCTTGCATCAAGGAGAAAGGGGCTACTATGCCTTAGACGTAGCACCATGTCCCAGACAAGAAAGACAAGAAAGACAAGAAAGACAAGAAAGACAAGAAAGAAAAGACAGAGATAAAGAACCAGATGTAGAAACAGACGAAGATCAAGAAAGGAAAGATAAAGATCCTACAGATGAAACAACCACAGACAAAGATCCTACAGATGAGACAACCACGGACGACGACGGAGAGCAAGAAAGTCACAGGTGCCAGTGCCCAACGTGCCCACGCCCTAGTGAAAAAGAGGAGTAAAGTAAAGGAAAGTAAGAAGTTACTGTTTTGACCAGTTTTGAAAAGTTTTGTTTGCAACGTTTAAGAAATGCGCCCACAAAAACTATTGTGAGAAATAAACTTTAAGGCTATGAACTTGCTATAGCCACAAACTCTCGCAGTGTAAATAGTTACACCAGTGGCACCACCACCAGGGCCAGCCTGTTTAGGGGCTTGGCTCGTCTGCGACCAGGGGGGCCCGTCCGTAGAAAAGGGCCTTGGCTCACCTGCGACCAGAGAGCACGCCTGTTTATGGGGCCTTGGCTCACCACCACAAAGAGGGTACCTGGTCAGCACCAACTGTGGAGGCCGCCTCTGCATCCTGCCAGAAGAGGCTGACGGCGCGGATCCACCAGGCCAGGTATACCCTGAAACCACCAGCCCATGTAAGCCGCCTCTACATCCTGCCAGAAGTGGCTGAAGTCGCGGCCAACGGGAGAGGAAGATTGGAGGAAAGGTCTGGGGAAACGGATGGCCCAGACCTGGTTACCAACAGGACCGGTGACCCGCCTCCTGAGAGGGTTTTGGGTGGGTTAACGGACTTGTGGGTGGAGGGTGGTGATGTCTGATACCTGGTGGTTTTAAAAATGTTTTACATGTTTTAATGTTTTATGCATTTTAAAATGTTGTCTTGCAGCCCGAGGACGTGCTGGTGATAACTAAGGGGGAATGTGGCGCCCCTGACCTGGTCAGGCACCACTGAGTACTGCACCCATGCTGGGGACAGTACAATACAGGTAATCCAGAAGGCTGACTGGGGTGTGGAACACAGGCGCATAGTGACCAGGTCTCACACATGTACCCATGAGAGGACCCCTGGGGATCCCAGGAGGGGGCAAGCCTTCACCTTCACTGGAATAGTGGAGGGGGTAGAGCCTCCATCTCCTCTCAAGGGGTGTGGTGGAGAGTCTGGTTGCTAGGTGGCGTAGGCAAGAACAGGAGAGGAGGGGCAGTGAGTCAGTTAGAGCAGAACTCCATAGGGCTCAGTGAGGAGCAGACCTGTGGGGCTGTTGCTGTCTAACAGCGCCCGCGCAGTGGCTACAGACGGGGGAGAACGGTCAACTAGGAGTGCTGCCTGAAAGCCAGCTTCAGCTAGAGAGTGCACGGAGTGGGAAGTAAGGAGACTGCTAGAGAGCACCAGGCCCAACCGGGCGGCAGATCCCGAAGCGAGGATAGATTCACCTTTCCCTGCTAAACCTGCCGGTGTGGGGCTCTCAAAGCCCACACCACATCACCACAAAAGCCGCAGCCACGTAACCGCAGTTAGGGCCCATAGGTCATAGGAGGCAAGAGGCTGGAGTGGCCTGGTCCGGGGAACAAGCACACGGCAAACAACAAGGGGAGAGAGGCTGCAGCATCTTCCCTGGGTGACCCCCATAGGGACTCAAAGTCGGGGTCACCCCAAACCACCAAGGGCTAAGGAAGGCGAGTCAGTAGTCACCCTCATAAAGTCAGCCTGAAGGATACCTGGTTCCTACCTGGTTCATCTCAGCTACGCCCGGGTTACTCACCCTGCCACCTGAAGTGAGTAAAAACCCTGAAAGACATCCTGCCTGTGTGGTCATTCTGCGACTTGTGGTACTACAAACCTACACAGGGCCCTGGGGCTTGCCTCACTCTCAGGAGGCTACTACATCTAACTGCACACACCATCAGCCCCAGGCGACCCTCAACCTGCAGTGGCGGTCCCTACTGGCCGCAATACTGAGAGTGGCGTCACGATCAAAACAGAAGATTTCCTACCAGTGACGGAGATCCAGCAACGTGGAGTCCCTGAAGGTAACGCACCGACACCGATACAACACCTGTGGGGCTTCACACAACTACATAGTGGAGAAATACCTTCTTAAAAATCCCATATAATATTACAACTTATCAAAATTCCAGTTTTTATTTTCAAGTGGAACAATGTTATTCCAGTGTAACATACCAATCTCAAATTAAAGCTGGGGGTTTATTTTGGAAACTTCACCCTCAGATAAACTGTTCTATGGTCTTGTTTTCTCTCAAATTTTTTCCTTAGACTTAAAAAAAAAAATCATGGCCCTAAAGAATTACTTTGATTAGCAAAAGTATGTGTTTTTTATTTTTATGATCTATTCAGTTGCCCAGAGTGTTTTAGGCTTCCCTTGTGTGTCCTGACATCTGAGGCTTGTATAGTTAATTGGTTACTGTATGTTAGTTTTAACACTGCATTAATATATAATTTGACACTGTATGGGGTTCTATTTGTACACAGCATAATGGCACCTTATAGGGAGGAGAGCATTAATATGGAGTTCAGCATAGGGCCTCATCTAACTTATAAAAGATCAGACACCAGTTTAAAAGTGGCCAGTTTGGGTTCCTATGTGTTCCTGCTGCTCCCCTAAGTTTGCAGTGTTTTATTTTATTTTTTATTTTTTTTTTTAAATCTGCCATTGAGTTCTAGAAATAAGGGCCTTTTTAATTAATGCAAATGTTATAGTCGCTATCAAGGGAGCATTGTTTTACAGGGTAATGTTGCAGAGCAGCCAAAAGACCCATCCCAGAGGATCCTGTGATCACTCCCCATTAGTAAATACCATAAAAATTAGCCATAAATAAAAATGCCTACATCTCTGGAACAGTATGGCAGATTAAAAAATATAAATATATATGTACACTACAGACCAAACGTTTGGACACACCTTCTCATCTCTAGAATAACTGTTAAGAGGAGACTTTGTGCAGCAGGCCTTCATGGTAAAATAGCTGCTAGGAAAGCACTACTAAAGACAGGCAACAAGCAGAAGAGACTTGTTTGGGCTAAAGAACACAAGGAATGGACATTAGACCAGTGGAAATCTGTGCTTTGGTCTGATTAGTCCAAATTTGAGATCTTTGGAACCAACCACCGTGTCTTTGTAGAAAAAGTGAACGGATGGACTCTTGTAACGCCCTGGTAAAAACAGGGAGTCACACAGTTTATGCCCCGCACAACACCTTCCCACACAGGGTTACATACAGGTGATCTGAAATCCTAGTCACCCCTCCCAGGGTAGGAAAGGCACACCAGTGGGCCAGACCAGGCCTATGAGAAACGCCCACCTAGGGGTCTAGAGAACCCAGGCTGGGAAAACAGTCAGTTGAGTTAAGCGGAGTTGAGTAGTGGAGTGGAGTAGTTGAGGAGGAGAAAGTTGAAGTGCGGAGACAGAAAGGAAAGGCGCTGAGGTTGGAGCCCCGGTGTACTGGCTAGGTTGCAGACGGTAATCCGTGTCTGTCAGGAGACTGGAAGATGGCTGCCAGAGATCCGAGGTGGACCGGGACAGGGTTGGAGTCCACCGGTACGGACACCGGAGAACCGACCCGAAAACCGTGCACAGAGGGGGTACTTGGACCCTGAAGCCAGGACCGGAAACAACGGCCTAGCTAATTAACCAATTGAGGGCAGGATTATAGGTCATGTCCCAACCAAAGTCCCAAAAGCAGACAACCACCCACTGAGAGGGATAGGGCATCCGCCAGGGCACGGTAGATCCCAAGGGTCAGCGTCAGCGAGCAAGGCTCCCAACAAAAGGATCGGGAGCGGACTCCTGTGTTTCACACCGGGAAGTCCAACACACCAAACACTGAGTGCAGAGGGAAGTGATACGAATCATCAGCCTGGGTGTGGGACCAGATACACCCGACCGTGGCGGCCGGCCACCAGCACCTTGGTTTACCACTGGACTTGGGTGATTTATTCAACCGTGAGTAACCTAAGATCCCTCGGTCCGACCGTGCGCGCCGGCCCCTGCAGTCACCATCCTCCGCATAGAGACACTGGGTCCAGGGGCATCCATCCCTACTCACGGAGGGGTTAACATCCTGCTGTCATCCCAGTGCCCCCGGGTGTCCCACAACAGCAGCGATGGTGCCACACTTCACCACACACCGTGGGTGGCGTCACAGACAGTTTACGGCAAATCCCGTAGAAATACGTCCCCTTTTTAACTTGTGGGCGGCGGACCGCTGCTCGAGCCCAGGTCCGATTCCCACTTGAGCCGCAGTAAAGCTCCGGATCCGAGCATCCCCGAGCAGCCCCTTAGCTACGGTCTGGCCCCCGTCCGCAACACTCTACATGCCTGGTTCCCACCGTGAAGCATGGAAGAGTAGGTTTGATGGTGTGGGGGTGCTTTGCTGGTGACACTGTTGGGGATTTATTCAAAATTGAAGGCATACTAAACCAGCATGGCTACCACAGCATTTTGCATTGGCATGCTGTTCCATCCGGTTTGTGTTTAGTTGGATCATCATTTATTTTTTAACAGGACAATGACCCCAAACACACCTCCAGGCTGTGTAAGGGCTATTTGACTAAGATGGAGAGTGATGGGGTGCTGCGCCAGATGACCTGCCTCCACAGTCACCAGACCTGAACCCAATCGAGATGGTTTGGGGTGAGCTGGACCGCAGAGTTAAGGCAAAAGGGCCAACAAGTGCTAAGCATTTCTGGGAACTCCTTCAAGACTGTTGAAAAACCATTTCCGGTGACTACCTCTTGAAGCTCATCAAGAGAATGCCAAGAGTGTGCAAAGCAGTAATCAAAGCAAAAAGTGGCTACTTTAAAGAACCTAGAATATAAGACATATTTTATATTGTTTCACACTGTTTTAAGTATTTCATTCCACATGTGTTAACTCATAGTTTTGATGTCTTCAATGTGAATCTACAATTTTTAGAGTCATGAAAATAAAGAAAACTCTTTGAATGAGAAGGTGTGTCCAAGTTTTGGTCTGTACTGTATATATTGGTATATACAGTATATACAGTGTATATATATATATATGTATATATCTATATATATATATATATATATATATATATATATATATATATATATAGATATATACATATATACATACAGTATAATTATGCTTCAAGGGAATTTGTCAGCACGTTTTTGCTTCTTTATCTGAGAGCTGCATGATGTAGGCAAAGAGATCCTAAATCCAATGATGTATTGCTTAGATTACAGGGTACGGCCATTCTGACACAATCAGAATTTTTAGATGTGGCCATGTAGCAGAGGTGAGGGAGCTGTCCCCGCCCATACCAGGCTCTCTGTAGAGATTGCACATGAGGTGCAAGAGGAGGGGGTGTGCCGGACTGCCCTGTAGTCTGAGCAATGATAGGGTACTGCTGCTTAAATTAACATAGCAAATGAAAAAGATATTGGACTGTGACAAGACAGGCATCCCTGAATTTTCTATGTTAACGCTTGCAGCATGATGCCTTCGGCTTAGGCCTCTTTCACATGTCAGTATTTTGCATCAGTGTTTCGTCAGTGTGTCATCAGTGTTTGGATGCCAAAACCAGGAGTGGAACTCACAGAGAAGAACTATAATTGAAAGACTGACACCTGTTCTGTGTTTTGGAGACACTCCTGGTTTTGGCATCCAAATACTGATGACACACTGATGTAATACTGAATGTAAAAGAGGCCTAACATAGCAAAAACCCGCTGACAGATTCCTTTTAAAAGGCATAATGGTTAGAAAGAACACTTTTCTCTTCTTCATATCATGCAGACATATTCTATTTGCCACAAACTTGACCTGTTATTCAATGTGTCTCAGGTTTTGCAGCAACTTTATATAATTCCGGATGTTAGATATTCAGATTCACCTCCAGGATTCTACCACATGATTGTGTTCCCTGCTGCGCACTTTCTCCACAACATGTGAACTTTGTGTTGTGAAAATTAGATCCTATCTCTGATCTCTAGTGATGAGCGAGCATGCTTGTTACTACTCGGTACTCGCACGAGTATCACTGTACTCGGGCTACTCGGCGGGGACCGAGTAATCTCGCGATACTCGTGCTGTACTCGTGGTCTTCATTTCTGCATGTTGGCGCTCTTTTGAGAGCCAGCCCTCATGCAGCGATTGGCTGGCAGACCACTGCAATGCCACAGCCCTGTTAGTTGTGGAATTGCAGTGATTGGCCGGCCCGCACAGCGTGACCGAGCCTTTATACCGGCGGGCGCGCTGTGCTCTGCTCACAGCTATCCAGACAGTCAGTGCAGGGAGAGTGTCGCTGCTTCAGGGAAAGGTTTGCGGCCCTTTATAGCTATTTCCGTAGCAGGGCTGCAAACAGTGTGACCAAAAGTCCTTCTCAGGACTATTCTAGTTGTATACAGGCAGGCAGGGTATAGCCAGGTCGGAGTACAGTAGCAGAGTCCTTCTCAGGACTATTGTTGCTGTATACAGGCAGGGTATAGCCAGGTTGGAATACAGGCTAGTGACCAAAAGAGTCCTTGTCAGGACTATTGTAGCAGTATACAGGCAGGCAGGCAGGCAGGGTATATAGCCATTCCTAGTGGTGACCGTATACCAGCCTTCATCATATCTGGGGCTGGTGTACACAGTCTAAAACAGTCCTGATAGTGTCAGACTTCTCAGCAATTGTTGCTCCTAAGACCTGTTAGGTTCTTAGTGCGTCCGTGCTTGCATTTAAAAACCGCACGTGTGTGCCTGTCGGTGGCAGCGTACAGGTGCACTTGTGTGCGTTTTTACCAAACTATTATATAACGCACAAGTGTAGTGTATAATACACGTCAGTCAGCAGTGGCTGCTCTCGCCAGCTCATGTTGAAGTGGGTCATGAGGAGATCGTATGTACAGATGGCCAAATATTTGAGCAGCCACGTTCTCACGAAGTTGGCAACGTGTCTCAACAAGGGGTGGACGATGATGAGACACAATTGTCAGGAAGTCAGGAGGAGGAGCAGGGTGCGGAAGAGGAAGACGACGTGGTGGATGATCCAGTAACTGACCCAACCTGGCAGGAGGATATGCAGAGCGAGGACAGCAGTGCACAGGGGGAGGGAGGCGTAGCATCCCAACAGGCAGTAAGAAGCAGGGTGGTGGCTCCAGGCAGAAGTCAGGCAACCGTTCCCCGGAACAACAACACGACACAAGGTGCCTGTACAAATGTTAGGTCTTCCCGAGTCTGGCAGTTTTTTTAAGCTCCAGATGATTCTAAAAAGGCCATTTGCAACACCTGCCGTGCCAGCATCAGCAGGGGTACCAAAACTAGCAGCCTGACCACCACCAGCATGATCAGGCACATGTCAGCCAAGCACCCGACTTTGTGGGAAGTACAACAGAGTCGAGGAGCAGTGCTTGCTGATGTCACTGCTACGTCTTCGCTGGTTGTGCATGCGAGCCAATCCCCTGTCCATGCTGCCTGCGAACAAGCCTCCTCCGGTCCTGCACCTGCAGTTGCCTACGCAGAAATAACACCATCATCAAGCACGTCCTTGTCCCAGCGCAGCGTTCAGTTATCCATTCAGCAAACCTTTGAACGCAGGCGCAAATACACTGCCAACACCCCACATGCCACAGTTCTAAATGCTAACATTTCGCGACTGCTTGCGCTGGAAATGTTGCCTTTTAGGCTGGTGGAGACAGAAGCATTCCGCGACCTGATGGCGGCAGCTGTCCCACGTTACTCGGTCCCCAGCCGCCACTATTTCTCCCGGTGTGCCGTCCCCGCGTTGCATAACCACGTGTCACAAAACATCACACGTGCCCTGAACAACGCTGTTTCACCCAAAGTCCACCTAACCACAGACATGTGGACAAGTGCTTGTGGGCAAGGCCGCTACATCTCGTTGACGGCACACTGGGTTAATATTGTGGAAGCTGGGACCCAGTCTGAGCGAGGGACGGAACACGTCCTTCCCACACCAAGGTTTGCAGGCCCTACCTCAGTCAGTGTTTCACCCACACTCTACAGCTCCGGAATGTCATGCTCTTAACCCTCCTCCTCCTCCTGCGCATCCTCATCCACTGTACCCTCCACACCAGTCCCAAGCTGGAAGCTCTGCAGCACTGCCTCGGCGAAGCGGCAACAGGCTGTGCTGAAGCTAGTCTGCATAGGTGACAAACCCCACAATGCAGAAGAGCTGTGGACAGCTCTGAAACAGCAGGCAGATCACTGGCTCACACCTCTGAACCTAAAGCCAGGAAAGGTCGTGTGTGACAATGGCCGGAACCTGGTGGCGGCTTTGAGGCGAGGCCAGCTGACACATGTTCCATGCGTGGCCCATGTGCTCAACCTCGTGGTTCAGCGGTTTCTAAAGTCATACCCAGAGCTGTCTGATCTGCTGGTAAAAGTTCGCCGCCTGTCTGCACATTTTCGAAAGTCACCTACTGCTTCAGCCGGCCTTGCCGGCTTTCAGCGCAGTTTGCATCTTCCGGCTCACAGACTGGTGTGTGATGTCCCCACGCGTTGGAATTCAACTCTGCACATGTTGGTCAGGATATGTGAGCAGAAGAGGGCAGTTGTTGAGTACCTGCATCACCTAAGTCGTCGGGAAATGGGTCAAACTCCACACATAACACCTGAGGAGTGGAGATGGATGTCCGACCTATGTACCATCCTCCAAAACTTTGAGGACTCCACCAAGATGGTGAGTGGTGATGACGCCATTATTAGCGTCACCATACCGCTACTCTGCCTTCTAAAACGGTCTCTGCTCAAAACCAAACATGATGCATTGCAGGCGGAGCGCGATGAGTTGCAGCAAGAAACAGTAGTGGGTGATAACACACAGCCCAGCCTCGTCTCATCACAACGTGCAGTGGAGGACTATGACGAGGAGGAGGATGAAGACATGGAGCAAATCTCCGGCCAAATTGAGGATATGACATGCACACCAGTCATATCCTCGGTTCAGCGTGGCTGGCCAGAGGACAGGGTAGATGAGGAGGAGGAGGAGGAGGAGGTGGAGGACAGCATTTTCAGTCAACGTGTTGGTCAGGCTACTGAAGTCCTGGCTGTTAAGAGTCTGGCGCACATGGCTGACTTTATGGTAAGCTGCCTGTCTCGTGACCCTCGCGTTAAGAACATCTTGGCCGACAATCATTACTGGTTGGTAACACTGTTAGACCCACGCTACAAGGAGAACTTTATGTCTCTTATTCCCGAGGCGGAGAGGTCAACCAAAATGCAGCAGTTCCGGAAGGCCATAGTCACGGAAGTAGGCAAAGCATTCCCCTCACAAAACACTAGCGGCATAGGTCAGGAATCAGTGGACAACCAAGGCGTACAGCCGAGAGAGGCACAAGTCCAATCCGCCAGAGGTAGGGGAACAGTCTTTAAGATGTGGGACAGTTTTCTCAGCCCCTCACGTACCACAGCCCCTGAGGTGCGGGGTAGTGCCACAAGAAATCCTAAGTTTGCCCAGATTTTCAAGGAGTACCTTGCAGATCGAACAACTGTACTCCGACATTCCTCTGTGCCTTACAATTATTGGGTATCCAAGGTGGACACGTGGCATGAATTGGCTCTCTATGCCTTGGAAGTCCTGGCCTGCCCTGCCGCTAGCGTTTTGTCAGAGCGTGTTTTTAGTGCCGCAGGTGGAATCATTACAGATAAACGCACCCGCCTTTCAACTGAAAATGCTGACAGGCTGACTCTGATCAAGATGAACAAGGGTTGGATTGGGCCAGACTTCACCACACCACCAGCAAATGAGAGCGGAATTTAAAGTTTGTAACGGGAATTTGCCATGTACCTCCAGTCACCCATGGGTACACACTTCTGGACTTTGGATAATCGCTGGACTGCTCCTCCTTCTCCTCATGCGCCACCATGATGACCGTTACAAGAGTTAGGCCTTTGTTTCAGGTATACCCCCAGTGGTAAATTTTTTCGCCCATTCTTTGCAGAATGGACATTACAACGACAGGAGACCCGCTCCTTTGCAATGGGAACAATGTTTTGAGGCCCTCATGCACGTCTCTATGCAGGGACAACGTGGAGCCTCCCAATTTTTGGATGCCCTGCCAAAGGGCTATACTACAAAAGACCCACTTCCTTCCAATGGGCACTTCAGGTTTACAGGCCCTCATGCACGTCTCTATCCAGGGACAACGTGGAGCCTCCCAATTTTTGGCTGCCCTGCCTAAGTGCTATACTACAATAGACCCACTTCCTTCCAATGGGCACTTCAGGTTTACAGGCCCTCATGCACGTCTCTATCTAGGGACAACGTGGAGCCTCCCAATTTTTGGCTGCCCTGCCTAAGGGCTATACTACAATAGACCCACTTCCTTCCAATGGGCACTTCAGGTTAACAGGCCCTCATGCACGTCTCTATCCAGGGACAACGTGGAGCCTCCCAATTTTTGGCTGCCCTGCCAAAGGGCTATACTACAAAAGACCCACTTCCTTCCAATGGGCACTTCAGGTTAACAGGCCCTCATGCACGTCTCTATCCAGGGACAACGTGGAGCCTCCCAATTTTTGGCTGCCCTGCCAAAGGGCTATACTACAAAAGACCCACTTCCTTCCAATGGGCACTTCAGGTTAACAGGCCCTCATGCACGTCTCTATCCAGGGACAACGTGGAGCCTCCCAATTTTTGGCTGCCCTGCCAAAGGGCTATACTACAAAAGACCCACTTCCTTCCAATGGGCACTTCAGGTTAACAGGCCCTCATGCACGTCTCTATCCAGGGACAACGTGGAGCCTCCCAATTTTTGGCTGCCCTGCCAAAGGGCTATACTACAATAGACCCACTTCCTTCCAATGGGCACTTCAGGTTTACAGGCGCTCATGCACGTCTCTATCCAGGGACAACGTGGAGCCTCCCAATTTTTGGCTGCCCTGCCTAAGGGCTATACTACAATAGACCCACTTCCTTCCAATGGGCACTTCAGGTTTACAGGCCCTCATGCACGTCTCTATCCAGGGACAACGTGGAGCCTCCCAATTTTTGGCTGCCCTGCCTAAGGGCTATACTACAAAAGACCCACTTCCTTCCAATGGGCACTTCAGGTTTACAGGCCCTCATGCACGTCTCTATCCAGGGACAACGTGGAGCCTCCCAATTTTTGGCTGCCCTGCCTAAGGGCTATACTACAAAAGACCCACTTCCTTCCAATGGGCACTTCAGGTTAACAGGCCCTCATGCACGTCTCTATCCAGGGACAACGTGGAGCCTCCCAATTTTTGGCTGCCCTGCCAAAGGGCTATACTACAAAAGACCCACTTCCTTCCAATGGGCACTTCAGGTTAACAGGCCCTCATGCACGTCTCTATCCAGGGACAACGTGGAGCCTCCCAATTTTTGGCTGCCCTGCCAAAGGGCTATACTACAAAAGACCCACTTCCTTCCAATGGGCACTTCAGGTTAACAGGCCCTCATGCACGTCTCTATCCAGGGACAACGTGGAGCCTCCCAATTTTTGGCTGCCCTGCCAAAGGGCTATACTACAATAGACCCACTTCCTTCCAATGGGCACTTCAGGTTTACAGGCGCTCATGCACGTCTCTATCCAGGGACAACGTGGAGCCTCCCAATTTTTGGCTGCCCTGCCTAAGCGCTATACTACAATAGACCCACTTCCTTCCAATGGGCACTTCAGGTTTACAGGCCCTCATGCACGTCTCTATCCAGGGACAACGTGGAGCCTCCCAATTTTTGGCTGCCCTGCCTAAGGGCTATACTACAAAAGACCCACTTCCTTCCAATGGGCACTTCAGGTTTACAGGCCCTCATGCACGTCTCTATCCAGGGACAACGTGGAGCCTCCCAATTTTTGGCTGCCCTGCCTAAGGGCTATACTACAATAGACCCACTTCCTTCCAATGGGCACTTCAGGTTAACAGGCCCTCATGCACGTCTCTATCCAGGGACAACGTGGAGCCTCCCAATTTTTGGCTGCCCTGCCAAAGGGCTATACTACAAAAGACCCACTTCCTTCCAATGGGCACTTCAGGTTTACAGGCCCTCATGCACGTCTGTATGCAGGGTCATTGGTGAACCTCAAAATTTTGGACTGCCCTGGCAAAGGAAAATACTACAAAGACTCAGTTCCTCAAAATGGGCACATTAGACTCAGAGGCCTTTATGTACGTCTCTTCTCAGGGACATCGGAGTGCCACACAATGTTTTACGTAAAATCTTTCATTTATTGATCTCAAAAAGTAACATACATTAGCTCTATCTCACTATTGGGTATGTGCCCTTAACATTTCCGCCATGAAAATTCATTTTGGTGTCATTTTGGAAGGTTTTCTGGTGAGTCCGTAAAAATGGCGTAAAACGCGGACAAAATTGTTCACAGCTGTGACTTTTGAGTGATAAATGCTTCAAGGGGTCTTCCCCATGCTGTTGCCATGTCATTTGAGCACTCTTCGGAGACTTTTGTGCCATTTTTAGGGTTTCTACATGCTGCCGGTGGTCATTTCACAAAAATACTCGGGTCTCCCATAGGATAACATTGGGCTCGTTGCTCGGGCCGAGTACACGAGTATCTTGGGAGGCTCGGCCCGAGCTTCGAGCACCCGAGCTTTTTAGTACTCGCTCATCACTACTGATCTCTTATTAATACTGTTCAGCTATGAGATGAATACATAGACCAAATTTTAGAAAATGCAAAAAAAAAATGTAAAAGATGCCAACTGTCAAATGTAAACCAGATTTTGAAATAATAAAACATTCATTTCTCATTATTTCTCTGGCGAGATGCTTGTCTTACACTGCCAGAAAAATGAATATTTTTGTATTCTGTCTTTCTCCAGAAAAATAATTTTATATCTTAACAAGATGTTTCTTTAATAGGGATCTGGTAATGAAAATCGACAACAATGTAGCGCATGCACGGCTAAGGTAGGTGAAAAGTTCCTGTTTGGTGAATGTTTACTTGGTTTTATTTTATTCTAGGCTCCTGTAATATTTAGTATAAGGCAATGGGATAACTTTAGACTCTAGTGCGTTCACACTGGAAATCCTGCTGCTGGAATAAATCTGCTGATAAAATGGGTTACCTGCTACTGTCTGGGTCCTGCAGACTATAACTATTGCCTTTTTAGTTTTGATTTCCTACTGTACCAAAAATAAAGTATACACTTTATATAACTGTCTGCCAAACACTTGTTCTGCTGCTCTTTATTACAGTATATCAGAAAAGTGATTTCAACTGTCATGGTCGTCTCCTTTTTTTTGGAGACAGCTGTCAGACTGGAGCCCCTCATCTCTATATAGGACTCTAAATTTAAAGGGGTTTTTTTGTTTCTTTTTGTCTTGAAGTATTTAATGTCAGTTTTTCTGCTAGTAGCTCTCCTGCAGTTAAGGTTAGCTGCTGCTACTCTGTAGCCATATCCCCTTGTGTTTAAATAGCTAGTTTTCTGAGCATGCCTTGCTGATTATACAAAGTTGTTTGTATGCTGGCCCCCTTGGTGAAGGAGCTGCTGAGGATTCAGTCTGAAGGTTTACCTTCTCCAATTTTTGGTTGTTATTCCCCTGTTTGTCTCACCTACCCACCTGTTGTATTAGTGCACCTTCCCGCCCCATTCTTTAGCCAGACTATAGTAGGAATTTTTTAGGGCTTCAGGTATTCCTGCTCGGCGATGGGAGTGGAGCCTGCATAGGGTCTGGCTAGGAGTGCAGGATACAGTGCCAGGTAGGGCAGGAGGTGATCATCTACTCTCTCACTAGCGCCAGGGCCCATCATTGTTATTGTTTTCTTGGTGTTTCCCTTTGTTTGTGGTGTAGTTGTGAGGGTTTTTTTTTGTGTCAGACATCAGTAGGTCTGACTGTGTCCGCCACGTTTTATTGCGTGACAAAACCCCTAACATTTTTGTACATTTTTTAATATATCTTTTCATGGGACAACACTGAAGATATTAAGCTTTAATACAATGTAAAGTAATCGATGTTCAGCTTGTATAACAGAGTAAATTTGGTGTGACCACTAAATAACAACACACAGCCATTAATGTCAAAACCGCTCGCAACAAAAGTGAGTACATTCCCAAATAAAAATGGCCACATTTTGCCCAATTAGCTATTTTTCCTTCAGGGTGTCATGTGACTTGTTAGTGTTACAAGGTCTCAGGTGTGACTGTTGAGCAAGTGTGATACATTTGGTGTTATCGCTCAATCACTCTCTCATACTGGTCACTGGAAGTTCAACATGGCACTTCATAGTAAAGATTTCTCTGAGCATCTGAAAAAAATAATAACTTATTCTACATAAAGATGGCCTAGGCTATAAGAAGATTGCCAACACCATGAAACTGAGCTACAGCATGGTAGCCAACACCGTAAGTGGTTTAACAAGACAGGTTCTACTCAGAACAGACCTTGCCAGGGTTGACCAAAAAAGTTGAGTGCACATGCTCAGCGTCATCTACAGAGGTTTTCTTTTCAAAATAGACATATGAGTGCTGCCAGCATTTCTGCAGAGGTTACAGTTGTAGGGAATCCGCCTGTCAGTGCTTAGATCATACACCCCATACTGCATCAAATTTGTCTGCATGGCTGTTGTCCCAGAAGGAAACCTCTTCTAAAAATAATGCACAAGGAAGCCTGAGAACAGTTTAATGGAGACAAGAAGTCTAAGAACATGGATTACTGGAACCATGTCCTGTGGTCTGAGGAGACCAAGATAAACGTATTTGGTTCAGATGGTGTCAAACGTGTGTGGCGGCAATTAGGTGAGTACAAAGACAAGGGTGTTTTTTCTACAGTCAAGCATGGGGGTGGGCATTTCATGGTTTAGGGCTGCATGATTACTGCTTGTTGTGAGAGGACCATAAATGCCAACATGTACTGTGACATACTGAAGTAGAGCATGATCCCCTCCCTTCGGAAACATAATGACCCCAAACACGCCTCCAAGACAACCACTGTCTTGCTAAGAAACTGATGGTAAAGGTGCTCGACTGGCCAAGCGTTTCCAGACCTAAACCCTATTGAGCATCTGTGAGGCATCCTCAAATGGAAGGTGGAGGAGCACAAGGTCTCCAACATCCATCAGCTCCGTGATCTCATCATGGAAGAGTGGAAGAAGATCCAGGGCCTCCTATGAAGCTCTAGTGACCTCCATGCCCAAGAGAGTTAAGACACTGCTTGAAAATAATGGTAACCATATGGATGAGGCCATAATATAATACAGGGGTGGGGAACCTGCGGGCCGCGGGCCGCATGTGGCCCGCCATGACCATTTCTGCGGCCCACGGTCAGATTCCCGGTGGTGGCAGTGCTCCGACCACCGCTGCAGTCTTACCGGCCACCATCCCTTTAAATCCCCACATGCGCTGCTTGTGTGCACCAATGGGCTTTCTCGCTGGCAGGTGCCAGCATGCTCAGGACTTTGTGGGCGGCTTTAGCGCTCTGCGTTTCCGTCCCACAGCAGCTTCACTGCTTCCAGCATTGTGTGCCCGCTTTCTGGCGCTGTGGGCCTCCCATTTTCCAGCAGCGTGTGCCGTCCTATTTCCAGTGCCGGGTGCCTCTCGCTTTCCAGCGCCGTGTGCCTCCCGCTTTCCAGCGCCGTGTGCCTCCTGCTTTCCAGCGCCATGTGCCACCCGCTTTCCAGCGCCGTGTGCCGCCCGCTTTCCAGCACTGTGTACCTGCTCTCCCCCCCTTCTCCGGTGCAGTGTTCTCCCTCCAGTTCTGTGTACAGCCCCCAGTGATGTGTATCACCCCCAATGTTGTGTTCCCTCCAATGCTGTGTACCACCCCCAGTGCTGTGTACCCCTTAGTGATGTCTGTGCTCTGCAAGTGCTGTCCGTGCCTCCCAGTCTCCTCCTAGTGATGCCTGTGCCCCCCCTCAGTGATGCCTGTGCCCCCCTTAGTGATGTATGTTACCCCCGCTTAGTGATGCCTGTGCCCCTTTAATGATGCCTGTGCCCCCCTTAGCGATGACTATGCCCCCCTTAGTGATGCCTGTGGCCACCTTAGTGATGCCTGTGCCCCCTCTTAGTGATTCCTGTTTTCCCTACTGATGTCTGTGCACCCCTCGTGATGTCTGTGCCCCCCTAGTGATGCCTGTGCCCCCTAGTGATGCCTGAGGCTGCCCAGTACTGTCTGTGCCCCCTAGTGATGTCTGTGCCCCCTAGTGATGTCTGTGCCCACTTAGTGATGTCTGTGCAGACTTAGTGATGTCTGTGCCCACCTAGTGATGTCTGTGTGCAACTAGTGATGTCTATGTGCTCTCTGTGCCACCCTGCAATGCTTATGCCTCCCAGTGACCTAGTAATGTCTGTTCCCCAGCCCCTACTGTCATATATATGCCCCCAGCGTTTTCTGTGATGTGTATGATGCTGGGAGCATATACATCACACGCTGGGGCATATACATCACATTGGAGATGCAGGGGCCATACGTATCACAGGAGAGGCTGTGGGCATATATATCACAGGAGGGGCTGGGGGCATATATATCACAGAATGGACTGAGCGCATATACATCACAGGAGGGCCTGGAAGCACATTCATCACATGAGGGGCGTGTGATGTATGATCCCCAGTGTCTCCTGTGATGTAGGTGTCTCCTGTGATGTATATACAGCAGTCACAGTGTCTCCTATGTGATGTGTATATACAGCAGTTCCACCGTCTGCTATGTGATGTATATACAGCAGTCCCAGCGTCTCCTATGTGATGTATATGCCAACAGCCCCTTCTGAAAAAGCAGTTGTGAGAAGTAACATAAGTATCGCCGAACATCACAGCCGCACCAAACAGAAGCAGCTCCAACCACCGCAATAGGGGTGAGTTAATTATTTGTTTGACCAAATATAGCCGATTCATTTCCACATTGATAATTTTGTGCAGCCCCCGAAGGTTGGCAGAAATTTCCATATGGCACCCGGCAGAAAAAAGGTTCCCCTCCCCTGATATAATATATAGACCTGAGGCAACATAAATTTATGTACCGCACAACAGGTATATACTTCAAATAGGAGAACAATGTAAGTAAGAATACCAAAACAAAAAAATGATTACTATAGAAAATTATGACAACGTTTATTATTTAAAAAAGGAAGAGCATACAAAAACAATATAAATAGAAAAATTAGAGCAATACGTATACTGATGAACAGGAAGACTAAGCTGGTTACATAGGTGCGGGGGAAGACAGAGACTACTAAGTGGAATCAGGCACAGTAAAGATGTGCAACTGCATTAAATAATGTCTT
Source organism: Anomaloglossus baeobatrachus (assembly GCF_048569485.1). Taxonomy (NCBI): domain Eukaryota; kingdom Metazoa; phylum Chordata; class Amphibia; order Anura; family Aromobatidae; genus Anomaloglossus; species Anomaloglossus baeobatrachus. Next base: position 186,627,758 of record NC_134360.1, on the reverse strand, counting down.
ATTTGAATGGTGAACCCATAAGGGGTTTCCCCTTCTCCTACCTCCTGGCTTTTACTACATCTATTGAGGTATTGTAGTTTCCTATTATGCTCTTGCTGTATGCTGTAAGCTACTACGTGTAGAGCCCCTTTTCTCTATCACTCTTTACCTCGTTTTCTGGGACCATGTTACTCTACCCCCCTTATGGGTTCGCCATTCAAATAGGACATTACTTATTGCACAATAGCAGTTTGCTGCACTCTTATTATCATGTGCCCCATCTCATATTCTGAACCCTGGGTGGGCTGTTAATGATAATGACCAGCTCACTAAATTATTTATTCATATAATTGCCTTGAGGAAGAGTTAAGAGGTTAATCTTTCCTGTGCCTGATTCCACTTAGTAGTCTCTGTCCACCCCCGCACCTATGTAACCAGCTTAGTCCTCCTGTTCATCAGTATGTTTTATTCTAATTTTTCTATTTATATTGTTTTTGTGTGCTCTTCCTTTTTTAAATAATAAACTTTGTCAGAATTTTCTAGAATACTCATTTTTTTGTTTTGGTATTCTTACATCATTGTTGTCCTGGTTTATCTTTTTCAAAATAATGGTGACCACACAAAATATTGACACTTTAGGCACAATTTGGTAATTTTCATTTAGGGGTGTACCCACATTTGCTGTTCGTGTAGTGACCAGAGAAGGGGGTACTCAGTCCCGGGCGGTAACAAGTGGGAATGTCACTCTGGTGGCCGTTGCCCGGTCTCGTGCTCTGGACACCTTTCGTTAATGAGGGGTATTTACAGGGGAGATAAGAGTTTTTGTCATGTGACGCCACCTGCGGGTTTCAGTTAGGGATGGAGAACCGCCGCTGCTTAACGTAGGTACTCCCTGGGCTGGTGGTAGTGGCAGCTGTGATGGTAGGCCCTCCGCAGGTAGGGCTGTGCCTGGGAGATGTAGAGGGGCAATAATGGAGACCACATCAGATTGTCCTTAACAGTCTCTACTGGACCTAGGGGTTGCTGGTTCAGGTCCCAGGAGGACCAGTGCCGATGTAGTTACCCAGGTTACTCTGTCCTTGGCAATCTCTTTAGATTGAGTCACCGTAGCATGGAGCATTTGGGGACCCCAACTGTCCCTTGTGAGGTACAGTCTCCTTCTCCGTACGGCAGGCAGTGCGGACCCTGCGGGGAGGTTAGTGTCCGAACCCCGATGCTAGTTTACTGATGCTCCCGGATTATGTGGTTCGGTGAAGCCTGGGCAGGAATTTGCCAAACAGTTTAAAATTTGTGCTTGACCTAGGGCCCTGTGCCCCGTGCGTGCTCCGGTCCCAGCGGTATCTCGGTACCCATCTTGGCGACCTCTCTCCTGTGCCCCCGGGGTGACCGTTACACAGACCCAGCTCAGGCATGTCCGCACACCTTTTCTGTGTGCTCCCGACTCTCGACTCCTCTCTGACTGACTAACCCCTCCCAGCAGGCTGGCTATACCCAGGGACTCGTTCCCATGGCGACATCCCCTTACGTGGTTAACCCTCTATGCCCAGTGTGGAGAGGAGAACTAGGATTTAGATTGTGTTTTGGTGGAAAAAGGTACTGGTACTCCAAGTCCCAGGGGGTAGGTCCTGCATCCCCAAGATGATGCAGTTTCCTGTAGTGCCCTGAGGGTCTCAGGGGCACTACATCAGCAGTTTAGATATCATTGGCTCTGTGTTCATTTATTAAGAGTGCACCAAATTTACACTGTTAGGCTGAGGCTACACAGGGATTACTGCGTGTGCTTGCATGACACTCGGCTCACGCTCTCAGCACAGCGGGAGCCGAGTGTCATGCGAGTGTCATGCGACTGTGGTCCAATCGTGCAATCAGACCACAGTTGTTGAGGGGAGGGCCGGCACTGTGGAGAGGAGGACCGGCGCTGAGGAGGGGAGGGATTTATCTCCTTATCTCCTCCGTTGCCGGCTGATGCGAGAATTGCATTGCACTCACGTTACACTGGTGTAACGCGAGAGCAATACGATGTTTCTCTCGCCCCATAGACTTGAATGGGTGCAAGTGAAACTGGATCGCATTTCACCAGCAGCATGCTGCGACTGTTTTTTCGATCCGATTAGGGCTGAGAAAATAATCGCTCATGGGAGCTGACCCATAGAGTAATATTGGTCCGAGTGTAATGCGATTTTTTTTATCGCATTCCACTCGCTTTGTATTACTCACAGTGTGTGCTAGGCCTTATACAAGCTGTACACTGACTAGTTTACAATATGTTTTCTTTAGTGTTGTACTATGAATGGTTAAAATAAAATATTCACAAAAATTTGAGGCGTGAACTCATTTTGTGGTATACTGTACATCCAAAGTCTCATATTTACTCAATATGTAGAGGCTAAGTTTCTGCCAAACAGCCTTTATGGGGGTTGATCTTCCTTTGCCTCTTCAAGACAGGACTATTTTCTATTTTGCACTTTCAATTTTTCCAAGGGCTTTCACTTTTACATTTTTCCATCCACATAGCCCTTTGAGGGCTTGGTTTTTACAGAACAATTTGCCCTTTTAGAATTGTTACTTTCTGTGCAGAATCCATAAACTGTTAAAATTCTAATTGTATTTTTACAATTAGCACAATGTATAGTTCCATTGGTTTCCCCCGTGGAATTTTAGGGGCATTGCAGCTATAAGTCCCCTTACCTGGCAGCCAGACTGGCTTGCAAAGTCTCCTTAAGGAGAATAGTGTTCCCCCGTGGTCCCCACATAGCTTTCTCATGAGCCAGATCAGACACCCCCATACTTTGCACTGACGAGGGGCAAGCACCCCGAAACACCGTGTCTGCAAATTGGGATTCTGATCTGGCTTATATATCCTGAGTCATATTGCAAAGGATTGTCGAAAATCCACTTGTGACTTTTAGGATCGCTACTTCCAATAGGTGGCGCTGTGCTAGAGTTTGTCTCCTTTACTGGAGAGACAATTTGAATATTTCCCAGAGGGGCATTGCAGCTATAAGTCCCCTTACCTGGCAGCCAGACTGGCTTGCAAAGTCTCCTTAAGGAGAATAGTGTTCCCCCGTGGAATTTTAGGGGCATTGCAGCTATAAGTCCCCTTACCTGGCAGCCAGACTGGCTTGCAAAGTCTCCTTAAGGAGAATAGTGTTCCCCCGTGGTCCCCACATAGCTTTCTCATGAGCCAGATCAGACACCCCCATACTTTGCACTGACGAGGGGCAAGCACCCCGAAACACCGTGTCTGCAAATTGGGATTCTGATCTGGCTTATATATCCTGAGTCATATTGCAAAGGATTGTCGAAAATCCACTTGTGACTTTTAGGATCGCTACTTCCAATAGGTGGCGCTGTGCTAGAGTTTGTCTCCTTTACTGGAGAGACAATTTGAATATTTCCCAGAGGGGCATTGTAGCTATAAGTCCCCTTACCTGGCAGCCAGACTGGCTTGCAAAGTCTCCTTAAGGAGAATAGTGTTCCCCCGTGGAATTTTAGGGGCATTGCAGCTATAAGTCCCCTTACCTGGCAGCCAGACTGGCTTGCAAAGTCTCCTTAAGGAGAATAGTGTTCCCCCGTGGTCCCCACATAGCTTTCTCATGAGCCAGATCAGACACCCCCATACTTTGCACTGACGAGGGGCAAGCACCCCGAAACACCGTGTCTGCAAATTGGGATTCTGATCTGGCTTATATATCCTGAGTCATATTGCAAAGGATTGTCGAAAATCCACTTGTGACTTTTAGGATCGCTACTTCCAATAGGTGGCGCTGTGCTAGAGTTTGTCTCCTTTACTGGAGAGACAATTTGAATATTTCCCAGAGGGGCATTGCAGCTATAAGTCCCCTTACCTGGCAGCCAGACTGGCTTGCAAAGTCTCCTTAAGGAGAATAGTGTTCCCCCGTGGAATTTTAGGGGCATTGCAGCTATAAGTCCCCTTACCTGGCAGCCAGACTGGCTTGCAAAGTCTCCTTAAGGAGAATAGTGTTCCCCCGTGGTCCCCACATAGCTTTCTCATGAGCCAGATCAGACACCCCCATACTTTGCACTGACGAGGGGCAAGCACCCCGAAACACCGTGTCTGCAAATTGGGATTCTGATCTGGCTTATATATCCTGAGTCATATTGCAAAGGATTGTCGAAAATCCACTTGTGACTTTTAGGATCGCTACTTCCAATAGGTGGCGCTGTGCTAGAGTTTGTCTCCTTTACTGGAGAGACAATTTGAATATTTCCCAGAGGGGCATTGCAGCTATAAGTCCCCTTACCTGGCAGCCAGACTGGCTTGCAAAGTCTCCTTAAGGAGAATAGTGTTCCCCCGTGGAATTTTAGGGGCATTGCAGCTATAAGTCCCCTTACCTGGCAGCCAGACTGGCTTGCAAAGTCTCCTTAAGGAGAATAGTGTTCCCCCGTGGTCCCCACATAGCTTTCTCATGAGCCAGATCAGACACCCCCATACTTTGCACTGACGAGGGGCAAGCACCCCGAAACACCGTGTCTGCAAATTGGGATTCTGATCTGGCTTATATATCCTGAGTCATATTGCAAAGGATTGTCGAAAATCCACTTGTGACTTTTAGGATCGCTACTTCCAATAGGTGGCGCTGTGCTAGAGTTTGTCTCCTTTACTGGAGAGACAATTTGAATATTTCCCAGAGGGGCATTGCAGCTATAAGTCCCCTTACCTGGCAGCCAGACTGGCTTGCAAAGTCTCCTTAAGGAGAATAGTGTTCCCCTGTGGAATTTTAGGGGCATTGCAGCTATAAGTCCCCTTACCTGGCAGCCAGACTGGCTTGCAAAGTCTCCTTAAGGAGAATAGTGTTCCCCCGTGGTCCCCACATAGCTTTCTCATGAGCCAGATCAGACACCCCCATACTTTGCACTGACGAGGGGCAAGCACCCCGAAACACCATGTCTGCAAATTGGGATTCTGATCTGGCTTATATATCCTGAGTCATATTGCAAAGGATTGTCGAAAATCCACTTGTGACTTTTAGGATCGCTACTTCCAATAGGTGGCGCTGTGCTAGAGTTTGTCTCCTTTACTGGAGAGACAATTTGAATATTTCCCAGAGGGGCATTGCAGCTATAAGTCCCCTTACCTGGCAGCCAGACTGGCTTGCAAAGTCTCCTTAAGGAGAATAGTGTTCCCCCGTGGAATTTTAGGGGCATTGCAGCTATAAGTCCCCTTACCTGGCAGCCAGACTGGCTTGCAAAGTCTCCTTAAGGAGAATAGTGTTCCCCCGTGGTCCCCACATAGCTTTCTCATGAGCCAGATCAGACACCCCCATACTTTGCACTGACGAGGGGCAAGCACCCCGAAACACCGTGTCTGCAAATTGGGATTCTGATCTGGCTTATATATCCTGAGTCATATTGCAAAGGATTGTCGAAAATCCACTTGTGACTTTTAGGATCGCTACTTCCAATAGGTGGCGCTGTGCTAGAGTTTGTCTCCTTTACTGGAGAGACAATTTGAATATTTCCCAGAGGGGCATTGCAGCTATAAGTCCCCTTACCTGGCAGCCAGACTGGCTTGCAAAGTCTCCTTAAGGAGAATAGTGTTCCCCCGTGGAATTTTAGGGGCATTGCAGCTATAAGTCCCCTTACCTGGCAGCCAGACTGGCTTGCAAAGTCTCCTTAAGGAGAATAGTGTTCCCCCGTGGTCCCCACATAGCTTTCTCATGAGCCAGATCAGACACCCCCATACTTTGCACTGACGAGGGGCAAGCACCCCGAAACACCGTGTCTGCAAATTGGGATTCTGATCTGGCTTATATATCCTGAGTCATATTGCAAAGGATTGTCGAAAATCCACTTGTGACTTTTAGGATCGCTACTTCCAATAGGTGGCGCTGTGCTAGAGTTTGTCTCCTTTACTGGAGAGACAATTTGAATATTTCCCAGAGGGGCATTGCAGCTATAAGTCCCCTTACCTGGCAGCCAGACTGGCTTGCAAAGTCTCCTTAAGGAGAATAGTGTTCCCCCGTGGAATTTTAGGGGCATTGCAGCTATAAGTCCCCTTACCTGGCAGCCAGACTGGCTTGCAAAGTCTCCTTAAGGAGAATAGTGTTCCCCCGTGGTCCCCACATAGCTTTCTCATGAGCCAGATCAGACACCCCCATACTTTGCACTGACGAGGGGCAAGCACCCCGAAACACCGTGTCTGCAAATTGGGATTCTGATCTGGCTTATATATCCTGAGTCATATTGCAAAGGATTGTCGAAAATCCACTTGTGACTTTTAGGATCGCTACTTCCAATAGGTGGCGCTGTGCTAGAGTTTGTCTCCTTTACTGGAGAGACAATTTGAATATTTCCCAGAGGGGCATTGCAGCTATAAGTCCCCTTACCTGGCAGCCAGACTGGCTTGCAAAGTCTCCTTAAGGAGAATAGTGTTCCCCCGTGGAATTTTAGGGGCATTGCAGCTATAAGTCCCCTTACCTGGCAGCCAGACTGGCTTGAAAAGTCTCCTTAAGGAGAATAGTGTTCCCCCGTGGTCCCCACATAGCTTTCTCATGAGCCAGATCAGACACCCCTATACTTTGCACTGACGAGGGGCAAGCACCCCGAAACACCGTGTCTGCAAATTGGGATTCTGATCTGGCTTATATATCCTGAGTCATATTGCAAAGGATTGTCGAAAATCCACTTGTGACTTTTAGGATCGCTACTTCCAATAGGTGGCGCTGTGCTAGAGTTTGTCTCCTTTACTGGAGAGACAATTTGAATATTTCCCAGAGGGGCATTGCAGCTATAAGTCCCCTTACCTGGCAGCCAGACTGGCTTGCAAAGTCTCCTTAAGGAGAATAGTGTTCCCCCGTGGAATTTTAGGGGCATTGCAGCTATAAGTCCCCTTACCTGGCAGCCAGACTGGCTTGCAAAGTCTCCTTAAGGAGAATAGTGTTCCCCCGTGGTCCCCACATAGCTTTCTCATGAGCCAGATCAGACACCCCCATACTTTGCACTGACGAGGGGCAAGCACCCCGAAACACCGTGTCTGCAAATTGGGATTCTGATCTGGCTTATATATCCTGAGTCATATTGCAAAGGATTGTCGAAAATCCACTTGTGACTTTTAGGATCGCTACTTCCAATAGGTGGCGCTGTGCTAGAGTTTGTCTCCTTTACTGGAGAGACAATTTGAACATTGGTTTTTATATATTTATAAATATGTGTGATACTAAGATTTCTTATTATTGGTCTTAGCGTGAACAAAGGGGGTTAAACTGTTATATTAAGTATGAATGATATACTACCTAATTATTTGTGCACTGCATTGTTATGAGCATTCATGGGATGATCTAAAGTCCTATTTTAATTGTATAACTAAGCCATTCTGATAGGTTGATGGAGGTCATAAATAAGAAATTTGGCAAGATCTTTAAGGAGTGGTATTGCGATAATGGCCAGGCCTTTATGGAATCATTGTTTTTAAATGTGTTTTATAAAAGAAAAAAATAACTTCATTTTCTTTGCAGTTGAACGAAAACTTCATCTTTTTACAAGTTTCCAAAAATTTCCAAAGCACACCCTATATATACTGTATATACGATCATTTATAGATCAGAGGAGCTGCCTTTTGCATATTTATATTGCATTAAAGAATAGATTCTCTGAAATAACACTGGATGGGATAGAGGGGTGTCACATACAAGTCCTATTATATATAAATTAAGATTTCTTGACCACAAGAGTTAATATTAATGGTATATCATAATTTAAAATTGGGTAATACATTTCTTACATATAAGGGTATTGACAATTCAGGTGGGGTATGGGTAGCCCTCTAGGTTTTGACTTGTGTATCTATAGATAGAAATATTTGGCTGAGTAGGCAGTCATATCTCCCAACTTTTATAAACAGAGGGACCTGTATTATGACATGTATGTTCTGCCCCCGTGCTGGTAGCCTGCCGCTGCTCGGGTCCGGGCCTTTCGGTGGGTGGCTCGAGGGTCTCCGGACCCGGGGGGATCCCGCAGACACTCCGAATGAATAGGGTTTGGGGGTTGTGGATGTAGGACATATATGTACGGGCTGAGCCGTACTAGGTTTGTGACGCCACCCACGGTATTTTGTGAGTTTGGACACCACCGCTGCAGTTATGGGGCAGCCGGGGGAGATGTTGTGCAGCAAGTTGTTAACCCCTCCATGGGCAGGGATGGTGGCCCCGGGACACATTGGGTGATTCGCTGGTGCAGGGAGATGGGCGACCGCAGGGTACTGGTGTACTCACTAGTGAAGGAAACACACGAGTCTCTGGTAAACCAGGGTGATGGTGGTCGGTGCCCACAGCTGGCTGTGTTCTGGTCCCCCACCTGGCTGGTGGTCTCTGTCTTTCTCCTGAACTTTTGTGTGATGGTGGACTGCCTGTGCTTGCAACTTCAGGAGTCCGCTCCCGGCTGGATGTGGCCTAAGGAGCCCTTGCCCGCAGGCGCTGGCCCATGGGATCTCTGAGCCCTGGCAGTGGCCTGTTATCTCCCTCAGTGGGCTATTACCTTCAATCAGGACTTTTCGTGGGACAGGACCTCTAGTCCTGGCCTCAATCTGTTAATTAACCAGTTCCAGTCACTTCTGGATCTCGCTTCAGGGTCTGAGTACCCCCCTGTGTACTCCGGTTTCTGGGTTGGCTCCCCGGATCAGTACCGACGGGCCACTACCCTGTCCCGGTCCACCTCGGTTCCACCTAGCCGTCTTCCCGGCGCCTGCAGACGGAGACCGCCGTCTGCCTCCTAGCCAAAGGCACCAGGGCTCCTGTCCTGGTACCTGTCAGTTTACTTCAGGCCTGACACCCAGGCCTCACCTCCACTCTCCTTGAACTCTCAAACTGATCTCTCTGTTTTCCCGCCCCGGGCTGTCTAGGCTCCTTGGTGGCGTCTTCCAACTGCCTGGTTCCGCCCCCTGGTGTGTCCATCTATCCCTGAGGGGGGTGACTCGGGTTTTAAGGTTGGCTGATGTCACCTGTGAGGGAAAGGTGTAGTGCAGGGGCCTATCTGTGACTACCTGGCCCGGCCAGGGCATCACATGTACATAGTAATTATGCCCCTTTTAAGCATCTTTAGAGTTCACACCCACTTTCTTGGCAACACAGAGTATGATATTTTCACATTTAATTTCCTTCCACAGCCCTACCTACGAGTACAGTATAAAGACTCCATAGTTCCTCCAGCAAAGTGTATAACCCCCTCAGTGCCGCCAACAGAACATAATGCACTCATAGCATGATGCTCTTAAAATGCCCTCCCTCTCACAATATGTGGTTCCTACAAATTATAATGACTTACACATAGTATTATGGCCATAGTCAGTATGGAATCCCACAGCTGCCCATACAGTATAATGCTCTTGCCTGCCCATTCCCCACTCAGTATGATGTCCATGACTGAGGACTTGTGTGGGCCATCATACTGACATTTTAAAATATATAAATGCTACTTACCCTCTCTTCCCCGCAGGTCTGCGCAGAGAGAGGACTGTGCAATGTGAAGACTGAGGCGCAATGTTTTGATGTCATAATGCTTGCAGCTTGCTGATTTTGACTCATGGGTGTAGTCGGAATGGTGGATTAGAGAACTTCTGGTTTCCTGATATCTTTTTTTAGTCAACGGTATTTGTATTCCTCAGGATCTGTTGAATATAATGAGGGATCAGGATTCTGCTAAATTTGTGGAGGGGCAAGTGACATCCGGACTCTATCTTCTGATAGTGGCTGGGTGTCAGACCCCTGCCGATCAGACATTTATGAACTAACCTAAAGCCCACTTTACACGTTGCAATTAGTTGTACAATCGCATTTGCGATGTGACACGCCCAGGTTGCATACGGGATCTTATGATATTGCACGTAGGTCGTTCATTTGCTGTCACACGTGCGTTAGTAGTCTATGTTAAATTGATCAATTTTGTTTGCGCTCCTTTAGATCATGTGTTCTGTGACGTATGCATTGGGCACCTTTTTTTTTTTTATTTATTAACTTGCCAAGCGTGTGTAATGTGTAGGGATGCGTTTTTACTATGTCATCTGCCATTCAGCTCTGCTACATGGCCGCTAACAGCAGACACAGACAGCCATGTAGCAGAGCTGAATGGCAGATGACAGCAGACACAGACAGAGCCGCACATTCAGAATGAACTCGGGTGAACTTCACCCCACTTCATTGTCATGCTGCGGCTCTGTCTGTGTTGCGTCCTGATTAGCGGTCACCTGTGAAGGACTCACCGGTGACCGCTAATCTCCTGAGTAACTGAATTGAGCAGCCCTCTCTCATATACTCACCGATCCCCGATCACCGGCGCTGCACGGCGTTCACACTGCTCCGGCGGCTTTTACTATTTTGAAAAAGCTGGCCGCCCATTAAACAATCTCGTATTCTCTGCTTTCCACACCCACCGGTGCCTATGATTGGTTACAGTGAGACACGCCCCCACGCTGAGTGACAGGTGTCACACTGCACCCAATCACAGCAGCCGGTGGGCGTGTCTATACTGTGTAGTGAAATAAATAATTAAATAATTAAAAAAAACGGTGTGCGATGCCCCCCAATTTTAAAACCAGCCAGATAAAGCCATACGGCTGAAGGCTGGTATTCTCAGGATGGGGAGCTCCATGTTATGGGGAGCCCCCCAGCCTTAACAATATCAGCCAACAGCCGCCCAGAATTGCCGCATACATTAGATGCGACAGTTCTGGAACTGTACCCGGCTCTTCCCGATTTGCCCTGGTGCATTGGCAAATCGGGGTAATAAGGAGTTATTGGCAGCCCATAGCTGCCAATAAGTCCTAGATTAATCATGTCAGGCGTCTATGAGACACCTTCCATGATTAATCTGTAGATTACAGTAAATAAACACACACACACCCGAAAAAATCATTTATTAGAAATAAAAAACACAAACATATACCCTGGTTACCCACTTTAATCAGCCCCAAAAAGCCCTCCTTGTCCGGCGTAATCCAGGATGGTCCAGCGTCGCTTCCAGCACTGCTGCATGGAGGTGACCGGAGCTGCAGAATACACCGCCGCTCCGGTCACCTCCACACAGCAACTGAAGACAGCAGCGCGATCGGCTGAGCTGTCACTAAGGTTACCCGCTGTCACTGGATCCAGCGGTGGCCGCGGGTAACCTCAGTGACAGCTCAGCTGATCGCGCTACTCACCTCAGTTGCTGCGTGGAGGTGACCGGAGCGGCGGTGTATTCTGCAGCTCCGGTCACCTCCATGCAGCAGCGCTGGAAGCGACGCTGGACCATCCTGGATTACGCCGGACATGGAGGGCTTTTTGGGGCTGATTAAAGTGGGTAACCAGGGTATATGTTTGTGTTTTTTATTTCTAATAAATGATTTTTTCGTGTGTGTGTGTTTATTTACTGTAATTTACAGATTAATCATGGAAGGTATCTCATAGACGCCTGACATGATTAATCTAGGACTTATTGGCAGCTATGGGCTGCCAATAACTCTTTATTACCCCGATTTGCCAACGCACCAGGGCAAATCAGGAAGAGCCGGGTACAGTTCCAGAACTGTCGCATCTAATGTATGCGGCAATTCTGGGCGGCTGTTGGCTGATATTGTTAGGCTGGGGGGCTCCCCATAACGTGGAGCTCCCCATCCTGAGAATACCAGCCTTCAGCCGTATGGCTTTATCTTGCTGGTTTTAAAATTGGGGGGACCGCACGCCGTTTTTTGAATTATTTAATTATTTATTTCTCTACACAGTATAGACACGCCCACCGGCTGCTGTGATTGGGTGCAGTGTGACACCTGTCACTCAGCGTGGGGGCGTGTCTCACTGTAACCAATCATAGGCGCCGGTGGGCGGAGAAAGCAGGGAATACGAGATTGTTTAATGGGCGGCCGGCTTTTTCAAAACAGTAAAAGCCGCCGCAGCAGTGTGAATGCCGTGCAGCGCCGGGGATCGGGGATCGGTGAGTATATGAGAGAGGGGGATAGACTGACATGGACAGAGAGTGAGGGACAGAGATAGTGACCGACTGACAGAGATTAGTGAATGACAGACATTGTGAGGCGCTTCAGAACGCAGCTTTTCAGCTGCGCTCTGAAGCAGACCTTTTTTAAGCTGCGGTGCAGAGCGCACACCTGTGCACATAGCATCAGACACCGAAATCGTATGAGGGATGTCACACGTTACAATTGAGTAGGTTCGTGCAACAAAACGCTCAATTCTAGACAAAGATACGATGTGTTTGCGATCAACGGTTTTGCGTTCAATCCTGAATGCACGTAGGTGTCACACGCAAATACGTCACGAACGATGCCGGATGTGCGTCACTCACAACTTGACCCCAACGACGGATTGTGAGATATATTGAAGCGTGTGTAGCGGGCTTAAGGATAGGTGGTCAATGTTAAAGTAATGGACAACCTCTTTAATGCAGTTTTATTTGCAAATTATTTTCTTTTTTAAATAACAGTAATTTTTTGAGTGGGAGAAGCTCTCTGGAAGAATCCCCTTCTGGCATGTGTCCCTGTACAGCACAGGAAATCAAGTAGCTCTAGTAGCGTTTCTTAACTTGTACTCCCACAATCAGGTTTTGAGTAGATGATAGGATTAAGCAAGTGAATTTTGAGTTAAGGGGGCTTTACACGGTAGCGATATCGCTAGCAATTTGTAGCGATAGCGAGCGTGTAAGTACCCGCCCCCGTCGCGCATGCGATTGTTTGTGATCGCTGCCGTAGCGAACATTATCGCTACGGTAGCGTCACACGTACTTACCTGGTTGGCGGCGTCGCTGTGACTGCCGAACAATCCCTCCTTCAAGGGGGAGGGACGTTCGGCATCACAGCGACGTCACCGCAACATCACACAGCGGCCGGCCAATCAAAGCGGAGGGGCGGAGCTGAGCGTGATGTAAACATCCCGCCCACCTCTTCCTTCCGCATTGGGGCCGGCGGCAGGTAAGGAGACGTTCCTCGCTCATGCGGTGTCACACATAGCGATGTGTGCTGCCGCATGAGCGATGAATCACAACGCTAAACAACCCTTACCGATTTTTGAGTTTGGGACGACCTCTCCATGGTGAACGATTTTCACCAATTTTGAGGTCGCCTAAGGTCGCTGGTAAGTATCACACGCTGCGATATTGTTAATGACGCCGGATGTGCGTCACTAACAATGTGACCCCGATGATCAAACATTAACGATATCGTTAGCGTGTAAAGCCCCCTTTAGCCACATGATGAAAATTTCAGCCATTCTTATGGATTTTCAGTAGTGATGAGCAAGCACTAAAATGCTTGAGAGCTCAGTATTGGAATTGAGCAGGTCGGACACTCAGGTAGACGTGACTTGAGTAGCGAGTAAAATAGAAGTCAATGGGAAATCAAATATTTTTCCAGAAGGCCTTAACTGGAGGGCTATGGAGGCAGGAATCTAGCTAAAATTGATGGAAACAGTGCTCAAATGGAATGGGAACCACATGGGGAAGATGTCTACTTGCATTGCTAACTTCCAGATCGCTTCTGAGAACAGTAGTATTGTAAAACATAAATAAAGCCAAATAATATAATTAAGCATATAAAACCAAATATACAGTTAGGTCCAGAAATATTTGGACAGTGACACAAGTTTTGTTATTTTAGCTGTTTACAAAAACATGTTCAGAAATACAATTATATATATAATGTGGGCTGAAAGTGCACACTCCCAGCTGCAATATGAGAGTTTTCACATCCAAATCGGAGAAAGGGTTTAGGAATCATAGCTCTGTAATGCATAGCCTCCTCTTTTTCAAGGGACCAAAAGTAATTGGACAAGGGACTCTAAGGGCTGCAATTAACTCTGAAGGCGTCTCCCTCGTTAACCTGTAATCAATGAAGTAGTTAAAAGGTCTGGGGTTGATTACAGGTGTGTGGTTTTGCATTTGGAAGCTGTTGCTGTGACCAGACAACATGCGGTCTAAGGAACTCTCAATTGAGGTGAAGCAGAACATCCTGAGGCTGAAAAAAAAGAAAAAATCCATCAGAGAGATAGCAGACATGCTTGGAGTAGCAAAATCAACAGTCGGGTACATTCTGAGAAAAAAGGAATTGACTGGTGAGCTTGGGAACTCAAAAAGGCCTGGGCGTCCACGGATGACAACAGTGGTGGATGATCGCCGCATACTTTCATTGGTGAAGAAGAACCCGTTCACAACATCAACTGAAGTCCAGAACACTCTCAGTGAAGTAGGTGTATCCGTCTCTAAGTCAACAGTAAAGAGAAGACTCCATGAAAGTAAATACAAAGGGTTCACATCTAGATGCAAACCATTCATCAATTCCAAAAATAGACAGGGCAGAGTTAAATTTGCTGAAAAAAACCTCATGAAGCAAGCTCAGTTCTGGAAAAGTATTCTATGGACAGATGAGACCAAGATCAACCTGTACCAGAATGATGGGAAGAAAAAAGTTTGGAGAAGAAAGGGAACGGCACATGATCCAAGGCACACCACATCCTCTGTAAAACATGGTGGAGGCAACGTGATGGCATGGGCATGCATGGCTTTCAATGGCACTGGGTCACTTGTGTTTATTGATGACATAACAGCAGACAAGAGTAGCCGGATGAATTCTGAAGTGTACCGGGATATACTTTCAGCCCAGATTCAGCCAAATGCCGCAAAGGTGATCGGACGGCGCTTCATAGTACAGATGGACAATGACCCCAAGCATACAGCCAAAGCTACCCAGGAGTTTATGAGTGCAAAAAAGTGGAACATTCTGCAATGGCCAAGTCAATCACCAGATCTTAACCCAATTGAGCATGCATTTCACTTGCTCAAATCCAGACTTAAGACGGAAAGACCCACAAACAAGCAAGACTTGAAGGCTGCGGCTGTAAAGGCCTGGCAAAGCATTAAGAAGGAGGAAACCCAGCGTTTGGTGATGTCCATGGGTTCCAGACTTAAGGCAGTGTTTGCCTCCAAAGGATTCGCAACAAAATATTGAAAATAATTTTTTTTTTTTGGGTTTGGTTTATTTGTCCAATTACTTTTGACCTCCTAAAATGTGGAGTGTTTGTAAAGAAATGTGTACAATTCCTACAATTTCTATCAGATATTTTTGTTCAAACCTTCAAATTAAACGTTACAATCTGCACTTGAATTCTGTTGTAGAGGTTTCATTTCAAATCCAATGTGGTGGCATGCAGAGCCCAACTCGCGAAAATTGTGTCACTGTCCAAATATTTCTGGACCTAACTGTAAAATGGATTTTACAGGAAGAAATATAAGGAAACATTCCTTTGGGTATAATAACTTGTTTATAAGGTAAAATTAAAGATAAAAAAAACCCTTAATAGCTGAGCAATCTCTTATGGTAATTCACTATTGCCTATGACTACAGTAGATGATATACTAGAAGTGGAAATAAAACTACATCCAACAGTAGAAAACAGTAAATATAATTTTAACACTTTACCACCTTATCTTGGCATGTGGTGTGTGCCATGATTGGACACATCCTGTTTAATTTATGAAGGAAGGACTCAGAAACACACAACGCCTATGTGGACAATGCAAGAACTGACAAAAATTAGAAGGAAGAGGGACTCAGATACACCCTGTATTAGACATAAAAGAGCGCCTCATACACATTCTGTTAAAATTGTTATGTAGTGGGACTCCTACACTCATAAAGGCTATGCACTAAGTGCAAGGGCTGCCAAAAATGATATGAAGGGACAGCAATACACTCTAGAAGACACATTGAGGAGGGCCTCAATAAACATTATTTATTCATTTTAAAGGAATGGGACACCTAGAGCAAGTGCCGCCTGACAGCGCCGTATTTACCACTAGGCACTGAAGGGCACGTGCCTGGGGCGGCGCCTTCCAGAGGGCGGCGCTAGACCGAAACTAAAAAAAAAAACAAAAAAATGTAATCTTCTCTCATCAAAATTCTTTATTGGAGGAGGGGGGGGCGCCACAGTCATTTATATTTGTGTGTATCAGACACCCAAATATAAATGAAGCTATGAGCTCGTCAGTACTTCCGGGTCAGCGAAGCTCCAAGCAGCTCCCTGCCCCAACGTGCGGCCGTGCGCTCATTCTGCAGAGGTCACAGCAGCGTGAAGCAGCACCGTGCAGAAGAGGATGGGAGATGGAAATGCCGCTGAGGACCAGAGATTCAGCCGCCGCTGCTGCCGCCAAAGACCAGAGATTCAGCCAATGCCACCGAGGACCAGAGATTCAGCCGCCGCTGCCGCCGAGGACCGGAGATTCAGCCGCTGCCGGCGCTGCCACTGAGGACCGGAGATTCAGCCACCGCCGCCGCTAAGGACCGGAGATTCCGCTGCCGCCAAGGACCAGAGATTCAGCCGCCGCTGCTGCCACTGAGGACCGGAGATTCAGCCACCGCCACCGCTGAGGACCAGAGACTCAGCCACCGCCACTACCGCCGAGGACCGGAGTTTCAGCCGCCGACGCGAATTGGAGATTCAGCCTGGAGTAGGTAGGCACTTTACAGCCGAAGACAGCGCCGAACAAACAGCCCGAGGGGGGGAGATGGAGCGTGATGTGGGGGTGCAACATGGAAGATGAGGAGATGAAGCATAATGTGGGGGCGCAACATGGAGGATGAGGGGATGAAGCATGATGTGGGGGCGCAACATGGAGGATGAGGGGATGATGCATGATGTGGGGGCGCAACATGGAGAATGAGGGGATGAAGCATGATGTGGGGGCACAACATGGAGGATGGGGAGATGGAGCATGATGTGGGGGCGCAACATGAAAGATGAGGGGATGAAGCATGATGTGGGGGTGCAACATGGAAGATGAGGGGATGAGCATGATGTGGGGGCACAACATGGAGGATGAGGGGATGAAGTGTGATGAGGGGGTGTAACATGGAGGATAAGGGGATGGAGCATGATGTGGGGGCGCAACATGGAAGATGAGGAGATGAAGCATAATGTGGGGGCGCAACATGGAGGATGAGGGGATGAAGCATGATGTGGGGGCGCAACATGGAGGATGAGGGGATGAAGCATGATGTGGGGGTGCAACATGGAGGATGAGGGGATGAAGCATGATGTGGGGGCACAAAATGGAGGATGGGGGGATGGAGCATGATGTGGGGGCGCAACATGGAGGATGAGGGGATGAAGCATGATGTGGGGGTGCAACATGCAGGATGAGGGGATGAAGCATGATGTGGGGCACAACATGGAGGATGAGGGAATGAAGCATGATGTGGGGGCGCAACATGGAGGATGAGGGGATGAAGCATGATGTGGAGCGCAACATGGAGGATGAAGCATGATGTTGGGACACAACATGGAGCATGGAGCATGATGTGGGGGCGCAACATGGAGGATGAGGGGATGAAGCATGATGTGGGGGCGCAACATGGAGGATGAGGGGATGAAGAATGATGTGGGGGCACAACATGGAGGATGGGGGGTTGGAGCATGATGTGGGGTGCAACATGGAAGATGAGGGGATGAAGCATGATTTGGGGGTGCAACATGGAAGATGAGGGGATGAAGCGTGTTGTGGGAGCGCAACATGGAGGATGAGGGGATGAAGCATGATGTGGGTTCGCAACAGGGAGGATGAGGTGATGAAGCATGATGTGGGGGCACAACATGGAGGATGGGGGCATGGAGCATGATGTGGGGGTGCAACATGGAAGATGAGGGGATGAAGCATGATTTGGGGGTGCAACATGGAAGATGAGGGGATGAAGCATAATGTGGGGGCGCAACATGGAGGATGAGGGGATGAAGCGTGATGTGGGGGTGCAACATAGAGGATGAGGGGATGAAGCATGATGTGGGGACGCAACATGGAGGATGAGGGGATGAAGCATGATGTGGGGCGCAACATGGAGGATGAGGGGATGAAGCATGATGTGGGGCGCAACATGGAGGATAAGGGGATGAAGCATGATGTGGGGGTGCAACATGGAGGATGAGGGGATGAAGCATGATATGGGGTCGCAACATGGAGGATGGAGCATGATGTGGGGGCGCAACATGGAGGATGAGGGGATGGAGCATGATGTGGGGGCACAACATGGAGGATGGGGGATGGGGCATGATTTGGGGGCGCAACATGGAGGATGGGGTGATGGAGCATGATGTGGGTGTGCAGGATGTGGTGATGGAGTAGGATGCAGGTGCGCAGCATGGAGAATGGGGAGGGATGGAAAATGACGGTGGTGGACAATATAGCGAATGAGGGTTGCAGTATGGAGAATGGGAGGCATGGAATAGAGAATGGGGCAGCATGGGGGGGCTTAGTATGGGTGGCATGGGGGGCTCGGTATGGGTGGGGCTCGATATGAGGGGGTTTGGTATGTGGTGGCTTGATATGGAGAAGGGGCACCATGGGGGGCTTGGTATGGTGGGAGCTTGATATGAGGGGGCTTGGTATGGGGGGGGCTCGATATAAGGGGGCTTGGTATGGGGGGCTTGATATGGAGAAGGGGCAGTATGGGGAGTGCTCAGTTAGGAGCCTGGGAGGGCTCGGTATACAGAATGAGAAGCATAAGGTTTATTATAGAGTGGGGACAGCATGAGGGGGGCAGTGAAGTGGGGGCTGCATGGAGAGTGGAGGTCATAGTTCATAAATGAGGAAGGTCTGGAGTGTATAGTTCATAGTGGGGAGGCCAGTGGGGGTTTTCATTTGAGGGGACAGTGTAGTGGGAATATGTTATAGGAGAGAATAATTTGGAGGCCGTATACTATAAGTGAGTGTGTGGGGTCATTTTTTGTGCAGTGAGCTCAATGATGGGCAATTATTTATTCTTGGGCAAAGCCTAGGGCTTACTTATGGTGGTTACTCTTTAGTGAGCAGCATTATATTGACACTATGTATCTTAAAGAGAATCTGTCACCAGGTTTTTGCCACCTAATCTGAGAGCAGCATAATGTAGGGGCATAGCCCCTGATTTCAGCAATAAATCACTTACTGGTCTGCTTAGTGTAGTTTTGATAAAATCACTGTTTAATCAGCAGTAGCTGATCATAACAGGACTACTTGGCGTGCTACAGGTAGTCCAGCATATTCATGAGCTCTGTAGAAATGCGAGATCTGCAGCAGAGAAAATGACAGTACACAGCTTAGTAAGTGACACATCGCTGGAATCAGGGGCTCTGTCTCTACATTATGCTGCTCTCAGATGGGGGAGCAAAAATCTGATGACAGATTCCCTGTACGGGCACCGTTTCGGTATGTGCTGCAGCAGACCAGACAAGAGGGAAGTCTTGGGAGACGCAGGACAATGTGTTGCTAAGAACAATGCCATTTTAAAGAAATCTTTTACTCCCAAAATGCAAATTAATCTGCAGACACATTTATACAGGGGACATCACACTGGTATATACAGTTTTAACTTAATATTTTATTTTTTATATGCAGACGGTTCTGTCTCCCCTGGTTTGGTCAATGCCTTGGTGCAGCGGTGCACCCTGCTATTTGAATATTAAAGACAGTCCCTCTTCTTAACTGACAGACGTCCTTTGTTGAGAGTCAGTGCTGTATAAAATCACTTAGTATTTCTGCACGTGTCCTGACACTGGAGGAGCAGAGTAGCACTCCCAATTGTCAGTGTGGGTGCGCACGCAGTGTTACTGCAGTGTCAGTGTGGGTGCGCATGCAGTGTGACTGCAGTGTCAGTGTGGGTGCGCATGCAGTGTGACTGCAGTGTCGGTGTGGGTGTGCACGCAGTGTGACTGCAGTGTCAGTGTGGGTGTGCATGCAGTATGACTGCAGTGTCGGTGTGGGTGTGCACACAGTGTAACTGCAGGTAAGTTCTGACACCTGGTTGCTGCCTGTATATGACTGCAGATTCAGTGAGGAAGGTTGTTGAAGTGAGCAGACAGCACATCGCAGCGCCATGTCCCCCTCCCCACTGAAGCCAGTCACTTGCTATACTTCCAGGTGCATCAAGTGGCAGCTACAGACACAGGATCCAAGCATCAGAATGCAGCACTGACACTTGGAGTGTACCGCTGTGGTCCTCCTGTGTTGTGTGCACACATGCACTGACGCTTGGAGTGTGCCGCTGTGCTCCGCTAGTGTTGGGTGCGGTGCAGACAGGAGATCTTGTGTTACAGTGCTCACTCTTACTAATGGATCACTATCAATCAAGACATAGGACTGGCTAGTATTTTCCTATATTAGGTGATATCGGTGCACCCAGGCCTAGGCCGTGCCGAGGGTGCACAGAAATGTCCTCATTTTCATACTAAAGAAATGTGTCTTTTTCAGTAAATATTAAAAGGAACCTGTCGCACAGTTTTTCGATATAAAACTGCCCCCAATGTCTTGTTAGTGACGCAATGTAAGTGATGCACATTTTCTTACTAACAAGATATTTGGGGCACTTTAATATTAAAGAATGACGTGACCGGGCCCCTTTTAAACTAAACTCAATATAGGTGGGATTATTTCTCCACGTACCACGTCCCACATATAAGTATTTCTGCAGTCTAGGTGTCATTTTGGGGTGACAGATTCCAGTTAGCTTAAAAATCATCTCACCTGACGAATGAAAATTTTTTTCTCGTGCATCGGGTGATTGACGCTTTTTAGATCAGTTCTGGTGATCTTTGGCTGCAGTGTTAATGCTACTTTAAAGGGTTTTTATCCACAGTGGAAACTTATCCCTTACCCTTGAGATGGGACATAACTTTCCAATTGCTGGGAGGTCCGACCACCGTTGCCCCCGGTCTTTCCAAGAACCAGAACATGCAGACAGAATGGATGCCGGGAGTAGAATTTCACAGTCCTTTCTCCTAAGCTGTGCACTTAAGAGGTCTTTTGAGCAATTGGTGGGGGTCTCAAGTCCCACCCCATGATGCCCACCTCTGCCCCTACTAATCTCAGAATTAATGGACCTAAACATATAAGATATCCTCCAAAAGTTATGTCTACTGCATGCAACTAATCCGTATTGTGGTTCCTATATGGTCCACAATCTAATGATGGCTAGTAACAACTACCACCATCTCCTTACCATTGTTAAGGACATACTGCGATTTGTACATTCATGCAATACATATGTGTATATGGGTCTAACCTGACACTGCACTTGATTGCTGTACAAAGTTAGCAATGTATTCATGTACTGATAGTGGTTTTGGTGATGTATTATAGTATTTAGGGTGCTTTTGGTGATGTATTACTGCATTGACAGTAGTTCTGGTGATTTATTACTGTACTAACTGTGGTTTTGGTAATGTATTCTTGTATTTAGTGTGGTTTTAGTGATGTATTACTGTACTGATGGTGGTTCTGGTGATAGTCATGTGGATGTTGTAATCTTTACCTTTTCAGTCTTGATCCTAAAACATAGGACAGTGTGCTGGACTAAAAATACAGCTATCTGCATGTCTGTCAGCCAAAGGCCTAAGACACACGACGAGAAAAACGGTGCGAGTGCAGTGCGATAAAAAATCATATTCCACTCGGACCAATAGTTTGTCAGCGCACATGAGCGATTAATTTCTTAGCCCTAATCAGACCAAGAAAACAATTGCAGCATAATGAGATTGTAATGCGATCATTGTTTCTCTCACACCCATTCAAGTCAATGAGGCGAAGGAAAAATCGCACTGCACTCGCGGTGCACCGGTGTACCGCAAGTGCAGTGCAAGAATGGCAACAGCCGGCAACGGAGGAGAGAGGGAGATAAATCCCTCCCTCCCTTCCTCAGTGCCGGCCCTCCCCCCGCAGTTGAGATCCGCTCGCACGATCGGACCTCAGTCATAGTGACACTCGCATGACACTCGGCTCTACTGTACTGCCAGCATGACCCAAGTGTAATGCGAGGGGATCGCAGTAATCCCTGTGTGGCCCCGGCCTAATAAGTAATAGACTAAGGTCCCCATACACTATCATCTGATCTTTCGACCGGCAGCTATCTTGCTCGGCTCTCCCATATACAGGAGCACTCATTCTGCCAAGTGTTTGTGTTCTCTATTAGAGATTTTACTTATTTTTTAAATAAACTAGTAAGCGACATCCAAGCAGAAGCCACCATATAATGGACTGGTCACTTTTGGCGGCTTCATGTCTGAGGAAAGCTGACGCACTTAAAAAAAAACTCCAAAGACTGAACATATGGACAGCACATCGTTTTTACATTGCAGTGTATGAGTTCAGTCTTTTTATTTTTAGAGTTTGGGTTTTTTGGGTGGGTTACTGGATCTGGCTGAAAACAAAATGCTGTGTGCACATACCCTTAATCTGACTGATCAGAAGGGGGCGCCACCTCTGACAGTGCCTAGGGCAGCATGAACTCCAAATACGGCACTGCCGCCCGATGACATTCTAAAAATTTTGAGCGAGGTTCGCCTGTTTACCCTCTTAAAATTTGGAGCAAGCGCTATCTGATGACCCTCTAAAAATTTGGAGCAAGGGCCCCTGATGACACTCTCAAAATTTTTAATGAGAGCCACAAGATGACCTTGATGATATAGTGAAGGAGGACAAGAAGAAGATGGAACCGTAAATCGTGTACCCTTTTTTAAATGGGAAGGGGTACAGGGCAATACACCAGAAAAAAAGGAACATTTCAATTGGCTTTAGGTTCTCTGTTGTCATCTGATAGGATTGAGAAATCTGGGCCAATCCAGGCCTTGTTCATTCATTTAAGTCAATCTGTCAGCATTTTCAGTTGACAGGTGGATGCGCCTAACAGTTATTATGCTCCCGGTAAGACTAACAACCTTGCTCTGGCAAAACACTAACAACAGGACAGGAGAGCACCTCCAAGGCGTAGAGGGACAGTTCATGCCATGTGTCCAGATTGGATACCCAATAGTTTTATTGCACAGAGGAATCACAGAAGATGCTGGTACAGTCAGCGAGATGCTCCGTCACCATCTTCAGAAACTTTTCCCTCTTTTTCCCTCCCTCCTTAACTGGTGACTCTCAACAGTGGTAATGAAACTAATGTCACCACTCTTTAGAGGCACCGGGTCTCACCCCAGAATTGCCTGTAAGTAAAGCCTATGAATTGTAAGAACAATGCTCGATAGACTTTGTCCTTTGGATTCGCTCTGTATTACAAAATCTATTCAGTGTATATACAGTTTTGATTTTCAGCGAACCCGGTGAATTAGAATTTCAAAAGTTTTGAACATGTCTATTAGTCGGTATTATTCAATGAAGAAAGGCAAATAAATCTGTCCTATTTTGTAAAGTGTACAGACGTTTTGATCCTCACCTTTTCTCTTGTCACATGTGTGACATGAAATGAACATGTTATTCACCTATATTGTCTTTAGGGCTAGGCTTTGCTCCCTTTCCCTATGGCCGGTCAGCCTCTGCTGTGCGATACATCAGGTCTTTCAATTGGTCCCATGTTACTCCTCCCAAAGCTTTTTAAGGCCCAAGTAGACTCAACAATGTATTGATTCTGATGGCAAACTTCAAACTGTAGCTGAACACATTACATCCAGTGTCTCCTGTTTCCATTGTCTCCTCAGACTTCTATGATTTCTACAGTTTGCACCTAATACTTATCAAGACTAGTTAACCTGTCATTTTCCGTAAGCTTCTTGAACTGCTTCTTACACTATTTCTTTCAATTACGCTGCATTGATCCATGCAAACTCCTGTGAGTTGAACAAAGTTTCAGACTTGCTGGCTAACCTTCTATCTACCACCTGCTGGTTAACCTATAAGATGCAGTAAGCATCTCAAACAATTATTAGACTGTTCATATTAAGCTATAATCTCCTGTGGATCCTGCCACCTTTATCTCTATGCTGGATTAGACCATACTATTTTCCTCTATGTATAACTTTCTGGCTCTTTGATTTCCGGTGTGCCCTGCCTTGCTTTTCGGCCATCAAACATAGCTTGTTCAAATCCTTCCTGGCAGATCCATGTGCCTTCCAGCCTGCTGTGCCAACATCTTGCTTCTGTATGTCCACCCAGATCCATGGCTTTATGCATCCACCTCATCAGGTGAGCCTAAGAGAATAGATCTTATTTTTAAGCTCTGAAACCTATGACAGGATTTGAGATGTCTAGTATTTGTGTGGCTAACCTGTGGTTGTGATGTGGGTTGTAATGTCATGGATTTTCCTGGCATGCTATGATAATTTATTGAACTTTTATCTTGAGAAATTGGAGAACTTCACCAAATTCAAGAAAATAATTTACAACTTTAAATTGCACCTGTTGTCCAGAAGCTGTGAAAAACTTCAAGAGCTACTCTCTTCTTTAGTGATGAGCGAATACTAAATATTCCGGTTTGGATTATTTATAGCAAATACCCTGTACTATTCCAGTATTTGGCACAAATAACAAATTTAATGCAAGTCAATGGAGAACCCAAGCATTTCTATTGGAAATCTTCAACAAAAAAACTTGGGTTCCCCATTGACTTGCATTAGGCTCGTTGTTCGTGACAAATATTGAAATATTACAGGGTATTCGGTAGAAATAATCCAAACCTGAATATTTAGTATTTCATTCATCACTAATCTTCTTACAATAAGAAGATTATAAGACACACTTTTTGCCCCCCAAAACTGGGAGAAAAATCGGGATGCATCTTATAATCCGGATATGCCTTACCAAGGTGGCAGTGGGGGTGCCAGGTTGGCGATACTGAGGTCTCGGAGGAAGGGGGAGTGTCACTCCAGTGAAGCGGCTCAGGAAGGTCACAGGACAGAGAGTCGGCGGGGTATCGCGATAGAGGGAGCCATTGATCTGCCGACTTCAAGAAAATGGCTGCAAAGGCCAATCTTCCAACTGTGAGGTAGCAGCGTTGCTTGGGCAAAAACGTGAGGCAGTGAGGTAGCAGTGTTCACACCAACAGTCTATTTATTGTTGCAGCATAAATAGATCCAATTTTCAACAGTCAAATAAAGTCTCTTCCAGATCAGTGCCGGAGCATATAGACAAATCCTTTGTATCAAAAGTCTTGTTACCTTAGGACCCGTTAACCGCAGCGATCTGTTTAGGTTCTCCTAGGCTCACACTCTTGGCCTGTGTTCACTCCACACAGAGCCAGCTCAGCTCACACAGCATGTGTTTGCTTCCACAAGCCTGACTCTCAACTGAGACACACCCTGATGTGCTCTGCAAGTTTTAAACCAAAATGCTGGACATGAGGATTGCTACAAAACCTGGACTGGGAGGAGGGATCTGTCTCTCTGTTACCCTTTGTGCTATACTCCCTGTAATAGCTATAGCAAACTCAGAGGGATTCCAGACACATTCTGGGGGACACATAGTGGTCTTCAAATATTACCCCTGTCACTGCCTCATACAACGCACCGCCTCTGCGGCCACTTACTTGAAGTCCATCGCGTCAACTGCTGGCAGATCAATGGAGCTCGCAGCGCGCTGGAAGATCAATGCTGCCTGCCGCCACCGCGGTACCCCTGAGCCTGCAGTATCACTGACCATCCTAAGCTGTGACACTCCCTCCTCCGAGCCTGCAGCATCATCGACCCTCCATCCACTGACCCTCTTGAGCCACGACACCCCCGCTTCCGAGCCTGCAGCATCGCCAATCATGCCTCCTGTGACCTTTCTGAGCCGCTCCACCACCGCCGCTTCCCCCTGCTAAGCTATTATAAGATGCAGTAGGATCATAAGACAGACCCCCATTTTAACATTAATTTTTTTTTTCCTATTTTTCTCCTCTAAATTTGGGGTGCGTCTTATACCAAAGTGTCTAATAAAATGAAAAATACGGTATATGTTACAGTTGTAGTCTAGTTTTCTATTACTTTTAATACTTTCTATATAAGCCATTGTATTAGTATAAAAGCAATTATATAGAAAAGCCAATTAAAATAAGAAGTGTCATCGCAATATCACACAATGTATAAATACTACGCCCTTTAATCGTATTTTAGCAAATTATTATTTCTCATTAATGCTCGGTTGTACATTGCTTTTTCCATCAAATTGAAACCTATTACCATTTTATTTTTTACTGTAGTTTTTCATGAAATGTGGGACACTATATAAGTCATGTTAATGTGTTAGGGCAATGAATACATTAATTTCATTAGTGAATGGCCTGAAAGCAATAATTACCAGTGTAGGTGTGTCAGAAACAATCATGTTCAGTTTTGCCAGTTAATTATTAAGATTTTGTTCTGAAGGACCC
Organism: Anomaloglossus baeobatrachus; assembly: GCF_048569485.1. Classification (NCBI taxonomy): domain Eukaryota; kingdom Metazoa; phylum Chordata; class Amphibia; order Anura; family Aromobatidae; genus Anomaloglossus; species Anomaloglossus baeobatrachus. The sequence continues at coordinate 186,601,690 of NC_134360.1, read as the reverse complement.
AGATCTGACATCAGGCTTTTAATTTAGCTGTAAATAAACTCTACTATGCAGGGAGAGAAAACTCTGCCAAGAACTTTGCTTTGCTCTTGGATTTCTGCTTTTATTTTTTTTTTCAATCTTAACTTCCAATAAGATGCCAAAATAATTAGTGTCAGTGATGTGAGGTTTATTGCATAGCCCCAAAAGGGCACATTATAATAAAAATAGCAATTTTGTTTTTTTTCAATCCTCTTGTCTCTATTTAAGTTACAGTATATAAATTTTCTACTGGAAATGCTAAACTTCATACAGCATGATCTTAAAAATAGAAGTTTATGGGTCTGAAAGGGTTTTTTTTCTCTTGTTTGTAAACTCTTTCTTAATGAGTTTTAAAGTTTCATTTGTTTCTTCTAACCAACAAATTATTGGCAGCTCTTCCTAAAATGATACTTTCCTTCAGGGGGTTTATGTCTTAACAGCCTGCCCCCCGCATAAGACATTTGCTTCATAAAGGTCAAATGTATTTTCTAGCTAAAGGTCACCATGGAGAATTTATAAAGGACGCAGACATAGCACATTATATATATATATATATATATATATATATATATATATATATATATATTTATATATATAAAATGTGCTATGTCTGCGTCCTTTATAAATATATATAGACACTGGAGATCATAATTAGAGAACAATGTATGGTCACTTGCTTTTTTCAGAGATAATTTAATCTACATTGATCAACATTTGAAGTTTTTTTTGTAAGGGGTACACCATGCCACTAGGACAATGTTTTACAAAGGATCCAAAGTTTATAGTTACATAGTTACTTAGGTTGAAAAAAGACTTAAGTCCATCTAGTTCAACCTTCCTCCACCAGTTCTACATTTAGTCACTAAGTCATTTATAACCAACAATGTTTTGTGTACTGAGGAAATCATCCAGCCCTTTTTTAAAAGCTGTTATAGTATCTGCCATTACTACCTCTTGTGGTAGTGTATTCCACAGTCTGACCGCTCTAACTGTAAAGAACCCTTTCCTATTTAGGTGTCGGAATCGCTGTTCTTCCACTCGCAGTGAGTGCCCCCTGGTCCTTAGTACTGTCTTTGGAAGAAATAAGTCATGTGCCAGTCCTTTATATTGACCACACATGTATTTATACATATAAATGAGATCTCCTCTGAGACGTCTTTTTTCTAAGCTAAACATATCTAACTTTTTCAACCTGTCATCATATGGGAGGCCTTCCATTCCTTGTAATAGTCTAGTTGCCCGCCTTTGAACTGACTCTAACTTCTGAATGTCCTTTTTAAAATGTGGAGCCCAAAACTGGATCCCGTATTCCAGATGTGGCCTTACAAGTGATTTATAGAGGGGTAACAATACGTTGGGATCACGGGATCTAATCTCTCTTTTTATACACCCTAAAATCTTGTTTGCTTTAGCAGCTGCTGCTTGACATTGAGTGCTGCTGCTCAGCTTATTTGTAATGAGAATACCCAAGTCCTTCTCCTGTTCTGTAGTCCCGAGTTTACTTCCATTTAATGTATACGCAGCTATAGGATTACTCCGTCCTAGGTGCATTACTTTACATTTATCAATATTAAATCTCATTTGCCAAGTATCTGCCCATTCTGACATCTTATCCAGATCTTTTTGTAATATTGTACTATCCAGGTCAGTTTTTAATATCCTACATAGTTTGGTGTCATCGGCAAAGACTGACACTGTATTATCAATCCCATCCACAAGGTCATTAATAATGAGAGTAAAAAGAATCGGTCCAAGCACAGATCCCTGTGGCACCCCACTGCTGACTATAGCCCATTTAGAGAATGTACCATTTATGACTACTCTTTGTTTCCTATCTTTTAGCCAATTCCTTACCCAGTTGCATAGAGTTTCTCCCAGTCCTTGCTTCTGGAGCTTTAGTATAAGGCTATTATGTGGTACAGTATCAAATGCCTTTGCAAAGTCCAAATAAATCACATCAGCTGCATTACCAATATCCAGGTTTGAACTTACCCCCTCATAGAACCCCAACAGGTTGGTTAGACACGACTTATCTTTCATGAATCCATGCTGTTTGTCAGTTATCATATTATTTTCTGCAATATATTTTTGCATGTCATCCCTTAAAATGCCCTCAAAAACTTTGCATACTACTGATGTCAGGCTTACTGGACGGTAGTTGCCTGGATCTACCCTCTTACCTTTCTTAAATATCGGTACCACATCAGCAATCCTCCAATCCTGAGGCACCAACCCTGTTACAAGTGAGTCTAAAAAGATGACAACATAAAACATTTATTTGCCCAAAGCGTGATGATGATAATTGGAGAACAGCAATGTCTGTAGCACAAAGATAGGTTATAAATACATTTTCTGAAGGTAACAACAGTCACCAATCAGTAGGACGTGTACAGGCCTTTGCTGTGAATGACTTCAACACATCTGCGGCCACAGGACATCACTAGTGTCTCACACTGTTCTCGTGTGATTTTGGCCCACTCTTCTTACAGTCTCTTCCACAGTTTTTTGAATGTTGTGGGTTTCTGACCTTAAGTTTGTCACCAATGATTTTCCAGAGGTTTTCTATTGGGTTTAGATCAGGACTCTGGGCTGGCCATTTCATGGTTTCAATGTTTTCTGTTTCAATGAATTGCTCTACCCTTTTTGCTGTTTGACAGTGGGCATTGTCCTGCATGAAAATTGCTGGCTGATTGAGTAATGAACACTAGTAAGGAACCTCGGGTTGTTGAAGAAGGTTCTGATACACACTTGTATTTACTCTGTCATGTGTCTGTATGAGAGGTCTAACTCCTGCTGCAGAAAACATTCCCCAAACCATGACACTTCCTCTACCACATTTCACTGAATCCTGAACACACTTTGGGTTCAGTCTTTCAACAGTTTGTTGACAAACATAATGTTTCCCATCAGACCCAAATAAATTAAACTTACTTTCATCACTAAAATGAACTGTGGACCATTTTTTCTCTGTCCACACAACATGCTCGTGACCAAAGGTGAGTCTAGCCTTTTGTTATTTCTACTAATGAACGGTTTGGTCACTGCAGAGTGGGCTTTCAGTCCAAATGCTCTTAAACATTGTGACACTATATGATGAGACAGATCCTTACCCTGTTCAGTGCTAAATTGATGAGCAATTCCAGTTGTAGTGTTGAAAAGTTTACCTATGGAGATTCTTCGGATTATCCTGTCCTCTCTTGCATTTGCCTTTCTAGGGTGGCCAGCCTTCTTGAGGGACATGAAAGAGTTTGTGATGTTTTAAAGATGCATTATTCTTGAAATCACAGACTTGGAACGACCATCTTCTCTTGCTATGGCTGATAGGGTCACCCCTTTGGCCTTCATGTGGACAACCTGCTGCTGGATGGTTTCAGTCACTTTAGAGCACACCATTTTTGAAAAGTCAGTGGAAACTGGAAAGTTAGAGTGCCAATTACATAGGGTTTGTCTGATAATTAAGGAAATTAGCACCAGGTGCCAGATTAACACCAATAACTTGCAGGTATCTGAAAGTATTTTCTATTTTTCATCATTATTCTTCTTCATTTATCTCATATACATTTTTTTTATGTGCTTTAGCTTACGCATGTTAGGACATAATTAAGTAGGATTACACAATGACCTTAACATTTAGGAAATTGCGTGTTGTTTACTAATTCTCTAATCCAGTGTGTGTGTGTGTATATATATATATATATATATATATATAATTTTTGTTTTCTTCCTATATTCATTTTTTTATATATACCGACTATTCAGAAAAAAAAGACCTCCCGCTAAAATTTCTTAAAGCAACCCTCCACCCTGGAGCAACAAAATTGATTATACATCTCATATATAGTCACCCTATTTTGTCTCTCATCTCCTTTCTGTGACTGTCTCCTTAATATCAGCATGCCTTTTCTTTTGATATCAAAATGACCTCTGTAGTATCATAAGGAGAGCAAATGAAGATCTAAACCACACCACCTCTACCTATCATGTTTTATGAGATGAGAAATGCAGAGTAGATGTAGTTTCTGCACTTTTTGTGCCATTGTGGCTGACTTCTTGGAAGCATTAGGAAAGGTACTCCAATCTAAGTGGAGTAGGCAGCAAGAAGCAAACTAAAGGCAACAGATGGGGTGACGATACATGAGCTATGAGATATGTATAGTCATTTTTCAGCCCCACGGTGAAGGGATACTTTCACAGTTAACACGTAAATGTTACATAGATGCTTGAGATATTTTCCCCATAATAGTCTTTGCTGCTTCTTCATTTGTTTGTATAGTTTTCCATCCTCTGCTGTCACCTGTTGGTCAGGATTAGAGAAGATTGAACCTGAACTGTAAAGTTCGGGGTTTGTACAAAACTCAGATTTTTAAAAAGACACAGTGTCCAAATTCAGAGTTTGGGTGCTGTTCGTATGCTAACCACTCAATCAAGCATCATTGTGCTTGGGTATGCTCAATGATCGGACCTGTGGGAGCCGCTTGCAGTCTCTGAATGGCTCCCACTTGGGGCAAAAACAATGTTTTCAGATGCTGTATTTAAGAAAGAAAAAAAAACCAAACACACTCCCTCTTTCCCCAAGAATTGTTCTATTTATGGCTGATTGTATGTGGGTGGACATCTGAGCTGCCCAATCATTGACTTCCAATTGGGTTCAGTTTCCAGGATCAAGTTCAAGTCAAGTCCGGATCCCAAACTGAACTTTGTCGAGTCCGGCTAAACCCGGCAAACCCAAACATTCCCAGGTCCACTCATCTCTAGTCAGGATATTTACAGCTCTGTGATATAGTAAGTCTGCACACAATTCCTGTGATGTTAAAGATGTAGGCAACCTGTTTCGAATTAAAAAAAATCAGGAGACTTATTAAATGCCTAATCTTCATATCTATTAAACACTTGCTATACTTTTGAGTCATGGACTAATTAATTTCAAAATTTTTGGAGCAACTCCCAAAGCCTAACTTGCTCATGTTCTTGTTTCACATGATATTGTTGGGTCTGTAAGCAAGATATAAACAATGGTCTGAGATGTAGTTTTTATAGCAATCTCTAAATAACAGCAGGTACTTCAAGGACCATGCGCTAGATATTTGCCAACATATTTAAAACTCCATGTGGTAAAGGTTGGAGACTAAAGGAACCCTTTCTTAAGTAGTGATCATTAACCCCTTCACGACCGTGGGCAGTAAAATTACGTCCTATTTTAACGTGACTTAACGACCAGGGACGTAATTTTACGGCCTAAACGTCATTTGATTGCCGTGGCCATAGCAACGGCTTTCAAATGATGTCCCCTGCTGTTTCTTACAGCAGGGGACCTTTGCTTGACCCCAGGGGGGGTGGCATCGCCAACCCCCATCGACGATCGATGTGATTGGCTGTTCAAATCTGAACCGCCAACCACATCGTTCGTAATGATTTTGGCAACAAATAATGCCCGAATTAGTGCGATACTGTGAGATCCAGCTATGAGATGCTGTAGCAGCTGCAGCATATCATAGGTGGACCTCAAACATGTCGCCCCCAGCCCCTGCAGCACTGATTGGAGCGATCGTGCTATGACGCGCAATCGCTCCAATCAGTGTGCAGTGGGGCGGTCTGATCTGCAGGTGGCCGCCCTCCCCAGACCTGTGCTGGTCTGGGGATCCTCCCCCAGCATGTCCGCAGCGTGCACTGGCTGGTACTTGTGGTACCACACCACCGCTGCTGCTGCCGCCGCTGATGTTACCGCTTCTACTCCTGCTCCAATGGTAAGTATTCCGCTCCCCTTGCAGCCCGTGCGCGCTCCTGTGATGGCCCCTGCCCGTACCCCCTGATCTACCCCCCCACGCCCCGATCTGCCCCCCGACATCCCAATCTGCTCCCCACGCGATTTGCCTGCCTCCTCTGTCATCTCTATTCTGCTTCCTTCCTTCTGCCTCTCTTCCCCCCCCTCTGCTTCCCCCCCTCTGCTCCCCCCCCCTCTGCTTTCCCCCCTGCTCCCCCTCCCCCTCCGAAGTACCCTACCTGCCTTCATCGGGTCATCCGAGGTCTTCACTGCCCGATCACATCTGCCTCCATCGCTGGGTCCTTCTGCTGATCTGTCCAACGTCCAGCCTGCTGCTCGTGTAAAGCTGTCCATCTGGCTGCCTTCTGTTCCTCCTGTCCTCCTGCAGTTCTTTTAGTCAGTGATCCTCCTGCTAATCCTCTGGGTACTATGAGTATAACTTTTTTTTTTTTTTTCTTGTATCCCCTGTCCATTTTTACACCTCACCTGTCCATGCGTCCCATCGAGCGCTGATTAGGGATGCAGATAACGGTTCTGCATCCATGGTCAGTTTTCGGCGGGACTTTTTTTTCCCGTATCCCCGACGCTTCTTGTATCGCATATGTCCGTGCATCCCGCCGAGCGCTGATCAGGGATGCACATAATCAATCTGCATCCGTGCTCAATTTTTGGTGTGACTTTTTTTTCTGTATTCGCGACGCTTTTTGTATCGCATCCGTCCGTGCGTCCCGCCAAGCGCTGATCAGGGATGCACATAATGGATCGGCATCCCTGTTCAATTTTTGGCGTGACTTTTTTCCGTATCCCCAACGTTTTTTGTATTTCATCCGACTATGCGTCCTGCAGCGGCCAATCAGTGCACCGCGTCTGTGCGTTTGAAAAGTCAAATGGCGTTCCTTCTCTTCTGAGCCCCGCCAAGCGCCCAAACAATTATTTTTCACCACATATGAGGTATCTACGTACTCAGGAACTATTGCACAATATGTTTTAGGGTGCAGTTTTTCCTGATACCGTTGTAAAAAAAAAGCTACCTGGTTGATGCAAAAATTTTGTGGTTAAAAAAAAATTAATAATTTTCACGGTTCAACGTTATTAACTTCTGGGGAGCCCCTGGGGGTACAAGGGGCTCACCAAATATCTAGATAAATTCCTTGAGGGGTCTAGTTCCAAAGTGGGGTAATTTGTGGGGGAGCTCCACTGTTTAGGCACCATAGCAGGTCTCCAAACGTGACATGGCGTCCGCTAATGATTCCAACCAATTTTGCTGTCAAATGGTGCTCCTTCTCTTCTGAGCCCTGCCGTGCGCCCAAACAATTACTTTCCACCACATATGAGGTATCTGCGTACCCAGGAGAAGTTGCACAATACGTTTTATGGTGAATTTTTTCCTGATACCCTTGTGAAAAAAAAGCTACCTGGTTCAAGTAACAGTTTTGTGGTGAAAAAAAAAATTGTATTCATGGCTCAACATTATCAACTTCTGTGGAGCCCTTGGGGCTCGCTAAACATCTAGATAAATTCCTTGAGGGGGTCTAGTTTCCAAAATGGGGTCATTTGTGGGGGAGCTCCATTGTTTAGGCACCTCAGGGCACCTCCAAATGCAACATTACGTCAGCTAATGATGCCAACCAATTTTGCTGTCAAATGGCGCTCCTTCTCTTCTGAGCCCCGCCATGCGCCCAAACAATTACTTTCCACCACATATGAGGTATCGTCGTACTCAGGAAAAAATGCACTATAAATTTCATGGTGAATTTTTTCCTGATACCCTTGTGAAAAAAAGCTACCTAGTTGAAGGAACAGTTTTATGGTAAAAAAAATGTTTTTTTCTTTTCACGGCTCAACGTTATAAACTTCTGTGAAGCCCCCAGGTGTTCAAAGTGCTCACCAAACATCTAGAAAAATTATTTGAGAGCTCTAGCTTCCAAAATGGGGTCACTTGTGGGGGAGCTCTATTGTTTAGGCACCTCAGGGGGTCTTCAAACCCGACATGGTGTCCGCTAATGAGTGCAGCTAATTTTGCACTCAAAAATTCAAATTGCGCTCCTTGCCTTCCGAGCCCTGCCGTGTGTCCAAACATTTGATTTCCACCACATATGAGGTATCTGCGTACTCAGGAGATAATGCACAATACATTTTATGGTGCATTTTTTGCTGATACCCTTGTGAAAAAAAAGCTACCTAGTTGAAGCAACAGTTTTGTGGTAAAAAAAAAAAAATTCTTTTCATGACTCAACGTTATAAACTTCTGTAAAGCCTCCAGGGGTTCAAAGTGCTCACCAAACATCTAGAAAAAATATTTGAGGGCTCTAGTTTCCAAAATGGGGTCATTTGTGGGGGAGCTCCATTGTTTAATAACTAATGAGTGCAGCTAATTTTGAGTTCAAAAATTCAAATGGCACTCTTTCCCTTTCGACCTCTGCCGTGCACCCAAACAATTGATTTTTACCACATATAGGGCATCCGCGTACTCAGGAGAAAATGCACAATAAATTGTATGGTGCAATTTCTCTTTTCTCCCTTGTGAAAATGAAAATTTTATGGCTAAACAAACATTTTTGTGTTAAAAAGTAAAATTTTCATTTTTTCCTTCCACATTGCTTTGGTTCCTGTGAAGCACCTGAAGGATTAATAAACTTCTTGGATGTGGTTTTGAGCAGTGTGAGGGGTGCAGTTTTTAGAATGGGTTCACTTTTGGGTATTTTCTGTCACCTAGGCCTCTCAAAGTCACTTCAAATGTGATGTGGTCACTAAAAAAATTATTTTGTAAATTTTGTTGGAAAAATGAGAAATCACTGATGAACTTTGGCCCCTTCTAACTTTCTAACGAAAAAAATTTTGTTTCGAAAATTGCACTGGTGTAAAGTAGACAAGTGGGAAATTTTATTTATTAACTATTTTGTGTGACATCTCTCAGATTTATGGACGTAAATTTTCAGAATTGATCAGAATTGGAAAAAATGGCCCGGTCATTAGGGTGTTTTAGTGGCCGGGGGTGAAGGGGTTAATATTAGAGATGAGCAAACCGGCCGTGGTTCGGCTCGAGTTCGGTTCGTCGAACGGTGGTCTCGTTCGAGTTCAGTTCGGCGAACGTTCGACGAACCGAACTCGAACCAATAGGAAATAATGGGAGGCAATCACAAACACATAAAAACGCATTATAAATGTACACATGCAGTTAATAAACATTGCTATAACACTTACCGGTCCCCGCGATCCCTCCTGCACTCTGTCTCCTGCCGCTATTCCATCCGATGATCGCTGAATCCTCCCGGTGACCAGCACTGCCAGCAGTGATGCAGGACCTATCGTGACGTCAAAATAGCCATGTGACCAGTCACGTGGCTATTATCTCATTGGCTACAGACTGGTCACATGGCTTTGACGTCATGTCCTGTCCTAGGTCCTGTCATTGCACTCTCCGGTACACGGTGCACATTTGTGTATTGCCGTGTACCGGCGACATGCTCTAGCACACGGTCAACTCCCCGTTCCGTTAGGGACCGGCTGACACAGCCGGTCTTTAACGGAGATCACCATTGCCATAGCAACGCAGTTAGCGGTGATATCACCGCTAACCGCGGCTCCGGGAGCACCGTTGCTATGGTAATGCGTCTGTCAGCGTTACCGCTGTTACCGCTGACATCCAGCAGCACTGATCACTCATGGAGTGAAAGCTGCACGCTGCTTCCCCCATGCAGCAGTGATGGAGCAGAGCTGCATTTGTTGAACGAGAAAGACAGAAGACCATGGATCGTGGAGAGCTGACAGGGGGTAATAAAGATGGAGTCTCTAATGTGTCTGTGTATTTATTTCTATTAAAGTATTTTTTCTCTGTGTGGTGTCTTTTTTTTAACCCTTTATTGGAGATTCTTAATGGCTGGGTCAAACGTGCCTGACATTAAGAATCTCTGGCTTAATACTAGCTAGTAAAACAAAGCTAGTATTAACTCATTATTACCCAACAAGCCACCCGGCTTCAGGGCTGTTGGAAGAGTTGGATACAGCGCCAGATGATGGCGCTTCTATGAAAGCGCCATTTTCTGGGGCGGCTGCGGACTGCAATTCGCAGCAGAGGCGCCCAGAAACCTTGGGCTAACCTGTGCTGCGGATTCCAATCCCCAGCTGCCTAATTGAACCTGGCTGGACACAAAAATGGGGCGAAGCCCACGTCATTTGTTTTTTAATTATTTCATGAAATAAGTGAAATAATTAAAAAAAAACGGGCTTCCCTATATTTTTGGTTCCCAGCCGGGTACAAATAGGCAACTGGGGGTTGGAGGCAGCCCGTGGCTGCCTGCTGTACCTGGCTAGCATACAAAAATATGGCAAAGCCCACGTCATTTTTTTGGTGAGCAAAAAACTTCTGCATACAGTCCTGGATAAAGTATGCTGAGCCTTGTAGTTCTGCAGCTGCTGTCTGCTCTTCTCCATACAGACAGACAGCAGCTGCAGAACTACAAGGCTCAGCATACTCCATCCAGGACTGTATGCAGAAGTTTTTTGCCCCCTGAAAAAATTATGTGGGCTTCGCCATATTTTTGTATGCTAGCCAGGTAAAGCAGGCAGGTACGGCTGCCCCCAAACCCCAGTTGCCTATTTGCACCCGGCTGGGAACCAAAAATAAAGGGAAGGCCTTTTTTTATTATTTCATGAATTTCATGAAATAATTAGAAAACTAATGACGTAAGCTTTGCCCCATTTTTGTGTCCAGCCAGGTACAACTAGGCAGCTGGGGATTGGAAACCGCAGCACAGGTTGGCCTGAGCTTTCTGGGCCCCACTGCTGTGAATTGCAGTCTGCAGCCGCCTCAGAAAATGGCACTTTCATAGAAGCGCCATCTTCTGGCGCTGTATCCAACTCTTCCAGCACCTGCCTGCTATACCTGGCTAGCATACAAAAATATGGCGAAGCTCACGTCCTTTTTTTGTAGTTTTTTGGCAAAAAAAATAAAAAATGCTTCCCTGGATTTTCCATTCCCAGTGAAGGTAACACCAAGCAGTGGGGGTTAGCAGCTAGCAGTAGCTGCTTGGATTACCCTTAGCTAGCAATACAAAAAATGCAGCGGGAGCCCATTTATATTTTTTTTAATTATTTATTTAAATAACTAAAAACAAAATGGGCTTCCCTGTATTTTGATTGCTGGACATCACAGTGCTGTAAAAATAAATCTTTAAAAAAAATGACGTAGCACTCCGCGGTATTTTTGATTCTCAGCGCAGATAAAGCAGACAGCTATGGGTTGCCACCCCCATCTGCCTGCCGTTACCTTGGTTGGCAATCAAAATACAGGCCCATTAATTTTTTCTATTTAAAAAATAGTTAAAAAAAAATGACGTTGGGTCCCCCCATTTTTGATAGCCAGCTAGGGTAAAGCAGACGGCTGTAGCCTGAAAACCACAGCTGGCAGCTTTACCGTGGTTGGGGATCCAATGTGGAGGTCCCCCCAGGCCATTTTTTTTATAATTATTTTATAAATATTAATAATTACACAAAAAAAGTAGGGTCCCCCCAAATTGGATCACCAGCCAAGGTAAAGCGGACAGCTGTGGTCTGGTATTCTCAGGGTGGGAAGGTCCATAGTTATTGGGCCTTCACAGCCTAAAAATAGCAGGCCGCAGGCACCCCAGACGTGGCGCATCCACTAGATGCGCCAATCCTGGTGCTTCATCCCAGCTCATCCCGTGCCCTGGTGCAGTGGCAAACGGGGTAATAAATCGGGTTGATATTAGCTGAAAAGTCACCTGAGATCAAGCCCAGCAGTTTGTGATGTCATGGCGTCTATTAGATACCCAACATCAAAAACTGTCAGTACTAACAAAAAAAAAATCGACAAAAGAAATTTATTTGAAAAAACAGTCCCCAAAACATTTCCTCTTTCACTAATTTATTGTAAGAAAAAAATAAAGGGGTCCCACGACGACTCTGGACCGTCTAGAATATGGGGGGAGACACTCAGGGAACGTATCCCCCATTTTCTAGGAGTGCAGACCCTTCATGTGAGGAGTGTGGGTGCAATGAATCTGCACTCACTCTCCCCGGGTCCACAGCAGCAGAGTCCATGTCGTAATGGTTGCTACCAAAGCTGCAATGCCCTGCTCATGAGGTAAGGGCATGCCTAATCAGGAGAACTATTCTACATTTCCAAATATTGGTATTTGCTGATATTATTGCTATTCCACCTACTATATATTGGGGATAGGATCTTGGAGATGGAATACCCCCTTAAGTCCAGTTATCCAGCTGAATGAATACTTAACAACAGAGCTCGCTATTTAGATGTGTTTTCTTGTGGCATATAACGGACTCTCATGTTTGGTAGTCGTTCAGCAGGGAAACTATAAAAGCAAATCCCTCAATTTGGAAATGTAGTATATAGCTCTCCTGATCAATTATGTTCCTTACCTCATGAGCAGGGCATTGCAGTAATAATAATAATTTATTCATTTATATAGCGTTATTAATTCCATTGCGCTGTATGTCTTTGGAGTGTGGGAGGAAACCGGAGTACCCGGAGGAAACCCACGCAAACATGGGGAGAACATACAAACTCCTTGCAGATGGTGTCCTTGGGGAGAATTGAACCCAGGACTTCAGTGCTGCAAGACTGCAGTGCTAACCACTGAGCCACCGTGCCGCCCATTTAGCTTATAGATGCATAACCACCACTCACTGTGTCTGAACACAGGAAGCTGAGCTGACAGCCGCTCTGTGCATGCGGCAGCATCTATTGTGAAGGAGAGGGCCGTGGGGGGATCAACGCTGCACAGCTACCGTGGGACACCGGGGAACACTGGTGGGGTTATAGGGGGTTACCTGGCAGGGCCTGGGGAGGAGTTTTCTGTCGCATGTGTCATGGCACATGCGACAGAAATCAGAGGAGTAGGGTGAATGCGGCCGGCGCGCTGCTGTGCGCGCGGCCATCTTGGATTTCTGGGAGGGCATCAGGGGGGGCACTTTGGCAACAACTCCGGGGGACCGGAGGGGACCGGGGAGGAGATTTATCATGTTTGTTCATGCCAGATGGGAGATAAATAATTTTTTACCGGCGCTGTCATTTACTGTAACGTGATCATTGGTGTACGGTGTATACCTGTGATCACGTGAGCGGGGACCGGAAAAACCGTCCTAAATCATGATCTCCAGGGTCTCACCTAGCCCTGAAACCCCGGAGATTTTCTGACGCTGGGGGGTGCTATTCACTTATTTCTGCCTGCTGTTTATAAATGGCAGATCAGAATAAGGCTACATTAACACGACCGATCCATTTTTGCGGTCTGCAAAAAACAGTCCGTTTTTTTCACGGGTGCATCCATGTGGCATCCGTTTCCGTTCCGTAGACGGTCCGTATGTCATCTGTTTGTCATCCGTCTGCCTTCCGTTTTTTTTGTGTACTGCAAAAAAACTGAAGGAGGGAAAATACATAAATTTACCCAGGATCCATAGCTTCATCCTACATGAGGCGGTCACATGTTCACTCCAGTGCCATTTTCTACTGCTTTTCACAGCGTAGAGCGCTCTGGTGATTTTCTTGTGCTTGTGCACATCATATCAGTCTTTTCTGTCATTATAATGGCAGAAAGACACATAATGTCCCACTCTCCTGCATTTTGTAATTTTGCACCCTTTGGTGCCTTTCATGTGGCACTAAGGGGTGCTTAGCTTTGTATTTAGCCAAAAAAATGAAAAAAAAAATGACGTAGGGTTCCCCCTATTTTTGCAGCCAGCTAGGGTAAAGCAGACGGCTGCAGCCTGCAGACCACAACTGGCAGCCTCACCTTGGCTGGTGATCCAAAACTGAGGGCACCCCACGCTGTTATTTTAAATTAAATAAATAACTAAAAAAAAAAAACACATAGGGGTCCCCCCAAAATTGGATCACCAGCCAAGGTAAAGCAGACAGCTGGGGTCTGATATTCTCAGACTAGGGAGGTCCATGGTTATTGGACTTTCCCCAGCCTAAAATTAGCAGGCCGCAGACACCCCAGAAGTGGCCCATCCATTAGATGTGCCAATCCTGGTGCTTCGCCCCAGCTCATCCCGCGCCCTGGTGCGGTGGCAAACGGGGTAATATATGGGGTTAATACCAGATGTGTAATGTCACCTGGCATCAAGCCCTGGGGTTGGTGAGGTCAGGCGTCTATCAGATACCCGACATCACCAACCCAGTCAGTAATAAAAAAAATAGACGACAAACACATTTTTATTTGAAAAAACACTCCCCAATACATTCCCTCTTTAACCAATTTATTAGAAAGAAAAAGAAATCCAGGTCTGGTGTAATCCAAGGGGTTCCCATGACGATCCACACTGTCCCAGTCAATGAAGAGCAGGATGTTCCCCATTGGCTGGGAGAGCAGTGCAGTGACCTTAGCTAACATCAATGGGTCAGCCCAGGTCACTGCAGGGGATGACAAGTGCTGCTGTCAGCAAGGTACATTACCTGCGCTGATCTCCTGCACTGCTGACAGCACCTGTCACTGAGTTCAATGACCGCCGCCTTCACAGCCAAGTATCACGAGCGGCCCGTGACGTCATCGCTAGTCAGTCTCGGGTCGGAAGCGAGAGAAGGTGATGTGACAAGCGGCGGCCATGGAGGACAGTGACAGCGCTGAGGTCGGGACTTCATCACCGCAGGTAAGCCGAGCGGGACCATGTGTGCAGACTGCAGGTGGGCGGAGCCATGTGTGCTGGTGGCGGAGTGCGAAGTGGGTGGCGCTGAGGACGTCAGTGTCGTGGACTGCTTGGCTGGGGACAGGTGAGTGTGTGTGTGTGTGTGTGTGTGTGTGTGTGTACATGCCGCGTGCAGTAGGGGGCGGAGTGAGCTGAGCGGGGAAGTGTGGGCTTCCTGCACGTAACTAGGATAAACATCGGTTTACTAACCAAAGCGCTTTGCTTGGATACCCGATGTTTATCTTGGTTACCAGCTTCTGGCAGGCTGCCAGCGATGGCTCCTGCCCACTGTAGCTGTAAAAAGCCCTTCTTTTTGCTGCTAGAACCGTTCTCGAACGTATCTAGAACTATCGAGCTTTAGCAAAAAGCTCGAGTTCTAGTTCGATCTAGAACAGCCGCCAAAATCACTCGAGCCGCGAACTGGAGAACCTCGAACCGCGAACCGCGCTCAACTCTAGTTAATATATTTGAGGCATTGGAGTCCACTTAGTCCAGATCAGGGGTGGACATATCATTGGTGCCCAAGAGGTAAGGGGGCCCCTTTCTACCTTCAAGTCAGAAGGAAGTGTGCATCATGATGAGCATTTGGTCTGCACAGGGCCAATATATTGTTCTTGCTCAGGGGCTCTTTTCTGTTTGTGTCTGCCAGTGGTCCAGATAATATTTCAATAAAGTCTAGCAAGGGGTTTTAGTTATTGAGCAATTCTAACTCAATTCTTGAGACAGCAATGCATTCCCAAAATCTTCTCAATTGAACGGGAGGAGTTTTGGAAATGTTAAGCGTCTTTGTCTTCTTGGGGCATATGAAGATCTGTGTGGCCAACTGGAAGATGAATCTGTATGAAGATCTGTAGATGCCCAGGCAGGTGCCTAGGTTTCCATCTACTGTAGCAGGGTTGAGAGGACTCTATTATATCCATAATACAGCTGTTTCCTGTGGATGGAACGTTCTCCACATCTATTTGCTCCATGTCTGTTTTCATAGTATCATTTAGAATGGTATTACAGTTTACATTTAGTATTTATTAGAGGCGTTGAATATTTTCTGACAACATTTTTGAGCGTCTGCTGTACTTTAAAAACAGAAAAGGACTCGGCATATTCACAGTATCCTGAAAGCCCCCATTATGTGAATTTGTGGTATCATTTTTCAGTAATCTTATTAAAAACATTGGTATGATGCGCACCATCCCATCTGTTTTATCTGTGAGTCAGCAATGACTTTTTTTTCCATCATTGTATACAACAGAAGGTTTATAAGTGAATGCTACATATCAGAAGGAAAACAAAACTTTTCTAAATTAGTTGACGCCTTATGATATTTAATCTTGGAAACAGTGCTGAGTTCTTGGCATTACATTTCTGATAAATAAGTAGTTTAAGCATGGAAGCCTGATAATACTTTCCTTTTATCTAATATGTACCCTTTAGTAATTTAGGATAACATTTATGATTGTTATAATGCATATTAGATATACGATGCAATCATAAACATCAAAAGTATTACAGGCTGATCTTCACTCGTTAGTGTCGCCATCTTCACTGACTGCACAACTCTCCTGTCCTCCAAATTGCTGCTGATGGAGGCGTATGGGTAACTCAGCACCGGCGGCTCCACAATCTTAACCGCAACCCGCATGTTACTTTAGTCTTCCATGTAAATACTCCCCATTAAAAAAGCACCCAGGGCACGGGACCGGGCAACGGCCAACAAAGTGACATTCCCCAGTGGTACACTGCCCGGGACCGAGTACCCCATTCCCTGGGCGACACAGCTTCAAATACTAATGAAATGGAGGGAAACATTTGACTTTGCAGAAAGTAATAAAAATGCCTTAAAACATTCTCCCTCTCATTATTCTGGCATTTGGCAAATATAAATAATTTTGGTTCCTAATTGACCTAAAATGGGAAAGGTTTATTCTGATTTCATGTCAGATAGTGAGAAAAACAGCATATGTGTTTTTATAGAGTGGATGGAAACATCTTGTGTCAACTGTACTCTTTCTCTCCATTTGAAGAGTTTTAAAGAAAACTTACACACATGCTGTGAAACGTATTGCTATAGATTATAAATCCACATTACTAGTCTGTCTGTCCTGTGGATGTCAGTGTGCAGTTTACCCTTTGCTGATGATATTATTTTGAAAATGCATTGAAATGTGGGGATGTACATTTCGGCTGGGATAACCTGGTCCAACTCCCATGCCCACCTTCTGTCATGAATGAATATATGTGTGCCGCCCCCACGCCCGCAGCAGCTGGGCTGCTTGGATCCGGACCCGCTGTGTGGCTCGAGGGATCCTCCGGACCCAGGGGTCACGCGGACACGCCGAATGAAAAGGGGAATGTAGTTGTACAGCCTTGGCCGTATTCAGTTTGTGACGCCACTCACGGTGTGTGGTGAAGTGGGACACCACCGCTGCTGTTGTGTGGTACCTGGGGGAGATGTAGTGGCAGCTGGATGTTAACCCCTCCGTCGGTAGGGATGGTTGACCCGGGGCCAATTGTCTCTGTGCAGGGTATGGCGATGGCAGGGGCTTGCGCGCCCGGACGTACCAGGGGATGTTTAGTTACTCACAATTAAATGAATCACACAAGTCTTTTGGTAAACCAAGGTGCTGGTGGCCGGCTGCCATGGCCAATTGTACTCTGGTTCCCCACTGGGGCTGATGGTCGCCGTCTTCTCCTCTGCACTAGTTTTGGTTGTGTGTTTAGACTTCCCGGTATGGAACACGGGAGTCCGCTCCCGGCTTGTTGTGTACCTGAGGAGCCGTGCTCGCTGATGCTGACTCGTGGGATCTATGGGCCCTGGCGGTCACCCTATCCCTCTCTGTGGGTGGTTGTCTGCTTTTGGGACTTTGGTTGGGACAGGACCTATAATCCTGCCCTCAATTGGTTGATTAGCTAGGCCGTTGGTTCTGGTCCTGGCTTCAGGGTCCGAATACCCCCTCTGTGCATGGTTTCCGGTCGGGTCTCCGGTGTCGGTACCAGCGGGCTCCAACCCCATCCCGGTCCACCTCGGATCTGCCGAGCCATCTTCCCGTCTCCTGCTGACGGAGACCACCGTCTGCCACCTAGTCAAGGCACCAGGGCTCCGACCCTGGCACTGTTCAACTTGAACTTCAGACTTTGACTGCCTGACTTCGACTCCGCTGGAGCTACACCTAGCCCCAGCCTCCACTCCTCTCAACTTGAACTCTAGACTTGAATTGCTTGTTTTCCCACCCCGGGCTGTCTAGACTCCTAGGTGGGCATTCCCTAACCGCCTGGTCCCGCCCACTGGTGTGCCTGTCTTCCCCTGAGGTGGGGTGACTAGGGTTTCAGGTCGGCTGTATGTAACCTAGGTGAGGGAAGGTGTTATGCGGGGGCCTAGTGTGTGACTTCCTGGTTTTGCCAGGGCGTCACATTCGTGTAGCACCCCCGCGGTACTAGGTGCCACAAATGTGAACGTGGAAACCCAAACCCCGGAATATCCATGCCAGTCAACACACCAGAACCTTCAGGCCACACACACAACACCAATTCCAGACTGGGAGACTGCCTAGTAACAGATAGAAGGGATGGGCACTGATTGGATAGTCGCCACCCAATCTGTAGGGAGAGACCCAGCAAGGAGAGGGGCTAGTGGTCAATTGGGAAGTTGGCGGGAGGAAGTGTTGAGTTGAGAGAGAGAGAGGGAAGGAAGTGAGGAGAGTGGAGAGTAGTAGTCGGAGGAGTGAAGGAAAGAAAGAAAGGTGTAGCAAGACCTGCAGTAACAACGCAATGCTGTAACAGGAGTGAGGGACTGTTGAGTAAGGAACCAGGACTCCAGAGACCGTGAGTTACCTGTGGAAGTGGAGTACTCCAGGAACCGTGGGGTGCCTGTGGACGTCTGGAACCAAGGCTCACAGGACTCAGCATGTCGCAGGGTGCAGACCCTAGGACAGTGGGACACTTTATGGTCAACTGTTAAATCTGCCAGGCGACAAGATCTCCAGGGTCCATCGCCAACCAAAGAATCTTAAGCATCAGGAGCAAAGAGGGAACCGGGGATTGACCCCCTTAAATAGTCCAGGCTGCCTGCAATAGGGCCAAGACAGAAATGGAGGGGTTCCCAGAAACTCTAAGCCACGGGAGCCCAATACAAACTTTAGTGCACGAAGGACAGCTACCCCAGGTCACAACTGGCAAGGATAACAAGGGGAGTGAGAACACCTAGAGCCGGCACCAGTGGGTCCAAGCACTGAAACCAAGTAAAACAAGGCAGGTTGACACTGCAATACTGGTGTGGACTGTTTCATTATCGCCCCGTGCACTCACACCGATGGCTCCCCACTACAATCCCCATCATCCACTGCTGAGGCCTAGCCCTGCTTGCAGAGGGCCCAAAACACCTAAGCTGCACTACTCCACCAGCCCCAGCAGGACCCTTCATCGGCGGCTTCAATAACCTGGCCGCACACTGCAAGTGGCGTAGTTGAAAAACTCTTTATTTTTATTTCTCCCTTTTCTTTTATTTTTACCCCTTTATATTCGGACCGGCCCCCAGGGTCATGGAACTGGGCATTGGCCACGACCACGACTGTCCCCCACTGTACACCACGCGCCCGGGACCGAATACCCCACAGCCCTGGGGCGTCACATATGAGTCTGAGGTATTAAGTGAGAATTCTTACGTTTTTTTCTCCCTGCTGATGTGAACATTGCCGTAAAGTCCACGTTTTCTTCTAATCAAGGACATTGACAGCAAAGGCTCACCAAACCGATACCGAGGTATAATGATTAACTGGTTTCTGGTTTTCTAAGTGCTGCTAAGTGTACTTTAATTCACTTGTTGGGGAAAGTGAGTGACTTTTTCCTACATACCTTGTTCTATGACGTGCTTTTATCACCAAACACAAGAGACAAACTGCATGTACGAAGATGAGATTTCAAATTATAATAGCGGCATTAAATTGCCCTTTATATTTATGGCTTTAAGAAAGTTCATAATCTAAGTGTTCCCTGCCAGTTAATTTCCTGCTAATGAACATTTTACAGGTTCTCTTTTGAAAGTGCTGCTCTCCTTCCTAAATCCTGTGTCTGTTCTTTATTGCTTTTGTCATTAAGCATAATATCTTTCCCACTATTCTCTTTGATTCCTCCAGATACGCTTTATCAGCAGCAGAAGTTTTTATTTTTTTTATGATTTCTTTTTCAAAAAATTAAAGAACCACTCCAGCATTTTATTTGTATTTCACCTCTAGAGTGGTGCTTTAAATATACGCCCCTTAACCCCTTCCTTATACTCACCTTCCCAAATCTTTGTCTGTTATCAGCGCCTCCGGTCGGTCTTTGGCAGTTTGTGACTTTCCGGCTGCTCCAGGTTACATCTCAGTACAAGTCTATGAGAGCCTTGTTCTGACCTTGTTCTTGCTCTCATAGACCTGTATTGAGCACTTGTCGTGTAACATCTGACTCCAGTCATAATTTACAGTCACAAGATGGTGCCACGGGACTTGATTGACATAAATAAAGCGAAGACGCATAAGGATATGTATAAAACAGGGGACTTAGATTTAAACCACCACTCCAGCTCTGACTGAACCCCCCTCCCCCAAAAAAAAACAAAACGCTGCTGTGCTGCTTTAAACTATAGTTAAAGAGCAGAGCAAAGTGCACCTTGATGGGGGTCACTGTGTGGATAACGTAGGACCTGTCATCCAAGGAGGATGGTGATCACAATATGATAGGAGGTGCTGGATAAAGATCAACAATGCTCATCAAACCAGATTACCCCAAATAGATTAGATGAGTATACTAAAAGATCTCTTGCATTAGGCCCTCTCCACATGTCTGTGTCTCCGGTACGTGTTTGGTCCATTTCCTCTCGTGCCGGAGACACGGGCACATGTAGACCCATTAAAATCAATGGGTCTGCGCACACGTGCGTGTTTTCCTATGGACCGTGTGTACGTGTGGAGCATACGTGTGCCCGTGTGCTCCACACGTAGACATGTTCGTTTTTCTCCGGCATCATGGGTGTCACACGGCCCACACACGGACCGCACGGATGTGATCCGTGTGACTCGCACTGGAGAAAACACACATGTTGGTTAAAAAAAAAAAAATTTCTATACTCACCTGTCCACAGTGCTGCAGTCTCTGCCGCTGCTGTCACTCGCTTCTAACCCCCGCTCATTATGCTCATTGCATATTCACTCCCCTGCGGGCGGAAGCAGCAGCAGCGGGGATTCGGCAGGACCGGACACCGAAGATCAGCACCACGGACAGCAACGCCAGGGACAGCTGAGCAGAAAGTTACTGATCACCACACGTTGTGCCATAAAAACGGTACACGGAGGGATATACGCACCTTTGACACGTCCGTGAACAACGTGCATGATTTTCACGTGTGAAGGGGGCCATAGGCAGAGTGGCTTAGGGACATATACTGTATATATAGCATTCTAGAATGCTGCAACAGTGAGCTGAAAGTTGCTGGCACTATTTTTTGTGGGGAAAATCTGGTGACAGGTTCCCTTTAGAAACAGAATATGGGCGGGGGTACCTGGTGTAAGACCTCTCCACCCCCCAAATCTGATATTAATGATAGGTCATCAATTTTATCAGTCCAGAAAATGTCTATGGTGCTGAGTGTACATCATACCCAGTAGATGATGACTATGGTAGAGGCAGATACAGCACCAAGCATCCGCCAACTGTTGTTAACTAGTGATGGGCGGACCTGGGCTGTAAAAGTTCAAAGGTACCTGAGTGCTGGGCCCAGGCCCGGAATTCTCAGGGAAATCCGTTTATTGATCCGGATCCAGCACTCTTATAATACAAAAAAATAACGGAAAAAAAAAAGAAAAAAAAATATAAAGCAAGCGGGCTGTAATTACCAAGTCACCAGCATGGCTGTAACTGCTTCGGCGCCCGCTCATTCATTTTCGTGCCGCTCATTACCTTCATTACATGTGCACTGATTTCCCCGCTCACCAGCGTCTGTGATTGGTTACAGTCAGACACACCCCCATGCTGAGTGACAGCATGTCTGATGCTTTCAAACAAAGGCCCTGTCTGCAGGTCTTTAGCGTACAGTAAATATAAATAAAAAATTGGTGTAGGGTCTCCCTATATTATGATACCCAACACAAATAAAGCATAAGGCTACAGACTGCAGCCTCCAGCTGTAGTGATGGGCGAACCCACCGATGTTTGCGATCAGGAACCTAGCTCAAACTTTTTGTAAAGTCTATGTTCGGGATCGGAGATTGCATGAACTTACGTCCGAACCCCGAGCTTGGACTTTACAGTTATGGGATGGGGTAGAGGTGCTGTAAAATAAAGAATATAGTTAATAATAAATATTATGAATATACTTACAAGTCCTGCGACGTGTCCTGTAGACCCACTCAGCTGCTGTCTCCCGGCCGCTTCTGCTTCCGCGTCCGATCATTAACTTCCAGTGGTAATCACTGTGCCGCGGGCGGGGAGGACGCTGCGCTCACCACGCTCGGGTCCGGCGCTGCTGCTACTGCTGCTCGGTGGCTCGAGCGGTGGGCCGGATCCGGGGACTCGAGCGGCGCTCCTCGCCCGTGAGTGAAAGGGGTGGTTTGTTGGGGTTTGGGATGTCGGTTTGTGACGCCACCCACGGTATGTGGTGAGGTTGGAACACCACCGCTACTCGGTATGGGGATCCCGGGAGCGATAACAGGGAGCAGCTAGGATGGTTCTCTCCCCTCCGTGGGTAGGGGGAATTTTGGTGGTCCCAGGGCCTGGTGATGTTGACTGGAAGGTGGATTGCGGGGTTTGGCGAGGTGCAGGGTCGCGGGGGCAGCGTGGTGCCAGACGGCACGGTGGTACTCACTCAGCCAGTAATGTACACGGAGTCTCTGGTAAAACAGACGGCTGGATGGATGGGTCCCACAGGCGGCTGCGGTGGTCACTCCCGGTAGGTTGGCGGTGACTGTCTCTCCCTGCACCTTTGTTGTGTTTTCGGCCCTGATGGCTTCCCACCGGTAGCCCGCTCCCCAGCGGTGTGTTTGCCAGAGGAGCCCCTTTTTGCTCGCAGGAGCTGGCCCTGGGAACTCTAGCTGTGGCGGTAGCTGTATTTCCCTTCACGGTTGAGCGGTTGCCTTCAGTCGGGTCTTTACTGCTGGGAAACCCCGGAGGTTCCCATCGCTGACCGATTTGACCAGTTTAACGGCGACTCCAAGCCTGGTCGAGGTCCGTAGGCTCTGCCGGATGGTGCTGGCTTCTCTTCGCTCCCCGATCCGGTACCGGCGGGCCACCGCCCGTCCCCGGTCCTTACGGTTGTGCGTCAATCGGCCTCTCCTGCAGACGGTCATTACCGTCTGCCAACTTTGCTCTCAGGTGCCCGGGCCACGTACCCGGACACGGTCAGTCTGCTCCAGCTCCTCAACTACTAATTCCTTCACTTTCCCTCACAGAACTCCAACTTCAACTAACTCCCTTTTCCCGACTCCAGGACTGTGAACTCCTCGGTGGGTGGAGCCAACCGCCTGGCTCCTCCCCACCTGGTGTGGACATCAGCCCCTGGAGGGAGGCAACAAGGATTTGTGTCTGACTTTGATGTGCCTAACCGGGGTGTGTTGTTGCAGTACCTGTGACGTCCTGGCTTGTCCAGGGCGCCACAACTGCACTGCTCGTCACTCGGCAGTCTTCGGCTGTTTTCGGCCATGTTCACGGTGATGTCAGGGTTCACCTGAGTCCATGGCAATCATTTAGGACTCCTTTATTACCAAAAAAAAATCTCCGATGTAGTCCAAAGGCAGGCGATCATCTTCTGCTCTGCTACATCTGTGCGAGGAGACAAACACAGGTCTACTCACACAGACTCATCTGAGAGCTGTTAACGACTTCACCTGAGTGTATAGCCGAGGCCGGTCACCTGTGCCCCTGGGTAACCTCCACAGACTACAGGACCTTCCATGATGTCATAGCCATGTGACCAATCTGGTGTGAATGTTGTTGTTACCTCGTGGGTTACAGGACCTTCTGTGACGTCTTGCGGTGACATCAGCTGTGCCCTCGGGTAACCCCGACTCTGACGTCAGAGCTCTCACTGCCGACAAGCACTCACTTTACGGCAGTGTTGCAGTGACGTCACTTAGATTTAATTTTTATTTAATAAATAAATAGTACACCTGAAAATAAACAGCTTATGTAATATATCTTATCAGGGAATTCTGCTTCTTTCTCTTCTGATCTTTCACGCGCAATTCATGGGTAAAATTTTGAAGACAGATTTTTCCTTTACTGAGATAAAGACAGTGTTGGGAACTTTTATGTAGAGAGGAGGATGAGTAGATAGAGGCAGAAGAAACATTCTGCTGAAGTTTTCCTGAAATAACAGTTACAGTTCTCCGTAGAACTTTACGAGCACCAACGGTCATCTATTTTTGTATTTACTGATGATGGATATTTCAAATGAATTAAAAATAAATGATCAATAAAGGAGGATAAAGAAACAGATTTTTGTGATGAGACAGGTTACATAGTTTCCTATTTTCATGTGTACTAAAGATTAAAAATAAATAAATCTAATATATAAAGCTCAGTGTATATATGCATGTGTGTGTGTATGTCCGCTAAAGGAATCCGCACAGTCACATTCACGAAATTCTGCACAGACACCTCATGTGATCCAGGGAACATCGTAGACAATGTTTTGATAGGAAAATTTAACCCCATGCTTTGCAGTTACTCTCCAAAAAACATGCCTCCATTAAAGTAAATGGAGCCTGGAACTACTGGTTTTAATAGCAGCTGTGATTGGTTGCTATAGGAACAAAAGACATTGTTAGTATAAGAAGCTTATGTGTGAGGTAATATGATGTCGGTGGGGAGACGGATAGAAAGAGACAGAGAAAGAGACACAGACAGAGAGAGAGACAGACAGGGAAAGAGACAGAGATAGAGACAGATAGAAAGACAGACAGATGTAGAAAGAGACAGACAGAGACAGACGGTAAAAGAGACAGACGGGGAAAGAGACAGACCTTTAAAGAGATAGACCTAAAAGAGACAGATGGGAAAAGAGACAGATGGGGAAAGAGACAGACAGACTGTCAGGCAGACAGGGACAGAGGCAGGCAGACAGAGAAAGAGGAGACTGCCAGAGAGACAGACAAAGATAAATACGGAAAGAGACAGACCTTGATAGAGACAGATGGGGAAAGAGACAGAGAAATAGAGACTGACAAGGAAAGAGACAGACAGAGACAGGCATAAAGGAAAATGACAGACAGGAAAAGACACAGACAAAGAGATGGACAAAGACAGACAGGGAAAGAGACAGGAAAAGAGACGGGGAGACAGACCTGGGAAAGCGACAGACCTGGGAAAGAGACAGACTTATGAAAGAGACAGGCGGGGAAAGAGACAGGTGGGGAAAGAGACAGAGGGGGAAAGAGACAGACCTGAGAAGAGATAGACCTGAGAAGAGACAGACCTGAGAAGAGACAAACCTGAGAAGAGACAGACCTGAAAAGAGACAGACCTGAAAAGAGACAGACCTGAAAAGAGACAGACCTGAAAAAAGACAAACGGGGAAAGAGACAGACAGACACAGAGATAGAGAGACACAGAGATAGAGACAGACAGACACACAGAGATAGAGACAGATAGTCTGATATAAAGATAGAGAGATAGTAATAAACAGACAGAGACATAGACACAAGCTGGTGTCACACATAACGACGACGACAACGACGTCGCTGCTACGTCACCATTTTCTGTGACGTTGCAGCGACGTCCCGTCGCTGTCGCTGTGTGTGACATCCAGCAACGACCTGGCCCCTGCTGTGAGGTCGCCGGTCGTTGCTAAATGTCCAGCTTCATTTTTTGGTCGTCACTCTCCCGCTGTGACACACACATCGCTGTGTGTGACAGCGAGAGAGCGACGAAATGAAGCGATCAGGAGCCGGCACTGGCAGCTGCGGTAAGCTGTAACCAGCGTAAACATCGGGTAACCAAGGGAAGACCTTTCCCTGGTTACCCGATGTTTACGCTGGTTACCAGCCTCCGCTCTTGCTGCCAGTGTCGGCTCCTGCACTGTGACATGTGGCTGCAGTATGCATCGGGTAATTAACCCGATGTATACTGTAGCAAGGAGAGCAAGGAGCCAGCGCTAAGCAGTGCGCGCGGCTCCTTGCTCTCTGCACTGTGACATGTAGCTGCAGCACACATCGGGTTAATTAACCCGATGTGTACTGTACCTAGGAGAGCAAGGAGCCAGCGCTAAGCGCGGCTCCCTGCTCTCTGCACATGTAGCACAGCGACGTTATGATCGCTGCTTCTGCTGTGTTTGACAGCTAAGCAGCGATCATAACAGCGACTTACAAGGTCGCTGTTACGTCACCGAAAATGGTGACGTAACAGCGACGTCATTGTCGCTGTCGCTTAGTGTGACACCAGCTACAGACAGACAAGGAAAGAGACAGACAGCAACACAGAGACAGAGACTGTGAGAGAGACAGTTACTATCCCAGGCAACGCCCGGGTGCTACAGCTGGTAACTAGATAAATAATAATTAAAATGTTTACCCCTTTAGAATCCTGTGCAGATAAGTAGTAATGAATGGAGCTTATTTTTTTCTGACCTCGTTCCACATTTTCTACATAGACCTACATTTTAAAACCCAACATTCAGCCAACTGGGGGTGTGCGGGGCATTCCATAATGCTACGGTATGCTGTATGCTCCTAAACTCCCCCTAGTGGCAGCTGCAAGCAGTCAAAGTAAAGAGTGTTTTACGGATAGTGTCCAAATTCACTGCTATAAAGGCATGTTAAAGAATTAAGTATCACATAATTTTGACCTAAAAATGACATATTAGAAGGGGGGCATTGCAATTAAAATCGTGTTTAGCTGACAAATAACTTAAATCTGATTTTGTAAGCCGTTGACTTTATTTGACACAGAACAAGGAAAGTTTGATCGGAGAAACCAAAGAGCACAAAAGTCCACAAAAGCCTCTAATGCAGACTGATCGCCCTGATCCTCATATGAGTATTTATTTCAGATAATATTGGCTGTTCTGAAGATGGCAGTAGCAGGTAATCAATGTCACTGTGGGTTTTTTTTCCCAGTTATGAAGCAATTACTGAGTATTTTAACTGAAAAATCCCAAAGGCATGTGTGATTAATAGCCAGTCTGTCTAAAAGGCAGAGAGTAATTATTGCTGCAGGTTAAACTAGGGCACGACCCTAAATGAGTCATTTGTAGATGCGTCCAAAAGGTAAATTTAAGGTTAGTTATCTAAGCTCTATTATAAAGGCAGGCTAAAACGATATATGCATGGCAAAGTCGTGCCCAGGCTTACCCAGGATTCTGTGATGTAATGATTTTAAGCAATATAATCTGCAATTCTTGAGATTCAGGAAATTATTTAGCTCTGCTGAAAGTACTTAAAGGATGGGGATCCATCAACCAGCACCCCAACCAATCTGTGTTGTTGTTGGCTGCAACCGGGTATAAATACATGGTTATGTAGGTATGGCACATCAGCTGGTATCAACCAAATATGACAGTAACTAGCAGCGGTTACAACTAGTGTTGAGCGAGTAGTTGACTATTCGTACTCGCTATGCTGTTAGCGAGTATTGTCCGCTACTCACATATTTGTTATGAGTAGCGGGCACAATGTAAGTCAATTAGCAAGTAACCCAAAAGCCTTACTATTCACTACTTGCACGAAAATCAGGGCTTTTGGGTTTTTTGCTACTTAGCGAGTATTTCTTATTTACTTACATTGCGCCCGCTACTCGTAACTAATATGCGAATAGTAGACAGTACTCGCTAACAGCATAGCGAATACGAATAATTAACTACTCGCTCAACACTAGTTGCCACTAGTGATGAGCGAGCACTACCATGCTCAGGGGCTTGGTACTCATGAAGAGCAGTTGGACGCTCAGTTGGGAGCAACAATAATGGAAGTCAATGGTGGACTTGAACATTTTTCAGGGAAATCTTCCAGAAAAATGCTCGAGTTCCCCATTGACTTCCACTCAAGTGCCCAACCAACTATCCAACTGCTCATTGCAAGTACTGAGTACCTGAGCATGGTAGTACTCACTTATCAATAGTTGCTACCAGGGTCGGACTGGCCCACTGGAGAACCAGAGGATCCTCCGATGGGCCCAGACGCTGGCACCTGCTGACAAGGTCTCAATCAGGGAATTATTGCTATTACTGATGGGGCCCGGTAAAGAGGGGGGCCAGGCCCGTCTGGGGTACTTACCTAATTTTATTAAGCCTCGGTCCAGGCCCCCCTCTTCTCAAAGCCCCAGTCACAGACACACTATCACATGGCTAATTTGTATGCGATGCACTTTAGGCACCTAACATGTAAATTAGCCATGTAGTGGCACCAGAGTCACCGCTCAGAGGCAGAATTAGCTGAACAAGGTATTTAGAAAAAGCCTTCCCTATCAGTTTTACAGAGATGTTGCTACTATTGCTGACAATGCAGAGTAGTGAACCACCCATCTCCATTTGCAACTCATATGGAATAAGAATTGTTCTATTGTATGACAGACCATAGCGGCACATGGGATAATGTACATGAATCAAGGCACATGTTATGTGCACGTGAATATGCTTTGTACAATAGCCCTTAGTGTATTTTGAGTGACTTCAATGAAACACAAATGTGAATATATTTTAGGCTATTAAAGAAGTTATGCATTGTTTTTGCATTGGTTTTACAATATTATTTGTATTGTGCCGTTTTAAATATGTTTATCACACTTTTAAAAATGATTTATTGCAGGCCAGTTTTCTTTGTAAAGATAATTCTGTTTAGAGGTCATTTTATCCGTTTTATAAGACTTTTAAGAAAAATTGGTCCTAAGTTGTTGTCATTTTGATAAGAAAACGAACCATTTATGTCACAATTTGCCAAATCTGTTTGTCTGATAAAGTGCCTCCAGTGTGCAGCCGTCAAGCCTCTCACCCAGGGTGTTCCATTTTTCATAATGTAAAAAATATTTGATTTCATTTTTTTTCTGTTGTCTTTAGTTATATCATCTGACAAGTATAAATTCATCTTGTTAATCTGTCTAATAATCAATCATAACTGAGTATTTTACAAACCTTTTGATAAAATAACCTTTCAGAAAGAACTCCCTGTGGTAAATAGTGTTGTAGAATAGATCACCCTTCCTTTTAACCCAGTGATTTAAAGACCTTTTTCAATGGTTTTTTGATGTGTCCATTTTTGGGAGCTCAGACACCCTCTTTTTTGTGTAAAGGCCGCTTTACACGCTGCGACATCGCTCAAGCGATCTCGTTGGGGCACGGAATTTGTGATGCACATCCGGTCGCTTTAGCGATGCCGTTGCGTGTGACACCTTTGAGCGATTTTGCATCGTTGCAAAAACGTGCAAAATCGGTGACATGGGGGTCCATTCTCTAATATCGTTGCTGCAGCAGTAACAAAGTTGTTCCTCGTTCCTGCGGCAGCACACATCGCTCCGTGTGACACCACAGGAACGAGGAACCTCTCCTTACCTGCCTCCCGCCCGCAATGCAGAAGGGATGTTCGTCCCGCTCATCTCCGCCCCTCCGCTTCTATTGGGCGGCGGTTCATTGACGCAGCTGTGACGTCGCTGTGACGCTGAACGAACCGCCCCCTTAGAAGGTTCGCCGGTCACAGCGACGTCGCAGGGCAGGTAAGTAGTGTGACAGTTCTGGGCGATGTTGTGCGCCACGGGCAGCGATTTGCCCATGTTGCACAACCGATGGGGGCAGGTACCCATGCTAGCGATATCGTTCACAATATCGCAGCGTGTAAAGCGGCCTTAAGTTGTCTGGATCACATTTTTTTCTAATGACACACTATAACGTAATACGTTAGTACTGCTGCTTTGACTATGTTTCACTAGTATCAACGTGAAAGATTTATCACCGTGTTTCCCCAAAAATAAGACCTACCCCAAAAATAAGGCCTAGCAGGAATTTTCAGCATTTTTGGCATAAGGCTTAAATATAAGCCCTACCCTGAAAATAAGCCCTAGTCACGGTTCAATAATGAAGTGTCCATCCAGCTAAATAAGTTAAAGAATACTGCAGGACACTTCATTATAAAAAGCAGAGAAAAAAGACAAAATGGTCGCGCGTCGGGGTGGGCGTCACACACAAGGAACAGTGCTCCACAACTTGTCTGGTAAATATCTCAATCACTATTATTTGTTTTTGCGCCAATTTTGGCTTTTTGTGATCTATTGGTATTTGGTTATCATTACATTGAGCAGTTTCCTTCTATGACTTGTTTCCTGTAACCCTTCATGGTTAATTTATTTCTTATTATAACTACTAGGCAAATAATCCTGGGTTTTATTATGGTTGCTTATTAAGGCAACAAGTAGAGAGATATATTGTGGCTTAATGTATGGCTACCTCTCTCCAGCACGTGATATTTTAATCTCTTTGCTGGTAATTATTTATTATTTATTATTTTTTGTACTAAACCTGTCCCTTATTTTGCACATATAACCTATAAATTGTGATATGCAGGTTACTTTCTTTTGTGACGCCCCTTTCTTCCAGCCAACGGTTGTGTTTTTTTAAAATACTTAAATATTTATTAATTGAATATCAATAAAGACATTGTTATTTTTGACCCCTTGTTCGGTATTTTCTTTTTTGGTTTTGTATTATACAAAACAGACAGACCCTAAAAAGAGAAGAAAGAAGACCCCAAAACCATACTCCCCAGATGCCGAACGGGTGGACCTGCAGTGGAAAGCATCAAGGACCTGCAGTGGAAAGCATCAAGGACCTGTGGTGGAAACTGCTGTTCACAAACACTCTCCATCCAACCTCACTCAGCTCGAACTCTCTGCAAAGGAAGAATGGGCAAGAATTTCAGTCTCTTGATGTACAAAACTGACATACCCCAAGCAGCAAAAGGTGGCGCTACAAAGTATTAACTTAAAGGGGACAAATAATATTGCACGCCCCAATTTTCAGTTTTTTTATTTTTTAAAAAAGTTTAAAATAAGCAATAAATTTCATTCAACTTCACAATTGTGTCCCACTTGTTGCTGATTCTTCACCATAAAATTTCAATTTTTTTATCGTTATGTTTGAAGCCTGAAATGTGGGAAAAGGTTGAAAAATTCAAAGGGGCCGAATACTTTTGCAAGGCACTATATGCCACCCTGTTTCTGTGCTGGTTTAGAGGCAGAATGATATTCTCTGATCTTCTGACAGCTTGTTAGGTGTTCCCCAGTCTGATAGCTGTAACAAGATCAGCAGGGACCTTACCCCAACAGCAGGCTCAGGCAGATGTCATCAAAGCACCCGACCTGGGTCCACAATCACTGTCTGCGGGTGACACTACTGCCTCTTCCACTGTGCTACGTGCTCACCAGTTCCCTGTAAAATATGCAGGCATGGATGTTATTGTACATTTGCAGCTACCATCAGCATCGATATCCACTTGCTTGTCCCAGTGCAGCATTCAGCTGTCCCTATATCAGGCCTTGGAACGCAAATGCAAACCTCCCAACATTTGAAGACCAGAAAGCGGCATATATTACTGATCTCCATAAATAATCTAATCACTGTTTTGTGAGGGTAATGATTACAGGGACACCAAATATGTATGTTATTTGCTCATTTGTGATGTGTATTATTTTTTTAAAAGCTCAATAAAAATGACATTATTGTAATTTTTTGCTATTGTCTTTTAGTAATTTTATAGGAAGAAAACATATCTTTTATTCTCCCTCCAAAGTACAGGATATAGAAATACACTGTTATGTACAATGTGTCTCTATGTGCCAGTATAATCTGTCTCTGTAGTCAAAGGCTGCAATGCAGCTTCAAGTATAGTAAATTCTCTCCATGATATCACCAGAGTCTGTGTCTCAAAGCCTTAGCTCCTGCTTGATATGGTTTTGTGGCAACTCACAAGGCAAATAGGTAATGCATTAAAAAACTGAAACTGACCCTGCCGGTTACTGTGAAGACTAGAGATCAAAACCCCTCAGTCCCTAGTAGTTCGTGCATGAGATGTATAGCCTTGACCACAGACTAAATTATGGCTACTCTGACCTATTCTGGATGATCGGCTGTCGAACGCTTCACATTCCTCCTAAAGAACTCGAGAGCAGGACAGAGTGCAATTTACCTACAAAAAGAAAGGTGTGCTGATGTACAAAGTGATTCTAAAGTGAGTAAAATAAACAAAACAATACAAAATATAAGAGAATGTATATACTGATAAAAAAAATATGCTGCCTACTTCTAAACAACAAACAGCAGGTAGATGCAAAGTAAAGAACATAAACATCAGAGATAATCCTAACTGGTCTTCCATTGACTGACATAGACAAATGTCAGGACATCCAAATGTGAAAATCAAGAGCAGTAGTAAAAAAATTCTTGTAGTCTTACCAGGATAACAACAGTAAGGGTTAGTGAAAACAACTCACCTGGGATGGTTGTGTGACACACAACTTTTAAAGCATGTATCAGCTGCTGCAGACTCCACGTGCCAAAGGCGGAAGTAAGAAAAAACAAGGATAAAAAGTGGAAAAACGTCCGCGCTGCTGTGCCAATAAAGAGTTAATTCCAAATAAGAGCAATGCAGGGTGGTTTATGAATAAACCACCCTGCATTGCTCTTATTTGGAATTAACTCTTTATTGGCACAGCAGCGAAAACGTTTTTCCACTTTTTATTTTTGTTAAATTCAAGAGCAGGACATACCAGCAGGGAGAAAGTATTTAAAGGCCCACCCAAAAGGTGATTGGGCAGATAAACTAGTAAATAAATACACATGTTACCCTAATTGAACTGAAGCAAGAATAAGAGAAACTAAACACCTGGTGAAAAAATGTACTTGCTGTGGTTTGGCAGAAAGAAAAGCTGACCACAGACTCAACGGTTCAAATTCAGAAGCATGACACTGCTGACATGTTTGATAGTTGTTGGCTTGTGTTGCAGGCAGGGGCTTGGAGGAATAAAAAAAGAATAATGTTTTTGTAATTATTTAATAGCATTTTTATATGTACAAAAAAATCTGACTTTTTCTTCACCTCTATAATGCTGGGACATAGAAACACACTGCTATGTCCATAGGAATCTCTATGTAGCTGAATAATCTTCTTCTGGGTTCCCTGCCTGCACTAAAGGTCAAGATTACCAAATCCACCTATATATCTTAGTCTGGTTAGTGGCTCATTCATAGAGCTGCTGCCTACCAACAATAACTTCATGAAGAAAAATTGTTAATGTAATTTATGCACTGCAGAGATGCAGGGCCCCACCACCCCAGGAGAAACTACGGAGCAGCAAGGAAACGTGAGAGAAAGCTAGGACTAAAACTCTGACTGCTGGAAAAGCAGAACTAAGCCCTCAAATTGGGACAGTCTCTCTGAATCCAGGACGGTTGGGGAGTATGCAAACAGAAATAACCCACCACCTACTCAGAGGACCAAAAACTTAACAGGCACATTTGCAGACCACTTAAACGGGAAATGTTGGCGTTTAAACTAGTGATGGGTGAACCAGAACTGTAGTGTTCATGCACAAGGTCCCGAACACGAGTTTTCCTGGGAAACCTGTGTTACAGTTCAGGTCCAGTTCGGGTCCAGGGGCTGTAAAAAAAAAACCTCCGACATAGTCCAAAGGCCACCATCTCTTCAGGTCTGCTACATCTCTGCAAGGAGACAAACACAGGTCTGCTCACACATAGAGCAGGCACAGACTCAGCTGAGAGCTGTCAGAGACTTCACCCGAGTGCACAGCTGAGGCCTCCACTGGCTACAGGACCTTCCATGACATCATAGCCATGTGACCAGTCTGGTGTGAATGTGTTTGTAACCTCGTTGGTTACAAGACCTTTCTATGATGTCATAGCCATGTGACCAGACGTCACTGCCGATGAGTCCTCACTTTACGGCAGTGTTGCAGTGACGTCAGTCAAGGTTACCCGGGGGCACAGCTGACCTGAAGTCACATCGAATTTTTTTTTAGTAGAAATAAAGCAAAAAAACATTTAGAGACTCCATCTTTATTATAAAAAAATACTTAGTCCAATGTAGTCCACAGGGAGAGAAATGTCAGCTCTGCTTCATCGCTCTGTACAGACGCGTCTATACAGAGCAAGAAGCAGGGAGAGCAGCGTCAGCTCTCCTTCATCGCTCTGTACAGACAAGCATCTATACAGAGCGAGGAGCAGGGAGAGCAATGTCAGCTCTGTTTTATCGCTCTGTACAGACAAGCATCAATACAGAGCAAGAAGCAGGTTGACAGTGATAGTCAAAGTTCAATTGAGTTCATGGTTAAGCCATGGACTTGGGTGAACCCTGATGTCACCGCAAACATGACCAAGGAAAGCCAAAGACTGTCAAGTGATGAGCAGTGCAGTGAATACCACTGGAAGTTAATGATTGGACCAGGAAGCAGAAGCGACTGGGAGACAGCGGCTGAGCAGGTCTGCAGTACGCATCACGAGACCTGTAAGTATAATGACAATGTTTATTATTAACTTTTTTCTTTATTTTACAGCCCCCCACCACCACCCCATCCCATAACTGTAAAGTCCAAGCTCGGGGTTCGTACGCAAGTTCGAATTATCTTCGGCCCCGAACTCAAACTCTACAAAACATTTGGGCAAGGCTCTCAATCCCGAACATCGGGGGTTTCGCCCATCCCTAGTTTAGACTTTTCTCAATCTCACAGTAATGGCTTTCCCTCATTACTTAGTCCCCAGCCATCACTATTTTTCCAGGATTGCCATCCTCACCTTACACCAGCACATGTACCATGACATCACCTGTGCACTGACCAACGCAGTTATTGTAAAGGTCCACTTAATGACAGACACATGACAAGTTCTTGTGGCCAGGAATGCTATGTTTCCCTGACGGAACACTGGGTGAACATTGCGGAGGCCAGTACCAAGTCAAACTTGGAACGGCAAACATGCTACCGTTGCTGAGGATTGTGGGCCCTAGTTCCATCAGGATTTCTTCCACTACCTACACCAGTTCCTGCACTCCCTCCTCAACCTTAGTCTTCATCTCCTAATTTTCATCTTGAAGTACGATGTCTATATCAGCTGCAATCTGAAAACACTGCAGTGTGCTGGTGAAGTGATGTCAGGCTTTACTGAAATTAATTTGTTTAGATAACAAACAGAGCCACAGAGTTGTGGTAGCTATAACTGACCAGGCAGATCTGTGGCTCTTGCTCTTGAACTTACAACCAGGCATAGTCATGTGTGGTAATGGCCGTAACCTGGTGGTGGCTCTGAAGCTTGGGAAGGTTACACATGTATCAAGACTGGCCCACATGCTAAACTTAGTGGTTCAGCAGTTCCTGAAAACCTTCTCAGATTTGTCTGAACTATTTGTGAAGGTACGTCGCGTGTGTGCCCATTTTCGCATTTCAGCTGCAGCCGCCGCTGGTCTGGGTCTGGAAATGCTGCACCAGTGCTTGCAAGTGTCAGATCACCAATTCATGTACCACATGACCACTCACTGAAACTCAACCTTACACATGTTGGAAGGGATTTACCCATGTTGGTGGTGAGTATGTTGGCATCCCTGCCAGGAAGGAGATGCAGGGCAGTGCAAGGACGCCGACATTACAATATCAGCTAAGTCATCATATGGCCCTTGCTTCACCTTTTTGTGGGGTCATCAGGCTGCCCTTGCTTCAAATTTTAAGAGGCTAAACAAACAGCTATCATTCCACACTTTTAGAGGGTCATCATGTCATGATGGGTCCCTCGCTTCTAAGTTTTCTATGGATGTGTATGATGCCCTCCTTCATAATTTTTTCAGGAGATGTATGAGTCCTAGCTCTACAATTCTGTAACATACTGTATATACATGTATATCGCCCCAGAGGTAAACATTTTTCAGCCTTTGAACTTAGTGCATAGGCTTTGTAAGTCTAGGAATCCCACTACCAACCAATCTTAACAGAATGTGTGTGAGGCCCTCGTTTATGTCTAATACAGGGTGTATTGCCAGTTCTTGCATAGTCCGCATAGACTTTGTGAGTTTCAGAGTCCCTCCTTCAAAAATTAAACAGGGTGTGTCTATTTCCCGTTCTACTATGTAACGGGGCAGAAGTACGCTGAGAGACGGCCCGGATGTTAAGGGGTGGAGGAGGTGGATTTTTATTTTCTCTTTTTAATTTTGCCTTCTATGCAAGTCATTATGCAAGAAAGAAGGTTTACTAATATTTTTTCCTGCAAAATCCATTTTATGTTTGGTTTTGCATGTTTTATTGTCAGTCCATAAAAGTGGAGTAAGGCAATAATCCCTGCCTATATGCCTCTAATTCAAAACTATCCCTCCTCCAGTAACTATCCCTACAGTGAATGCAAGGAACAGCAATTTGACTCCAGAGAGGACAGTAATTACCCTGAAAATGACTTTTGGATTTAGGTTGCAGCAGCAGTTTAACTATAGAAGCACTATTTTGCAATAAACCCTGCCTATATGCCTGTTCTAATCCCTATCAGCAGCTAGCCCAAAGGGGAATGCATGTAATAGCAGTTTGACTCCAAGAAGGGCCATTAATTTTCCCTGAAAAGGACGTTTGGTTATATGTATCAGTAACAAGGAACTATACCTTCTCAAGAAACTCACGCTAAACTAAAGGCAGCTAGGAGTGGTATTAATAGGGAATAGAAGAGAAAAGATGTACGCCTGACAAAGGACTTTTGATTTTACATTGCAGCAGCAAGTACTATAAGGTTATGATCCCTGCCTATATGCCTCTAATGCTAAATGATCTCTTCTCCAGAAACTCGCTTTAAACTAAATGCAGCTAAGAGTGATATTTATAGGGAATAGAAGAGAATAGATGTATGCCTAACACGGGACTATTGGTTTTACGTAGAAGTAGCAAGTTTTGTAAAGCTATAATCCCTGCCTATATGCCTGTAATTCTAACCTTTCCCTCCTTCTATTGCTATCCCTACAGTGAATGAACCTGACAGCAGTATTAATAGGGAATATAATGTAGCTCTGACAAAAAATTTTTGGTGTTAGGTTGCAGCAGCAAGGACTGTAAGGTGGGCTTTGCACACTACGACATCGCAGTTGCGATGTCGGTGGGGTCAAATCGAAAGTGACGCACATCTGGCGTCACAGTCGATATCGTAGTGTGCAAATCCTTTTTGATATGATTAATGAGCGCAAAAGCGTCGTTATCGTATCATCGGTGTAGGGTCCAAAATTTCCATAATGCCGCTGCAGCAACAGGTACGATGTAGTTCCTCGTTCCTGCGTCAGCACACATCACTGTGTGTAAATCCGCAGGAGCGAGGAACATCTCCTACCTGCGTCCTGGCTGCAATGCAGAAGGACGGAGGTGGGCGGGATGTTTACATCCTGCTCATCTCCGCCCCTCCGCTGCTATAGGCCGCCTGCCGTGTGACGTCGCTCTAACGCCGCACGACTCGCCCACTTAGGAAGGAGGCAGATCGCCGGCCAGAGCAGCGTCCCAGGGCAGGTGAGTGCATGTGAAGCTGGCGTAGCGATAATGTTCGCTACGCCAGCAATCACAAGATATCGCTGCTGCGACGGGGCGGGGACTATCGCGCTCGACATTGCAGCATCAGCTTGCGATGTCGCAGCGTGCAAAGTACCCCTAAGGCTCTAATCCCTGCATATATGCCTCTAATCCTAACCTATCCCTCCTGCAGCAGCTATTCCTATACTTTTTATGGGGTAGAGTGAGCCGAGTATTGTTTTAGGACAGATGATGCTTTGCAGAAGGTCAATCACAGTAATGCCAGTAGCCAACATGGCTACGGCATTACCATTATTGGCGAGCAATAAATAAAAGCTGCTTTAATTGTGATTTTCAAGGCCCCTATCCACAATAGACAATAAAGTCCATATTTATTAGACGTTATGTGCCTTTTAATAGAATTGTTAGAAATTACTTCAAACGCTTATTAATTAGAATGGCGTCAATACCCACCAGCCAGTAAATCCTCCAAAACCTGCTTCTTCTCATCTTCAGTGTCAGCTTGCTTGCTGTTTTATAATTCCTCGCTGACTAGAAGTATGTTAAGGCATGCTAAGATTTAGTAGTAAAATGTCAGCTGTTATATTTTGTATTGTGTCAGAAAGTGTAGAAATTTATTGTCTAATTTAGAAACCTGAGATGTTACCGGGAAGTGCTGTGGGGTGCGTTATAATGAAAATACCAATCCACATTAGACATGGTTGCCATAAGCAAAAATCGTAATATCTTAGCTAGACGTTAAGAGGAAAAAAATCCCAGTTCATTGAAAGGAGTGCAAATCATTACTTTGCAAATATTTGCAGCTTCCTTCAACTCCAAACGGGTTAAGCCTGATTTGTAATAAACTTGCATTCCTAATTTTCCAAGCGATGTGCCAAGTTAAGTACTATGACGGCCTTTGGACAGATTTATATTTTGTCTTCTTCTGAATTAGTGATGACTGACAAGAGGACATTGTTTTATACGCAGCTATTTAAATAAAGGCCTGCAGGGTGTTTCTGTGATGTTGTCACTTCAAGTCCCAACTGGTAACCAAGAGATGTGTATTACAGAGTAATCTTCATTAGCTTTTATGATTTTAATCTACTTCAGAGAAAGGATTGCTTAGATGGCAAGACATTTTAATATATATAGACAGCTCTGCCTTTGTTTCTGACTAAAGCTACATCTTCATGTTTTATTTTCTCTCACTAAAACCTTTCAAGTTCCAGATAACTTGATTTTATTTAGTTGTTGGAAGAGTATTTTTATAAGTTTTAAACTTTCTGTAAATAAATTGAAATGGGATGTTGGATTTGTAGGAAATCTCCTAAAAGTATTCCAACTCCAAGATTGTTTACAAAAACCTAATCAATATGAATTTCCTTATTTTGTAAAGGAGTATTCGAAGATTAGGCAAACTTTGCATTCAAAGGGGGAGGGATAATAAAAAACAAGTACTCACTTGCCGCATCCCCTTGCTATTCAAGCCACTCATCCTCACCGGTCACTATTAGGCTATGTTCACACAGGGCATTTTTGCTCAGGTTTTTTCTGCAGCAAAACCTCAGTTTTTGGGACGACATTTTTTGAGGAACTTGATTGCTGGACCTCCTACCAGATGAGTGACAACTATGTTATTTATGGTATATTAGTGCTCAGTTCTGGTGTTTTAATCATTTATATTTGATTTTCACTGTAGATTTGGGTGGTGCATCTGTTTGTATAGTGTAGGGGGAGTTAGGGATTGTAAGGGTTTCCCGTAGGTGAATGGGGGTGGCATTACCCTTGGACGTCATACCCTCCTTTGCTAGGTATGGACAGACTTAGGGCTCATTAGGGCCAGCCTTTTGCCTACCTGTATTTTTGCTATTACTAATTTAAATCACCAGCAAGAAAAGGAATCAATATAAAAAAAATAATTTTTATTAGTTATAAAATATAAAAATATACACAGGATGTTTCTGGAAAAATAAGCCCCTTTTTTTTATATTGATTCCTTTTCTTGTTGGTGATTTATAATTTCATTGTGGTTTTTTCCTATATTTTTTTAAAAAAAAAATGGTGTTATTACTAATTTAAGTATTACCTTTCCCATATTAACACCCGCCCCCCCTTCACTATAATAGGTTTTTGTTGGTCTTTTTACCTTTTAAATGTATTATTAAAGGTTATATTTTATACAGGGTTTTCTCTCTTTGGTATCTATATATTTTTGTACCCCTTGTTAGCTGCAGATTTTGGTCTTTTCTTTGCCAGGAAATAACCTGCAATTTTGCCCTGTTTTTTGCCACGGTTTTGCACTTCTCCGTTGATTTGTATGGGTAAACAACTTTGGTAAAATCACGTAAAAATGCTGAAAGAATTGACTTGCTCAGTCTTTCAAAAACACAGCAAAAACCAGAAACTTACTCTGTACGAAGACCAGCGCAGATAGTGGTGATCTTTGTAAATTTCCTTCCTAGCATGTACCCCTTGAAGAACCATATTACAGCTGAATGCAAATGGTTAAAAGCAATAGTTTAGCATGTGGCATATCACAAAAAGTATGGTTTGTTAGGAGAAACATTTATTTTACCAGAGTACTAAATATCAAACCAATTCTTGATGTACTGTATTTGGGACCTTTTAATGCATTCCAAGGATAACAACATCAAAGTCATTCAATATAGTGTTGAGGCTTAAAGTGGTAAAAAATGAGAAATCTAGAATTACAAATTGCCTACACTTTTAGAATTGGTTTTATACAAGGATTTAATGGTGTATTAAAGATAACCTGACACTTGGTTCATGCTGCCGGAACTACAAGTAGCAAGAATTGGTATCAGGCTCAGTAATTTCAGCCAGGTATGTTTTGGATTTGATACGCTTCAGTGTTTTTGTCAATTGGGTGTGAGAGAACATCCAGTGAGCAGCACAATTCAAGGGGAAAACCAGGGAAAACCTACATAAAGTCCCTGGCGATAGGGAGGGGGAAGCATGGTCACCTCCTAACATGTAAAGGAGTCTGATCTCTTCACTCCCTAATGTCCTTAGATGGGTCCTTCCCCAGTGCACCATCAGTTGCCTAGGTCCTCGCTGGCCCTAAACTCCTCCTGACTAGTGAGTAAGCCAGGGAGACGAGTCTTGCTACTGCAGTAAAACAATATGAGGAAGTTAAGACAAACGGTTGGGGAAAGACAATAAATAGCATTCCTTTGCTTCTTCAATAGCAAACTTCTCAACTGCAACTAAAACGGATAGCTCAGCTTCACCAGATATAGACTCCATCAAAGTGGTCAGTATAGAAGATCTATCACTGGCATAAAGTGAAGCCAAAAGTTGGTAAATATAGCAGAAGGGAGTGATGATAAGCTGATGCAGATATGATTAAGGCTATGAGTAATCTCAACCAGTTTGGAAAAGGTCCTTCTAACCCCTTCAGCATCAAATGAAAGTAAATCCACTCCAATAGTCTGTGGACTCCAAAGACAACCTGTGATCAATTATATATTGTGACCTCCTGACCCCAGATCCAATAGAGGTAACGTGCAGACATGACACACTTGTGACAGTTTTAAAGAAGACTTACATTAAAAGCAGGCTGGGGGCTATGCTGTTTGGGTGACTAGTCCAAAAGGCCAGCACGTCTGTTCACTCATGCTAAGTACAGTACTTTTTGCATTAGACTGTATTTTGGAGATTGTTAGGATTAGAAAGAAAACATATAAAGAGTCTTGGAGATATCTTGAGTAGTTACCTCTGAGAATCCTTGCAGGTAGCGCAAGGAATGGTCCATGTTTCTTCCTCCTATTGCTCCTACTGATGTCCAAGCCATTACTTCACCCAGGATCTTTGACAAAGGGTCTAGGACAGCAATTCCAATTACCAGTACCAAAGTACTTTGTGCTTCTCAGCCCTATCTACTCACCTTCCCCTACAGTTGAGTGCATTGGCAGTGCATCCACAT
The DNA here is from genome assembly GCF_048569485.1 of Anomaloglossus baeobatrachus. Lineage (NCBI taxonomy): Eukaryota > Metazoa > Chordata > Amphibia > Anura > Aromobatidae > Anomaloglossus > Anomaloglossus baeobatrachus. Next base: position 186,560,810 of record NC_134360.1, on the reverse strand, counting down.
GTCATGGTTTGGGGTTCTCCCAAGCCTCGAATCGCTCCTGCTCCATTCCCATCCCCAGGTGTGGTGCTGGATGGCTCTCCTGCACCACCTGTCCACTGTTCCAGGCGGCTGGCTGCTAGGCGTCAAGTGACCAGGGTCTTTGTATGTTATGAGATTAAAGCGGGCTTTACACGCTATGATATCGTTAATGAATTATCGTTAGGGTCACGTTGTTTGTGACACACATCCAGTGTCATTAACGAGATCGCAGCGTGTAACACTTAAGAGCGATCTTAAACGATCGCAAAAGAGGGCAAAATCGTTTGCCGCGGAGAGGTCGTCCTAAAACAAAAAATCGTTTTCAGCTTTGAAGTGATGTGGTTCGTTGCTTCTGCGGCATCACACATTGCTGTGTGTGACACCGCAGGAGCGACAACCATCACCTTACCTCCGTCCACCGGAAAAGGAGGAAGGAAGGAGGTGGGTGGCATGTTCCGACTGCTCATCTCCTCCCCTCGTTTTCTATTGGGCGGCGGTTTAGTGACGCTGCCGTGACATTGCTGTGACGCTGAACGAACCGCCCCCTTAGAAAGGAGGTGGGTCGCCGGCCAGAGCGACGTCGCAAAGCAGGTATGTGTGTGTGTGACGCTGCCGTAGCGATAAGGTTTGCTACGCAAGTGATCATACAATATCGCACATACAACGGGGGCGGGTGCTATCGCGCTCGACATCGCTAGCCGATGCTAGCGATGTTGCAGTGTGTAAAGCCCGCTTAAGTCCCTGTTTTGCCCTACTGCGCATGTGCGGGTATCCGCTGCCTCTTGTGGCTCTAAGTGCGGGATTTGCACTACTGCGTATGCTCGTGATGTCACCACTGATTGGCCGTCGATGACACCATTGGTGACGGGGCGGTCCCGCATTGGCCACTGCTGATGTCACTGGTGATATGGCGGTCCTTGAATGGCCACTGCCGACACCATTATCATCTTGTGCTTAGCTTGGGGCAGGGCTTAGTCTTTAAAAGATCCTGTACGACGCACATGGCTGCGCATGTGTCACATATGCTTTGTGGCATGGTTCAGAGCAGTGCAGCCATACTGAAGCTTTAGCACCAAGCATATCTGGAAGCGATAGGCAAGGTTAGGTGTCAGTACCCATCATGCCAAGATCATGTGGTGAGGTACAGTGAGGGTCAGTTACGCCACTCCTCCTCCTCCGCTCAAACCTTTCAGTGGCAGCTTAGTGGTGCTAAGTGTTCGTGCACAGTCACTCACTCTCATGACTCTCTGGGCAGTTAACAGAAGAGGTCCTGTGATCGGTGTGTGTGCAGCTAACACCGCCAATTGTGTTTTTTTATTTTTATTTTCTCTGAGCTGTGCCTTCTGGCCACTTGTCCATCTTTAGCTTTACCATCTGCTCAGAGCACCTTGGAAGAGGTTAGAGCTTGTATTACTTTTGGCTCTAACCGTGTTTCCGTGTAGCACCATATGACATATACTGTATTATCCTACTACTGAAACTCCCTTTGTATACCCGAAAGTGTATGTTGGCTTTATCCAGTAATGTGTGAGCCACATCAGTTAACCAGACTGATTGAGACTCAAGAAGCCCTAACTGATTTTATTACAAAGCATTTCAGTAGAAAATGTTGGTAGCAAGCAAAAAATTAACAAGCAAGCAATTTTCCACCAAGTGGAAACCAGCAAGACAGCATGGTGGCCTGAATTTGCTACATGAAGGTCTACTTGAAGAGGGGAGTCAGGTGATGGCCGGCAGGGCACCACTCTACTTCTTCAGTCTGGTGTTGTGCAAGTGTTCTGCTCTGGCTGGGGGATGCGACACTTACTTGCGCCTTCAGTGGCTCATTCGCCACCCCGTCACTGGTTACTGTCATAGACGTAGTTAGGCAACACTTCACAGGAACAATTTCCTTTTAACTCAAACTCCAACTTCTTTATTTTCCATATAATCTTAGTGAGTGATACCTTCATAACAAACGTTCCAGGACAGACATGGCACTTTCCTCCTGCATTAACGTTTTGCCGCTGCTTTATGAAGTAACCTTTTGTCTAGCCCTCACTCTGGGTACTAGCTCTCCAGCAGCTGAGTCTGAAGGCCCTGTCACACACAGAGATAAATCTGCGAAAGATCTGTGGTTGCAGTGAAATTGTGGACAATCAGTGCCAGGTTTGTGGCTGTGTACAAATGGAACAATATGTCCATGATTTCACTGCAACCACAGATCTGCCAAAGATTTATCTCTCTGTGTGACAGGGCCTTGAGTTCTGCATTCCCCGTCCCTTGCCTTTATGGCTTGCCGTATCCTTGAGACACAATGGAGGATATTTCTTGAGGCCTCGGTGGAGCCCAAAATAGAGTGTAGCACCCCTGAAGCCATCAGGAGCTACAGGGAACTGCATCCCAACCAGAATGCAGGACCTACCCCCAGGGACCCAGAAGACCAGTGCTGGTAACAGCTAAACATTTATTTTAATCCATGTTTTTCCCCATTCCCAAAGACTGGTGACAGGCTAGGGTTGAAACCCAATGGATAGCCAACTAGGGGTGGAGCTGATTCAGTCCACTAGATGGCAACCAGGGGGGAGGGGTCAGACAGTCAGTAAGTGGAAGTGAGAGGAGACGGACGTAACCGTACTGAAAGGAGAGTGTAACGGTGACCTGAGGGCCCAGGCGTGTGGTTGCTGGTGGAGTACGGTGGAGTACTCCCAGAATCATAGCACTGATGGGGTACAAACCCTAGGACCTCGCTGACCATAACGTTTGTGACACAGTATGCACGGGAGACCCAGGGAACAGAATCAGAGGAACCGACCCCACAGGGTTGAAGCTACCTGTTATACAGACTGAGACTGGGAAACAACCAGGAGGGGACCCCCAGACGCTCCAAGCCACGGGGACCCACCAACCAGAGACAGGTTGAGGCTAAAGAAGCCACCAGGTCATGACACCGGCACTGGAACTAAGGGGACCAGTGGTGAGGACCAGCCTTCATCGGGCTGCTAACCTATACAACAACATCAGTAAAGAGACCAGTTGCACTGCAATCCCTTGTGTGGCCTGCATTCTTTCCGCGCCCAACAACATCATCTATTCCCAGGGGCCTGGCCCTACTTGTGGATGGCTCAACATCCAGGCTGCCACTAACACCAGCCCCAGTGAGAAACTGTGCAGCGGCGACTCCACTAAAATAGTCGCAACCCGAAAGTGGTGTCCCAACAAAAACTCTCTTATCAATCCCGTGTAAATAACCCCTTTTAAAACCAACACCAGGGTCACGGATCCGGGCAACGGCCACCCAGTGAACTGTCCCAACATAACCAGGCCTGAGACCGAGTATTCCTTAGCCCTGGGCGACACAAGAGCTCGTTAGTCCCAGTCCCAATTTTGTTTAAATGCGGATTGAACATTTTCTGTTAGTACAATAACATTCATTTCAATCCAGAAATATTACTCAGTCCATCAGTTATTAGATATATGAAACTGAAATAGCTGTTGCAAAAACCCAAAGTGTTATAAAGAAAAAATGTTAACATTAATAGGGGTGCCCAAACTTTTCATATGACTGTACAGTATATATAAACACAGGAGGAAGGGATATCCAGAAAACTCGTCTTGATTCTTTTCCATAAAAAAAAAATCAAAAAGCTTTTTTCAACTCATGTTAAAATTCATCCATCAAATTAGTCCCTTTAGGCCCTGTGCGCACTTGCCGTTTTTTGCCGCAAATTTCCTGCAGTTTTGCTGCATGTTTCGCTGCATGTTATGTTCATAACATCTCTACAGTGATTCAACAGCAAAATCAATGGGAAAAAAATATGCTGTGCGCACTATGCGGATTTTGACAGCTGCATGTTTTGCTGTGGGATTCCCGCAGCAAAAACAATTGCATGTCACTTCTTTTCCGCAGGTAGCTGCGGCACTTAACTCCATTGACTGCCATGTAATCGTGAAATCCCGCAGGGAATAACGCAGGTAGCAAATTCTGTGCGGTTCATTGCGTTTTCCTGCGTTATTCCCTGCGGTATTTCGCAGTTTCGGGACATAATGTTCATCACTGCCCTGCGGTTTGCAGGGAAGTGATGTCATTATGACAGGAAGAGGAAGCGGCGCAGAGAGTAAACACACACAGATCACAGACACAGACATAGAACACACACACATCACACTCACACACAGACACAGACATAGAATACACATAGAAATCAAACGAACATATAAAAAAAAAAAATGTGTGCTCCGCTGTATTTTTGCCATCCAGACGAGGTAAACACACAGCGAAGGCCCGTTATTCTCAGGTTGAGGAGGGCGAGGGCCAGGGTTAATACCCCTCCTCCTCCCGCAGCCAAGAATATCAGCCCGCAGCTGCCCCGGGACTGTCGCATCCATTATGCGGCAGTCCCGGAGTGTCCCCGGCTCTTCCTGTTGCCGTTATGCGGTGGCAATCAGGGTAATAATGAGTTAATGGCAGCGCATCGCCGCCACTAAGTCCAGGCTTGATCATGACAGTGTCTATGAGACAGCTTTCATGATTAACCAGTAAGTAAAGTGAATAAACACACACACCAAAAAAATCCTGTATTTCAAATAAAACACAAAAAAGCCCCTCTTTCACCCTTTTATTAACCCCCCAAAACACACAGCTCCGGCGTAATCCACCGAGGTCCGACGACGCTTGCATCCAGCTGCGACTGACACTGCACTGAATGCAGCCTCGCAACGAGCCTGCAGAGAGGTAATTACTGGTCATTTTCCACGGCCAGTAATGTGAATACACTACCGCTCGGGAGAAATGCAGAGTGTTGATTGTTGATTGATCTGTCCTCTATCTATCTATCCCTCTATCTATTCTTCTGTCTATTTATTTATCTATTTACCTATCTATCTAGTATCTATCTCAGCAGGAAATGACTTTTTTTTTTCAATGTCCTTTATTGCATTGAATGCATTAAAACACATGTACCAACCCGTGGCAAAACCGCGGCAATACCGTGGTAAAACCGCAGCAAACCGCGGCAAACCGCATGCAGTTTTTGGGTGCGGTTTGCCGCGTTTTTTTACCGCAGGTGCGGTAATCTTTCAGACCCTGCAGAATTTTCTTAAGAAAATTCCATTTTCTAGTGTGCACAGGGCCTTCAAATATAGCCAGAATGCATTTTGGGCTCCATGTCCGTGGAGTCCGCAACGCGTTGTGGCTATACTTGAAGGTTTTAAAGGACTCATTTGATGGTTGAATTTTAACATGAATTGAATAAAGTTTTTTTAAATTCTTTTACGGAAAAGAATCGAGATGAGTTTGCTGGATATCTCCTTCCTCCTGGTTCCGTGAGTGTCTTGCTAGCACACTTATGTCTGTGCATCATTCGAAATGATGACCTCCATAGGACTGGGTGAGCTGGAACTTTTCCTATTTTTCTATATATATGAACAAAATATACACTGAGTAGGAGTGGAGCAATCGTCCACCTCCTACACAGTGATAGATCACTATCTGCTGTTTGCCACTCCTAGTTTCTACCGGTGCATAGTATGGATCTCACATCCAACTACTTGAGAGGAGCCACAAGGCACCTGTGGCAAAATAATGACACCAACATTATAAATACTTGGTGATGTCCCCTTTTACAGATTTTTGCATTGGGTCTCAGGAGAATTAAATTATGTCTCTGAGGTCTATAGCTTACTGTTCTGATATAATAGAGCGCTTGATTCATGAGAACTCAATTAAATATTTCACTGGCAATAAATAATCCCAGCTCTCTTACAGTATTACAATGTCTGAGAAAAACAAAAAAGAATCCTCCTTCTGTTTTCTTCTGTTGAAAGAACATTTATTGGCAGTAACGGCGCCTGTAATGGCTGTGTAGAATGATTTCTGTGCGAAAATGCACCCTTCCTTATTGAAACGCTTGTCCAGGTGCTGGAAATTTATTAAGAGAAGCATATTTTACTTATTAGTTTTGTATTTGATTACAGAGCCGTAAATTATGAAAAGTTAACCCCCTGGAGCACAGAAGTGTACATTGAAATTAGTAATGGCTTGTCATCATGTAAGAGTCTGGAATGTCTCCGAACATGCAGGACAGGTGCTCCTTACCATAAGTGTACTATAACCATTTCTAAGGCGAATGCTACATTGAAACTTTGTGGTTCTACTGATTGATATTTATCAATCAATCAATTTTATTTTAAAACCATTGGCATAAATCATTAATAAATAAATAATAATAAATAGATCATTATTTTAACAAATGTGTCATGGACATATTTTTGTGGCACTTACTAATATATTAGTATTAGCTACATTTTATTTCTCCAGCACTAGTTAGTACAAGGATAAAAAGAGAAAATTACAGCCTACCGTATCACTGCCAACAATGTAAGCACATGTAGGTCCACGTAGATTCAGGGGTGGAATTCCCAGGTAATAGGGGATAGACAATGGTGACAAAAATTCCAGCACCGGATCCTATTCCTTAGAATTTCTTTAACAGTCCATTTTATTGGGATAATTAGAAAACACACATGTAAAAACATAGAAAGTGATACTTACGCATTTCATGCCGCAAGGGTCCTTAACCCTAGAATGCATACCTGGGGCCCCGCAGGTCTGCTATGTTAATTGTTTTCTATGGTTGCGCGTTCTAGGGTTAATCATAGATACATTTTATTTTAAGGCGCACCAATTACCAGGATTTTCCTCTATAAAGCCAGTGCTATACTGGCACTATCAGGCTGATTCTATACATACCTTTAGTTGTTATCTAGGATATATAGGTTTTGAAACACAAGCAAGTAAAGCTTGTAAAATCATCAGCTTGTTGAGTGACAGTAGCTGCAGCAGCTAATAGCTGGGGTGGGTATTTATAAAGATTCCCACCTCCCTGCCTGTTGTTCATCCCCAGATCTATTATTGATGCTAATTCCATTATAGAGGTGTTTTACTAATGACTGTTATTATAAATCAGGGTGCCTAGAAAGACCTGTGCTGACATCATACCCATATAACCAAAAGGGACGGGGCCTCAACAAACATAGCTGATACCAGGAAGCAACATTATTTTTCTCTTGGCTGAGGCCTCACCCCTTCTTGTCATGTGAGTATGATGTCAGCAAGGTCCTTGTAGCCCCCATGATTTATAGCCACAACCTTCTATAATGGAATTAGCATCAATAATAGATAGGAGGAGGATAGGCAGGGGTGAATAAAAAAATAATAGGTGTACTCACCTGGTAAAAGTAAAAAAGTGCATGTAATGTAGGGCTGCTGCAGCTCCAAGAGCAAGGGAAGTGAGAATAATGAATAAAAAAATGGTCCTCATTTTTGCTGCCCTTCTGATGTAAGGCTGATGATGAAAGCAAGTCCACAATCTGACTCTAAGAGCTTACACTCTACAGGAGAGAGAGGGCCCAGCTAACCATAAGAGCTTGTACTTTACAGAAGAGAGAGAAAGCCCTGCTGATCATAAGAGCTTACACTCTACAGGAAAGATAGAGGGACCTGCTGACCATAAGAGCTTGTACTCTACAGAAGAGAGAGCCCTGCTGACTCTAAGAGCTTACACTCTACTGGAGAGAGCAAGCCCTGCTGACCATAAGAGCTTGCACAATACAAAAGATGTAATACTTACCTATTGACACTGAAGGTTGAAAAAGAGGGTTCCACTGGCAACCACTGATCTGTGATGTCCCAGGTACTTAACTCCACTATACAAGTCAAGATCCGTAAGATGTCACAGCTGTAGGGCTTTATGGTGAAGCCCATGTGGCAACATAAAATGACATAAGCTCTCTGATGCTTCACCAATGTTGGAAATTAAATTGTATTGCGCGAGTTTCTTTTTCATTTTGCAAATCAAATCTTTAAATGTTGAAACTCACATGAAACTGAAACTTTTAGGAAGTTCTAGTCAAACTCGGTCCTACGTGAATTGACCCGCTCATCTCTATTTGTGTTTCTATATACTCAGCTAATTGCATAATTATAATGGCTGCTGGAATGTTGCAGCACTCTCATTGCTTTGTCATGTAATGGCACCATATAAGATCACATATTTGTATTTCATACCCAAGCTTGACATTATTAATAGGAATTGTTTGGAGAAATGATGTTTGTGTAGATCTAGTATGCACTTGGACTACCTGTGTTCTTCAAATAATAATTCTCCATTTTGAAGACATTGCTTTGTCAAGCCAAATTTAAAAAACGCTCACAGTAGAGGTTTGAGTTTGAGATGGGGCCGTAGTTTTGGTTTGGTTTGGTGCCATCTGACAAAAAAATCGTATTGCACTTGGACCAGTGTTATTTAATTAGGCAGTTCACATACCGAAGTGGTCAGAGGAAACAAATAATATCATTCACAAATTGCCTCCAAGAATTGGATTGCACTTAGCTATTCAAGTCTCAGTCAAGTCTTTCAACGCTATTCAAGGTCCCATCCGAGTGTTGTCTAATTTTCATGGAAAAACATAATGGAGAAGATGCAAAAACTTTTAAAAACTTTTTTTTATTCTCCACCTCTGAGAAAACCAAATCCTACTCTGATCAAACTCTGATCTGAGTCTGATTGGCATAATCGGAGCATTTTTCTCGGATGGAGAAAAATATGGTTACATGAACCACAAAGAATCACTTTATAGAAAGTGATTCCTTTGGGGGGAAAACTCACAAAGAACAAACATTGTTTTCTAAACTGTAAATGTAGTAATGATTTTGTATGTATTTGCTTGTAGGCTTTAAAGGAGAAAGCCGTCAGTAGATGTATAACCTTGCTGTCCTGGAAGCTGTGCAAGTCTAGAGTTATATGACTGTTTAAAATTCAATGAATTGCCCTCCAACTTTAAAAGCCGGCATTCAGGCTTGGGCTTTTAAGTCAAAACAGTGTGCTGATTGACTGTGCTGACATAATTGTGCTAATGACACGACGCTGGGGCTACGTTGTTGGAGATATGTCGCTTATCATCACTGTGTTTTTCATTTACTTTGGCAAGACCGCTATTACACAAGCATTGTGCTCTTAGCCAGCCACTTGGTAGTACTTACTGTTTAAATAAACATAGTTACAAGACAGTTAGCCATAGTCTAGAGAGACCATCCGCTGTGCATGGCTAAGTGTGGTACATATACTTATCTGTTTAAGACTTCAACAAATCAATCCATGTTTTAATACTCGGTTCATCAGTTAAACATACATTGAGAGCTTACATTATCCTTTCCCGAAAGACCCATGCACTCCAAGGCTAGAATGAAATTACCCCTAGAGGTTTCAGATTTCTTTCCAGAATATTCTGTAAAGCCCTCTTTTTCTAAATTGCCTTAAACCTGTGATCACAAGTTCGACTACTTAATGGACGAATTATATTTTAGACTTTTTTTAGAATTGCGGTAACAAAATAAAAATCCCTTTAAGTAATTTAAAGATCTCTCCTTTACCATAATTCTGTAAATGTTTCATGCCACTTTTCTCACGAATCTGGTATTGTTTCTTTCATCTTCCCAGTACGGTCCTCTATTCTTTGTTTATAAAATTACCATTTTAAACAACTGGGCTAAAGACTACTGGAAAAGAGCTGATGACTATGACCACTTCCCTAAAAACTGTGGAGAACAGACAGGCGCATAGGGTCTTAACCGATAATAACAAGTATAAGAATTGTAGGATGCACTCACCTATAGATGTTGAGAAAAAGTCACAACACCTAATGAAGCATAATCACTGGTAGAGACAGCTGCGGACCCGTAATATTGGAACAGAAACTTCTAAAGGAAATCGAGGATCATCGCCACGCTTGTCATCAATAAATCCAATAGTTAATTTTCCAAGTCATTTATTAGGAGCATATACAGTCTACGCGTTTCAGGGGTCTCTGCCCCCTTCCCGCCGATTTTTTTAAACTGGTGAGCTGTCCTATGACGTGTACGACCCAAAGGTATTTACTTCCATACATAGGGTTGCCTGTAAATCTTCTGTGTCATTGTTATAGTGTCCTGAGAAAGGGGGCAGAGAACCCTGAAATGCGTAGACTGTATATGCTCCTAATAAATAACTTGGAAAATTAACTATGGATTTATTGATGACAAGTGCGGTGATGATCCCCGATTTCCTTTAGAAGTTTCACTTCCCTAAAAAGGCTGGATTTACATATAGGGAAGAGAGCCATATCTCAGGCTTAGGGATGAAAAGAAAACAATACCAGATATATGAGAACATTAAAATGTGCATCAGGTGAAAAGAAATAATTTTTGGAAATAACAGGTCCTCTTTAAGATTTTGGGAAATTTACACTTAGGCATCCTTTCTTATCTATTTATTTTCTAAAATATTTTAGAAATACAGCTTCTATCCATTATACCCTGACTAGAGATGAGCAAACCTTTGGAAATCCGGTTTGGAGGGCACAGTTGAACATTTGATAAGGTTCGGTTTGTGACCCTTACTTGATCCAAACCTCAATGGAAGTCAGTAATTGGGCAGTTCATGTCTCCGCCCATATGCAGCCAGCCATAAGCAGAACATGTCCGGCAGAGGGTGGCCAGGATTTTCCAATTTTTTTTTGTGTTTGTGTGTGCACACTGCACCTGATCACGCTGAGTTTACCCCCAGTGCGAGCCGTTCAAACACTGCATGTGGCTCGCACAAAGCAGAGCATCACCCAAACCCAAGCATAGCGCTGCTCACTTGAGTGGTTTGCGCTTGAAACTCACTCGAACTTCGAACATGAACTGTGAGTTTTATTGTAGTCTGTGTTGGAACCTCGAACATCAGGTTTGCTTATCCCTAGTCCTGACTGTGTATATAGTGCTGTGAAAATGTATTTGGACACAGTGAACTTTTCCATTTTTTTTCAAATTACATCCATAATCTTAAATGTATTTTATTGGGATTTTATTGCACAAAGTAGCAAGTATTTGTGAAGTGTAAGGGAAGTGATTCATGTTTTTCTATTTATTTGAAAAATCTAAAAATTGTGTAGTGCATTTTTGTTCAGCCCCCTGAGTCGATACTTTGTAGGACCACCTTTCACTGCATTTACTGCTGCAAGTCTTATAGGGTATATCTCTGCCACCTTTGAATATCAAGAGGCTAAAAGTTTTGCCAATTCTTCTGTAAAAAATAGCTCTATCTCCTTGAGATTGGATAGAGGCATCTGTAAATAGCAATTTTTAAGTCCTGTCAATTAAGATTTAAGCCTAGACTGTGAATAGGTTATTTACATATATGAATATACTTTGATCTAAACCATTCTATTGTAGCTCAGGCAGGATGTTTAGGGATGTTGTCCTGCTGGAAGGAGAACTTATGCCCCAGTCTCAAGTCTTTTCCAGCCTCTAACAGGTTTTCATCCAGTATTTCCCCATATTTAACTCCATCCATCTTCTCATTAAGGCCGGAGTCACACTTGCACGCAACTCGCATAAGTCTTGCATCGTACCATCCGGCATGGCCTGCTGCCATCCGGACAGTAGTGGGTCGGCTGCATGTATTTCTATGCAGCTGAGATGCACCTATCTGGAGAGAGACCGGCCGTGCTGGGTGATTTGATGTGAGACTCACGTGAGTCGCGCGTGCGTCACTCGCAAATGTGACTCCAGCCTAAAGCCCGCTACACACGCTTCAATATATCTCACAATCCGTCGTTGGGGTCAAGTTGTAAGTGACGCACATCCGGCATCGTTTGTGAGGTATCTGCGTGTGACATCTACTTGCGATCAGGATTGAACGCAAAACCATTGATCGCAAACACATCGTATCATTCTCTAGAATTGAGCGTTTTGTTGCACGAACCTAGTCAATTGTAACGTGTGACATCCCTCATACGATTTTGGTGTCTGATGCTATGTGCGCAGGTGTGCGCTCTGCACCGCAGCTTAAAAAAGGTCTGCTTCAGAGCGCAGCTGAAAAGCTGCGTTCTGAAGCGCCTCACAATGTCTGTCATTCACTAATCTCTGTCAGTCGGTCACTATCTCTGTCCCTCACTCTCTGTCCATGTCAGTCTATCCCCCTCTCTCATATACTCACCGATCCCCGATCCCCGGCGCTGCACGGCGTTCACACTGCTCCGGCGGCTTTTACTGTTTTGAAAAAGCCGGCCGCCCATTAAACAATCTCGTATTCCCTGCTTTCCCCGCCCACCGGTGCCTATGATTGGTTACAGTGAGACACGCCCCCACGCTGAGTGACAGGTATCACACTGCACCCAATCACAGCAGCCGGTGGGCGTGTCTATACTGTGTAGTGAAATAAATAATTAAATAATTAAAAAAAACGGCGTGCGGTTCCCCCCAATTTTAAAACCAGCCAGATAAAGCCATACGGCTGAAGGCTGGTATTCTCAGGATGGGGAGCTCCACGTTATGGGGAGCCCCCCAGCCTAACAATATCAGCCAACAGCCGCCCAGAATTGCCGCATACATTATATGCGACAGTTCTGGGACTGTACCCGGCTCTTTCCGATTTGCCCTGGTGCGTTGGCAAATCGGGGTAATAAGGAGTTATTGGCAGCCCATAGCTGACAATAAGTCCTAGATTAATCATGTCAGGCGTCTATGAGACACCCTCCATGATTAATCTGTAAATTACAGTAAATAAACACACAGACCCGAAAAAATCCTTTATTAGAAATAAAAAACACAAACATATACCCTGGTTCACCACTTTAATCAGCCCCAAAAAGCCCTCCATGTCCGGCGTAATCCAGGATGCTCCAGCGTCGCTTCCAGCGCTGCTGCATGGAGGTGACCGGAGCTGCAGAAGACACCGCCGCTCCGGTCACCTCCACGCAGGTAATGAAAACAGCCGCGCGATCAGCTGCTGTCACTGAGGTTACCCGCTGTCACTGGATCCAGCGGTGGCCGCGGGTAACCTCAGTGACAGCTCAGGTGATCGCGCAACTCACCTCAGTTGCTGCGTGGAGGTGATAGGAGCGGCGGTGAGTAGCGCGATCAGCTGAGCTGTCACTGAGGTTACCCGCGTCCACCGCTGGATCCAGTGACAGCGGGTAACCTCAGTGACAGCAGCTAATCGCGCGGCTGTCTTCATTACCTGCGTGGAGGTGACCGGAGTGGCGGTGTCTTCTGCAGCTCCGGTCACCTCCATGCAGCAGCGCTGGAAGCGACGCTGGAGCATCCTGGATTACGCCGGACATGGAGGGCTTTTTGGGGCTGATTAAAGTGGTGAACCAGGGTATATGTTTGTGTTTTTTATTTCTAATAAAGGATTTTTTCGGGTGTGTGTGTTTATTTACTGTAATTTACAGATTAATCATGGAGGGTGTCTCATAGACGCCTGACATGATTAATCTAGGACTTATTGTCAGCTATGGGCTGCCAATAACTCCTTATTACCCCGATTTGCCAACGCACCAGGGCAAATCGGGAAGAGCCGGGTACAGTCCCAGAACTGTCGCATCTAATGTATGCGGCAATTCTGGGCGGCTGTTGGCTGATATTGTTAGGCTGGGGGGCTCCCCATAACGTGGAGCTCCCCATCCTGAGAATACCAGCCTTCAGCCATATGGCTTTATCTGGCTGGTTTTAAAATTGGGGGGAACCGCACGCCGTTTTTTTTAATTATTTAATTATTTATTTCACTACACAGTATAGACACGCCCACCGGCTGCTGTGATTGGGTGCAGTGTGACACCTGTCACTCAGAGTGGGGGCGTGTCTCACTGTAACCAATCATAGGCGCCGGTGGGCGGGGAAAGCAGGGAATACGAAATTGTTTAATGGGCGGCCGGCTTTTTCAAAACAGTAAAAGATGCCAGAGCAGTGTGAACGCCGTGCAGTGCCGGGGATCGGGGATCGGTGAGTATGAGAGAGGGCTGCTAACTTCAGTAACTTAGGAGATTAGCGGTCACCGATGAGCCCTTCACTGGTGACCGCTAATCAGGACGCGACACAGACAGAGCCGCAGCATGACAATGAAGTCGGGTGAAGTTCACCCGAGTTCATTCTGACAGTGCGGCTCTGTCTGTGTCTGCTGTCATCTGCCATTCAGCTCTGCTACATGGCTGTCTGTGTCTGCTGTTAGCGGCCATGTAGCAGAGCTGAATGGCAGATGACATAGTAAAAACACATCCCTACACATTACACACGCTTGGCAAGTCAATAAATAAAAAAAAAAAAAAAAAGGTGCCCAATGCATACGTCACAGAGCACATGATCTAAAGGATCGCACACAAAATTGACCAATTTAACATAGACTACTAACGCTCGTGTGACAGCAAATGAACGACCAACGTGCAATCGCATAAGATCCCGTATGCAACCTGGGCGTGTCACATCGCAAATGTGATTGTACAACTAATTGCAACATGTAAAGTGGGCTTAACTCTTACCAACTTCCCTGTCCCTGCGGAAGAAAAACTTCATCGCAGCATGAATCTCCCATCTCCATATGTGACAGCGGGAATGGTATTTTCAGAGTGATGAGCAATGCTTGTTTTCCGTTACACAGTGTTTTGTATTTAGCCTTAAAACTTCTACTCTGGTCTCATCTGACCAAAGCAACATCTTTAACATGTTAGCTTTGTCCCATTCATGGCATACCCCAGAAGACTTGCTGCAGTAATTGTAGCAAAAGGTGATCCAACAAAATATTGACTCAGGAGGGCTGAATACAAATGCACACTATAATATTCAGATTTATATTTTGTATATATTTAGTATTATTTCCTTTATATTTTACAATTATTTACTGCATAGTGTAGGTATATCACAGAAAATTCTAATAAAATACATCTAAGTTTAGTGTAACGTGAAAAAAGTATGAAGGTTCATGGCATATGATTACTTTTTGAAGGCACTGTATATGACATCCCCATTCTGTTCACAGACCCTAGATTAGACTTCCATGTTTTTATATTTTTTCTGTTTTATGAAGCTATAAAACATTTTACAACCACCTGTAATAAATGTTATGGTTCACTAAATACTTTCAAACATCTTTCTTTAGTGTTTTTTATTTCTTGGAGGGAAGTGGGCTTGAAAAAAAATCAACCTACAAAATATGGTGAGTTTAAAAGTTAAAAAAAATTACTAAAACCACCCTTCAAAATAATATGTATGCTTAGCCGAGCTCCATCAGCCATGTTTTGTTCATCTAGGGAATAATCTATACTTAAGTGAATACTTTTTCGAGAAGCCAAATCCTTAAATAATATATTAATGATACCTTTATGTATTTATTGTATATTTTATATATTACAAAATAAATTCTGATGACCGTTTGAACCCTCGTAACTGTCACGGATGACTTGCCTACAAACTATAAGAAATAAGAGACTTTCTTTTTAGACTTTTCTGCATACAGTAATTAGCCATACTTTACTTCTATAAGGAACAACTTGTATTCTGATTTTCATTTTCATTTAGGCTTTGTTAATTGACCACAATTTGATCATAATTTTAAGTCTAATTTCCAGATGATCATTATGGCTCTAAACAAAATTTAATAAAGTTTTAAATTCCCACCTGGAATCTTTCTCAATTTCCATTGTCACAATAGATTTGGAACTTTTCTCCACATGAATGCAATATAAACACTTGGGTGAAGCGAGTCCTCTCTTCTAATCACATTTACAATCCATTACATGCACTTAGTGAAACTTTTTTAGGACATACATAGCATACAATTTAGACAAGAGCCTGTTTTTTGGCAGACAGCCATCTTGCTAAACTATAAACGAACATGTCACAACAGCTTGCTCATTTCTCTGTAGTCCAATCAAAGTTAAAGTATTTCAGGAACATAGGTTGGAACATTTATACAGATGAAAATTGGTCTGCAGTTCATGTTGAAGGCAAAAATACAACAAGTCCGGGCTACAAAAATACTCTAATTGGAAACCTTTGCTGTAGAGATTGATGCTTGCACGGCAAAAGCAGATTTATAGCGGAAAGCCTAAATCTGATGTTAACTACCATAATTAGGTTATATAAAAGTGTTCTGGGCTTTATATAGTTTATTACAAGGAATAAACTTGGTTAGTAATTGGGTCTGACATCAGTACCAGGCCAAGGGATGAATAAGGTAGAGTATAATTTTGCAAACCATGTATGAGCTTCACACAAAGCCCCCTCAAGACTTCTCCTCCACATTATGACATTATGATGCTCAAGGTGCCACCCAGTTTATCTCAACTTTTTCTACTCCTTGTATGCACAAATTATGATGCTCCACGACCCCACTAGAAAGAAAGCACAAATCTAAAAAAATATATACCGTGTTTCCCTTAAAATAAGACATCCCCTGAAAATAAGACCTAGCCACAGTCAATAATGAAGTGTCCAAGCAGCAGTAAAAAAAAGTTAAAGACACTGCAGGACACTTCATGACAGACAGCGGGCACCCCCAGTAGAGAGAATACAGAAGATAGAAGACCCCGCAGTCATACTCACCAGACGCCGAGTGGGAGCAGGTGAGCGCAGCAAGGTCCTGCGGCAGAATATACACCCACACACACACACACACACACAAATCAGATCACATACATACACACATGAGAATGCACGCACACACATTCTACGGATCGCATCCACACACTCACCACTTCCAGCAATATCGCTTGCTTCTCGGCGGCAATACTGTGCAGTGCAGTGGATCGTCCTGGACCTGCGAGAGTATCACATGGCCGGAAGCATGTATTATCTCTGGATGTTGTGAGTGTGCATGCGATTGTACAGGTATGTGCGATATCATGAGTGTGTGTGTGTATGCGTTCTGATGTGTGAGTGTATGGTGTCTGATGTGTGAGTGTATGTGATCGGATGCGTGACTGTGTGTTCTGATGTGTGAGTGTCAACTGGACGCAGGGGAGGACGGCGTGCAGCACAGCTGCCTAGAGCGCCCGCCGGAGATCACAGGGAGGAATGATGTGGAATCTGTGTGTGTGTGTGTGTGTGTGTGTGTGAGAGTGTGTGTATGCTATCTGATGTGTAAGTATGATCTGATGTATGTGTGTCGGCCAGATGCAGGGGAGGCGTGCAGCACAGTGATCCCAGGGAGGAATGATATGGAATCTGATGTGTGTGTGTGTCTGTCTAAATGAGTGTATGCAATCTGATGTGTATGTGTGTATGCTATCTGATGTGTGATTGTGTGTGTATATGTGTGTATGCTATCTGACGTGAGAGTGTGTGTACTGATGTATGTGTGTCGGCGAGACGCAAGGGAGGGCAACATGCTGGGAGATCTGGGAGCCATACAGATGCCAAGGGCTGGTAAGTATGATGATATTGGGAAGGGGGGGGTCTGATTTTTGTGGGGGATAAACTTACCCCAAACCATGTCTCCTCGAGAATAAGACACCCCTTGAAAATAAGACCTAGTATTTTCTTCGGGGCAAAAAAAATATAAGACAGTGTCTTATTTTCGGGGAAACAGGGTATACTGGCCTAGTGCCATTCCTACCATGAGAAGTGTAGATCTACAAGTCTGTGCTGTGCTGTGGGTGGCTCGGCACAGCATAATCTAGTGGTGGAGCCCAGTCATGGGCTGCAGCAATTACGAGTGACATCAACTACAAGCAAATATGTGCCCAAAATTTGCAATTTTAGTGAAGATTTTAGACTTACACTTTCCATGTGCAGATCATGACAAACAAAATTTATACTCTATAATGTCTTTAGAGAGATAAAAAAAAGGCTCGCCACTTATCATGTGATGAGTGTCGATTAGTGATGAGCGAGCATGCTTGTCACTACTCGGTACTCGCACGAGTATCACTGTACTCGGGCTGCTCGGCGGGGACCGAGTAATCTCGCGATACTCGTGCTTTACTCGTGGTCTTCATTTCTGCATGTTGGCGCTCTTTTGAGAGCCAGCCCTCATGCAGGGATTGGCTGGCAGACCACTGCAATGCCACAGCCCTGTTAGTTGTGGAATTGCAGTGATTGGCCGGCCTGCACAGCGTCACCGAGCCTTTATATCGGCCGGCGCGCTGTGCTCTGCTCACAGCTATTCTGACAGTGAGTGTAGGGAGAGTGTCGCTGATTCAGGGAAAGCTTTGCGGCCCTTTATAGTTAGTTCCGGAGCAGGGCTGCAAACAGTGTGACCAGAAGTCCTTCTCAGGACTATTCTAGTTGTATACAGGCAGGCAGGGTATAGCCAGGTCGGAGTACAGTAGCAGAGTCCTTCTCAGGACTATTGTTGCTATATACAGGCAGGGTATAGCCAGGTCGGAATACAGGCTAGTGACCAGAAGAGTCCTTGTCAGGACTATTGTAGCAGTATACAGGCAGGCAGGCAGGGTATATATAGCCATTCCTAGTGGTGACCGTATACCAGCCTTCATCATATCTGGGGCTGGTGTACACAGTGTAAAACAGTCCAGATAGTGTCAGACTTCTCAGTAATTGTCGCTCCTAAAAACCAGTTAGGTTCTTATTGCGTCCGTGCTTGCATTTAAAAACAGCACGTGTGTGGCAGTCGGTGGCAGGGTACAGGTGCGCGTTTTGCACAAACTATTATATAACGCACAAGTCTAGTGTATAATACACGTCAGTCAGCAGTGTCTGATAGTGTCAGACTTCTCAGTAATTGTCGCTCCTAAAAACCAGTTAGGTTCTTATTGCGTCCGTGCTTGCATTTAAAAACAGCACGTGTGTGGCAGTCGGTGGCAGGGTACAGGTGCGCGTTTTGCACAAACTATTATATAACGCACAAGTCTAGTGTATAATACACGTCAGTCAGCAGTGTCTGATAGTGTCAGACTTCTCAGTAATTGTCGCTCCTAAAAACCAGTTAGGTTCTTATTGCGTCCGTGCTTGCATTTAAAAACAGCACGTGTGTGGCAGTCGGTGGCAGGGTACAGGTGCGCGTTTTGCACAAACTATTATATAACGCACAAGTCTAGTGTATAATACACGTCAGTCAGCAGTGTCTGATAGTGTCAGACTTCTCAGTAATTGTCGCTCCTAAAAACCAGTTAGGTTCTTATTGCGTCCGTGCTTGCATTTAAAAACAGCACGTGTGTGGCAGTCGGTGGCAGGGTACAGGTGCGCGTTTTGCACAAACTATTATATAACGCACAAGTCTAGTGTATAATACACGTCAGTCAGCAGTGTCTGATAGTGTCAGACTTCTCAGTAATTGTCGCTCCTAAAAACCAGTTAGGTTCTTATTGCGTCCGTGCTTGCATTTAAAAACAGCACGTGTGTGGCAGTCGGTGGCAGGGTACAGGTGCGCGTTTTGCACAAACTATTATATAACGCACAAGTCTAGTGTATAATACACGTCAGTCAGCAGTGTCTGATAGTGTCAGACTTCTCAGTAATTGTCGCTCCTAAAAACCAGTTAGGTTCTTATTGCGTCCGTGCTTGCATTTAAAAACAGCACGTGTGTGGCAGTCGGTGGCAGGGTACAGG
Source organism: Anomaloglossus baeobatrachus (assembly GCF_048569485.1). NCBI lineage: Eukaryota > Metazoa > Chordata > Amphibia > Anura > Aromobatidae > Anomaloglossus > Anomaloglossus baeobatrachus. The sequence continues at coordinate 186,541,444 of NC_134360.1, read as the reverse complement.
TGCGCGTTTTGCACAAACTATTATATAACGCACAAGTCTAGTGTATAATACACGTCAGTCAGCAGTGTCTGATAGTCTCAGACTTCTCAGTAATTGTCGCTCCTAAAAACCAGTTAGGTTCTTATTGCGTCCGTGCTTGCATTTAAAAACAGCACGTGTGTGGCAGTCGGTGGCAGGGTACAGGTGCGCGTTTTGCACAAACTATTATATAACGCACAAGTCTAGTGTATAATACACGTCAGTCAGCAGTGTCTGATAGTGTCAGACTTCTCAGTAATTGTCGCTCCTAAAAACCAGTTAGGTTCTTATTGCGTCCGTGCTTGCATTTAAAAACAGCACGTGTGTGGCAGTCGGTGGCAGGGTACAGGTGCGCGTTTTGCACAAACTATTATATAACGCACAAGTCTAGTGTATAATACACGTCAGTCAGCAGTGTCTGATAGTGTCAGACTTCTCAGTAATTGTCGCTCCTAAAAACCAGTTAGGTTCTTATTGCGTCCGTGCTTGCATTTAAAAACAGCACGTGTGTGGCAGTCGGTGGCAGGGTACAGGTGCGCGTTTTGCACAAACTATTATATAACGCACAAGTCTAGTGTATAATACACGTCAGTCAGCAGTGTCTGATAGTCTCAGACTTCTCAGTAATTGTCGCTCCTAAAAACCAGTTAGGTTCTTATTGCGTCCGTGCTTGCATTTAAAAACAGCACGTGTGTGGCAGTCGGTGGCAGGGTACAGGTGCGCGTTTTGCACAAACTATTATATAACGCACAAGTCTAGTGTATAATACACGTCAGTCAGCAGTGTCTGATAGTGTCAGACTTCTCAGTAATTGTCGCTCCTAAAAACCAGTTAGGTTCTTATTGCGTCCGTGCTTGCATTTAAAAACAGCACGTGTGTGGCAGTCGGTGGCAGCGTCAGGCTCCACGTTGTCCCTGGATAGAGACGTGCATGAGGGCCTCAAAACATTGTTCCCATTGCAAAGGAGTGGGTCTCCTGTCGTTGTAATGTCCATTCTGCAAAGAATGGGCGAAAAAATTTACCACTGGGGGTATACCTGAAACAAAGGCCTAAGTATTGCAATTTGTAACGGTCATCATCATGGTGGCGCATGAGGAGAAGGAGGAGCAGTCCAGCGATTAGCCAAACTCCAGAAGTGTGTACCCATGGGTGAGTGGAGGTACATGGCAAACTTTAAATTCCGCTCTCATTTGCTGGTGGTGTGGTGAAGTCTGGCCCAATCCAACCCTTGTTCATCTTGATCAGAGTCAGCTTGTCAGCATTTTCAGTTGACAGGCGGGTGCGTTTATCTGTAATGATTCCACCTGCGGCACTAAAAACACGCTCTGACAAAACGCTAGCAGCAGGGCAGGCCAGGCCTTCCAAGGCGTAGAGAGCCAATTCATGCCACGTGTCCAGCTTGGATACCCAATAATTGTAAGGCACAGAGGAATGTCGGAGTACAGTTGTTCGATCTGCAAGGTACTCCTTCAGCATCTGGGCAAACTTAGGATTTCTTGTGGCACTACCCCGCACCTCAGGGGCTGTGGTACGTGAGGGGCTGAGAAAACTGTCACACATCTTAAAGACTGTTCCCCTACCTCTGGCGGATTGGACTTGTGCCTCTCTCGGCTGTACGCCTCGGTTGTCCACTGATTCATGACCTATGCCGCTAGCGTTTTGTGAGGGGAATGCTTTGCCTACTTCCGTGACTATGGCCTTCTGGAACTGCTGCATTTTGCCTGACCTCTCCGCCTCGGGAATAAGAGACATAAAGTTCTCCTTTTAGCGTGGGTCTAACAGTGTTACCAACCAGTAATGATTGTCGGCCAAGATGTTCTTAACGCGAGGGTCACGAGACAGGCAGCTTACCATAAAGTCAGCCATGTGTGCCAGACTCTTAACAGCCATCACTTCAGTATCCTGACCGACACGATGACTGAACATGCTGTCCTCCTCCTCCTCATCATCTACCCTGTCCTCTGGCCAGCCACGCTGAACCGAGGATATGACTGCATGTCATATCCTCAATTTGGCCAGAGAGTTGCTCCATGTCTTCATCCTCCTCCTCGTCATAGTCCTCCACTGCACGTTGTGATGAGACGAGGCTGGGCTGTGTGTTATCATCACCCACACCCACTACTGTTTCTTGCTGAAACTCATCGCGCTCCGCCTGCAATGCATCATGTTTGTTTTCTGAGCAGAGACCATTTTAGAAGGCAGAGAAGCGGTATGGTGACGCTAATAATGTCGTCATCGCCGCTCACCATCTTGTTGTAGTCCTCAAAGTTTTGGCGGATGGTGCATAGGTCGGACATCCATCTCCACTCCTCAGGTGTTATGTGTGGAGTTTGACCCATTTCCCGACGGCTTAGGTGATGCAGGTACTCAACAACTGCCCTCTTCTGCTCACATATCCTGACCAACATGTGCAGAGTTGAATTCCAACGCGTGGGGACATCACACACCAGTCTGTGTGCCGGAAGATGCAAACGGCGTCTTAAGGCGGCAAGGCCGGCTGAAGCAGTAGGTGACTTTCGAAAATGTGCAGACAGGCGGCGAACTTTTACCAGCAGATCAGACAGCTCTGACTATGACTTTAGAAACCGCTGAACCTCGAGGTTGAGCACATGGGCCAAGCATGGAACATGTGTCAGCTGGCCTCGCCTCAAAGCCGCCACCAGGTTCCGGCCATTGTCACACACCACCTTTCCTGGCTTTAGGTTCAGAGTTGTGAGCCAGTGATCTGCCTGCTGTTTCAGAGCTGTCCACACCTCTTCTGCATTGTGGGGTTTGTCACCTATGCAGATTAGCTTCAGCACTGCCTGTTGCCGCTTCGCCGAGGCAGTGCTGCAGTGCTTCTGTGTCGCCCTGGACAAGCCAGGGGCCACAGAGCACAACACTTAAACACCCCACACTCCCTGCAGGCATATCATAGTCAAAACACAAAATCCTTGTTGCCTTCCCCAGGGGCTGTTGTCCACACCAGGGTGTGGAGCCAGGCGGTTGGTCTCCACCCACCGAGGAGGAGGGAAAACACAGGCAGTGAGAGTTAAGCTAAGGAAGTGGAAGGAGGAAAGTAGTAGAGAGGAGAAAAGTGACAGCAAAGAGCCTGAAGTTGGTCCGGGTGTGTGGCCTGGACAGGACAGCAAGGTTGGCAGGATGTGGTGACCGTCTGCAGTGGAGGCCGATTGGAGTCTGCCGTAAGGACCGTGGACGGGTGGTGACCCGGCCGTACCGGACCGGTATACAAAGCGAAGCCAGCACCATTGGCAGAGGACTTTCGGATCCCGGCAAGGCTTGGTGTCGCCGTGAATTTGCCAAATCCGTTATTGAAGGGGACCTCAGGGTTTCCAAACAGCCAAGTCCAGATAGAAGGCAACCGTACAACCGTGAAGGGGAGACACAGCCACCGGCAAGGGCAACCGTCTCCCAGGGCCAGCGCCTGTGGGCAAAAGGGGCTCCTCCGGCCCATATCCAGGTCAGGGAGCGGGTTACCGTTGGGAAACCATCACTACCAACACTTAACTTCGGTGCAGGGAGAGACAGTCATCACTAACCTGCAGGGAGGAACAACCGCAGCCGTCCGAGTGACCTGTCCATCCAGCCACTTGTTTTACCCTGAACTGTGTCATCATCATTGGGCTGAGTGAGTACCTCCGTGCCGTGCGGCACAGCGCTGCCCCTGCGACCATGCACTTCATCAGGCCCCGCAACCCGCCTGTCATCCATCTCTACCCCATCACCAGGCCCCGGGACAACCAACCCCCCTACCCACGTAGGGGAGAAATAACAACAAAGCTGCTCCCTGTCACAGGCTCCCGGGATCCCCGTCCAGAGCAGCGGTGGTGTCCACACAATCACCACAACCGTGGGTGGCGTCACGGACAATATCCCCAAAACCCAAACCACCCCTTTTCACTCACGGGCGAGTAGCGCCGCTCGAGTCCCCGGGATCCGGCCATCGCTCGAGCCAACGAGCAGCAGCAGCCGTAGAGCTGCGTCAGCCGGACCCGAGCAGTGGGAGAGCGCACCGTCCCCTCCTCCGCCAGCGACACTTACAGCTTGGGACTGGTGTGGAGGGTAAAGTGGATCAGGATGCGCAGGAGGAGGAGGAGGCTGAGGAGCATGACATTCCGGAGCTGTAGAGTGTGTGTGAAACCCTGACTGAGGTAGGGCCTGCAAAACTTGGTGTGTGAAGGACGTATTCCGTCCCTCGCTCAGACTGGGTCCCAGCTTGCACAATATTAACCCAGTGTGACGTCAACGAGATGTAGCGGCCTTGCCCACATGCACTTGTCCACGTGTCTGTGGTTAGGTGGACTTTGGCTGAAACAGCGTTGTTCCGGGCACGTGTGATGTTTTGTGACACGTGGTTAGTTATGCAATGCGGGGACGGCACACAGGGAGAAATAGTGTCGGCTGTGGACCGAGTAACGTGGGACAGCTGCCACCATCAGTTCGCGGAATGCTTCTGTCTCAACCAGCCTAAAAGGCAACATTTCCAGCGCAAGCAGTCGCGAAATGTTAGCATTTAGAACTGTGGCATGTGGGGTGTTGGCAGTGTATTTGCGCCTGCGCTCAAAGGTTTGCTGAATGGATAACTGAACGTTGCGCTGGGACAAGGACGTGCTTGATGATGGTGTTCTTTCTGCGTAGGCAACTGCAGGTGCAGGAGTGGAGGAGGCTTGTTCGCAGGCAGCATGGACAGGGGATTGGCTCGCATGCACAACCAGCGAAGACGTAGCAGTGACATCAGCAAGCACTGCTCCTCGACTCTGTTGTACTTCCCACAAAGTCGGGTGCTTGGCTGACATGTGCCTGATCATGCTGGTGGTGGTCAGGCTGCTAGTTTTGGTACCCCTGCTGATGCTGGCATGGCAGGTGTTGCAAATGGCCTTTTTAGAATCATCTGGAGCCAACTTAAAAAACTGCCAGTGTCAGAGTTCCTGGTTTTCCAGTTTTCTTTTGAAAGAGCTTGCCCTTTGTTAACATGGAGTTTTCTGTTATGTTGCCCTACTTCCTGTCCATCTGTTTAAAAGCCGCCCCTAAAGCTTAGTCCAGTGCCTGAGTATACTGCTTCCTGTGTGCTCCTGCCCTGCTGCTTTTGGTTCCTGATTGTTATTCGGATCCTCTTGGAAAACAACCGACACCGACTCTGGACTTCATCTGGTATCATCTAGCTGTACCTGGACTCCGTTTGCCGTCTTTGGTCGGAACTTCTGCCCGGTTCCTTCCGTTTAATACCACTCTGGACTCACATCACGTACAGACATTTTTCGACTTACCTATTGCCCTTTTGTGTCCCGGCTGCTGCGCATTTAGGGCTTCTGGGGTGATTGCCAGACAGTCCCTGTATAGGGGTTTGCTGTTGGTGGTCTCCCTGGGGGAGTCCGGTGCGCGGTACCGGGAATTCCCTTTCGCTCAGTCCCTGGAAGGTATTTCCTGTATTTATGTTCTACTGTGTTTTTGTTCCGTTTATGTACATATTTGCTGGTTGCATATTATAAATGTCTTGCACCAAGAACTCGTCTCTGGTTGTCATTGCCCTAACGCAATCGAAATCCTCAATACATACAATAGTATTACAGCCAGACTCGGGAAGACCTAACATTTGTACAGGCACCTTGTGTCGTGTTGTTCCGGGGAACAGTTGACTGACGTCTGCCTGGGGCCACCACTCTGCTTCTTACTGCCTGTTGTGATGCTACGCCTCCCTCCCCCTGTGCACTGCTGTCCTCGCTCTGCATATCCTCCTGCCAGGTTGGGTCAGTTACTGGATCATCCACCACGTCGTCTTCCTCTTCCGCACCCTGCTCCTCCTCCTGACTTCCTGACAATTGTGTCTCATCATCGGCCACCCCTTGTTGAGACACGTTGCCAACTTCGTGAGAACGTGGCTGCTCAAATATTTGTGCATCTGTACATACAATCTCGTCATGGCCCACTTCAACAGGAGCTGGCGAGAGGCCAGAATTTGTGAATGGAAACGTGAACGAACAGCTATTCCGAGTGTCCAAGTGTGGGATCAGTAATGTCCGTGGACGTGTACTCGGCCTGGTGGTAGGAAGGAGGATCAGGTTCTGAAATGTGCGGTGCAGTATCACGGCTACTGACACTTGACCGTGTGGAAGACAGAGTGTTTGTGGTGGTGCCAATCTGACTGGAAGCATTATCCGCTATCCAACTAACAACCTGTTGACACTGGTCTTGGTTCAAGAGGGGTGTACTGCTGCGGTCCCCAAGAATTTGGGACAGGACGTGCGAGCGACTAGATGTGGCCCTTTGTTGTGGCGAAATTAGAGCTTGCACACAACCTCGGTGTCTGCCTGCACCACCATCACGTCCACTTCCTTGTTCGTTGACAACGCCCTTGCGCATTTTGCAATGCTGTGCTGATGTGTATTCACTAGACTTGTGTGTTATATCCAAGTTTGTGCAAAACTCACACAATTGCAGCGGAAAGCTGCCACCAACAGGCACACACGTGCGGTTTTTAAATGCAAGCACGGAGGCACTAAGAACCTAACAGGTCTCTATCCAGGGACAACGTAGAGCCTCCCAATGTTTGGCTTCCCTGCCTAAGGGCTATACTATAATACACCCACTTCCTTCCAATGGGCACTTCAGGTTTACAGGCCTTCATGCACGTCTCTATCCAGGGACAACGTGGAGCCTCCCAATGTTTGGCTTCCCTGCCTAAGGGCTATACTATAATACACCCACTTCCTTCCAATGGGCACTTCAGGTTTACAGGCCTTCATGCACGTCTCTATCCAGGGACAACGTGGAGCCTCCCAATGTTTGGCTTCCCTGCCTAAGGGCTATACTATAATACACCCACTTCCTTCCAATGGGCACTTCAGGTTTACAGGCCTTCATGCACGTCTCTATCCAGGGACAACGTGGAGCCTCCCAATGTTTGGCTTCCCTGCCTAAGGGCTATACTATAATACACCCACTTCCTTCCAATGGGCACTTCAGGTTTACAGGCCTTCATGCACGTCTCTATCCAGGGACAACGTGGAGCCTCCCAATGTTTGGCTTCCCTGCCTAAGGGCTATACTATAATACACCCACTTCCTTCCAATGGGCACTTCAGGTTTACAGGCCCTCATGCACGTCTGTATGCAGGGGCATTGGTGAACCTCACAATTTAGGACTGCCCTGGCAAAGGAAAATACTACAAAGACTCACTTCCTCAAAATGGGCACATTAGACTCAAGAGGCCTTCATGTACGTCTCTTCTCAGGGACATCGGAGTGCCACACAATGTTTTCACGTAAAATCTTTCATGTATTGATCTCAAAAAGTAACATACACCAGCTCTATCTCACTATTGGGTATGTGCCCTTAACATTTCCGCCATGAAAAATCATTTTGGGGTCATTTTGGAAGGTTTTCTGGTGAGTCCGTAAAAATGGCGTAAAACGCGGACAAAATTGTTCACAGCTGTGACTTTTGAGTGATAAATGCTTCAAGGGGTCTTCCCCATGCTGTTGCCATGTCATTTGAGCACTCTTCTGAGACTTTTGTGACATTTTTAGGGTTTCTCCATGCTGCCGGGAGGTCATTTCACAAAAATACTCGGGTCTCCCATAGGATAACATTGGGCTCGTTGCTCGGGCCGAGTACACGAGTATCTTGGGAGGCTCGGCCCGAGCTTCGAGCACCCGAGCTTTTTAGTACTCGCTCATCACTAGTGTCGATGCTTTTTTGGCATTATGCCTATGGGCTTGCCACTAAGGATGAGCGAACCTGAGTTTCGAAGTTTGGGTTCGGAAACCGATTTTCATAAAAACGAAGTTTGGGTTTGAAGTTTGAGTGAGTGAAAACCACTCAAGCAACCAGTGCCGTGCTTGGGTATGAGTGATGCTCAGCCCTGTACAAGCCTCTTGCAGTGTTTGAACAGCTCAAATTTGGGGTAAAATCAGCATGATCAGATGTAGTGTGCACACACAAACAAACAAAAAATTGAAAAACCCTGACACCCACCCACCCCCGGAAGTGTTCTTCTTATGGCTGGCAGCATGTGGGAGAAGCCACGAAATGCCCAATTAATGGCTTCTATTGAGGTTCGGATCAAGTCGGGGTGAAAAACGGAATTTTTTAAGGTTCAAATGTACCTGGTGAACCTCCAAAGGTTCACTCATCTCTAATTGCCATCTCTGGATACAAGCACCTACATACAATATATATTTCTCTTGAATATCTACAATGTCTATAGCATTCTAAAGTCCTAGCAAATGAACCAGGCAAAACTGATGTTTCGTCTAGGGTAGGACCTAAAGGGCAGAACAAGAAACATGCATTCATAAAGAAAACTTACTGGGAGGCCTTTTCCAAAATTGTCAGAGTTCTAGTACACAAACAATTGTGTAAATTTAATGTACTAAATGTATTATGTTTTGACTATATATATATATATATATATATACAGTAGACATATATATATATATATATATATATATATATATATATATATATATATATATATATACAGTACAGACCAAACGTTTGGACACACCTTCTAAATCAATGAGTTTTCTTTATTTTCATGACTCTGAAATTTGTAGATTCACATTGAAGGCATCAAAACTATGAATTAAAACATGTGGAATGAAATACTTAAAGTGTGAAACAACTGAAAATATGTCTTATATTCTAGGTTCTTCAAAGTAGCCACCTTTTGCTTTGATTACTGCTTTGCACACTCTTGGCATTCTCTTGATGCACTTCAAGAGGTAGTCCCCGGAAATGGTTTTCCAACAGTCTTAAAGGAGTTCCCAGAGATGCTTAGCACTTGTTGGCCCTTTTTCCTTCACTCTGTGGTCCAGCTCACCTCAAATCATCTCGATTGGGTTCAGGTCTGGTGACTGTGGAGACCAGGTCATCTGGCGTAGCACCCCATCACTCTCCTTCTTAGTCAAATAGCCCTTACACAGCCTGGAGGTGTGTTTGGGGTCATTGTCCTGTTGAAAAATAAATGATCCAACTAAACGCAAACCGGATGGAATAGCATGCCGCTGCAAGATGCTGTGGTAGGCATGCTCGTTCTGTATGCCTTCAATTTTGAATAAATCCCCAACAGTGTCACCAGCAAAGCACCCCCACACCATCACACCTCCTCCTCCATGCTTCACGGTGGGAACCAGGCATGTAGAGGCCATCCGTTCACCTTTTCTACAAAGACAGGGTAGTTGGATCCAAAAATCTCAAATTTGGACTCATCAGACCAAAGCACAGATTTCCACTGGTCTAATGTCCATTCCTTGTGTTCTTTAGCCAAAACAAGTCTCTTCTGCTTGTTTCCTGTCCTTAGCAGTGGTTTCCTAGCAGCTATTTTACCATGAAGGCCTGCTGCACAAAGTCTCCTCTTAACAGTTGTTCTAGAGATGAGAAGGTGTGTCCAAATTTTTGGTCTGTACTGTATATATTTATTTTTTTATGTCACATTAGGGTATGTGCACACTATGGACACAATTCATCATTTGCAATTAATTGATGGCACTTTTTTATTTTTTGTTTTGTTGTATTTGATATTTTTTGCACCAAATGTTCCAAAAGGGCCACCATGGTCCATGAATTTAGCTCAAAATCAATAAAAGCTATTTATTTTTGTGTCACGTTTTGTTTTTTTTTGCAAATGTACATTAACAAAAGTCACGTATACTTTAAAAAGTCTCAAAACACTTTAAAAACTCTGGAAATGAGGAAACTGGAGTGAGATGCACTAAAATCTGTCTTAAAACTTAAAAGTGGCACAAAGCATATGGGGAATAAGTGGCACATACTAAAGCAACTAAGAAGCAAATGACTCCTAAAAAGGGGAAAGAGCCATGATGCATTGAGGCCTATGTCTTCTCCAAGCAGGGCGAAACTGATGAAATTTTAAAACTGAAATCACTTCAGGAAACACCAGCATGTTTTTGCCTTTTATTTTTTATGTCTTGAATAATGCACTTATTATATCATATTGTGCACTACTGTAATATATTTCATGCAATCTACCAGCTCTGTCTTGTTATACCTAATTTTCAGACCATAATATACAAGTGCATCTCAATAAATTAAAATATCAAAAAGGTAATTTATTTCAATAATTCAATACAAAAAGGGAAACACATCTATTATATATAGTCCTTACAAACAGAGTGATTTATTTCAAGTGTTTATTTCTGTTAATGTTGATGATTATGGCTTATAGCTAATGAAAACCCAAAAGTTATTATCTCAGAAAATTAGAATAATTACCACAAAACACCTGCAAAGGCTTCCTACGTGTTTAAAATGGTCCCTTAGTCTGGTTCAGTAGGCTACACAATCATGGGGAAGACTGCAGACATGACAGATGTCCAGAAGGCAGTCATTGACACACTCCACAAGGAGGATAAGCCACAACAGGTCATTGCTAAAGAAGCTGGCTGTTCAGAGACTGCTTTATCCAAGCACATTAATGGAAAGTTGAGTGGAAGGAAAAAGTGTGGTAGAAAAAGGTGCACAAGCACCCGGGATAACCGCAGCCTTGATAGGATTGTTAAGTAAAGGCCATTCAAAAATTTGGGGGAGATTCACAAGGAGTGGACTGCTCCTGGAGTCAGTGCTTCAAGAGCCACCACACACAGACGTATCCAGGACATGGGCTACAACTTTTGCATTCCAGCCATGACTAATAGATAACGCCAGAAGGGTCTTACCTTGGCCAAGGAGAAAAAGAACTGGACTGTTGCTCAAAGGTCCAAGGTGTTGTTTTCAGATGAAAGTAAATTTTGCATTTAATTTGGAAATGCAAGTCTCAGAGTCTGGAGGAAGAGTGGAGAGGCCACAATCCAAGTTGCTTGAGGTCTAGTGTGAATTTTCCACAATCAGTGATGGTTTGGGGAGCCATGTCATCTGCTGGTGTAGGTCGATTGTGTTTTATCAAGACGAAAGTCAGCGCAACCGTCTACCAGGAAATTTTAGAGCACTTCATTCTTGTCATGATTGACTCCTGGCTCAGCTGGAGCTGAGCCTTTTTTTTAGTTTCACTTCTGATGCAGGTCATGTTAGGGGTTAATCTTTTCTGCCTCGTTCTGGAGGTCAGGCTGCTTTATTAGGGCACTGTTTCTCTTGGACTTCGCCAGTGATACTTCTGGCTCTGCTGTGTTCTGCTCTTGAGTGACCTGTTGTCTGCCCTGCCCCCTCCTGACCTCCGTGTTCACCTGACCTGTTAACCTCCTCTGTTCTCTGTTTCCATCAGTGTCTCTCCCGCTGTCTCCCTGTTCGTTCCTTATCTGTTTGCCTTAATTCTGTCTTGTGTTCCCTCTCCCCCTCGCTTCTAGGCTCTGATTTCCCGGCTACTGACTATTTGCTTCCCTCTGACTACATTTAGACTTTGCCCTTGTGTACTTACAAGACTTCATGTTGTGGCAAGGCTATCTGACGATTCTACTGCCATCTGGTGGGCTTGACTAGTATTTCCTCTGCTAGGGAATTCCCTGCTCATACGTTTCTTCCACTTTTACGCCCCCTAGTGGTTTACCAGCTAACTACCTGCTCAGATAGTTTCAGGAATCCTCTCAGTTCCACATTACTGCGCTGTACTGCTATTGTACATCTTAGAGTACAGCGTGACAATGCTTCCCTCTGTCGACAAGCTTATTGGAGATGAAAATGTCATTTTCCAGCAGGACTTGGCACCTGTCCATACTGCCAAAAGTATCAATACCTGGTTTAATAAACACAGTATCACTGTGCTTGATTGGTCAGCAAACTCACCTGACCTTAACCCCATAGAGACTTTATGGGGTATTGTCAAGAGGAAGATGAGAGACACCAGACCCAACAATGCAGACGAGTTGAAGGCTGCTATCAAAGCAACCTGGGTTTCCATAACACCTCAGCAGTGCCACAGAGTGATCGCCTCCAGGCCACGCCGCATTGATGCAGTAATTCATGTAAAAGGAGCCCTGACCAAGTATTGAGGCATTTAATGTACAGACTTTTTAGTAGGCGCCAACATTTCTGAGTTTAAAATCATTTTTTTCAGTTGGTCTTATATAATATTCTAATTTTCTGAGATAATGACTTTTGGATTTTCATTGGCTGTAAGCCATAATCATCACCATTAACAGAAATAAACACCTGAAATAGATCCCTCTGTGTGTAATACTCTATATAATATATGTGTTTCCCTTTTTTGTATTGAATTACTGAAATAAATTAACTTTTTGATAATATTCTAATTTATTGAGATACACCTCTAGTTGTCCCATGGTATCAGTTTTACGCGTAACGCTCTTGTTAATGAGGTTATCTAGAATTAGAAAAAGGTTTACTATTCTGAAGAAGAAACTCCTGCTCTTCTCACTAGGCTGCCTCAGAAACGGCATCTTGTCCTTTTTCATGTTAGAGGGTTTGCCCACTACTTGTACAACCCCTTCTCATCCGCCATGTTTACTTATATGTCTGAAGGTACTGAGAGAGAAGCCATATGTGAAAGGGTGCAGGGTTCATGTGACATAACAACCTTACATGAGTACTGGGAGGTACCGGCACGGAGTGTGAGTATGAATTTTTTTATTTTATTTTTTATTTTATCGGGGCCAAACATGGGGAATGAGAACAGGTTGCCTAAGTAGTGGGTAACCCATTTTACCCCTTGACGACATATGACGTATTTTTAAGTCATGGGTCATGTCCCTGTATTTGATGCAAGTTTGCATAACGAGCCAGCATCTTTTCCTGCACACATTTGCCTCTAATAACCAAGGATGAATCAGAGATCTGCCCATCGCTTTTAACCAGTTAAATACTGCTGTCAATCTCTGAGTGCATCATTCCCTGCTCCCATCGGCAGCCCCGTGATGTGATCACAGAGCACTGATGGGTTATCATAACAGCTGTGAGTTAGCTGATGATTCCTGGGTCTGTTATGTCAAACTTTCTGTGAATGCCAACTGAAAGCATAGCAAGGAAAGGGTTAAATGTTGTGCTGCCGTTCAAGAAAATCCAAGACCAAATAGATAGGAATTGTGATCTTTAATCGTCTATGCGTTCCAGAGATTATTCTTCAAAACCAAGATTTTTGGCCCTGGAGAAGAAAAATAATCTCTGAAACATGTAGACGAATTAAGATCATGATTCTTATCTATTTGGTCTTGGATTTTCTTCAACAGCCGAGCGGTGTTTAACACTTTCTTTGATCTGCACCTATCACCTTCCACCGGGTAATTGCAGCAGCCATTGGTACACGTTTATACAATGGTTGCGACTTTTGTGACACCCTGGCGCCTCCAGGTGGTCACAGAAGAACACAACAACCCACATAACACCTTCCCACACTAGGTCCCATCAGCCACAAAATCCTAGCCACCCCCCTCAGGGTAAGAAGGACACACCAGTGGGCAGCGCCCACCTAGGCGTCTTGAGGATCCAGAGGTGGCAACACCTCTGTGTTGAGTTCAAGTTCAGTTGGAGTGGAGAGTGGAAGTTGACAGCCTAGTGAAGGGTAGCCAGGGTAGTGGCCCTAATCTACTGGCTAGGTGGCAAGCAGTGGACCGTGTCCAAAGGCGACGGGAGTCCGGTTGTGGGAAATCCAAAGTGGACCGGGACAGGGTTGGAACCCGCCGGTACCGACAGTGGAGATCCGGTCCGGAAACCGTGCACAGGCGGGGTACCTGGACCCTAGTTAGAAGACGGTTGCAAGCCCCTTCTCTAATTCACCAGGCCAGGAGCAGGGTTCCAGACACTGCTCCAGAAGTGTTAGCCCAGATAGAGCGAAATGGCAGCCCACCACAGGTGATAGGGTATCCGCAAACACCCACTGAAATCCCAAGGGTCAGTTTTCGCAGGTACGTCTCCCAAACAGAACATACCGGGAGCGGACGTCCCTGTTCCATACGGAGTTGTCCAGAAGTAAGGAAAAGTACAGAGTGCTGGAGAAAGGGACATCGGTACACCAGCCGGGTGTGGGACCCGAGTAAACCCGGACGCGGCAGCCGGCCACTGACACCTTGGTTTATCAACAGACTTGTGTGCAATTATTCAACAGTGAGTAGACCAACATTCCCCAGTCCAGCCCGGCGTGTCACCTCCGGCCTTCATCGCTTCCCGTGTCCTGGACACTGAGCCCCGGGGCATCCATCCTTACCCACGGAGAGGTTAAATAACCAGCTGCCATTCTATCACCCCCGGGTGCCTCCCAACAGCAGCGGTGGTACTCCATACTACTACACACCGTGGGTGGCATCACAAAGTATTCACAGCAATCCCCGTACATATACGTCCCCTTTTTTATTTGAGTGTCCGCGCGACCCCTGGGTCCGAAAATCCCCCGTGCCACTGCAGATCCGGATCCGAGCAGCCCGACTGCTGACGTGTGGGTGGCACACCTCAAAACTTGGCGTCATGAACAGGATTGTAACCCATCCACCTACCTGGTGGAAGTGTGCCAAGTTTTGGACTGTAAACGGTGCTCCGTTTTGACATTTTTTTGTCAGCCGCCATTTTTGGGCGTGAAAAAACAACAGGCCCAGCGTCTTCTTCCCCGGGAAAAGGCGCAAAGTTGAAGCCCCACCCCCTGGGAATGCGGGTGGAAGTTGGTGACTTCCCAGACAGGAAGTGCAAAGGTCAGTGGGTCCCGCGAGACTGCTGCCTAAAAGCCAAGGGGGAGGACAGAAAAAGCGGCATGTAACACAAGAAGATAAAAGGTAGGGACACCAGGACTTTGCCAAATCCTGTTCCTGGACAAGCAAGCGGCAGGATGTCTCAGGGGTCTGACAACCAGCAAGTGGAGAGGCCCGTTCCAAGGACCGCCGACTGGATTGAAGTACAGACGGAGAGGATGTGTCGGAGGATCCAGGCCCAGGTGCATTTTGTCATGACACGGTGGACCACCGAAATGAAGGGCCTAGCTGCGGCTGTCCGGGCACGCGAGATGGAGATAGCCTCGGAGGAGCGGGTAAGCAGTGACCCACGTCCCTATGTTCCCCAGTAACCGGCCATCCCGGCTGAGGGGCCCGGCCTGCTCCCGTCCGCCACGTCGCCTCCCTCGCCACCCGTGTCCGCAGCCGGTACCCTGATCGGACCGCTACCCCAAACACCGGCAGCGGAACCCGTCATGTTTACCAAAGAGGCCACAGCCAGGAAGACATCCCCTCTGACCCCGAGCCCAGCTGCAGTGCTGATGATATCATACAGTCCGCCCGGCCGCACCGGAGATAGAACCCGACTCAGAGTCTACCCCGGTGGCAGCGCCCACCGCTCCCAAATACCCCCTCCCGGCTGTGGAGCAGCCGGACTGCATCTGCAGAGAGGCGGGGCAAGCCATTGAGCACTGGGTCCCACGGCAGTATGTGAGGCCAGTCATAGCCGCCGCTGAGAGAACCCTAAGGGGCATGGCTCCTGCATGGGAAGGGAGGCATGGGAGCCGTGTCTCAGGCTGGGAGCAGCAGTGACGGCAACCACGCAGAGAGGTAGCTACTCGAAAGCAGAAAAGGGTGGATGTAGCTGCCCGAGCCCACTGGAGGAAAGAGCACCCTAACCGAGGTGCGGGATCAGATGTCCTAAATATATGTTGTTATCAGTGTGGAGAGTGGGGCCGGTACACCTGGGACGGTGACCACTATACCCTGGTAGTGGGGAAGATAGTGCCGGCCTCTGCCCCTGTACCTGATTGCATTAAAGAATAAGAAAGCAAATGGTAGCGATTCCCGGCTACCCGTTCAGTGTTACAGTTTAACCCCCGTTTTTCCGTTTAATCATGGACCACGACCTCAGGACTGGTGAGATCACCCCAAAAACTTTCTTGGATTTTGTAAATACCCCCACCTACCTTTTTGTTATTCTTCACCACCTACACTGCCTCTGGAGAGGTAGATTGGAGGAAGGGACTGCGGTAGAGTAGGCTGAGGCCCAGCCACTACTGAAACCGGTGACTAACCTCCAGGCCAGGGGTCCCTCAGGACTTGGGGACCTTGAGATGGACTGCCGGGTAAGGAACTTTTTACCCGGCCCATGTAGGCATTACCCGGAACTCCTGTGGACTGGGAAAAGGGGTGCCCACTATTCTTAGCGGTGGCATCATGGAAGCAGGTTGTTTTGGTGGCAGGTGAAGAAGAAGGGACTGTAATGTTTATGTTTTGCAACATTTAAGAATGTGCCTCCCATAAAGGGAAGAAATGTTTCTACAATGTTTTACCTTGTTTTACCTTTTTCCGTTTCCTTTAGACAAAAAAAATAAACGTCAGTGGTCGGACAGCCCACAGACGGGCTGTATTCAACCAAGGGGGAATGTGACGCCCTGGCGCCACCAGGTGGTAACGGAAGAACACAACACCCCACATAACACCTTCCCACACTAGGTCCCATCAGCCACAAAAACCTAGCCACCCGCCTCAGGGCTTTACTTTCCGCTTCTTCAGACATAATTAACATACGGAGAAAGTGAGAGAGCAGCCCCAGCTCTCTCATCCTTTGGATGTCTGATTTGTCTGAAGGAGGGGACAGTGAAGTCAATGCTGATTGGTCATATTATGTCACATGATCCATGGGAGAGGCAGCTCTGATACAGCTGGAATAGCACCACAGATGAGTATAAGGGGTACTTTGCATGCTGCGACATCGCAAGCCGATTGCTGCGATATCGAGCACGATAGTACCCGCCCCCACAGCAGCGATATCTTGTGATAGCTGCTGTAGCGAACATTATCGCTACGGCAGCTTCACATGCACTTACCTGCCCTGCGACGTCGCTCTGGCCGGCGACCCACCTCCTTTCTAAGGGGGGCGGGTCGTGCGGCGTCACACGGCAGGCAGCCAACAGAAGCGGAGGGGCGGAGATGAGCGGGACGTAATGATGTGATGATGTACGCTGATGTTCCTCGCTCCTGCGGCTTCTCACACAGCGATGTGTGCTGCCGCAGGGGAACGAGGAACAACATCGTACCGTCGCTGCAGCTAAATTATGAAAATGTCGGACACTACACCGATGATACAATTACGACGCTTTTGCACTCGTTAATCGTATCAAAAAGGATTTACACACTCCGATATCGACAGCGACGCTGGATGTGCGTCACGTTCGATTTGACCCCACCGACATCGCACCTGCGATGTCGTAGTGTGCAAAGTACCCCTAAGTGTTATTCTTTTACTGTCGGGAAACAAAGAGATTGAGAAGGGGTTGTCTGAAAAGTGGACAACACCAATAAAGGGTATCTGTCAGCAGGTTTTTGCTACCTCATCTGACAGCAACATAATGTAGGCAAGGAGATACTGAATCCAATGGACTATCACATAGATTACTGGGTGCAGTTTTTCTGTCACAATCAAAGAATTGAGTTTTAAGCATGTACTGTAGCTGAGACCAAGGAGCTGTCCCCGCACCCACATCAGGCTCTCAATGGAAATTGTGCATTGAATGTGAGATGTCAATCACGGCAGGGGGTGAGTAGGACTTCTCTGCACATGCTTTCTAGTCCTGCAATGTTAATCACAGAGTAATAAAGCCATTAGACTTTGGAACACCTTCCCACACTAGGTCCCATCAGCCACAAAATCCTAGCCACCCACCTCAGGGTAAGAAGAACACACCAGTTGGCAGGACCAGGTGGATTGGGAGCGCCCACCTAGGGGTCTTGAGGTTCCGGGGGTAGGAACACGTCTGTGTTGAGTTCAAGTTCAGTTGGAGTGGAGAGTGGAAGTTGACAGCCTAGTGAAGGGTAGCCAGGGTAGTGGCCCTGGTCTACTGGCTAGGTGGCAAGCAGTGGACCGTGTCCAAAGGCGACGGGAGTCCGGTTGCAGGAAATCCAAAGTGGACCGGGACAGTGTTGGAGCCCGCCGGTACCGACAGTGGAGATCCGGTCCAGAAACCGTGCACAGGCGGGGTACCTGGACCCTAGTTAGAAGACGGTTGCAAGCCCCTTCTCTAATTCACCAGGCTGGGAGCAGGGTTCCAGACACTGCTCCAGAAGTGTTAGCCCAGATAGAGCGAAACGGCAGCCCACCACGTGGGATATGGTATCCGCAAACACCCACTGAAATCCCAAGGGTCAGTTTCCGTGGGCACGTCTCCCAAACAGAACATACCGGGAGCGGACGTCCCTGTTCCATACGGAGTTGTCCAGAAGTAAGGAAAATTACAGAGTGCCGGAGGAAGGGACATTGGTACACCAGCCGGGTGTGGGACCCGAGTACACCCGAACGCGGCAGCCGGCCACTGATACCTTGGTTTACCAACAGACTTGTGGGCAATTATTCAACAGGGAGTACACCAACATTCCCCAGTCCGGCCCGGCGTGCCACCTCCGGCCTACATCGCTCCCTGTGTCCTGAACACTGAGCCCCGGGGCATCCACCTTTACCCACGGAGGGGTAAACAACCAGCAGCCATTCCATCGCCCCCGGGTGCCTCCCAACAGCAGCGGTGGTACTCCATATTACCACACACCGTGGGTGGCGTCACAAAGTATTCACAGCAATCCCCGTACATATACGTCCCCTTTTTTATTTGAGTGTCCGCGTGACCCCTGGGTCTGGAAATCCCCAGAGCCACTGCGGATCTGGATCCGAGCAGCCCAACTGCTGACGTGGGGGCAGGACACTTTCACAACTACTACAGGTGAGCCTTCCTGTATCCACTACTTTACTCAGGTAAGACCCTATCTGCACTTTTTGTCTCCCTAAATCTGTTTTTAAAAAGCCAACTTCTGAACATTCACTAATTATACTGATCAGGAGAATCATGTAAGGTTAGTTTTACTATATTTAAAAAACTGTGTAAAAGCAAAGTCCATGAAAAATGGTGGAATTGCACCTTTTTCCACAATTTCGCCCTTCTTGGAACTCATCCCACAAGCCCTCGTCTGCTATATCGCTGGAATCATTAAAAAATTGTGGCTTTTGGAGAAAGGGGAAACAGGAATGCTCAAAAAAGTGGCTGGTTCCGAAGGGGTTAAATAATAAGAAATATATTAAGGAGTGGAAATGATTTACATGGCTGTTGTGCAAGAATCACAAATGAGATTTTCTTTAATACAATTAGTTATGCTGCTTACGCCCTTTCATTTGATACGGCATCTTTATAAAATGCCTGCGGGGAGTAATTCACAGGTGAAAAGATTTGCAGTTATTTGGTGTAATTTTGTATATGGTACTTGATAATCATGCATTCCAACAAAGCAAAGTGTAATTTCCCTTGCAAGTGCTTCTCATAACTACAGATAACATAAATGTGTTTATTCGTTCATCTCTAAATTAAAATTACAAGTGGAGTGTGGGTTTTGATTTCTACAATTTTTCTAAAATATAGCTGCAAAAAGCCAATTGCTACTATAAATACTGTAGACAGAAATATTAATATTAACCCCTTTCCACACTACACATTGCCATACAGTTCCTGCAATAGTACCTATATTTTGTAACCCGAGCAGCTGTGATTGACAGTCCAGGGCAAGTGGTTTTAACCCCTTAGAATGAATAATAAAGGCTGTGGTGACTATGGGATGTAAGAAACCGGAGAGGCTTGTCTTTGTTACTTATCCTTGAAACTCTATCAGACTGTCATAAAATGCTAAAAAAGTTCTACCACTTCCTAGATTCTCTACCGGTTTCTGTTCTTCCTACTGTAGTAATGATATTTTGCCATAGACATGGCCACTGCAGCTGATCAGTCAACACCATTGAGGTCTACACATGTCCATTGTCATGGTTCGCCTCCCCGTCCACATAGCTAGGGGGCGGAGCCTTCTCCTGGGCCTCACTTCCGGAGCCTGGATGCCTTAAAAGCTGACATTTCCAGTGAACC
Source organism: Anomaloglossus baeobatrachus (assembly GCF_048569485.1). NCBI lineage: Eukaryota > Metazoa > Chordata > Amphibia > Anura > Aromobatidae > Anomaloglossus > Anomaloglossus baeobatrachus. Next base: position 186,521,661 of record NC_134360.1, on the reverse strand, counting down.
AGCGCCGGCTATAAGCTTAGCACTGCTTTGCCTATGATTGCTGGTCCTGTGAGTGATATCCTGATCCGTCTGTTCCTGTGCACCCGTGCCCTTGTCTGTGTTGAGTCCCCTGGTCGTCTCTCCAGTCCTCTGCCCCCTCTTCTACCTCCCCACTCGGTTGCTTCCTCTGGTACTGACCTCGGCCTGACTTTGACTCCGCTTCTGCTCGTTCCTCCGGTCCTCCTTCTGCCCGTACTGTATTTGACCCAGCCTGCCTGACTATTCCTTGCACAACCCGCAGCTCTACTCCCCAGCTGTGCTGTGAGACAGTGTACGAGAACACTGTGTATTTACTTCCTGGTTCTCGTTGCTTTGTGTAGTGTCTTCTGCTGCAGAGCACCAGCTCCCCTTGTGGCAGCTTGACATCCATGAAAACCTCTTGCCGAAACAGGAAAAACAGAGATCAGTGGTGGATCCAGGATACATCGAAATGGAAGTGGAGGGGAATCCCTAAGGTTGCTATTATTATTTTACAATTTTTGTTAAAATATGGTTTGGTCAGCCTTTTTTAAGCACTAGAAGTCATGGTAATCATATGATATAGGCAAACTTCAAAATTGTATTTTGGCGGAGTAGATTTCCTTAATCACTCCCCCTTTTGACTGGTCAATCCCTATCCACACTATCCATCCACCTAAACATGTTAATGGATTCTGGGGATTTGGAGGAGCACTGCATTCCATCTGGTACCAGAAGCCCAATGCAGTCCTTGGGAAATTTGCCAACTCTTCTGAGAAATCGCCTTTATTTTCAGGAGTTTACCTTATATTTTATGAGAATTGGAATATATGGGAAATTTGTAAGCAGTCAAATGTTATACATTTAATCCTTACAACTACTGGAAAACTGATTGACTTGGTATGTGTATAGATATGTAAATTCATCATGACTGTAAAGTGTGCCATTTGAACAATATCTTAAAGGGGATATCCACTACTCGGACAACCCCTTTTCAATCCATGTGTTTCCCCATGGTAAGCTATTAACATTTTTATGTCATGTGGTCTTTGAGGACATTCAGCACTGGCTTCACTTTCTGCTTCTTCAGACATAATTAACATCCGGAGAAAGTGAGAGAGCCGCCCCAGCTCTTTCATCCTTTGGATGTCTGATTTGTCTGAAGGAGGGGACAGCGAAGTCAATGCTGATTGGTCACATTATGTCACATGATCCATGGGAGAGGCAGCTCTGATACAGCTGGAATGGCACCGCAGATGAGTATAAGTGTTATTGTTTTACTGTGGGGAAACAAAGAGATTGAGAAGGGGTTGTCTGAAAAGTGGACAACCCCATTAAAGGGAATCTGTCAGCAGGTTTTTGCTACCTCATCTGACAGCAACATAATGTAGGCAAGGAGATACTGAATCCAATGGACTATCACATAGATTACTGGGTGCAGTCTTTCTGTCACAATCAAAGAACTGAGTTTTAAGCATGTAGCTGAGACCAAGGAGCTGTGCACGCACCCACATCAGGCTCTCAATGGAAATTGTGCATTGAATGTGAATGTCAATAACAGCAGGGGGTGAGTAGGACTTCTCTACACATGCATTACTAGTCCTAAAATGTTAATCACAGAGTAGTAAAGCCATTAGACTTTGGAACCAAAAGTACACACAGATAAGAGAGTAGGACTTCTCTGCACATGCATTTCTAGTCCTGCAATGTTAATCACTGGGTAATAAAGCCATTAGATTATATAAACAATAGTACACACACAGATAAAAGAAGCACAGTTGCTTTTGTTTTTTAACTCTTACAGCATGCTGTTCTCAGCTTACATAGCAAAAACCTGTGGACAGATTTCCTTTAATAGCAAATTTCAAGAATTGAAAGTTATTAATGATGTATAGGAGAGGAGATAATGTCCTTATTGCTACTAGGCTGATCACTGAGACCGCCTGCAATCCTAACAACTGTGTTCTTTAGAGTCCTATGTTTAATGGATTGATGGTGGGTATGTGTAGTGCCCATGAAACCATCAGGGTACTACAAGGTTCTGCATCCCCACAAGGATGCAGGGCCTACCCTCTTAGGGACCCAGAACCCCAGTGCCGGTACCAACAAAAACCCAGGTAATACCAGTTTTCCCCAACAATCGCCCAAATAATGATACAGGGCTAGGGTGGGACCAATGGAAGGCCGACTAGAGGTGGAGCCAATCCAGTCCACTAGTTGACCAGGTGGGAGGGGCAAACTGTGGAGAGTAGAGAGAACTGTAGAGACAGGCGAGAGGTGAAGTTGAAAGCAGAGTGACGTCCTGACTCAGGTTAACAGTGACCTGGTACTCAGGAGAAGTGGTTGCCAGTGGAGTATGGTGGAGTAATCCCAGAACTATGCACCGATGGGGTATAGGACCCTAGGACAGGACAGAGTTTTAAACCGACCTGTTTACACCTACACAGCAAGGGGACCATCAAGGACCTTGCTGACCCTAATGAATCCGAAGACTCAGTAGTAAAGGGAGAGCCAGGGACAGGACCAGAGACTCCATCCTCACAGGGTTCACGCTACTGTCAGGCAGACAGAAGTGGACAAACCACAGAACGGGGACCCCCAGTTTTCTATACCACAGGGACCCACTTACCAGAGACAGGTGCAGGGGAAGAAGGTACCAGACAAAGGGGACCTGGAGGCGAAACCAGCCGGCCTCCAGCAATCAGTCAATATCTACCAGCAGTGAGTAAACCAGTTGCACTGAACACTTGTGTGGACTACCTTCTTCCAACGCCCACTGCACCATACACCCTCTGGGGAAAACCCCTACTTGTGGAGGCCTACCACTCTAGCTGCCAATACCACCAGGCCCAGTAGAGACATTCTGCAGCGGCGGCTCCCTACACTTAGCCACAACACCGCAATTGACATCACAAGTGAACATTGTTTTATTTTCCCCTGTAGATATCCTCATTACAAAAAGGGCCTAGGGCACGGAACCAGGCAACGGCCACCACCATGACATCCCCTAAAAGAGACACTGCCCGGGACCGAATATTCCATATCCCTCGGTGCTACATAAGCTCAACCTCTGCTCCATCCATTGTCTTTAGGACTGCTGGAAATAAGTACTGTACTGCTTTCTCTAGAGCCCCATTCTTGGGATCACTTAGAGCCCCTGCAGTTAGACCTCAGCAATCAATAAGTAACATGTAGGAGATAGCTTTCAATTCTGGAAATACCCCTTTAAGGAGAACAGATTTTTGTTTTTCTTACTTCAACAAAACAGCTTAATCCCCTTTTTAAGGCTTTATTTAAAGTAGGAAAGAAATAAATAAGAATTAATAAGTCTTAAAAGCAAAAATTTTACTGGAACAATGCTTTGGATATATTAGCAAGGGTGAATGGAACCAGATTGCCTATTGATCCAAAGATCTGTGTGTTGGGTATTAAACCTGGTATCCTGAAGAAGACCCGCCTATGATCGGTATGGCTAGAGTTCTGTATATAGCACGGAAAACCATTGGCTCACTTTGGAAGCAGTCGCCTGCCCCCCCCGACAGTGGAGGAGTTTATTAATAGGGTCAATCATTCTATATGGTTGGAAAAAAAAGTGTATATTAAAAGAAATATGCAAATTGGGATTCTGATCTGGCTTATATATCCTGAGTCATATTGCAAAGGATTGTTGAAAATCCACTTGTGACTTTTAGGATCGCTACTTCCAATAGGTGGCGCTGTGCTAGAGTTTGTCTCCTTTACTGGAGAGACAATTTGAATATTTCCCAGAGGGGCATTGCAGCTATAAGTCCCCTTACCTGGCAGCCAGACTGGCTTGCAAAGTCTCCTTAAGGAGAATAGTGTTCCCCCGTGGTCCCCACATAGCTTTCTCATGAGCCAGATCAGACACCCCCATACTTTGCACTGACGAGGGGCAAGCACCCCGAAACACCGTGTCTGCAAATTGGGATTCTGATCTGGCTTATATATCCTGAGTCATATTGCAAAGGATTGTTGAAAATCCACTTGTGACTTTTAGGATCGCTACTTCCAATAGGTGGCGCTGTGCTAGAGTTTGTCTCCTTTACTGGAGAGACAATTTGAATATTTCCCAGAGGGGCATTGCAGCTATAAGTCCCCTTACCTGGCAGCCAGACTGGCTTGCAAAGTCTCCTTAAGGAGAATAGTGTTCCCCCGTGGTCCCCACATAGCTTTCTCATGAGCCAGATCAGACACCCCCATACTTTGCACTGACGAGGGGCAAGCACCCCGAAACACCGTGTCTGCAAATTGGGATTCTGATCTGGCTTATATATCCTGAGTCATATTGCAAAGGATTGTTGAAAATCCACTTGTGACTTTTAGGATCGCTACTTCCAATAGGTGGCGCTGTGCTAGAGTTTGTCTCCTTTACTGGAGAGACAATTTGAATATTTCCCAGAGGGGCATTGCAGCTATAAGTCCCCTTACCTGGCAGCCAGACTGGCTTGCAAAGTCTCCTTAAGGAGAATAGTGTTCCCCCGTGGTCCCCACATAGCTTTCTCATGAGCCAGATCAGACACCCCCATACTTTGCACTGACGAGGGGCAAGCACCCCGAAACACCGTGTCTGCAAATTGGGATTCTGATCTGGCTTATATATCCTGAGTCATATTGCAAAGGATTGTTGAAAATCCACTTGTGACTTTTAGGATCGCTACTTCCAATAGGTGGCGCTGTGCTAGAGTTTGTCTCCTTTACTGGAGAGACAATTTGAATATTTCCCAGAGGGGCATTGCAGCTATAAGTCCCCTTACCTGGCAGCCAGACTGGCTTGCAAAGTCTCCTTAAGGAGAATAGTGTTCCCCCGTGGTCCCCACATAGCTTTCTCATGAGCCAGATCAGACACCCCCATACTTTGCACTGACGAGGGGCAAGCACCCCGAAACACCGTGTCTGCAAATTGGGATTCTGATCTGGCTTATATATCCTGAGTCATATTGCAAAGGATTGTTGAAAATCCACTTGTGACTTTTAGGATCGCTACTTCCAATAGGTGGCGCTGTGCTAGAGTTTGTCTCCTTTACTGGAGAGACAATTTGAATATTTCCCAGAGGGGCATTGCAGCTATAAGTCCCCTTACCTGGCAGCCAGACTGGCTTGCAAAGTCTCCTTAAGGAGAATAGTGTTCCCCCGTGGTCCCCACATAGCTTTCTCATGAGCCAGATCAGACACCCCCATACTTTGCACTGACGAGGGGCAAGCACCCCGAAACACCGTGTCTGCAAATTGGGATTCTGATCTGGCTTATATATCCTGAGTCATATTGCAAAGGATTGTTGAAAATCCACTTGTGACTTTTAGGATCGCTACTTCCAATAGGTGGCGCTGTGCTAGAGTTTGTCTCCTTTACTGGAGAGACAATTTGAATATTTCCCAGAGGGGCATTGCAGCTATAAGTCCCCTTACCTGGCAGCCAGACTGGCTTGCAAAGTCTCCTTAAGGAGAATAGTGTTCCCCCGTGGTCCCCACATAGCTTTCTCATGAGCCAGATCAGACACCCCCATACTTTGCACTGACGAGGGGCAAGCACCCCGAAACACCGTGTCTGCAAATTGGGATTCTGATCTGGCTTATATATCCTGAGTCATATTGCAAAGGATTGTTGAAAATCCACTTGTGACTTTTAGGATCGCTACTTCCAATAGGTGGCGCTGTGCTAGAGTTTGTCTCCTTTACTGGAGAGACAATTTGAATATTTCCCAGAGGGGCATTGCAGCTATAAGTCCCCTTACCTGGCAGCCAGACTGGCTTGCAAAGTCTCCTTAAGGAGAATAGTGTTCCCCCGTGGTCCCCACATAGCTTTCTCATGAGCCAGATCAGACACCCCCATACTTTGCACTGACGAGGGGCAAGCACCCCGAAACACCGTGTCTGCAAATTGGGATTCTGATCTGGCTTATATATCCTGAGTCATATTGCAAAGGATTGTTGAAAATCCACTTGTGACTTTTAGGATCGCTACTTCCAATAGGTGGCGCTGTGCTAGAGTTTGTCTCCTTTACTGGAGAGACAATTTGAATATTAAAAGAAAGGCTGTCGGAAAATTTGATAAAATCTGGAGCTCTGGCCTCAACCCCCTGGATTTGAGAGCCCAAGTTTTGCTATTAGAGAACCTGTTTCCTATGCTTTATTAATTACCGTTATATTCCTAACTGGCTCCCTCTCATTTCCTACTTTCCGAAAAGGTTTCATGACTATGTACATTGGTCATTACTCATTCAACCTATTACTAAGTGCTTGAATGCTGTACAAGGTTTGTTCTGTTCTATTTTGTTTTTTTTTTCTTTGTGTGTATGTATGTATGTATGTGCGTGCATATATATATATATATATATATATATATATATATATATATATATATATTATATATATACTAGAAGGTGGCCCGATTCTAACGTATTGGGTAGTCTAGAATGTGTATGTAGGTTAGCAGATTGAATAATAAGGTAATGAATGGACTGGATGAGTTAGGTTTAATTCAGTATTCTTATAATTGTTTATTGGTTTTAAGATGACAAACAACAGAAGGAACAGTTTTAATAGATGAGTCTAATGTTTAAAGATGTCCATGGCTTGTAATGAAAGAAGGCCATGAACAGTGTAAAGTTAAGTAAAAATATGCTGATGCTGTGATGTGGCCCAATGCTGGTACAGTTAGGTCCAGAAATATTTGGACAGTGACACAAGTTTTGTTATTTTAGATGTTTACAAAAACATGTTCAGAAATACAATTATATATATAATATGGGCTGAAAGTGCACACTCCCAGCTGCAATATGAGAGTTTTCACATCCAAATCGGAGAAAGGGTTTAGGAATCATAGCTCTGTAATGCATAGCCTCCTCTTTTTCAAGGGACCAAAAGTAATTGGACAAGGGACTCTAAGGGCTGCAATTAACTCTGAAGGCGTCTCCCTCATTAACCTGTAATCAATGAAGTAGTTAAAAGGTCTGGGGTTGATTACAGGTGTGTGGTTTTGCATTTGGAAGCTGTTGCTGTGACCAGACAACATGCGGTCTAAGAAACTCTCAATTGAGGTGAAGCAGAACATCCTGAGGCTGAAAAAAAAGAAAAAATCCATCAGAGAGATAGCAGACATGCTTGGAGTAGCAAAATCAACAGTCGGGTACATTCTGAGAAAAAAGGAATTGACTGGTGAGCTTGGGAACTCAAAAAGGCCTGGGCGTCCACGGATGACAACAGTGGTGGATGATCGCCGCATACTTTCTTTGGTGAAGAAGAACCCGTTCACAACATCAACTGAAGTCCAGAACACTCTCAGTGAAGTAGGTGTATCTGTCTCTAAGTCAACAGTAAAGAGAAGACTCCATGAAAGTAAATACAAAGGGTTCACATCTAGATGCAAACCATTCATCAATTCCAAAAATAGACAGGCCAGAGTTAAATTTGCTGAAAAACACCTCATGAAGCCAGCTCAGTTCTGGAAAAGTATTCTATGGACAGATGAGACAAAGATCAACCTGTACCAGAATGATGGGAAGAAAAAAGTTTGGAGAAGAAAGGTAACGGCACATGATCCAAGGCACACCACATCCTCTGTAAAACATGATGGAGGCAACGTGATGGCATGGGCATGCATGGCTTTCAATGGCACTGTGTCACTTGTGTTTATTGATGACATAACAGCAGACAAGAGTAGCCGGATGAATTCTGAAGTGTACCGGGATATACTTTCAGCCCAGATTCAGCCAAATGCCGCAAAGTTGATCGGACGGCGCTTCATAGTACAGATGGACAATGACCCCAAGCATACAGCCAAAGCTACCCAGGAGTTCATGAGTGCAAAAAAGTGGAACATTCTGCAATGGCCAACTCAATCACCAGATGTTAACCCAATTGAGCATGCATTTCACTTGCTCAAATCCAGACTTAAGACGGAAAGACCCACAAACAAGCAAGACCTGAAGGCTGCGGCTGTAAAGGCCTGGCAAAGCATTAAGAAGGAGGAAACGCAGCATTTGGTGATGTCCATGGGTTCCAGACTTTAGGCAGTGATTGCCTACAAAGAATTCGCAACAAAATATTGAAAATAAAAATGTTTTGTTTGGGTTTGGTTTATTTGTCCAATTACTTTTGACCTCCTAAAATGTGGAGTGTTTGTAAAGAAATGTGTACAATTCCTACAATTTCTATCAGATATTTTTGTTCAAACCTTCAAATTAAACGTTACAATCTGCACTTGAATTCTGTTGTAGAGGTTTCATTTCAAATCCAATGTGGTGGCATGCAGAGCCCAACTCGCGAAAATTGTGTCACTGTCCAAATATTTCTGGACCTAACTGTATGTGCTCCCATTGTGGTGCAGCCACCATCCTGACATATTCCCCCATCCTGCGGGGTAAGGGCACTTTCATACTTGCGTTCAGTGCAATCCGCCACTATGGAGAATAGCGCAGTCCGTTAACGCGATCAGCTGTGCCCTCATTCAGGTGACCCGCGGACACAGCTCTCGGGTGGAGGACTGCACTTGTGGCCGCGGGTCACCTGAGTGACGGCACAGCTGATTGCGCGGCTCATTACGGTCATGCAGGGGATTTGTGGTTACCCCTCTCTGTCTCCTCCCGACCGCAAATCTCCTTTTTCCGGCGAAACATTAAAAAAAATAAAAAAAAAACACAAAGCGTTCTTTTACAGGAATCCGTTACTTTATTAGCTCACTATTTGCAACGCATCCGTCACACGCGTCACACAACGCACTGTGATGGATGCCTCACAACGCAAGTGTGAAAGCTGCCTAATGTGTGCGAGGGGGGCGGAGTGCGGGGTGGGTGGAGCCAAGCGGGCCCATGGCGCTGAGGACGTCAGTGTCGGGGACTGCATGGCTGGGGACAGGTGAGTGTGTGTGTGTGTGTTCAGTGTATACATGCGGAGTGTGGGGGGGCGGAGCCAAGCGGGGAAGTGTCGGGCGTCATCTTGACGGCCTGTAGTTCGGCCTGTTCATTTAGGCTCCCTGCACACGTAGTCAGGTTAATATCGGATAACTAAGCAAAGCGCTTTGCTTGGTTACCCAATATTTACCTTGGTTACCAGCGTACACCGCTTAGCGCTGGCTCCTTGCACACGTAACCAGGGTAAATATCGGGTAACTAAGCAAAGCGCTTTGCTTAGTAACCCGATGTGTATCCTGGTTACGTGGGCAGTGAGCCTTAGCTGAGCCGTTGGTCGCAGGCTCTTTAGCGCATACGCTGTGGCGACGGTTGTCACTGTAATGACGCCATTTTGGAGCAAGAAAGACAGACAGACAGAATAAGGCAAATATATATATATATATATATATAAAATTTATATATACTTTATATATATATATATATATACAGATATTTTTTAAAAAAAGGGAAAATTGTAATGTGCGTAAGAAATACACTGACAACAGGTTTGAACTCATAGCCACATAGTCACACAAAGGGTTAAATAGCGTAATACATTCAATTAGAATGCAATATGTAATGTAGAAACCAGACTCTTTTGTCACATGGCAAAGTAATATCAGATACATGAAATATAGAACTGTAGAAGCTTTTACGTCCACATTGCTATAATCCTTTATGCAGGCATCTACAGGCAGCACATAGCTTTTGAAACATCAAAGTTTTGATTCTCAGTGGAAAATCTAAACCAGGGCCCCTGATACTATCTATAAGACTTCACATCCACCCATATATTGTATGATGGACGCACACTAAGCAGCTTAGAAATGAGTGAATTGATTGGAGGCAAATCAATCTCGCTTCTAATGTCAGAAAAACTTGAATTCACTGGAATCCGAATTTAGTGATTTGATTTGCGTGAATCATGCAAAATGGCAGAATGCATTTTGCTTGATTCTTTTTAGGGCTGTTTTGCGTCTAATTGTTTAACGTGAGCAGAATTGATGGTAAAAGCTGTTTATTATGCAATAAGGGCTCTTCAGACCCCAGAGCATAATAAAGAAGTGGGCTTTGTCCCCCATAACCTGCCAACCTGGTTCTCTTTCCACCCCGGGCTCCACTCTTCTCTTCTGCCTTCACTCTTCGGTGCATTCAAGGTTGACTAGGCCTCAAGTTGAGTCATGGTGTCAAGTGGTGAATCACATCACAACTGAAGATTGAAGACAGAAGGGAAGAAATGAGTGAATAAACAAACCTACATAGCTCTAGGTGAATAACTGCTGCATTTGGGCAGCTGAAGCGCAAGGCAAGTATATGTATGTATATATATATATATATATATATATATATATATATATATGTATATATACATATATAATTTATTTTTTTTTATTTTTATTTTTTTTAACCCCCATCCTCCATTTTTATTATGCTATGGGGGACTGGAGAGTCAGAGCATAATAACCGACTAACCATTCAATTCACGTTCAATTAATTTGACCACAAATGTCGTTTTGCATCAAGTTTTTATCTGATATACAGTATTTATTATCAGATTCTCTCATCTGTTAGGTCCCGATCCATCACTTGTGGAGGGAGGGGGGTTAGTCACTCGTCTTTTTATCTTATAGTATTCACAGATGTTTGTTGTGCCATATTAATCAAAATGCCGTTAATGGCTGCTAAATTTGGTACAAAGTCAAAAAAATTTTTTTTCCTTGTTATTCTTGGCAACGTTTTGTGGAAAAAAAGTCGCATCCTTTTCAAAATAATGTAAAACATGCAACTTTTGAATTAGGTGTAAAAACTCATACCAGGGGGGACTAGAGTAGAATTGCACCAAACTTTGTGACTTTTTATAAAGTCACAATTGATAGATCAAACAAAAACATCTAGAATCTCTAGATTATGCACATAAAGCGAAAAAGAAAAAAAAACAAACAGGTGAGCAAATATAAAGTAGACTTCAAAAAAGGCACAAATATAATAAAGAATTGGGTGCAAATAAAAAAGTTGCAAAACACACAAAGCTAACTAAAAAATAGGTGCAAAAGCAATGATGAACCAGTGTTGTGCATGAATCAACCTCGGTCACGCTATTTTGAGGGTGCAGAACAATGACGTGAATCTAGAGAGTGTGCAGCCAGATCTGGATGTAGGTGGGCCATGCATTTATGGAATATCTTGTCGATATGCAATTCAAAAGAGAGGAAAGATAAAAGATTGGTGGCACTTCTGAAATGCTACATAATGATTTATATCGTTAAAAAAACCACATACCTAGACAAGACAATTTAGAAACACTTAAAAACAATCCCGTTGTATCTGAACCTCTTTTCCTAGACCATAAATCTAGCACTGGACCACAACCCTTGTGATCAGCATGATTATATTTTGCTCTGTTGGTTGTCTGAAATAGGTACATATAGTACTGTGTATATATATATATATATATATATATATATATATATATATATATCTATATATATATAGATATATATATATATATATATATATATATATATATATATATATATATATATATATATATATACAATAACCCTAAGGTGATGTCAAATAGGATTCAACAATAGGGAGGGGTGCAATAGGCATTTACGGATAAAACATTTGTAACTATGCAGTATCAAAAGAATATGATGAGGTGAGCAATAACACTAGGCAATGAAGTGCCATGGGTATAGTCTCTCGGATAATTAGCTAATACGAAAAATGTATGTGGGAATGAAGACCTCTCTCTCGTATCATCACTGAAGGTAGCTTGAGTGGGGTCCACAGAGTGAAGACCAAAGAGGAGAACAGAGCCAAGGGGGAGAAAGACGACCAGTTGGGGAGCCGCAGTGCCAAAACATGTAATGGACAAGGCTTTTTTCATGTTTTTATTGCCGCTCTATGTGACATCAGTGCCTATTTATATTTACCCTGGTATCAAAAACCTTTTAAAGCTTGGAAAATCTTATCAAAACTTGACACTATGCTAACATTGTCTGACTTTTGGCATTCTCTCACCATTTTCACCAAGCCCCAACAAGGTGGGAGAAGCAAGGGCGGGACAGGGAGCAAGACTACCACCGCTCACCCATTTCACGATGAACGGTGTAAGATTGTGACGATGCCCACAAAGAGGCACATGCTACTCATCATAATCTCCTGATTCATCAAGAGGGATATGCCTCAATGCTTATGCCTCTTGATAAATCACGAGCCTTGCACTTCTTTCCACCCTCTTACCAAGACTGATGTGAAGATTGTTGGTCTTGATGAATGGAGGCCTTGTTTTTGTCTTTTGGCTAAGCACCAGGACATCAGCATTACATGACATGTAATGATCACACATGATCAAATTGTCTTTGATTACTTTGTAGCTGTCAATTGAATGACAATGGGAAAGAACATTTCCATTATTATCAAATAGTAGAAAAAGAAAGCATAAAATACAGCACTGTGGCCAAGCAAATGACTGGAGCGGCTGGTGCAAAATAACAGATTTGCAATTGAGCAATTGGTGAGGGTAAGCGGAATACTTTAAATATTTCTTTTTAATTAGTTGTATCTCTTTCTTACAGTTAAAGGCAATTAGTGCTGAACTGTATCCTGAAGGTCAGGGAGAATGACTACAATTTTAGGCAGTTTGTCACTGAATTTTAGACTTTATCACAAAAGGTCAAAAGGAGAAATATGTGCACTAGCTTTGTTCTGGAAAATAATTTTCCTGTACGAAGCAGAAATCAATTTGTAAATTGTTACTGAATGGTATTCACAACTGTTTTCTCTGCCTCCCAGGCATAAGTTAACTGTAGGGAAGGCACAGGCCAGCCATCTGTGCATGGTTCATTGTTTTTTGGCTCTGTGGGTAGCTCACCTGGAGTGTCAGGTGGCCTCTGTCAAAACTATTCTTTAGCTTCAAACATACTGTAGACATATCTGATCTTTAGTTATGTTAGTTTTGCTTCAACCACTTCACCGTTATAAAAACTGGAACTATCAAATATTATCTTAAGGACACTGCATTATGTGCATTTGGCTAAAAATGCCTCTTAAACAGTATAAAAATATCCAATTTTTTATGGCTTTTAACAAGCATGAAGAGATTGGAGATTGCTGCACATATCGTGAGCGCAATAATCTTATCGGAGAGAAATGTTAATAGAACTGATGCTCAACATTTTGCATTAAAGGGGTTGTCCATTACTTGAACAACCACTACTCATTCCCCTTGTTTGCCCTCATAACAATAAATAAGCCTATACTTACCTCTGATGCGGCCATGATTCCAGCGATGTCTGAAGTCACGTTCCCAGGGCCCATGTGACATTTTATGACATGGACAAAGTAGGGTCTGAGCAGAATCCAGACCCTAATCACCAAATTTTAAGCCCCAGGGGTGAAGGTGATGATGATGAAACTCAGATACCTGAGGTGCATGCACATTGTCTTGTAATGTCAGGGCATGAAGAGGAGGGTGACTGTCAAGGTGTAAAAAAAAATTTTGTTTAAAAGAACAGAAAGTCCTCAGTGGTTGATACCTTTTAATGGCTAACTCAAAATATAGTAATAATTGCAATCTTGTTCTTTTAAACAAATTTTTTTTATCTCTACTGGCTAACACGGTGCAAAGATATATTTTACTTGTGTCAAGGTGTAGAGTGGGATGACAGAGAGGATGATGATGAGTTTGGAGATCCCACTTTGTGTGAACCCAGGGGCATGCAGCTAAGTAGCCCAGCAGAGGAGGTGGAGGAGGAAAAATATGAATAGACTATGTAGGTCATCTACATGCTGGACCACACTTTGAATAGTCTGCGGGAGGAGGTGGTGGTCAAAGAGGAAGAGGAGATAGCTAGGTTAGCCATTCAGCTAACACAGGCGTGCTCAGTGAATCTTAACCAAACTGAGCCTCGGCTAGTATGCTCATCTCTACTCATGGAAGGATATCAAATGACCAGCCAGACAGCTACTTTGTCTCAGGAGGAACCAGAGCACTGCCCAAGCTCTACAATATGACCTTCAGTGCGCTACCGATGTGCAAGTTTCCAACCAAACTGTCAAAAACAAACTCTTAAGGCCCCATCACACACAGAGATAAATCTTTGGCAGATCTGTGGTTGCAGTGAAATTGTGGACATATTGTTCCATTTGTACATAGCCACAAACCTGGCACTGATTGTCCACAATTTCACTGCAACCACAGATCTGCCAAAGATTTATCTCTGTGTGTGACAGGGCCTTTAGGGAGGCATAAGGTCACATCTCATAGTGAGACTTGTGTTTACTGTCTCACACCTTGAAAATGAACTCTTGAATTGGCAGGACCGCCATTGGGGCTCCATTTGCCTCACAAATTAAAGCAAGTTCACACTGAGCACAAGCAATAAAATAAAATGAATTTGTGAACACTGTTGTGAACATCATATTACCTACAACAGCATCAGCATCCAGCCTGACCAGCTTAGCTGTTGTGTTGGGTTTGTCTGGAGATGTATATTATTGGAGGGACACACACAACATCTTACAATAACCAGTGGTTCCCACACTGCTGTTCTGTACAGGGATAAAATTCTCAGAGCCATTGTCAGACCTTACTCTGGACCATGGGTGCCTCCTGGGGTAGGACAATACATGAACAGTGTGTGTAGCCATTTTTTGGAAGACAAAAGCATTGATGCCATTGATTACTCATCTTGATTTTTAGACCTAAATGCAATTGAGAAACTCTAGGACACTATGTATTGGTCCATCAGATAAAGCCCTAATCCAAGTCTAGTAAGAGCTTCTCCATGATGCTATCCACCATCTCTTTAGAACCATACCCAGGTGTTGTCGAGAATGCATACACTTGTCAGTCATATTATGATTTGCCATGATGAAGTTGGATCCACCTGTGATTATAATGTTTTAACTTTAATTTTATTAATTATTTGGAATCTAGCACTCAGCTAATTGATTTTGGTTTCCATTGACTTTTTTGATATGTGATTTTGTTGGCAATGAATGGCACATTAGATCTCAATGTACAAAAGATTTAAATGTTTCTTTATTTTTTTATTTTTTTTGCATAAGTGTCGTCTCTGTAATTGTTTGTATAGCTTTCCTCACAGAATAGAAAGCATTTCTGTCTTCAAAAAGTGTCCTTCAAATAAAAAATAACTTCCTAGGCACAATCTTTCAATTGGAGGATGTTGGTGGACAGAGCTGTTCATACTGTATACTCCTGAAACATCAGTCATTTTGAGGACAAAAGCTGTGTGCAGTCTATGAGAAAGACTAACTTAGTAACATGAAAATTAGAGTGCTTCATTGCATATAATTGTCAAAAGAGTTCTGTTGTGATGCAGCGGTCGCAAATATAATTTTATTTTAAACAGTCAAATGCTAGCTAAAAATAGTTGTGCAACAGCGAGTCATAGACAAGTTCCACAAAACATTTCGAGCATGAAACATGTTTGAGAATTGATGTTTTACAACCCATTCAGCCCAAGTAAAAAATGGGAATTAACTATGTGATCATCCTGAATAAGGAGTATCCACTTGGAAACGTGTTGAGTAAATCACTTTCCCAAGATTTGATTCTTAGATCCTTATGCAAGGACAGCATGTTTTTTAATCCTTCTCACTACATCATCTGCAAAACTGTCCTGAAGGAGTATCCACTCCGAAATATTTGTACATGTATTTTTTAACTCTTCCCACTCCATCATCTGCAAAATTGTCCTAAGGCCTCTTTCACACGTCCTTGTCTCCGGTACATGTTTGGTACTTTTCTTCACATACCGAAGACACGGGTATACCTAGACCCATCAAAATCAATGGGTCTGCGCTCATGTGCGTGTTCTGCCATGGACCGTGTTTACGTGTGAAGCATACGTGTGTCCATGTGCTCCACACGTCAACATGTCCGTTTTTCTCCGGCATCATGGGTGTCACACGGCACGCAAACGGACCACACGGAGGTGTTCCGTGTGACACGCGCCAGAGAAAACACACGTGTTTGAGAATATAAAAAAAAAAACTTTACTCGTCTTCTCCAGCCCTGCTGTCTCTGCCACTGCTGTCACTTGCTTCCGACCACCGCTCATTATGTTCATTGAATATTCACTTCACTGCGCCCGGAAGCAGCAGCAGTGGGGAGTCGGCAGGACCGGAGACCGAAGATCAGCACCACGGACAGTGACGCCAGGGACAGGTGAGCAGAAAGTTCCTGTGATCCATGTGTTATCATGGATAACACACGGAGAACACACGTAGGCCATAAACACGGCTCACGGAGAGCAAGTCGCATCTCTGACACATCCGTGAAAAACGTGCGTCGTTTTTCACGAACATGTGAAAGAGGCCTAAAGGAGTATCCACTCTGAAACATGTTAAGTAAATCACTCTCCCAGAATTTGATTCTTCGATCCATATGCAACGGCAGCATGTTTTATAACCGTTCCCACTCCATCATCTGCAAAATTGTCCTGAAGAAGCATCCAATCTTAAACAAGTTGAGTAAGGCGGCGCTCACATCAGCGGTATTTTGCCGCAAACCCGGATCCGTAAAAAAAAGGGTTTCAGTTCCATTATTTCCAATGGAATCGCGTCAAGATGCGGTCACATGCGGTTGCGTTCGTCATACACAACTGCATGTGACCACATCTTGCCGCGATCCCATTGGAAATGATTGGAACTGAAACACATTTGTAGCGGATCCGGCTTTGCGTCAAAATACTGCTGATGTGAGTGCCGCCTAAATCACTTTCCCAGAATTTGATTCTTTGATCTTTATGCAATGGTAGCATTTTTTTTAACCCTTCCCACTCCATCACCTGCAAAAGGGGAGGCAGAGTATAATTTAATTGGTGCAAAATGTAGCAAGATTCTCAAAATATGGACAATTTTCAATCTATTAGGGTTAAAGTTTAGACACCCATAGCTATATGAATCACATTAAACTTTTTATGTGTAGCTATGTATATTATAGGGCACCTTGAAAACGCCAATGCCATCACCTGAAAGTAAATATCCAGTACGGAAGAAGATGAAACTGGAGAAATAATACTCCTAGAATAAAGCCGTTACAATCTTTGGTTGGTACGGTGACTTACAATATCATAAGTCAGAAGTTTTATTTTTTATTTTTTTTTATATTCAACATCCATGATTAAAATTGAAGTTTTCTATGCCCTTTTTGTTCCTTGCAAATTCAGAATTGTCTTTCAAGACATAATCTATAGAGTTGTTTATGAAATTTTCCAGAAATGGCTTGCAAACAATAGCTAGTTTTTATATTGCAATGAGGTTTGCAAGCTTAACTAAACCTACATCACAAAAGCCTTTTGTGGTTCATGTTATATTAATATTGCGGCGTGATTATCAAAAACCATTACTCTTGGTTATCTTGCGCAGGCTGAGTCAAGGAACCATAAGTCAGGCTGACTGTCCACACACAGTATGCTCTGTGTTTATGATAAGACAAGTCTAAACATTAAACTGCATTTGTAAAATTATTGCCCTTTGAAGATCAGATTGCTCAGCAAGTGCAAATTAGATGTTACCTCATAGTAGCTTTTCTCCATATAAAGGAATTAAATGCATAAATAATGTCAATATACTCCATTGTGTGAGTTTGATTTCACACAAGTGATTTTAATCCCCCCCTCCCAGTCAGAAAGAGATCAGTGTATATATTTATCACTGCCCTCGGAACATAACCATCCAGCAAATTCCTGTTTTTAATGTTTTTCACTTATTTTATTTTTTATTTATTTTTGTTTAAGCGATTTGGCTCCAGGTTGATGTGTTATTAAATGGAAATATATGCTTTTCTTCTGTGCCGAAGATGAGTTTTAATATTTAACGTGTTTTTACAAAGAAGTGCATTTAAAGGGGAGCGATGCTGAAAAATTGCTTGTTCGATAAGCAAAACATCTTTTCGGTTGAAACAAAGACTTTTAAGCCTTATGGGTGCACTTTACAAGACCTGCAAAAAATATATATATATAATAATTACAAAGCTGTGTAGCCGTTAAGGCTTGACCAGCAATTTACATTGCTCTTTTTTTGTTTTGTTTTGTTTTTTTAAGTGCATTTATACTTGTGTTGCTCATCTTAAGGTCTACAGCAGTTTATCCATAAAACTAAAATATGCTCAAAATAATGCTGAGAATGAAGAAATCTTGGCTTTAATAAAAACATGTATTTTCCTAATTTTAAAGAAATATTTCAGCAATGAAAAATGTATTTCGATGTACAATAAAGGGATGATTGGCCTTCATGGTTTATGGAGGAGATTGGCTTTTCCTGTGCCTGCAGAGTGGAGTAGAGGAAGAAACCAATAGTTGACCTGGACTAATCACTGATGAAATGTACATAGCTTCCCTGTATTCATAACACGGTAAAAGAATAATTTGGTAATGTGTAAAATGTCTACATATTCCACAAAGAAACTGATGGCACTCCCAAAATGCAGTGTGAACAGGTGCAATAGTGAACATGACATATAATAACAAAAACAACAGTTGCACTCTGAAATGATAAAGCATGCAAACAATGAATGCAAGAATATAGACATGCATTACTGCTTAAGGAAAGCTAGAAAAAAGACTGCATTTTGGGAGTGCCGTCAGTTTTTTTTTGTCTAGATTATGGGGTCATGCCTTCTGATTGTGCACCCCTCCCCATTAGCTACAGGTGATTTTATTTTCTAGTAGCAGATTCTATTCGTCCATACACATGGAGGTTTTTAACCCAGAGAGAGGTTTCAATATAGAGTAGGTACCCAGTATACAAGATATGCCTTGACGTGGCTACTGGACAGATATAGAAATAGACATTTTTGTATGTTAAATATCTCAATTTTTCCTAGATTTCCTTAAGCAGTAATGCATATCTATATTCTTACATTCATGGTTTTCATGCTTTAACATTTCAGAGTGCAAGTGTCTTTTTTGTTACATACTCCACAAAAACTCACCTTTACCAATTGAATGTAGATCTTTTCTAAACACTTATGTTCTTTTTACCTTTTTTAATAACTGCGTCATGAGTGGCTTTTCTTTTTGCTGTCTAAATGATTTCATTTGACCAACATAGCAAGGTCTGTTCTGAGACTAGACTTTGGCCATTGAGACAAGATGTCATTTGGGTCAGATGTATGCTGAGTTCATGATGGCAGGAACTATTAAAATAGTAGTTCTCTAGTTCTTTGGCATATCTTGGAATTTTGACTCTTGATGGTAGTTTCCTATATAATTTCATTTTTGTATATAGAAAAATGCAACAGTAACAATATATTTAGTCAACTCTGAAGGTAAATCGGAATTCCTTGTTTAAAGGTAGAGCAGAATGTCTGGATTTAGGGTGGTTTTCTTCAATGGTTTCCACTTTAAAATGATACTCCTTTATAAAATTTACACAGTTTAACTTTAATGACCATGACTCCAGAAACAGTAACAAAATAAACAGTTTAATCACAATGTTTTTAAGAGGTTCAAATTCTTCCTGTTTCGACTCTCTTGAAGGGATGTGTCTTACATATTCCAAGACTATTATAACAAATCTCAGATCTCAATCTCTAAACCTGCGACCAAGCCAAAATTGTGTTATTTCAAAGTCTTGCATCAAATTTTCAATTTACAAAACATGCCACCAGTGTCACTTTCATATATTTTACTTTCTTGGACTATAGTAATGATGGGCGAGCATGCTGTCATATGGTGTTCAGCTGTGCACTCACTGGGTATCATGGCGACATCACACTGTGTCCACACCGAAGAGTCTGACAAGCAGCCTGAGGTCTCTTTGTTGTACAGCTTGACTTGAGCATCGGCTGTATTAGCTTCATTGCTCTCCAGTCTAGCAGGAGTTAATTATTGCTGGCTTATAACTGTTGCTAGGAGCTCAGGCTGCTAATGACCAACAGCTAACGACCAACAGCCGCCTTCACTCTATATAAGGTTCTGGATCTGGTTGCTTGTCACCAGATATAGCTCAGCATTGCTCCTGCAATATCGGTCCTCTGTAGTAATCCAGAGCCTGATGATCTGTTGTGTGTTTTTCTGTGTGATGTGGAAATATCCCCATTGTTAGTTTATTTCCTCTCTGTGTTTTATTTCCTCTTAGGTTCGTATTGTCTCTCCCTCGTGTCTGATTGCAGTGTCCATGAATTTTGGTTCTTTCTCCTGTCTGTGTTATTTGTGGACTTTGCTTCTCTGGTCCCAGCCCTCTCCTGGGGTGGGAGAGAGGGGATGTAAGATCAGGGCTTAAACTGGAATTAGTGTAACCATGTCGGGCCAGACCTAGCTACAATCAAGCTTACCTCTGGGATAAGGGACAGCGTAGGGTCACTAGTTTGATAGTTAGCTTAGAGGTCCATCTTCTGTTACCCTGTTTCACAGTGACACCTGCTCGGCAGTGTTCGGTTCTCCATCAAGCATCGGGATACTTGGGTACTTGCGGTGCTCAGCCAAGTATCATGGGTGCTTGGATGTTTCATCCGTAACACAACGAACGCAAAGTACAGACTCGCTTC
Source organism: Anomaloglossus baeobatrachus (assembly GCF_048569485.1). Lineage (NCBI taxonomy): Eukaryota > Metazoa > Chordata > Amphibia > Anura > Aromobatidae > Anomaloglossus > Anomaloglossus baeobatrachus. Next base: position 186,501,228 of record NC_134360.1, on the reverse strand, counting down.
ACTGTATGATGTGAGCAGGCCCCCCAGGGAGAGCTATTTTCTGTTGCTGAATGGCTTTCCCTGGGGGTAAAAATAACATTTTGGATGTAGTGTGTCCAAAAAAACAAAAAAAAAAATACTGACCTGTATATGGCTGGCTTTATGAGGGTGGAGAGCCGAACTGCTCACATGTTCTTCATTATACTCGTTACTCGAGTTGAGCCTTTTTAGATTGTCTGACATGCTCAGCTCATGTAACGAGCAGCCAAGCAATTAGTGCTCGTCAATTACTAGTCTCTATCTTTCTGAGCTAAACCTTGCTCCAAATGGTTCTGCTCAGCCATTCGTTTACTCATAGATTCTATCCTGTGGCTAGTATCACTATAATTATACCATTCTTTGGGCTACTCCATATTTACTCAGACAGAAGCCTTCCCTCTGGCTGGATTCATATTTTCAATACTCAATGATTTTAAATAATGATGGGCGAACCCTCAGATGTTTGTTCTCTGGAGCCTCGCCCAAGCTTTTTGTAAAGTTCAAGTTAGTGTTCTGAGATAACGCGAACTTGCATCTGAACCCCGAACATGGACTTTACAGTTATGGGATGGGGGGTGCTGTAAAATAAAGAATATAGTTAATAATAAACATTGTAATTATACTTACTGCTCCTGTGATGCATCCTGCAGACCTGCTCAACCGCTGTCTCCGGGCTGCTTCTGCTTCCAGGTCTGATTATTAACTTCCGGTGGTATTCACTGCACTGCTCGTCACTATGCAGTCTTCGGCTCATTTTTCCCATATTCTCGGTGACGTCCGGGTTCACCCGAGTCCATGAGCCATGGACTCGATTAACCTTTGACTGTCACTGTGCGAGTCTCGCATCGGTATCACCCGGCACTGCACACACTTTCCTTACAGGAGCGGGTCGGCTGCATTTATTTCCATGCAGCTAAGGCGCTCCTATTAGGAGAGTGTGCACTGTGCCGGGTGATATGGATACAAGACTTGCAGGAGTGATACACAAGTGGAATCATACCCTCAGTGTCAGCCTGCTTCGCGCTCTGTATCGACGTTTGTCTGCACAGAGTGATGAAGCAGGGCTGACATGGCTCTCTCCGTGGACTATGTTGGACTAAGGAGTTTTTTTTATAATAAAGATGGAGACTCTAAATGTTTTTTGTCTTTTATTTCTAATAAAAAAAAATTTCTATGTGTTGTGGTTTTTTTTACCCAACACAGAGAATGGGCGTCTGGGGCTGTTAGAGCAACCTGAATGCAGCTGATCAGTATTTTCTCCTTGAAGATTCAAATCTTAACGTGTGCATGACACTTCAGGATTTACATTCACTTTGCTGGCATCAGGAAACTCTTTAGGTTTGATGTCAAATATGGGATAAAAAATTCCTCAAAAACGTGACAAACCCACATGTGCACACAGCTTTCTTCCTTGTGACACACTGGTCAGGCCATGCTTGGCAAAGCAGCATCATTGTACCTCCATTCTCTTCAGCTTTACATGTACCTGACTATGACAAGTCATGATGTCATCTAAGTTCCCCATCTCCACCACCACAGTCTTCAGTGTTATCCACCTCATAGTACAGGTATGATCATGTTCTATGTTTGGGACCAGGTCCCAACCTAATTACTGCACATACCTTTCTCAGTCTAAGCAAGCGCATCGAATGCAATATCCTAATGACCGTCAGCTCCTGCTCTGTTGCGAGCATGAACTGAGTGTCATGCAACTGTTATCTGATCTTGAGATCAGATCACAGCTGCGGAAGAGAGAGGGATTACTCTCTCCATCTCCTCCATTGTCAGCTGATGTGTATATCACACTGCGCTTGGATGTCATCAAAGTGCAATCCAATGTTTCACACGCACCCATATACTTCTATGGGTGCGAGTGATAGGAGACTCATCAGATCACAGCTGCGGAGGAGAGAGAGGGATTACTCTCTCCATCTCCTCCATTGTCAGCTGATGTGTATATCACACTGCACTTGGATGTCATGCAAGTGCAATCCGATGTTTCACACGCACCCATATACTTCTATGGGTGCGAGTGATAGGAGACTCGCATGACAATCACAGCATGCTGTGAGTTTTTCCTCAGTACAATTAGGGAAGAGGAAAAACTCTCAGATGTGAGCTGCACCATTGTCTTAAATGGAGCCAAGTGCATTGCTAGATGTTCTTGCATTGCACTAGTCCAATTCATACGCTCGTGTGAGCGTATCCTTACATTTAAGTCTACACACCTTAAAATGGCTCTACCCCTCCTTACATTGGATCTCCCTTGCTCAAACTTAATAGCTGAGTACACAGTGTAGCAATGCAGATACATTGCACCATTACACCATCTCCATTTCTCTTTACCTCGCCAGCCATTCTCACCCAGGAGAGTCTTATTTTTTGCTCAAACATAGAATTGCATATCCAACAGCTTTCCATGGCATCCATCATACAGCAGAACAGCAATAGAAATCCAAATATATAGTAAACTTGTAGTCCTAAACACTGGAGAGCAAGGGTTACAGGAGAAGCCCATAGACTACATATGGTGGCCACACAATTCACCCTCCTTACACTTATTTAACCATTGTTTTATGGTGTTTTAGAAAGTGATTAATGGTGGAAATATTCAGCTATCCATCTCTAAGCTAGTTCAGCTGCGATATATGGCTCGCTGTCTTGACTAGGTGTAGGGTCAAGACACAGACACATCTTTAAATTGATTTTTAAAGGCCATGTGAGCATATCGACTGACCAAGTATAGAGTAGAAAATGCTGTATATTCCTTTCTCAGTATATATTTTACTGAACTTTGGCTCCTATAGCAAATTTTACTTTACAGGGGCAACTTATTCATTAATGGATAAAATTGTCAACATGTGAATCCTGAATATTAAAGCTTTAGAAAAAAATATATATTTTTAATGTAAATTAAATTTAGTTGCATTAAATAGGAAGTACAAATGTTTACTAGAGATTATCAAAACCATTCAATGCAAATCAAAATCAAGTTGAATGTCAGGTCCTAAGAAATGTCAATAATTTGCTATTTAATTTGTACAAATTGCCAAAAAAGATGATCACAAATTTTAATACTTTGCCATAAGTCATGTGAGTTTCTTGTGGCTGATGCAATCCTTCGGCGCTCCGCAGTTATTACATCACATGGTATACCAAAACCAATCAGGAGGGACTATCCTAGCCTCTATGAAAGCTGAGGCAGGGAATGCAGCAGCCATTTCAGAGTGATTTACAATGGTGAGAACATCACAGCTCAGCAAAAGAGACAAGCATAAAAAGCTCTAAAATATTGAAAAAATACTCCAAACAGTAATGAGTTGTATAAGTGTAACAGTGAAGACGATCAGTGTAGTAGCCTTCAAATAACTGAGATTTAGGTGGAAGAGAGCCTGAAGCAGCAGAGCCATAATTGATGTGATTGATGAATGATTCAGTGCAGCTGATAACTCTTATCCTCAATTTAAAGTACAGTTAGATTTTTTTTTCTTCATTCATAATGCACTTGAATTAAAGCAGCAACATGGTAGTACAATATTGTCCACAGTAAAAAAAACCTCTAAAATCTGTGTCACGGTATGCATGCTTGTCACAAGCGACTATGCAAAGTTTTTGCATTTCTTGTGCAATCCTTTTTGGGAAGAGGTGGGAAAATAATTTGGTGATATTACTTTTGTATTTGTAAAAAATTAATTCTAGATATTTACCTTCTACTGTCCATTTTTCTCATCTGTTTTACTAGTAATTAGTGTTGAGCGGACCCGGACTTGAAAAATCCGGATCCGCGCAGTTTCAGCGGTAGATCCGGGTCCGACCCGGACGTGGGATTCCGAGTGCACGATCCGGATTCATTTCTCTCTCTCTCTCTCTCCCCCCCTCTCTCTCTCTCTTTCTCGCAATCCGCTCAACTCTACTAGTAATGTTTTATATCTGTACACAGCACATCAATACCATGCTTTGTTGTAGGTTCTGGCTTTTTGGATAAGTACCTACATTACATTTCTTATTACATTATTTTTAGAAAGTGGGTTGAATTTCAGTTACCGTATTTTCCGGCTTATAAGATGAATATAAGATGGGTGCCATTTTACTTAAGTCTGCTGCTGAGAGATCAGTGGGCTGGAGGCGGCATATGCGTAGATGAGATCGAGGAAGGTGCAGCTAGGCTGTGGTGCTGCCCGCTTGGATCTTGTTTTTGGGACCTTTCCCACTAAATTCAGATGTCACATCTATGGCACGAGTTTAGTAAGTTTCATATGTATCCCTTTTATTGTTATGTAACTGTATACTGTATTTGTATTGTTCCTCTTTTGTAACATCTTGTATATTTTATAAACACTGCCTATTTTCGGATTAAAAGTTTGTCATGAACAACCGGGTGGGGGTCTCACAAGATCCACCCACTGTTCAGACTGCTCGATATTGCCCCTCTTGCCGGCAGGTCACTTTTGGTACTGCCGGATAAATACAAAATGAGGCTGCTGAGCTATTAATGCCAAATATTGAAGGTCTGCCAGCGTGGGTAATGTATATATCACAGATTCCCGCTAATGGAATATATATATACCTCGGTACTCCTTGCTGATATCACCCCAATAATTCTACACACAATAATTCCGCTGCCACCGCCGAACCTTTGCACAGGTAGTCCGGACATCCGTTACAGATAGCATAAGGCCTTTTGGGTTTGGATTCATTCGTATATAGAGCATGAGGAATCCGATCTTGAACTGAGAGCTTCATCTGTGCACTTGATGACTTCGGACTCCATTATTTGAAGTCTGCACCGCAATATTTTCAGGATGGTTAATTATATTGTTGTACAGAATGTACGGTTAAAAGAAAAAATGGCGATACATGAGGTAGCCACTAGCAACAGTAGTAGCAGCACCATCACTGGCACCAGCTTACCAAGTGCAGGCCAAAATTAACTTCTTTTGATTCTGGCAAATGTACTATTGAGGAAAAAATAGAGGCCATTATGTGATATATGGCACATCACTTGTATCAGTCACAGCAGGATGATGTTACCTCTGACAGCGACACCATCAGTTTGAGTTAATTTTCTGCAAAGCATGATGTCTCTCATAATAAATTACTAAAAGGGATAATTTTTTGAAAAATTTAATGTAAAAAAATAGTGTGTAAGTGCATTGTTTTAAATGGGTTGTTGGTTAAAACAGTTTACCATCTATCTCTATGTTGAGATTACACATTGCTTAGGCTCTGTTTGTGTTAAGAGCTTGAAGGAGCTTGGCTACAATCCTAGGAGACTTAAAAGGGGTACATTCATTTCTTATGGCCAGTTGAAGGCTGTGTGGTATTGCGATTCGTGGCAAATCAGGTTTTTGGGAAAAAGTCTATGCACCACGAGAATTTGAATTTCAAAAGATTAAGTTATTCCTGATGTATTAGTATTATTATTATTATTATCATCATTTTTTTATTATTATTATTATTATTTTAATAGAAATAAGTCCATTTTTAAAACCTGTACTTTCTTTATAGGTTAACATTGAATCTAAACAAAGGTTCTAGGTTGTTGGAGGTGCATGTTCAACTTTTCTGTAGTTGTTCCATATTTTGCTAAAAAGTCCAGTATTTGAGGCTCAGCATCCGTGGTTGCATTAGCACTATGTGAGAAAAAGTATAACTATACATTTCTCTTTATATTATCTCTACATCTGAACTGAAACAGTTAATTAAACAAAGTTAATTAATTCATTTTACTTGTCTCTCCAATTGCAGGCTCTGCTTCCTTCCACTGTGGCCAGTCCCTCTCTGCTAGTTCATGTCAGATTACAATGGTAGCGAATAGAGTCAAGAAAATAAATTGACAGAACCCCGAACGAGTGAACACATCCGTTTTTATGTTGTTTCTGTATGGGAGTCCTGCTGTCCTGATTTGTAGGGCCGGCATAATGGCATTGTTGCAGCATGATGCACCAATGGTATCATGCCTAATCAGAAGAGACGTGAAGACAGATAGTTGATGGTTAGCAAGAATCCCATCCAACATCCATGTAATACTGGCCTAGCCGCTGGACTCAATATGCATTTCATATCTAGTAACCCAGCATATATTTTTTAAATAATCCTACAATGCCTTTTAAAGGGAACCCGTCAGCAGGTTTTTGCTAAGTAATCTGAAGACTGCATGCTGCAAGGGTTAAAAACATAGAATTCAGAGATGCCTGTCTTGTCAAGGTCCAATCTGTTGTTTGTTTGTTGTTTGTATTACCAGCAGGACTTATCATTGCTCGGACTACCATGTCGGCACACCCCATCCTCTGATTGACACCTCACTGTCAATGTACAATCTCTATAGTGAGTCCGGTGTGGGTGAGACAGGACTCTCAACTCTGATAGCTGTCTAAATCTAAAAATTGTGATTGTGTCAGAATGGTTGCACCCAGCAATCTAAGTGATACATCTTCGAATTCAGGGTCTCTTTGCTTACATCATGCTGCTCTGAGATGGGGTACCAAAAACCTTCTGACAGATTCCCTTTAAGGCTTAGGTAGTGTACACCGCTACCTCATTCTCTTCAGGAATCAAGCCACACTTTCCACTTAGTTTTGCTCCAGTCAGGTATCTGATTATCTTCTCAGATGCTCCGAGTCCTAGCCGCTTTCCAGCAACTGGCAGCCACTACTATTTTAGCTTTGCTATTCCTAGTGCTGCCTGCATCCTGAACTCTACTTCGTCAAGCTACCTGATAACCAGCTCTTCTTTGCCATTTTTGTTTTGTCCACACCATCAACTAACTTAATTTTCCTGCATTAAGTTAGTACCATATTAACTATTCAACCGTTGTTTCTGGGAGCTACAGCACTCCTGCAGCACAGGTCCTGACTGCTTACTCAATTTGGCTGTTACTGTCCTATCTATCCATTAGATTTTGCTGTATTTAGTACCTCCAGATCCACTGAGCCACCGGTCATTCTTCATATTGACCTCTACCGGTCCCTGTTGTTCCATATGCTTTTCGGTATCTCCAGCTCCATCCTGTCAAGATTCTAACTGCTGCTCCTCCTGATCTATGGCTTAGTGAATCCACCTCACCAAGTGAGCCTGTAATGGTGAATTGGGACCAAAGTGTTTTTCGTTGTCTCTGTGTGTCTATTCACTGAGACTGGCGTTTGGCATGACTGACTTGATAATAGGGGTGTGGCGCCCCTGACCTGGTCAGGCACCACTGAGTACTGCACCCATGCTGGGGACAGTACAATACAGGTAATCCAGATGGCTGATAGGGGTGTGGAACACAGGCGCATAGTGATCAGGTCTCACACATGTACCCATGAGAGGACCCCTGGGGATCCCAGGAGGGGGCAAAGCCTATACCTCCACTGGAATAGTGGCAGGGGGTTAAAAGCCTCCATCTCCTCTCAAGGGGTGTGGTGGAGAGTCTGGTTGCTAGGTGGCGTAGGCAAGAACAGGAGAGGAGGAGCAGTGAGTCAGTTAGAGCAGAGAACTCCATAGGGCTCAGTGAGGAGCAGACCTGTGGGGCTGTTGCTGTCTAACAGCGCCCGCGCAGTGGCTACAGACGGGGGAGAACGGTCAACTAGAAGTGCTGCCTGAAAGCCAGCTTCAGCTAGCGAGTGCAACGGAGTGGGAAGTAAGGAGACTTCTAGAGAGCACCAGGCCCAACCGGGCGGCAGATCCCGAAGCGAGGATAGATTCACCTTTCCCTGCTAAACCTGCCGGTGTGGGGCTCTTACAGCCCACACCCCAACAACCAAAAGCCGCAGCCACGTAACCGCAAGTAGGGCCCATAGGTCACAGGAGGCAAGAGGCTGGAGTGGCCTGGCCCGGGGAACAAGCACACGGCAAAACAAGAAGGGGAGAGAGGCTTGGAGCATCTTCCCTGGGTGACCCCCATAGGGACTCAAAGTCGGGGTCACCCCAAACCACCAAGGGCTAAGGAAGGCGAGTTTGTAGTCACCCTCATACAGTCAGCCGGAAGGATACCTGGTTCCCACCTGGTTCATCCCAGCTACGCCCGGGTTACTCACCCTGCCACCTGAAGTGAGTAAAAACCCTGAAAGACACTCTGCCTGTGTGTGGTCATTCTGCGACTTGTGGTACTACAGCTTTACAAAGGGCCCTGGGGCTTGCCTCACTCTCAGGAGGCTACTACACCCGACTGCACCCACCATCAGCCCCAGGCGTCCTCTAACCTGCAGTGGCGGTCCCCTCTGACCGCAAATACTGAGAGTGGCGTCACGATCAAAAACCGAAGATTTCCTACCTGTGACCAGCACCAGCTACGTGGAGTCCCTGAAGGTATGCACCGATACAACACCTCTGGGGCTTCACATCTGGCGTCACGAACAGGATAAGGACTAGACCTGTTCAGACAGGTGACCATGTGCCTGGGCGGTCCGCTTGAAAAATTGGAAGCGCCGCCATATTGCCACCATGAAAAGCGCGCTGAAAAACAACAGCAGCCCGCGCTGGAAGAAGTTACCGCCCACGAAGAGGTGTGGCTACCCAGAGATCCCCTGCAGAGTTCTGACCTTGCCAGCTATGAGAGTGGAAGCGTCGAGAGACGGCGGGAAGGAAAGGAAGCCACAAGCCTGCTGCTGGGAGAGGAGCTGCTGAAAGAGGCAGAGCAGAAACTGGACAGCTTGTTACAGGAGGCAGCGAAGAGTCCACTGCTGGGAGACCGTGCAGAAGACGGCGCAGAAGAAATGGCGTCTGACCGCAGGAACCCAGAACCAGGCTCCGCTGCCTGGTGGTACCGAGAGCTGGCCCAGTTTTGCAACCGGCTGGAGACCCGGGTCGTGGAGCAGATTCGGGAGGAACGGATGGAACTGCAGGAGATGACCGCGGCGGTTCGGGCCTATGAAGGGAGAGCTGCGCGCCGGGTGTCAGGCGGGACGGCGACGACGCAGACCCCAGTGCTACCAACAACGGGTGAGTCGAATGATGCCCCGGCCCGCGCAAGTGCCCCGACCCCTGCTGCCACGTCCGCGGTCCCTGAAGAGGCGTCCGGTGCGGCGACGCTGAAGCAGGCCGCAGCCACGCCAGGTGCGGCCCTCCAAGCCCCAGCGGCTGCAGCGATGCCCTGCTCGGCCCACCAAGACCCAGTCCCTGCAGCGATGCCCTGCCCGGCCCGCCAAGACCAGGCCGCCGCCATACAGGGCGCGGCCCGCCAAGCCCAGACTGCTGCAGCGACGTCCAGCCCAGCCTGCACAGAGCCCCCTGCAACAGCGACACTGATCCAGGCCGCCGCCATACAGGGCGCGGCCCGCCAAGACCAGGCCGCCGCCATGCCAGGCGCGGCCCGCCAAGAAAAGACTACCTCAGCATTTACCCCGGCCTGTAAGGCCAGAGCAGACACCGCTCCCCGGTCCACAGAGGTCCCTGATAGGCAGCCCACGGTGGGTGAAGACCCTGCATATTGGCAGATGAAGGCTGACCTGGAGGCCAAATTTCCACAATGGCTGGTGAGCCAATACATACCCCCTCCGCATACCCCAAAGAGTCTCCTGATAACTCCTGCAGCAGCTACACTAAAGAGTCCCCCGCCTGGGCCGGCTGAAGAGCATCCATCCCCGGCACTGCCACAGCTGGAGTGCCAGGAAGAACTAAGGGGGAGAGGAGGCCAGGACGCAGAAGGGTTGACTCCGACTCCAGTGTCACCAGTAGCAGTTGTGTATTCAGAGCCGGAAATGCTGCCATACGCCCGCTGGGACGAGGAGGACCTGACCCCCTCTGCAGAAGAAGAGCTGCCTAAGAGCTTCACCTGGGAGCCCACAGGCATGGATCCAGCCCGCAAGACACGGCGCAGAAGAACACAGTTTGCTCCAGCACCACAGTCTCCTGAACAGAGAGCAGTCACCGCCAGAGACCTAAAGGAGAAGCGTTTGTTGAGAGAGTCCAAAGCCCAGGCTAGAGGACCCCTGTGTTATGGCGTAGTGGAAGATTTCAACTTGAAAAGTGGTTATGGCTTCATTGTAGCACCAGGAATAAAAGAAGGGATATTTGTAAACCGCAGAGATGTGAACGCTCATCTGCCAAGAGGACACCCTTGCAGAAATCTAAAGATGGGAGATTCCGTTCAGTTCACCCTGCATCAAGGCGAACGAGGACTGTATGCTTTGGGCGTAACGCTATGTCCCAACAAACCTTACAGCCATCCCCTGCAACAAGAAAGACAAGAAAGACAAGAAAGACAAGAAAGACAAGAAAGACAAGAAAGAAAAGACAGAGATACAGAAACAGATGCAGAAAAGGAAACAGATGAAGACCAAGAAAGGAAAGATAAAGATCCTACAGATGAAACAACCACGGACGACGACGGAGAGCAAGAAAGTCACAGGTGCCGGTGCCCTACATGCCCTCGCCCTAGTGAAAAAGAGGAGTAAAGTAAAGGAAAGTAAGAAGTTACTGTTTTGACCAGTTTTGAAAAGTTTTGTTTGCAACGTTTAAGCATGTGCCCACAAAAACTATTGTGAGAAATAAACTTTAAGGCTATGAACTTGCTATAGCCACAAACTCTCGCAGTGTAAATAGTTACACCAGTGGCACCACCACCAGGGCCAGCCTGTTTAGGGGCTTGGCTCACCTGCGACCAGAGAGCACGCCTGTTTATGGGGCCTTGGCTCACCACCACAAAGAGGGTACCTGGTCAGCACCAACTGTGGAGGCCGCCTCTGCATCCTGCCAGAAGAGGTTGAAGGCGCGGATCCACCAGGCCAGGTATACCCTGAAGACCACCAACCCATGAAAGCCGCCTCTACATCCTGCCAGAAGTGGCTGAAGTCGCGGCCAACGGGAGAGGAAGATTGGAGGAAAGGTCTGGGGAAACGGATGGCCCAGACCTGGTTACCAACAGGACCGGTGACCTGCCTCCTGAGAGGGTTTTGGGTGGGTTAACGGACTTGTGGGTGGAGGGTGGTGATGTCTGATACCTGGTGCTTTTAAATGTTTTACATGTTTTAAATGTTTTATGCATTTTAAAATGTTGTCTTGCAGCCCGAGGACGTGCTGGTGATAACTAAGGGGGAATGTGGCGCCCCTGACCTGGTCAGGCACCACTGAGTACTGCACCCATGCTGGGGACAGTACAATACAGGTAATCCAGATGGCTGATAGGGGTGTGGAACACAGGCGCATAGTGATCAGGTCTCACACATGTACCCATGAGAGGACCCCTGGGGATCCCAGGAGGGGGCAAAGCCTATACCTCCACTGGAATAGTGGCAGGGGGTTAAAAGCCTCCATCTCCTCTCAAGGGGTGTGGTGGAGAGTCTGGTTGCTAGGTGGCGTAGGCAAGAACAGGAGAGGAGGAGCAGTGAGTCAGTTAGAGCAGAGAACTCCATAGGGCTCAGTGAGGAGCAGACCTGTGGGGCTGTTGCTGTCTAACAGCGCCCGCGCAGTGGCTACAGACGGGGGAGAACGGTCAACTAGAAGTGCTGCCTGAAAGCCAGCTTCAGCTAGCGAGTGCAACGGAGTGGGAAGTAAGGAGACTTCTAGAGAGCACCAGGCCCAACCGGGCGGCAGATCCCGAAGCGAGGATAGATTCACCTTTCCCTGCTAAACCTGCCGGTGTGGGGCTCTTACAGCCCACACCCCAACAACCAAAAGCCGCAGCCACGTAACCGCAAGTAGGGCCCATAGGTCACAGGAGGCAAGAGGCTGGAGTGGCCTGGCCCGGGGAACAAGCACACGGCAAAACAAGAAGGGGAGAGAGGCTTGGAGCATCTTCCCTGGGTGACCCCCATAGGGACTCAAAGTCGGGGTCACCCCAAACCACCAAGGGCTAAGGAAGGCGAGTTTGTAGTCACCCTCATACAGTCAGCCGGAAGGATACCTGGTTCCCACCTGGTTCATCCCAGCTACGCCCGGGTTACTCACCCTGCCACCTGAAGTGAGTAAAAACCCTGAAAGACACTCTGCCTGTGTGTGGTCATTCTGCGACTTGTGGTACTACAGCTTTACAAAGGGCCCTGGGGCTTGCCTCACTCTCAGGAGGCTACTACACCCGACTGCACCCACCATCAGCCCCAGGCGTCCTCTAACCTGCAGTGGCGGTCCCCTCTGACCGCAAATACTGAGAGTGGCGTCACGATCAAAAACCGAAGATTTCCTACCTGTGACCAGCACCAGCTACGTGGAGTCCCTGAAGGTATGCACCGATACAACACCTCTGGGGCTTCACAGGGGCATTGGAGTAGGAGGTGCCACCTTTATTGAGAGGTGTGCTTCTTTATTGAATCTAGTACATCTTTCTGATGGCATGGACCAGTTTAAAAATGTACTTTAGTCAGAGACTGAAGTATATTTCTGTTGAAATATACTCCAACTTTTTAGCATGCATTCAGATAACTGAAGCGACCCTCCACAGTGATTTAGCCGCATTACCTAGGCAATTTGCACTTCATCCTGGTCCAATACAGTGGGTACGGAAAGTATTCAGACCCCTTTAAATTTTTCACTCATTGTTTCATTGCAACCATTTGGTAAATTCAAAAAAGTTTCATTTTTCTCATTAATGTACATTCTGCACCCCATCTTGACAAAAAAAAACAGAAATGTAGAAATTTTTGAAAATTTATTAAACAAGAAAAACTAAAATATTCCTTGGTCATAAGTATTCAGACCCTTTGCTCAGTATTTAGTAGGAGCACCTTTTTGAGCTAGTACAGCCATGACTCTTCTTAGGAATGATGCAACAGGTTTTTCACAGCTGGATTTGGGTATCCTCTGCCATTCTTCCTTGCAGATACTCTCCAGTTCCGTCAGGTTGGATGGTGAATGTTGGTGGACAGCCATTTTCAGGTCTCTCCAGAGATGCTCAATTGGGTTTAGATCAGGGCTCTGGCTGGGTCAGTCAAGAAGGGTCAGAAAGTTGTCCTGAAGCCACTCCTTTGTTATTTTAGCTGTGTGCTTAGGGTCATTATCTTGTTAGAAGGTGAACCTTTGGCCAAGTCTGAGGTCCAGAGTACCACGTTCCCCACAGCACATATGACAGTGTATATATGAAGAAGGTGGATTAGACCGAAACGTACACTTTTACACTTCATTTTCTAGACCAATTAAAGGCATCTTTTAGTTAATTTAATCATTGAGTGCCGGATTCTTTGTCTATGAAGCATGGTGGACCTGGCATGGAGCAGTGGGCACATCCGGAATTGTGAAGTTAGAATATATTTTTTTCACCATCTTATGTTTATTACGCTCTGGGGTCTGAGAAAACCTTGTACATAATAAGGGACTTTAAATTTGCAAAGTATAACTTTTCTGCAAATCGAATTTCCCAGTACAATTTGTGCAAAGTGTTGTATCTGAATTTTGTCAGATCTGCTTCTCTCTAATGGCCACTGGTTATAGATGTAACATCAATAGAGCGACCCCCCTTTATTCTCTATGCTAGTAAATTGCAATTTGGGAATATATTCTTTAAGGTGGTTCCAAAGTTGACCTTCACTTACGCAATGATGGAAGAACATTAATTGTGTTCAAACGTGTTCTACCAATGTTTCCATTTCACCGAAGACCCTGCAGTGTAAATGAATTTAAATGTCTTCGTCTTTGATCTATATCTTCCAGAACCTTGCCATTGTGACATAACGACACTGTCCCATACCTGTGACATTAATTAAATGCAATGGACAATCAAAGAGAAGGAATGGATCGCTATAATAATATTCACATTGTACTAGTTAAAGGGAAACATGTTCACCATTAGATCTCCAAACTGATCACGCTGCTCTGTCCTCTGCTACATCTAAGATATCAGTGTCAGAAACCTTAATTATAAAAATTGCAATAAATTAGTAATGGGTAAAGAGGGAGGGAGCAAATGAGTTACTGGAAATCAAATCTCAACACACATCTTTTATCAGATCAAAGCAATGCAGAACTGATGAAGTTAAAATCTTGTTTAAAACTCACAATTAGTATAATTGGCGCATTCATCATAAATTTTGATCTTGCATTCCAATGTTAATTCATCTAGAACAGAGAGTCAGGGTTTTTCGTTCTAACAACCCTGAAGAGGGAAAATGAAAATGTGATAGTTGGAAAGGCAGAGCAAAAAAAAAAAAAAGGAACTGATTATTTCGATGTATACCTAATTACGACAGAAGAAAGATAACCAGAAGCTGTTCTAACGCATACGAACGCCGGGACAAAAGCTTTGAGATGCCGAATGGGATGGCCGGTAATGAACAAATTGTTCGACTTAACAAAGAAAATTTTGCCTGAACGCTAATTTCTGATTGCAGATGTTCCATCATGAGATTAGAAACTCATATACCTTTCCAAGGAATATTAAAACAGACTGCCTAACCGCCTGTGTTTGTCCTACTAGCCTCATTCTTGCTGCTAGCAGAGCATGTCCCAACTGTTGTCAATTTATCAATGTAACGTGCACTAGTGGGCACAGTGTGAGCAGCCATTAGGACAGGTGCCGCTATCCATCACAGCCAGTCACTTATTCCTCCTTGTCAAGAAAACTAAATGGAGCTTTTGGAGTAATGTAAACAACTCTCTAATGGACAATCAAAGCGCCACTTTCGGAAGCAAATGAGAGAAAAAAAAACACAAATCTGACATATTTGTACATTTTTGTGTACACTTGTCTTTTGACCTCTTTTTAATTCGATATTTAAAAGTGTAAATGTCACAGAAAATAACAAGTCAAGTACTTTTGTAGAAATGCCTAATAACTGCTGACAAACACATATTTCTAAGTGGGGGAAAAACGGCTAGGAGATCATTTTTGCAAATGTTTTTAACATACAGCTGTCACCTGCACATATTAAATGGATATGTAAAGGGACAAACAAAGCCAAGCATATTGTGTTTAGACTTTTTAAAATTTCTCTTACAAACGTCTTAATTTTCTCTGTTCTGTTTCACCTTGTGGCATAAAGTAATGATTAGAAGATCAACATTTACCATTGTTCTGAAAACCCTGTGTAGATATTGATGGATACTCCAAAGGCCCAGTCAGACACAACGACTTACCAGCGATCCCGAAAATGATGCGACCTGATAGGGATCGCTGGTAAGTCACTGGGAGGTCGTTGGTGAGATGTCACACAGTCAGACCTTACCAACGATGCAGGAACGATACAGGTCGCAGTAGCGACCTGTATAACGATCTCAGCAGTCACTGTGACCCTGTCACACCGTGTCAAACACAGCGAAGCATCCTGACCAGCAGGACATCGCCTTTGAAGAAAATGGCCTGGACCATTCTACAACGACTAGCGATCTCACAGCAGGGGCCTGATCGCTGGTAGATGTCACACATAACGAGATCGCTAATGGGATCGCTACTGCGTCACAGAAACTGTGACTCAGCAGCGATCTCGCTAGCAATCTCGTTATGTGTGACGGTACCTTAAGTTTAGTGTATACACCTGAGGAATTTTGCTGTGATGTTTGGCTATGTAAGGAGATGCAAAGATGTAACGATCGTGGTCACAGAGGTTGTGACCGCGCCCAGACCCAGGTGTACAGAAGGTCCACTGACCCCAACTCCCACTTTAAGTGAATGTGCATTTGAGGGCATACATCTAATTTAACTGTATTGCAGCAAAAAGACCCGTCGGGTCTCCGTCAGGTCTTAGTCATGACTAGTGTTGAGCGAGTAGTTAACTATTCGTACTTGCTATGCTGTTAGCGAGTACTGTCCACTACTCACATATTAGTTACGAGTAGCAGGTGCAATGTAAGTCAATGGGAAATACTCGCAAAGTAGCGACTAACCCGAAAGCCATACTTTTCGTGTGAGTAGCAAATAGTATGTTTTTTGGGTTACTAAATATCCATGGCCCTTCTCACCCTGACAATACCAACTCCCAGCTGTCCGCTTTACTTCGGCTGGTTATCAAAAGTTGGGGGAACTCCATGTCATTTTTTTCAATTATTTATTTATTTAAGACGTGGCGTCTGCTCTATTTTTGTTAACCAGCCAAGGTAAAGCTGACAGTCAGAGGTCAGTATTATCAGGATGGATAGGGCCAGGAATATTGGCCCTTTCCCAGTCTGATATCAGCCTCCAGCTGCTGCTTTAGCTTTGGCTGGTTATGAAAATAGAGGGGGACCCCATGTAATTTTTTTAAAATTATTTATTTTTATACTACAATACAGCAGACTAACTGCAACCATTCACAGGCAAAGACACAAAGACTGGGTGGGGGAAGCAGCGAATATTCATTTAGTTTAAACAGAGGGTGTCATGTATAGCAGTCTGAATGCTTCTAATCACAGACGCTGGCACAGATGGTGGCAGGGTAAGCAATGAATATGCATTTTGTTTTAACAGCGGCCAAGTACTGCAGTCTGATGGCCATGTTATCTTCAGGTATGTATAAATGTCGTGCTCTTACCACCATTTGCTTGCTTTTGCATCCCCCTAGCCCTTACTAGGATGATTTCCCATCACTTAAGTACTGGTCTCCATTGACCTACATGGGGTTTGGATCCAGGTTCGAGTGTCCATCCATAAAAGCATGCACTCTATATGAGAGCTCACACAAGCATATAACGCGGATGAGGGCTATCCGAGGTTTTTTGGGATAGCACTCTGCACAATGTTATACTATGGTACTGTGCCAATTACTGCTTTTTTTCTAATTCCAATTCAGTATGAGAAAAACATTGCAGCATGCTGAGATTGGCAGTGTATATTGGTTAACTTGCACCTATTCAAGTCTATGGGTGCATGTAAAACATCGGACTGCATTGGGTTTTCACACAAGCGCAGTCCGATTTTACATGGACAAAGACAATGAAGAAGATGGCGAAATTAAGTTATTCTTCTCTGCACCCGTGAAACGATTCTCACATACAACAGCATCAGATCACAGTAAACTGACACTTGGCTCACACTTTGATTAGAGTTTGAGCCGATTGTCATTCACTCGTTTGAGCGCAGACTAACCAAGTGATTCTGGAGATGAGAAAACTACTGTTTATTGCACAAACTGTGCTGCACTGTAAACTGCTGATCTGTGATGATCCACGTACAGACCACCACTTTACAAGGTGGGATAATCATAGCTGCAGGGTGTTATGGGGAAGCAACAAAAATGACATTGCCCACTCTCTGATGCTTCACCGGTATGGGAAATGGTGCCAGATAAGCTTTTCTTTTTTCTTTTTTTTGTTTGTTAATTGAATCTCAAAGTGTTTAAATTCATGTGGAAACACGAATTTTGGAACATTCGACTTACTTGGTTATCCGCAGATCAATCCACTCATATCTATTAAATGTAATTTAGCAAGCAATAAAAAAAAATCTTATTTTATTTTAAGACGGATACAACCACACATTGCAACAATGACAGTAAATAATGAAGGAAATTGACTTTATGACCATGAATAATATGAAAAAAGTTTGTAAAAAGCGATCAGGTCCCAGCTTCCACATTTCCTGGAGAGATTCAGCTGGTTGCTGTAATTGTGGACCTGATGTACCGTATTTTTCGAATTATAAGATGCACTTTTCCTCCCAAAAATTTGGGAGGAAAATGAGGGGTGCGTCTTAAAATCCAAATATAGCTTACCGGGGAGGCTGTCTGTGCGGCGACCGGGTGCGTTCGGGTGGCCGGGTGCCTGTTGCTGTGTGCGGGTGGCCAGGTTCCCATTTGTGCCAGCTCCCTCTCTGTCCTGGAGGCCGGTTGCCTCTTTGTGCGGATGGGCGGGCGGCCTGCTGGCTGCCATTCTGTGCATGCGTGCATGCGTGTGGGCACATGGCTGTGCGGACTGTGGTGGCTGTGCAGTGAGTGTCCCAGTCAAATGATGACAGTGGGAGCCAGCGCATGCGCAGATGGAGCTCTTGGATAAGAGCTCCATCTGTGCACTCGCCGCTCCGGGAGTCAGCGCGTGTGCAGATGGAGCCCTTGGATAAGAGCTCCATCGGCGCATGCGCCGCTCCAGGCGCCATCATTTGAACTGGGACCGCGGACTGGGACACTCACCGCCCCGGCCTGCTTCACTACTGACCCACCGCTGCTCCTGCCACTGACACCATGGACACACCGCTGCTACCGACACTGACACCATTGACTGCCGCCGCCGCTGCTACCACTGACTGTCGCTGCTGCCACCACCGCTACTGCCGCCACTGTCCGCCGCCACTGACCGCCGCCGCTACTGCCGCCTCTGCTGCCAGCACAACCTCTGCCTCTTGGGACCCACTTCACCACCACTGCTGCCCCCCTCCGGTAAGACAACACCGGACTAAAAGATGGACCCCATTTTTAATTTTTTTTACCTTTTTTTATCTCTAAATTTGGGGTGCGTCTTATAATCTGGTGCATCTTATAAAACAAAAAAATACGGTATGGAAGAAAAACCAATGCAGACAGTTTTAATATTTTATATAACAAATGTTTACTTTTACAATCTGTCTACTTATAATGAGTAGAGATGAGTGAACCCGAGGTTCGATGTTCGGTTTTTGGCCGAACATTGACTTTTTTTTTAAAAAAAAAGAATTTGGGTTCGGAGTTCTTGCGCTTCAATTACCAGAGCATCGCGGTGCTTTGGTATGCTCAGTGCTCTGCCCAGTGTGAGCCGCTTGCAGTGTTTGAACGGCTCGCCCTGGGGGGTGACAAAAGCATTATCGGATGTAGTGTGTAAACCCCCTTTCCCCTCCAAAAAAATGGAAAAGTGATCTGCTTATGGCTGGTTACATGTGGGCAGAGACCCGCACTGCCAAACAGTGACTTCCATTGTGGTTCAGGCAAAGTCTGAACCCGTGGAGGTACGGTTCGGCAATATACGCTGAACCAAACTTTCACGGGTTCCCTCATCTCTAATAATGAGGAGTCATGTAATTACAATTACTTCCTAATTTTTATACTTAAGGGTGACCAAAAAAAAGTTCTTGAATATAATAAAACAACAATATTCTAAATGGCACAGGGTAGATGGTGACCCTGTTTCAGATTTTGCATTGGGATCCAGGAGTAGAGATGAGCGAACCTGAGGCTCGATGTTCGGAGTTCGGGTTTGGAAACTGACTTCCAAAAAAGAAAAGTTCGGGTTCGAAGTTCGAGTGAGTTACGAGTGCAAACTACTCAAGCGAGCAAGCACTGTGCTTGGGTATGAGTGATGCTAAACCCTGTGCAAGCCACTTGCAGTGTTTGATCGGCTCACATTTGGGGTAAAATCAGCATGCTCAGATGTAGTATGCACACTCAAAAACAAAAAAACTCAAAAAATTGAAAAACTTCACCCCCCCGGATATATTCTGCTTATGGCTGGCAGCGTGTGGGTGGAGCTGCAAAATGCCTAATAACTGACTTCAATGAGGTTTGGACCAAGGTTTGGGCAAAAAATGAACTTTTTTAAGGTTCGAATGTACCTGATGAACCGAACCTCTAATCCTCCTATCGAGGAGCGAAGTTAAAGGGAATCTGTCACATGTAAAAACGCTATTAGTGGTGAAAAAAAATTGAAACTGTCCCACTTTTCTGTATGAAAATTGGACAAATGTTTAATATGCTTCTGTGACCCTAGCCTTAAAGGACGGCAGTCAACCAGTTTTTCCCTAGAATCATAGAATGGTAGAGTTGGAAGGTACCTCAAGGGTCATCGGGTCAAAAATTACACTCCAAAATGCTGCTGGAGTTTCTGGAGGAAAACCGGGCACGGCAGACGCACAAATGCCATGCAGATATTGTTCTTGGTTTGATCCAAACCAGGAATGGAGGGAGATTAGTACAAACCAGTTACTATGTTCAATGAATCAATGTATTCAGACCCTGTCATGACAGCTTTTCAAAAATTTCTTCCATTGCCACCTTTAGCTCTAAGTATGAAGCTTCCATGCAAAGTTGTAGCAGTGGATCCTAAAAATATCTATAAATCTTATATTTTCATCCAGATTGCCATTAATTTCATAATCATCTGAGACAATTTCTGCAGTAGATAAGATAAAATCTTTTATTTTTATATGTTTTAATTTTTTTGTGCAGATTCTGCCAACAAAATCAGTGTCAATACTGTAGACATTTCACATTCAAATGACCAATTAAATTTTCATTGTGATATTTTTAGTCTTTGATAGCTGTTGATTGCATGTTCAGGTAAAGTAATGCTCATTTCTTCTGGTTTTCAGATCTACTTGAATAGTATTTTGAATGCAAGGTTTCTCTTTTTCTGTAGCATGGGTGTATTTCTGATGTCTAATTATATTTGATGAATGCCAACCTCTAAATTTAGTGAAGTACAAGAATATTTTACCTAATTTGATAATGCCCTGTGACAATTTTACTTTGTAATTGAAGGTAAAAGCACTGTATTTAGAGATGTTCGGTTAAGCTTTTTACTTTGACATTTAGAATTATCCAAAAACCTGTGTCGTACATATTACATGAAAAAAATACGAGCTGGATGTGCTCATCCCTTTATATTACAACGTGTAGTTGGCATTTTTGTTAGTAGTAGAAGGAAAAGTTCTTCCGAGGATTCATCCATTAATGGCCCAATTAGCCATTTACATTTTTTGTTACTTTTTTGCCTTGTATTTATAGATGTTTTTGGTGCCAAATTCTTCAAAATGGGGCAGGTGGTTCATGAATTTTACACAAAATAAAAAGTAATCTTAATTTTGTCTTTACTATTTTTTTATAATTTTTATTTTAGAGCAAAAATTTGCATGTTCCACAAAAATGTTGCAAAAATTTAGCAGAAATTTCACATGCGTAAAATAACTTTCCAAAAAATTGACTTTTTAAAAAGTTACAATTGGTGAATCACGGCCCCCCTGAGAGACCACAAAACGTGCGCGTTGGGGCACGTTACACTTTGTGGTTTATCAGCCATGGGTGAGTGGCATTTGCCCTCTTTATATTTATCCTTGTAAAAATGACAATCTTGGTATTACATGCTCAGGGTTATATTATGCACAATGCATTATTATTCACTGTATTATTTGGGGCCTCTAATACCACTCAGTGTTACTAAGTGGTATTGAAGACCTCATACAGCTTTGTTGGTTATCTGGGCATAGTTCTATATATTAATTATACAATTTACTGGGCCACCGCTATCCTGATGGGTTTCTCCCGCTTAGGCGGGCTTTGCACACTACGACATCGCAGATGCGATGTCGGTGTGGTCAAATTGAAAGTGACGCACTTCCGGCATCGCATGCGACATCGTAGTGTGTAAAGGCTCGATGATACAATTAACGAGCGCAAAAGCGTCGTAATCGTATCATTGGTGCAGCGTCGGCATAATCCATGATTACGCTGACGCGACAGTCCGATGTCGTTCCTCGCTCCTGCGGCAGCACACATCGCTGTGTGTGAAGCCGCAGGAGCGAGGAACATCTCCTACCGGCATCACTGCGGCTTCCGTAGGATATGCAGAAGGAAGGAGGTGGGCGGGATGTTTACATCCCGCTCATCTCCTCCCCTCCGCTCCTATTGGCCGACTGCCGTGTGACGTCGCTGTGACACCGCACGACCCGCCCCCTTAATAAGGAGGCGGGTCGCCAGCCAGAGCGACGGTCGCAGGACAGGTGAGTCCATGTGAAGCTGCCGTAGCGATAATGTTCGCTACGGCAGCTATCACAAGGATATCGCTGTTGCGACGGGGGCGGGCACTATCGCGCTCGGCATCGCAGCATCGGCCTGCGATGTCGCAGCGTGCAAAGTGCCCCTAAGTGTTGTTTTTAGTGACTCTCTTTTGCACTTGATCATTTTATATTTTTCTAAAATATTTGTAATTGATATTTCCTCTTGCTGCAAAATATTTAATAATAAAATCATTCTGTATTTGCAATGAGGTTTTTATGATTGTTTATTATTGAGGTTATCAAGACCTTGACTACTTTTTTCCCCTCCTGTTTTCTGCTTGTTCAGTAATTTATGAGTTCTGGGGTGTAGTCTCCGGTCTGTCTAATTAATATGGTTCTACTATCTGCCCTGATCCGGTTTAATTAGTGAATTGATAAGCAGCTTATAGAAACCTCAACCGCAATGGCGAACATAAAACAAATAACACCTATAAAGTAGATTTTTGAAAAGGTGCAAATTAATATGAGGCAAATATGAAAAGTGGACTAAGAACACCAAAAACTAGAAAATTAAAAACTCGAACTCTTCTTCATGAATGTGGAGCATGGAATCAGTGGCGTACACTACTGTGTGCACCTTGTTATTAGTCCTACTCCAGTCCCTTTTGAAGTAAAATTTGCACCGTAGCGAACACCACTTATCATAAATTTGAATAGTGCTGGTCACCATGCCCGTGTCCCGCCCCAGCTAAGCCAACTTTGTCGAGGCTGGGTGAAAATGGCATGAAAACGCCAAAAGTCACAAGATTTTAGTGCAGCCTTGAGTTACACCAAAGTTCTGCAACTTTTTAAGCTTTTTAAGCCAGAATACTGGTATAAAAGCTTTGATGAGTTTGGTCCAGTGTTCCTACCAAATTAATGGTAAACTATGTGAATGGTAACCCAGCATGAATCATATGCCTGAATGTATGTCTCTTGATAAATGTGAACTACAATACGATCAGCTTTGTATTGCAAAGAAGTGACATTTTGTTATATTGCATTTTTTAATTAAAGTGATGCAGCCATGGTTAAAAGAAGTGGCGCTAAAGATCAGCGAAGAAAGATGAATGGCAACAGCAAAAGGTAACAAGCAGGACGCAGACAACATCAGTAAAAGACTAAAGAGAGGCATTTGCGCAGACAAAGAACTTTATTACGCAAAGATATGTATAGAGATTCAAAGCGAACATCTAAAGAGCAAAACCAGGAATGCATACCAAAAGATCAAAACAATGTGACAAAAGTTTCAACCAAGAATGGGAATGTTCAAAGATGCCAACAGGAACAAAGTAACTGAGCTAGAACAGATCAAGGAAACATGGCAAGAGTACATGGAGCATCTCTACAAGTACAGCTCAGTGATACTAAAAGAAACTGAGACTATAAATGATAGCGGACCAAACATCTTGAAAGACAAAGTTGTATCTGTGATAAAACTTTTGTCAAAAAACAAAGCATCTGGATGTGACAATATTGCAATAGAGCTAATAAAGTCTTCTGAAGCAGCAGTTGATGTTATGACATGCCAGTGTCAACAGATATGGAAAACTGGTAAATGCCCAAGGACTGGACAAGATTGGTGTTTATTCCTGTTCCTATGATGAGAGATTCTACCGACTGTTGAACCGATCAGTCTATTACAATCGTATCTGTTACATCCGGGTGGTGGAAGCACTGGACCGTACACCGATGTCCCCTGAGAAGGCAGCCAAGCTGGTCACCCCACCAGAGGGTCTTGATGCACGGCAGCCGGAGCACTATAGGTAGCTGGACAGTCCGTAGAGAAGCAGGAAAGGTGGATGATGCTGAACCCACGGAGTTCTGGACGGTAGTCCGGGTGACGAGGCTCAGGGTCCGAGGCCGGGTGATAGGGTCAGGCGGGATCCGGAACCTGCTGAGCGATGGAAAGGGTCACCGAGCGGAGCCAGAGACTGAAGACTGGCGGAGCTGCAGAGGTGGTGGAACATCCGCCGAAGTCACCGTCAGGGTCCAGGGATGGAGTTGGTTCGGAGCAACTGGCGTGGCAGGATAGGCTCTACGAGACAGGACAGGGTGAATACACGGTAAAGCACAGGGCAAAGCAATACGGGGACCTGAACACTAGCTTGCTAAACACGTAGAACAGGCCCCGCCCACCAGGAAAGAGAAACCTTATATACCCTGTACCTGTCTATGCAATATCCTGTTTCTGGGTGCTGGCCCTTTAAGAAAGGGTCAATGACCGCGCGCGCCCTAATGCGCATGCGCGAGGCCCGTGTACCAGAAGCCAGTCCAGGAAGCGGTGAGGAGGAAGCAGGAGCGCCCGGCTGGGAGTCCCTTGTCACAGAGGAGCGCCGGGAGCGGGGAGCCGGATGCATGAAGGCTGCAGGCGGGGAAGAGGAGACCGGGACCGGAGTGGTAAGTAGGGAACGCCGCCGGGGAGTGGGGAGCGGGCCACGGGAACCGGAGAACGGGGCCAGGGGACCGGGAAGCGTGACAGTACCCCCCCCCACGCCCCCTCCCCGCAAGCGGGACAGGAAGGCACGAATCAGAGGAGTGCCAACGTTCTCCCGGGGCTCCCAGGACCGATCCTCGGGACCATAACCCGCCCAGTCTACCAAGAAGTACTGCCGACCTTGCACGGTCTTCATGGCCACGATATCTCTTACCGCATAGATGTCGTCGTCGGCAATAGGAGGAGGAGCAGCACCGACCTCAGCGGAGAAGGGACCAAGGACAACAGGCTTGAGTAAGGAGACATGGAAGGAGTTGGGTATCCGCATCGTGGCCGGGAGTTGCAGCTTGTAGGAGACTGCATTGATCTTACTGATGATCTTAAACGGCCCGATGTAGCGAGGACCCAACTTGTACAAGGGTAACTTCAATCGGACATATCTGGATGCAAGCCAGACCAGATCACCTGGGGAGAAACACGGGGGATCCAGGCGCCTCTTGTCCGCATGTCTCTTCATCCGCAATGAAGCACGTTCTAGGGATGACTTGACAGAGTTCCATATAGCTGAAAAGTCCCGAACCAGAGCATCTGCTGCGGGGACGTCGGAAGCCGAGGATACTGGCAACGGAACAGAAGGCTGCAATCCATACACGATCTGAAAGGGAGAGCTGGAGGTAGACTCACTGATGTGCTGGTTATGGGAGAACTCAGCCCAAGGTAGGAGCGTGGACCAGTCGTCATGATGGATGTTGACGTAGTGGCGCAGGAAGGAGGTCAGGATCTGATTGACCCGTTCCACTTGGCCATTCGACTGAGGATGGTAGGCCGAAGAAAAGTCCAAGGTCACTCCTAGATGTTTGCAGAGAGCCCTCCAGAAGCGCGAGGTAAACTGAGTTCCTCTGTCAGACACTATGTGTGCGGGGAAGCCATGCAATCGGAATATGTGCTGGATGAAGGAGTCAGCTAGTTCCTGGGCAGAGGGCAGTCCAGCCATGGGAACGAAGTGAGCCATTTTTGAGAAGCAATCCACCACAACCCATATGACCGTATGTCCGGAGGATAAGGGTAAGTCCGTGATAAAGTACATTGCGATATGTTGCCACGGAACGGAAGGAATGGGCAGAGGCAGAAGACGTCCATAGGGTAAGTGCTTGGGTGTCTTGTTCCGGGCACAGGATGGACAGGCCGAGACGAAGGTTGCGACGTCTTTACGGAGGGACGGCCACCAGTAGTGACGGACAATCGTGCTCCAAGTCTTCTTCTGACCAGCATGGCCGGCGATCTTAGAAGCATGGCCCCAGTGAAGGACTCTCTGTCTGTCAGTATCTGAGACATAGGTCTTCCCAGCGGGTATCTGAGTCAGAGCGACAGGAGCCACCGGAATGATTTTACTGGGGTTGATGATGGGCTGGTATGTCTCCTCCTCCAACTCCACGGGCACGAAGGATCTGGACAGAGCGTCTGCCCGCACGTTCTTATCCGCAGGCCGAAAATGGAGTTGGAAATCAAATCGAGCAAAGAACAAGGACCAGCGGGCTTGTCGTGGATTCAGTCTTTGGGCAGACCGCAGGTACTCCAGATTCTTTTGGTCCGTGTATATGATTACAGGGTATACAGCTCCTTCCAGGAGGTAGCGCCATTCCTCCAAGGCCAGCTTCACGGCCAGTAGCTCCCGATCCCCAATGGTGTAGTTGCGTTCGGGTGCCGAGAAGCTCTTGGAGAAGAATCCACATGTGACCATCTTTCCAGAGGGAGAGTTCTGCATCAACACTGCCCTGGCTCCTGAGGAGGAGGCATCCACCTCTAAGGTGAACTGTCGGTTCAATTCAGGGCGTTGGAGAACCGAGGAAGAAGCAAACGCCTGTTTCAAGGAGCAGAACGCGCCATCGGCCGCCGGAGACCAGTCCTTAGGATTAGCTCCTTTTTTAGTCAAGGCAGAGAGAGGTGCTGTCAAGGCAGAGAAATGCGGGATGAACTGACGGTAGTAGTTCGCAAAGCCGAGAAAGCGTTGGATAGCCTTCAGTCCGGAAGGAGGAGACCAGTTGATGATGGCAGATACTTTCTCTGGGTCCATCTGCAGGCCAGTGTCCGAGATTACATAACCCAGGAAGGGAAGAGACGACTTTTCGAAGATGCATTTCTCATACTTGGCGTACAGTCGATTCTCTCTAAGCCTCTGGAGAACTAGCTGCACGTTCTCTCGATGGGTTTGTAGATCCGGAGAGAAGACCAGGATGTCGTCCAGATACACCACGACACAGACATAGAGGAGGTCTCTGAACACGTCGTTCACCAGTTCTTGGAAGACGGCCGGAGCGTTACACAGACCAAAGGGCATGACACAATACTCATAGTGCCCATCCCGAGTGTTGAATGCAGTTTTCCATTCGTCTCCGAAACGAATGCGAACCAGATTATAGGCCCCACGAAGGTCCAACTTGGTGAATACTCGGGCCCCTCGGAGCCGATCGAATAGTTCAGGGATAAGCGGCAGAGTGTATTTGTTCTTTACGGTGATCTGGTTTAATCCCCGGTAGTCAATGCAAGGGCGCAGATCTCCTTCCTTCTTCTTGACGAAGAAAAACCCCGCTCCGGCAGGGGACGAGGACCTCCGAATGAACCCCTTAGCTAGGCTCTCGGTGATATAGGCTGACATAGCCCATGTTTCAGCAGGGGACAAGGGGTATATCCTTCCTCTAGGAGGCGTAGTTCCTGGCAGTAAATCGATAGCACAGTCGTAGGGACGATGAGGCGGTAACACCTCTGACTCTTTTTTATCAAACACGTCCGTGAAGGACCAGTAGGCAGAAGGCAGTCCTGGTAGAGACTCTGGAACCGGAGGGCGTCGGACGGGCTGGATGGATTTCAGACATCTCTCGTGACACGAGGAGCCCCATCGGGTGATTTCGCCTGTACTCCAGCTGACCGATGGTTCGTGTGTCCGTAACCATGGTAGTCCCAGCAGGATCTGATGAGACATGCGCGGAAGGACGTAAAAGGTGATCTTCTCGGTGTGCAGAGCACCGATCCTTACTTCCACAGGCTTGGTGACCAGGGAGACAGTGTCAGAGAGGGGTTTCCCATCCACAGAGGCGATCACCAACGGTTTCTCTAGTGGGAGGACAGGCACCTGGTACTTATCCACCGTGGCCTGCTGGATGAAGTTGCCTGCTGCTCCGGAATCGAGATACGCCTCTGCCGTGAACCGGGTCTCTTCAGTAGTGACTTGTATAGTCCAGGTAACGGAGTCTGAGAGAGTCCCAGCACCTAGGGTGGCCTCTCCTACCAAGCCTAGGCGTTGGAGTTTCCCGGCTTCTCGGGACAAGAGCGTAGCAGGTGGGTGCCACCACCGCAGTAGAAGCAGAGACCCTTTGCTAGTCGTTCCGCTCGGCGTTGTTCCGACTGCTTCAGGCGGTCAATCTGCATGGGCTCAGAGGTAGACACGCCAGGTGACGCCAACTGGGGAGCGATGGACTTCCGTGGTGGGGAGGAGTGCCGTATCGGACGCCTCTCGCGAGACACTTCCTTGGATCGTTCCTGAAAGCGAAGATCCACTCGAGTCGCTAGGGCAATCAGGGCATCCAAGGTGGAAGGCACGTCACGTCCAGCCAGCTCATCTTTAATACGACCCGAGAGTCCTTCCCAGAAGGCGGCGGTTAGTGCCTCATTGTTCCATCCGAGTTCCGAAGCCAAGGTGCGAAAACGGATGGCATATTGGCCCACAGTCAGAGTCCCCTGACGTAGCCGGAGGAGAGATGAGGCAGACGTGGAGGCGCGTCCGGGCTCGTCAAAGGTGCCACGAAATGCCTGCAGGAACTCCTGGATGTTGGTGGTCACCGGATCCTCCTTCTCCCACAAGGGGTTCATCCAGGCCAGTGCCTCTCCCTCTAGATGGGACATCATGAACGCGACCTTGGCTTGGTCGGAGGGAAACAAGTGCGGCAGCAGCTTGAAATGGAGAGAGCATTGATTGATGAATCCCCTGCAGGTCTTGGGATCTCCGGCGTACCGGGGTGGTGAGGCCAAACGAAGTCTGGAAGCATCCGATGAGGCTGCCACGGGAGCTGTGGCCGTGGATTGTACAGTGGAAGCTCGAGATGTTGATGATGTGACCGACGCTTGTAGCGTGTTCAGGCGGGCGTCCACAGAAGACATGAAGTTCAGCATGCGGGTCTGGGTCTGACGCTGGCGTGTGAGTTCCTCCTGCAAGGCCGCTAGTGCTTCGGCGGGATGCATGGCCTGTTCTAGCTGTTACGTCCGGGTGGTGGAAGCACTGGACCGTACACCGATGTCCCCTGAGAAGGCAGCCAAGCTGGTGACCCCGCCAGAGGGTCTTGATGCACCGCAGCCGGAGCACTATAGGTAGCTGGACAGTCCGTAGAGAAGCAGCAAAGGTGGATGATGCTGAACCCACGGAGTTCTGGACGGTAGTCCGGGTGACGAGGCTCAGGGTCCGAGGCCGGCTGATAGGGTCAGGCGGGATCCGGAACCTGCTGAGCGATGGAACGGGTCACCGAGCGGAGCCAGAGACTGGAGACTGGCGGAGCTGCAGAGGTGGTGGAACATCCGCCGAAGTCACCGTCAGGGTCCAGGGATGGAGTTGGTTCGGAGCAACTGGCGTGGCAGGATAGGCTCTACGAGACAGGACAGGGTTAATACACGGCAAAGCACAGGGCAAAGCAATACGGGGACCTGAACACTAGCTTGCTAAACACGTAGAACAGGCCCCGCCCACCAGGAAAGAGAAACCTTATATACCCTGTACCTGTCTATGCAATATCCTGTTTCTGGGTGCTGGCCCCTTAAGAAAGGGTCAATGACCGCGCGCGCGCCCTAATGCGCATGCGCGAGGCCCGTGTGCCAGAAGCCAGTCCAGGAAGTGGTGAGGAGGAAGCAGGAGCGCCCGGCTGGGAGTCCCTTGTCACAGAGGAGCGCCGGGAGCGGGGAGCCGGACGCATGGAGGCAGCAGGCGGGGAAGAGGAGACCGGGACCGGAGTGGTAAGTAGGGAACGCCAGCGGGGAGCGGGCCACGGGAACCGGAGAACGGGGCCAGGGGACCGGGAAGTGTGACAATATCTCATGCCTGCAAAATACTACTGAAGATCTTACAGAGATGGCTACACCCTTAGGCTACTTTCACACTTACATCTTTTTCCATCAGTCAAAATCCATTGCCTTGAGAAAATATGGTATCCTGCAAAATATTTTGCAGGATTCAGTTTTTTTCCCCATAGACTTGTATTAACGACGGATTGTGACTGATAGCCTTGCGTTGCATCTGCCGCAACATGGATCAGTCATGGAATGTCTGACCGTCGAGCGGAAAGAACTGACACTGTAATGTTTTTTGGAGAGTCAAAAAAACGCAATGCGCAGGATTCCGTTGCATTCCGTCAAGAGGTTAAATGGTTGTCTATGGTGCAGGATTCCGCCGTAATGAGTCACACGACGTAATCCAGTGCTTTGTTTCCATCATGTTCTACTGAGCATGCCCAGCATGTCTGGCACTCCCATTGGCCTGTCTCAAAAACAAATGGATCACGACGGATCCGTCGTAAAATGGACGCACAACGGATGTAACGGAGGCGACGGATTAGTTTTTTCACAGGATTCCAGTGAACGGAATCCTGTGAAATAACTCATCCGTTGCATCTCTTGACAGCTAAAAACCGACGGATCTGTAGTTCAGTCACAACAACAGACCTGGCAGATTTGAAATGACTGAAGTGTGAAAGTAGCCTTACTTTGACAAAGAACTGTCAGTGGAACAAGCAGTATTCAGAAAAGGCAGAGGAACAAGAGATGTAATTGCTAACATTAGATAGATAATGGAGAAGGCCAACAAATACAACTAGGAGATCTATTTCTGCTTCATCGACTACAGCAAAGCCTTCGATTGTGTTGCTCACCAGAAACTTTGGAATATCATGAAGGATATGGGGGCTGAAACATCTGATCAACCTCATCAGGATCCTTTACAATCGACCAAGAAGCAACAGTCTGAATGGAACATGGGGACACGGTATGGTTCAAAGAAGAGCGAGTCGTCAAACAAGGTGGAATCCGATCAATATTTCTCTTCAATGTATATGCAGAAGCAATTTCAGGCAGGTTGGACGTACCAAAAATCAAGAAAGAATCAAAATTGCTGGACGAATCATCAAGAATCTTAAATACGCAGTCGACACAACATTTATACCAACAAGTATAGATGGAATAAAGAACTTTTTACAGAGTGTCAATTTTAAAAATAGTTGTAAAGATTAGAAAGAACCATTTTTTCCTGAGTGTTAGACAACTCTGCCCCATTTATGTCAATAGACCTGAAATCCAATCCAACACAAAACACATGGATGGGTGTGATGCTGTTCTTGGTATGAAACAAAAAAACAACCATTTTTTTTCTTATCCCATAAAATCTCTTTGATTATGGATACTCAATATTTCTGGTACTAAGTTGCAGAATCCATTTTTTTGTCTTCATTTAAGGAAAAACAAAAAAATTACATATGCACAGTACACCAAAACCTGAAATGGCCTAATTTTGTTCGCAGCCACAACAGTTTAGAATACAACAGCTTATTAATTTATCATGGCCTTCTGTTTAATTTCAGAAATTTTAGCTAAAATAAAATCCAACAATCAGCTGCACCTGTTGCCAATTAAAGAATTAATGACACATCAATCAATCCGAATGTGCTGTATTAAGAGATTACACATGCTCTGCAGTCAGATTACTTTAGAAGTCGTGCAGTGAATAGGATTTTTGTGTGTATTTTACGGATATAGGTAGGAGCCTGACAAAAAATATTGATGTGTTTTTTATGTTTTCTAGGGTGTTAAAGTGAAAGTTGTGGATTATGAAAAATTAAGTTTATATAAAGTACATGGTGATCCAGATATTTTTTCTATGCCTGTGTGATTTTTGTTAGAAATCTACTGTACAACATTTTTTGCTACATTCCCAAGATGAGTTTCTGGTGACTTTTTGATGTGGAATTTCTGCACCATTTGTACACCTATTGTATAAATTAGGTTATCATATTTTTCAGATTATAAGACGCACTTTTCCTCCCCAAAATATGGGAGGAAAGAGAGGGGTGCGTCTTAAAATCTGAATGTAGCTTTCCGGGGGATGGTGGAGAGGGGTAGCAGGAGGCAGGGGCAATGATGATAGGGTTTACAGTGGCTATGCAGGGTCTGCAGAGGCTGTGTAGGGTCCGCAGAGGTTGTGTAGGGTCCTCAGAGGCTATGCAGGGTCCGCAGAGGCTGTGCAGGGTCTGCAGAGGCTGTGCAGAGTTTGCGGTGGCTTTGCACGGGCTGCGGAGGCTGAGCACGGGCTGCGGCGGCTGTGCAGGGTTGGCGGCTGTGCTGCGGCTGCGGGCAGTGAGGGCTTAAAATAATGGCACCAGGAGCCAGTGTGTGCGTAGATGGAGATCTTGGCTCAAGATCTCATATGCGCACCGCCTCCGGCCCATTGCTCTCACAACAGCGGACTTAAGGAAAATGGCATCCAGAGGTGGCACGTGCACAGATGAGATGTCAGCTTGTCATTGAGCTGAAAGCTCAATCTGCACACGGGCTGGCTCTAGGCGCCATTATTTGAAGCAGTCGCCGTCCACAACCTGCCGGCCCAGGTACCACCGCCACAGCCCCAGCCACCGCCGCCGCCGCAGCCCCAGCCCAGCTACCCCAGCCCAGCTGCCCCAGCCCCAGCACAGCCGCCACCGCCGACCGTTTCTGGGACAGCATCTGGGACACTTGCCGGCTGCACCACCCGCAGCATTGCCCTGCTCCACCACCGCCTCTGTTTCTTGTGACCTTGCTGCACCACC
The DNA here is from genome assembly GCF_048569485.1 of Anomaloglossus baeobatrachus. Taxonomy (NCBI): domain Eukaryota; kingdom Metazoa; phylum Chordata; class Amphibia; order Anura; family Aromobatidae; genus Anomaloglossus; species Anomaloglossus baeobatrachus. The sequence goes on along the minus strand of NC_134360.1, from coordinate 186,469,400 downwards.
GCTGTCACACCCCTCCAGTAAGACACCACCAGATTATAAGACAGACCCCTTTTTTCACACTTTTCTTCTAAATTTGGGGTGCATTTTATAATCCAGTGCGCCACATAAACCAAAAATTTAGATTTTCTTTCTTGTGTGTTTTTATCACGTTTTTTACTGCATTTTTTTCTTTTTTTGTTGTGTCATGTTTTAACAAAGCTGTTACGTTTTTGATACTTTCTGGTGTTTGGCTTTCTCAAAAATTTGATACACCTATGTGTGGAGTACATGCACTTTCCGCAGTGGAAACACACTAAAAACAACTGCATTTTCACTGCATCTAATGCACCTCTATGTGGAAAATCCACATATGAAACAAAGAGTACCCACAAAAGAAATAGACATGTTGCAGATTTGAAATGCACCACAGCTCAGTTTACGATGAGTAAAAAAAAAGGCACAATAGGCCTTAGCAGAACTTGTGAGTTTTTACTCTAAAATTTAGCAAAATCAGTTAAATACAAAAATAAAGAATACTTTTGGTTTCTGTAAAACTATGAACCATAAAGGTGACTTAAATTAAAAAAAATACCAATGATCAATCTGTTCCTATTTCTTTACTTAATAGCAATAATATAATTGTTTTTATGGCTGAAAACTACAGGAGGAAATGCAAGGATTTACTTTGTGGTCTTTATTGGTATTTTGGCGCACTTTGTATTTTGCACCATAAGGCTGTGTGCGCACATTGCGTTTTTTCATGCGTTTACGCAGCGTTTTAAATAAACTAATGCGTTCTGCATCCCCAGCAAAGTCTATGACAATTAAGCAAAGTCCATGTGCATATTGCATTTTGAAACGCAGCGTTTTGGATGCCAAATTTTTTACAAAATCGATGCATTCTAAAAAGCAACATGTCACTTCTTTTGTGCCTTTTGGATGCCTTTCCCTTTCTGTCTGTGGGATAGCAAGCATCCAGAACGCATCCATTCTGCATCCATTCTGCATTCAAAATGCATCCAAAATGCTGCTTTTTATTTGTCACGACAGAACGCAACGTGCGAACATACCCTAAGGCTATGTGCGCACGTTGCGTAAATTCATGCAGTTACGCTGCGCTTTGCAGCGCAGCGTAACTGCATGCGTCCTGCGTCCCCTGCACAGTCTATGGAGATTGTGCAGGGGCCGTGCGCACGTGGCGTCTCAGAGCGCAGCGCTTCGGCTACTGCCGAAGCGCTGCGCAAAAAGAAGTGACATGTCACTTCTTCCGTGCGCTTTGCCGGCAGCTCCTGCTCTGTCTATGGCAGGAGCTGCAGGCAGAGCGCACGTTCTCGCCGGCACCATGCGCTTCAGAACGGAGGTTTTCAGCTGCGCTCTGAAGCGCACCTTTTCGGTGCTGGGCTAGTACGCAACGTGCGCACATACCCTAAGTCTGATAAGAGGGAATAGAAAAGAGGATTCAAATTATTTTGAAGGCAAGGACTGTGGCTCATTTAAGTGTTGTGCCTGAAACACAAGTAATTTCACCTGTGTAAATTTTAGACTTGCTGATCAAAGGTATGTGGGTAAAGCGGGCTTTACATGCTACGACATCGCTCAAGTGATCTCGTTGGGGTCACGGAATTTGTGACGCACATCCGGTTGCTTTAGCGATGCCGTTGCATGTCACACCTATGAGTGATTTTGCATCGTCGCAAAAACGTGCAAAATCGCTCATCGGTGACATGGGGACCATTCTCAAATATCGTTACTGCAGCAGTAACGAAGTTGTTCCTCATTCCTGTGGCAGCACACATCGCTCCGTGTGACACCGCAGGAACGAGGAACCTCACCTTACCTGCGTCCCGGCCACAATGCGGAAGGAAGGAGGTGGGCGGGATGTTATGTCCCGCTCATCTCCGCCCCTTTGCTTCTATTGGGCGGCGGTTCAGTGACGCCTCTGTGACGTCACTGTGACGCTGAACACACCGCCCCCTTAGAAAGGAGGTGGTTCACCAGTCACAGCGACGTCGCAGGGAAGGTAAGTCCGGGCGATGTTGTGCAACACGGGCAGCGATTTGCCCGTGTCGCACAACCGATGGGGGCGGGTATGCATGCTGGCGATATCAGTACCGATATCGCAGTGTGTAAAGTGGCTTTTAGATGGAAGCTCAAGCGTTTAGCACATCACAAGAGGTGGTGGCCTAAAAGCAAGAGTGAGTGACCAGGAACCCATAGAGATGCTGCACTGTGAGACAATGATGTGCTATTTTAAAAGGTGCCTTTGAGATCTCATCTACTAAAGTCTAAGATTACTGGAGCTGACAATTCTGATTCTGTCAATAAGCTCACTGTTTTAGAATAAGGGTCTAGGTAAGTCTAGCCATGGGAAAAGATAGCTGGTAGGGATCTGTGCAAGATGTCACTGCAGTCATATAGTCTGACCAAGCTTTAGGCTTCAGGGGCCAGGGCTCATTCAGATGAGTGCATTTTTGATTGGGGTACATTTTGAAAGCCCATTCACCAATACAACATAATGCTAGTGCAAATAATTCTCCACATAGTCCATGGAAAAAAAATCACACATGCAATAGCCTGGTCCTTTTTGGATCGTCAAGTGATACCATTGCCCTTAATAATGCTACAATCCAGCAGAAGTGTCTGTGCTAAAGTAGCTAGCAAGTGCGGGTGAGTAGGACTCTCTCCAAAAGGGATGTTACCTCAAGAGTAGAGATGAGTGAACCTCTGGAGGTTCGGTTTGCCAGGTACTATTGAACCTTAAGAAAGTTTGGGTTTTGACGCCGACTTGATCCGAACCTTAATGGAAGTCAGTAACTGGGCATTTCGTGGCTTCACCCACATGCTGCCAGCCATAAGCAGGACACTTCCAGGGGAGGTTGGTTGGGGGTTTTCAATTTCTTTTTCTTTGTGTGCACATTGCATCTGATCACGCTGATTTTACCTAAAATGTGAGCCATTCAAACACTGCAAGCAGCTTACATGGCTGAGCATCACTCATACCCAAGCACAGCGCTGCTCGCTTTAGTGGTTTGTGCTCATAACTCACTTGAACTTCGCACCCGAACTTTGTTTTTTTGGAAGTCGGTTTCCAAACACAAACCATAAACCTCAGGTTCGCTCTTCTCTACTCAAGAGCTTATATTGGGAACTATAGAAGAATGTAAAGAACTCCAGCCAATACTACTGTCAGGGTAATTTGCTTGAACTAAGGGGCACTTTGCACACTACGACATCGCATGTACGATGTCAGAGGGGTCATGTCGAAAGTGACGCACATCCGGCGTCACACTCGACATCGTAGTGTGTAAATCCTAGATGATACGATTAACGAGCGCAAAATCGTCGTAATCGTATCATCGGTGTAGTGTCTGGGAATTCCATAATTACGCGACTACGACAGATACGATGTTGTTCCTCGTTCCTGCGGCAGTACACATCTCTGTGTGTGAAGCCGCAGGAGCGAGAAACATCTCCTACCTACGTCCTGCAGCTCACGCCGGCTATGCGGAAGGACAAAGGTGGGCGGGATGTTTACGTCCCGCTCATCTCCGCCACTCCGCTTCTATTTGCTGCCTGCCGTGTGACATCGCTATGACGCCGCACGACCCGCCCCCTTAATAAGGAGGCGGGTCACCGGCCAGATCGACGTCGCAAGGTAGGTGGGTCCATGTGAAGCAGCCGTAGCGATAATGTTCGCTACGGCTGCTATCACAAGATATCGCTGCTGCGACGGGGGCGGGGACTATCGTGCTCGGCATCGCAAGCATCGGCTTGCGATGCCGTTGTGTGCAAAGTGCCTCTAAGGGAAACCAGCCCATCAGCAGAAGTACCACCATTAGAGACAGAGGGCAAGGAAAGGAACTGCAAAGAGGAGTTGAAAGATATAATGTGAACAATGCATCAGTTCAATAGGTAAAGTTTAGCTGTCCACAAGGGATATCTGTATGCCTGTCATGACAATAGGAGAGAAAAAGACATGCGCTGTGTAGCACCCAGTGGTAAGGGTGGAAAATTAGTTACTGCCAGGAGGCCGCTCACCTGATGAGGTTGTGATGCCTTGCACAACCCAGGTTAAGGCGAGGATTAGTCCACAGGGAGACCGCTGGAGACTGGACCTTTGTGCAGAGCCTGGAACCAGCGTGGATCGAATTCTTCCGGGTAGGTCACGTGAGCGTGCGCGACCGGAAGTGCGTCACCGTAAGTCATATGCCAGCCAAACGAAACCTGGTAACCCAGCAACTGTAAATCCTGATGACTGGTGAATGAACCTTCGCTGCCAGAGCTGCTCCTGCCGTTGATCCCTCACAGGCATAGTACGAGTGGATAGGAAGATGGCGATCAGATAGGAGCGCTAGGAAGCCGGAGGACTAGGTGAGTAAATTTTATAAACAAACCTTTCATTTGAAAACCCTTTAATGGTCACTACACGTTTCAACAGCTGATTGCTGTCTTCATCAGGAGATAAGATGGTAAGATAACGGAAACAACATATATAGCAGGAAATGTTTACCGATTGGATAACTGCCTAACCCTGATTGGATTCAGGATTAACCATTAAATAACTGGTAAAAATTACATACCAAACAATAGAACTAAAATCCACATAATAAAGTATGGGCACCAGGGCAATCGGGATGAGCCTGGTAAAGCACTGGCATTGTCGCATCTGATGAATGTTACAATTCTGGGTGGCTGCGGGCTGCTTTTTTTAATCTGGGGAGGGCACAATAACCATGGGCCTCCCCAGGCTGAGAATACCAGATTTCAGCTGTTGGCTTTATCTTTTCTGGGTACCAAAACTGGAGGGACTACACGCCACATCCGATCCTTCATATTTTAATATACATCCAAGATATCACGTACAGCGGGGGGCTTAAGCCTGTACCGTATGCTTTATCAGCTCTGGGTATCTATATATGTGGCACCCTACACATTTTTTTATTTATTTATTTATTTTTACACTTTTCTCGGGCAGACAGCCTCTGTGGCTGCAGCCAATCACAGACACTGTCACAGACAGTGGGTGTGGGAAGCAGTGAATATGTATGAGATTTAATGAGCAGACCCAGAAGCAGTGTTACATCCATGCAGCAGAGACTGGTAAGTATGTCCTGCATTAACCATTTTGCTTGTTTGTTTGTTTTTGTACAGTGATGTCCCTGGCCAATCACAGCCATGCCAAATGTACCATGGCTGCAATGGCTCCAGAAATGCCCACATCCTAAAAGCTTGCTGATTGGCAGCTCTACAAGCTTACAACAAGCTTTATTCAGATGACAAACCTGAACAGGAACCAATTGTACAGTCAAAAGGTGTTTGCTATGGACACTGAACTTTAAAGTTCGGGTTTGCTCATCCCTAATTGCCAGCAAAGGTAAATCAGACATTTGCTTGCTAGTATTATCAGGCTGAGAAGGCCCATGGTTATTTGGCCCTTCCCAGCCTAAAAATTCCATGTTGTTGCTGCCCCAGAACTAGCATATCACATTAGATGTGCCTATTCTGCCGCTTCACCTGATTGCCCTAGAGTGGCGGCAATCGGAAAAATATTTTTTGGGGTTAATGTCAGCTGTATAGTATAAGCTTGTATTAAGCCAAGTGTTTAGTGACGGAAAAGCATCTATCAGACACCGCCATTTCTAACCCAGTGTAAAGTGATAGAACAGGCACACACAAGAAAAAAAAGTTTATTTTAATGAAGACTCCTCCATACTATCCCTCATTCAGCGATTTATTATCAAAAATGTTCACTCGAAGTTCTGTCACAGTCCACGTTCCCTGAATTCAGCTACAGCAACTTTGAATAGCAGTAAAGTAGAGCTATTCACAGGCGCCAGGTAGTGAGGCAATGCTCATCAGAGTTGCTGGCTCAATGCTGCACTCAGCGAGACCTAGCAACGCTGATGAGGGCTGTAGTCACTACCTGCCACCTCTGAAGAGCTGTACTTTACTGCTATTTGCAGACACTGGATCTGCATTCATGGATCGTAGATTGTGACAGTGATTGAACATTTTTGATAAATTAATGAATGAGAAATAGTGTGGGGACTGTTTATTCAAATAAACTATTTTTTCCAGTGTGTTCTTTTTCACTTTGCAATTACTGGGTCAGCAATGAGGGTGTCTTATAGACACCTCTCCATTACTAACTCCTGTCCTTAATGCCAACTGACATTACACAGCTAATGTCAAATTAGCTACAAATAATACCCTGATTGCCCTGATGTAGTGGCAAAGCGCCAGTATAGGGCTGATATTTTTAGGCTAGAAAGGACCAAATAACCATGGATCTTCCAGCCTGCTCATAGCAACATCCAGCTGTTACATAGTTACTAAGGTTGAAAAAAGACCTAGGTCCATCTAGTTCAACCTTCCTCCACCAGTTCTACATTTGGTCACAAAGTCATTTATAACCAACAATGTTGTGCGTACTGAGGAAATCATCCAGCCCTTTTTTGAAAGCTGTTATAGTACCTGCCATTACTACCTCTTGTGGTAGGGCATTCCACAGTCTGACTGCTCTAACTGTAAAGAACCCTTTCCTATTTAGGTGTCAGAATCGCTTTTCTTCCACTCGCAGTGAATGCCCCCTGGTCCTTAGTATTGTCTTCGGAAGAAATAAGTCATGTGCCAGTCCTTTATATTGACCACACATGTATTTATACATATAAATGAGATCTCCTCTGAGACGTCTTTTTTCTAAGCTAAACATATCTAACTTTTTCAACCTGTCGTCATATGGGAGGCCTTCCATTCCTTGTAGTAGTCTAGTTGCCTGCCTTTGAACTGACTCTAACTTCTGAATGTCCTTTTTAAAATGTGAAGCCCAAAACTGAATCCCATATTCCAGATGTGGCCTTGTTTGTTTTACCTTGGCTCATAATCAAAAATAGGGGGACCCCATGAAATTTTTTAAAATGAGTTCTTTTTTTACTTCCCAGCAGGGAGTCCAGGCATCTTTCCCATGCTGTTATCATTACGTTTCAGTTCTGTTTCGATCCATATCAGTGAATTTCCAGCCTCCATCCCCAGCTCTCATAGGTGCATTTGAGCAAAAAATCTCAAGTTCCCCATTGACTTCCATTATATTGACTTTCTATATCTGAGCTGTAAAGTGTCCTATAGCAGCTGTAATAAGATACCTTAAGTGTAAAGGGTATCAGATTATTGAACATTATTGTAATTTTTATTAGCAATATTGAAGAAAGCTATTTATATTATATTTTTATAAAAAAAGCATTAGTGATTCCTTGCTAAAAGGTTTTCATTTTTGATGCAAAAATGTCTTGGGGTGAATAGGGCTTGGAAAACTTCCTCGTTTGCATACAATGTGCAAATTTAAAGTCACATTATACTGTAAATGGTAATTTGGGGAACCAATCAGAGGGTGCAATAGCAGCTGCCGATAAGAAATACTGGTAGATTAAACTTGGCATGGATAAAACTGAAAACTGCATTTCCATATTGCATATGGAAGTCATAAATGCTTGCTCGGAGAACTTAACCACTGAATGGAGCACCAGGATGGCAGAACCTATTTCAGACTTGTATACTTCGGGATTTTAGCACCTTTCATGTTTGCATTTATTGTAATCATGTAACAGGGCTTTTAGAGGATGCTTTTTTTGTTTTTGCTTTCAATTTTTTTGTCCCCTTGTATGGAAGAGGGGTCATATTTTATACCAACCATGGTTTTTACTTGTGTTAGAGTAGTGTCTTCTCTCCTCTGTAAATTTCAAGGTTCACAGTGTCATTTTCCTAATGGACAACAAAAGTGCAGCTTGCTTACATACTTAGCTAATCTTCTGGTAGTGCTACTTTAAAGGGATAATTTCCTATTCTTAACACACAAAACCATACAGAATAATTGACTTAAGTGCCAGTGCTGTAACTGTATACCTCATGACTGCCTAGAGTAGTTCCTGTTACCATATTTTTTCCCAAAGTTTATTAAAAGTGCGCAGTAAACCTGACAAGGAGAAATAGTCCAGCATTAGGCTGAGAACCTGTTCCATTTGCATATGTACTAAACTGATGTTCTGTTGCCCTTATGGCAGGTAATCTTGATTTTTCTGTCTAATTTACTTATTCCACAGAATATGGCAATGCCATTAATGAAGCATATAATCATTCAATAGTATGATGTTTGGCAAATTCTTACATACAGGCATGGCCCAAAGTGTTGACACCCTTGAAATTGTTCCAGAAAATGAAGTATTTTTCCCAGATAGTATTGAATTTACACCTGCTTTGTTATATACATGTTTCGTTCCTTTGTGTCTATTGAAACAAAGCAAATAGAAAAAACTAAGGAAAAAAAGGGCAAATTGGTTTTAAATAACCAAAAGAGGGCCAGAAAAATTGTTGGCAACCACAACTTAGGGGTACTTTGCACACTACGACATCGCACCTGCGATGTCGATGGGGTCAAATCGAAAGTGACGCACATCCGGCATCGCTGTCGACATCGGAGTATGTGAATCGTTTTTACTACGATTAACGAGCGCAAAAGCGTCAAAATCGTATAATCAGTGTAGCGTCGGTCATTTACATAATTTCGGAAGGACCGATGTTACGATGTTGTTCCTCGTTCCTGCGGCAGCACACATCGCTGTGTGTGAAGGCGCAGGAGCGAGGAACATCGCCTTACCTGCGTCCCGGCTGCAATGAGGAAGGAAGAAGGTGGGTCGGATGTTGACGTCCCGCTCATCTCTGCCCCCCTGCTTCTATTGGCCGCCTACCGTGTGACGTCGCTGTGACGGCGCATGACCTGCCTTCTTAGGAAGGAGGCGGGTCGCCGGCCAGAGCGACGTCGCAGGGCAGGTGTGTGTGAAGCTGCCGTAGCGATAATGTTTGCTACGGCAGCTATCACAAGATATCGCAGCTGCGACAGGGGCGGGGACTATCGCGCTCGGCATAGCTACCATCAGCTTGCGATGTCGTAGTGTGCAAAGTACCCCTTAATATTTGGTTGCACACCCTTTGGAGTGAAAAACTGCAATCTATCGCTTCTTATAACCATCACTAAGCTTCTTTCACCTCTCAACTGAAATTTCAGATCTCTCTTCTTTTGAAAACTTCTCCAGGTCTCTCATATTTGAAGGCGCCTTCTCCCAGCAGCAATTTTAAGATCTCTCCACAGATGTTAAAAGGGATTTAGATCCAATCTTACTGATCTTACTGCTGCCACTTCAGAACTCCCAACTGCTTTATTTCTATCTAATTCTGGGAGCTTCTTGAAGTATGTTTGGGATCTTTTTTCTGCTGAAAGACCCATTACCTAGGACGCAAATCCAGCTTTCTGACACTGGACACTTCATTGTGAACCAAAACCCATTGGTAATTTTCAGATTTCATGATGCCTTGAACATAGTCTAGGTATCCAGTGACAGAGGCAGCAAAGCAACACCAAAATATCTTTAAACCTCCACCATATTTGACTGTAGGTATTGTGTTCTTTTATTTGTAGACCTCATTCTATTTTCAGCAAACAGTAGAATGATGTGCTTTACCAAAAAACTCTATCTAGTTCTCATTTGTCCAGAATACACTTTTTCAGAAGGATTTTGGCTTACTCACGTATATTTTGGCAAACTGCAGTCTAGCTTTTTGTATGTCTCTGTGTCAGCAGCGGGGTCCTCCTTGGACTTGACTTTCTTTGGAACTTGAGTGGGGCTGCTTAGCCACCATCCAGACTATCCTGTATAACCATTTATCAATCTTTCTCTGCTGTCCATGTCCAAGGAGTTTAGCTACAGTGCCATGGGTTGTAAAGTTCTTGATTATGCCTCACACCATGGAGAAAGGAACATCAAGATTTCTGTAGATGGACTTCTAACCTTGAGATTGTCGATATTTTTCAATAATTTAGGTTCTCAAGTTCTCACAGTGCGCTTCTCCTCTTTCTGCTCTTTATGCTTAATGTGGCACACATAGACACACAATGCAAATATTGAGTCAACTTCTCCCCTTTTTATCTGGCTTCAGATGTGATTTTCATATTACCCACATCCAGGGCTGTATTTGTCATTCATGCTGCCTTATGCACTTTAAATTGTCACGCCCCTTACTGACAAGTCAAACTATGAGTTTATGAACACAACATCTATTTAAGGAAGGTCTACTGTGTAACATGGTTGAAAAAACTCCAAATGCTAAAATAATGAAAATATGCGTTTGGTGCCCATATGTTTAGTCTTTTGATCTTCTTGTAACAGCTTCAGGTTTTCAAAGACACCACGCAGTTAAAATAGGCAGCCTAACCATTTTGCTGACTGCCATTTCTAGGAAGTTGCTGATTAGTACTTATTATAATTTCAATTTAAAAAAACAGCGGCCAAAAGATGTAAGAAAAGAAGCAAGAGAAAAAAAACTCTTAGGACAGAAAAAAATATCAGTGTGTCCTATTAAATGTCTTTTGCCTGAAAAACTCAAATGATTTGCAGATGTCTTAAAGACATTGTGCACATACTCTAAGGTGGGCTTTACACGTTGCGACATCGCTAGCAATTGCTAGCGATGTCCAGCGCGATAGCACCCGGCCCCGTCGCACATGCGATATATGGTGGTTGCTGCCGTAGCGAACATTATCGCTACGGCAGCTTCACATGCACATACCTGCTCGGCGATGTTGCTGTGACTGCCGAACAATCCCTCCTTCAAGGGGAAGGTGCGTTCGGCATCACAGCAACGTCACCGCGACGTCACTTATCGGCTGGCCAATAGAAGCGGAGGGGCGGAGATGAGTGGGACATAACATCCTGCCCACCTTCTCCCTTCCGCATTGCCATTGGGACGCAGGTAAGGTGATGTTTGTCGCTCCTGAGCAGACAGCAATTTGTGGAGCTGCAGGAACGACAAACAACATTGTACCTGCGGTCGACCCGACATTATGAAAATGAACGACACTACACAGATCACCGATTTTTGACGCTTTTGAAATCGTTTATCGTCGCACCTAGGATTTACACGTTGCGACGCATGTGCGTCACTAACGACGTGACCCCAACGATGTTTCGGAAGCGATGTTGCAACGTGTAAAGCCCCCCTAAGGGTGCGTACCCACGATCAGTATTTGCAGAATTTTAGATGTAGCGTGTTTTCGCTGCGTCCAAAATGCTGCGTTGAACAGTACAAGCAAAGTGGATGGGATTTCTAGAAATCCCGTGCCCACTGTGCTTGTTTTTTCTGCAGCAAACACTGACCTGCGTAGCATCTTTCCAGCCTGCAGCATGTCAATTGTTTGCTGCGGGATCGCATCCGTCCTTTGTATGGAGAACACAAGCAGGAGACCACAGCGCACTAAACCCTGATCGTGGGTACAAGCAGCTGCGGTCTCCTGCAGAGGAGACTCGCGGACCCTCAGGTCAGGATCTGCTGCATCCAGGATGCAGTGAGTCCTGATCGTGGGCACATACCCTAACAGTTAGCATACCCTTTAGATACTAGTTAACTCAAGGCACTCATACACAGCCTAAAGAATTTACGATCCCAGAGATAGACAGGTTTGGTTGACAGTCTAATGTTTGTCAGGGAGATGAGGACCCAGCATGTCCAATTTCGGACTGTGGATTCTTCTTTTTCTAATAAATGAGTGTGCCGCCCTGTGCTCGGCGGCAGCCGAGCTGCTCGGGTCCGGACCTTCAGTGGGTGGGTCGAGAGTCTCCGTACCCGAGAGTCCTGCGGTCACTCCGACCAAAAAATGGTTGGTGTTTTGGGGACGTAGGTGTATGGCCGGAGCCGTGTTTCAGTTCATGATGCCACCCACGGGATGTGGTGAAGGTATACACCACCACTGCAGTTACGGGGCACCCGGGGGGAGATGTTGCGCAGCAGTTGTTAACCCATCCGTGGGTAGGGATGGTGGCCCCGGGACCCATTTGGGAGAGCTGGGCGGTGCAGGGAGATGGGCGGCCAGAGGGCACTGATGTACTCATGATTAGTAACACACACAAGTCTCTGGTAAACCAAGGTGATGGTGGTCGGTGCCCGCAGCCGGCTGCAGTCTGGTCCCCCACCTGGTTGGTGGTCTCTGCCTTTCTCCTGCACCGTTTGTGTGATGGTGGACTACCTGCGCTTGCAACATCAGGACTCCGCTCCCTGGCTTGTGGTTGCCTAAGGAGCCCTTTGCCCGCAGACGCTGGCCCGTGGGATCTCTCTGCCGTGGCAGTGGCTTTCTATCCCCCTCGTTGGGCTGTTGTCTAAAGTCAGAACTTTGGGTGGGACAGAACCTATAGTCCTGGCCGCAATCAGTTAATTAGCTAGCCCCCAGTAGCTTCTGGACCTAGCTTAAGGGTCTGAGTACCCCCCTTTGTGCTCCGGTTTCCAAGTTGGTTCCCTGGGTTGGTACCGGCGGGCCACTACCCTGTCCCAGTCCACCACGGTTCCACCGAGCCGTCTTCCCGACTCCTGCAGACAGAGGCCTCCGTAAGCCTCCTAGCTAGAGGTACCAGGGCTCCAACCCTGGCACCTGTCAGTTAGTTGCATATAGAAGAGACAACCCCGGCACACTACACTATGTAGTGTGCCGGGGTTGTCTCTTCTATATGTATATTTCTTGAGCACCTACTCGTCAGTGATGCGGAGCTTCTCTCCCACTATTGTCAGTTAGTTGCAGACCTGACACACAGGCCTGCTTCCACTTTACTTCACCTCCACTAACAGACTCTCAGACTAAACTGAACTGTGTTTCCTGCCTCAGGCTCTCTGAACTCCTCGGTGGGCGTGTCCAACCACCTGGCTCCGCCCCCTGGTGTGTCCATCAAGCCCTGAGGGAGGTGACTAGGGTTTTATTGTTTGGCTGCTGTCACCTTGTTAGGGGACTGGTGTAATGCGGGGCCCTATCTGTAACTACCTGGCCCGGCCAGGGCGTCACATGAGCACACAAAATGGCAGCTTCTGATTACTAATTTCAGAACCATAGAAGGCTATCGAAAGGTTAAAATAAAAATCCTTACCCAACTTACCATTCACCTCTCTGAATTCTCCACTCCTCACATTCACCTTTGTGGTTTTCTTCACATCTTCTGAACCTTGCTGCTCGTGCTGAAATTCCCAAGACTCTCACAGTGAGCTGGGTCTTCCATCTCTGAGGCCTGGTAAGGTTGTGCACCTGTGAGCTCAATGTCACAGCCCATCTCATGATGTTGTGACCTTCTGCACACTTGCAAAGAACTGTTTTGCCTCCTGGGCCTCATGAGATCCAGAAGTCTTGGCTCTTTGTGAGAGGTTTGGGGATTTTCAGGAGTGATGAAAGTTAGATGTGACAAGGACCGGACAGGTGATGGTGAGGAGCGGAGGGGCCGGACAGTGAGCGATGAGGTGAGAATAACTTTTCTGTGAATTGAATTTCCTGGGAAAATCAGCACAAACAGGTACTTTTGAATTCTGTCTGATCTGCGTATCTCTAAATCTGTGCATAAGTTTGCACTTTCTAAAGGTCCAGTCACACTAAACAACTTACCAGCGATCCCAACAACGATAGGGATCGCTGGTAAGATGCTAGGAGGTTGCTGGTGAGATGTCACACTGCGACGCTCCAGCGATCCCACCAGCAACCTGACCTGGCAGGGATCGCTGGAGCATCGCTACACGAGTTGCTGGTGAGCTCACCAGCAACCAGTGTCCCAGCCCCCAGCCAGCAGCGCCGCGTGGAAGATGCTGCGCTTGGTAACTAAGGTAAATATCGGGTAACCACCCCGATATTTACCTTGGTTACCAGCGCACGCAGCTACACGTGCAGAGAGCAGGGAGCAGCGCACACTGAGCGCTGGCTCCCTGCTCTCCTAGTTACAGCACACATCGGGTTAATTAACCCGATGTGTCCTGCAGCTACATGTGCACAGAGCAGGAGCCGGCACTGACAGTGAGAACGGCGGAGGCTGGTAACAAAGGTAAATATCGGGTAACCAAGGACAGGGCTTCTTGGTTACCCGATGTTTACTGTGGTTACCAGCCTCCGCAGAAGCCGGCTCCTGCTGCCTGCACATTCAGTTGTTGCTGTCTCGCTGTCACACACAGCGATCTGTGCTTCACAGCGGGACAGCAACAACTAAAAAATGGCCCAGGACATTCAGCAACAACCAACGACCTCACAGCAGGGGCCAGGTTGTTGCTGGATGTCACACACAGCGACATCACTAGCAACATCGCTGCTACGTCACAAAAGTTGTTCGTTAGCAGCGATGTTGCTAGCGATGTTGCTTAGTGTGACGGGGCCTTAAGACACCAAGGGCTGTGTATTGTGTTTGGTGGCTATTAATGATGGGCAAACGTGCTTGCCACTGCTTGATATCCAATCGAACATTGGGGTGCTCAGGTACTCGAGGTGCTTGAATATATTGTTCGTGAAACATCGAACGCAAAGCACAGGCTTGCTTCACTGATGCGAGCAGGTTATTCAGAGACGCCAAATAGCTCTCACTGGGGGTTAAACAATGTTTTCAGAAGTTGTGTATCCAAAATAAAAAACTCCACCTTTACTCCTGCCGGAAATACTCTGTTTATGGCTAGCTGTATGTGGGCAGAGAGTCGAACTGCCCAATCATTGTCTTCCATTATACTTGTTACTCGAGTCAAGCCCATCCAAGCGTCTGACCTGCTCGGCTCAAGTAACGAGCACTTGAGCATTGTACTGCTCGCCCATCATTAGTGTCTATGACTATATGGCTGAGGCCACATGGTGATTAGTGCAAGTCCTTGCATGACACTTGGCTAACACTCACAGCACAGCGGGAGCCAAGTGTCATGCAACTGTGGTCCAATCGTGCGATCAGACCACTATTGCGGAGGGAGGGTTGGCGCTGTGGAGGGGAGAGCCGTTGCTGCGGAGGAGAGGGAGGGATTTATCTCCCTAGTACATCTGTTGTCAGCTGAATCAGCTGAAACAGCTAGAATCACACTGTTCTCGCATTACACCGGAGTAACGCGAGAGCAATGCGATGTTTCTCTCTCCCCATAGACTTCAATGGGTGTGAGTGAAATGAGATCACATTCTACCCCAGCATGCTGTAACTGTTTTCTTGGTTCGATTAGGGCTGAAAACGTAATCGCTCATGGTAGCCACCACATAGAGTAATATTGGTCAAAGTGGAATGCGATTTTTTTACTGCATTCCACTCGCTCCGTATTACTCGCTGTGTGTGCTGACCCCACAGTGAAGGAAACCTCATCATGAACTACAAAAAACCTCTGATGGCTGTGCTTACAAACAAGGGTTTTGACACTAAATATTAAGTCTTGTTTGCCAGAGGGATGAAATACTTATTTCTCTCTGCAAAATACAGTACAAATAAATGTATAGAACTTATACAATGTGATTTTCTGGATTTTATTTTGGATATTCTATCTATCACTGTAAAAATTAACCTACCCTTAAAATTATAGACTGTTCATGTCTTTGTCAGTGGGCAAACGTACAAAATCAGCAAGGGATCAAATAATTATTTCCTTCACTGTATTTGCACAAGGCCATTTTCAGAAAGGTATAGTTTCACTGTATTTTTGTTTTTGTGTAACCGCTGCAATACCTGGACCTCTAATGGTTCTGCTGAACTGGAAATTCGGGGGTTCTCTGAAGTAGGAGCATAATAGGAATCTTAAAATGTGGCTGCATTACCACCATCTGAAGCCAACCTAAGAGGAACTGCATTATGCTATACCTTCAGCAGATCTCATGTATTTAATAACCTGAAATATCATCTTGAAGAAAGGAGAACTCTGAGCCAAGGAGTATAAATTGTTCTTAATAAGCTTTTACATAACGGCTAGTGTACATTACTAATGTATTTTAGTGTTGGTTGTATTTTCCCGTACATACAAATCAAAATAGTGTATCCTTGTTATGTAAGCCACATGTGTATTACAGTCGAAAACTTAGAATTCCCAATTTATGGCAATAATATAAAATGGTTAACATCTCCGAGTGTATAGACGATATATTTTTTTATTTTTGTTTTTAATTTGACTACTCGAGTCTCCTGAGTGACCATTTGTTTTACAGCAGTGACCTAATTTGATGCATAAAGTTTTCAGACTCAAAATGAGCCCTGTTAGCAATACAGATTTTGTCTAACATACATAATGAAACCAGCAAATTAGGTCCCATGGCCATAAACCTCATAGAGGGAAAGCAAATAGAGCATGAATCAAGAAGACTTTAGAAAGCCGTAAACTATTAGAATCATATAAATTAAAGACTAGACCCTAAATGTCGCTTAAATCTAGCTCATGTAATCTGTGTACACTGTAACAGACCTGAATATATTCGCTGCGCTCGTTTGCTTGAAAACATGGCCATTAGTTTGTGAATCCATACTTGAAAAGAAGAGTTTGTACTCAGCCCGGGGCTTTGGACAGTGTATAAAAGCCTGCGCCTGACTCGTATTTCTATTACCAGGTGTGTGTGGAGAACTTAGCACAGACCTTCCTTTGAAATGAAAATGGTAACTCATTAAGGCAGGATGCCTAGTTATTTCCGAAATGTTTTTAATGGGCTTTCACCCCTTGCTTTAACCGGAGAGAAATAATGCTGCCCAAGCCGAAATGGCTTCTACATTGTTAGTGCATCACTAGCCTAGGTTTGCTTTAATGATTAAAATGAGGGGATTGGGTGGGGGGGAATGGGGATATGAAAAAAAAAAAGATGAAAAATGTTTCTTCCCAAAGGAATAGGCATATATTGTTGATTGCATTGTTGTAGATTCAGGGCAGTTGTGATGTTGGTTGAAGTTTAAGGTTTATTTCATTCACCCGACATTCACAGTCCATGCATAGACCGCTATGTCCGGACCGGCAATAGATTTCCTAATGCAAACTCAAAAGCCTCATGGGTTGATGACTTTACCTTAGGAAAACCACAGCTAGCCCAGACGTCTAAATCCATACTTAAGTGTGCTTTACACGCTGCAACATTGCTAACGATATATCGTCAGGGTCACGGTGTTTGTGACGCACATCCGGCATCGTTAGCGACATCGCAGCATGTGACAGCTAGGAGCGACGATCAATGATCGCAAAAACATCAAAAATCGTTGATCGTTGACATGTCGCTCCTTTTCATAATATCGTTGGTGGTGCATGCCACTGGTTGTTCGTCGTTCCTGCGGCATCACACATCGCTATGTGTGACACTGCAGGAACGACTAACATCTCCTTACCTGCGTCCACCGGCAAAGAGGAAGGAAGTAGGTGGGCGGCATATTTCGGCTTCTCATCTCCACCCCTCCTCTGCTATTGGGCGGCTATTTTGTGACGCCGCTGTGATGTCGCTGTGACACCGAACGCACCTCCCCCTTGAAGGAGGGATTGTTCGGCAGCAACAGCGATGTCGCTGAACAGGTATGTGCGTATGATGCTGCCCTAGTGATATTGTTCGCTACGGCAGCGATCACCACACATCGCAAGAACGAATGGGGCGGGTGCCATCGCTCGCGACATCGCTAGCAATCGCTAGCGATGTCGCAGCGTGTAAAGCACCCTTTAGACCATGAACTTTGTATGAAGCTGGGAATGCTTCAAAGTATGTTCAAAGCATGTCATCTATATTTCAAGAGGCTTTCTTATATCTCTGCATTGAGGTCAGCCCATCAGTGCTACACATCTGTACTACTCATGGATTATGAGATGGCCATCTTGCAGGTCCTTAAATAGTGTATGCCAGTTGTCTGGACACATGGAAAACCCCTGAGACGTTTCTTCCAAATAGTATAATATGTTAAGTCTATAGGGAACTATTAAGAGTGATTGATAACCCAGAATATTCATTAAATATTATTTTTAATTAAGATTTCTTTATTGACAACGCGTTTTCCTTTGTTTTCCTATGTACTTAACAATACCAATTCATCCCAGCTCATGTTTGTGTAGCACTCTGCTGTGAGGCATTCATTCACATCTCCTTGCACTACCCCAATTAGTAGATCCATCACTATATACTTCCCAACCAGTTTAAATGGTGAAAGACAACATCAGAGTCAATAATAAGCACAATGTGGACACTGTAAGGGTACATGCCGATGATCAGGACCCGGTGCAACCTGGACGCGGCGGGTCCTGACCTGCAGGGCCGCGAGTGTGCTCCACAGGAGAATGCAGGAGACCACAGCTGCTCGTGCCCATGATCAGGGTTTGGGGCGCTGCAGTCTCTCGCTTGTGTTCTCCCTATGGAGAACGCCTGCGACTCTGCAGCAAAGAATTGATATTCTTGTGGCTCTGAAAGCTGCACCGCAGGTCAGTTTTCACTGTGGGCCATAAACGCACAGTGGGCTTGGGAATTCTAGAAATCCCATCCACTGTGCTTGTACTATACAACACAGCATTTTGGACACAGAAAAAACACGCTGCAACCAAAATGCTTCAAACACTGATCGTGGAAATGCTCCCTAAGTGTTGCTCCCCACACTCTACAGCATAAAACTGCTGATTTTGCCAAGGGAAGATCTGACCATCTATATGGTTGCATTCTACAGGCAGGGAAATAAACTATTGCAAGGTGACCAGGATTGATGTCTTCAAAAGGGCTCGTGGAGAGAGGCTGTCTTCATGAGGCTACACCTTTCAAGGGTGGATTCACCTTTAGAAAACTTTTGATATGTCATCGTGACTTCACAATTACTGAAATGAAAGGCATTGGTGCCCAACCAAGTGCTGCTTTCTTCACATTGATGAGGTTGGCTGAAAGTGATGTTTTTGTTAAGCTCATTTTTTGGCCAACCACATGGCACTTTTCTTCTGCCCCTTTGTTTTAATTGTTGGTGTCATTCGTAACAACCAAACCCAATTGACCAAACTTCATGTCAGCAGTTTTTTAAAAAAATAGTTACTTTTCAATAATGTAATGCTGAGAATACATATTAGATGGATTGTTGGCCAAATGAAGCTTCAGCAGGTATCCATGGGTGGCATGGTGGGTCAGTAGTTAGCACTTCAGTCTTGCAGCACTGGGGTTCAGGGTTCAAATCCCACCAAAGACAACATCTGCAAGGAGTTTGTATGTTCTCACCGTATTTGCCTGGATTTCCTCCTGTTTTCTCCCACACTCCAAAGACATCCTGATAGTGAATTTGTGACGCCCTGACAAAATCAGGTTGTCACAGAAGACTGCATCCATCTTCCAGATGCAGGATTCTCTCCCCTTTGGCCATCCATCACAACCCCACACAGGTACACAACACCAGCCACAAAGCCTAGTCACCCCCCCAAGGACAATAGAGACACACCAGTGGGCGGGGCCAGGCAGATGGTGACGCCCACCTAGGGGTTCTGAGGTGTCAGGGGAGGGAACAAGACAGAGTGAAGGAGTTGGCGTGAGAGGACAGTAGAAGTCTGTAGTCGGGGGTTGTAGCTCCCGGACTAGTTGAGCTTACTAGGTGGCAGATGGCAGAGCAGGGCCACAGGCGACGGAGATCCAGTCGCGGGAGACCTTATGTGGACCGCAGAAGTGTTGTAGCCTGCCAGTGTCGATAGCGGGAATCCGGTCCAGAGGCCGTGTACAATCGGGGTACCTGGACCCTAGGGAGAGGACCGCTTCAAGCACCTTTCCAATTCACCAGCAGGGGACAAGATTCCAAATCTTGTCCCACTAGCAGCCCAGATAGATCAAGACGGAAGTCCAATGAGGGGGATAGGGCATCTGTAAGTGCCTGCTAAAATCCCAAGGGTCAGATATCGCGGACCACAGCTCCCACAGCAAACACACCGGGAGCGGACTCTTCCCGTTTCATGCGGACTAGTCAACACACAAGACACTAAACTGAAGTGCAGGAGGAAGGACCCCCTGTTCTGTCCACCGGTGTGCGGGACCCGAGCACACCCCTCCGGAGGCTACCGGTATCCGGTCGTTGGTTTACTATCTGGACTCTGTGTGATTTATTCAAAAACAGTGAGTACACCGGTATCATCTGGTCCAGCCCTGCAGACTGCGTCCCATCACTCTACTCCACCTGCACCTGAGCCCCGGGACAATGCCTCCCCTACCCGTGGAGGGGATACCATCCTGCTGCCCCACTCCATCAGTCCCGGGCACCCCATACCAAGGCAGCGGCGGTGTCACCAACAATCACCGCGACCCACGGGTGGCGTCACTGACACAACCTCCCCAATATATATATATATCCCCCTTTTCACTTGCAGGTGACAGATGAGTGCTCAGGCCCCAGATCTGGTTTCCCCTTGAGCCACCGCAGCGAACCGGATCCGAGCGTCCCGAGCAGCCCTTCCCCCTTGCCGCGGTCTGTCCCCTACCCGCAACAAATTTAGATTGTGAGACCCAATGGGGACAGTGTTGCTTATGTATATAAAGCGCTATGGAATTAATGGTGCTATATAGATGAATAAATATTATTATTTCCGATTCTCCTATACACAGGAGTGCTTGTGCTTGGCAAACAACTCCTGGATTCTCTATAGAAAAGCCGCCGGCTGATATATTGGCCAGAAACCTATCTCAGGAAGAATAATGCAATCAGCAACACAAAATCAGAGATGTACTATACTATCACCATATCTCCTGACCCGCAATCGGCTGGTACCCCCATACATACAGTTGTGCTCAAAAGTTTACATACCTCGGCAGATTTTTTTGCTTTCTTTTTTCAGAGAATATGAATAATAACAGAAAATCTATTTTTCCACCCATGGGTAGTGGTCGGGTGAAGCCATTTATTGTCAAACTACTGTGTTTTCTCTTTTTTAAATCATAATGACTGCAAAAAACATCCAAATGACCCTGATCAAAAGTTCACATACCATGGTGATTTTGGCCTGATAACATGCACAGAAGTTCACACAAATGGGTTTGAATGGCTAATAAAGGTAACATCCTCACCTGTGACCTGTTTGCTTGTAATCAGTGTGTGTGCATAAAAGCTGAGTGAATTTTTGGGATCCAGACAGACTCTTGCATCTTTCTTCCAGTCACTGGTGTTTCTGGATTGGGCAGCATGTAGCAGCTGACAGGTTCACTTTAAAGTTGTATTATTAGTCTATAAGTAACAATATACTGAACAAAAATATCAACCCAACACTTTTGTTTTTGTTTGCATTTTTCATGAACTGAGCCATAAGTTTAAAGACTTTTTCTATGTTTTTCTGCTGTTTAGAGAATAGTGACAAGTTTTGGTCTGGAGCCTCACTTTTCCATCTTGACTCTTCATTTAAGCAAACTTTCCTTTCTTTTGGTGTCTCATGAGTTTATATCAGTTTTGTTGATAGCAGCTCTTAGCAGTGCATGTCAGCTGTAGCTGCTTTGAGCCCACACCCCTTTAGGTTTAAATATTGAGGCTTTCCTAGCAGTCCTTGCTGTTGATAGAATTCTTTCTATTCTGGCCATCCTGGTGGAAGTTGCTGATGGAGTATTGCCCTGTGCCCATCCAACTTCTACTTTGGAATCTGTCTGCAGCCATGGATTTTGGTGCTTGCATCCCTCTGTTTATCCCCCTGTCTGTCTTTCCTTTTCCCTCCGTGCAGCGGTGGGACTAGTGTCTTCTGCCAGCCATCTCACTAGCCAGGGATGTTTGCAGGGCTAGTGAGGGATTAGATATTTGGCTCGGTGATGAGTTGAAACACCCTGTATAGGAATGCTAGGGTTCTCAGGTAACAGCTTAAGGTGAGTTCAGGAGTAGGAGGTGTCCCCTCACCCTTCTACCTAGCCATAGGGTCCACCATTGTTAGTATCCTTGATTTCCTCCATTTGTTTGTGGTGTTTTTTGTAGTGCTTCAAACGCCCATTGGTCTGAACGTATGTGTCATGCGATGCATATGGACTTCTCCTACTTCATGCATGACAGTTGGACTCACTAGCGATCAGCAAGTTAACTTGAATTTTTTGGGAAAACCCCTTTAAATTAAACGAGCTAACCTTTTTCTGATTACAAGATATATGTACTTTCCCCATTTTTCTTATGTATAGGTTTGGAAATTGTTCATGTGTCAGAGGGGACTGCATTTCCATTTTAAACCAGGTTACCCTGTCTGCAGCTCCATAAATTTTAATAAATAGTTAATAAAGTAATTCAGATAGGAAGTGTGCATAGATTAGACGGCTGTGGGAAACATGCCAACATCGCATATCATGTTAGAAGTGTGCTGAGTATTGTCACACAAATTAACTCCGACAATACTGTGTAGGATATTTGGGATATGCTGTAATGGTATTACATAATTCATCAAATCCCTGTGGGATGAGGAGGACAATTTATAAAACCAGCAGTGAGTGCTCAGGGTGCATTTTCATATTCTCTTTCTAAATCACAAAATGATCTTGCTGAGCTTTTTCCTACTTTGACTTTTATTTCCACCTTTAATTTTTTACCTGGCCGAGAACTGTTGTTCTATTACCAGAGGGCACAAATGGGAGGAATTGTCTGGGCTAAATTGCAATTAGGAAGCCCTGAGTGAGGCTGGCACCAGTTAACTTGGGATATTGGAGTGAAAAGGCCCATAATCAGCCTTCGGTCATGTAGAACAATGCATAAAATTAAATTGACATTAATGAATAATTGTGTAATGAAAATGGAAGAGGAGAGTTAATTGCATGTTACAGTGAGTGTAATGCCTAGATAACCTTGCATTTAATGCTATTCTTAGCCTGGCTGCCAAGACTTCTACCGAGCCTCTCTCAGCAGGAAGTCATTAAAAGCTGTGAGCAGATAATGCCGGCTCGGTGAAACCTAAGTGGCAACAATATAACAAGAGTTTCTTTCAGACCTTACTGTTTCCAGAAAAAAAGGGCATGTAGGGGTAATTTGTACACATCTGAATGAAAACAGGAGACCAGTCCAATCTATTTGAAGCTTGTCCACTTCTACTGGAAACTATTATCAGGGGGTTATAAAAACCCAAGGTCAGTGCTTATTAAAGACTAGCGTTTACCTGCAGCGCTAGAGGTAGCGGCACCCAGCTGTCTGCTTGCACTGACATACTTTTCCTAATCTTGCAGTGCTGCAAAGTACCACTTGACCCTTTTTGGTTTTGAAGATACATGAAGGGCAATCCCATGGTCATAACATTCCATCAAACCCTTTTTTCTCTTTTTTTGGGTAAAGTGTTTCCTGGCTATCTACGCTAAGCTATAGTATAAATTAAAAATGTTCTAATCATTTAAAGTGTCTTCATCTAAGTACATGATTTTGGCTTTGCATATCCTTTTTTTTTTAATTACAAAATTAATTGACTAGGTGGAGAAAACTGATCCATCTGTTATGGTACCTGGGACGTAATATGAATGCTACGAGAAAGAAAGAAAGATATAAAGATATACGTCTGCAGTGTACAAGGCCTATTCAACTCAACCATGTGAACATACTAAAAATATACATATATATAGACTAGTTGTAGCACCCGGCATTGCCCGGGATAGTAACTAAAGGCCCCATCACACGCAGCGATATCGCTTGCGAGCTTACCCGCCCCCGTCGTTTGTGCGTGATGGGCAAATCGCTGCCCGTGGCACACAATATCGTTCGGAGCCGTCACATGGACTTACCTGTCTAGCGACGTCGCTGTGGCTGGCGAACCGCCTACTTTCTAAGGGGGCGGTTCGTGCGGCGTCACTAACCGGCCACCTAATAGAAGCGGAGGGGCGGAGATGAGCGGCAGTAACATCCCGCCCACCTCCTTCCTTCCGCATTGCCGGCGGCTGCAGGTAAGTTGTAGTTCGTCGCTCCCGTGGTGTCACACATAGCGATGTGTGCTGCCTCGGGAACAACGAACCTGCAACCTCAACAATCAAAGGTTTTCTGAAAATGAACAACGTGTCAACGATGGACGATTTGGTGAGTATTTTCCATCGTTAACGGTCGTTCGTTGGTGTCACACGCAACGACGTCGTTAACGATGCCAGATGTGCATCACAGAATCCGTGACCCTGGCGATATATCTTTACATATGTCGTTGCATGTGACGGGGCCTTTAGTCTCTGTCTCTCTCCCACTCTCCCTAACTATCTCTCTCTATGTCTCTCTCCCACTCCCCCTCTCACGACCAAAATCATGTTAACTAATACATAAGCTGTTTTATATTAAGAATGTCCTTCATTGAATAGCAACCAATCAGAGCTCTTATAAAGACCTGTAGCAAAATAGAAGCAGAGCTGTGATTGGTTGCTATAAGCCACCTGATAAATACCCAGGCTAACTGTCAAAACAGACAATATATTACGGCAAACATCCAAACAGTTTCTGTGTGTGTGTCTTTTTCTGTGTATGTGTGTCTTTTGGTGTGTCTGTATCTTTCGGGGTGTGTCTTTCTCTGTATGTGTCTCTTTATTTGTATGTGTCTTTCTGTCTGTGTGTCTCTTACTGTCTGTGTCTCTTTCTGAGTCAGAAGAAACAACGAAAAAAAGTATATATTCAGCTCACCTATATAAGTGCATGGTAATCCTGCTGGAGTGCAGCATGGTCCGCTGTGCTGGCCAGTTCAGCTCAGAGTAGAATTCAGATAAGAGGGAGGAAGTTGGACCTGGCACATGTACAAATAGTGAAAAAAATTGTTCTTTATTTGAAAAAGTTAAAAACACAAACACACCAAACGCAGGGTCAAAAAAGAACATGGAAAGCATGACATGTTTCGGACTAGAGTATTAAAAACAAAAAAAGTCCTTAGTCATATTTTTCTAATATAGAAGAATTTTTTTACTATTTGTACATGTGTCGGGTTCAACTCCCTCCATCGTCTTTTTCTTTGTGTATCTTTTTGTGTGTGACTCTTTCTGTGTGTATGTGTCTCTGTGTGTGTCTCTTTCTGTGTGTGTCTTTTTCTGTGTCTGTGTCTTTTGGTGTGTGTCTTTTTTCTGTGTATGTGTCTCTTTCTGTGTGTGTTTGTGTGTGTGTGTCTTTGTGTGTGTCTCTGCCTGTGTGTGTGTCTTTCGGTGTGTGTTTTTTAATGTGTGTGTCTCTTTCTATGTGTGTGTCTCTTTCTGTGTGTGTGTCTTTCGGTGTGTGTCTTTCAGTATGTGTGTCTCTTTCTATGTGTGTGTCTCTTTCTTTGTGTGTGTGTGTCTCTTTCTGTGTGTGTGTGTGTGTGTCTCTTTATGTGTGTTTGGGTCTCCTTGTGTGTCTCTTTCTCTGTTTATAATAAGAGTCTATAATAACAGATTCATTCCCAGCTCCATTGACTTTAATGTAAGCAGGTTTTTTGTCGAATAACTATAAAGCATGGGGTTCAATTTTCACCTTAATCTATGATGTTCCCTGAATGAAATGAGGAGGCTGTGCAAAAGTTCGTGATTGTAAATGCGATGGTGTGGAATCCTCTAGCGGACAAACACACACACATACAGTACAGACCAAAAGTTTGGACACACCTTCTCATCTCTAGAACAACTGTTAAGAGGAGACTTTGTGCAGCAGGCCTTCATGGTAAAATAGCTGCTAGGAAACCACTGCTAAGGACAGGCAACAAGCAGAAGAGACTTGTTTGGGCTACAGAACACAAGGAATGGACATTAGACCAGTGGAAATCTGTGCTTTGGTCTGATGAGTCCAAATTTGAGATCTTTGGATCCAACCACCGTGTCTTTGTAGAAAAGGTGAACGGATGGACTCGACATGCCTGGTTCTCACCGTGCAGCATGGAGGAGGAGGTGTGATGGTGTGGGGGTGCTTTGCTGGTGACACTGTTGAAGATTTATTCAAAATTGAAGGCATACAGAACCAGCATGGCTACCACAGCATCTTGCAGCGGCATGCTATTCCATCCGGTTTGCGTTTAGTTGGACTATGGAGAAACGGGGCTCAGTGGGTGCTCTAGTCCACTTCTCGTGGTCTTCATCCCTGCATGTTGGCGCTCTTTTGAGAGCCAGCCCTCATGCAGGGATTGGCTGGCAGACCACTGCAATGCCACAGCCCTGTTAGTTGTGGAATTGCAGTGATTGGCCGGCCCGCACAGCGTGACCGAGCCTTTATACCGGCCGGCGCGCTGTGCTCTGCTCATAGCCATCCAGACAGTCAGTGCAGGGAGAGTGTCGCTGCTTCAGGGAAAGGTTTGCGGCCCTTTATAGCTATTTCCGTAGCAGGGCTGCAAACAGTGTGACCAGAAGTCCTTCTCAGGACTATTCTAGTTGTATACAGGCAGGCAGGGTATAGCCAGGTCGGAGTACAGTAGCAGAGTCCTTCTAGGACTATTGTTGCTGTATACAGGCAGGGCAGGCAGGGTATAGCCAGGTCGGAATACAGGCTAGTGACCAGAAGAGTCCTTGTCATTACTATTGTAGCAGTATACAGGCAGGCAGGCAGGCAGGGTATATAGCCATTCCTAGTGGTGACCGTATACCAGCCTTCATCATATCTGGGGCTGGTGTACACAGTCTAAAACAGTCCAGATAGTGTCAGAGTTCTCATTAATTTTTGCTCCTAAGACCTGTTAGGTTCTTAGTGCGTCCGTGCTTGCATTTAAAAACCGCACGTGTGTGCCTGTCGGTGGCAGCGTACAGGTGCACTTGTGTGCGTTTTTACCAAACTATTATATAACGCACAAGTGTAGTGTATAATACACGTCAGTCAGCAGTGGCTGATAGTGTCAGAGTTCTCATTAATTTTTGCTCCTAAAACCTGTTAGGTTCTTAGTGCGTCCGTGCTTGCATTTAAAAACCGCACGTGTGTGCCTGTCGGTGGCAGCGTACAGGTGCACGATTTGCACAAACTTGGATATAACGCCCAAGTCTAGTGAATACACGTCAGCACAGCATTGCAAAATGCGCAAGGGCGTTGGCAAGGAACAAGGAAGTGGACGTGATGGTGGTGCAGGCAGAGGCCGAGGTCGTGGGCAAGCTCTAATTTCGCCACAACAAAGGGCCACATCTAGTCGCTCGCACGTCCTGTCTCAAATTCTTGGGGACCGCAGCAGTACACCGCTCTTGAACCAAGACCAGTGTCAACAGGTTGTTAGTTGGATAGCGGATAATGCTTCCAGTCAGATTGGCACCACCACAAACACTCTGTCTTCCACACGGTCAAGTGTCAGTAGCCGTGATACTGCACCGCACATTTCAGAACCTGATCCTCCTTCCTACCACAAGGCTGAGTACACGTCCTCGGACATTAATGATCCCACACTTGGACACTCGGAAGAGCTGTTCACGTTTCCATTCGCACATTCTGGCCTCTCGCCAGCTCCTGTTGAAGTGGGTCATGAGGAGATCGTATGTACAGATGGCCAAATATTTGAGCAGCCACGTTCTCACGAAGTTGGCAACGTGTCTCAACAAGGGGTGGACGATGATGAGACACAATTGTCAGGAAGTCAGGAGGAGGAGCAGGGTGCGGAAGAGGAAGACGACGTGGTGGATGATCCAGTAACTGACCCAACCTGGCAGGAGGATATGCAGAGCGAGGACAGCAGTGCACAGGGGGAGGGAGGCGTAGCATCCCAACAGGCAGTAAGAAGCAGGGTGGTGGCTCCAGGCAGAAGTCAGGCAACCGTTCCCCGGAACAACAACACGACACAAGGTGCCTGTACAAATGTTAGGTCTTCCCGAGTCTGGCAGTTTTTTAGGTTGGCTCCAGATGATTCTAAAAAGGCCATTTGCAACACCTGCCGTGCCAGCGTCAGCAGGGGTACCAAAACTAGCAGCCTGACCACCACCAGCATGATCAGGCACATGTCAGCCAAGCACCCGACTTTGTAGGAAGTACAACAGAGTCGAGGAGCAGTGCTTGCTGATGTCACTGCTACGTCTTCGCTGGTTGTGCATGCGAGCCAATCCCCTGTCCATGCTGCCTGCGAACAAGCCTCCTCCGGTCCTGCACCTGCAGTTGCCTACGCAGAAATAACACCATCATCAAGCACGTCCTTGTCCCAGCGCAGCGTTCAGTTATCCATTCAGCAAACCTTTGAATGCAGGCGCAAATACACTGCCAACACCCCACATGCCACAGTTCTAAATGCTAACATTTCGCGACTGCTTGCGCTGGAAATGTTGCCTTTTAGGCTGGTGGAGACAGAAGCATTCCGCGACCTGATGGTGGCAGCTGTCCCACGTTACTCGGTCCCCAGCCGCCACTATTTCTCCCGGTGTGCCGTCCCCGCGTTGCATAACCACGTGTCACAAAACATCACACGTGCCCTGAACAACGCTGTTTCACCCAAAGTCCACCTAACCACAGACACGTGGACAAGTGCTTGTGGGCAAGGCCGCTACATCTCGTTGACGGCACACTGGGTTAATATTGTGGAAGCTGGGACCCAGTCTGAGCGAGGGACGGAACACGTCCTTCCCACACCAAGGTTTGCAGGCCCTACCTCAGTCAGTGTTTCACCCACACTCTACAGCTCCGGAATGTCATGCTCTTCAGCCTCCTCCTCCTCCTGCGCATCCTCATCCACTGTACCCTCCACACCAGTCCCAAGCTGGAAGCACTGCAGCACTGCCTCGGTGAAGCGGCAACAGGCTGTGCTGAAGCTAATCTGCATAGGTGACAAACCCCACAATGCAGAAGAGGTGTGGACAGCTCTGAAACAGCAGGCAGATCACTGGCTCACACCTCTGAACCTAAAGCCAGGAAAGGTCGTGTGTGACAATGGCCGGAACCTGGTGGCGGCTTTGAGGCGAGGCCAGCTGACACATGTTCCATGCGTGGCCCATGTGCTCAACCTCGTGGTTCAGCGGTTTCTAAAGTCATACCCAGAGCTGTCTGATCTGCTGGTAAAAGTTTGCCGCCTGTCTGCACATTTTCGAAAGTCACCTACTGCTTCAGCCGGCCTTGCCGGCTTTCAGCGCCGTTTGCATCTTCCGGCTCACAGACTGGTGTGTGATATCCCCACGCGTTGGAATTCAACTCTGCACATGTTGGTCAGGATATGTGAGCAGAAGAGGGCAGTTGTTGAGTACCTGCATCACCTAAGTCGTCGGGAAATGGGTCAAACTCCACACATAACACCTGAGGAGTGGAGATGGATGTCCGACCTATGTACCATCCTCCAAAACTTTGAGGACTCCACCAAGATGGTGAGTGGTGATGACGCCATTATTAGCGTCACCATACCGCTACTCTGCCTTCTAAAACGGTCTCTGCTCAAAAACAAACATGATGCATTGCAGGCGGAGCGCGATGAGTTGCAGCAAGAAACAGTAGTGGGTGTGGGTGATAACACACAGCCCAGCCTCGTCTCATCACAACGTGCAGTGGAGGACTATGACGAGGAGGAGGATGAAGACATGGAGCAAATCTCCGGCCAAATTGAGGATATGACATGCACACCAGTCATATCCTCGGTTCAGCGTGGCTGGCCAGAGGACAGGGTAGATGAGGAGGAGGAGGCGGAGGAGGAGGAGGAGGACAGCATGTTCAGTCATCGTGTTGGTCAGGCTACTGAAGTCCTGGCTGTTAAGAGTCTGGCGCACATGGCTGACTTTATGGTAAGCTGCCTGTCTCGTGACCCTCGCGTTAAGAACATCTTGGCCGACAATCATTACTGGTTGGTAACACTGTTAGACCCACGCTACAAGGAGAACTTTATGTCTCTTATTCCCGAGGCGGAGAGGTCAACCAAAATGCAGCAGTTCCGGAAGGCCATAGTCACGGAAGTAGGCAAAGCATTCCTCTCACAAAACGCTAGCGGCATAGGTCAGGAATCAGTGGACAACCAAGGCGTACAGCCGAGAGAGGCACAAGTCCAATCCGCCAGAGGTAGGGGAACAGTCTTTAAGATGTGGGACTGTTTTCTCAGCCCCTCACGTACCACAGCCCCTGAGGTGCGGGGTAGTGCCACAAGAAATCCTAAGTTTGCCCAGATGCTCAAGGAGTACCTTGCAGATCGAACAACTGTACTCCGACATTCCTCTGTGCCTTACAATTATTGGGTATCCAAGGTGGACACGTGGCATGAATTGGCTCTCTACGCCTTGGAAGTCCTGGCCTGCCCTGCCGCTAGCGTTTTGTCAGAGCGTGTTTTTAGTGCCGCAGGTGGAATCATTACAGATAAACGCACCCGCCTGTCAACTGAAAATGCTGACAGGCTGACTCTGATCAAGATGAACAAGGGTTGGATTGGGCCAGACTTCACCACACCACCAGCAAATGAGAGCGGAATTTAAAGTTTGTAACGGGAATTTACCATGTACCTCCAGTCACCCATGGGTACACACTTCTGGACTTTGGATAATCGCTGGACTGCTCCTCCTTCTCCTCATGCGCCACCATGATGACCGTTACAATAGTTAGGCCTTTGTTTCAGGTATACCCCCAGTGGTAAATTTTTTCGCCCATTCTTTGCAGAATGGACATTACAACGACAGGAGACCCGCTCCTTTGCAATGGGAACAATGTTTTGAGGCCCTCATGCACGTCTCTATCCAGGGACAACGTGGAGCCTCCCAATTTTTGGCTGCCCTGCCAAAGGGCTATACTATAATACACCCACTTCCTGACAATGGACACTTAATGTTTTGAGGCCCTCATGCACGTCTCTATCCAGGGACAACGTGGAGCCTCCCAGTTTTTGGCTGCCCTGCCTAAGGGCTATACTACAATAGACCCACTTCCTTACAATGGGCACTTCAGGTTTACAGGCCATCATGCACGTCTCTATCCAGGGACAACGTGGAGCCTCCCAATTTTTGGCTGCCCTGCCAAAGGGCTATACTACAATAGACCCACTTCCTTACAATGGGCACTTCAGGTTTACAGGCCATCATGCATGTCTCTATCCAGGGACAACGTGGAGCCTCCCAATTTTTGGCTGCCCTGCCAAAGGGCTATACTACAATAGACCCACTTCCTTACAATGGGCACTTCAGGTTTACAGGCCATCATGCACGTCTCTATCCAGGGACAACGTGGAGCCTCCCAATTTTTGGCTGCCCTGCCAAAGGGCTATACTACAATAGACCCACTTCCTTACAATGGGCACTTCAGGTTTACAGGCCATCATGCACGTCTCTATCCAGGGACAACGTGGAGCCTCCCAATTTTTGGCTGCCCTGCCAAAGGGCTATACTACAATAGACCCACTTCCTTACAATGGGCACTTCAGGTTTACAGGCCATCATGCACGTCTGTATGCAGGGGCATTGGTGAACCTCAAAATTTTGGACTGCCCTGGCAAAGGAAAATACTACAAAGACTCACTTCCTCAAAATGGCCACATTAGACTCAGAGGCCTTTATGTACGTCTCTTCTCAGGGACATCGGAGTGCCACACAATGTTTTACGTAAAATCTTTCATGTATTGATCTCAAAAAGTAACATACATTAGCTCTATCTCACTATTGGGTATGTGCCCTTAACATTTCCGCCATGAAAATTCATTTTGGTGTCATTTTGGAAGGTTTTCTGGTGAGTCCGTAAAAATGGCGTAAAACGCGGACAAAATTGTTCACAGCTGTGACTTTTGAGTGATAAATGCTTCAAGGGATCTTCCCCATGCTGTTGCCATGTCATTTGAGCACTCTTCTGAGACTTTTGTGCAATTTTTAGGGTTTCTACATGCTGCCGGTGGTCATTTCACAAAAATACTCGGGTCTCCCATAGGATAACATTGGGCTCGGTGCTCGGGCCGAGTACACGAGTATCTTGGGATGCTCGGCCCGAGCCTCGAGCACCCGAGCTTTTTAGTACTCGCTCATCACTACTTATCACTAGTGTTGAGCGAGTATGCTTGTCACTACTCGGTACTCGCACGAGTATCACTGTACTCGGGCTACTCGGCGGGGACCGAGTAATTTCGCGATACTCGTGCTGTACTCGTGGTCTTCATGTTGGCGCTCTTTTTACAGCCATCCCTTATGCAGGGATTGGCTGGCAGACCACTGCAATGCCACAGCCCTGTTACTTGTGGAATTGCAGTGATTGGCCGGCCCTCACAGCATGACCGTGCCTTTAGCCCGACACTTCCCCGCTCGGCTACGGCCCCTCCCGCACTCCACTCCGCGTGTATATATATATGCACGCTTACACACACACGCACGTTTTTTTTTTTTAATTTACAGTTTTATGGTTTCTACATGCTGCCGGGGGTCATTTCAGAATAATACTCGGGTCTCCCATAGGATAACATTGGGCTCGGTGCTCAGGCCGAGTACACGAGTATTTTGAGATGCTCGGCCCGAGCCTCGAGCTCCCGAGCATTTTAGTACTCGCTCATCACTACTTATCACCAATTTTACTCTAGTCAGGGACTGGAATAATAAGAGTTGTGGCATAATGAAAGCTGTGGCTTGTCAGTAATTGAATGAGTGGGGGTTGCCAAGCTGTATCCCATCTTTAGGTCAACCCACTTTGTCAGAGCTTGGCAAAAATAGCGTGAGCCCACCAACACCAACAATCTCCAATTGTGCCAACATTTCGTGACTTTTCAAAGCCTTGTATGACAGAAATCGAACATAAAAGCTTTGCCGAATCAGGACACATGTCTTTGTAGACCTGTACAACTTTTTAGTTTTGCTTTAGTGCATCTCAAATTAACCAATTTTGCAATAGGCTTGATTTAAAAGGAATTTGTCACCCTCTTTGACCATTTTAAGCTCTTACTATGGGCATACAGGTAATAGGATGTTGAAAGTAGTCTTACCTGTATGCCCCATAGTAGATGCCTTGCTCTAGCAATATTACTTTAGATCGCCATATGCAAATTAGCCTAACAGGATACTGGGCGTTTTGCTTCGGCTACTGTGCGGTTGCTTCCCTGTAAGAAATCCCCACCTCTGTGCTTCATTATACTTCTTGTCACCTCCTCTCAGTGTCAAAGTCACAGCTGGCAAATCCCACACATGTGCAGCAGAGTGTGGGATTCAGCCTGTGTTCATTCACCTCCCATTGAATCTACTGCGCATGCGCTGGTGAGTCAGCTCCACTTCCGTTATTGGTGCACTGTTCTAAGTTGTCCTCCCGACTTCCTGCCTGTGGACATGTGGGCAGTAGTCAGACAAACAAACGCACACATATACCTGGGCGATTTTGCAGGCAGGAAGTTGGAAGGACAACTTTGAACAGTGCACCAATAACAGAAGTGGAGCTGAGTCACCAGCGCATGCGCAGTAGATTCAATGGGAGGTGAAAGAACACAGGCTGAACAACACTCTACTACGCACGTGCGGGATTTGGCAGCTGTGATGCTGTGACTGTGACGCTGAGAGCAGGTGACAGGAAGGATAACGCATCATGAAGGAGGGGATTTTTTACAAGGAAGCAACTGCCTAGTAGCCTGGTAGGTTAATTTGCTTATAGCGATCTAAAGTAATATTTGTGGATCAAGGCATCTATTATGAGGCACACAGGTAAGACTACTGTCACCATCCTATTAACTGTATGCCCATAGTAATAGCTTAAAATGGTCAAAGGGGGTGACAGATTACCTTTAAGCCTCTTAAAGGGATAGTACATATTATTCATATATTATCATCCATACAGTAATCTTGACATTTGCCATTAATGTTCTGATAAAGGTTTTAAAGAGTTAAGCAATGTGGAAGTCCAACTAATAAGCAACATGCAGGTAGTCACCAATGCCAATTAATTTGTTCCCCAGCCATGATTCCGAGTCCCTGTTTCCACCCTGCAGACTACGTCTATTCACTGCTGTGCAGTAACTGATTGCTGAGGACTCGTATAGTGATTTTTCGTGCACTGAAGTTGATCCAGTGAGTCATAGGTATTTATGGTCAGTTTCATCACGATTTGGACAGTGTCAGTTTTAACTATCCTTTTCTTGGCATTATATATATATATATATATATATATATATATATATATATATATAATTATTATTTTTTTTGTTTACACTGATAATGGTTTCTCAAGCTTCTTACATCACACAGTCCATGAAAAAAGGACAGCACACAAATGGCATCCAAATGCTGTCCGATTGTGTTTTTTTTTTTACAGATCTATAGACTAGCATTGGTGAGTTTGATCCGAGACCTGGATTAAAAGCAAACATGTTGCAGTGATTTTATGCAGGCCACTCAGGCTGCAAAGCATACGGACATGTGAACAGCTCCATTGACTATCATACGCACCTATCTGTGTGCTATCTGGGGAAAACCTATTCAAGAGAAAATTATGCATGAATTAGCCCTAATGGCTGCTCGGTAGTGTGCATAAGGCCCCTTTCACACGTCAGTGATTCTGGTACGTTTGTGCTTTTTTTAAGGCCCGTTTCCCACGTCAGTGAAAAACAGTAACGTTTTTCACTGGCGTGTAAAACACGCACATGTCCCTGCGTGTGCCGGGAATCACGGCACACGTGGGTTGTCTAAGTGCAATCCGGGCTCCGTTATCCGTGGCCCGTGATTGCACTTAGAAATCAACTCACCTGCGCCCGCTCCCGCTGTCCTCCCTGCTGCTTCTAAGCCGGCTGATTACTGTCGCGCATATTCATTATGCGCGACACAGCCGACCCGGAAGCAGCTGCTGCGGGGGTCAGCGCCGGCCGGATGCTGCACCGCGGGAGCGATCAGCACCATGGACAGCGGGAGCGCGCACAGGTGAGTTGTTTTCTAAGTGCAATCACGGGCCACGGAGAACGGAGCCCGGATTGCACTTAGACAACCCACGTGTGCCGTGAATCACGGCACACGCAGGGACATGTGCGTGTTTTACACGCCAGTGAAAAACGTCACTGTTTTTCACTGACGTGTGAAACGGGCCTAAGGTAGCATTCAGCTCAATAGAAGTACCTGTATTTTGCTATACACTTTAAACACCAGATGGGGCCATACTATGTAAGAATATGTGATAACTCTTTACTAGATCATGTTTTAACACCATATATATTGAAAATATTCCCCATATACTTCTGACTTTATACAGTAGAAATGATATGTATTAGTGAGGATACAGGCATGTTTTTTCATCTTCCACAGCTTTTTTTTTTTTTTTTTGCTTTAGTGGCATTTCTAGTTGCATGTTTGTGGTGTATGTAACTTTTTACTACTTTTTTCCTCTTTTTAATATATGTTGTAAGATGAGTTGCAGTCTTTACTGGTACTGTACTGGAGTACATATAATTTATTGACTGATTTCATAAACATTTTTTTCTGAAAATTCAGCACAAGCAATATTAATTCTACAGGTCATTATGACTGTGAGTGCCAAACATGTTTTTCATGATGAAGCATCATTTTTAAAAAATCAACAAATTCATGATGGCAGACCTGGTGTTTTTTTCCCCATTTAGATACCATGTTATGAGAGTCTAATGGAATGAGAGAAGAAACTCCCAATCTGTCCTCCACCTTAGATGTCATGACTGCTAGATACCATGGTTGCCACTGATCGCAGCATCGCAAGAAATTCCGTATTCAGCTCCACACCACTGGATCCAGCCTTCTAAGGGTGGGGAGGAGTGTTACGGTTGCTGTGGCACTGGAGACTATGTTCGAATTTCTTGCTACTGCACATGTGCGACTAGAGACTATGTTCGGATTTCTTGCTACTGCACATGTGCAAGCGCTGGAGACTAAGTCCTATCTTGGAGCCATTGCACATCTGCGGGTGACATCATCGCTGACACGAGGTCACATGTCTCTGACACCTTCTAAGCTGATTGGCCGCTGGTCATGTGCTTGTGACACGTGTTCACATGTCTCTGACACCTTCTATGCCGATTGGTCGCAGGTCATGTGCTTGTGACGCTTTGCTCGGTGATAGGCTAGCGTGACGTCATTGCTGTCATTCTGGCAGCGGATTGGCTCTGGTGTCCTCCATCTTGGATGAGGCACAGAGTCTATATAAGACCCTGACGCACGCCGCCCGGTGCTCAGTCCTCTTGGTTCCTGCATAGGAGTAGACGCTCTGTGCATGTCCCTTGCAGCACCTATTCTATCTAGGTGAGCGTTATCGGTAGGGTAACACTCTTGTACCTTGCAGCTTATGCTGTGGTCCGTATCCTCGCACCTTAGTGGAGCGGACATAGGCAGGTGCTTGCTGCACATGGTCTGACTGGGCCTTCTGGTTCTACTCTGAGGTGAGCGCTATCGGTAGGGTAGCGCTCCTGTACCTTTCAGCCGTACTGTTGTCCGTGTCCTCGCACCTTAGTGGAGCGGACATAGGTAGGTTAGGTGGTCGTTGCCTTCTAGGGTAACGCTCCACTACGCTGCCTCCTGCAGCAGTCCGTATCCTCGCACACTAGGGGAGCGGTCATAGGCAGGAGTTTCAAGGTAGCAGCCTTGCTGCTGTCCGTATCCTTGCACCACAAGTGGAGCGGACATAGGTAGGTGCCATATTGCACACACTACACCTAGTCTCTGTGACTGTTAACTGAGACAGGTGCTTTCACACTCACAGACTGTGAGACTTCTTTGCACTTTTATGTTGTATTCCTCACTCTTTTGCATTTCCACTCCTATGTTATGCTAATAAGGTAGTTGCTGTGGCTTAAACAGTATACGCCGCCATTGGTCTTGGTGACACTGTGACACAACAGTGTCAGTACCGCTTTGGTGGTACAGGTTTCCCCTATCCTCTGCCATACTCTGCAGCAGAGCTCTGCACGGTGGACCCTGACTGTTGGATAGCCTTCCATTCCCTTATTATCCGACAGCCCCCGTAACATTAGGACTGAGCCAAGGGTCTGGCAGAGATGGCAGAGTATCATCAATTACATCAGTATATACAGGTTCTTGAAGCAAGGCTCAAGACTGTAGAGGATAAACCTCAAACTTTGGTGTCTTCGCTACATGACCCACGACTTGCTCTACCCAACAGATACTCTGGCGATGCCAGGTCTTGTCGTGGGTTCATAAGCCAATGTCAGATTCACCTTGTGGTTAATTCCTCTCACTTCTCTACGGAGAGGTCCAAAGTAGGCTTTATTATATCCTTGCTTCAGGATAAAGCCTTAGAGTGGGCTACTCCCTTATGGGAGCGCTCTGATTTGGTTACTTAGAGACATCAAGACTTCCTTGATGCTCTTAAAGCGGTGTTCATGGGACCACAGGTTACCCATGATGCGGCTTTGAGACTGCTAGATCTGTCTCAAGGTTCGTTATCTACCAGCTCTTATGCCATTGCTTTTCGTACCTTGGTAGCAGAGTTAGACTGGCCTGAGAAGGTGTTAATACCTATCTTCTGGAGGTGTCTTGCAGGCTATGTCAAAGATGCTCTTGCTATTCGGGAAGTTCCTCCTTCTCTGGAGGACTTAATTACGGTAGCAACTAGGATCGATGTACACCATAAGGAACGTAGACTCGAGGCTACCTTGTCACGTCCCAAGCGTCGAGTTGGTTGAGATGCTGTGGTTCCTTCTCCATCTTCCTCAGCATCTGAGACATCTCCTACTCCTATGGAGTTGGGTTATACTACTTCCCGACCTCGTAAGGCGGGCTTTCCTATCTGTTAGATATGTCGTCAGGCTGGGCACTATGCCAACAAGTGTCCTAGCCGTCAGGGAAACTCCCAGGCCTAGTTACCATTAGAGGGGGGTTACTAGAGACGCCTTTCTGCACCCTCTAAGTGTAGTGTCCCAGGTCAGCTCTCATTCTCTGAGAATACATGGCCTATTATGGCTTTTGTGGATTCCGGAGCTGACGGGACTTTTGTGTCCTCAGGATTTGTAAAGAGACACAATATTCCCTCTATCATGTTAGAGGCTTCTATTCCTGTCCGGGTTGTTAATGGGACTATGTTGTCTGACTCCATTACATTGAGGACAGTTCCCTTGCGCCTTTCCCTGTCTCATGGTCACATAGAGGAGATTTCTTTTCTTGTTTTGCCTGAGGGCATAGACGACGTACTTCTGGGTCTCCCATGGCTTCGGACTCATGCTCCTCTAATTGACTGGGAGTCCAACAGCATTATTAGTTGGGGTTCGAAATGTCAGTCCCGATGTCTTCCCTTACCACCTAAGGTCGATGTGGTTGCATCAACTGATCTCTCTCCCTTACCTACACCCTATGTGGATTTCGCTGATGTGTTTTCCAAGCAGGGTGCTGAGACTCTTCCACCTCATAGGCCTTATGACTGTGCTATAGACCTCTTGCCGGGTTCTGTTCCACCAAAGGGCAGGGTCTATCCCTTGTCTATCCCAGAATCCGAGGCTATATCGGCCTATATAAAGGATAGTCTGGAGAGGGGCTTCATCCGCAAGTCTGTCTCACCTGCAGGGGCTGGTTTTTTCTTTGTGCAGAAAAAAAGAGGGTGATCTGCGTCCCTGCATAGACTACAGGGGTCTTAACGCCATTACTGTAAAGAATAGATACCCCTTGCCCCTAATTTCTGAACTGTTTGACAGACTACGGGGAGCTAAGGTATTTACGAAGTTGAATCTTCGAGGTGCTTATAACTTAGTGCGAATTCGAGAGGGTGACGAATGGAAGACCGCTTTTAACACCAGATACAGTCACTATGAATACCTCGTCATGCCTTTCGGTCTGTGTAATGCACCTGCAGTGTTCCAGGACTTCGTAAATGACGTGTTTATGGATTTACTGTTATCATCGGTGGTGGTACCTGGATGATATACTAATTTTTTCTCCCGACCTGGAGACACATCGGTTGGATGTGATCAGGGTTCTGTCACGTCTAAGGGAGCACTCTCTGTTTGCCAAACTCGAGAAATGTATATTTGAGCAAGCCTTTCTACCCTTCTTAGGCTATATCATTTCTCATGAGGGATTGGCAATGGATCCTGCGAAGCTTTCTGCAGTTATGGAATGGGCTGAACCTCATTCCTTGAAAGCAGTACAACGCTTCCTGGGATTCATAAATTATTACCGGCAATTTATACCACACTTTTCTACCTTGGTAGCTCCGTTAGTGGCTTTGACTAAAAAGGGCGCCAATCCTAAGGTCTGGTCTACTGAGACATCCCAGGCTTTTAAGGCAGTTAAAGAACACTTTTCGTCTGCTCCTGTCCTCCAAAGACCTGACGAGAATAAGCCCTTTCTCATGGAGGTGGACGCGTCCTCTGTAGGAGCTGGAGCAGTTGTATATCAAAAGAACAGCTCAGGTAGAAAAAGACCATGTTTTTTCTTTGCAAAGACGTTCTCTCCTGCTGAGAGGAACTACACTATTGGTGACAGGGAACTACTTGCCCTAAAATTAGCATTGGAAGAGTAGCGTCACTTGCTCGAGGGAGCCAGGCAGCCCTTTCAGGTCTTTACAGACCATAAGAACCTGACATATTTGCAAACTGCACAATGTTTAAATCCTCGGCAAGCTCGCTGGTCCTTGTTTTTCTCTCGGTTTAACTTCTCCATTAATTATCTCACCAGGAGTAAGAATAATAAGGCCGATGCACTCTCTCGCTCTATGGAATCATCTCATGAAGAGAATGAGGACCCTCGTCTCATTCTTCCATCCAGAGTTTTTCACACACTCTCTCCTGTAACGTTAGACCAAATCCCACCGGGCAAGACCTTTGTTCCGCCTAATCGACAAAATGATATATTGTCGTGGGCCCACACCTCAAAGGTGGGTGGGCATTTTGGTATTAGACGGACACGAGAGTTACTCGAGAGGTGGTATTGGTGGCCACACTTAAGGGGGCTTTACACGCTGCGACATCGCTAATGCGGAGTCGTTGGGGTCACGGAATTTGTGACGCACGTCCAGCCGCATTAGCGATGTTGCTCCGTGTGACACCGAAGAGCGATTTTGCATCGTTGCAAAAACGTGCAAAATCGCTCATCGGTGACATGGGGGTCCATTCTCGATTATCGTTACTGCAGCAGTAACGATGTAGTTCGTCACTCCTGCGGCAGCACACATCGGTATGTGTGACGCCGCAGGAACGAGGAAGCTCTCCTTACCTGCCTCCCGGACGCTATGCGGAAGGAAGGAGGTGGAACCATGCCACCACATTAGATTTGAAATGAAACCTCTACAACAGAATTCAAGTGCAGATTGTAACGTTTAATTTGAAGGTTTGAACAAAAATATCTGATAGAAATTGTAGGAATTGTACACATTTCTTTACAAACACTCCACGTTTTAGGAGGTCAAAAGTAATTGGACAAATAAACCAAACCCAAACAAAATATTTTTATTTTCAATATTTTGTTGCGAATCCTTTGGAGGCAATCACTGCCTTAAGTCTGGAACCCATGGACATCACCAAACGCTGGGTTTCATCCTTCTTCCGTCTTGCTTGTTTGTGGGTCTTTCCGTCTTAAGTCTGGATTTGAGCAAGTGAAATGCATGCTCAATTGGGTTAAGATCTGGTGATTGACTTGACCATTGCAGAATGTTCCACTTTTTTGCACTCATGAACTCATGGGTAGCTTTGGCTGTATGCTTGGGGTCATTGTCCTTCTGTACTTTGAAGCGCCGTCCGATCAACTTTGCGGCATTTGGCTGAATCTGGGCTGAAAGTATATCCCGATACACTTCAGAATTCATCCGGCTACTCTTGTCTGCTGTTATGTCATCAATAAACACAAGTGACCCAGTGCCATTGAAAGCCATGCATGCCCATGCCATCACGTTGCCTCCACCATGTTTTACAGAGGATGTGGTGTGCCTTGGATCATGTGCCGTTCCCTTTCTTCTCCAAACTTTTTTCTTCCCATCATTCTGGTACAGGTTGATCTTTGTCTCATCTGTCCATAGAATACTTTTCCAGAACTGAGCTGGCTTCATGAGGTGTTTTTCAGCAAATTTAACTCTGGCCTGTCTATTTTTGGAATTGATGAATGGTTTGCATCTAGATGTGAACCCTTTGTATTTACTTTCATGGAGTCTTCTCTTTACTGTTGACTTAGAGACAGATACACCTACTTCACTGAGAGTGTTCTGGACTTAAGTTGATGTTGTGAACGGGTTCTTCTTCACCAAAGAAAGTATGCGGCGATCATCCACCACTGTTGTCATCCGTGGACGCCCAGGCCTTTTTGAGTTCCCAAGCTCACCAGTCAATTCCTTTTTTCTCAGAATGTACCCGACTGTTGATTTTGCTACTCCAAGCATGTCTGCCATCTCTCTGATGGTTTTTTCTTTTTTTTCAGCCTCAGGATGTTCTACTTCACCTCAATTGAGAGTTCCTTAGACCGCATGTTGTCTGGTCACAGCAACAGCTTCCAAATGCAAAACTACACACCTGTAATCAACCCCAGACCTTTTAACTACTTCATTGATTACAGGTTAACAAGGGAGACGCCTTCAGAGTTAATTGCAGCCCTTAGAGTCCCTTGTCCAATTACTTTTGGTCTCTTGAAAAAGAGGAGGCTATGCATTACAGAGCTATGATTCCTTAACCCTTTCTCCGATTTGGATGTGAAAACTCTCATATTGCAGCTGGGAGTGTGCACTTTCAGCCCATATTATATATATAATTGTATTTCTGAACATGTTTTTGTAAACAGCTAAAATAACAAAACTTGTGTCACTGTCCAAATATTTCTGGCCCTGACTGTATGTATTGGAACGGCTTAAAAAAATGGTTTTATTCTGTCATTCTATGAAATGTAATAGAATTATGTTGGTCCTTTTAAAATAGGATGTTCTTAATTGTTTTTCTATTTTTAAAACCCTTTTAATTATTAATCCATCCCACAAAATGGCAGGAACATCACTGCTAATTGAGAAGATATTGAAGACATGTTTTCAGCATTTTTCTTGAGTCACTGACATTATGATATTAAAATTACTAAAAGGACTTTTATACAATTTACAATTGCATTATGAATTTCTAGGAAATGAAATCATGTTTGTGTAACCTCCGGAGAATTGAGGTCACATTCAGACAACGACTTCTCCAGGAGGTGTCGAGCCTTGTGCGGACCGTCCTCCCTTCCCATAGGTGGTGTCTTCAATGGTTTCATTTATCATATACTGCATTAAAAATGAGATGATACAAGCCAGATTGTTAGACAGCTGCATCATTGAATAAGTCCACGCAAACAAAAATGGATAATACATCATTAATACTTCATAAAAGTAATGGAAAATACCGGTACTTTACTTTTGACACCAATTCTCTCCAAGGAATGTCTATTGATTGAATATCCTTTTCCGTAGTGTCACTTATTTTTACA
Organism: Anomaloglossus baeobatrachus; assembly: GCF_048569485.1. Lineage (NCBI taxonomy): Eukaryota > Metazoa > Chordata > Amphibia > Anura > Aromobatidae > Anomaloglossus > Anomaloglossus baeobatrachus. The sequence goes on along the minus strand of NC_134360.1, from coordinate 186,427,513 downwards.
TTATGTAAATTGCTTTTTAGGAATTGGTCTCAAAAAAATAATCTCTATCTTTATATGTGTCCACATGTGCTTAGCATTTTTTAAGGTCTTCTTGGGCCTCATGCACATGTGTGACGTGACCAGAGAGCTAGCATTGAGGCACATGGCCCATAAAGTACCTCTATGCAATACTATATTCTTCCTTAGATCTGATAAAACTGTTTCAAATGCCCAAGTAATCTGTGATAAAGTTTCCATATGCTTCTATAAGGCATGTGGCAGTGTAATTAGGAAATCATAGACCTTTCTGGGTGCTGTATGATGGATCTGTAACATAAAGATGCATAATATTGACCTACACATCAAGTCTTAAAGGGGGTTTCTAGATTCAGGATTCAGATGGCCTATTCTTATAATAAGGTATCAATTTTCAATCCGATTCTATATAATAATGGCTGTGCTTGGTGTTTAACCCTGATTTCAATACATAAATACTGAAATACCATGCAAAGTCATTATTATATAGACAGGGTCGAAAGAGGAAGCTATTCTCCTTGCGGAGACTGACAAACCATGTCATGCCAATGGTGAAGAGACTTTAAGCCGCAATGCTCCTCTGGGAAATAAGCATTGCGGATTAAAGTCTCCTCACCACTGGCATGCTGGAATGGTGTGTCAGTGTCCGCAAGGAGAATACCTTCCCTTTAAACTACGACTTAGCATCTCATACAGCCAGATCAGATCTCATACTTTGCACTTCAATGACGTCATAGTCATGTGACCAGTCTGTAAGCCAATGTCTGTACAACAGTCACACCAGACTGGTAACATGGCTATGATGTCACGGGAGGTCCTTTAACCGAGGGGGCACAGCAATGATCAAACTCGGAAGCAGAAGCGGCTGGGAGACAGAGTCTGCAGGACGCATCGCGGGACCTGCAAGTATAATGTATTTTACAGCCCCCCCCACCCCATCACATAGAACTGCAAAGCCCGAGTTCGGTAATCGGACTCAAGTTTGCGTTATCTCGATCCTGATCTCGATCTTTACAAAACAATCTGGCGAGGTTCCTGATCCCGACCATCGGGGGATCACCCATCACTAGTTATGTGCACTTGTTGCAGCTTTGGTTGCAGACAGTCTTCACCCAAATCTGTATATTCTGGCAGGAAAAACACTGAGGCAAAAACACTCATATTTATTATGTTTTTTAACACTTTTTTCAATGGTGAAGACACAAGAAAAAGCGCAGAAAAAATTGACATGCTGCACATTTTTTCTGAAATAAAATCTGCAAGGAAAAATATGCTGAGTGTGTGCACAACACTTCAGGAGTCTCATAGACTTTGCTGCCATAAGGATATCCTTGCAGATTTGTGAAAATCTGCAAGGAAAAAAGGCAAAAACGTGACAAAAACACACTGTCTGCACACAGCCTTACTAAAAAAAAACCCAATATTTACCACTAGAATTTCAGGTGTACAGCTCTGTATCCGGACCAGAAGAGGTGACATCCTGATAACCAGCCACACGAGGCCACTAATTAATTCAGGGCTGGTGCCTATTCATCGGGACATCACCTCTTTTGGCCCCCTTTGTAGAGCTGATATTGTAGCAGTATCGATTCTAGTTGTAATTATTGCTATTTTCTTTTAGATAGCTCCATACCCTTTGGTAACATTTCAAAAGGCGCCAAAAACGCCCATTGTTCTTAGGGCAGGTACATCATTAAATAATTCTTATTATACATCAACACTTACAGAATTAGGGCACAAAGAGAGTATGTTCTGAGTTTTACGCCAGATCACATTATCAGTGTATCTGTGTTGGGAGGTTTTGCGTATTCTCCATACAATAAAGGCCCCATCACATGCAGCGAGTTATCTAACGATATATCGCTGGGGTCACGGATTCTGTAACGCACATCCGGCATCGTTAGCGATGTCGCTGTGTGTGACAGCAAGGGACGACCCTTACCGATGGAAAATACTCACCTTATCGTCCATCGTTGACACGTCGTTCCTTTTTAAAAAATCGTTGATTGTGGAGGACGCAGGTTGTTCATCGTTCCCGAAACAGCACACATCGCTACATGTGACACCCCAGGAGCGACGAACTGCAGCTTACCTGCGGCCACCGGCAAAGCGGAAGGAAGGAGGTAGGCGGGATGTTACGTCCCGCTCACCTCCTCCCCTCCGCTTCTATTGGGCGGCCTCTTAGTGACGCCACTGTGACGCCGCACAAACCGCCCCCCTTAGAAAGGAGGTGGTTCGCCGACAACAGCGACGTCGCTAGGCAGGTAAGTACGTGTGACGGCTACAAACGATTTTGTGCGCCACGGGCAGCGATTTGCCCGTGACGCACAGACGACGTGGGCGGGTGCTTTCGCCAGCGATATCGCTAGTGATATCGCTGCGTGTAACACCCCCTTTAGGCTATGTGCGCACGTTGCCTTTTTTTTGTACCCATAAAGATGCAGCGTTTTTGGTTGCGTTTTTGTGCATTCTTGTCTCCGTTTTTTGCTGCGTTTTTGTTCCTGCATTTTTCTAATGCATTGTCTATGGTAAAAACACACAAAAACGCAAGAATTAATGAACATGTTCATTTTTTTTAAGATGTCAAAAACGCAGCTAAAAAAAAAAATCTGTGTGCAGACAGCAAAAATGAAAAGTTATAGACTTTGCTGGGGAAGCAAAGTCATGCAGTTTTGAGCCCAAAAATGCACAAAAACGCGGTAAAAAAAAGCAGTGTGCGCACATCTCGTTGAGGTCACGGAATTTGTGATGCACATCCCGCCGCTTTAGTGATGTCATTGTGTGTGACACCTATGAGCGATTTTGAATCGTCGCAAAAACGTTCAAAATCGCTCATCGGTGACATCACCCCCTCTTCCCAATTATCGTTGCTGCTGCAGTAATGATGTTGTTTGTCGTTCCTGCAGCAGCACACATCGCTATGTGTGACGCCGCTGGAACGACAAACATCTCCTTACCTGCGTCCACCGGAAAAGGAGGAAGGAAGGAGGTGGGCGGCATGTTCCGGCCGCTCATCTCCTCCCCTCATTTTCTATTGGGCGGCGGTTCAGTGACGCTGCTGTGACGTCGGTGTGACACTGAACGAACCGCCCCCTTAGAAAGGAGGCGGTTCGCCGGTCACAGCGACGTTGCTGCACAGGTTTGTGTGTGTGACACTGCCGTAGCGATAATGTTCGCTATGGCAGCGATCACCACATATCGTGCCACCGACGGGGGCAGGTGCTATCGCACATGACATCGCTAGCCGATGCTAGCGATGTCGCAGTGTGTAAAGATATGCTTTATTGAGTGAGTTGATATCAGTTTACCATCCAAATTGGGAAACACTGCCTCACTAATTATTTTAAAATATCTTAGGCCCGTTTCACACGTCAGTGAAAAACAGTGACGTTTTTCACTGGCGTGTAAAACACGCACATGTCCCTGTGTGTGCCGTGATTCACGGCACACGTGGGTTGTCTAAGTGCAATCCGGGCTCCGTTGTCCGTGGCCCGTGATTGCAGTTAGAAAACTACTCACCTGTGCGCGCTCCCGCTGTCCATGGTGCTGATCGCTCCCGCGGTGCAGCATCCGGCCGGCGGTGACCCCCGCAGCAGCTGCTTCCGGGTCGGCTGTGTCGCGCATAATGAATATGCGCGACAGTAATGAGCCAGCTCAGAAGCAGCAGGGAGAACGGGCTGCAGAGGACATCGCTGGACACCGGGTGAGTTAAAATGATTTTTATTTTAAAAGCACGTTTTTTTCTGGCACGTGTTTCACGGACCACACCACTGCGTGGTCCGTGGAACATCAGTGATGCCAGAAAAAAATGGACATGTCTCCGTGCAGCAATCACGCACACGCGGGTACGCCGCACGGAGACACGTGCAGTGAAAAATCACTGACGTATGAGCAGACCCATTCATTATAATGGGTCTGCGTATGTCAGTGATTCTGGTACGTTTAAAAAAAGCACAAACGTACCAGAATCACTGACGTGTGAAAGGGGCCTTAGATGCACTCCAGCAGCATTTCTTGTTTTCTATATAGTGCAGAATTGGCTAATAAAGCACAACATCGCTTTTTTAATTTCCCTGCTGGAGTGGTGCTTTAAATGTAAGTCCCATGCCCTCCCCTTTTATACTCATCTACCATTTTTCTTCATCTATTTCCAGTGTCACTCCAGTAGGTCTCCTATGATTTGTTACCTGCCGACACCTCCAGAGTTTCATGGAGCGCATCGGAGGTAACAATTCAACACAACTCTACGAGAGCCTTATTCTGGACCCGCTCTGGCTCACATAGACTTACATTAAAAATAGCTACAAATGGCAGCCAGGGACTGACTTCAGGAGGTTTTAGTACGGAGAAGTCCTGCCTTTGCTTCATCAGCAACCAATTCCTAGAGATGAGCGGACCTGTGGATGTTCAGGTTCGCCATGTTCAGTTAGATTTGAAAAAAAAGTTTGGTTTGGGAACTGGACTTGACCCAATCTTGACCCTGGACACCAAAGCCCATAAAAGTGAAAGGGGATCTTAACTTTTGTCCTGAAAAATGGCTGTAAAATGGTCACAGTAAGGGCTAGGGGGCTGCAAAAGGAAGCAAATTAGGGGTAAGAGCTGGACAGTTATACATATTGTGTTTCCCCAAAGATAACACAGCAGTCAGACTCTGTGTCAGCATCTGTGATTGGTTGTATACCAGTTTGCTGTATTGTAGTGTAAAATTAAATAAATAATTTAAAAAAAAAAAAAATGACATGAGTTCCCTCCTTATTTTGACAGCCAGCATGGGTAAAGCAGACAACTACGTGCTGCAATGCCCAGTTGTCTGCTTTACCTTGGTGAGTTATAAAAAATAGAGCTCATCTAACACCGCCTCTTTAAACTATTTAAATAAATAATTAAAAAAACAGCTTGGGGTCTCCCTTCATTTTTGATAATCAGCCAAGGTAAAGCTAACATCTGGGCCTGGTATAATCAGGGTGGGGGGAAGACCCATGGATATTGCTCTATTCTATCCTAAAAATAGATAGCAGCCAGCAGCCGTCCCAGAAGTGGTGCATTACATTAGTTGCCTTGTTTCGGTGGCAATCAGGATAACATATAGGGTTGATGATAGCTGTCATTCGCGTTATCGGTCGATGGAGCTATGTGACTGCTTTTTTTTTGTACCGAGTTGATATTTTTATTGATTGTAATTGGGAGTACATAAGACGTCTTTATCACCTCTTACGCATTTTTTTGGTTGCCAATATCTGACATTTTGATTATTTTTTTCTCATTACTCTGTATACCACATAGAGATACCCAATATATGTTTGTTTTTTATTTATTTGTAATGGTTGAGAATGGGGGAAATTAGAATCATGTGTATATATATATATATATATATATATATATATATATATATATACCATATTTTTTCACTAGATTTCTCTGTTTTGAATCTCTGATTGTCTCATTTCGTATACTATAAACTGCAATTCCACATTATTGCAGTATGGAGTAAAAATCACAGTCACCTTTGAATGCTAGCCAATGACTGTTCATCATAGGTATACCAACAAGTTAGACATATCTTTCAGCAGACCTACAATCGGCGTGCCATAATTACGTTGCAGCGGTGGGGCAATGGTAATTTGGAATTGTTCATCTCTGGCATTGCATTCCAAATACTGTTGCCAGAGATTGATATTGGCATTAAGGCATTAGTTCAACTTGCGTTTTGCACAGCCGAGTGCAATCTGATAAAACACCGGCCTGCATTTGTGCCAGTAGGACAGTGTCCACCTGCAATTGATTTCTCGTGCTGATATGAAGCGCACCATGCTGCGTTTGGCAGGGAGTCTTGGCTCACATGCACCAATACAAGTCTATGGGTGCATGTGAAACATCGCACTGCACTTGGATGTCATCTGACCTCAGTGCGATATATGCAGAGACAGGCAGTGGAGGAGAGGGAGAAGGCAGTGCTCTCTCTCTCTTCTCCGCAAGATCAGATCACAGTCGCATGACCCTTGGCTCACACTCGCAGAAGAGGGTCATTAGCATATCGCTTCCGATGCTCTTGCATTGGCAGCTATGTGTGACGCCCCTGGACTAATCAGGTCATCACAGGGTACTGCACGCTCTTTATCTCCCAGTGCAGGACTCAACCCCTCATGGTTCTGGGTCCCACCTTGCAGTACTGCCTCCATCAGCATACACAAATCCTAATTACACCTTGCATCACACCCTCTCAGGCACACTAGTGGGCTGCTAAGCTGGAATAGGGCCGCCCACCTAGGGGTCAGGCAGGGAGGTGGGAGGTGACGAGTCAGTCTGTGGTAGCCCTCGAGCTGTGAGGAGCTCGAGGAAGCTGGGAGTTGGAGCTCCCAGGGGAGAAGTGGACTAGGTTGCAGAAGGTGGTCTGGACCCAGAGAAGTCGGAGACCTGGTCGTGGGATATTGGGACTGGGTGCCTGGCTGAATCTAGGAGGATGGTCAGCAGCTGCAGTAAAATAGCCGGGCTGGGGCCAAATGCACGTCGGTGTACTGGACCCTAGGTCGGGGAGAGGCCTCAAGCAACCTGGCAATTAACCTGAGGAGGATAGGGCCTTTATGGACTGTCCCCATGAAGCTCAGAGATCAGGGGCACTATCGCAACGAGGAGGATAGGGCTTAACAAGCAAAGCAGCCTACTGAAATCCCAAGCGTGAGCCCCTGAGAGCAAGCTCCTCTGCTACCCATAGCAGGGAGTGAGGCCCGGACAGCTTCAAGCTTACGGACCACTTGGACACTACTAAATTACTGTGCATGGAGGCAGAATCCGGACCACTCAGGCAGTGCTGCAGGGGAACGGGACCCAGACAAGTTCCCCAAGAGGGCAGCGGCACCCAGAGACTTGGTTTACAACATTGTCAGCATCTGCTTCCAGCCCCAGCTACCAGCAAGCCTGCGCTCTCCCCTGCAATCCATCCCACTATCCAGAGTCCCGGGGCCTTCCCTACCCGTGGGGGGGTAACATCATCTGGCTGCCCCACTCCATCGGTGGCGGCGGTACTCCCTATTATTGCACACTACAGGTGGTGTCACGAACTATACATCTCCTGTACATAACCCCCTTTTTCATTTAAGAGTGACCCTGAGCCCCCGGGTCCGGAGACCCTCCGAGCCACGAGTAGCGATACCCGGATCCGAGTGGTTTGACCGCTGCTAGGGGCGGTACATATGTGCAAGTGGAACCAAGGTCTTAGAAAGAGTTAATAGCAGAAGTCGGACCTCAGATCCACTCACTGCCATTAGAAGCAGATGATGGCTGAATAACATAGCCATCATCTGCTGGATTTAATGCAGGCTCCGTTTCTGAGCCTGCTTTAATGACATGGACCATACATATACGACGTAATGGCTCATTATGTGTCAAGAAGAGCTTATTATATTTATCTGCTCATGTTTATGTCCTTTTAAACATCGTCCTGAGTCTCCAACTACAATAAAACTGTTACAAATATTTGAGGCACTCACATGTAATAAAGTTAATTCTTATCATTTTACATCTTTCTTATACAAAGTCCAGACTGAAAAAAAAAAATGTTATGTTAATTATTTTCAAATCCTAGTTAAATGCAATGGACTAGAAAGGGCAGCATGCTGCTGACTCCATCATTTGGGAAGAAGCATTAATTTAAAACGTTAACTTTCAGAATACAAAAGGTAGTTTGTTCAAACGCTTCTCCCCTGGGTGTTATGAAAAGGCTTTAAGGCGTGAACTCTTGAATCTGCCAAGAAGAATTTTGAAAACCAGATGCAATGCTGACCTTGTTAGTGCATTCGAAAATATAACTGTTAAATGTTAATAAACCACATATTCTGTATTTGAGGTGGTAATGGAATTTGGACTGCCTTTCACATCCTAGGGAAGGTTCCTCCTCAGCAGGGTTTGGTCACCTTTGCGAGATGCCAGTAGATCTGTTGGATCTGTTGAGAAAAGGTTATTACATAATTGACAGGGCAAATATAAATTCAACTCTTTTTTTATTATTTCAAGTGGAAAAATATGTGAAAATAGACAAGACTCTTAAGTTCAGGCATTGTAAAAATAATTTGTAGAGTAAAAATACCTTTTATGTAATCTCTTTGCCATTTGCTTCGGTAACGTGTGAGGGTGTGGTGACCACAACTGAAAATTGGGCATAATTGTTGACCATATTGCTTTTGGATAAACTTAAAGGGGTGGTTCACCCATATTTTTATTTTCTAGATCGATATTATATTGAGAAACAATGTTTCTCTCAAATAGCTTAAGTTGGCAATAGAGGCTGTGAGAAGCGTGCAGACCGCTGTTCCCTATGCCTGACCTCCGGGCTCCGTGACCTCGGAGATCCGGTGACATCACGTCAAGTTCCTGCTAACGTCTCATCATTGCGGCCGGCCCCAGTCTTCCTGACTCACTGGGCTGTGGGCAGTGTTTCACCGTTTGTCACAGCCCAGCGTGTCTCCTGCTTGCAGCGCTCTGCTGTGAGGGAGGAGGGAGCAGATGGACTGTGACGAGCGGTGAAACACCACCCATAGCCCTTCACTCACGGATACTGCGGCCGGCCCCAGTCTTCCTGAGTCACTGGGCTGTGGGCAGTGTTTCACTGCTTCTCACAGCCCAGAGTGTCTCCTGCTTGCAGCGCTCTGCTGTGAGGGAGGAGGGAGCAGATCGACTGTGACGAGCAGTGAAACACCGCCCACAGCCCATCACTCACGGACACTGCGGCCGGCCCCAGTCTTCCTGAGTCACTGGGCTGTGGGCAGTGTTTCAACGCTCATCACAGCCCTGTGTGTCTCCTGCTTGCAGAGCTCTGCTGTGATGGAGGAGGGAGGAGGGAGCTGATGGGCTGTGACAAGCAGTGAAACATAGCCCACAGCCCATCACTCACGGACACTGCAGCCAGCCGCGGTGTGAGGAAATTGACGTGACGTCACCGGATCCCTGAGGTCACAGAGCCCGGGGGACAGGAATGAGAAACAGCGGTCTGCAATAGCACCTCTCACAGGCACTATTGCCAACATAAGGTATTTGAGAGAAACATTGTTTCTCAATATAATATCGATCTAGAAAATAAAAAATATGGGTGAACCACCCCTTTAACTTCACAAATTTCAAATCATTTTTTAGTTTACTAATTTTAGCCCTTATAGTAGACTTTTTATATCAACATTGAATATTAGATATCTTAATTATTTTACATAACCCACTTATAGTTTTTATGATAGACTTATAGGGGCATATTTTCAACTCATTTTGGATTCGTATCACATGGACTCCAGACTCAGCACCTTATAGTATTCTATGAGTTTCAAGTCATATAAGTCTATAGGCCCCATCACACACAAAGATAAATCTTTGGCAGATCTGTGGTTGCAGTGAAATCATGGACATATTGTTCCATTTGTACACGGCCACAAACCTGTCACTGATTGTCCACAATTTCACTGCAACCACAGATCTGCCACAGATCTGCCACGGATCTGCCACATATTTATCTCTGTGTGTGACAGGGCCTTAAGGGGAAAACGTTTCTCCTTAGGAAGACTTACAAACCAATCTGGTTGTCAGTGTTGAGGAGTCTTATAGCTGCAATGCTCCTCTGGGTAATATCTGTCAGTCTCCATAAGGAGAAAAGTTTTCCCCTAAGACCCCAGTATAGCTTCTCATATAGCCAGATCAGACCTCATACTTTGCACTGACGAGGGACAATCATCCCGAAACACAGTGTCTGCTAATTGAGGTTCTGATCTGGCATAAATCCTAGGTCATATGAAAAGGCTCGTTAAAGGGCCTTTTGTGACTTTTAGGATTGCTACTTCCAATAAGTGGCGCTAGAGTTCATCTCCTTCCTCCCTGAAGAGAAAATTTGAGTAGTCATATCAGTGCATCCAGCTGTCATATACAGGCACATACTTGTGTTGTCTTTTCTCATAAGAAAAACTGTTCTATTCTCTCAGTATACCCCTACCCATAGAAGCATTGTTTCCTGGTCAAATGTATCACCCTACACAGATGTATATGTCTGTAGAGCCAGTGTTCTATTGCTTTCCTCAGCAGGGATGCCGTCTTACTTACTGCCAAGTCCGGCCCACACTGCCCTCTCTGGCTTCCCTTCGGTCCTCCACGTGGGTCTCTGTAACGCCCCTGTAAACGGGTCGTTACAGGGTATTAAATGTTACCCCATTTTTCCCGGGCAGGAGGAAGAAGGGTCCCCCACAACACACACTAACATCACACTGGCAGGAAGGAGTTAACAGCATTTGCAGCATGAAGTTTGTTCTGAGTCCATGACTCATCCTGTCTCCTTAATGAGCAGGTGGCTGGACACAGGCAGGTTCCCATGACAACCAAGGGGTGGGGGGGCCTGAAAGAGTGAGTTTAGTGCAGAGCACACAGAAGTTTTGGGCAGAACGTCAGGGGCTGCAAGGGAGTGCAGACGTCCAGAGAACAGCTCCTGTTGAGGAGATGCCACGAGACTAGGGCTGATAACACCTAGAGGAGGGGAATGGAGCTGAGGACTGGGGTTCCCTGGAGAAAGTTGTACTCGGTGGCGGTTGTGTTGTTCCGCTAACGGTGATGAGAGAGACAGACAGGCGGTGAGTTCCCAAGATGCTCTATGCCACGGGGACGGCACTAACGCACCGAAAGGGAGAGACCCCCAGAACACCTCACCGGACACCCCATCCTCCTACCTGCCCGGGACCAACCAAAGGCTACAGGCGGCGAGGACCAGCACCCGGGTGCGATGTGAAACAGACTTTAAATAAAGAACAACTGGAACCGCACACCGTGACCGCTGTGAGTAATGCCGCCGCACTGTGCCCCCGGTGTCCCTGAGGACTGTTGCCCTGGGTTTCATTAACCTCCCGGGGCTCCCCCGCTCCACCCATGGGGAGCGATTCCATCCGGCTGCCCGTAACACCTGCCCCATAGAGAGACCGCGCAGCGGCGGCTGAACACCTGTCCGCAAACCACGGGTGGCGCTGCAAGCATCCCCCGTCCCCGACCCATACCATTTCCTGGGGGAGAGAGATGGCAAGCCCCCCCAGGGACCCTGTTACCCTCCTTCCGTCCCCCTTATAACACCGGACTGACGGTCGGATTTTACTTTTTATTGAAACCCGCCGGGGGTCACGGAAGCCGGGTCGGGCCACTCACAGCCTTACCCCGAATACCACCAGCCCGGTGACCGTGCGAGCCCTGCAAGCCCCGGCGTGGGCGTTTCATCTCCTATGCTTCCTCCTTTTGGAGTGCACCTAGGGCACGCGTGCACAGCTGCCCTTATCTAAAAGGGCCAGCATGCCAGGAGGATTTCTTTTCTCAAACACAACTTTACTGATCTTCAGCAGAGTTTTTAATACAGGTTACAGTCACTTTAAATCCTTCCTCTCTATCTCTTCCTTTGGTCTGTTCCGCTCAGTCTGTGCCTTTCTTTCTCTGTGCACTCCTGCACTGCACTACTGTTTCTTTTACTGGCTGCATTCTGTCACAGCAGACTGGTTCTACCCTGACTGATATCTAGTGTCCCAGCTCTGCACTCTTCCTTCATCTGAGGGTCCCGTGAACCCCTGTGTCGTCCAGCAGGCTGCCAACAATGGACCCACTCATAGAGGAACCGGTTCGACCCCGGCACCACGCACACTCCGCACCTTAGGTAGCCATCTTCTTCTCTCTCTACTTGCTGTCTTTCCCAGAAACCTAGTTCCCAAGCTCTTTCAAGGGGCTAAACTTTTCCTTAATCCCTGGTGTACTTGCTGTGAAATGCAGCCGAGCTACCCGGCTATTTACACTCCACCAGCACTGTTTATCTATCCTGCACTTTCCTAACTCTGCTGCATTCTTTATATCTATACACCACTCTGCTGTCCTAACCATCACTAACCTAATGTTACGAACACCTTATCTACCACTTCCCTACTCCTACTCTCTTGTCCCTACATTGTACTAGTACTTTATCTAAGCATTCTTACTCTTTACAAAATATAGTCTTTCAATAATAACATGTACAAAACACATTATATTCTTAAAGGCATATAAACACACATTAGCAATAACTTAGCATTAATGGCGACACTATACCCTTTTGGCCACTAGATGGCACTGGCCATACTTACAACATAGCCAGCCTAAAATATAATAAAACATTCTAGTTGGGGTCTTCAGAGGGGAATTCTTCTCACACCGACCACCTCCTTACATGTCTCTCAGCCTATCATTGAGAAGCATTGGGTATTTAAGGCACTCTCCCACTAGGGAAGGTGCCAGAGCAGCGTGGTTAATTATTTAGTGCTCTGTTCCCTTGCCCACTGTCTGTGTTCATGCCAGTGTCCGTTTTTCTATTCCTGTTTCGCAGTCCCGTCGGTAACTCTGGTGCCTTAGCATCCTGGCAGTGCTATCTGTATCAGCCATCCTGTTGGTCCCTGTCTACACTAGTGACTCTGCCTGTCCATCCTGGCCATGCTATCTGCCTCAGCCATCCCAGTGGTAACTGTCTACACTAGTGAATCTACCTGTCTGTCCTGGCTGTGCTATCTGCTTCAGCCATCCTGGTCGTAGCTGCTATCTACACACTAGTGACTCTTCCAGTCCATCCTGGCCATGCTATCTGCCTCAGCTGTCCTATTGGTCCCTGTCTACACTACTTTTTGCCAGCCCGCACCTGTGTACAGTTCTGCCCTGGAAATCCCCTGCCACAGTCCCAGTCACTGCCCTGGTAGTGGCACCTGGTGCCTGTCTCACGGCGGACGCTTAGTCAATTCTTTCCCACTAAAGGGTGAGCCAGGGTCACCACTGTAGTTCAGAGGGTGCACTTCAATTCACCGCCTTACCATCACCTGCGGCGACCGTTACAGTGATCTTCAATATGATTTTATACTGAGGTGCTATATGACAGTCTGAATATTCATTCCAATACACCTTTATGTAACTAAATCCATATTGTGTTCAGCCCCAAGAAGGTGCTTCTCCACATCTAGCATTTCTATATTTTAAGCCTAGTTCTACTTTTTTTAGAAAAAAATTAAGCAATAGGCCAAAATGGAATTTTTGGACAATACTTACAAATTAATGAATAATAATATTAATAAATAATAATCATATAAAATACTTTTTGTGGAAAAAATTTCATAAAGATTAGTTTTTGGAATAGTAGACTAGGTTTACAGTAGCATATATAAAATCATCACTTTCATCCAGAAAACTTGGATACTCTGTTCATCACTTGTCATCCGTGTGCAATACATATACAATCCATTTTTTACAGCAGCTATTATCAATTTACAAGACCAATTACAGTTTTCTACGTTACAGAATTGCAATGTATCCTTAAATAACAGATGCTATATTGTAGCTTTTTATGATATCCAATATTCCAATACTTTTTTGCGCACCCATAGACTTAAATGGGTGAGTCTCCTCCGATTTACTGAAGAAACTAGTGCAGGTTTCATGTTCACTGCAGCATTTAATAATATGGAATGCAAAAATGTCAAACTGTTGCCTGTGGGCTAAATATGGACCGCAGGCTGATTATATTTGGCCTGTGATGCCAGGCACTCATCATTCTGTTTGGAGGACTATGTGAGGCCCATAATTCTGCATGGAAAACTATATGTCAGGCACATTAATCTGTATGGAGGACTATGTGGGCCCATTATTCTGTATGGAGGGCTATGTGAGGCACATTATTCTGTATGGAGGACTATGTGGGGCACATTATTCTGTATGGAGGGCTATGTGGAGGCACATTATTCTGCATGGATTGCTATATGGGGGCTTTATTATGTATGGAGGGCTATGTGGGGGCCATTATTCTGTATGGAGGGCTATGTGGGGGCCCATTATTCTGTATGGAGGGCTTTGTCGGGCTCATTATTCTGTATGGAGGACTATATAGTGCACATTATTCTTTATGGAGGACTCTGTGGTGCCCATTATTCTGTATGGAACAATACATGGGGCTCATTATTCTGTAGGGAGGACTATGTGGGGCCCATTATTCTTCATGGAGGACTATATGTGACCCATTATTCTCTATGTGGAACTATGTGAGGCAAATTATTTTGTATGGAGGGCTATGTGGCGTCCATTATTCTGTATGGAGGGCTTTGTGGGGCTCATTATTCTGTATGGAGAACGATGTGGGGTTCATTATTCTGTGTGGAGGACTATATGGGGCACATTATTCTTTATGGAGGACTATGTGGGGCCCATTATTCTGTATGGAACAATATATGGGGCTCATTATTTTGTATGGAGGACTATGTGAGGCACATTATTCTTTATGGAGGACTATGTAGGGCCCATTATTCTGTATGGAGGGCTATGTGGGGCGCATTATTCTGTATGGAACAATATATGGGGCTCATTATTCTGTATGGAGGACTATGTGGGGCCCATTATTCTGTATGGAGATCTGTTACAAGGGGGACCCGGGGAAGCGTACCAAGATGGTATATGGACAGCTTCCGCCGGTCAAGGTCCACTGTGCGGTGTAGGGGACCGCTGCTATGGTTGGTGAAGAGTGAGCGGGTTGCTGCTAGCGATCGTCTGTTTACGTCACAGACGATCTGCGTACACCGCCCCGCCCTAATGTCGCGGGCGGAGGAGGGGACGCTGCGCTCTCCCACTGCTCGAGTCCGGCTGCTGCTGCTGCTCGGTGGTGGCTCGAGCGATGGGCCGGATCCCGGGGACTCGAGCGGCGTTCCTCGCCCGTGAGTGAAAAGGGTGGGGATTGATTGTGGGGATTTGATATTGTCCGTGACGCCACCCACGGTTGTGGTGAGATTGGTGACACCACCGCTGCTCTGGACGGGGATCCCGGGAGCGATGACAGGGAGCAGCCTGGATGTTAGTTCTCCCCTCCGTGGGTAGGGGGGTTGGTTGTCCCGGGGCCCGGTGATGGGGTAGGGATGGATGTCAGGCGGGTTACAGGGCCTGGTGAGGTGCAGGGTCACGGGGGCAGCGCTGTGCCGCATGGCACGGTGGTACTCACTCAGCCAATGATGTACACAGAGTCTCCGGTAAAACAAACGGCTGGATGGACGGGTCCCACAGACGGCTGCGGTGTTTCTCCTCCCGGCAGGTTGATGGTGACTGCCTTTCCCTGCATCTGTGTAGTGTAACGGTTCCAATGGGTTCCCACCGGTAACCCGCTCCCCAGCTTGAAGGTTGCTGAAGGAGCCCTTTTTGCCCGCAGGCTCCGGCCCTGGGAACTTTAGCCTTGGCGGTGACTGTGTTTCCCTCTCTCGGTTGGACGGTTGCCTTCTGTCGGGACTTGGCTTCTGGGAAACCCAGGAGGTTCCCTTCGCTAACAGATTTGACAAATTCACGGCGACTCCCAGCCTTGTCGGGGTCCGCTAGCCCCTGCCGGATGGTGCTGGCCTCTCTTTGCGCATCGGTCTCGGGCTTGTCCGTAGCAGTTTCTACGCATTGGGTTGTAAACAGTCCCCACGGGGACAACAGTGCTTCGTAGCCAACGGGCTACCACAAACAAAACTGTAGGGTCCCGACGGAGACTTGCCGTAGGGTCCCAACGGGGACTGTCAGCTGGGTCCCAGGGGCCATCCACAACACCTGGCTCCGGTACAGCTTCCTCCTGCAGCTTTCCCACAGTCCACCATCGAACAGCACGAGCCCCCAACACCACCCTCATACAGGGGTGACACTGTCCCACAGGACTCCATTTTCAGCTGCCGATGATGCGGGTACGACTGCTCCTCCAACCGGACTCCTTAGCCTTGAGGGCCGTCTGGAATGTCAGCAGAGTCCCAATGGGGACCGACAGCAAGGTAACCGGGAACCGCTACCATGCTTTAACTTTTCTTTCTTAATCAGCAATCCCACGGCGCAGCTGCCTTTGCTGCCGCTCCCGGTGCGGAGAACTTTATGCTTGCTCCGGTTCAGGCGGGGTGGGGGAGGGGCCCAGCCTGAGTCCCCCCGTGCCGGCTACGACCGGTACCTTCGGTAATGAGGGACCCCGCTGTGACATGGCCTGCTCTGCCTCCTGGCAGCTGCATCCCCGCCGTGCCTCCGGTGCATCTTTGCTGACGGGCTCAGCCTTCGCCTTCTTCCATGGAAGCGGATCAGGGTGGTCACAAGCTTCTGCTGCAGGTCGGTCCGCCGGGGCGGATTGGCAGGGTACCGCTACCGGTGGTGGTGGTAGCGGGCCTAGTGGCGGGGCAGCAGCAGCCAACATGGGTAGTGGGGGAGGTAGCAGGGCGAGCGGGTATGGACCGGGTCCCTCGGCCGCGATGACCGACCCACTAGGGGTACAGGGGCGTGGGTCACTCACCCTCCCTTCCAAGACTCCCTCCACCTCGCGTCTCCGTATGGCCGCCACCACTTCCGCCATGTCGGCCTCCCACTCCTCCAGGAGGAGCTGCATGCGGACCTGCAGACGGCTGCTTAGCTGGACGGTCCGGACTTCCACCCACGCTGCGGTGCCAGGCGCGGGGACCACGGTGTTGTCGGTCGGACTGTGCATCTTTAGCAGCGGCCTCTTCCAGGAACCAGTAAATGGCCGCAGGGTCCTGGCGTCCCTGCTTCCATAGCCGCGGGCTACATGCGGCCAGACGCCATCAGTCCCCCTTAGTATTTTTCCGGCTCCTCCTCTACAGGGTCGGGGTTTTGGCCTTCGCGCCTCCACTGCTCGAGGAGACGCTCGAGTGGGAATTTTTCGTGCCCAAAATGGCGGCTTCTCAAATTTTTCGGCCGGGCACCTCCGGCGGTCACAAGGCGCACCTCTACCAGACGGCAGAGCGGTAAGATCCTGTTCGTGACGTCAAGTTGTCGCGGGCGGAGGAGGGGACGCTGCGCTCTCCCACTGCTCGGGTCCGGCTGCTGCTGCTGCTCGGTGGTGGCTCGAGCGGTGGGCCGGATCCCGGGGACTCGAGCGGCGTTCCTCGCCCGTGAGTGAAAAGGGTGGGGATTGATTGTGGGGATTTGATATTGTCCGTGACGCCACCCACGGTTGTGGTGAGATTGGTGACACCACCGCTGCTCTGGACGGGGATCCCGGGAGTGATGACAGGGAGCAGCCTGGATGTTTGTTCTCCCCTCCGTGGGTAGGGGGGTTGGTTGTCCCGGGGCCCGGTGATGGGGTAGGGATGGATGGCAGGCGGGTTACAGGGCCTGGTGAGGTGCAGGGTCGTGGGGGCAGCGCTGTGCCGCATGGCACGGTGGTACTCACTCAGCCAATGATATACACAGAGTCTCCGGTAAAACAAACGGCTGGATGGATGGGTCCCACAGACGGCTGCGGTGTTTCTCCTCCCGGCAGGTTGATGGTGACTGCCTTTCCCTGCACCTGTGTAGTGTAACGGCTCCAATGGGTTCCCACCGGTAACCCGCTTGCACCTGTGTAGTGTATTGGCTCCAATGGGTTCCCACCGGTAACCCGCTCCCCAGCTTGAAGGTTGCTGAAGGAGCCCTTTTTGCCCGCAGGCTCTGGCCCTGGGAACTTTAGCCTTGGCGGTGACTGTGTTTCCCTCTCTCGGTTGGACGGTTGCCTTCTGTCGGGACTTGGCTGCTGGGAAACCCAGGAGGTTCCCTTCGCTAACGGATTTGACAAATTCACGGCGACTCCCAGCCTTGTCGGGGTCCGCAAGCTCCTGCTGGATGGTGCTGGCCTCTCTTTGCGCATCGGTCCGGCACCACCGGGCCACCGTCCGTCCACTGTCCCCACGGCTAGCTCCAATAGGCCTCTCCCGCAGACGGCCACCACCGTCCGCCAACCCCGCTGATCCGTCCGGGCCACACACCCGGACCACCCTCCGTCCGCTCCTCTACCACTTTCCTTCCTCTCACTTTCACCTCCCAACCCTATCTACAACTGACTCTTTCTCCCGCCTCCAGGACTGTGTACTCCTCGGTGGGCGGGACCAACCGCCTGGCCCACCCCCTGGTGTGGACATCAGCCCCTGGAGGAAGGCAACAAGGGTTTTTGTCTGACTTTGGTGTGCCTGACCGGGAGTGTGGGGTGTGTTGGTGTAGTACCTGTGACGTCCTGGCTTGTCCAGGGCGCCACACTAACCCTTGAGGGTTGTATGGCGGGGGGCTCACAGCTCGGTGTACCTGTTGCACGGGGGAAGCTCAGAGGTGCCCACGTACGTGTGCCAGCGGAAGTCACGGGAGTATGGCATGAGGGTACCACAGAGGTGCCCACACACGTGTGCTTCAAGAACCAGGTGAGCCCGGCGGAGACTCGAGGAGCTCACCTGGGGCAGGAACAGGACCTGCTAAACGGGGTACTGCCGGAGCAGCAAGAGCAAAGCCCACAAGAAGACAACAAATGCCTGTACAGCGGCATAGCAGCACGCTGCCAGTCATCCATCAATAGAGGACGGTCACGCGCCACCATATTGGCAGGGGGAGCTTTTAAGGAGGCGTAGCTCCACCCAAGGGCGGGCGCGAGGCGGAGATGACGGTCTTAACCCAATCAGGGTCCACGACGTCCCAGCCCGGCCAGTCAGGATTCACCACGTCACTAGCCTCGTTATCAAGCCGTGTGACGTCAGTGGGCGAATCAGGACATGCCACGCAGTGCACATGCTCACCCTCCTGCCTCTGGGATATAGAGGCGGGATCCTCAGTGTGCAGAGATAATGGAAGTCTCGCTGTTTCCCTGAGCAGCTAACCTCTGCACACTGCGCAACCTCTCAGACCTTCAGCGCTGCTGAGCAGGAGGGCTCGCAGCAGGCAAGGAATGGGAGACCACTTCACTCCTTGCAACAGGGTAACCACTAGGTGTCACCCATCTGCTGCCTCTCTGAGCAGGTATCTCCTGCACACTGCACAGTCTCCCAGACTTTTGGTGCTGCTGAGCAGGGGGGCTTGTGGCAGGCAAGGAATGGGAGACTGCATCATTCCTTGCAACTGGAGAGCCACGAGGTGTAACAGAGATCTATATTGGGCCCATTAGTCATTATGGAGGACTATTTGGGGCACATTATTCTGTATGGAACAATACATGGGGCACATTATTCTGTATGGAGACCTATGTGGGACCTGTTGTTCTATATGGAAGACTATGTGGGGCCCATTTTTGCATATGGAGGACTAAGTGGGGCACATTATTCTTTATTGAGGACTATTTGGGGTTCACGACTAGGTTGGCCTATGACTTTGTCCAAATTTTTAACATTGGCCCTTTGTGCATTTGAGTTTGAGTCTAAAGCATAAAGGTCTCCTTACCTGAGAAACTACCTGATGATAGCCTGCAGAGCTGCCTGGTAACTTAGTCAATGATCAGTGAATTATGTAATTAAAAATCCCATATTCTTGGAAAACAGAGGATTTTTAATAACAAGTAAATCGCAGTTTCTTGATTTACAATCACAATGTAATTGTAACCATTTATCACATTGAGACAATCCCTTTAAGACAGCCATGTAGTAAAACATCTGTGTCTCCATGTATCTGAAGTGTAGTGTTAACAAAATAGTGATAGCAGATGTAATTGCTCATCTTGTGTGTATCCTAGCAGACAGGCTCTACAAATCCCCCTGATAACATATCCTGTAAGGATGCTTTCCAACTTCCAGTCTGCAGAGAGGTAACTTTTAGATGTGTCCCACTTGACCTTTGCCCAGAGAACGCTTACCAAGAAATAATTAGAAAGATAACCAGAATGACTAAATCCTTAGGATGAAACTAATTGTAAAAGAGATATCTTGTGGCACACTATCTACTCACACAGGCTGTACTCAGACATTGGTTAAACATAACATTCATTGTCATGAAGTCAATCTTATTTTAAAATGCAAAACATGCAATAAATCAATCTCTTACAATCTCTTTCTCATTGTGTCTCTCCCTTTTTTTTCTCTTTTCTTATTTATGCTTTTCTGCCTTTCTTGGTGTCGCTCCTGTGCTGGCTCAGTGTCTCCCTCTGTCTGTTTCCCTTACCTTGTGTTGTGTTATTGCAGTGATGAGACTAGTGTTTTTGCTGGCCTTCTCACTAGCCAGAGTGAATTCAGGGCAAATGAAGGCTGAAGGGAAAAATCGCAATACGGTCTTATGCGGGCATCATATAGGACAATAAATCGTGCGATTGCATAAGCGATCGCACCCGCCCCCGTCGTTTGTGCGTCATGGGCAATTAGTTGCCCGTGGCGCACAAAGTCGTTAACCCCATATCACACGTACTTACCTCCCAGGCGACGTCGCTGTGGGCGGCGAACATCCTCTTCCTGAACGGGGAGGGACGTTCGGCGTCACAGCGACGTCACACGGCAGCCGGCCAATAGAAGCGGAGGGGCGGAGATGAGCGAGACGTAAATATCCCGCCCACCTCCTTCTTCCGCATTGCCAGCGGGACGCAGGTAAGCTGTGTTCGTCGCTCCCGGGGTGTCACACGGAGTGATGTGCGCTGCCCCGGGAGCGACGAACAACCGGCGCGCAGAAGGAGGAACGATATTATGAAAGTGAACGACATGTCAACGAGCAACGATAAGGTGAGTATTTCTACTCGTTCATAAGTGTCACACGGTTCGATATCTCTGACAATTCCGGATGTGCGTCACTAACGACGTGACCCCGACGACATATTGCCAGATATATCGTACCGTGTGACGCCCACATTACCCAATGTACATATCAAAGTAATATGGGAGTGTGCTCACTTTATTGGGTTGTGTGTCACACAACCAGAGTTAAAGCATGTAATCTGCTGCTGCAGAGTCCACACACTTAAAAAGCCGAAGCAGATCAGGAACAAAGTTGATGTGAACCTATTACTGCACTGCTGAAGCTATGACATAATTCCAGGAAGATTAAATGAAGGTGGTTTTATTCAACACATTTCGAAGTGTCACCCTACTTCGTCATCAGGAATCCACTGATATAAATCTCCCGATGGATTTCCTGATGAAGAAGTGGGGTGGCGTTGAATAATTCAATCTTCCTGGATTCATGTCAAATCTTGAGCAGCGCAGTAATAGTTCTACATCAACTTTGTTCCTGATCTGCCGGGGGAAACAAGGGCCTAGGCATGTGACGGCGACAGGGCAAAATACCCATATAGGGACATTAGCAAGTGTAGGGTTCAAACTCCGGTGAGTTGCAGGAGGTGTTCCCTCTCCCTATCACCAGAGCCTTTCTTCTAAACCATTTCCATTGTTATCCTTGTGTTATGCTGCAAACTGAGTATCTGTACTTTCTTCCATGACATCCATTATGAGAGGTTATGTCATATTATATTTTCAGATTATAGAAAGGCAAAAAGCTTCATACTACCCTAGTCTGATGTTCACTTTGGTTCTTTATGGCCGTTATTCACTTCTGCTTGGTCAATTCACCGCTTTGCATTGTGGGTGCCTCAACCACTTAGTACAGGGGTCCCCAACCTGTGGCTCAGGAGCCACATGTGGGTCGCGAATCTGTGATCTGTGGCTGGTGCCTATCATCCAGCTTGGTGCACAAGTACCAGGGCTAGCAAACAGCTATGAAGAGCAGGTCTCTAGTCACTTTTGGAGTAGCCCAACATAGAAGAGCAAATCTAAATGAGGATAAGGAATGAACCCCTGGATTTTGGTATACTGCCTTGGTGTGATTTCTGTGGAAAAGCTTTAGCTGTGAATATACCGGTAATGGGGCTCTGGGTGCCAATACTGGGAGGGAGCAGGAGCTAGATGTGGCTCGCGACCCTCTCTCAAAGCTAAATGTGGCTCATGACCCTTTTTCATGGCTCTCAATGTCAGAAAGGTTGGGGACCTCTGGCTTAGTAGATGCCACAAATATCAGGAGATTGTGGGGCCCAGGATGCAGAACAAAGAAGAGTAAGTGATGTGGTTGTCATGATGCTAACGCATGCCAGTAAATAACATTGCAGTGATTGCATATGTTTTACATGAAATCATTAACATATACAGTAAAAGCAAATTTCACAACTTACAAAGATTCCTTGATTTGCTTTCCACCTTCTTAAAGATATATTACCCCAAGATTCAGCTACTTTCTCGGGGACCAGCAATCAGCACTTTGTAGTTAAATTAAGCCTAGAATAAATATGGAGAAGTCAGAGAGTCTGGTGACTGATTCAATAGCAGCAGATTGTTAGGAACACTAATGTTCTTTTAAAAATGTTTTGAACTAAAGCCAAGCATATTTCTTTTGTTTAGACTGAAATAAATTGCTCTAACACTTGAGTAAAATGTTTTATGTTACATTGCAAAGTTTAAAAGCCTGACTTCTTTTTTTTTTTCGAGAAACTTTTAAATCCTGGATGAGCAAATTGTGGAACTCCATATGTTTCTGAACAACATTAGCCGTGATTGCTTTGCACCATGAGTGATCCAGTTGTACGGTGACTCATACGCTGTAGGTTGCCCGTCACGGTGCAAAAGATTATTTGTTAGAAGTAGTTTACGATAGAACTATGGTTTAACCCAAGGGAGAGATTACAGGTGCATAACAAAAAGGCTACAATTCCTTTTTTACCCTATGGAAATCTCAAGATTAATACCCAATTCCCATAACATTTTGTGGTCCTCTCATAGGAGAAGCCTCTGCTTCTAACATTGCCATCTGCCTGCCATTGTCAATTATACTCTAACCAGAGACAAGGTGAATTTGAGAGACGAGTTCATGTGTACATGGGAGCGGATTGTGGTAAGGTGATATTGATATGCTGTAGTGGCAGGAACGTATTGAACACAGAAGTCTGTTCAAGAAGTAATTGAAAAGGGAGTCTGCTTTAATTCCAAATTTACGCATAATGTTGCCTACTCCCACATCGCCATAATTATCTCCTATGTTGTGTAGGGAGCTCCAGATTTCTGATGAGGGCACAGTCGTCGTGGAGAAGATGATGAAACTGCATTAAAATTGGTCTGAGACTATAATTATTTTCATGAGTTTTTCATTATCTCTAGAACAATGATAAGAGAAAGCTTATGGTAATTTAACCTGTAAAAGCCCATCCCGAGCCCTGCAGTATTACAAATTTAGTTTTGAAATGAGGCTGACAATTGAAGCTTAATGGGTTGCTCCGGGACCACTAATTTTAGCATCTGGAGGTGACTGGTGATAATGGCGTCACATCAGCAGTTGCCCGTCGGGTGGTGTGCATGACCAGTAGGTATTGATGCTATTCTGGAA
Source organism: Anomaloglossus baeobatrachus (assembly GCF_048569485.1). NCBI lineage: Eukaryota > Metazoa > Chordata > Amphibia > Anura > Aromobatidae > Anomaloglossus > Anomaloglossus baeobatrachus. Next base: position 186,404,401 of record NC_134360.1, on the reverse strand, counting down.
AGCATATCTTAATGCAACTTTATCATTGCCACTCGATCTCCAAAGCATAAGTTAGTAACTCTTTAAGTGCACAACGTTTATGTGATGCTTGTCACCATTGAATTGTGATACTAGTCAGTAGGTGGCGCTGGATGGAATACTGGACACTATGTGGCGTAGTATGAAGTTAGTCACTAAATGGTGCTGGAATTACTAGTGTACAGAGTGAGCTCAGAGAATAGTCAGACAATCCGGGATAAGTAACCTGAAAGACACAATAGAACACAGGGAGCAGGCAGAAACGAGGTCAAGATACAGGCCGAGGGTCAGGATACCAAGAGAGTATGTATAGGATACAGGGAGCAGAGAGAGACGAGGTCAGGAGGTGGTCCAAGGTCAGAAGCCAGGAGGTAACGTCAAGGTCAAGGGGGGCTGGCAGAGCAGAGTCAGTAACAGTCCAGGGTCCAGTAGCCAAGATCACATAATCAGACACGAACAGGAGCTGAAAGCACTTACTGCAGAACCGGGAAATATGACTGGTGTTTTGCCAGGTGAGCATGCTCCCTAATAAAGGAGAGCAATTACCCGAAATGAGCAGCATGTGAGCAAGCTCCTCGCAGCACCAGCGAAGGACCTGGAGCAGAGAAGCAACCCATCCACAGGAGAGCAAAGCAGCAAAGCATCTCAAGGCAAAATGCTCTGCGCGGATTAACAGGCAAATACAGGAGAGCATAACAGAACGTCACAGCACAAAAGATGTAGCGTAAATCGGAACCGTGACAGTTTAAATATCAATTAGACACATTTGGCTCGATTCATCATTTGCTTTTTTTTTAAGTCAGTTTTCTTTTTTTGGCATCCGATATTCATTGTTATTAGAGATCAGCGGACCCATAGAAGTTCGGATTCTGAGGGTTCAGCCAGTCTTTAGATAAAGTTCTGTTCTGGACTTGGACTTGATCTGAACTTCATTGGAAGTCACTGATTGGGCAGTTTGGGTCTCCACCCACATTCAGCCAGCCATAAACCGAGCACTTCCGGGGAAGAGAGGGCTGATTTTTTATTTTTGTGCACACTACATCCGATAACAAGTTATTACCAGCAGTGCGAACCATTCAAGCACTGCAAGCATCTCGCACTAGTCTGAGCACTGAACATACCGGAGTGGTTTGCATATGTAAAGCAGCCGAACTCCGAATCCGAACACTGATTTTTTTGTAACGACTGTGTTTGGTATGACCACAGATCTTTAAAGTTTGGGTCCGCTCATCTCTAGTTGTAATTTTTTTGCTTCATTTTCTTTAAAAAATTTTATGAACACTTTGGAAAACCATAACAAGTCATTATCATTATAAGTGATACATGGCTACAGTCAAAATGCCTTTTTCAGCTTCTTCACAATTTTTTTATGGACAGGGCAATAAAGTGCCCTATTTTCACAGACTGCGCTAGAATTTCTGGAACGCTGGCAACCCAGGACTGGAGTAGAACAACCATTAGTACATGAATACATCACCAAGCTTAGTACAGCAATGAACTGTAATGTCATGTCAGACCCATATATAATTGTATCACATGAACCAACAATTCCCACTATGTCCTTAACAATGATAAGTAGATGATGGCTGGTAATGACAATTCCCAGCATCAGACTGGGGACCATACAGGAACCACAGTACTGATGAGACGTAGTCAGTATCACAAATAAATGTTTACATCCAGGTATATTATAGATGACATATTCTCTTATTGGAGTCATTTTTTCTGTCTTCTCCATCTTGACCGAATGCCGTGATTACTTTCTTCTCATCCACATCATGTCTCTAAAAACTTATCTCTTCTCTGTCCTTCTGGAGTATTTCTCAACATGGTGCCCTTAAAAATAACGACATTTATAAGGCTCTTGAATATAAATGTCACCTATATTTGTGCCCATGAATAAATGAATACGTCTCACTGTGCTTTCTGCACAAAATATTACCCCCACACTGTCCCTGTTATGATACATGGCCTCATGGTCTTCACATTTTCTTACTGGGCCCACTCTTCACACTGTCCCCTCACATTGTGCCCCCCTATACTTCTCAGTCTCTCTATATTGTGCCCCCACCTCACAATCCCCCCACTACCCAGTCTCTATAATATTCCCCCTTAAATCTTTATTCCCCTATACTATCCATTCGCACAATTCACCACCTAATACATTTATTTACCATACAGTCACCTAACACTCTCTCCAACCCATTAATGACGTCCAACTCGTTTCTCCCCCTACTATGCCCTCACACACATTCTACCCACTCTCCTCATGCTGACTCCTTACACATTCCCCCACCTCCTTCCCTCCCTATGTGGTATTCTCATAAATTCCCATCCAGCTCCCTATACTGTCTCCTTACACATCCTTCCCCCTCACTCCCCATGCTGTCTCCTCGAAATCTTTACCATCACCGCCCCCCATATTGTCCATTCACAGGTTCCCTATAACAACATTTTATCTACTTCAGTTTCACTGGAGAGCTTTCTGTACTGATGTTCACTGTCTCAGCAGCGTGATCATGTGACCTGATTACGCTGCTGGCGTTATCCTGACCCAGACGTCCTGAAAGTCAGGGCTTTAATTGCACTCACACCTGAAAGACGCAAGTATAATTTAATTCAGGGAACCGGAATTTTACACCTTCTCTGAGATGCCTTTCAGCTTGACACCTGGCTCAGAGAATAGCCGAATCCCACTTGGGGGCGGAAAAATGCAGCCACCGGAGAGACACCTCAGACCTCTTCATCTAGCTGTGCCCAGGTCAAATACCCCATCTGTTTCCCTTCTAAAAACCAACCTAATACTAAAAGCTAGACAAAAAGGGGAATAAATGCAAAAATGATTTGGGTCTATAAGTCATAATGTTATATTTTAATTTAAAAAAAATCCTGTCTAGAGGCCTTGCAGTGACTATAGACCTTGTAGTCCATTAAAAGTGGTCCAATCTCTCCGGTTTGGTATTTCAATCACAATGGTTCTCAGATTTACTTTATGGTGCTCATAGAAAGGGCAAATACGTTTTCTATGCAAATATTCAGGGAGAAATAAAAACTATTCCCACATTCAGAAAACGTTTTTTTGTAGGGGCTAGTGGTGACTTACAAGTACAAATACTGCAAGATTACCGTATGTTGTGTTATATGCACAATTGGGAGAAATGTTATGCCTTTAAATGCTAAATGCTGTCATGTGTTGAAACTGAGGAACATCTGGTGAACTGTTTCATGTTTGCTGAGGACAGCAGAAATGACATTCTTGGATATCATCCTGCAGGACAACAATATCTCAGCCATTTTCTTGATTCGCTGCATTTGACTTGGGGTGAACAATGTGATACACAAAATCACTCCTCTGAAATACCTCTAGGCCCCCTTCACACATCTGTTTAAAAAAAGCATATATTGCATTGTCTGTTTTGGAAGCCCATATGGCCAACCATGTGTCCATGGTGTCATCCGTGTGACATCTGTGTGCCTTCCGTATGTCCATGTGACACATTCATGTGACATGTCCGTGTCACATCCTTGTGACCTGTCCCGGAAAAAAATGCATTATACTGATATGAATGTTTTTGTATGTTAAAAAATGTGCCAAAATAGATAGATAGATACATAGATACATAGATAGATAAATAGAGAGAAAGAGAGAGATAGCTTGTACAGCTATTTAGCAGAGTTAATAAATTATTTTCGTAAAAAAATGACATGGGGTTCCCCCTAATTTTCATAACCAGCACAGGTACAGCAGCCGCTGCGGGCTACAACCCTCAGCTGTCAGATGTACCGTGGCTGGTTTTGAAAAATAGAGGGGATCCCACGCTGATTTTTTTTTTTTCTTCATTATTTGAGCAAATATTTTTTTCTAAACCAGCTAAGGGATTGCAGACAACTGGGGGCTGATCTTTTAAGGGTGGGAAGGGCCATGGTTATTTTTTCCTTCCCAGCCTAAAAATAGCAGCCCACAGTCACCCCAGAGGTAGCGCATCTCTTAGATGCGCCAAATCTGGCGTTGTACTTTGCTCTTCCCATTGCCCTGGTGTGGTGGCAAACGGAGTAATATATGGGGTTGATTCCAGCTGTGAATTAACGTCTGGCATCAAGCTCTGTTATTAGTAATCGGTGGGCGTTTAGCAGACACCTCCAATAATAATCCAGTAGAAAAATAAAAAATATTAGTTTGAACAAACACCCCTCATCTACAACCCTCATTGACCAAGTTATTAAAAATGTATTTTAAAAAAAAGTCCACCATAATCCATAGCGATGTCCCACAATGTTCCCCAAAAGCGAATCTGAAAGACATAAAAAGAGAAAATGATTAAAGAAATAAAGATAAAAAATACACTCATTCTCCAATTTATTTCACTGCAAAAACCCTAATTCAAGGTCCGGTGTAACCCAAAAGGTTAAAAAATTCACCTTTTAATATAAATATAATTAAAAAAACAAAAGTACTAAAGTAATCCTGGCAATACGTTAAATGCAGTCCATAGTGGAAAAATTAGATTACGTGTTTCGGCTTAAAGAGCCTTCATCACCAGCCCTGAAGGCTCTTTAAGCCGAAACGCGTTATCTGATTTTTCCACCATAGACTGCATTTAACGTATTGCCAGGATTACTTTAGTACTTTTGTTTTTAATTATATTTATAATAAAAGATGAATTTTTATCCTATATTTCAATGTGATCCTTTGCTGGATTTTTTTTGCTGTTACATAGTCAATGAAGAACAGATCATTCCTCATTGGCAACGAGAGCAGCCACATCAGCTTCATACACTGTACTATGTGAGAACCACTGTAGTGAGCTGAGATGGCCTCATGAGGTCAGCCCAGGTCACTGCGGCGGGTCACACAGTAGTGTTTGAGCCGCAGCAGGCATGGACGAGTGGTGACAGTGTTTTTTAAACTTATTTGTTCGAATAATTAAAAAAATCAGTGTGGGATTCCCTCTATTTTTGAAAACCAGCCAAGAGACAGCTAACAGCTGAGGGTTTCAGCCCACAGCTGCTGCTGTACCTGTGCTGGTTATGAAAAATGGGGGGAAACACACTTAATTTTTTTCTAAAATTTTTAGTTAATTCTCCTAAGCTATCTTTCTCTATATCTATTCATCTATCTATCTATCTATCTATCTATCTATCTATCTATCTATGTATAACTTTTGAAGCTTTGCACATCTTTTACAGATAATAAACTTATTTATTACAGCAAGGTCGTTTTTTTTTCCGATACATGTCACATGGATGCCATCCATGTGATGTCCATATTTGACCCGCGGAGCTGGAAAAAAAAACTGATTTGTCTCTCACATGGACACACGGGCCCGTGTGAAAGCACGGACGTGTGAAGATCCCTATTGACCTTAATTAGTATGCCAATGAACGTGCTATCGATACGTGTGAAAACAGACACTACACGGAATGTAGACACAGAGTTGTGAAGGAGGCCTTAGGTGGGGTTTGAAAATCATACCTATAACCTAATACTGTACCTCTTTTCCTACTGTTTATCTATCATAGAACCACACAGAAGTATTTTTCAGAATACTTTAAATTTTGGAAACTAGAATGTAGAGAGTCCAGCTCACCCAATTCATATGGAGACCTCCTGAACAAGACGGTGCGTGGGCAGGAAGGATTCGGCAAATATCCACATACCAGAAAGTAGGAAGATGTCCAGCAATCACGTCCCAATAGTATAAAAAATAAAAATCTTTATTTAATCCATGTTAAAATACATTACTCCATCCGGAGATTAAAAAATCCAATTAAAAAAATTAGCAAGAGGAACGCGTTTCAGACTACATGTGAATAAGGACATGTAATCTTAAGCGCGTTCCTCTTGCTAATTTTTTCATTGGATTTCTTAATCTCCAGATGGACTAATGTATCTTAACATGGATTAAATAAAGATTTTTATTTTTTATACTATTGGGACGTGATTGCTGGACATCTTCCTTTTCCTTCAAATTTTGGAAGTGTTCAATCTTTTGGAATGGGGCACCATACGACAGTCAGTCCAGGAAGTACCCACAGCTTCCAGAATCTGAGTCCTAGGCATTAAATTTGCTGGGGTCGTGCACATTATGTTTCTTATTTGTAAGCAATTAGTAATATTTCTCTTTCAAAAAATGCTATATATATATATATATATATATATATTTTATACAGTACCGACCAAAAGTTTGGACACACCTTCTCATCTCTAGAACAACTATTGAGAGGAGATTTTGTGCAGCAGGCCTTCATGGTAAAATAGCTGCTAGGAAACCACTGCTAAGGACAGGCAACAAGCAGAAGAGACTTGTTTGGGCTAAAGAACACAAGGAATGGACATTAGACCAGTGGAAATCTGTGCTTTGGTCTGATGAGTCCAAATTTGAGATCTTTGGATCCAACCACCGTGTCTTTGTAGAAAAGGTGAACGGATGGACTCTACATGGCTGGTTCCCACCGTGAAGCATGGAGGAGGAGGTGTGATGGTGTGGGGGTGCTTTGCTGGTGACACTGTTGGGGATTTATTCAAAATTGAAGGCATACTAAACCACCATGGCTACCACAGCATCTTGCAGCGGCATGTTATTCCATCCGGTTTGCGTTTAGTTGGACCATCATTTATTTCTCAACAGGATAATGACCCCCAAACACACCTCCAGGCTGTGTAAGGGCTATTTGACTAAGAAGGAGAGTGATGGGGTGCTATGCCAGATGACCTGGCCTCCACAGTCACCAGACCTGAACCCAATCGAGATGGTTTAGGGTGAGCTGGACCGCAGAGTGAAGGCAAAAGGGCCAACAAGCGCTAAGCATTTCTGGGAACTCCTTCAAGACTGTTGGAAAACCATTTCTGGTGACTACCTCTTGAAGCTCATCAAGAGAATGCCAAGAGTGTGCAAAGCAGTAATCAAAGCAAAAGGTGGCTACTTTGAAGAACCTAGAATATAAGACATATTTTCAGTTGTTTCACACTTTTTTAAATATTTCATTCCACATGTTTCAATTCATAGTTTTGATGTCTTCAATGTGAATCTACAATTTTTAGAGTCATGAAAATAAAGAAAAGTCTGTGAATGAGGTGTGTCCAAATTCTGGTCTGTACTGTGTATATATATATATATATATATATATATATATATATATATATATATATATACACACAGATATACATATATATATATATATATATATATAAAAAAAAATATATATATATTTTTTTCCTATATCCTTTTAAATAACACTTAGTAAATAATTGATTTGAAAATAAAATAAACCAATATAAACCTTCCAATTGTGGTAATATCAAATTATCAAGTGCGGCATGATATAAATATGGGCCACATGGTTCACACTATAGATCAGTCTATAAAAGAAAAGCATAAAATGATTATAGCCTTCCACATAACCAACATGTTTGTTCATTTAGGCACAGAAACGCCTTCCAACTTGGCCAAACAATTTGTATTTGATGCAACCTGTACTTATTTAGCTTCAGCCTGTTGTTATTTTTCGTAGCATTTTTAAGGCGTCTGTTGCTCACCATGTGGTTCAACTTTTAGCACATCGCACACAAAAAAGGCAACCCTGCCAGCGATTATAAAACATGGCCATCAGCTCGAAGCATCTTGTGTTGAACCTCACAAAGATGCTCCCAAGCTGTCCGCGATTAAAAGAAGGAGGAGCGAAAAATAAGACATTATTATCAAGGAAAAAAGAATACCAAGCCAGAAAATTGAGGCAAACTGCTGGGCATACCCAGGAGAGGTCATTATGAATGAAGACTAGTGAACAGCTGTGAATTCACACACCGCTCAGTATTTCCTTTTAGCCTTTTTTTTTTGTACACATATGAGGTTTGGTACGAAACCAGCGAGATTTACAAACCGCTCCAGCTCCATAACTTCAGGCCAGCTAGCATCGAGCTTTGCGGAGGTCTTCCACACTCTATTTGAAGTGCTCGTGTTTGACAAGTTTGCAATTAAATAAGATGTTTAGTTAGCTGGGAATGTCTTTTGTGGTTTTTGTCTCGCATATACAAAAGGCGCAGAGCACAGAAAGGTCTGCCGCTCAAAGAAAAAAACAGGAATTTGGCAAACGTTTCCTAAATCAGAGCAAATTACTCAAATACAACAACAACAAAATGTGAATCCAGTTCTGCCTTTTACACATGTCGGCGGTTTTTTTTTTACAATTCTACATCAACTTTTTGCCTTCTGTCATTGTACTGAATATGGCTGTGATGAAGAATGTCTTGTCTTGTTTATAATGCCCTTGTGATATACAAAAAGGAAACCTGCTTAGCACTTCTCTGAACATTTACCTGAAACTTTTTTTTTTGAAAGCTGATTTATTGATGGGGGATATATCTGAATATTAACTGAATTTAGGCAAAATGGCAGTGTGCAATACTTGGCAATTATTGTGTCCAGATAATTCACGGATAGCGGCGAACCGGACCCCCTAAGTTGTCCCTTAAGCTAGGGGGCCCTATGCTATCCCTATTCTCAGGGATATCCCTAATGGTGGGGATGCATGAGTCACCTTACTGGCCTTACTCCTGACCAGTTGTGATCTGATTTCCTCTCCCCCTCCCCCAAGGAAGGTATGGAGCAGTAATGTAATGAAAGTCACAGGTATAGACAAACAAGTGAAGAAACAAATCTCTGTCACACAGCGTGCACACACATACATAAATGCAATAAGAGATCCAGGAACAAACACAAGAGAAGGAAAGAAGCTACAAAACAACAGGGGTAAACTTCCAATAGATACATGTGACGCCCTGGCAAAACCAGGTAGTCACACACAAATAGGCCCCCGCATTATACCATCCCACACAGGGTCACATACAGCCGACTTGAAACCCTAGTCCCCCCCACTAGGTTAGAAAAGGCACACCAGTGGGCGGGACCAGGCAGATGGAGAACGCCCACCTAGGGGTCTGGATAACCCGGGGAGGGAAAAGAGTCAGTTCAGTTGAGTTCAGTGGAGTAGTGAGAAGGTGAAGCTCAAGTTCAGAAAGGAAAGGCGTCGGGGGTTGGAGCCCCGGCGTACTGGCTAGGTGGCAGATGATGGTCCGTGTCTGACAGGAGACGGGAAGACGGCTGCCGGAGATCCGAGGTGAACCGGGTCAGAGCTGGAGCCCGCCGGTACTGACACTGGAGAACTGACCCGGAAACTGTGCACTGAGGGGGTACTTGGACCCTGAAGCCAGGACCGGAACCAATAGCCTAGCTAATAACCAATTGAGGGCAGGATTATAGGTCCTGTCCCAACCAAAGTCCCAAAAGCAGACAACAGCCCACCGCAGGGAATAGGGCATCCGCCAGGGCCCGGAAGATCCCACGGGCCAGCGTCAGCTGGCATGGCTCCCAACAAAAGGACCGGGAGCGGACTCCCGTGTTTCACACCGGGAAGTCCACTACACAAAACACAGAGTGCAGAGGAAAGTGACACAGACCATCAGCCCGGGTGTGGGACCAGATACACCTGACCGCGGCAGCCGGCCACCAGCACCTTAGTTTACCATTGGACTTGTGTGATTTATTTAATCGTGAGTAAACTAACATCCTCCGGTCTGACCGGGCGCGCCGGCCCCTGCAGTCACCATCCTCGGCATAGAGACACTGGGCCCCGGGGCTTCCATCCCTAGCCACGGAGGGGTTAACATCCAGCTGCCATTCCATCGCCCCCGGGTGCCCCACAACAGCAGCGGTGGTGCCACACTTCACCACACACCGTGGATGGCGTCACAGACAGTTTACGGCAAATCCCGTACAAATACATCCCCTTTTATTTGAAGTGTCCGTGCGACCCCCGAGTCCGGTAGAATCCGTCAAGCCACACTGCGGATCCAGATCCGAGCAGCCTGGCTGCTGGCACGGGGGCGGCACAGACACATAACTCACAGGCCAACATAAAAGAAACTATAGCTAGCATGGGTCTGTAAATGGATAAAGGAAAGCCAAGGGATGGCAGGCAGGGCTCCGCTCTACTTTACTAGACTGAGCTTGTGTTTGTCTTTCACCGCTGTTGAGTCAATATTCACTGCTCCCCATACCCTTAATCCTGCCCACCTCTCAGCACTAGCTTCAGTGCAGAGAGGAGGGCAGTATTTTTGGCGTGGTGATTAGTGAATATTAATTTTCTTTATTAGTGGGCACACAGTTAGCCCCCGAGCTGACTCCTACTTCTGTGGCCCTACTCCTGTCTCCTGTGACCCACTCCTCCACCCTTGCTCCCCCCATAACCAGGTACATATGTGACGCCCTGGACTAGCCAGGTAGTCACAAAAATACCAACATACACACCCCCACCCTAGGCAGTTACAGCAGCCAAACACAAAACCCTTGTTGCCTCCCTCCAGGGTCTGATGTACACACAAGGTGGGGCGGAGCCAGGCGGTTGGCCCCACCCACCGAGGAGTACACAGGCCTGGAGGTGGGAAAAGCAGACAGTTTAGTTCAGGAGGTGAAAGTGAGAGGTCACGTACTGCAAGTGTCTGGGTTGGAGCCCAGGCACTGACAGCAAGGTTGGCAGACGGTGGTGGCCGTCTGCGTCTGCAGGAGTTGGTGGAACTCCACAGAGCCATAAGGACTGGGGTCGGGCGTCGGCCCGCCGGTACCGGACCAGGGAACGGAGTGAAGCTAAGCACACAGGCAGGGCCATCGGACCCCGACCAGGCTTGGGCCAGCCGTCAATAGTCAAATCCGAATGTGACAGGAACCCCAGGGGTTTCCCAACTACCAAGTCCCGATTGAAGGCAACTGTCCACCCAGAGAGGATATACAGCCACCGCCACAGGCTAGAGATCCAAGGGCCAGCGCCTGCGGGCAAAACGGGCTCCTACGGCACCTATACGCCGGGGAGCGGACTACCGGTGGGCAACCACAGGAGTCAAGAGCATTCTCAAAGGTGCAGGGAAAGACAGCCACCATCAGCCGTCCGGGGAGAGCACAACAACAACGCTGCAGCCGGCTGCGGGACCCGTCCATCCGGCCGTTTACCAGAGACTCTGTCAGTGATTGTCTGAGTAAATACACCAGTGCCGTCCAGCACCACGCCGCGCAGTCCCTGCACCCCAGCCATCCGGCCTCACCGTTACACCATCGGGCCCCGGGATCACCAACCCCTGCCCATGGAGGGGACAACATCTCAGCTGCACCCTACCATCTCTCCCGGGATCCCCGTTACCAGCAGCGGTGGTGCCCTTATCACCACGACCCGTGGGTGGCGTCACGAACAATCTCCCTAAACATACCATCCCCATTTCACTCACGGGTGAGGAGCGCTGCTCGAGTCCCCGGGTCCGGTCCACCGCTCGAGCCACCGAGCAGCAGCAGCAGAAGCCCCGGACCCGAGCATGGCGAGCACGTCCCCTCCGCCCGCGACAACTTGGTGTCTGCGAACAGGATAGAACCGATCTACTTACCAGTAGAAGTGCGTCTTGTGGTCCCCGCTGGCGGCGTCCGGCAGAAAAATTTGAAGCGCCGCCATCTTTGGCGCGAAGATTTCCCGCTCGAGCGTCTTCCCCAAGCAGGGAAGGCGCGAAAGCGAAGCCCCGCCCCCCAACAAGCGGAAATGGTAGAAAGAACCAAGGGGGGGCGGGTGAAAGCCTGCCTAATGTAGCCGAGGGCATAAAAAGCGGGGACGCCAGGACTCTGCAACATATCCGGTTCCTGGAAGTCTGCCAGCAAGCATGTCTGTCCCGTCCGGTGATGCCGAGATTCCCGAGCCCACGCCAGGAACGGCGGCGTGGGTGGAAGCCCGGACCGCACAAATGTGCTGCCGCCTTCAAACTCAGGTCCGGTTCTTGATGGAGCGCTGGGTGGCCGAGATACAGGAAGTGGCAGCGGCCGTGCGGAGACGTGAGGTAGAGGCAGTGTTGGAGGAGTGGGTAAGCGACCCACGCCCCTGTGTCCGAAAAGGACCGGCCGCTGCGGCTGAGGGGCCCGGCCTGCGCCTGCTCACCCTCCTGCCTCCCCCGCCATCCATACTGGTTGTTGTTGCCCCTCCGCTTGGACCGCTAGCCCCAACACCGGTAGCGGAATCAAACCCATCCGCCCTAGAGGACCGACCTGGGGGCGTTGTCTGTGAACGGACCGCATCCCTCCCGCTGCCATGGAAGATCCCGCAGGAGGTGCCCGTCTGTGACAAGAAGTCGTCGGCACCGGAAGTGGCCGCACCCGAAACTGTCCCGGCTCCAGCAGTCCGCCCGGCTGTGGAAGAACCGGCCGCTGTGGGCCCGAAGGCCCAACCTGTGAGGCCAGCTGTCCCTGAGTTCCACGCCTTGGCTGAGGTTGCACCGGGCCACCACTGCAAAGCAGCAGTTCAGGCCGCGTCACCGCAGGACCCCCACAAGAGAGTACCGGTCGTGGCCGGAGTGGGTGCGGTCCAGCGGGGCCCGACCCGAGCGCAGGGGTCTGCCAATGCCCCTTATTGGGACAGGGAACCAAGCCAGTTGAGCCGAGAGATTGCCGCCAGGGAGCAGCAGAGGGCCGAAGTGATGGCACGAGTGATTAAGGAGAAGGATGCACTCCGCCATGCCACCTTTCGGGTGCGGGGCCCGGTGTATGAGGGCCAAGTCCAGCAGTTTGACATGCGAAGTGGGTTCGGTTTCATCTACGAGCCGGGCCTGGAGGCTGAAGTGTTTGTGGCCCGCCTCGATGTAAACTCACACCTGCCCATGGGTCACCCAGGTCACGATCTGTTGCCTGGCGACCTGGTAACCTACACACTACACTGCAGGGAGAGGGGCTGGTTCGCCCTGGACGTTAAACAAAGGGAGAGCCGCGGTGTGCAGATGCGGCCCCAGCCCCCTCCTCCACCGTGCCGTCCGGATATCGAGTTGGAGGAGGTCCTGGATGAGTGCGACCTCAAATAGTGGCAGCGGTTCTCCGTTGCAATCAAGTTGCCCCCGTTGGGACCCTCAGCAGTTTGAATGAATGAAAAATAATCCAACCGAAGCTTCATCTGATTGTCTACTTGATTATTCCGGCTGTTGCCGGCCAGTTGTCTCCAGAGGGACCCTATGTGTTTACCGTATGCATGAGAAACTGCTCATGGACATGGCTGAGAACTGGCAGGCCACCCACGAACTTGTGGGCATGTAAATAGTGTTGTGGGCTGGTTTCCATCCGTGCCGCCTCCGGAGAGGCAGATTGGAGGAAGGGCCCGCAGCAGAGGAGGCTGGGGCCCGGCCACCACCAGGACTGGTGACCATCCTCCGGGGGTCAGGGGTCCCCCTGGACGTGGGGTCCCCTGAAGTGACAGCCGGTTGCGAGACACCATACCCGTTCCCGCTCGGGTAACCTGGATCTGGACTGGGGTAAAGGGGTGCTGCCCATTTCTTAAGGGCAGCATCAAGGATCAGGTTATTTGGGTGGGAGAGCGGATGACCGTGAACCCGTCCGTTTAATAAAAATGTTTGAAACGTTAAAGCAATGCACCTCCCGTCAGGGAAGATTTGAAAAATATGCATATGTTGAAAGTTTTAATATGTTAAATTATCTTTTACAGTTTCTGAACAAAAATAAAACCGGTGATGGATGGGCAGCCCGCGGACGGTCTGCATTTTACCAAGGGGGAGTGTGACGCTCTGGACTAGCCAGGTAGTCACAAACATACCAACATACACACCCCCACCCTAGGCAGTTACAGCAGCCAAACACAAAACCCTTGTTGCCTCCCTCCAGGGTCTGATGTCCACACCAGGTGGGGCGGAGCCAGGCGGTTGGCCCCACCCACCGAGGAGTTCACAGGCCTGGAGGCGGGAAAAGCAGACAGTTTAGTTCAGGAGGTGAAAGTGAGAGGTCACGTACTGCAAGTGTCTGGGTTGGAGCCCAGGCACTGACAGCAAGGTTGGCAGACGGTGGTGGCCGTCTGCAGGAGTTGGTGGAACTCCGCAGAGCCATAAGGACTGGGGTCAGCCCGCCGATACCGGACCGGGGAACAGAGTGAAGCTAAGCACACAGGCAGGGCCATCGGACCCCGACCAGGCTTGGAGCCGCCGTCAATAGTCAAATCCGAATGTGACAGGAACCCCAGGGGTTTCCCAACTACCAAGTCCCGATTGAAGGCAACCGTCCACCAAGAGAGGATATACAGCCACCGCCACAGCTAGAGATGCAAGGGCCAGCGCCTGCGGGCAAAACGGGCTCCTACGGCACTTATACGCCAGGGAGCGGACTACCGGTGGGCAACCACAGGAGTCAAGAGCATTCTCAAAGGTGCAGGGAAAGACAGCCACCATCAGCCGTCCGGGGAGAACACAACAACAACGCTGCAGCTGGCTGCGGGACCCGTCCATCCGGCCATTTTGGTTTACCAGAGACTCTGTCAGTGATTGTCTGAGTGAGTACACCAGTGCCGTCCGGCACCGCGCCGCGCAGTCCCTGCACCCCAGCCATCCGGCCTCCCCGTTACACCATCAGGCCCCGGGATCACCAACCCCTGCCAACGGAGGGGACAACATCTCAGCTGCACCCTACCATCTCTCCCGGGATCCCCGTTACCAGCAGCGGTGGTGCCCTTATCACCACGACCCGTGGGTGGCATCACGAACAATCTCCCTAAACATACCATCCCCATTTCACTCACGGGTGAGAAGCGCTGCTCGAGTCCCCGGGTCCAGTCCACCGCTCGAGCCACCGAGCAGCAGCAGCAGAAGCCCCGGACCCGAGTGTGGCGAGTGCGTCTCCTCCGCCCGCGACACATACAGACTATAATACACACACCCCACTTTCCTCCAAAATTTGGAGAAAAAAACGAGCCTTATAGTCTGCAATATACGGTACATCGGTGTTTCCATCTAAATCTCCGAATGACGGGATTCAGATGATACACTGAGAGATGTTTTCACTATAATGAAGGATATTATCCACTACACCCAGTATAAAGTGGAACGGGGCAGTAGTCGTGGGTGAGGGATTGACTACAAATGCCCCAGCAAGCCACTTGAAAAGACTGGTTGGGTCCGTGAACTTGTGTAGTGTGGGATGTTCGTCCATGCAGGCCACATATTGCTGCTGACGTTGGCTGTTCAGGACCAAATGATGACTCGATTCCGCAAGAAGATCACAGAGCACAGATTTAAGTATTCAAATCCAGACACATGACAGTTAGTAAGATCGGAAACAACCCAGGAGCCTAGAATGTGTCTTGATATGCCTTGTACTGTAGAAATGTGCTGAAAGGTTTGTACCTGCGATCTGGGGTATGAAGTTGTTGGTAAAAATGAACCATTGAGTAAAGTACCATAGTAGCAGAGTAAAGGGGGCTTTACTCGCTGCGACATCGCTAATGCGGAGTCGTTGGGGTCACGGAATTTGTGACGCACATCCGGCCGCATTAGTGATGTTGCTGCGTGTGACACCGATGAGCGATTTTGCATCGTTGCAAAAACGTGCAAAATCACTCATCGGTGACATGGCGGTCCATTCTCGATTATCGTTACTGCAGCAGTAACGATGTAGTTCGTTGCTCCTGCGGCAGCACACATCGCTATGTGTGACGCCGCAGGAACGAGGAACCTCTCCTTACCTGCCTCCCGGCTGCTATGAGGAAGGAAGGAGGTGGGTGGGATGTTCCGGCCACTCATCTCCACCCCTCCGCTTCTATTGGGTGGCCGCTCAGTGACGTCGCTGTGACGCCGCACGGACCGCCCCCTTAGAAAGGAGGCGGTTTGCCGGTCACAGCGACGTCGCCGGGCAGGTAAGTATGTGTGACGGGTCTGCGCGATGTTGTGCGGCACGGGCAGCGATTTGCCCGTGTCGCACAACAGATGGGGGCGGGTACCCACGCTAGCGATATCGGGACCGATCTCGCAGCGTGTAAAGTAGCCTTTACTCTGGACCCTATCTGGCCTTTATTCAGCGTTGTCCTTTTCAGAAGTGCATAAAACTGTGGTCGATCTCACTTTTATGCACCCCTGAAGAGACGGACTCAACCGGATCATAGAACAGACTGAGTCCAATATGATTACATCTGCCTCATTATAGTGAATGTTCATCAAAGGTTCTGTCTGAATTATGTATTTCAGAGATTTACATGGTAACCCAATTTAAGTGCTCAGCAGTCAGCCCAGAGCACAAGATAAATTTGAGTCGGCCTTACTCCGATCTTTGGGAGGGATAATGAATAAATTAACAGTAAGTTAAACATTTCTTTTTACTTTTAATGTCAATCACCATGCAGTAAAAGTCATGATATGGCTTTATTCTTTGGATTGGTGTGATTAAAGTGATGCCAGATTTATATAGTTTTTAAATGTTTGGCTACTGTTAGTGATAGGCGTACTCACACATACCCAGGACCGGCAGGACTAACTGGGTTAGAATAAAACCTCAGATCCAGCCTTGGATTGGTCCTTGATATCTGGTCAGATCCCAGTCCCCATATAAATCTATGGGGACCAGAATCCAGCATTTAAAAAAGGTGGTAGAAGTGATAGTGGGATAAGTGCAAGCAGGCTGTACTTACTGAGGCTCCGCTGCAGCCACTCATTTGTGGCACCCTGGACTAGCCAGGTCGTCACAGGTACTGCAGAACACACCCCCCACCCCGAGACAGGCACATCAGCCAGACACAAAATCCTTGTTGCCTCCCTCCAGGGGCTGATGTCCACACCAGGTGGGGTGGAACCAGGCGGTTGGCCCCACCCACTGAGGAGTTCACAGTCCTGGAGGCGGGAAAAGGAAGTCAGATCAGTTAGGGAAGTGCAAGTGAGAGGAGGGAAGTAGTGGTGAAGGAGTAAACTGACCGTGTCCAGGTGCGTGGCCCGGGCACTAAAAGCAAGGTTGGCAGACGGTGGGGGCCGTCTGCAGGAGAGGCGAATCAACGCGGAACCGTAGGACAAGGGTCGGGCGGTGGCCCGCCGGTACCGAACCGGGGAGCGAAGTGTAGCCAGCACACATAGGCAGGGCCTATAAACCCCGACCAGGCTTGTTGTCGCCGTTAAGAGGTCAAATCCGTCAGTGACCGGAACCCCAGGGGTTTCCTAACAGCCAAGACCCGATAGAAGGCAACCGTCCAACCAGTAGAAGGAAATACAGCTACTGCCACAGCTAGCGTTCCAAGGGCCAGAGCCTACGGGCAAAAGGGCTCCTCCGGCACATATATATGCTGGGGAGCGGGTTACCGGTGGGAAGCCATCGGGACCGAACATACACAAAGGTGCAGGGAAAGGCAGCCACCACAAACTGTCCGGGAGAAGCCACAGCAGCCGGCTGCGGGACCCGTCCATCCAGCCGTTTGGTTTACCAGAGACTTTGCGTACATTTGTGGCTGAGTGAGTACAACCGTGCCATCCGGCACCGCGCTGCGCAGTCCAGCCGACCCTGCACCTTGCCAACCCTGCCTCCCCGTCACCTCACCGGGCCCCGGGACCACTAACCCCTAACCATGGAGGGGGAAAACGACATCCCAGCTGCTCCCTACCATCGCTCCCGGGATCCCCATCACCAGCAGCGGTGGTGCCCAACTTCACCACAACCCGTGGGTGGCGTCACGGACCAAATCCCCACACCAACTATCCCCTTTCACTCACGGGCGAGGAGCGCCGCTCGAGTCCCCGGATCCGGGCCCACCGCTCGAGCCACCGAGCAGCAGCAGTGCCGAACCCGAGCGCGAGCGAGCGCAGCGCCCCGCGTCCGCGATACATTCACTTCCAGGGCCGCTCATTACCTTCATTGCATATGCAGTGCTTTTCCCACCCACTGACATCTGTGGTTGGTTGCAGTCATTCACGTCACCACCATGAATGGCAGCGTGTCAGCTGACTGCTTCCAATCACATTAACTTTCCTTGCCCTGGTCGCTAATCTAATGCTCTTCAATGCTTTTACATTGCAGAGCATTATATCAGTGAATGGCACACAGGCAAGTGGCCTGTCACAGGCAAGTGGCCTGTCAAGAAGGTCCTGCTGAAGGCAGAACCTCACAGAGCTCCATACCTTGGTGACCCCATGGCCATTTCTTGGCTTGGAGTCACCATGGACCATTGGTACAAAATGTGGGTGTTATACCAGTGTGTCAGCTATGATACATAGCTGATTATTCCTTCGGTGCCGCACATGAGCCGGCGTGATTGATATGGCGGATTGCGGGACTACACCTCTCATGGCTTTGTGAAGGGGTTAAAAATGTATGTAGTACCATAAAAAAGTTTTCCAATACTGAATTTAAGGACATATTGGTGGGTTCAACTGCTGGGCGTTTTGAGCATCCAAAATAAAGGAGGGGACTTTTCCCTGTATACCACCACCCACTATACTAGGTATTGCAGCACAATCACATCTACCTCGAATGATCTGTGCTGCAGTGTTTCCTCAGTTGGCTACAAAAACAACATTATTTCACATCTCTATCGAAAGTACAAAAAGTAAAACACAATCTTTTAATGTTTTTGTATAGATAGGTCCAACAATAACACTTCTATTGCTACAGAAAGGTTACATGCCGTCATTGTAAAGAGTTTCATTTGGATTATCGCTAATTTAGGCTTTATGCACTATGGCTTATAATGTACCTCGATATGACTCTGACTTCATAAAGTCAGTTGGTTTTATACAGATTCAGTAATCATAGTATTCTCCATTGGATGCCTTTTTTCTTTGGAAATATTCTCCCTTAAAGCATTGATTCAAGGGAATAATATTTTCCCTTGGAGCAATGTTCCTATATGTTGCATTAAGGTGGCACCATATGGTAGAAGAAGAAGCGCCTACAGCTGTGTAGCATTGGAACCTAAGGGATTTCGCAGGAAAATGCAAAGAAAATATTTGCAATGATAAACAAATAAATATATAGATAATCCATCTAATGTACAATTGAAGAAAAAAAAAAAGTAAAATGTCTAAAATATTTTCTGCTCCCGCCCGGAATATAAAGAATGGTATGTTAAGAGTTCATTTCTTTCAAGAAGAGATTTATGAAAATACCACCAGGACATTCAATTTGTAAAGGAGAGCATTTTCACAAGCAGATTCATGTCATACTGTACATGCACCTCTAACACTGCGGTCAGTGATGCGTGACTAGTAAGGCTCGTTAGTACTCACACAGAGTTATTTAACAGTAGATTTTAATAATTTCTAGCAAGCAAACATCTAGAATTAACAGACCGTGAAAGGGAAAAGGCCTAGAGTGACAGGAAAATGCTCTCGGAGGCACTCCCTTCTTCAGGAGTGCGAAGGTCTTGTAGCCTCAGTATGTGGTGTACGTGTATATGTATATATAGAACGCATTCAGATGGTTGTGAGGGTTACATCTGGTATTTCTGTGTATCATTAATTTACACATTTGACAGCAGTTCTGCAATAGCTGATTAATGAAATTATTTCATGGTGTTTATAACTGCTGACAGAGCACTTGGCAGTTGATTAAGCTTCTTGGGTGTAGGTGACTCTTTCCTTGGCAAGGTGGAGACCATCCAAGCAAGTATTGGTCTGTAGGACTTAAAGGGAATCTGCAACCATGTTTTTGCTACTCCAAGAACAGTGTTATATAGTGCCAGAGACACTGATTCTAGTGATGTATCACTTGCTGGGCTGATTGCTGCAGTTTTCATAAAATAATTGTTTTAGTTACTGCAAATCTAGTAGTCCCCTGAAGGCTGAGATATGCATATACTCACTCATACTACTGATTGATAGTTTTCGGTGTACACTTTGCATAGGCAGAAAGCTGCAAAATCAGAGGTGGGGGCAGGGTTATTTTCATGCTTGGGCAAGGCACAGCGCAACACAGATGATGCAATGGGAATGGAAAGTGTAGGAAGGTCCTAACGATATGGAGAGGGGAGACAGGTCACCTCCTGACAGTAGCAACTTGTGTCTGAACCATGAGCTCTCTAATGTCCCTGAACGGGTCCTTCCTCCCATCACCGTCACGTGCATAGTCCCTAGTAGAGATGAGAGACCCCAATGTTTGGTTTTCGAACTGAACACCAACTTAAAAAAGACTTGGGTTCAGAGTTCAGATGCTTTACGTGCCAACTTAACTTGCATGAGCAATGCTGTGCTTAGGTACGCTTGGTGCTCAGCCCTGTGCAAGCTACTTGCAGTGTTTGAACGGCACACACTGGGGGTAACAACAGCGTCATCACATGTAGTGTGTAACAAAAAAAAATTGAAAAAGCCCAAACACTCTCCCCGGAAGTGATCTGCTTATGGCTGGCTGTATGTGGGCAGAGACTCAAACTGCCATTCAGTGATTCTGAACCTCCTTGGACCAAGTTCGGACCAGTGGAGGTTTGGTTCATTTGCTGCCAGCGAAATTAACTTCCAAAGGTTTGCTCATCTCTAGTCGCTAGCTGTTTCTCCACTCACCCTGAATAGTGGAAAGGCCAGTAAATGCGCCCGCCAGACTTCACCACTGCAATAGTTGCAATAGTCAAACACTGGGGAAGAAAGACAGACAGGGGAACATAGACAAAAGGATGTACACCAACACCAAAGTTGCAGGCAAACACCAGGGCTTTAAACAACAGAACTCCAGCAACTTCCAGAGACTTCCTCCCTCCAAAGTGGTCAATTTAGAAATTAATTCTATAACCGTCATCAGGTGATGGAACATGTCACTATTTAAAGTGGAGGGGAGTGGTCACAAACCCGCTGCACTTGAGATTGGAGTAACAAGGAACTACCAGCAAGGAAAGAGTCATTAACCCTTGATGCACTGAAAGAAAGCATATACTGTACATTTAAAACACAGTTTCACAAGATAATGTGAACCTCAGATCTCAAACTGTCAAAGGTCTTCCAAGAATGGGAGACACTCGTGACAGTTATACAGAGGTCATGAATATGGAGGACTACATGGCAGCAGGTTTACTAGTCCTCCAGTGATGATTTCCTGTTGATAAAAATGTGGTTTTATCAAAACTACAGAAAGTAGCCCAGTAAGTGACAGCAGGTGGAATCAGGGACTTGTCTGTACATAATGATTTTCTCAGATTAGATGTCAAAATCCAAGATTACACATTCCATCTTAGCTTGTATACTAGCACAGATTGAACTCTTTGTATAGCCCATATATTTGCTCATAATGATGCAAGATGTCTGCAAGATCATGGTTAATTTCTGATACTGTTCTACATCCATGGATATTTACTGATTCCTATAGACACTGAAAGGTTGCCTGTAAAAGGTTTTACAGCCAATCCCTTTTGGCTCAGTTTGCCATAATGGGGTATACTAAAAAGTGTCATCAGAAATGTGTACAGGTATTTGCAAGAGGTTATTGACCTAGTGGCATTGGTTTGGCTACCAGGGTAGCAGGCAGCAGCTGCTATGAGGCCCCTGGGACTCTCCGCTCATATACATGTAGGATGCAGCTAATGATAGGTGTGGATGGGAATATAAATAATGAATTCAATTCTCCTTTGACACCACACAAAAGAGAAAAAAATACACAGGGGACAGAGCAAAGATTTAAAAAAAAAAAATCACTATCCTGACATACCCTAGAAGACAGGTCCCCATTTAGGGTTTTTGTATGAGGTTACATGGTTCCATCATTGCCTTTTTAGTGCCACTTTTGTTTTTACAAACTCTCCACGTGATTTATTACGGGGCATAGGAATACAGGGTGCAAGTCTGTTGAATCAGACCTTGCTGCCTATAGCAGGAAAGCACATAGACCACCTTCAGTGTAAGTAATGACATTTACTAATCATATTAAATCCTCTGGTCCCAGTAGATCTTCTTCCAGTTTGCATCGGACACAGATCAGTGTTTCCTTTGTTAGCATGTGACCACAGCAATGATTTGGCTGACTGCTCATTTCAATAAGTAAGCCAGCACTGTCCATACGTAATAGGTGGCACTAGAGTTCAAGTCCTGTTCCTCTCTGAAGATACAATTTGCATATTTCATTTCTCAGAGGAGCAATGCTTGGCTTAAAACACTCCTTGTGTAGAGGGACATGCCAGTGTGAGTTGAGACATTAGCTCTTAGACTCATGTCAAAAACCTCTTATCCAGCCAAATCAGAGCTCTTGCTCTGCACTTATGAGGGGCTATACCCTGAAATACGTGTCTGTGAATCGAGCATCTGATATAGAGTTCAAGTTCTAGTCTTCTTTGAAGGGGCAATTGTCATGGATGTGTCACGGCCTGTCACGGAGGTGTCACGGCTGTCTGACAATCTAGTGGCAGTGAGTTTTAGAAAAACCCCAAGATTGGCTACATATGCTGTTATCTTACAGTGGACTCTGACCCTGGGAAACTGTCAGTTGTTCCACTTTTGCCAGCCTCTGACTTCCTTTACAACCCTCACTCTGGGGGGGGGGGTTTGGGTGCAGTTTATAGTTGTTCCTAGGGTTTGCCTAGGGTGAGGTATTCCTGCTCATCGACAGGTGTGGAACCTGTAGAGGGTTGGTGAGGGCAGTGAGGGTGAGCTGCAGGTTGTTTTCAGGGGTCACCACTTCACCCTTTCTCTAGTGATAGGTCATTCCTTTTCCCTTCCTTTGTATTGTACTATAAAGCCGGTATACCTTCTATCCCTGGCTGTGACAGCAATATTCATAGTTTGTAAGAAAAAGAAAATGACTAAAAGCCTCCACGCACATTAGACAGGTTTAACTGACTGATCTAATGACAAATGTCTTGGAAGAGAATAATCTGGTTACCAGAGTTTCACTGGTCGATCCTTTTGTTTGGTGAGGGGCATAAACCACTGCCAGAGGAGTCAAGCCTTCCTGTGTAGGTAGAAGTTGGGGGAGAGCTCTCTCAAC
Organism: Anomaloglossus baeobatrachus; assembly: GCF_048569485.1. Classification (NCBI taxonomy): domain Eukaryota; kingdom Metazoa; phylum Chordata; class Amphibia; order Anura; family Aromobatidae; genus Anomaloglossus; species Anomaloglossus baeobatrachus. Next base: position 186,381,653 of record NC_134360.1, on the reverse strand, counting down.
ACGTATCAATTTTCTTCTGACAATGATCTAATGTATATCGAAACCTATAGCTATTTGAATGAGCAATCAGTTCAGCCCAATTCATACACTGCACTGAGCCCGTTCTGCCACCGGACAAGGACCTGCTAGGATTCAGGACTGGATCTTGTTGCCAAAGTTTAAATAAAAACTATATCAGTAAGTTGCATCATTTATTAAAGGGGCATTTACACTGCAGGATAATCCTGAAAGAGTAGTGTTAAAAGCGCTTGTTTCATGATTATCTTGCTGTGTAAACACGCTGCGATTGACTCGATGAACGAGCATTTTGCAGCATGAAAGATAACCCAGATCTTCAAGGGTCATATTGCTTGAAAAGTAAGAGGTGATTTATATATTCTTTCAGTCACTGAACTCAGTAAAAATATCGAAAAAGTCCATCAAGTACAGTTTTTTCACAAACATTAACTCCATCGGCTTTTTCTTGCACCATACAGTGCTGGCCAAAAGTATTGGCACCCCTGCAATTCTGTCAGATAATATTCTGTTTCTTCTTGAAAATGATTGTAATCACACATTTTTTTTGGTATTATTATCTTCATTTATTTTGCTTGTAGTGAAAAACCACAAAAAAGAATGAACCAAAAATCAAATCATTGATCATTTCACACAAAACTCCAAAAGTGGGCCAGACAAAAGTATTGGCACCCTCAGCCTAATACTTGGTTGCACAACTTTTAGCCAAAATAACTGCGAACAACCGCTTCCGGTAACCATCAATGAGTTTCTTACAATGCTCTGCTGGAATTTTAGACCATTCTTCCTTGGCAAACTGCTCAGGTGCCTGAGATTTGAAGGGTGCCTTCTCCAAACTGCCATTTTGAGATCTCTCCACAGGTGTTCTATGGGATTCAGGTCTGGACTCATTGCTGGCCACTTTAGAAGTCTCCAGTGCTTTCTCTCAAACCATTTTCTAGTGCGTTTTGTAGTGTGTTTTGGGTCATTGTCCTGCTGGAAGACCCATGACCTCTGAGGGAGACCCAGCTTTCTCTCACTGGGCCCTATATTATGCTGCAAAATTTGTTGGTAGTTTTCAGACTTCATAATGCCAAGCACACGGTCAAGCAGTCCAGTGCCAGAGGCAGCAAAGCAACCCCAAAACATCAGGGAACCTCCACCATGTTTGACCTTAGGGACCGTGTTCTTTTCTTTGAATGCCTCTTTTTTTTCCTGTAAACTCTATGTGGATGCCTTTTCCCAAAAAAGCCAGGCTGGAGTTTGCCAAAACTTACCTGAGAAAGCCTAAAATGTTTTGGAAGAATGTTCTCTGGTCAGATGAGACAAAAGTAGAGCTTTTTGGGAAAAGGCATCAACATAGAGTTTACAGGAAAAAAAAGAGACATTCAAAGAAAAGAACACGGTCCCAACAGTCAAACATAGTGGAGGTTCCCTGATGTTTTGGGGTTGCTTTGCTGCCTCTGGCACTGGACTGCTTGACCGTGTGCATGGCATTATGAAGTCTGAAGACTACCAACAAATTTTTCAGCATAATGTAGGGCCCAGTGTGAGAAAGCTGGGTCTCTCTCAGAGGTCATGGGTCTTCCAGCAGGACAATGACCCAAAACACACTTCAAAAAGCACTAGAAAATGGTTTGAGAGAAAGCACTGGAGACTACTAATGTGGCCAGCAATGAGTCCAGACCTGAATCCCATAGAACACCTGTGGAGAGATCTCAAAATGGCAGTTTGGAGAAGGCACCCTTCAGATCTCAGGGACCTGGAGCAGTTTGCCAAAGAAGAATGGTCTAAAATTCCAGCAGAGCATTGTAAGAAACTCATTGATGGTTACCGGAAGCGGTTGTTCGCAGTTATTTTGGCTAAAGGTTGTGCAACCAAGTATTAGGCTGAGGGTGCCAATACTTTTGTCCGGGCCATTTTTGGAGTTTAATGTGAAATGATCAATGATTTGATTTTTGGTTCATTCTTTTTTTGTGGTTTTTCATTGCTTCCGCTTGCGTCTCCACCGCTTCCGCTCAATGGAACGCAGCGGTGGAACGCAAGGTCTCACATGAAGTTATGTCACATCCGCCCGGCGCACACAAAGCACCTACACGGTAGGATGTTTTGAATGAGACGCTGACGCGTCAGCTGACCCGCCTCCTCGCCGCACATAGACAGCTCACTAATCACGCATGCGCTTAGTCTATATGTACGGACAACAATTGCTTATCTGCTCTTAGAACATATAGCAGACAGCGGGGCTTGGGTCAGAAATACCAGATGATATGTACAGGTTACCAGCCAACTACAATCATACAACTAGATATTCAGACAGAACTCTCAGAGAAATAAAAGGAGGGTTCTTATTTATGAAAAAACAACTAAAATGCCAAATTCACAGATGAAGATAGATGGCCATAAGAGAGACTGGAGAGGCAAAAAATGTCAAAAAGATGACCTCAGGACCAGATACAGGGGCAGCAGGGGACTGGTAGCTCGACAGTTGAAAAGAAGGAGAAGGGAGAAAATCTAACACTCCACCACCACTCAGGCTGACTATCCCCGCTCAACCTACCTACCTGCGGAGGTCGGCACCCTAAAAGTACGGTGGTTGGCGCCCCCGCTCGTGCGATGACTCTCCCTCCTAACTAACAATGATCCCTACAGCTACAAAAAGGGTGCAAAAGATAAAGATTCATTTAGACCATTGGGAAAAACTGTATTGAGCCGAAAGATCCATCTACACTCTCTCTGAAGAATTTTCTTATTCCAATCGCCCCCTCGCTTCAGTGGTGGAACAACATCAATACCCTGAAAGACAATATGGCCGGTTTCGCCCCCATGAAAGGAGTTCACATGCTTAGCCAAAGGGGTATCATTCCCCAATCTGATGTCCCTAAGGTGTTCTCCCACACGCCTTCTAAATTCTCTTTTGGTTTTGCCTATATACTCTTGTCCACAAGAGCAGGTGGCCTTATAGACAACCCCTTTAGTTCGGCAATTGACAAAACAACGAATCTCATACTCCTTCCCTGCATTCCTACTCCAGAATTTATTCCCTACTTGTACCGCACTACAAGCCACACAACCATTACAGCGAAAGCACCCCTTTAGATTGCTCCTGAGCCAGTCGCAACCCGTGCCTTTCCTGTCAAAAAAATGGCTGTGTGTCAACCTATCCTGTAAAGATCTAGCCTTTCTGTAGGTTATCTGCGGTTTATCAAAAACAAATTTGCCAATGTCAGAGTCCATCTTTAGGATCGACCAATGCCTCTCCAATATCTCTCTCATGGCCCCTGAGCCATTGTTGAATGTGGTAATGAAGCGTACCATCTCTGCCGCATCCTCCACTTTCGGTGCAGGATACAGGAGAGTCGGTCTTCCAACTCCACTGACTTCTTTACGTGCCTGCTTGACAATCTTACTCGGGTAGCCCCTCTCACGGAATCTGCCCTCCAGATCGTCAAACTGTAGTTTACATTTCTCCTCATTAGAGCAGTTTCTCTTTATTCTGGAGAATTGTCCCTTAGGAATGCCCTTTTTCAAAGTGAATGGATGGGCGCTCTCCCACCTTAGTAGGGAGTTAGTCGCTGTCTCCTTACGGTGGGTGCTGGTGACAATATTCCCTCCCTCAGATTTCTCAATTAAGACATCCAAGAATGGTAGTCTTGAGCTGTTAACCTCAAAGGTGAAAAATAAGCCAAGATTGTTCATGTTCAGCTTCCCTACCATTTGCGACAGTTCAAGCTCTGACCCCCTCCACAGGATAAAGATGTCATCAATAAATCTGCACCAAAGCAGAATTTTATCCGTGGGGAGGTCAGAGTCATCGCCAAACACCAGTGTCTCCTCCCACCAGCCCAGGAGCAGATTTGCGTACGATGGCGCACAAGGGCTGCCCATCGCAGTGCCCCTGAGCTGGTGGTAGAGTTGGTTTCCAAAAGTAAACACGTTGCGTGTGAGGCAAAATTCCAGGATCTCCAAGAGAAAGGCATTATGTTCATGGAATTGCCTGCCCCTGCCGTTGAGAAAATGTGCCACAGCTCGAAGACCCAAATCATGTCTGATGGAGGAATACAATGATTCAACGTCAATGCTGGCTAGTATCACGTTCTCTTCAAGGGTGATATCTTCAAGTTTTTTCAGGAGATCAGTTGTGTCCCTCAAGTAAGAATTAAGGGAAATGACAAAGGGTTTAAGGAGTTCATCCAGATATATTCCTAGATTCTGAGTCAAACTATCCACTCCCGACACTATCGGCCTCCCCTTAAGTGGATTAATACCTTTATGTATCTTGGGAAGACAATAAAAGGTTGGGGTCACCGGAAATCTCGGGAGTAGAAACTCAAATTCTCCTTTGTCAATCAGACCAGATCCCTTTGCTCTCACAAGGATGTCTCTTAATTCACCCAAGAAGACCCTCGTCGGGTTAACGGCAAGTTTGCCGTAACTCTCTACGTCGTTCAAGATGTTCAGGCACATATTCTTATAGTCATCCACATTCAACAAAACAACATTACCGCCTTTATCCGATTTTTTTATGACTAAATCAGGGGAACGCTCCAACGACAACAGACCCCCCATCTCACTTTTGGAGAGATTGAAGTCGCGGGAGCGGCCAACCTGAAGATTTTCAAGATCACGGGTGACAAGGTTACAAAAGATATCAATCGAACCCACATCACTCAGTGGCGGCGGCATCTTATCGCTTTTCTTTTTAAGGCCTGTAAAAGGACCAAGGCCACTCATGTTAGGATCAACTTCACCAATTTCATACAGTAGTCTCACGTCCTCCAAAAAGTCCTCAGAAATACCCAACTCGGCACTCTGTTTTTTGTTTTCTCTGACATAAAACTTTTTCCATTTTAATTTACGGATAAAAAGATTCAGATCTTTTACCCCTTCAAATTTGTCAAAATCGGATGTGGGTACAAACCCCAAGCCCTTACTCAGAACTGATCTTTCCGCTTCAGTAAGGTTATGACTTGACAAATTAATCACTTGGGTTGACCCGGTGGTGGAATATTGCTTTGTCGTTGTTTGTTTCTGAGGGAGTAATGTGTTTGCTCTAAAAAACGGAAATTACCCCGTCCTTTCCCCTTATTTTTCCCTTTACCACGAAAAGCAGTATTCCTACCTTCCACATCCGATACTTCCGTATCAGTAGAGGTGCTTTCAGGCTCGCTCTGTCTGACGGGTCTATTGGAGAAGAAAGTATAGGCTTTATTGTCTCTAAACTCCTGCAAATCTCTAACATAGAACTTATGCTTTTTTTCTTTAAGATGATATTGGAACTTTTCGATGGTATTCTGCAGCGTCACTTCTTTTGCCGCAAATTCACTATCACCTGAAAATTTCTTTGTTATATCAATCTGTTCCTTTAAAGCTAATTCTAAATTTGCTAGGTTTCTCCGTTCCTCCTCCAGCAGACACGTCATTAGTCTGAGCGAGCACTCAGTCACCTCCCTCTCCCATTTGAGCGCTAGTTCTGGGCTTTTATACCTAAAACCAGGTACGAGAGAGATCCGTAAATATCTGGGGACAATTTTCTCCCTCAAATAATTTTCGAGCGACTGAACTTCCCACCATGAGGTGGTCCGCTCCCTATAAATCCTGGTCAGATCATTAAAGGCGCCATTAAGAGTTGGGGTGTATTTTTTTTGGACAAAATTTCTCTCTGAGAATACTTCCTTTGCTTCCGAAATCCAGTTATTAGTATCTATACCTGTGGTCAGGAAACCTGCCATATCACAATGATTAGAAATCAGTAATACAGCCACTGGTGAAGAGTATCAATTATCAGAAAGCAGCAAATAATAAAATGTAACTTTTAATTCTGTTTCTCTAAAAAGGGAGACGCAAGCGGAAGTGATGTCAGACGCCGGCGGGTAAGCGGTATCCATTTAAACCTGTGTGTTTATGGACGGAGGTGTACAGCGAAAAGGATCCCAGCTGTCACCATCCGGTAAGCCGCTTACTCTTTTTCAGTTTTCTCTGGGAATCGGACGTTTATAGGGGTATTATGATTGTGACCCCTCGGCTTTGTCCCCTTTTTTTCTCTTTATAGTGAACCCTGTGAGGTTTCTCACCAAAACCTGCATCTCCTTATAATAACTCCCCTGAAGAATAAGTTTATAGGAAACGCGTCGGGAGAAGGAGGATTGGGGATTGTAACAGCAATTTTGTCACTTCAGAAGGGGTCCCGGATCCAGAGTGGAAGTATCCGTGGATACGCCGTTAATGGTGGCAAACTGTCTGTATGGAATTTGAACACACTTATATGGGTGAGACTGTTCCATTTATTTAAACCAGACAAGGATACAATGGGGCCTGTTTTTTTACCCTGTTGTCTTGTCCCCTTGGGCTTTTTTTGATTCAGCACTGATATAGCTGTTAAGTGCATCCATTCCCTGTATTTGTTCACATGAGGGTATGGTACGGTATGTTCTGGGAAATAGGCATTGCTAGGGTGGAGTGACCCTGCAGTCTGGAGTATTGTTCATACCGATTTAATCAAGTGCCCTTGGTGTGGTTGCCATTAGTAACCAGTCTTTTTTGTTTGTTTGTATATGCCAGCTAGTGGGGTGTATGGGCCCCTTTCTCTTTGTAGCGCTCTAGGGGCGGTACATTATCATACCCTCTTTTTGGCAGTTTTTAATAAAAGACAGGGTCTCTTCCCTTTTTAGAGAAACAGAATTAAAAGTTACATTTTATTATTTGCTGCTTTCTGATAATTGATACTCTTCACCAGTGGCTGTATTACTGATTTCTAATCATTGTGATATGGCAGGTTTCCTGACCACAGGTATAGATACTAATAACTGGATTTCGGAAGCAAAGGAAGTATTCTCAGAGAGAAATTTTGTCCAAAAAAAATACACCCCAACTCTTAATGGCGCCTTTAATGATCTGACCAGGATTTATAGGGAGCGGACCACCTCATGGTGGGAAGTTCAGTCGCTCGAAAATTATTTGAGGGAGAAAATTGTCCCCAGATATTTACGGATCTCTCTCGTACCTGGTTTTAGGTATAAAAGCCCAGAACTAGCGCTCAAATGGGAGAGGGAGGTGACTGAGTGCTCGCTCAGACTAATGACGTGTCTGCTGGAGGAGGAACGGAGAAACCTAGCAAATTTAGAATTAGCTTTAAAGGAACAGATTGATATAACAAAGAAATTTTCAGGTGATAGTGAATTTGCGGCAAAAGAAGTGACGCTGCAGAATACCATCGAAAAGTTCCAATATCATCTTAAAGAAAAAAAGCATAAGTTCTATGTTAGAGATTTGCAGGAGTTTAGAGACAATAAAGCCTATACTTTCTTCTCCAATAGACCCGTCAGACAGAGCGAGCCTGAAAGCACCTCTACTGATACGGAAATATCGGATGTGGAAGGTAGGAATACTGCTTTTCGTGGTAAAGGGAAAAATAAGGGGAAAGGACGGGGTAATTTCCGTTTTTTAGAGCAAACACATTACTCCCTCAGAAACAAACAACGACAAAGCAATATTCCACCACCGGGTCAACCCAAGTGATTAATTTGTCAAGTCATAACCTTACTGAAGCGGAAAGATCAGTTCTGAGTAAGGGCTTGGGGTTTGTACCCACATCCGATTTTGACAAATTTGAAGGGGTAAAAGATCTGAATCTTTTTATCCGTAAATTAAAATGGAAAAAGTTTTATGTCAGAGAAAACAAAAAACAGAGTGCCGAGTTGGGTATTTCTGAGGACTTTTTGGAGGACGTGAGACTACTGTATGAAATTGGTGAAGTTGATCCTAACATGAGTGGCCTTGGTCCTTTTACAGGCCTTAAAAAGAAAAGCGATAAGATGCCGCCGCCACTGAGTGATGTGGGTTCGATTGATATCTTTTGTAACCTTGTCACCCGTGATCTTGAAAATCTTCAGGTTGGCCGCTCCCGCGACTTCAATCTCTCCAAAAGTGAGATGGGGGGTCTGTTGTCGTTGGAGCGTTCCCCTGATTTAGTCATAAAAAAATCGGATAAAGGCGGTAATGTTGTTTTGTTGAATGTGGATGACTATAAGAATATGTGCCTGAACATCTTGAACGACGTAGAGAGTTACGGCAAACTTGCCGTTAACCCGACGAGGGTCTTCTTGGGTGAATTAAGAGACATCCTTGTGAGAGCAAAGGGATCTGGTCTGATTGACAAAGGAGAATTTGAGTTTCTACTCCCGAGATTTCCGGTGACCCCAACCTTTTATTGTCTTCCCAAGATACATAAAGGTATTAATCCACTTAAGGGGAGGCCGATAGTGTCGGGAGTGGATAGTTTGACTCAGAATCTAGGAATATATCTGGATGAACTCCTTAAACCCTTTGTCATTTCCCTTAATTCTTACTTGAGGGACACAACTGATCTCCTGAAAAAACTTGAAGATATCACCCTTGAAGAGAACGTGATACTAGCCAGCATTGACGTTGAATCATTGTATTCCTCCATCAGACATGATTTGGGTCTTCGAGCTGTGGCACATTTTCTCAACGGCAGGGGCAGGCAATTCCATGAACATAATGCCTTTCTCTTGGAGATCCTGGAATTTTGCCTCACACGCAACGTGTTTACTTTTGGAAACCAACTCTACCACCAGCTCAGGGGCACTGCGATGGGCAGCCCTTGTGCGCCATCGTACGCAAATCTGCTCCTGGGCTGGTGGGAGGAGACACTGGTGTTTGGCGATGACTCTGACCTCCCCACGGATAAAATTCTGCTTTGGTGCAGATTTATTGATGACATCTTTATCCTGTGGAGGGGGTCAGAGCTTGAACTGTCGCAAATGGTAGGGAAGCTGAACATGAACAATCTTGGCTTATTTTTCACCTTTGAGGTTAACAGCTCAAGACTACCATTCTTGGATGTCTTAATTGAGAAATCTGAGGGAGGGAATATTGTCACCAGCACCCACCGTAAGGAGACAGCGACTAACTCCCTACTAAGGTGGGAGAGCGCCCATCCATTCACTTTGAAAAAGGGCATTCCTAAGGGACAATTCTCCAGAATAAAGAGAAACTGCTCTAATGAGGAGAAATGTAAACTACAGTTTGACGATCTGGAGGGCAGATTCCGTGAGAGGGGCTACCCGAGTAAGATTGTCAAGCAGGCACGTAAAGAAGTCAGTGGAGTTGGAAGACCGACTCTCCTGTATCCTGCACCGAAAGTGGAGGATGCGGCAGAGATGGTACGCTTCATTACCACATTCAACAATGGCTCAGGGGCCATGAGAGAGATATTGGAGAGGCATTGGTCGATCCTAAAGATGGACTCTGACATTGGCAAATTTGTTTTTGATAAACCGCAGATAACCTACAGAAAGGCTAGATCTTTACAGGATAGGTTGACACACAGCCATTTTTTTGACAGGAAAGGCACGGGTTGCGACTGGCTCAGGAGCAATCTAAAGGGGTGCTTTCGCTGTAATGGTTGTGTGGCTTGTAGTGCGGTACAAGTAGGGAATAAATTCTGGAGTAGGAATGCAGGGAAGGAGTATGAGATTCGTTGTTTTGTCAATTGCCGAACTAAAGGGGTTGTCTATAAGGCCACCTGCTCTTGTGGACAAGAGTATATAGGCAAAACCAAAAGAGAATTTAGAAGGCGTGTGGGAGAACACCTTAGGGACATCAGATTGGGGAATGATACCCCTTTGGCTAAGCATGTGAACTCCTTTCATGGGGGCGAAACCGGCCATATTGTCTTTCAGGGTATTGATGTTGTTCCACCACTGAAGCGAGGGGGCGATTGGAATAAGAAAATTCTTCAGAGAGAGTGTAGATGGATCTTTCGGCTCAATACAGTTTTTCCCAATGGTCTAAATGAATCTTTATCTTTTGCACCCTTTTTGTAGCTGTAGGGATCATTGTTAGTTAGGAGGGAGAGTCATCGCACGAGCGGGGGCGCCAACCACCGTACTTTTAGGGTGCCGACCTCCGCAGGTAGGTAGGTTGAGCGGGGATAGTCAGCCTGAGTGGTGGTGGAGTGTTAGATTTTCTCCCTTCTCCTTCTTTTCAACTGTCGAGCTACCAGTCCCCTGCTGCCCCTGTATCTGGTCCTGAGGTCATCTTTTTGACATTTTTTGCCTCTCCAGTCTCTCTTATGGCCATCTATCTTCATCTGTGAATTTGGCATTTTAGTTGTTTTTTCATAAATAAGAACCCTCCTTTTATTTCTCTGAGAGTTCTGTCTGAATATCTAGTTGTATGATTGTAGTTGGCTGGTAACCTGTACATATCATCTGGTATTTCTGACCCAAGCCCCGCTGTCTGCTATATGTTCTAAGAGCAGATAAGCAATTGTTGTCCGTACATATAGACTAAGCGCATGCGTGATTAGTGAGCTGTCTATGTGCGGCGAGGAGGCGGGTCAGCTGACGCGTCAGCGTCTCATTCAAAACATCCTACCGTGTAGGTGCTTTGTGTGCGCCGGGCGGATGTGACATAACTTCATGTGAGACCTTGCGTTCCACCGCTGCGTTCCATTGAGCGGAAGCGGTGGAGACGCAAGCGGAAGTGATGTCAGACGCCGGCGGGTAAGCGGTATCCATTTAAACCTGTGTGTTTATGGACGGAGGTGTACAGCGAAAAGGATCCCAGCTGTCACCATCCGGTAAGCCGCTTACTCTTTTTCAGTTTTCTCTGGGAATCGGACGTTTATAGGGGTATTATGATTGTGACCCCTCGGCTTTGTCCCCTTTTTTTCTCTTTATAGTGAACCCTGTGAGGTTTCTCACCAAAACCTGCATCTCCTTATAATAACTCCCCTGAAGAATAAGTTTATAGGAAACGCGTCGGGAGAAGGAGGATTGGGGATTGTAACAGCAATTTTGTCACTTCAGAAGGGGTCCCGGATCCAGAGTGGAAGTATCCGTGGATACGCCGTTAATGGTGGCAAACTGTCTGTATGGAATTTGAACACACTTATATGGGTGAGACTGTTCCATTTATTTAAACCAGACAAGGATACAATGGGGCCTGTTTTTTTACCCTGTTGTCTTGTCCCCTTGGGCTTTTTTTGATTCAGCACTGATATAGCTGTTAAGTGCATCCATTCCCTGTATTTGTTCACATGAGGGTATGGTATGGTATGTTCTGGGAAATAGGCATTGCTAGGGTGGAGTGACCCTGCAGTCTGGAGTATTGTTCATACCGATTTAATCAAGTGCCCTTGGTGTGGTTGCCATTAGTAACCAGTCTTTTTTGTTTGTTTGTATATGCCAGCTAGTGGGGTGTATGGGCCCCTTTCTCTTTGTAGCGCTCTAGGGGCGGTACATTATCATACCCTCTTTTTGGCAGTTTTTAATAAAAGACAGGGTCTCTTCCCTTTTTAGAGAAACAGAATTAAAAGTTACATTTTATTATTTGCTGCTTTCTGATAATTGATACTCTTCACCAGTGGCTGTATTACTGTTTTTCATTGCAAGCAAAATAAATGAAGATAATAATACCAAAAAATGTGTGATTGCAATCATTTTCAAGAAGAAACAGAGTATTATCTGACAGAATTGCAGGGGTGCCAATACTTTTGGCCAGCACTGTACATTGACCACTTTTCCTGACCTTTGGTGGATGATTTTGGTGTCAGTAGATTGGTTAGGAATTATTAAATCCTGTGCTGTGATTGGCTGCTCTGGGCAGAGAAGATTTTCTTAACCCAGCTTCCAAAGAGTGTGGTGGTGTCCATAGCATCCAATCATAGTATATCTTTTATTTTCATTTGTTTTTCATGGTAGAAAAGCAGAGAAATGGAATCCTTCCATAATTTTGTCATGATGGTGCTCTAGTGTATTGTAGTGATGATTCTGGGGTGCGGGAAAAATTTACCATTGAGTCCAATGTGAGCGAATGGAGACTCTTTATTGATTCATCCAAAAAAAGGAAGCTGCTACTGCACAATGGCAGTAAGTATACTCCAGTGCCTGTAGAAATCTAGATGTGGGAAACTGAGCACACAATAAGGTGATATTCTATGGAGGGAGAGTCGATAAGTGTTTGGTTAATGGTCACCTGGTAGAGTTGTGACAAGCACAACTCCTATGTAGGCATGAAGAAAAACAACTCTTGCTGCCCCATGGCTGGTGGTTCAATCCTTCAGGAAATAATGGACCAGTTGGATGAAAACACGCTAGGTGGGCTGCGCTGATGCAGTAAATGGATTCTTCAACAATGATTATAAGTTTTTTTAATCACAACAATGCGTTTCAACGCTGTACCGACAACTTTATCAAGTGAAAAAAATAATTGTCTCTAAGGCATTCTGTGCACTATGAGAATATAGACTTGAATCTCAAGAAACTTAATTACAAGGATCAGGGACAGTCAGTATGTGATGATCTGAAAGTTCTCTCTTTGCACGTTGGGCAGCAAGGAGGATACAAGAAGTACCATACTTTTTTGTGTGAATGGGACAGGCGAGATAGGACTCATCACTGCAGCCAAAAAAGTTGGCCAATGAGAACATCTCTGCAACTTGGACTCAAGAACATAGTTGCATAAAGTTTAGTTGATACCACTTAAGTTCTCCTTCCACCACTCCACATTAAGCTTGAACTGATGAAGTAGTTGGTGAAAGCTCTACTAAAGGAGAGACTTTTAAGTACCTGTACACCAAATTTCAGGGACTGTCAGAAGCAAAACTGAAGGAAGGAACTTTTGTAGGTCTGGATATTCAGAAACTCTTGAAAGATGACGTGTTTCAAGCCAAAATGAAAGCTGTTGAGAAAACAACTTGGGAGTTGTGAAAAAATGTCTATGGAACAACAAAGATCCAAAATTTAAGACGCTCATGAGAACATGCTCAAATGTTTCAAAGCCTTGGGTTGTCTGATGAATTTGAAGTTATACTTTTTACAGCGCCAATTAGACTACTTTCCTAAAAACCTTGTTGCTGTTAGTGATTAACAAGGAGAAAGATTTCATTAGGATATCAAGGAGATGGAACGACAATACTATGGAAGATAGACATGATGGGGGACGACTTCTAGATGCTTCACAGAGAAGATCCGCAGGCCTTCTATAAGAAAAAGGGGATCAAAGGAGCTTTGAAGAGAAGAGGAAAAGACGTAAGAATTAAATTCCAGTAAAGTTGCCGAATGAATGTTCAATGCTTTTTTTTAATATAATATTGTGTACATTTGTGCGTACAATTAATATTTTTCTTCTTCAGCTTGCTTGTACGTAATTTTACAAGCGTTTTGTGCAAAATCCATATGTGATGATTAAAAATAGAAGTTTTTTTGTTTTTTTTTTAAATCAGAGCATAAGAAAACACAAGAATCAGTCATTGGATTGGAAACAATTAAACTCAAATTGTGCATATTGTTTAATCAAATAAGAGGTGCAATGTACTGTGTAAACAGGACTCAATACCGAGATCTATGGCAGCCTAGTAAAGATCGACCTGTACTCATCGTTTGCTTTGATCTACAAATGATGCACTTGAATGACTGCTGATCAGTAAATATTTACCGATCGGCAGTCGCATTGTGCTACCGTGTAAGGTATTAAATACTGTTTGTATAGAGTCTAGTGCATGGGTGCAAGGGAAGACAGAAGACACAGTTCTTCATACAAGTAAGTGCACAAAACAAGAGAAGGGTTAAACAGTTGCAGAATGCAGAGGCTAGAAACAAGGAACCAGGTATACAACCTCAAAGTTCAGTAGAAGTCTCTAGCTATATTTCAGAGTCTTTCTTACTGTTCTTGTAAGTGTCCGTGGCAAAGCAGAAGGGTTCTTGTGTAGACACGAGTTCCAGGGATCCAAAACAGAGGATAGCTGAAAGGTAGTTAGTCCCAAAGATTTCAGGAGACCAGGTTACAGACAGGCTGCAAACAGGATTCAGAAGCAGTGGTCCATCAGCTGAGGTGGCTTAAGCAGGTAATTGGCAAGAAACAGGGCGGAAAAGTAGAAGTTGAGGAATCCATGTTGACTAAGGGCAGCAGAACAGGAAGCAAGATGGCTGATGGAAAAAACAAGATTAAAGCAAAATAACAGAAAACAAAGCAAAATGTCTAAAATCTCACTTACTGGTTGGTCCGTGTAAATGGGCCTTAACTTGGGTGCATTTATCTACCTTTCTTTTTGTAGCTTGACTACCCCATTAGAATAATAGTTTTTACAAGTGTGCTCTACACATGATCACACAAGTATGTAATGACGTAATAGATTAGTCTGTGGCACTAGGATTTAATTTGTTATACTCTACAATCTAATATACTCAATAAAAGTAGCCGTCATTTTTGTTTTTTAAACACTAGTAGTGAAATGGTCCCTGGCACAGGTTGGATACCGGGCCCGAGAAGGTTCATGGAGACACCTACGCTTATAATGTTCTTCTGTATCAATGTGAACCCTAGATGAACCTTAACTCTATTTCATGCACAATAAAGGAGAAGGAAAAAGCTAGGTCTACAACATTTTAAAGCCCCTTTCTTTTAACCAAACAACAAACCTCATTATTACCAGCACAAACTTTAACTGATTTCTTCATTGGAAAAGATAATGCCCCCCCCTCCCCGTCCCAGAGTGCTACGTTGAAAGCAAGCTGTTAGCAGAAATGAGTAATTATTGAAGCTCTAACAGGCAGCTTTCATTGCATTTGATTACAGCAGCCATATAATCACTTTTAAGGATGTTGTAATCACAGTAGCAAGCAATGGTTGGCTTGTTTCTTATTGTTTTCACTCAGGGTGGAGGTAGGGGGCCTGCGAAAGAACCAGTTTCACCACCTAACTGCAATTTCTGCTGCAAAAGAATGGCACACAGCATTGAATGAGGAAGATAATTCGGCTCGCCAAATTATTAGCATTCTCCCCTCCTTCACGCAGAACAGGCCGTCGGATTCAGGAAATTGCTGTTATTCAATATGCAAGCCAAAGGTTTTTAATGACTGTTGGGAAGGGATCGGCAAACAATTACAGCCTTTTTTTTTTCCCGTGAAAAGAAATAATCTAGTTGAAGCTAAACTGTGCACCGCTACTTACTAGGGCTGTTGTCACCGGTTAAGTGAGAAGAACAGCTCTGCAAAGCAAGTTAACAGGAATAAATTAGTTGGATCGAGTGCAGGGGAAAAAAAAGGCATACTCATTAGTGTGATGTTATAGGCAACGTAAAAACCTATCTTCAGTGCAATTAGGTAGACAAATGAATTGTACAATTGACTGATTCACACCTGCTAACTGCTGAGGGCTAAGCACAAATGTACAAAATCCACTCTTTACAGTTCATGCATACTTGCATAGTTTAATGGGAATTGCATTCCTAAATTATCCTCCATTCCTTCAGATTTTACTTTTGTTAAGGTATAAATAGGTCAGCCTTTACTCCAATTGCATTACCGTGCCTGTAATAGCATCCGTGTATTTCAAGAGATGGGATTACTGGATACAAGGAGATGATGGCTTTCTGTTCCACAATTATTTCATGTTTTGCTATTATTTTGTTCTAATGTGACAATGATACACAGTGGAGCAAATAAAGTGCAATGGGCCCCGATGTGAAAATTGGACCTGGGCCCCTTCCCCCACACGTTGGTCAGATGTATGGGCCAATGTAGCATTCTTAATACTATAAAGACATACGAATTGCCCCCCCTGCCCCTACACTATGTAGTAATGTCCCTCATCCCGGTATATATGTCCCCCATCTTGGTATATACTATGTATGTCTCCCACCCTGGTATATATGTCCCCCATCCTGGTATATATGTCCCCATCCTGGTATATATGTCTCCCATCCTGGTATATATGTCCCTATTCTGGTATATATGTCCCCATCCTAGTTTGCATGGTCCCAATTCTGGTATATGTATCTCATTCTGGTATATATGTCCCTATCCTGGTATATATGTCTCTTATCCTGGTATATATGTCCCAATCTTGGTATATATGTCCCCATCCTGGTTTGCACAGTGTCCATTCTGGTATATATGTCTCCTATCCTGGTATATATGTCTCCCATCCTGGAATATATGTCCCTATCCTGGTATACATGGTGTATATGGAACCAATCCTGGTAAATATTTTCCCATCTTGGTATATACTGTATGTCCCCATCCTGGTTTGCATGGTCCCCATCCTGGTACACAGGGTATATATGGTCCTCATGCTGTTGTATATGGCCCCTATTCTGGTATAGACAGTCCCTACCCTGGTATATATGATCCTTCTCCAGGTGTTTATGGTCCTCATCCGGGTATACCTGATCCCCATCCTAGCAAATATGTCCCTATTCTTCCTCTAATGCATAATTAAAAAAACAACACTCTACTCACCTTCCCTCCACTCCCACGTCTTCAATTGTCTTCTCTAGCCAGCGTGTACTGGCCGGCAGCTGACACCTGAATGCGCATGTCACGATGAATGGGGAGAGCACAGGGGACAGAGGCTTCTAGATAGGCTCTAAGGCAAGGGGTCCCTAGCTATCTCTTATCTCAGAACACTTTTTTATGCCCCTTTTTCGCAAAACCATGTCCTTTTTTTGAACAGTGTGTAATGCATAAAAAAACAGTCATTCATTACTTGTCCATTATTTATTATCACAAATTGTGTGAGAAGTGTGGCACAAAATTGCTTGAAAATTCTCTCCCATTATGCAGAGGAATTGAAAACATAATTTGCCTAGTTGTGTCATGTCACTTCCTCCTTTAAGATGAGACCATAGACAAAGATGCATATTGCAAATTGCAGATGTAACAAAAATGATCCAGCTCAGCTGTGGTAAGGTCCGGCATGCAAGGATAACACTCCTATAGTGTAAGTGTTCTCTGTACTTTGTCCTGAGGAAGAGGACGGATATGTCCTCGAAACGCGTAGACCTGTGAAAATAAAGGGAAGAAATTTAATAACATCATCTGGACTCCTGTGGTTTGGCGCGGTATTTAAACCTGCTTTTCTCCTGCTATCTGATATACCTCTCCGTTGCGGGACTGCTGCCTTCCACGCTACATATATGCTTGCCAAGGGGTTGTGACTGGCACAACCCTACCAGGTGAGTGCTTTTATTTGCATTCACCCCCTTGTGTCATACCGGGTAAGACCCTATTGCGCCTTCTCTTTCCACAGCTCCTTTTGCCAAGGATAACACTCTGGCAGTGATCCAAGTAAAGAAAAAAACAAATCAGCTTCCGGAATAATATAAAATCTTGTGCAAGCTTTATTTTAAAGGACTTAAAAATTATAATTACAAGGGACAAAATAGAGAGCCCATGTGCGGCTATGCGTTTCGAATGCTGCCTGTGTTCTTTGTCAAGCCTGGCTTGACAAAGAACGCAGGCAGCATTCGAAACGCGTAGCCGCACATTGGCTCTCTATTTTGTCCCTTGTAATTATAATTTTTACGTCCTTTAAAATAAAGTGTGCACAAGATTTTATATTCCGGAAGCTGGATTGTTTTTTTCTTAAATTGCAGATGTGCCTGCTTCTGTGGACCGAGATTCGGACAAGCACAAGTGCTTTGTGCCATTCACCTTCTTGTCTGCAGAAAGGACATGACTAGTGTTCAATGTCTTGTTTTTCACACTTGTGAATTTGTATGTTCCCTTATCTTGGTATCCATGCAGTCCATAATAGACGTGGAGCAAAATTGCATCCTCTGAATGTAGCCTAAAGACTCTGTGGCTCCTCAGGTTGGAGGTGTTTGGGAGGCATGTTTAGCAATGTGTATGCGGATAGCATAGCTATCATTGTTTTTGAGACACTGAGTAACTCCAATTGATTTACTTTGGCATCAGATTCTTAAATAATAGAAGGATGTTATGCCCCCATAAAAGAGACTACCGTAATGTCAGAGAAAACAGTCAATATCGCCAGCCTAATGTGCATGGGGGCACTAGCTGACAGATGGTTAGGGAAGATATTGATTGTGCATGTCCTACTTCAGACTGCTGATTGTACTCTTCACCTTGAGATAAGCCACCAGCCAACGTGTCAGCCTGCGCTTTCTCATAGTGATCACAGGGCCACCTAACCAAATCAGCGCTCCTGTGCATGGTCGAGTCAGGTGAGATGGCTGTTGACTGAATAATTGGCTGAAGCATCAATCAGCTGACACACACTAATGCCAGCTATACGCATTAGATGTCTATATGGTTGGTGCTTTCATCCACTAAAGTCCCCATTTTCAAATCAAGATATTAAGAATCATAGCATCATAGAATGATAGAGTTGGAAGGGACCTCAAGGTCCATCAAATGCAACCCCATGCTAGTGCAAGTTTTCCTAAATCATCGCAGCTATATGTTTATCCAGTTTCCGCTTGAAGATTTCCATTGATGCTTAGATGGAATAGACTTGTTTGTGCTAAGCTTATTGGGTTCCACAAATTGAGAACCACAATCCAAATCCTTGGCACTTCTGCTTAAGTCCTGTTCTGGCTCCCCAAGAGTCTCTGCGGCATCCAAATGCAATGTCAACAGTAACGACTGCTGTCTGACCTCTCCTTGTTTCCATCTGTGCATGCAATGAAAGCAAAAACTAGGCAGCTAAATGTCATTGTTGACTTTGTGTTTGTATGCCGCAGACTCTTGTGTTATCCATACGTGAAGTCAAAAGAAGTGCCAAAGATATACATAACGCAGTCATGGGATCTGCTGCTCCATTAGGAAAACTGAGCGTTGCAGTACATTAAAACATTAATAAACTTGAAATCAGCAACCAAGATGCCTCATTAGAAATCCTGTTCTTAGGCGGGCTTTGAACACTACGACATCGCAGGTGCGATGTCAGTAGGGTCAAATTGAAAATGACGCACATCCGGCATCGCATGCGACATCGTAGTGTGTAAAGGCTCGATGATACGATTAACGAGCGCAAAAGCGTAGTAATCGTATCATTGGTGCAGCGTCGGCATAATCCATAATTACGCTGACGCGACAGTCCGATGTTGTTCCTCGCTCCTGTGGCAGCACATATCGCTGTGTGTGAAGCCGCAGGAGCGAGGAACATCTCCTACCGGCGTCACTGCGGCTTCCGTAGGATATGCGGAAGGAAGGAGGTGGGCGGGATGTTTACATCCTGCTCATCTCCGCCCCTCCGCTCCAATTGGCCGCCTGCCGTGTGACGTCGCAGTGACGCCGCACGACCCGCCCCCTTAACAAGGAGGCGGGTCGCCGGCCAGAGCGACGGTCGCAGGACAGGTGAGTCCATGTGAAGCTGCCGTAGCGATAATGTTCGCTACGGCAGCTATCACAAGGATATCGCTGCTGCGATGGGGGCGGGGACTATCGCGCTCGGCATTGCAGCATCGGCCTGCGATGTCGCAGCGTGCAAAGTGCCCCTTAGTGTTAGACAACCACATCTTGAACATCAAGAGGAAGTCAGAGCTGTGACTGGTGGGGAGAGGGAAGACACAACCGAGTGGCCGCAGGGCTCGCATGATGCAAGAACGAGAGTGAGCACCAATACTGCTGTAACGGCACCGGCACCGGAGGTGTGTTTAGGCATTGTCATTTTAACGAGGGCAAACATGGTGGTTGAAAAGGGGTTGTCCCAGTATTGGATAAGCCCTTTAATAATATCTTTATGACTCCAAAATTAAAGCTTCTCCATGACCCCAAAAACAGCATACTTGTAGATAGTCACTATGTCGATGATCCCTTTGTGTATGTGACTGTTTTTAATGGGCAAAATAGATTGAGCTCTTGTGAATGGACTGATGTGAATGGTGACAATCATTGTACAGCTCTGCGAAATCTATTGGCAGCAATAGAAATGAATAGTTCAGGTTTGACAATGTTGTATAAGTGAAAAGCAGAGGTGAGGTTCAGTTTGTCACATTTCATTGTTATATTATTAATTATATGAAGTAATAATTATCTTAACTCTGAATATCATAAAGCTCGAGCTATGTAGACTCAAAGAAGAGAATGACAAACACTATTGTCACATCTGTAGCTACTGGGAAATAAGCAGCTGATTTGGAAGCAAATATAATGAACTCCGGAGTTAAATTGGAAAGTATTCATGTTTATTGTATTGCTTTTATGCTTCATCTCAACTATAGAAATGGGATATGAACGCCTCCAACAGAGGAGCGCTAAAGAGTGTCTGAAAATTGTAATGTTCGGTATTGTCTATCCGCACTTAAAGAACCCTGCAGGAATCTGTCTATTCATTTTGCTATTCATTTTATTTGTAATTGGGCCATGGGCTGGAAGGATTAATTACATTTAAGCTGTAGGAGTTATTAGAGAACAGAAATGAGAAAACGTTAACTAACAAACCAGGCACTAACTGAAAGTTAATGGTATGTGTAGAAGAGTGAAGTATAGCGTTTACAGAAACCATTCGTCTTGTCCGGGAGAAAGTATAAAATGCACAGCATGACTATGATCTTAAATGCCAAACCTCAATGAAAAGCTAAATGTAAATGATGTGAAAGTTTCCATCCTGGCTTAAGTCTGATCTATGAAGGCCAACCAGGAAGGTGAATTGCTATTTTCGGAACGTAGGGTTTTTTTTTTAAAACCTTAGCAAGAGACTGCCGAGAAGTCTTTAGTAGAAGCTCTCTCTAGCATTGACTTCTAAGGACTCGCAGACTAGTCAAGAGTAAGGAGTAGTCGTAAAATCCAGAAAAACGTAGGACAAGCTGAACTGGTAGTGAACTGTAGATTCCCATACATCTTAAGTCCTCATGCACTTTAGAAGAATTTCATGTCTGGCATGTTTGAGGACCTCTTGACTCTCCCTCAACAGATGATATCAGGGGAGAGCAGGTTGAAATTTACATGCCTGATAGATTTATTTTTACTGGAAATGATTCACTGCCAGTAGGGTCTTGCAGGGATTTCTCCTCTTTCCCAATTGAAAATAATAATATTTATTTATTTATTTATATAGCGCCATTAATTCCACAGCGCTTTACGTACTTTGGCAATATTTTCCCCATTGGGGCTTACAATCTAAGGTCTCTATCAGTGTGTCACAGGCCCACGGAGTCTGGGGGGTTACTCGTCACCAGGCCGGTGTAGGGATGGTGATGTCATTGCGGCCAGGCCCAATTCTGTGACCCCGACGGTGTCAATAAAGATGGATGAAGGGAATATTTACAGGGGAGAAGAGTTTGTATTCGTGATGCCACCTGTGATTTGTGGCTAACATAGGAGCCGCTGCGGCAGGAGGTATTCTCTGGGACAGATGGTAGCGTAGCTCGGTTGGTGCAGCTTTCCACAGGTAGAGCTCATGCCCCAGGGATGTTGGGAGTAGTAGTCTCCTGCTGCTGTGCAGCTAAGGCGTAGGTAGGGCATGGGAAGGATTGGATGACACAGGGGTTGCAGTCAAAGTTCTTTACTCACTGAAGTATCACCGCCTCTGGAGTGCTGGATCCCGCTGTCATGGGCTTCAGCCGATCCCGGATAGTTCGGAGGTCACAGCCAGTGCTTCTCTCTGTGAGTCATTCCTCCTTGCGCTGAAATGTGTGAGTCCCTGCAGCCTGAAGCAACACTGCGACACTCTGCCTTGTATTGGCTTCAGTTCTCACCCGTATGGCAGGCAGTGCAAGTCCTTTACTGGTGCCGCTCTTTTGTCACGGCTCCTGGCTCTAGTATGCTGCTGTGCCCCGGGCACTTTGTGTGGGTCAGGAGACTTGTAATCTCCTGCCCTATGGATTCTGCTGGTGGGACTTGAAGTACACATGCAACCTAGGGCTCCGCACCCTGCTTTCTGCGCTCGGACCTGAGGGAGCTATGGCGCAGCTCTCTCCTCAGCGACCGTCTTCACTTGTTCTCCATCTTTCTGTCACTGTCTCTCCGTGTGTGTGTCATCTTGCTCCCCATAGAACATGCTCAACGCCCCTGGGTTGCTGAACTAGTGGGCATTAGATCCCACACCTTGTGATGGCCACCCCCAGGACCCTACCCTAACACAGTCCCAGTGGGAAGGCAACTGACTGTGTGTTGTGGTGGTTACTGGCAATGACCTCCTCCGTACCTGTGATGAATACCGCACCTCAGCCAAGGTGCAGTACCCTGTGGCGACTGAAGCCTCAGGGGTGCCACATATGTCTTTGGAGTATGGGAGGAAACTTGAGAACCTAAAGGAAACCCACAGAAACATGGGGAGAACATACAAACTCCTTGCAGATGTTATCCTTGGTGGGGTTGGTTTGAACCCAGGACAACAGCGCTACAAGGCTGCAGTGCTAACCACTGAGCCACCAAAAAAATGCATAAATGCTCTACCAAGCAGAGTTCCCATGTTTATGGGGCAGGGTCGTTGCTAGGTTCCTATAAGATCAGAGGTCCAAGCTCCAAAGTACATTTCTCCCCATACTATCCTCCTCCCACTACTTAAAAGTTGAGCTATACATGTATAACTGCAATATTCCACTGCTAACCCTAAAACACGCTATACATAGATCAATATTGCCAAAATTACTACAATACAAACCAAATTAATACCGCTACACAATGTCCACTACCATTACATAGTGAATAAATAATATTATAATATTACAATTATCTATGTATAACAAAACACACTGCACAAAGACCACTAAAATCACTTTACACTTTCTGCTACATGACTGAAATACCATATTTTTCACACTACCGTGTTTTTCCATAAATAAGACACTGTGTTATACTATTTTTGCCCCGAAAAAAGCACTAGGGCTTATTTTCAGGTAGGTGTTATTCTTGGAGAAACACAGTTAGGGTAAGTTTACCCCCCCAAAAAATGCAGACCCCTCTTCCCAGGAGAATCATACTTGCCAGACCCCGGAAGTCTGCGTGACTCCCATGTCCTTCTGTGATTTTCGGCATGCTCTCCCAGCAGGTATGATGCACACCATCCTCCACTGCTTCTGGCCAACACGCTCACATACATCAGATTGGACACACAAACACACACACACATCAGATAGCACACACAGAGTCATACACACATATCAGATCACACACACACACACACACACACACACATATCAGATCACTCACACACACACACACACACACACACACTCTCACTCATAACATACGGTGATACGGATTGTTTCCGGTCAGCAGGAGAAGATGGGTTGCAGTGCAATAGAATGCATGGAAAACTTGGCGGCTGAACGCATTGATGCGTTCCACCGCAGGTTCTCTGCGTTCCACCGCACTGCATCCCAGGGTTCTCTGCCAACCAAAATCAATCTGTATCACCTGATTTGATGTGTGTGTTTGTGTATGAGTGTGTGATCTGATGTTTGTGTGTGTGTGTGTGAGCAATCCGATGTGTGTGTGGGTGAGCAATCTGATGTGTGGGTGTGTGATCTGATTGTGTGCACAATCTGATGTGTGGGTGTGCATTCCGCTGCAGGTCCTCCCATTTGGCGCCTGGTGAGTATAATTGCGGAGTCTTCTTTCTTCTCCCTTTTTTGGGTGTCTGCTTTCTATAATGAAGTGTCCTGTGGTATTTTTTAACTTTTTAGCTGCATGGACACTTCATTATTAAACCGCAACAGAAAATGCTGAAAATTCCTGCTAGAGCTTATTTTTGATGGAGGTCTTATTTTTTTAAAAACACGGTATTAGATGCCCCTTAAAATAATGCACACCATAGGTTTAGACAGCTAAAAATAGGAAAATATTTTTTCCTAGTAATTAAAACTTGTCAGGTGGTGAAAAGTAGAGGGATAATTAGTACTAATATTAATGTATTAGGGAGGTCATAAATCTAATGTTAGTGTCTCTTTCACTGTATATTATACACAGACAGCTCTCCTATATGCAGATTTAGACATACAGATTTCTGCTATATGCACATAGAACACAGCTCTGCTACGTGGAAACTACATGCACATATAGACACACAGCTCTGATACATGCACATATAGACACACAGCTCTGATACATGCACATATAGACACACAGCTCTGATACATGCACATATAGACACACAGCTCTGATACATGCACATATAAACACACAGCTCTGATACATGCACATACAGTTAGGTCCAGAAATATTTGGACAGTGACACAATTTTCGCGAGTTGGGCTCTGCATGCCACCACATTGGATTTGAAATGAAACCTCTACAACAGAATTCAAGTGCAGATTGTAACGTTTAATTTGAAGGTTTGAACAAAAATATCTGATAGAAATTGTAGGAATTGTACACATTTCTTTACAAACACTACACATTTTAAAAGGTCAAAAGTAATTGGACAAATAAACCAAACCCAAACAAAATATTTTTATTTTCAATATTTTGTTGCGAATCCTTTGGAGGCAATCACTGCTTAAAGTCTGGAACCCATGGATATCACCAAACGCTGGGTTTCCTCCTTCTTAATGCTTTGCCAGGCCTTTACAGCCGCAGCCTTCAGGTCTTGCTTGTTTGTGGGTCTTTCCGTCTTAAGTCTGGATTTGAGCAAGTGAAATGCATGGTCAATTGGGTTAAGATCTGGTGATTGACTTGGCCATTGCAGAATGTTCCACTTTTTTGCACTCATGAACTTCTGGGTAGCTTTGGCTGTATGCTTGGGGTCATTGTCCATCTGTACTATGAAGCGCCGTCCGATCAACTTTGCGGCATTTGGCTGAATCTGGGCTGAAAGTATATCCCGGTACACTTCAGAATTCATCCGGCTACTCTTGTCTGCTGTTATGTCATCAATAAATACAAGTGACCCAGTTCCATTGAAAGCCATGCATGCCCATGCCATCACGTTGCCTCCACCATGTTTTACAGAGGATGTGGTGTGCCTTGGATCATGTGCCGTTCCCTTTCTTCTCCAAACTTTTTTCTTCCCATCATTCTGGTACAGGTTGATCTTGGTCTCATCTGTCCATAGAATACTTTTCCAGAACTGAGCTGGCTTCATGAGGTGTTTTTCAGCAAATGCAACTCTGGCCTGTCTATTTTTGGAATTGATGAATGGTTTGCATCTAGATGTGAACCCTTTGTATTTACTTTCATTGAGTCTTCTCTTTACTGTTGACTTAGAGACAGATACACCTACTTCACTGAGAGTGTTCTGGACTTCAGTTGATGTTGTGAACGGGTTCTTCTTCACCAAAGAAAGTATGCGGCGATCATCCAGCACTGTTGTCATCCGTGGACGCCCAGGCCTTTTTGAGTTCCCAAGCTCACCACTCAATTCCTTTTTTCTCAGAATGTACCCGACTGTGGATTTTGCTACTCCAAGCATGTCTGCTATCTCTCTGATGGATTTTTTCTTTTTTTTCAGCCTCAGGATGTTCTGCTTCACCTCAATTGAGAGTTCCTTAGACCGCATGTTGTCTGGTCACAGCAACAGCTTCCAAATGCAAAACCACACACCTGTAATCAACCCCAGACCTTTTAACTACTTCATTGATTACAGGTTAACGAGGGAGACGCCTTCAGAGTTAATTGCAGCCCTTAGAGTCCCTTGTCCAATTACTTTTGGTCCCTTGAAAAAGAGGAGGCTATGCATTACAGAGCTATGATTCCTAAACCCTTTCTCCGATTTGGATGTGAAAACTCTCATATTGCAGCTGGGAGTGTGCACTTTCAGCCCATATTATATATATAATTGTATTTCTGAACATGTTTTTGTAAACAGCTAAAATAACAAAACTTGTGTCACTGTCCAAATATTTCTGGACCTAACTGTATAGACACACAGCTCTGATACATGCACATATAGACACACAGCTCTGATACATGCAAACTATATCCAAATTACATGCACATATGTACAGCTTTGTTAGATGTACATATAAACACACACACACACACAGCTCTGCTACATGTAAACTACATGCTTATATAGACAGCTCTGCTACATGCACACATACAAAACTACATGCACATATAGACAAGCATACAGCTCTGCTAAATGCAAACTATATGCACAAACAGACACACATACAGCTTTGTTACATGCACATATTGACACAAATACAGCTTTGCTACATGCTCATATACACACTCACTTTGCATTACCATATGTTGCAGCTACACTTACATACACATACACACAGTGTACTGTGTAATGGCTGGTTCTGACCATAAAGGAATATAGTCTGATAATACGACATCTCCTGGTCTGGCAAGGATGTAAAACAGTATACAAACATTACAGCACGGGATTGCAAATAATTCTTTCTTAGAGGTAAAACATTTTTAAAAACAGCTAGGGAAATGTTTTACCAAAGAAAATGATTCTGCTATGCTTTATTTCCTCATTCCCAGAATTATGTGCATGTAAATTTGTCGAGTATTGTAACATGTCAGCAGCATATACCCTTATGTCAACAGGTAATGTGGTGATAGCTATAATATAAGCTGGATGGAATGGGATGGTGGGCAGAATAGTCATTTGGGAGAAGTAAATTAAAAGGCATTCCCATGTAAAGAAGTTATCACCTATCCAGAACTTGCTGATCAGTATGGACCTGACCATCGAAACCCCCAAGGATCCCCAGAACAGAGCTCTATATTTCCCATCCTAATGGAGCTGTGGCACACATATCTGGCCTCCATTCATTCTCTGGGAAACTACTGGAGATAGTAGAATATCCATATGCAATTAGAACTTTACATATGTAAAGAAGTTATCACATATCCAGACCTTGCTGATTATTGTAGATCTGACCACTGGCACCCCCAAGGATCGCCAGAGCACAGCTCTAAATACCCCATCTTAACGGAGCTGTGGCGCACATATCTGGCCACCAATCATTCTATGGAAGACTCATGGAGATAGTAGAGTGTCCTTATGTAATTAGTACTTTATATATGTAAAGAAGCTATCACCTATCCGGAACTTGCTAATTATTGTGGATCTGACCACTGGGACCCACACGGATCCCCAAAACACAGCTCTACATACCTCATCTTAATGGAGCTGGGGCGCACATATCTGGCCACCATTCATTCTATGGAAGATTCCTGGAAATAGTAGAATGTCCATATGCAATTAAGACTTTACATATGTCAAGAAGACTTAAAAGTAGATTAGCTCTGTGGGGGAGTCTGGATCTTAAATTATGGTTGTGTATATGCCTCTTCCCTTTCCTTTATCTTTTCCTATCCTTCAGTTGAATTTTATGGACGTGTCCTTTTTATAATGTACTAACTATATACCTCCAGTAGGTAATGTTGCCGTAATGCATCTTTTTCTCTTATCCTTCTGTTGTGCTCCAAAATTTAATTTATCTTTTGTTACAAAATGTGAGGAAAAATTCATATGGAACATCATCTATGAAAGCTGGATCACATATGGGTCCAAAAGGAAATGTGTGGCTAAAGTAATTTGGAATTTCTTTTTTTTTTAAAGATAATTAGGCTTTTTTGGATACAGACAAGTCTATTGTCTTTACTTTCCACTTGAGTGAATATCTATTCTAAGCTAAAAGATGGGTATTTTGGTTAATCAACCATGAAAGACTAGGAGCCCCCATCAGGAAATACTATTCTCTGCTGACTAATGAGGAACAATTTGAATTTAGAAGGCATATCCACATAGGGATGGTAATTACATAACACAAAGAGGAAATGTCTGCTTGATGGGATTGGCCTCCCAGGCCATACTACCTTGTGCCGTATAATGACACTACACTATACACTGTACTATACAAAATTAATAATATATAAAATTTTCTTTCCGTAATGTCAGCATATGCTGAAACATGAGGAAATAGCCAGTGAAGCTGCTTTATAGCTTGTACACAATTTTTAAGGTATACATGATTATAAGCAAGCAAAAAAATGACTGGGATCAATTGAATTATTCCCGTAACTTCAAAAAAGATCATAAAATAGACTGATTGCTACTTTTTGATGATGGCCGATCTTTAGGATAGGTTACCAATATCAGATCAGTGGGGATGCCATGCAACTCGGCAAATAATCGCATCCAGACAGTACCGGAAACAAAAGATTGGTGTGAGTACCAGATGTTGCACCCCCACCAATCTGATATTGATGATTTATCCTTGTGAGAGGCTGTCAATATAAAAGTTCTGGACAACCCCTTTAAAAGTCAAACCATGGGATATTTACTTTTTAAGCTTATATACCATTGCCATTCTGATGGTGCCATGGTCTCCAGCATCACATTGTTTACGCATTGTCATCACAAGTATATGCTGTATACAAGACTTTTATCTGACTGCACAGTTATATATTAACATGAAACATAATATGGATGCCATTGGTGTGACCCCAGATCCCAGAGAAGCCTATGTACCCACCATCATGTCTCTGTATGATGAGGGGTCTGGGATTGAAAGGCAGAGTTATGGAGGAGTGAAAAAGCTGGCCAAACACTCCCTTAGAGAGCTTGTGATTATATAGTACATTGCTACAGTGGGGAAAATAAGTATTTGATACACTGCCGATTTTTGCAAGTTTTCCCACCTACAAAGAATGGAGAGGTCTATAATTTTTATTATAGGTACACTTCAACTATGACACACAGACTCCCCCCCCCAAAAAAATCACATTGTATGATTTTTAAATAATTAATTTGCATTTTATTGCATGACAGAACTTTATATACAGTAGAGAAACCCTTTGTTTCCAATTATAGAGGTCAGACATTTCCTGTAGTTCTTGAGCAAGTTTGCACACACTGCAGCAGGGATTTTGGCTCACTCCTCCATATAGATCTTCTCCAGATCTGTGAGGATTCAGGACTGTTACTGGGCAACATTGAGTTTAAGATTCCTCCAAAGATTTTCTATTAGGTTTAGGTCTAGAGACTGGCTAAACCACTCCAGGACTTTGAAATTCTTCTTGAGGAGCCATTCCTTAGTTGCCCTGGCTGTGTTTTTCTGGTCATTGTCATACTGGAAGACCCAGCCATCACCCATCTTTAATGCTCTTACTGAAGTAAGAGGTTTTTAGCCAAAATCTTGAGATACATAACTCCATCCATCCTCCCTTCAATTTGATGCCGTTGTCTTGTCCCCTTTGAAGAAAAGCACCCCCAAAGTATGATGTTTCCACCCCCATGCTTCATGGTTGGGACGATGTTCTTGGGGTTGAACTTATCCTTCTTCTTCCTCTAAACATTTCGAGTGGAGTTCATACCAAAAACTTCTATTAGAGTCTCAGCTGACCACATGGCCTTCTCACATGCCCCCCCTGGATCATCCAGCTGGTAAGACATTATGACATAGCAATGTGTCGAAACGCGTTGGTTGTAATCTGATGTAAGATCTTTATCAGGGAAGCCATTTTTAGGAACTTTTAATGTGACGCAATAAAAGATTTATTTTAAGTAAAAAACGCCTGGATCCGCTGTATAATTTTGCTTCTCTTGAATTGTGGACATCCTGACCTGGGTTTCTCCGTGCAGGTTCAAGTGGTAATTGTCTTGAGTATACTGCAAAGCAGTGAGAGCTGGTTCTTATGTTAATCCAATATTAAATGACTATCATAAATGCAAGGAAGGGGAGTCAGGTCGGAAGCCCACCAGATAAAATCCTGCACTATCAGCTACTAAACTATGCTACACTATGCTTTCAATTGCACCGTGCCGGTTTAAGACGCTTCCTTGTTGACCATTTGCCAAATAATTTATATTATATTAAATAATGTCCCTCTGGGACCTAAGCCCAGGAAAGACAACATGGCTTACGAAAATAAAGTGGGATGCTACTTCAGCTGCGATCAGCCTTTCCTCCACCCTTATCCCACCCCATATACTACAAGTACTTCCACCACTAAGGTAACCCTGCATTACCTTTCTCCCCGCCTAGCACTCTCCCATGCGCTCTCCTGTTCCCCTTCTCCTTCCTTCAATCCCTGCCACATCTTTATTATTTGTCCTGGCTCCATCTTAAGACATTCGGTCCTGAGTAGAGATGAGCGGTGTTCGAATTGAACTGTTCGCCAATCTCAAATTCGATCTGTTTTAGGTGATGTTCAAGTCGTTCGACGAACGCGAACAATTAGCTTCAAGTTCGACAGTTCGAGGTTATGTTCGATAACGGTTCGATCACCAACAGCGTAACTGGCTATTCACAGTAATACTTTCATTTAATGTTAATACAGTGGAACCTTGGTTAACGAGAATAATCCGTTCTGGGAGTGTGCTTGTTAACCAAGTTACTCGTTTAGAAAAGCAAGATTTACCATAGGAAATCATTGCAATGCAGACAAATCCTTCCACAACTTGTTAAATTTCCCATCCTGGTCCCCTATTGTGCCATTCCACACATGCACAAACACACACAAACACACACAAACACACATAAAAACACAAAAACATACACAAACATACACGCACACACACATATTATGCTCACCTTACCTTCCGTTCCATCACTGGCCTCCTGGGACTTCAGTTCGCCGGTACAAGATGTGTATCGGGTAACCATCGCGACCGATGCTGGAACCTCCGCTGCCACAGCGCTGATGTCAAAGGCAGGAGCCACTTGCCTCTGATGGGCCAGTGTGCTGCCTTTGAGTAGCGACTGACAGAGGAAGTTCCCCCCTTGTCACGATGGTTACCCGATACACATCCTGTAGCCACGAACTACGTGTATCGGGTAACCATCGCGACGAGGGAGGCACTTCCTCTGTCAGACGCTACTCAAAGGCAGCGTACTGGCCAATCAAAGGCAAGCGGCTCCTGCCTTTGACGTCAGCGCTCTGTCAGCGGACGTTTTGGCATCAGTCGCGATGGTTACCCGATACACATCT
The DNA here is from genome assembly GCF_048569485.1 of Anomaloglossus baeobatrachus. Lineage (NCBI taxonomy): Eukaryota > Metazoa > Chordata > Amphibia > Anura > Aromobatidae > Anomaloglossus > Anomaloglossus baeobatrachus. The sequence goes on along the minus strand of NC_134360.1, from coordinate 186,351,042 downwards.
TGTACCAGCGAACTGCAAGTCCCAGGAGACCGGCGATGGAAGGGATGGTAAAGTGAGCATAATATGTCTGTGTGCGTTCGTGTTTGTGCTTGTTTGTATGTGTTTATATTTGCCTGCCATTGTTTTCAATGGTGTTCGAAAGTGTTCGACGAACACACCCGCCGTTCGACGAACTGAACCGAACTCGAACACTAGGGGGGTGGCTCATCTCTAGTCCTGAGTCCTGACCTCATCATTATCCATATTAATTTACCTAGGGCTAACATTTATTATTGATATTCATTACAATAATGTAGTCACCTTGGTAGCCCCTTTGGGTTGCAATGTGAGGCCTACTATTCACTTAATTTCTGTATGAGGAAAATGCTGAAATTATTAGGCCTTTAGTATTTTCAAGCTGAGCAATGCCTTTAATTAGAACTGTCTATTGCGGTGGAAGAGCTGTAACTAACAAGCCCACCAGGACCGTGGGGCACTTGGGGCTTCTGTTGGGAAGTCACGGCAGCAGAGCCTGACTCCGTGACACTTGCAGTGTTGTTTAAAAGAGGGATATTTACAGGGGATGAGTTGTGACGCCACCTATGGTTTTTCGGCAATGTATGGCCACCGCTGCTGGATGGGACCGCTGGGGCAGATGGTGATGCAGGAATGATGGTACAGCTCCCCACAGGTGGAACAGGGCCCCAGGGCCTATGTCTAGTCTGTGATGGAGGAAATAACATTGGGGTGCAGGACCGAAGACGCAGCCAATAACTGGACGACACAGGACTGTAGTTTCCTTTATCTTTTTACTTGGTAGTGGATGGTGCAGGCGAGGGAAACTAGTTCAGATGGTAATGGATGTCTGGGCAGCCTTGAAGCAATTGAGGATCCACCTGGCCAGGTGGGTTCGGAATCCTTCCTTCTGCACTTTCCCGTGTAGGCCCCTACTGCTTAAAGCTATGCTACGGCTCTCTTCCTGGTCTTGTACTGTTTCTCACCTGTATGGCAGGCGGCACAGCCTTTTACAGGTACCGCTCCACTGGTAATGGCTCCAGGCTCTATTATGCTGCTGTGCCGCTGGGCATTTTGTGTGTCCAGAAGACATGCAGTCTCCTGCCCTCTGGATTCAGCTGCCGGGACTTCAGTAGCCAAACAACCAAAAACTCCAGCGTCCTGTCTCTAGCGCTCTGCTCTGGGGTGAGCTCAGTCACTGCTCTGCTCCTTAGGCTTTTCTCGACTCTCTCTCCCTCTCCTTCTCTTTCACTAGCACTCCACTACCCTGAGATGAGCCCCTCAGTGACTCCAGTCCTTAGGACGTCAGGGTGGTCTCTCTTACTACTTCTCTGTCCTTCCCCTCACTAACCCCTCCCCCAACCCAGAATTTTATAGGGAAGCTTCCCTTCTGGTCTGGAGTCAGGAAAATGTTGACAGCTGGTGATACCTAGTGTAGGGGGACCCCCTTCTTGCTTCCAGGCATAATATCACCCCCAGTGAGGAGGGCAACGCTACTGTGCCAATCGGACTACTGGGGTGCCACATAATGATTGTGCAAGTCATTTTTAGAAGAAGTAATTTAATGCTACAAGTAAGGAATAGTTATCAACCACCCGTTTTTTACTAAACCTGGCAGGGTAGGTATATTTCTTAATCTTGGCTGCTTATTTGCAAGAAACTGCACTACACCTGTTTATGGGTTTTATTTTGCAACTAAATTGAATGGCGTGAGCTGCACCAGTACATACAACCAACAGACAGGTGTGACACTGTTTTTAGAAGAAACCAGCCTTGTTTTTCTATTCCTGCACAACCCTGGTGACCACGATTCATAGACCTGTTTTTGCCTGTATAATGGCATCTTCAGGGGTTGACGAAATAGTCCCAGGGGTAGTGTAAATTCATGTTACTTTAGTTACGTCTGTAGTAGAACATTTTGGCATCATTAGTGGCATCTGTTGACGCTTGATCGCCGGCTACCACCTTAGATCCTACTGTGCCCTTTTAATAGCTAAAGAGGACTTTTCTGTTTTTCTAACTGTTGTCATAAACCAGTGTTAACTTTAATAAGTTGGTGTGAATTCTGAAAATATAATGAAAATAACCTTTACATGGGTCTGTTCGCTTTTTAATTAGTTGAAAGTTGAAACCCAGGCTCCCAAAAAAGCAAAGCTGTGAGAAGGAAAAGCCTATGTAACAAGTCGTGCTGCTCTTATATAGTTAAGGTACAGTGATCCGCATACCATTATATAGAAAGAATCTAGTTGCTTGAGAGAATATAACATCTAGACTACATACTCGTACTGTAGAATGGTAGAACTAATGCATTTTGTGTATTACCTATGCATTTCATACTTTATAACATTATGCTCTGTTGGCAGCACAAACCTTTTGTTGAAGTGAATCTTTAAATAAGATCAACCACCCTTCCTCGTCATTGGCTAAAAAGTCTTAACAGCTAAATCCGTCAACACCTTTATATCTTCTATATGTTGCTGCAGCTTGGAGAAATCATTTTTTTAATTCATATGTATGGGCAACATAGTGGCTCAGTGGTTAGCATTGCAGTCTTGCTGCGCTGGAGTCCTGAGTCAGTTCCACCAGGGACAACATCTACTACTCTATTAAGAGTTTGTATGTTCTCCCCGTGTTTGCGTGGGTTTCATCCAAGGTCTCTGTTTCCTTCCAGACTCCAAAGACATACTGATAGAGAATTAAGATTGTGAGGCCTAGTGGGGACAGTTGTGATCTTGTATGGAATTAATATCGCTATATAAGTGAGTAAAATAAAATAAATATATAAATGAGGCACTAATTGCTCTGGGTGTGACATAGCACTTTATCTGCCTTTTGAAGGATGTTTCCCCAGCTAACACCACCCTCTGTAGCTTTACTGATAGATCATTGTCTAATTTCCTTGCCTGCCATCACAAAGACAGTGAACTGCTGCTGGGAAGGGAAATGACCTCGGGAAGCAGAGGCCCAGGAAGCGCTCTGTCACGCCCAGAGCACTTAGCACCTTATTTGAATATGAACTAAAACACTGCTTCCTCAGAAATGCTGAAACAAGTTAGAAGATATAAAATTGTCAATAGATTTAGCCTCCAAAAAATTCATCATATCCATATGTGGCACCCCTATCAGGTGCCACAGGGTGCTACAACTAACCCTGGATTCCCGGAAGACCAGTGCCGGTAAACACCACAACACACACACACACACAAATCCACACCCTTTTCCCCAGACTGGGTAACATGCTAGAGATGGACCTGATGAATGGCCACCTATTGCTTGAGACTCATCCAATCCACTAGTCAGAAACCTGGGAGGAGGAGGGGCTAGTCAGTGGAGTGGACGGACGACGGACATCTTGTCATAGAGAGATAGTGAAATGTCAGACAGACAGTCGGTCAGAAGTTCATATAGAAAAAAAATCACCATTTATAAGCACCGGAGTTTTTTTCTATATGGACGTCTAGTTTCTCCTGAGCACCAGAAACAGTGAGCAAAATCATAATTCTTAATAGTCGGTCAGAGGTTAACATGCTGACAGAAAGTGTAAAGTGACTACTGAGTAAAAGGGAGTAGGGTTGCCAGGGAGAGTACGGCGAGAGTACTCACTGGACCGAGCACTAGCGGGGTACAGAGCCCTAGTTCAGGAAGACGCTTCAGGATCACCTGATAACAATCTGACCAGTGGGGGGACCATCAGGGACCTTACTGACGTTAGAGTCTGGGGCACAGCAGCAGAGAGGGAACCTGGGAACGGGGACAGAGGTCCGACCCAAGAGAGGTTCAAGCTGCCTGCCATATGGGCCAGGACGGAGACAACAGGAGGGGACCCCAAAACGCTCCAGGCCACGGGGACCCACCAACTACAGACAGGTGCATGGAACTAAAGCTCACCAGTTCATTACACCGGCACTGGAACAAAAGGAATACTGGACTGGTAGAGACCAGCACAAACCGGGTAGCAGCAACTCCAAACCAGTGAGTAAAACACAAGTTAAACCGCAGCCCCTGTGTTGTCGGAATTCTTCCTACACCTCTGCATCTATATACTACAACCACATCATCCTCCCCTAGGGCCTAGCTCTACTTGCGGAGAGCCATCACATCTAAGCTGCTTAATACTACCAGCCCCAGCAGTGAGAGACTTTCCCCATATAGCCACATACCACAAGTGGCGTCACGAAAAACACTTTATTTTTATTTGTCCCCTGTACAATACTCCCTTTTAAGCGACCCCTAGGGTCACAGAACCGGGCACCGGCCACCCAGTGAAATATCCCAGTAATATACAGCCCTGAACCTTGTACCCCAATGCCCTGGCGTGCGTCACATATATTCATATATGAGGTTTGGAGAGGATGGGGGGCGGTTGATATTACTGTCAGTTTCCCCAATTTAACAATAAACGAGGGGCTGCTGATAAGTCTTTGGCTTTGTGATTTTTTCTTTTGTTTCTATGGTAACGAATGTTACATCACATGAAAGCCTTGTGTGTCTAATATATGTTTTTAAAATTTTGTGTTTGTTTCTTATGGCAACAGTGTTCTACGCAGGCAGGAAAACAAAATGGCAGAGTCTAATGCGATATTCACAGCAACTGAGAGCAGAGGAGGGATAAAATTTCAGCAAGGAAAGTCCATGAAGAATATTCGTGGTGATATGTCGCAGACATTTTAGGGATCAATGCACTTCATATTCCACAGTTAAGAACTGGGTTGCCAAATGTAAAATGGGCCACTCAGCACCAATGACTAGTAACGTCCTGGACGACCGAGAGTGGTTGTTTTTCCGGAAATCGTTGATGCTGTGCACAACCTCATACTGGAGAATAGACGAATTTCAGCTAAAGCAATAGCAGACATCATGGGGATTTCCCGTGAACGTGTTTGTATCATTATCCATCAACATTTGGACATGAGAAAGCTATTTGCAAAGGAGGTCCTCAAATGTTTTACAACAGATCAGAGAAGCATGCGAGTGAAAACTTCCCGGTCCATTTGTCAGAATTTCCAAACTGATAATGTGACGCCCTGGACCCCAGGGGTCACAGGTAACAACACCTACCACACAACACACATACCCCCATCCCTTGTGAGGACACACCCATCACCCGAAAGGGAGACCTGATGCCTCCCTCAGGGCGAGTAGGGCACACCAGGTGGGCGGAGTCAGGCGGAAAGACACACCCACCGAGGAGACTACTGTCTTGAGGCAGGAAATACAAACAGAGTTTAGTCAGAGAGTGACAGTGACAGGAGGTGTGGAAGAGCAGAGCTGTCAGGGACCCGGGTTGGAGCCTGGGATCCCCATAACGTCAGGCAGACAGTGGTGACCGCCTGCAGGAGTACCGGTATAGCAACCGGCGGAACTGTAGGGACCGGGCCAGGGTTGGAGCCCGCCGGCCCTAAACCGGGGAGTCAACCGTTTACCGGAGCACCAGAAACCGGGTACTCAGACCCCGTCCTAGCTTAGAAGCCATTGAGTGTAGGCAAATTAACTGATTGCAGTCTGGACCTCACGGGTTCATCCTCACCCAAAGTCCAGAAACAAGGCAACAGCCCACCGATACCCGGTGAGAGCCACCGCCAAGGCCAAACATCCGACGGGCCAGCTCCTGCGGGCAACCGAGAGCTCTTCTGGCAGCTAAACGCCAGGGAGCGGGCTACCACTGCTCAGGCAGGAGAGCCAACAACTAAAACAAGAGATGCAAGGGAAAGGGGCCACCATCAGCCTCACAAGGGACACAAGCAGCGGGACCCGACCATACCCAAACTTTGGTTTACCAGTGACTCTAAGTGTGAATTAATAGTGAGTAAACCAGTGCCATCCAGGCACGACATCGCACCGCAGCACGGCGCCCTGCACCCCGACAACATCATCGCCCGTCCCGCCGGGCCCCAGGACATCCAGGCACGACATTGCACCGCAGCACGGCGCCCTGCACCCCGACAACATCATTGCCCGTCCCGCCGGGCCCCAGGACACACCGCCCCTACCCACGGAGGGGCTAACATCCAGGCTGCGCCTTCAACATCAATCCTGGGAGCCCCCTTCACTCCAGCCGCAGCGGTGGTTCATCCCGTCACCACGACCCGTGGGTGGCGTCACGACCCGTACAACGACAACGCGGCCCCCGGCTGTGGACCTCGTCCCATACCACCACCCCACTGCCTCACCTTAACAGAGCGACGTGGCCCCCTGTCCGGAGGCGCTCGAGCCACCGACAACCCAAGCCCGGACCTCGAGCGGCTCGGCCCGGCAAGGGAGAAGCCGAGTCCCCTCTCAGGGCGGTACAATAAGAACTTCTTGGATCGACTAGTCACTATGGATGAGACCTGGACTTATTTGTATGACCCTGAAAGAAAGGAGCAGTCAAAAGAGTGGAGGCACAGTGGTTCTCCTCATCCAAAGAAGTTCAGGGTGCAAAAATCAGCCACTGGCGTCTGTGACTGCATCTTTGTTCTGGGATAAGGAGGGTGTGCTGCGACCTTCAAAATTATTCCACCATCAATGCAAGGTATTGCTCACATTTTGGCACAACTACTTCACACTGGCGTGAAAAATTGTGAAAGCCTTTTATACCAGAAACAAGCGTGAAAGATTTGATGCATCATAGACATAACCTTTTCCTCCCAATGAAATCTAAGCAACTAAATTGGCAAAAAAGTGTGTGTTTATTTGATTTGAATCAAAAAGTTACAAGTATCCCAAAATGTGAGGAAAAATTAGGAGAATAAAATATTATCCCACAAAAAACCCTTCTACAGCTACTTTTGGTTGAAAAATCTAAGTTATGGCTCTTGAACTGCAGCAATATACAAATAAAAACAAATGTTGCATTACTTGTAAGGCCTAAAATAAAGCAGACATTACAGCATGGTATCTGATTCTTTTTGTGAGGTAAAACATTTCCTTGCCCATTTTTAAAAAATGTTTTACCTCATAGAAACAAACTATTGCAACCAAGTACTGGAATGTCTGTATACTCTATTATGTCCTCCCCATACAGGAGCTGTGGTATGATCAGACCATGTTCCTGTATGGTCAGGCACGGCCATTACACAATACACAGCAGGGACACATGTATATATATATATATATATATATATATATATATATATCTATATAGATATATATATATATATATATATATATATATATATATATATATATATAACTATAGATATATATATAAAAGATAATCTGCAAGGCCAGATGGACTCAGTCCACGTGTCCTTAAAGTGTGTGCAGACCAGCTGTGTACGGTCTTTACGCACCTATTTAATGGGAGTCTACAAACACAGAGGGTACCAGTGTTATGGAAAACTTCCTGTCTGGTTCCGGTACCCAAGACTACTTCTTCTGCATCCCTAAATGACTATTGTCCTGTAGCCTTAACATCTCATGCTATGAAGGCCTTGGAAAGATTGGTGCTTGCTCACTTGAGTCCGAAGGTGAGAGCTTTTATTGATCCCCTACAGTTTGCTTACCGGCATAGATTGGGGGTGGACGATGCTATTCTTTCTCTGTTACATACTGTACATTCATTTTTGGAGAATGACGGAACCACTGTGCGAGCGTTGTTCTTTGATTTCTCAAGTGCGTTTAACACCCTGCAGCCACTTTTACTACACAAAAAGATGACTGATATGAAGGTGGAGGGGGGGATGAGAAATTGGATAACTGACTACCTATCAGATCGGCCACAGTTTGTACAGATGGGAGCAGTTGTGTCTAGCAGATTATTGAGCAGTGTAGGTGCCCCTCAGGGAACAGTGTTAGCGCCTTTTCTATTCACACTGTATACATCAGACTTTCAGTATAAATCTGATTTTTGCCACCTTCAAAAATTTTCGGATGACTCCGTGGTAGTTGGATGTATTAGGGAGGACCAGGGTGATGAGAAATATAGAAGGGTGGTGTCGAATTTTGTGGATTGGTGCCATGGTAACTGTCTACAACTAAATGTTAAGAAAACTAAGGAGTTGGTGGCCAACTATAGCAGGAGAAAGATGGAATGTTTACCGGTCACTATTGCTGGTCAGGAGGTGGAGCAGGTGGAGAGTTACAAATATTTGGGGGTCCACCTGGATAGAAAACTGGACTGGAGATGCCACTCAGAGATGGTCTACAAGAAGGGGATGAGCAGACTGTATTTCCTAAGGAAACTGAGGTCTTTTAATGTGTGCAGCAAAATGTTAGAAATGTTCTACCAGTCTGTAGTGGCAAGTGCCATCTTTTTGCACTCATATGCTGGGGTAGTAGTGTGCGGGTCTCTGATGCTAATAAGCTGAATAAGCTTATCAAGAAGGCGAGCTCCGCTGTTTGCTGCAATCTGGACACTTTTGAGGAGGTAGTGGAGAGAAGAACTCTGAAAAAGTATATGGCGATTATGAATAATAATGCACATCCAGGGGTGGGATTCAAATTTTTAACAACAGGTTCTCTGTAAACCCCGCCCATTTGAAAACCACACCCATTCTGTAACCACACCCACTTTGTTAGCCACACCCATTTTCACGCACTTTCCTCATCCAAAAATACAAGTAATGTAAAGTATAATCTCTTTCCCCTTCTTCCCCTCCTATACCGTCACTCTCCTGTCCAGTACCAGTTGTTCCCGTCACTGTCAGTCATATTGTATTAAATGGTTTTTCTACAGTTTTTAAAAATTATTACTAAAAATTATTGCTAAATTAGAATGGACGACCTTCCCCATACAGATCCCATCCCATGTGGTCTCTCCCCCCCTGCAGATCCCATCCCATTATGGCCTCTTTCCCCTGCAGATCCCATCCCATTATGGCCCCTTTCTCCATATGGCCACATATAGTAACAGTTCCCATCTTATGCGGTCCCTCTCCCTGCAGCTTCGGCTCACTGAGCGGCTTTCCTGATACAAGCAGCGGCGGCCTCTCCTGTGTCTCCCGTCCTCTCCTGTGTCTCCCGTCCTCCTCCGCGGCTCTCTGCAGTCACAGTGACGCTGACAGACGGCAGGAGGAGGAGCTCCCTCCTCTCACTGCCGTGACCTGTGTCTGCAGCGTCAGCACGTCACTGCACGCCGGGTCAGAGAGTTGAGGCTGCACTGAACCAGGAAGTGCGGCACGGAGGTATGCAGATTCATTTGTGCTAGAGTCTTAAAGAGACACTAACAAATGAATACAGCAGGGAACCGGATCTCCAGAGCTGTTTCTTGCCGGTTCTGGAAACCGGCTGCTATTTTAACAACCGGTTCTCCAGAACCGGACAGAACCGGCTGAATCCCACCCCTGTGCACATCCATTATATGAGCTGTTCATGAGACAGAAGAGACCGTCAGTAACCGGCTAATCCTTCTGAGGTGTAAGAAGGAAAAATATAGGAAATCATTTGTGCCAACTGCTATGGGAATGTGTCGCGGGCGGGGAGGAGGGTGTCAGCACACCGCGCTCACCCCTTCTGCTCGGGTCCGGCAGCTGCTCAGTGGTGGCTCGAGCTGTGGGCCGGATCCCAGGGTTTCTCGAGCGACACTCCTCGCCCGTGAGTGAAAGGGGATTTGTGGTTGGGTGTGGGGGATTGTTATAGTTCGTGACGCCACCCACGGTTGTGGTGATTTCACCACCGCTGCTCAATTCGGGGATCCCGGGGATGGTGATGCGGAGCAGCCAGGTGTTGTGTTGCCCCTCCGTGGGTAGGGGTTGGTGATCCCGGGGCCCGGTGATGGGTGGTGAGGTGCGGGGCCTGGTGGGCGCAGGGACGCGGGGGCAGCGCTGTGCCTTGCGGCACTGTGGTACTCACTCAGCCTGAGACACGGACACAGTTTGTACGGTAAACCAAACGGCTGGTAGGACGGTCCCACAGACGGCTGCACCTGCACTCCCGGTAGGTGACGGTGATGTCCCTTTTCCTTGCACCTATGGTTGACTTGTGGTAGCGGTGGATTCCCTCCGGTTACCCGCTCCCCGACTACAATCTGGGCCGGAGGAGCTCTACACTTTGCCCGCAGGCGCTGGCCCTGAGAAACTGGTGCCTTGGCGGTGGCGGTGTCTCTCTGCTTCAGGTTGGGCTGTTGCCGTCAATCGGGACTTGGTTGTTGGGGGATCTACGTCCCCTTCACTGACGGATTCGGCAAATTTGGCGACTCCTAGCCTTGCCAGGGTCCGAGAGGCCCCTGCCCTGGTGCTGGCTGTCCTTCGGAACACTGCTCCAGACCACCGGGCACACAGCCAACGGGGTCCTTCCAGGAACTTCCAAACGGTCCCACTCCGGACAGTCACCGCCGTCGCTGACCTTGCTGATCTGGCCCTACACAAAGCTGGACCTTCAGGCTTTCCTTCCTTCTTGTCACCTCACTTGCTTTCCTCCTTTTCCACTTTTCTTTCCTCACTTTCACTTGCTGTTTACTTTAGCCCAGCCTGGGCTACTCCTCCACTTCTTCCACTTCCTCCTCCCTGACTGGACTGCCTGGTTTCTCCCGCCTCCAGAACTGTGATCTCCTTGGTGGGCGGAGCCAACCGCCTGGCCCACCCCCTGGTGTGAATCATCAGCCTCTGGAGGAAGGCAACAAGGATTTCTGGTTAGCTGTGATGTGCCTACCTGGAGTGTGGGGTGTGGTGGTGTTGTGACCTGTGTCCCCTGGCTTGCCCAGGGCGACACATTCCCCCTTAGCAAAATGCAGACCGTCCGCGGGCTGCCGTCCTACACCGGTTTTATTTTTCTGAAAAAGGGGATAACAGGGTTAAGCAAACATGAATAACATTTTTAATAACTTCTTCCCAAGATGGGAGGCACATTTCTTAAACGTTGCAACGGTTTACGGTTACGGTTTCCGCTCTCTCCCACCCAAGTAACCTGGCCCTGATGCTGCCCCTAAAACCCAGGCAGCACCCCTTGACCCACAGTCCAGCACACGGTACCCGAGCGGGATCTGTCCTTCCCTCCAGAGGGTAGCCACCGGTTCCTTTGGCGGCTGGGCCCTGGCCTGCTCTGCTCAGGGCCCTCCCTCCAACCTGCCTCTCCGGAGGCAGCATTGCGGAAACGGTAACGGTAACCAACATATTTACAAGCCACTAACGTCTGTGGTTGCCCTGCAAGTTCACGGGCTTGTCCATGGATAGTTCCCATGCATTTTTAAACGGTCCCCACGGGGACAACGGTGCCGGCTCCAGCCGGTTGCAAATCACAGCAGACAATCAGGTGAAAACTCGGTTAATTTTCATTTTCCTTATCATTCTTTCCAAAACTTTTAAACAAACAACAACTAACAACCACTCCCGCACTTTGCGGACCCCTTCTACTCATAGAACGGTCTCCCTGTACCTAAGTGGGGGTCTACCTAGGTTGGACCGGGTGGACCTTCGGGGCCCAGTGTCAGTGTTGCTAGACAGTGGGGTAGAGGGAACAATCGGTTCCTCCTCCCTGCTATAGTGTGGAGCAGGCGGAGGCGTAGGGGGACTGGGTACAGGTTCGTCCCTGGGCACTGGCACTGGTTCTGGCTCACGGTTAACCGCTTCCACTACTTCTTCATCCACGGGTTGTGGGAACAGTATCACTGGAAGTATCACCGCGCCGTTCTGTGTAGGCCAGTTTGCTGGGAAGTCACCCATCACAGTGTGGATTACCTCTGCCACCTTTTCCACTGGTGGAAGAACCGGTACTTGAGCCTCTGCTTTCAACGCTGGGGGGCATTTTTTTAGATGGTCCCGAGAAACGGTGGCCAGGGTGCCCCCTTGGTCACGACTGATCTGGTAGGTCTTCCCATCGTCCCACTCTGTGGGTTGTACGACGTAAGGGACTTGCTCCCACTGGTCATCCAGTTTGTGGGCTTTTCTCTTCCGTTTCAGCACCACATCTCCTGGCTGGAAAGGACCTGCGGGCGCCGTCTGATTGAACCGGCGCTCTTGCTGTTCTCGACTCCGACTGAGGTTTTTCTCCACATACTCCTGGATTTGCCGGTACTGGGCCCTCCTCCGACTTTCCCACTCTGCCGTTGAAGGGAGTGCTTCCGGGGCCTCCAACCCCATCTCCAGGTCCACCGGCAGGCGGCCAGGACGAGCCCTCATCAGATACGCTGGGGTACACTTCGTCGAGCTGGACGGGATATTATTGTACATGTCGACCAAGTCGGGTAACTTTTCTGGCCACATGTTCCGTTCTTCCAGCGGTAGTGTCTTGAGGAGCCCCAGGACCAAGTGGTTCATTTTCTCGCACATGCCGTTGGTTTGGGCGTGGTACGGAGTGGTCCGGATCTTCTTGCAGCCGTACAACTGGCAGAATTCGTGAAATACTTCTGCTTCAAAAGCCGGGCCTTGGTCAGTCAGCACCTTCTCGGGGTACCCATGGGGTCGGCAAAAATAGGCCTGGAACGCTCGAGCAGCGGTTCGACCAGTCAGGTCCTTAACGGGGACTACCACCATAAATCTTGAGTAGTGATCTACCATGGTCAATGCGTAGGTGTACCCACTTCGGCTAGGGGTGAGTTTGACATGGTCTAGGGCGACCAGCTCCAGCGGCTGATGGCTGACTATGGGGTGTAACGATGCCCTCTGGCTATTCTCGTCCTTTCTTCTCAGCGTACAAGGATCGCACTCTCGGCACCAGGCTTCCACCGATTCACGCATCCCACTCCAATAGAACCGCTCCCTCAACAGCATTTCCAGCTTCTTCCACCCGAAGTGGCCAGCACCATCATGGTATGCCTGTAGGACAGTAGCGACATCAGCTTGAGGAACGATTAACTGGCATATTTTCTCATGGGTCTTCGGGTTGATCAGCTCACGGTATAGCCTCCCTTGGTGTATGTAAAGCCATTTCCGTTCTTTCCACAAGCGTTGGGCTTCGGCTGGAGCGGCAGGGTCTATCCCCATAGCACCTTGTTCCACCAGGGTCTTGACAAGGCGGACAGCCGGCGCTTGGTCCTGGGCGTCTTGCCACTCTTGACTGGGCCGCGGGTCCAGATCCACCTTTTGCTGACATACTTGTACCCTCTCAGTAGGCGGCTGGTGAAACGCGGGCAACTCAATCTCCTCGAGGTCGTCATCCTCGCACCCCTCTTCTGACAAATGGGGCATCCGGGAGAGTGCATCTGCATTGATGTTGACACGACCAGCTCGGTACTTTATGGTGAAATCATAGTTGGCTAACCGGGCTACCCACCGCTGCTCCAGCGCGCCCAACTTGGCCGTGTTCAGGTGAGTCAGCGGATTGTTGTCCGTGAATGCGGTGAATTTTGCTGCCGCCAAATAGTGACGGAACCGCTCCGTGATAGCCCACACCAACGCCAGTAGCTCAAGCTTGAAGGAGCTATAGTTCTCAGGGTTCCTTTCGGTCGGCCGGAGTTTTCGGCTGGCGTAGGCAATCACCTTCTCCCTTCCCTCCTGGACCTGGGATAGGACCGCTCCTAGCCCCACGTTACTGGCGTCCGTGTGGAGGATGAACGGGCGCCCATAGTCAGAGTACGCCAGGACCTCTTCTCCGGTCAGGGCCGCCTTCAACTGGCAAAAGGACTCCTCATGCTTGTCCTCCCACGACAGTGGGGCTCCGATGGGTCTACCACCTTTGGTCTGTCCCACGAGGAGATCTTGCATGGGGGCAGCCATCTTCGTGTACCCCTTTATAAAGCGCCGATAGTACCCCACCAGACGCAGAAACTGCCTTACCTCCCTCACTGTAGTTGGTCTCGGCCAGCTTTGGATGGCAGTGATCTTCTCAGGGTCGGGGGCGACACCATCCGCACTCACCACATGCCCTAGGTACTGCACCCTGGGTTTCAGCAGGTGGCATTTTGAGGGCTTCAACTTCATCCCGTACTTGGCAAGGGACGCGAACACCTCGGCCAGGTGCTCCAGATGGGCCTCATATGTCTGGGAATAAACAATCACATCATCCAAATACAGCAGGACGGTCTCGAAGTTTAAATGTCCCAGACAGCATTCCATCAACCGTTGAAAGGTCCCAGGGGCATTGCACAGCCCAAACGGCATGCTATTGAATTCGCAGAGCCCCATCGGGGTGGTGAAGGCGGTCTTCTCCCGGTCCTCTGGAGCCACGGCCACCTGCCAGTACCCGCTGGTGAGGTCAAGGGTCGAGAAGTAGTTTGCAGTCCTCAGTGCGGCCAAAGACTCTTCAATACACGGTAACGGATAGGCATCTTTATGGGTTATCTGGTTGATCTTCCGGTAGTCCACACACATCCGCATGGTACCATCCTTCTTCTTGACCAGTACCAACGGAGCGGCCCAGGGACTACAACTGTCCCGAATAACCCCCGCCTCCTTCATATTCCTCAACATGTCCTTGGCACACTGGTAATGTGCAGGGGGAATAGGTCTGTACCTCTCTTTGACAGGGGGATGTTCACCTGTGGGAATGTGGTGTTGGACCCCCTTGATCTGCCCGAAGTCTAGGGGGTGCTTACTGAAAACCTGTTCGTACTCCTGCACCACCCTGTGTACCCCTGCCCTGTGATGTGTAGGGGTATCATCAGTGCCTACATGTAGCTGTTGGTGCCACTCGCTTATGTCCCCCTGGGGTGGGGGAGTGTTGGTGGCAGGTTGGAGTGTGGATGGACTGGCTTCATGGATAGTGTGAGGGTCCAGGGTAAGCAGCTTGGCAATGGTGGCATACCGGGGAAGCCTGACTTCTTCCTCTCCACAGTTCAACACTCTCACAGGCACTCTCCCTTTCTTCACATCCACCACCCCTCGGGCGGCCATTACAGTGGGCCAGTGCTCGGAAGGCATGGGCTCCATCATTGCGGGGTAGTCGCGTCCCTGAGGCCCTACTGCTGCCCTACACCAGATCATCATCTCACTCCTAGGGGGCACAGTCAATGGAGCAACATCCATCACTCTCACTCCACCAATCTCCCCTCCTGTTGAGCTTACATGCTGGCGGTACATCAGGGCACGGATTTCACGCTGCACAGCCCTCTGCCGGCTCCCCGCCGCTGTGGCGGCCAGCTGTTGCAATAGGGTCAACACATCAGCCATGCAGTGTTCCATCACATTGGTTCCCAGCACTATCTTCGGGTTATGATCACTGGGTTCATTCATGATCACAATCATACCCTGGTGTTGTAGTTCAGCTTGCCCCACTGTCATAGCCACTTGTTTATACCCCACCTGGGTCAATGGAAGTCCATTAGCGGCTATCAACGTTATGCTATTGTCTGGGGGCGCCAGCTCGTCTACGGCCCAATACCGCTGGTACAACTTGTACGGTATAGTAGTTACCTGTGATCCAGTGTCCAAGAGAGCCATCACTGGTATGCCGTCCACAGCCACGGGGATGATAGGGCGGGCCCTGATATATCGGTCTCGCCAGTCCGGGGGGCCACGATGTTCTACTCCTGAGGATTGGCCCGGGGCCCCAGGGGTTGCTCGTTTAACGGGCACTGTCGGTAGTAATGGCCCGGCTTACGGCACTTGTAGCAGATTGGAGGTCTGCTCCGCGGGTTGTTAGCACTTCTCTGCTGCATCCAGGGAACATCCTCGGGACTGTCAGCAAGCTGTATCTGCGCTGGAGGCTGAGATCTGGTCAAAGGTTGCAGTGCAGCAAGGATTTTGGCAAGGTCTCCGTCCATGCGACGGACCTGGGCTGCCAACTTTTCGACTGTGCTGCTTGGGGCTGCAGGCATTACAGAGGTTGGTTTGGCTGAGGCCGCCACAACAGGAGCTGTCTCGACGGGCCACGGGACGGGTTCCAGAACTTCAGCAGCTGGGGGCTGGAGTGCTTTGATAGCCCGCTCTTTTAACACGGCAAAGTCCACATCAGGGTGTTCTAGGGCCCACAGCCGGAGTTGTTTACGATCCTCAGGGGACCTCATCCCCTGCGCAAATTGCTCCACCAACATCTTGTTGCTATCCGCCTCATTAATAGAGTTCACCCGCTTCAGCGTGCGGAGGGCGGTCTGCAGACGTAGAGCATAGTCCCGAACGCTATCCCCGGCTCGTTGCCGGCACTGGTAAAACTGCATCCTCAGCTCAGCTTCAGTCCGGGTCTCGAAGGCAGTCTGTAGCTTCTCAAAGATGGTGGCTACAGAGAGCCGGTCCCCCTCGGCCCAGGTCTCCGCTTCCTGCTCCGCCGCACCGGTTAGCTGGCCTAGCACTATCGCCGCTCGTTGCTTATCAGTCAGGGGGTACAGCTCCAGCAACGGGTTAAGCTTTTTCCGGAAGGCCTGTAGGGCATCCGGTTTCCCATCATACTGCGGTAGCCAGGCAGCTCCGGGCGCATAGAGCAAGGAAAACGGCATGACCTGAGCGAGTGCAGGGGCCGCGGCACCTCCCGCCGGTACAACCGGGACTTGGGCAGGCCCATTCCCATCTGCGGGTGCCGCTGCGGCTGCGACCACCGCTCCTCCAGCGGCTCCGTCGGGCGCAGACATCTTGTTTTCGTCCCCCTTAGCTCTTTCCGGCCCCTCCTCTCTCGGGGCGGGGTTTTGGCCTTCGCGCCTCTACTGCTCGAGAAGACGCTCGAGCGGGAACTTTTCGCGCCAAAGATGGCGGCTTCTGAAATTTTTCTGCTGGATACCTCCGGCGGTAACAAGGCGCACCTCTACCAGACGGCAGAGCGGTAAGATCCTGTTCGTGACGCCAAGTTGTCGCGGGCGGGGAGGAGGGTGTCAGCACACCGCGCTCACCCCTTCTGCTCGGGTCCGGCAGCTGCTCAGTGGTGGCTCGAGCTGTGGGCCGGATCCCAGGGTTTCTCGAGCGACACTCCTCGCCCGTGAGTGAAAGGGGATTTGTGGTTGGGTGTGGGGGATTGTTATAGTTCGTGACGCCACCCACGGTTGTGGTGATTTCACCACCGCTGCTCAATTCGGGGATCCCGGGGATGGTGATGCGGAGCAGCCAGGTGTTGTGTTGCCCCTCCGTGGGTAGGGCTTGGTGATCCCGGGGCCCGGTGATGGGTGGTGAGGTGCGGGGCCTGGTGGGCGCAGGGACGCGGGGGCAGCGCTGTGCCTTGCGGCACTGTGGTACTCACTCAGCCTGAGACACGGACACAGTTTGTATGGTAAACCAAACGGCTGGTAGGACGGTCCCACAGACGGCTGCACCTGCACTCCCGGTAGGTGACGGTGATGTCCCTTTTCCTTGCACCTATGGTTGACTTGTCGTAGCGGTGGATTCCCTCCGGTTACCCGCTCCCCGACTACAATCTGGGCCAGAGGAGCTCTACACTTTGCCCGCAGGCGCTGGCCCTGAGAAACTGGTGCCTTGGCGGTGGCGGTGTCTCTCTGCTTCAGGTTGGGCTGTTGCCGTCAATCGGGACTTGGTTGTTGGGGGATCTACGTCCCCTTCACTGACGGATTCGGCAAATTTGGCGACTCCTAGCCTTGCCAGGGTCCGAGAGGCCCCTGCCCTGGTGCTGGCTGTCCTTCGGAACACTGCTCCAGACCACCGGGCACACAGCCAACGGGGTCCTTCCAGGAACTTCCAAACGGTCCCACTCCGGACAGTCACCGCCGTCGCTGACCTTGCTGATCTGGCCCTACACAAAGCTGGACCTTCAGGCTTTCCTTCCTTCTTGTCACCTCACTTGCTTTCCTCCTTTTCCACTTTTCTTTCCTCACTTTCACTTGCTGTTTACTTTAGCCCAGCCTGGGCTACTCCTCCACTTCTTCCACTTCCTCCTCCCTGACTGGACTGCCTGGTTTCTCCCGCCTCCAGAACTGTGATCTCCTTGGTGGGCGGAGCCAACCGCCTGGCCCACCCCCTGGTGTGAATCATCAGCCTCTGGAGGAAGGCAACAAGGATTTCTGGTTAGCTGTGATGTGCCTACCTGGAGTGTGGGGTGTGGTGGTGTTGTGACCTGTGTCCCCTGGCTTGCCCAGGGCGACACAAATGTACAATTACATTAGTGTTACATCATCAAGGTGACTGTCTACTTTATTTCTTATACTTTTCAGTCTACCCACTGTGTATGTCCTAATCTAATGTATAATGTTCTTCTGTCAACTCTACCATCTTGTCAATTAAGTAAATCATGTTATGATTTAAGTTGTGCTGCTGTGATACCATAATTTCCCACGGGATCAATAAAGTGTATCGTATCGTATCGTATCGTATCTCAGTACAGGAACTTTTTTTATACACATCCAATTGTGGAAATTATTATTATTTTAAGATCTATTGATTTAAATCAACTTTAAAATGAACTTTATTCGTGGGAAACCCCTTTAAGTAATTAACGTCTGTATGTGTATAACAATATAGCAGTCAACGCATACAAGCACACACCGTATACACTATAGATACAATTTACTGTCCTTTACAAATTCAATCTGTATTGTTTTTAAAATGATATAAAGCCTATTTTCCAGCAATGAGAATGACATGAGCAGTTTAAATTCTCTCTAGAGAACAGTAACAAGTTCACAGGTGCGGCAGGGTGTGCATTCATCTTTTCATTGGGATTACAGATCACCCATCACAATCATTACCCATGAACAAGGCTGTATTTAGACTATTGGTGTCATCGGTATCCCAAGGGGTTGTAAACATGTCAGGAACAGGGGTAGAAGGGAAGAATCAGTGAAGTGTAACATTGAACTGCTCTAGAGACACTGTTAACTCTTGGAGTGATACTGTATATATAATTATAGTCTGAGCAGCATTACCTTATGGCACTTTCAGGCATAGGTGTGTTAATGTTCTTAATGACAGAAGTCCATTACCTGAGAAGACCCAAGGGTGTATATATTGCTTTATAGTGTGATTTATTGGGTGTTGCGATATTTTAATATTTTTTATTTTCAGTATCTCTTTTGATATGACCAGCAGTGGATTAAAAACTGCAGCGAGCACTTTCTTTATTGTTTCCTTCAAAGATAACTGAAATGTTAGTTACCTGTGGGTATAGAGATGAGCTATTAACATGGCCAGGCCAATTGGAACGAGTAACGTTTGGGCTTCATACCGGGCGCTCAAATCCAAACACATGCATTTTCTGTCTGAGAACCCTGCCCCACCCATAGCCATGTGTCTTTTTTCACATATATAGCTTGGTCCCTTGCTTCCCATACAGAGCAAGTTTTTAACAGCAGGTGAGGTTACACATAGGTTAGGGACCCCAAAAATAGAGATTACCTTGGCGTTTGGTTTTGGGGCTCCTTTGCATTGATCAATACAATGGCTAAACATCTCTCATTCCTATTATTCATAGCAGTTATGCACATATCATTTTCATGTTTTTCACTTTTTCAGATAGTCCATTGTATTTTTCAGTCTAGCATTCCCATAGCAGTTCTGCTTTTCATTATTCCACTATAGACTGTAACTGGTGTGCAACTCTTTATCCTATTGTTTAGTTGTATATTTTTGAGTCTTGCACCTTGTTCACACCATAGGTGTTCCAGATGTACATTCTTTAATTAATCAAATCCGAACACAGACTTCTCATGGAAGTCCGTGGTCAAGTTCGGATGACGATCGGATGGTGAATAAAGTTTGTTGAAAAGCTGCGCTGCAGCTAATTAACAAGCTTCTCAGCTGTGGATACTCCCGCAGCCATCACAGCCATGATAAGTATTTTCGTGGCTGTGATTGGCTGGCACCCCATTTTTTCCAACCTGTATAACCGCCGGATCACGGGTGTCGCCAACATTTTGCTCTGACTATCGTAGGGACAGTATGCTGCTTGAGAGAGGGACAGTGTTAGGTTACAGTGAAAAATGCTCTGTGTGTCCCCTCTGCACCAGGCTCTGTGGAGATACTTTTAAAAAAGGTTCTGTGGGTGGAATTTTAATAAAGGAAGGGCACCAGGTAGGGTGACTAAGCATGATGGATATACGATTACTCTTCAGTGCAGGGCAGAGATTGCTTTACAGGAAATCTTCTAGTAAATTTGCCTTCCAACCCATGCATTTACAGTATATACGCAAGTTGCCCAACAAAAGTTGAAATCATATTTTCATTCCATTGTCTCAGTCTTTTCAGATCTCCATTTTCTGTGTTATGTAAGTGAGTTGCTAAATGCACTGGGCAGGAGAATGCCCTTAAAGAAATTCTGCCGCCTCAGTTATTAACATTATTCGCACCTCTTCTATTGGAAGATCGATATCTGACTTTGCCTCTAAAATCAGGCGCCTCGTAGGCAATCATGTGCCTGCGCAGATCAGTGATCTAGGAGCTTCTGTGGTGTAACATGCCCTACTGAAGGCACAGATTTCACTATTATACTGTGAGTGTGCTGCGCAGAAAAGCTTACACTAGATGAATAGGAACCAAACACTCAGAAATTGTGGATAGGAAGTTACAATGCATAAGAATCAGAGCATATTAGGTTCATATGTGAGCCTGAAAAATGTGAAATCCTTATTGGATATTACAGTCTGATGATCATGGTATCAAGGGAGTTAGTCGCGTCCAAACAGTTTAGTAGACCTTTACATCTATTCTGTACTTCTCTGCCACCAGGATTGACAATCAAGTGAGAATGCGATGGATATTGATGTAAAATAAGTGTATAGGTAGGTGCACTGAACTGTAGGGCCACATTTTGGGTGCACAGAGCACCTGTTTTTGTTTGAACAGTCATTTTGTGCTTATTCTGTTCAACTCAGATTTTGGTTGAAATGACCGAGACATTTTAAAGGGAACCTATTACTTAAGGTTTAACCCTTACGTAAAAAGTCGAGTAAAGTCGGGTTTATGCCGCGCTAACAGCAATTGTTCATTTTCTCTTGATGTCCTGATGAATGAGATTGAAATCTCTGAAACTCGTAGACCTGTACAAGAATAAAAGAGATTGATTAATCAACTTTGCATCTTGGTGTTAGCGCGGCATAAACCCGACTTTACTCCATTTTCAACGTACTGTCTCCATTCACGGCTCTGGCTGAGCATCATATCTGCTATGTGACTAAAGGTGTTGTGGCTATCACAAGCCTACTAGGTGAGTTCATTACAATTTAATAACCTGGTGTATACCCAGGTAAAATCCTTTTTGCACTTCTTTTCCACAGTTTTTGTTGTATCTAGGTTTTACCCTTATGAGCTGTAGCCAGCACCAGTGAGCTCATATGTATAAGCTCTTGTATATAAGTGCCCAGGCCTCTCTGTAGAGTGTAAAAAATAACTTTATTATACTCACCTAGGGGGCGGTACCGGTCCGATGGGTGTCACTGCTCTCGGTCCGGCGCCTCCTCCAACTTGTGCAATCGCCGTCCTCCTGCCCAACCCCGTGTGCATGACGTGTCCTACATCATTTACACAGATTCCTCCATTGTGCTCCTGCGCATGCGCACTTTGACCAGAGATCAAAATACTGTAGTATGCATGTGGGGGCAGTCTTTGACTTTTCCTTGCTCCTGTGCATTACAGTACTTTGTGCTGCCCTCAGAAGGGCAGATCAAAGTGCACATGTGCGAAGCGTAAAAGCGGCCTCTGCGTGAATGATGTAGAACGTGTCATGTACACTGGGCTGGGCAGGAAAACGGCAATCACACAAGATGGAGGAGGCATCAGACCACATCACCCCCTAGGTGTTTTTTATGTGCCACCCCCGTGCCAGCAGCCGGCGCTGCTGGGATCCGGGCCTGCTGGGGTAGTGGATCAAGGGTTTCTGGACCCGGGGGTCTCGCGGACACGCCGAATAAACGGGGGGACGTAGATGTATGGGCTAGGCCGTATTAAGTTCGTGATGCCACCCACGGTGTGTGCTGAGTTGGGACACTACCACTGCTGTGATGGGGCACCCGGGGGAGATGTAGCAGCAGCTGGATGTTAACCCCTCCGTGGGTAGGGATGGTTGCCCCGGGGCCTAGTGTCTGGTGCAAGGTATAGCGATGGCAAGGGGGAGGCCTGATTACTCATAGTCAATAAATCACACAAGTCTCTGGTAAACCAAGGTGCTGGTGGCCGGTGCCACGGCCGGTTGCATTCGGGCCCCGACCCGGCTGGTGGTCTCTATCCTTTTCCTCTGCACTGTTTTGTGTAAACTGGACTTCCTAGTCTGAAACTCAGGAGTCCGCTCCAGGCTGGATGTGGCCTAAGGAGCCGTGCCCGCAGATGCTGGCCCGTGGGATCTATGGGCCCTGGCGGTGACCTCCTATCCCTATCAGTGGGCTGTTGTCTTCTATGAGGGACTTTGGGTGGGACAGAACCTCTAGTCCTGGCCTCAATCGGTGAATTAACCAGTCCGCTTGTTTCCGGTTCTGGCTTCAGGGTCCGAGTACCCCCCCTTTGTGCTACGGTTTCCGGGACGGTTCCCCGTGTCGGTACCGGCGGGCTACAACCCTGTCCTGGTCCACCTCGGTTCTGCCGAGCCGTATTCCCGTCTCCTGCTGACGGAGACCACCGTCTGCCTCCTAGCCAGTGACACCAGGGCTCCTACCCTGGTACCGTTCAACTTGAACTTTCCTGCTGGAGCTACACTTAGCTCCAGCCCACACTCCTCTCTAAACTGAACTTCAAACTCTTTCTGCTTCTTTCCCACCCTGGGCTGTCTAGACCCCTGGGTGGGCGTGTCCAACCACCTGATCACGCCCACTGGTGTGTCTATCGTTCCCTAAGGGGGGGTGACTAGGGTTTTTGGTTGGCTGTGTGTTTCCTAAGTGGGGGAAGGTGTTGTGTAGGGGCCTATTTGTGACTACCTGGTTTTGCCAGGGTGTCACATTTACGTTATACACTGCGGCCTGAGCTCTTATATACAGTATTCTGGAATGTTGTATACAAGGGCTCAATGGTGGTGGCCGCAGCTTATAGGGGAAAAACCCTTTACCTTTATCGGTAAACTATAAATATTTTAGCATCCGTCTTTTTAATTAGAAGGGAAATTTTCTGATTATCTACTTGCATCTGTATTAAAGCTACTTTTAATGTTTGATTTATACATTATTCTCTCCATGAACATAAAGAAGTAAAATTGTCACAAACACACCCTGAACTGACCCGACAAGGGACCTCATTGAAGAACAGAAAGCTGATTAAATTTGGAGCTTTTTAGAGTCCTCATTTCATACGGTATTCCGAATCTTTTCTGAAATAAATTATCTTTATGAAAATGTCAGCAGGAATCACTACAGTATAAAAAAGTTTGTATATTTAAACTTCTGCCTTACCTAAATTGCATTTTTTTGCATTTTTTTTCTATGAAAATTAAACACCTAAATCTAGGAAGAAATATTTTTTTTACGTGACAAAATAATCCAAGTTCTCTTTTTTTTATTTATCTGTGTGTATGAATGTTTACATCTGTTAAGCGTGCTTCCAGGAATGCTGGTTTCCCATTTTCTAAGGTAATGTTGTTTTCATTTGCCCTGAATGATATGCTTTCAACATCGCACCTTAAGGAAGCCTTGCACTAAGTGTCAAGGGTACCATAACTAGCAGGGAATCTGTTCTGCCGATAATTTTGCTTGGAGTAATGAGACAGGTCTACACAGCCTAAACTCTCCAAGCAAATAAACATGTAGCTGTTAATCTCCAGCATCAAGACTACTTTTTTAGGCAGACCTGTAAAATACTTTGTTATCCTAGTACAGTAAATTAGGTAGTAATTCAGTCTATACCCTTGACACTAATTTACATTTAATTTAAGACCCTTGCTGTCGGTGGAGACAGGAGCATAATCTGTCAGCGCTAGCCGGCAGCTGGGTGCTTGGGCATAATGGAAGATGACAGCTTGATTACCATAGGTTCTATATACATGCACGGATGTCGTCCTCGTGGTTCCCAAAGAGTTAACCTTACAGCAGATGATTACTAGTCCTTGCATTGCCCACATTGGAGTAATACATTACATTGCAGTTTATAATTTTGTTAATGTGTAGTTACGTACATCTTTTCAAGTCAACTTCTACTTTTAGAAGTTTCATGTATGAGCAGCTTGAAGTAATTGCTTGGTTTGGGTTGTAGGTTATTGTACATGCTTTGGAAAAGGTCATTTAATTGTGCAATGGAAAACTATATTTTCATAAAGTGCACATTTTTTAGGCTCCAATAGGACTTATTCAGAAATGATGAGGGGCCGTTGAGGCAATTTTGGTTTTTCGAAAATTTCCTGCCAGTCATGAAGTTTAGAAGATAACTCAAGGCGTAACCTGGCTCCCTCACTTCCAGGAGGTAAGTGGGGCCGGTGAAACCCTGTCTACCAATATCTACAGATTCCTAATGGCTGAAGAATATGATAGCTGTGCAATCTAATGTTTTCAGAGAATCTGGCACTCCATAAAATCAATTGCTTTAGTTGGAAAGATAAAAAAATTGAATTAGGTACATGTACCAATTTGACTTGGAGCCAGTGGGGAATCCAATCCAGAGCACTAATAACACAAGGGGCACAGTCCCACCTTCGTGGGCATAACATGCAGTGATAAGTTCATTTTTCTTATGCACAGGTGAGGTGCTTGCACAGATGAGGTGAACAACATTTACAATAAGACATAGAAGTAGAAAAAGACATGGCCGCACATGCAAAGATCATAAGCTGATCTAAAGCCGCTAGGCAAAATGTAAATACATAAACATGAGTTCTTGGTTCAACATTCTGATCAGATTGTATGAAGCCCACTGCCACGAAAGGGCAAATCTCTGAAGGGGTCCCTAATCTATGCCTTAAAGGTGTGGTTCCTTGTGCCAACCACTGCAGGAGAAGCAATGCATGAGCAGGGCAAGTGACCTGGTGCCTAACAGCGCCCATACTTCGAAGATTTTCTGCCAGTCATGGAGTCTAGAAGAAAACTGAAGGGGTAACCTGGATCACTCACTTCAACCTCGGGAGGTAAGTGAGGCCGGTGAAACCCTGTCTACCACTATCTACAGATTTCTAATGGCTGAAGAATACAATACGCGTGCAATGTAAAGTTTTTAGAAAATCTGGCACAAAATAAAGTTGAAAAAAAATAAAAAATTAAATTAGGTACATGTGGGGAATCCAATCCAGAGCACCGATAACATAAGGGACACAGACTCACCTTCGTGGGTATAATATACAGAGATAAGTTCATTTTTCCTATGCATAAGTGTGTAATACCTGCTTGCACAGATGAGGCGAACAATATCTACAGTATAGATGTGATGCCATCAGCCCCGCTCACCTTTCAATGCAAGAGTTAGCAGAATCAGACTACTCCTTTAAATACAACCATGTCAGCTTGAAGTGCAAAAACTGCCCACTGGATTAGCCTGGTTTCACATGATAGTATTTTATTCTTCTAGTTATAATTTTTTTGTAATTTATAGAGATGAGTGGACCCGTCGAAGTTGGGGTTTTGCAGGTTCAGCCGGACTTTAGATAAAGTTCTGTTCTGAACCCAAACTGGACCTGAACCTCATTGAAAGTCAATGATTGGGCAGTTCAGCTCTCCCCCAATATACAGCCATCCATAAACAGAACACTTCCAGAAGAGGGAGGGTTTTGTTTTTGTGCACACTACATCTGATAACTCTGATTTTACCCTCATTGCGAGCCATTAATTCACTGCAAGCAGCTGACACTGGGCCAAGTACCAAATGTACCCGAGCATAGCGCTGCTCAGTCGAGCGGTTTGCATATGCAAAGCACCTGAACTCCAAACTCGAACACTGACTTTTTTGAAAAGTCTTTATTTAGTATGAATAACATAATACTTTACGTTTGGATTCGCTCATCTCTAGTCATGTGAAAAACTGTCTAGATTTTTCTTGTGTCCGCCAGACCCATCCTTGCTTTGTAAGTTTTTACAATCCTTGTTGCATCCATGGTCTCATATTAAGAAAAAAATGTCCTAGCTGTCTATCGTTTACTGTTTAATGGGTTGGAGCCATGCTAGTGCTACACTATATGACTGGATATGTGACGCCCTGGACCCCCAGGGGTCACAATACACTAACACCACACACACACCCCCTTCCCTGGTTAGGTACACCAGCCAAACAAAAATCCTTGTTGCCTCCCTCCAGGCTTGATGTCCACACCAGGTGAGGCGGAGCCAGGTGGTTGACCCCGCCCACCGAGGAGTTCACAGGCCTGGAGGCGGGAAAACTAGTTGGTTAGTGGGAGTTGAAGTGGAGAGGTGAAAGTGAGAGGAGCAAAGACTGTGTGTGTCTGGGTCGGAGCCCAGGCACAATCAGCAAGGTCGTCAGACGGTGGTGGCCGTCTGCAGGAGTTGGTGGAGATCAGCGGAACCGTAGGACCGGGGTCGGGCGGTGGCACGCCGGTACCGAACCGGGGAGCAGATTGAAGCCAAACACCAAGGCAGGGTACTCAGACCCCGACTAGGCTAGGAGCCGCCGTAAAGGTCAAATTCTCTGTTTGCAGTCTGGACCTCAGGGGTTCATTCACAACCAAGTCCCGTCAGAAGGCAACAGCCCAACCCGTCCGGATAAGAGGAGCCATCGCCAAGGGCCAGAGATCCAAGGGCCAGCGCCAGCAGGCAAAACGGGCTTTCCCGACACGTACACGTCGGGGAGCGGACTACCCGTGGGAAGCCATAGGAGTCAAACACACATACAGGTGCAGGAAACGACAGCCACCATCAACCCGTCCAAGGAGAGTGAGAACACCGCAGCTGGCTGCGGGCCCCGTCCATCCAGTCCATCTGTGTCTGAGTGAGTACAACAGTGCCATCCGGCACCACGCTGCACCGCAACGTTGCACCCGCGCCCACGCTGCCTTCCCACATCGGCACCTGCACCTATCTTTCCTCCTTACCTCCCCAACCGGGGCCCCGGGAGCAACAGCCCCTACCCACGGAGGGGTCAACACCTCAGCTGCTATCCGCCATCGCTCCCGGGATCCCCCGTCACCAGCAGCGGTTTTACCCACCATCACCACAACCCGTGGGTGGCATCACAACCGACATCCCACCACAAACCTCCCCCTTTTCACTCGTGGGCGAGGATGCGCTGCTCGAGCCCCCGGGTCCGGCCCCATGCTCGAGCCACCGAGGAGCAGAAGCACCGGACCCGAGCGCCAGCGATTCCCAGGCGAGTGGTGTTCCGACCCCCCTCCGCCCGCGACAGTTACATCATCATGCATTCATGACGAGTGCCAGACTTTTCTTGTTCTTTACTAAAAAAAATCCCCCTTAAGCTTACCATTATGGGTAGGAACAATAAAGTAATGGGCAAAGTGGGAAAAATTAAAAAAAAAATTTGCTACAGATAACTAACTACAGCATATCTATTGAAATCACAATTAGGGATGATCGAATACCTCAAATCTTCGGCTTCGCGAATATTCGAGGAATAGGTCGCCACTATGCAAATATTCGATGTGCAATGTAAGTCTATGGGGAGCCCGAATAGTTCTGAATAGTTGTTATTCGAGTTTCCTATAGACTTACATTGTGCATCGACTATTCGCAAGTGGTCGAATAGCGGTGATTTATTCGGCAAATATGCGCAAAGCCGAATATTTGAGGTATTCGATCATCCCTAGTCACAATCTATCTAATTTGAGTACACCACAGAGGAGAACATTGTTCTGAGAACAATAGTCCCCATTTTTAGACATGCATCCTCTAAATACAGTATGAATATAATATAGGATTTTCTGTGATCAATACTTCTGTCCTGATATCACATATTTCACATTTTGACACATTTAGACTACTTGCCTGTAACCACAGTCAAGTTCTTTTGGATAGTGAAATTATCAGATTTCATGTTTAAAAAATGCATAATTCCTTGTATTTAGAGGGAGTATTCACACAAAAGTATTGTTAAAACTAAGCACAGGTGCTTGGTGCACCCTTGGCATGGCCAAACGGTTCAGTGCAACTTCCTACCAGCTTGTTTTGCAGTTCCCTTCTTCCTTGATTGACATCTTTGGATTTTCAGAAATCAAATGAGGGTGGAGACAGATGGAAAGCAATTAGGAAGTAAAGTGTGTCTTGTTATCTGTTTGAACAGTTATTTTGTGGACATAGAAGAATAACTGAATTAGATGATTGACATGTGAAGGTGTCACGCCGAAGCATACAGACACTCAGTATGTGGCATAATGCATGAGTGACAATGGGGATGGTATAAAAGGTTGGCCCTGGTGATTGGAAGAGGGGAGAGTGGATACCTCCTGCAACTCACCTGGGTCTGTACCTTAACACTAGAAGTCCCAGAGAGGGGTCATTTAACATTTCTACTTTAGGAACCCAGAGACAGGTCGAATGACCTGAAGGATTTTAGCTAACATCCTATAATCACCGTCTTTTGTTCTGTAATTAAGGCCATTACTGTCGCACCACAGGAGGTTGTTGTTTTCCATTGAGTTTAGCCATTTAGTTTCTAGTTAGTTCTATTCAGTTTATTGTATTGTCATTTGACCCTCTTTCGGGACTTCAGGGGGAGCTCGAAATTTCTGGGACTTCTACTGTTAAGCTCCCCAACGTCCTATCGTTGTCACATGCCTAGGCCCTTGCTTGCCCTTAATTCACCCTGTCTAGGGAAAAGGCCGGCAAGAGCACTAGTCTCATCACTGAGTTAATACAACATAAGGTAAAGGAGACAGACCAAGGTAAAAAGGCACAAAAAGATTCTTCAATACAGTAAAATTCTTCCAGAGACTGGCTCCTTCTAAAATGGTCAGCATAAGAATGAGATTCTCTAACCAGCATCAGATAGTAAGACATGTGACTTTTTATAGCAAAGAGGAGTGGTCACAAAGAGCTCCTTCTGAGATTATGGGGTACTTTGCACGCTGCGACATCGCAAGTTGATGCTGCGATGTCGAGCGCGATAGTCCCCGCCCTCGTCGCAGCTGCGATATCTTGTGATTGCTGGCGTAGCGAACATTATCGCTACGGCAGCTTGCACTCACCTGTCCTGCGACATTGCTCTGGCCGGCGACCCGCCTCCTTCCTAAGTGGGCGGGTCATGCGGCGTCACAGCGACGTCACACGGCAGGCAGCCAATAGCAGCGGAGGGGCGGAGATGAGCAGGATGTAAACATCCCGCCCACCATTTCCTTCCTCATTGCAGCCGAGACGAAGGTAGGAGATGTTCCTCGCTCCTACGGCTTCACACACAGCAATGTGTGCGGCCGCAGGAATGAGAAACAACATCGTACCTGTCGCTGCACCGGCATTATGGAAATGTCGGACTCTACACCGATGATACGATAACGACGCTTTTGCGCTCGTTAATTGTATCAAAAAGGATTTGCACACTACGATATCGACTGCGACGTCGGATGTGCGTCACTTTCGATTTGACCCCACCGACATCGCACCTGCGATGTCGTAGTGTGCAAAGCCCGCCTAAGGCTACAAAGGATAACCAGATAGGAAAGAGTCCTTAACTCTTGCAGCACCAAAGGAGAGTAGATTCTTTCAAACACAAGCTGCTGACCTGTGCATAATAAGGCGTTATGACCTTCTGGTCCCAGACTCGCCAGAGGTCTCCCCCAAGCGGGACACACCCATGACAGTAGGATACTTTACATTGATAAAGTTTATCCTTGTCAGACCGCGAGTTTCCCTTTAGCGGAACCAAATGTTTCTCATATTTAATTAGACTATTTTCAATGCAGAAGTCTAAGTTTTCCTTATAATTAAGCACAAAAGCCTTGGTATTACGGACTGCGTTGTGGATTCCTTTCTTGCGTTTACAAAAAAGACTTTCACTTCTGTACTCATATCTGTAATTTGTAACAATAATACTCTGTCCTGAATGAACTGTATCATGGTTTCCAGACAAAGGATCATGTAATTCTGATTGGTCTTTTCACTCTAAAAGGTTCCATATTGTATAGTTGATGGGCTAACTGCAGGTTTGACTAATAGATATATTCCTGCAGAGCCCGGTTGGAGTTGAATGTTTCAAATGGAAATGTTACACGTCAAGGTATATGAGCCCTCACTCTTGCTTTCTGGTAGGTGGCAATTTTGTTTATTGTGAACGACAAACTTGTTGTTCTTTGACAGCCATGATAATGGAGAGCAACCTCCCTTTTATTACTTTTTCACTTAGATTTTCAAACTATCGGTTCCCTCTAGAAATCATGGTTACCTGTAGCATCCTTATTTATCCATGCGGCTTATACAATAATTTAAGGTGTAGTTTAGCCTCGTAAGAAAACTATAACGCAAGGTTTAATGTATTGGATAAAATTAATTGAAATTATTGTATTGGAAATTGCTCAATTTTATAAAATTGATTTTACTTTAACTAATTCAGTCCGGCAAATCATCACATTTTGAAGGGCATTTGTTACCAGATTGTCATTGGAGAGCAGCAAGATGTAGGGGTACTCTGCACGCTGCGACATCGCAAGCCGATGCTGCGATGCCGAGCGCGATAGTACCCGCCCCCGTCGCAGCTGCGATATCCTTGTGATAGCTGCCGTAGCGAACATTATCGCTACGGCAGCTTCACATGGACTCGCCTGTCCTGGGACGTCGCTCTGGCCGACGACTTGCCTCCTTATTAAGGGGGCGGGTCGTACGGCGTCACTGCGATGTCACACGGCAGGCGGCCAATAGGAGCGGAGGGGCGGAGATGAGCGGGATGTAAACATCCCACCCACCTTCTCCCTTCCGCATATCCTACGGGAGCCACGGTGACGCCGGTAGGAGATGTTCCTCGCTCCTGCGACTTCACACACAGCGATGTGTGCTGCCGCAGGAGCGAGGAACAACATCGGATCATTGCGTCAGCGTAATTATGGATTACGCCGACGCTACACCGATGATACGATTATGACGCTTTTGCGCTCGTTAATCGTATCATCTAGGCTTTACACACTACGATGTCACCTGCGATGCCGGATGTGCGTCACTTTCAATTTGACCCTACTGACATCGCACCTGCGATGTCGTAGTGTGCAAAGTACCCCGTAGAGGCAGAGGCTCTGATTCCAGCGATGTATCACTTACTGGGCTGCTTGCTTTAGTTTTGATAATCTCCTGATAAAAGATTAGTTTTATCACAGTAAACCTGCTGCCATATCGTCTTCCATATTCATGAGCTCTGTATAAGGCCTGTTTCATACGGCAGTGAAAAACACAGACGTTTTTCACTGATGTGTTAAACACGCATATGTCTCTCCATGTGCTGATTCATGGCACACGTGAGTTATCCATGTTCAATCCGTGAGACGTTATCCGTGCTCCATGATTGCACATGGATATAAACTCACCTGTCCCTGCTCCTGCTGTCCGTGGTGCTGAAGAGTCCCGCAGCATCCGGCCACCGCTGTCTGACCTCTGCAGCTACTTTCGGGTCGGCTGTGTCGTGCATAATGAATATGCATGACAGTAATGAGTCGAGCAGGAAGCTGCAGAGAGCAGAGGCAGAACACAGCGCCACTGGAAAAGGTGAGTTCAAAATGTTTTTATTTTCAATGTCCATGTTTTTCTGGTACATGTATCACCATAGTGTGGTCCGTGGGGCATCAGTGATGCCAGAAAAAAATGGACATGTCTCCGTGCAGCAATCACAGACACGTGTGTACGCCGCTCGGAGACATGGTCAGTGAAAAATCACTAATGTGTGTGCAGACCCATTGATTATAATGGATCTGCGTATGTCAGTGATTCTGGTACGTATAAAAACTAGCACATACTGTGCATTCCAGAATCACTGATGTGTGAAGGAGGCCTAACATATAGTCCAACTATGTCCCCAACAAAAATTTCTAGGTTTCTACATAGGCACAGTATATACAAAAAGCTGCCAATCAGGGGTGTGGATGGGGTTATATAGAGCTCAATATTTAGAGAACTGCTAAATCTGCAGTGGATAAAACAGCGGTTTTATAAAAGCTTTAGCAAGCAGCCAAGTAAGTGATGCATTGCTAGAATCAGGATCTCTGTCCCTACATCAAGCTGCTCTCAGATACGGTAGCAAAATGCAGGTGACAGATACCCTGTAATTTATTAAATACAGTATTTAAAAAAAAAAATTACACTCCCTGTCTGTAAAAAAAATCTGTTAATGAGTTCATAGTTTCTTTAAGCAGACAGATTTTTAACACCTTCATGTCAAAAGTTGTGTCCTTGCCTTTGATACTGGTTCACATCATAATTAGTCACTATGAACTTTAACAGTTCCCATGGCTGTTTACCTGTTAAATGTCATTGTCAATCTCTGACAGTGGCATTTAACATATACCAGCAGGGGTTGCGTCATTCCATGTGGCCATCAACGCGCCTGTAAAGTGGTCGCAGGGCGCTGATGAGTTGTCATAACAGGTTCCCTTTAAAAATATTGTCTACTTTTCTATCTAGTTGACAGTCTTAAAAGTGCCATCATAGTGGTTCATGCTGTCCAGCCTGAGTTGACAACACTTATTAGTTAGCTTATTTTGTGCCAGAAACTAGTACCAAAAATGTTGTATTCACTGCAGTGACCTGATGATGTCACCGCTCATCACAGCCGCCGGTGGTGTGCACACTACTGCGGTGACCCACTTGGAGTGAACTGAGGTGACATGATGACGTCACCACTTTTTACTGTCAGCCACGGTTCTCATACAGAACAATGTGAGAGCCGGCAGTAGCTGCTATTCCAGCCTATGGGGTTCGTCCTCCGAACGTTCTTCATAGGCTGGGACACAGTCAGGGAACATCATGGGACTTCCATGTTGGTTACTGCAGAACTACAAAGGATTTTGATGTGGAAAAAAGTGGTGAATGAGATGTGTCTGGTCTTTGGTTCTTTAATAATTCTCTCTTTTTATGTCTTTTACATTTGCTTTTGTGGACTACCAAGGATTCAGTGGATTACATCAGAACTTCAAGGCTTTTTGTTTTTGTAAATAAATTGGTCTATGAGAGTTAGTGTCATGGGGTGTTTTTTTGCAATAAAAAGTTATTTTGTGTGTATTTTGCTATTTTCATCTACTGGGTTAGTAATGGGGGTGTCTGATAGACACCCACCCATTATTAATATCAAGGCTTGATGCCAGCTGTCAATTCACAGCTGGCATCAACCCCATATCAACCCCATATATTTCCCCGTTTGGCACTGCACAAGGGCAATGGGAAGAGTCGAGGTGAAGCTCCAGGATTTGCGCATCTAATGGATGCATCATTTCTGGGGATCATTCGGTCTGCTAATTTTAGGTGGGGATGGGCCAAATAACCATGGCTCTTCCCACCCTGAAAATACCAGACCCCAGCTGTCAGCTTTACCTTGGCCAGTGATCTAATTGGGGGGGGGACCTCAAGGTTTTGTTTTTTAAATTATTTATTTAAGGATAAATTATTTAATTAAACGGCGTGGAGTGACCTCTGTATTGGATTACCAGCCAAGGTAAACCCTTTAGTGCCACATTCAAGGCACTTAAGGGTGAAAGCTTAGATGTAGTGGGGTAGGACCTTATATAGCTATTTGACATCCATCTTTCTACCTATCCATCTTTTTATCTATCTAGATTTTTATAGTATGTAAAAGATTATGTTAAAAACGTATTAGGTACGCATATCCGTGTGCTGTCAGACTGCTGTTGATACGCTCTTCGTGTGCCTCGTTTTTTTCTTGCACCCATTGACTTGTATTGACTAGGTACGCAGCCAATCACAGCATGCCGTGATTTGCCCCGCACGCCAAATTTTGCAGAAGCAAACCTACCAGATATGCTTTTCTCTGTTGTTTAACATCGGTTCGAGTACAATGCGATTTTTTTTATCGCTTTGCACTAACAGATTTTATACGCTGATGTCAGTTAACCCTAAAAAAGAAGCACAGTGACATGAGATTTGTATTCATCCCATTCACTTTGCTTGTGGTGTAAAGTGCTGCATTTTTGAAGCAGCAAAAATATGTAGCTTAAAAAACGCACATAAAACTCATCGTGGGCACGTACCCTAACAATCTCAAGGCAAATCAGATGCAGTATATATAAGCACTTGGCGACTAAATCCGTCAACTGATTTTGTCCTGTAATAAAACACTAAATAGCATGTAAAACACTAATCTGAAATAAAATTCCTAATTTATTTTTAATCTATGATTACAATCTATATTCTGCAATTTTTCTTTGCTGTTTAAAATATGTAGAAATGGCTTACATTGTCTTCAAAAAATAATCAGAGACGTTGTGCAAACATTGTAAGATGCCTTCAAGTTCTTATTTGCATTACCGTTTCGCTCCGGAAAAAAACCCATCTTTTTATGGCCACTTTTCAACTGCTGTCTGTAGCCATAATTCTCTGCAGCATTTTTAAGTAGAAATGAGCATTCTTCATTACACTGAAAGAGCTGGGAGAGGAATTCTTCCAATTTGTCACAAATTGGTTGTATTTGCATTTGCCAAGCTCTCGGAAATCAATCTTGCGTCTTTCCGCAGATATTTACAAATAAACAACATAGACCATAATGGAGATAATGTGCTGTGGATGGCAATAGGATGCGCTTTTTTTGTGAAGTGTTATAAAATGTGAGTTTATGCATGTTAATGTAAATTGTTAAGATGCTTTTATAACCTAGCCAGGTCAAAAATTGATAGAGATTCATGAATCCTGTCAAAGAAGTGAGTTTCTATATATTCAAAATGTGAAATGACTTGATGTAATATTTGCATAGTTGATATTCTGCTTCTGAACAACTTCGGCAGTTTTCTAAACTTGGTAAAATGTGGGAAAAAAAAAGTTCTTTCGAATAGCAAGTAGCAATGTGCTCCGGCTTCACTAGAACAGAGGAATTACAGCACTTATTGGATGCTTTGGACCACAGCCCAGTTTTCATAAATGTCTCTAAATGTTTCCCTATGACCTGGGTAGTAATCAAAATGTAAACTATACCTAGAGCCAACAATAAACCAGGAGCCGGTAGGGAATTGATATTTCGACAGTTTCTACTTCACTGATCCACAAGGTGAAGAGCTTAATTGTCTCGCCTTACTCCAGGTGTAACTTTTATCAAAATTTTCAAAGTATAACAGGGTAATTTGGTGGGAAACATTGCATTTTGGCAAACCCTGAACAACTTCTCTCACCAGCAAGTTATATCTGTTTTATATCAAGTTTTTTTTCCTCTATTTTTGTTTTTTTCTTTTGTGTTGTTTCAAAATTTAAATAAATTATTTAAATTTTGAAACAACACAAAAGAAAAAAACAAAAATAGAGGAAAAAAAAAAAAGTAAATTGGACATAATTGCACATAAAGCTCAAAAAATAGGCTGGACAAAATTGTTGCCACCCTCAATTTAACATTTGGTTGGAAGCCTTTTGGAATAAATACCTGCAATCAATCATTTCCTATAACCATCAACAGCTTCTTACACCTCTCAATTGGAAATTTTGGACTCGTCTTTTGCAAACTGCTCCAGGTCTCTCATATTTGGAGGCAACTTCTATAACAGCAATTTTAAGATCTCTACACAGGTCTTCAATGGGATTTAAATGCGGACTCATTACTGCCACTTCAGTGCGCTCCAGCATTTTGTTTCCATCCATTTCAGGCTGCTTTGTGAAGTATGTTTGGGGCATTTGTCTTTCTGGAAGACCCATGACCTAGGACGCAAACCCGACATTCTGACACTGGGCACTACATTTTGACCCCAAATCCTTTGGCAATCTTCAGATTTAATGATGCCTTGCACACAGTCAAGGCAACCAGTGCCAGATGCAGCAAAGAAAACCCAAAACATTTTCGAACTTCCACCATATCTGACTATAGATACTGTGTTCTTTTCTTTGTAGACCTCATTCAATTTTCAGTGAATGCATGTGCTCTACCAGAAAGCTTTGTTTTGGTCTTATCTGTCCACAAGACATTTTCCAAGAAGGATTTTGGCTTATTCACATACATTTTAGTAAACTGCAGTCTAGCTTTTTTATGTCTTCATGTCAGCAAAGGGGTCCTTCTGGGTTTCCCTGAAGAAGTAGCGGTATTTACCAAGTGAAACAAGCGTCGGAGTGGGACTCTAGTGGTCAGTGCTTGGGAGTACCCTCCTCTATGCCGGAGGTCTCAAACACGCGGCCCGCGGGCCGCATGCGGCCCCTGAGGTTGCTTTTTGCGGCCCGCAGACCCCGTGATGATCACAGTTCTATGCCGGGAGTCGGCGCTGGCAGGCATAGTACAGTTGAATCATTTGCAGTGCCACGTAGAGCAGCTGTCTGCACTACACCAATGGATGACGCAGCCAATCAGATGCAAGGAAGTGATGTCGCTGTATGATGTCACCTCTTTGCATCTGATTGGCCATTTGTGTAGTGCTCAGAGCTCCTCTGCGTGGCACCGCAAACTCAACTGTACCTGCCAGTGCTGGCTCCCGCCATAGAGCTGAGTTCGTCACAGGGGCTGCAGGCCGCAAACAGCAGGAATGTATGTGCCCATGATCAGGACCTGCTGTGTCCTGGACGCTGTGGCTCCTGACTGCGGGGCCGCAAGTCTCCTCCGCAGGAGAATACAGGAGACCGCAGCTGCTCATACCCACTATCAGGGCTCGGGCCGCTGCGGTCTCCTCGTTGTGTTCTCAGTACGGAGGACACTTGCAGCCCTGAAAGCCGCACCGCAGGTCAGTGTTTGCTGCGGGCCACACACGCACAGTAGATGGGATTTCTAGAAATCCCATCCACTCTGCTTGTAGTGTACAACCCAGCGCTCTGGACGCAGCTAAAACATGCTGCCTCCAAAACGCTGCAAACACTGATCAGCACGCAGCCCTGAGGGAACAGAGGAAAGGTATGGAGAATTTTTTTTATTTGGTGCCTGAGAGAGCGGCATAATAGGGGACAAGGATGAAGGCACAAGGATGGACACAATACCACAAGGATGGGAAGAATACTACAATGATGGACACAATACTACAATGATGAACACAATACTACAAGGTGGAGACAATACTACAAGGATGGGCAGAATACTAGAAGGATGGGAAGAATACTAGAAGGATGGGCAGAATACTAGAAAGATGGACACAATACTACAGGGCACAGTAATAGAAGGATGGGCACAATACTAGAAGGATGGGCACAATACTACAAGTATGGGCACAATACTACAAGTATGGGCACAATACTACAAGGATGGGCACAATACTACAAGGATGAGCACAATACTACAAGAATGGGCACAATACTACAAGGATGGGAACAATACTACTGGGCAGAATACTAGAAGAATAGGCACAATACGTCTGGGCAGAATACTTCAAGGATATGCACAATACTACAAGGATGGGTACAATGATACAAAGATGGGCACAATACTACAAGGATGGGCATGAGGATGGACACAATACTATAAGGATGGGCATATTACTACAAGGCAC
Organism: Anomaloglossus baeobatrachus; assembly: GCF_048569485.1. Taxonomy (NCBI): domain Eukaryota; kingdom Metazoa; phylum Chordata; class Amphibia; order Anura; family Aromobatidae; genus Anomaloglossus; species Anomaloglossus baeobatrachus. Next base: position 186,313,935 of record NC_134360.1, on the reverse strand, counting down.
AAGGATAGACAATACTACAAGGATGGGCACAATACTACAAGGATAGGCAAAATACTACAGGGCACAAGGATGAGCACAATACTATAAGGCACAAGTATGGACAATACTACAAGGATGGGCACAATACTACAGGGCACAAAGATGGGAGACATTACTGCAGGGTACAAGGATGGGTACATTACTACAGGGCATAAAAATGGGCACATTACTCAGGGTACAAGGAAGGAGCACATTACAATAGGGCACAAGGATGGGAAACATTACTACAGGGGACAAGATGGGGACATTACTACAGAGGACAAGGATGGTGGACATTACTACAGGGCACCAGGATGGGGACTTTGCTACAGTATGGGGGACATAACTACAGGACACAAGGATGTGCATATTATATACAGGACACAAGGGGACATTACTACAAGATGATGGCTAAGATGACTGTATGATGCTGCTAATTGTAAAACAATATTAGAAGAAGGGGATAAAATGTAAAAATATTCAAAAGAAAGCAGGACTTTTTTGCCATTAAAAATGATTTTATATACTGTATATATAAACTTAACTAAACAAAAAAGTGCAGGTTTGTTATAATCAAGCAAAAAATGTTCAATAAAGTGATCCAAAGGTGTACAGAAAAAAAACATGGGATCATTAAAAATGTCATTTTGTCCTGCAAGGAATGTGGCCCCTCTCATTTTTTTTTCCTATGTGCAGCCCATGTACCCAGATGAGTTTGAGACCCCTGCTCTATGCCTTTCAATTTTTGCTCTTTAACCCCTTCACTTCTTTCTATGATGGGTTCCATGTGACAGCTAAATGCTTTCTTGACCTCCCTTTAGTTTTAGGGCAGCTTTGCACACTACGATATCGCTGGTGCGATGTCGGTGTGGTCAAATCGAAAGTGACACACATCCGGCGTCACTTGCGATGTCGTATTGTGTAAATCCTAGATGATATGATGAACGAGCGCAAAAGCGTCGTTATCGTATCATCGGTGCAGGCTCCGACATTTCCATAATGCCGGTGCCGCGACAGGTACGATGTAGTTCCTTGTTACTGCGGCAGCACACATCGCTGTGTGTGAAGCCGCAGGAACGAGGAACATCTCCTTACCTGCCGCCAGCGGCTATACGGAAGGAAGGAGGTGGGCGGGATGTTTACATCCTGCTCATCTCCGCCCCTCCGCCGCCGATGGCCGCCTGCCGTGTGACGTCGCTGTGACGCCGCACGACTCGCCCCCTTAGGAAGGAGGCGGGTCGCCGTCCAGAGCGACGGTCGCAGGGCAGGTGAGTGCATGTGAAGCTGGCGTAGCAATAATTATCGCTACGCCAGCTATCACAAGATATCGTACCTGCGACAGGGGCGGGGACTATCTAGTGCAACATCGCAGCATCGGCTTGCGATGTCGCAACGTGCAAAGCCCGCCTTAGTTATTTATTTTGGGATAGGGCATTATTTATATATGGAGACATAGTCCATTTTTGGACAAATATTAAAAAAGTATTTTTTTCATTAACCTTTTACTTACTGTAACAAATCTGTGACTGATAGTTGCTTGGGAGATTCATCTGTGCTTACCTTTTTTGGACCCCTTACTAGTCACTGACAATCTGGAACTGGGTACACTTACCTGTAATATCTTTTGTTGTGATGGTTTTAATACTTTATTTTTGCATGTATATCTATATGTATCAATAAAATTATTTTTGTATTATCTCATAAGTCAAAAGCTCCTTTTCCTCTTTTTTTCTAAACTGTATTGAACTTTTATGGGTTTTCTGAAACGGTTCTGTAGAGTTTGAATAAAATGGTAATGGCGCAAGCATGCTATTACTCCATGGTATTTCCTCCTCATTTTGGATTTTGGGAAAAATCACATTAAATTTAAGGTTGCTTCCAAAGTTTTGGGTTATTGGATGAATCTGGGTATCAGTTATCTTAATGTAAAAAGTACATATCAGTATGAACTTACAGCCAACCATTAATGTATTTTGGATTAAGCAAAGAAAACAAATAGCTGTCTCTAGACAACTCTGGTGGAGGTCTATCTAGCCTCATAAACCTATGTTTTTGCCACTAGGCCCACCAAAAACCTATTTTCTACAACAAGTGAATTGATATTTTTATTTATCCTATCTTTTCTTGTTTCTTTCTAAATTACATTAATTCAATACTTCAGTATCTTTTTAGATGTTTAAACATGTCAGGTGCAATAGGCATCCAGACCTACGAGCAGTTCTGGGTGCATATTGCTAATCCCTGCCTAACCGTCCCTTTATACACTAGCATAGAAAAAGAGATCTTTAGAAAGAGTATTTCTAAAGATCTTTTACCGTATGCTAATGAGCACAGGGATTAGTCCCCTGGGTGTTAGTTCCCCTGGCTAGTCGGCCCCATTAGCATGTTAATACATCCCTGTCGGCGTACTAACATGCTAATGAACACGCAGCGTCAGAGGATGATCCCACTCACCTCTCCGCTGCCATCACCGCCCAACACTGGATTGCGGCTCAGTACGCATGATCCCGGACTTTCGGTCATGTGCACTACTTCAGTTTAAAGCCAGGACGCGTACACCCGACTTCATAGTGCACATGACCCAAACTCCGGGGTCATGCCCACTGAGCAGAAATCCAGCATTGGGCGGCAATGGCAGTGGAGAGGTGAGTGAGATCATCCTCTGAGGCTGCGCATTCTTTAGCATGTTAGCACACCCACAGGGGTGTATTAACATGATAATGGGGCCGACTAGCCAGGGGAACTAATGCTCAGGGGACTGGTCCCTGGCCTCATTAGCATAAGATAAAAGATCTTTAGAAATACTTTTGCTAAAGATCTCTTTATTTATGCTAGTGTATACAGAGACAGTTAGTCAGGGATTAGCAATATACACCCAGAACTGCTCGTGGTTCTTGCTGCATATTGGACCTGACAGGTTCCTTTTAATTATTGTAAAAAGTTATGGTACCTTATTTTGACCATTACAAAAAAATACTGGTAGATCTGTCTAGAACTTGGTTTCTCTTTTCAAAGAATTACATGTGTTCAGTAACTCTGTAACTTTTGTTGACTGCATAGTGATTGATCACAACAGATACCACTGCCGGAGAACGTACGTTACGGTGACATCGCTTATCTAAACCTAAAATTTGCCCTCATTGCACGTTCGGTTTTATGTTGAGATGATTGATGCCAGGTTTATAGATTTATTCAGATTTAAATATTTATTCCTTCCCATTTTCTTTTTAAGCATTTTATTCATGGCCATCACTTTTAAATAAAGAACTAGTAATTAGAAAATGGCATGAGATATTCAACCATTTTATCCAGTTGTCAATAAACCATAAAACTTCTAAATGTATACCATTCAGGCAAGCTTGATATTCTTCAGACATTTGGTTATTCCTGATACATGCATGTTAGACCATATAACAATAAATTCCTCTTTATATTTTCTTTGGAATTTTTTGAAAATTAAAGAGAAAGCTGTGTTGGAAAAATATAATTTAGAATTTCCATAAATAAGAACAAGTAAATCTAGCTCCAACTTTAACCCCTTAACCCAGGGCGATTTTCTGTTTTTCTGTTTTTTGTTTTTTTTTGCTCCCCTTCTTCCGAGAGCCGTAACTATTATATTTTTCCATCAATCGTGAAATATAAGGGCTTATCTTTTGCAGGACTAGTTGTGATTTTAAATAAAACCATGAGTTTTACTATATAATGTATTGGAAAATGGCAAAAAAAAAAAATCCAAGTGTGGAAAAATTGCAAAAAAAGTGCGCGAGTGCACGATTGTTTTGGGGGTATTTTATTCACCATGTTCACTATATGATAATACTGATGTGTAAGTGTGATGCCTCAGGTCAGTACAGACATCAAACATATATAGGTTTACTTTTATCTAGGGGATTAAAAAAAATCAGAAGTTTGTCCAAAAAAAGTGGTGCACTTTTTGCGCCCGTTTCTGAAACCCGTAACGTTCTTATTTTTTGGGATCTATTGCTCAGTGATGGCTTATTTTTTGCATTTCGAGCTGACATTTTTAATGGTACTATTTTTGTGCAGATGCTACATTTTGATCGCCTGTTATTGCATTTTGCACAAAATTTGCGGTGTTTAGAATTTTTTTTTCAAATACGCCGATTAACCAATCAGGTTAATGGATTTTATATTTTCATAGATCGGGCATTTCTGAAGGCGAAAATACCAAATATGTGTATATTTTTATTTTTTTAATCCTTTAATTTTCAATAGGGCAAATGGGGAGTGATTTAAAATTTTAGGTTTATTTTTTTTAATTTTTAAAAACTTTTTTTTTTTTTTCTTTTACTAGTCCCCCTAGTAAATAGCCTGATTGCTTGTTTATTTCTCCTGACAATAGCTGCACAACTCAGACCAGGAGAAATGCTGCTCTCCTCTTACAGTCAGCACTCTGCCGGCTGTAACAGGAAGTGAGTCATGGTAGCGACAGGAGTCATCACTTGACCTGTCGCTACTATGGCAACCATCGGCTCCCCGTGATCACATCACAGGGCCTCTGATGGTAGAGGGGAAAGGCGATTTCCCTGTTGCGGCCATTTACATTGCACTGTCACATTTTCCCAGCATGACCTAAGAGGATCACAGATCCACCAGCGCCTGATAGCTGCACATGTCAGCTGTTCAAAAGCCTGTTTTCCCCTTCCTGGCCATGGAAGGGCTCAGAAGGGAAGGAGCACTATTTAAATTTTGTAGCACAAAATTTGCTGGAATAGATTGCGAACACCATATCACATTTGAAGATCCTGTGGCATGTCAAAACAGGAGAAACCTCCCACAAGTTAACTCATTATGGAAACTACACCTCTTATAAAATTCATCAAGGAGTGTAGTGAGCAATTTTAACCCTCAGGTGATTCACAGAATTGCATAACATTGGACTGTGAAAGTAAAAAAATTATCATTTTTTTCCACTAAAATGTTGCTTTGGCCCCAAAGTTTAAATTTTCAGAAACATTTTCAGAAAAGGTGTGGAGACACGGGGCTCAGTGGGTGCTCTCGTCCACTAAAACCCGCCGCCTTTAGAAAGACAGCGTGGCTCAGGGCTCATCCTAACTTAATGCCGGCTTCCTTAACCGTGGGCGTAACACTACTCAGACAACACAGGGTGAGGGAACCACAATAATTAGACTTTATTGGATCCCCAAACAATTAACGGCACATAACACATAACCAGCAAAACACACAAATGTAACAGGCAACAGAGTCTCACCCTTCCGCTGGCTCACCAGGGATTTAGAATGTCCATGCCTCAGAGGTTCCAGGGCTATTTACTCCAATCCAGCAGCACCCCGCTTTTGGCGGGCACCCACCGAGAAAGGAATAATGCCAGATTTAGGAAGCTGTCTGAGATCTGCAAAGTCTGTAACAGGTGACTGAACTGTCCCAACCTGAGTGTCCTCCTTAGGTAGTCCTGGTATGATGTTACAATTCTGGCAGCCGGAGTCGAAATCCCTAGGCTGTGGATATGGTCTCCAACCGGAACCGGAGTCCCTAGATTGAAGCCATAAGATATCCTGATCCTCTAGTCAGCTCCTTAGAGCTTAGACTGGATCCATCAGCATCCATCAACAACCTGGTGGCTTAAAGAAGTCCCTTTTATAGCCACAGCCTTCCACTTAGATACACTGCGTCCTCATCGATTGGTTGGACAAGAGCGCCTCTCCCATTGGATGAATATCAAGCTGCATGGACAATGTTCATCCAAATGATGTCTACAGAAAAACTGAGGATATCTACATGAAGTCTGCAAGTCACAGACTAGACAATGGCTACTAAGGTAATCACATTAGCAATACACAACTACGTTACAATGGTTACTGAAAGAGTCTGGAGAAACAATACGTCTGGCTTTCAGTGGCCAACACAATTACATGAGTCAACAAGGGTCTTGTAGAAACAATGAGGGACTTATCCCCCGTCTATAAACAATCTATCATCCTGTCTGGCTGAATTTTAAGAAACTTTAACCCATGAGAGTCCATGTCGTCACAAAAGGTAACAGGAGAAAATAGACCTACAATTTGTTACACAATTTTTCTTCAGTTCACCAATACCCCATATGTGGTTGAAAACTACTTTTGTAACAAAGTGCAAAGCCCAGAAGGAAAGGAACGCCATATTGGAATGCAAATTTAGTTGGATTGGTTTGGAAATGCCATGTCACATTGGCAGAACCATTAACATACCAGAATAGCAAACCCCCATCAGTGACCCAATTTTACAATGTATAATTGTACCCTTCAATGAATTCATCTAAGGATACAGTGAGCTTATTGACACCACAGATGTGCCACAGAATTTTATACCACTGGGTGGTGAAGAAAAAATAATTACATTTTTTTCACTAAAATGTTGTTTTAGTCATAAGTTTTTAATTTTTATAAGGTTTAATTTGAAAAAATGAATTACACAGTTTGTTATGTAATTTTTCCTGAGTTTAGCAATACACTCCATATATTTGGGATCCACTTTTGAGGTGCAATTAAAAGCTGAAAAGGGAAGGAGCGTCTTATTGGACTTTAGAATTTTCTGGAATGGTTTGCAGGGGCTTTGTCACATTGTCAGAGCCCCTGAGGTGCAGGAACAGCAGAAATCCCCCACAAGTAACCAACTTCTACAAACTGCACCCCTCAATTAATTCATCTAGGCGTGCAGTGAGCATACTGAAACCACATGTGTGTTCCAAAATTTTGTAATATTGGGCAGTGAAGAAAAATTAATTACATTTTTTCCACTTAAATATTGTTTTAGCCTCATATTTCCAATTTGCACAAAGGTAATACATAAAAAAGGCCCCGAAATGTATTACATAATTTCTTTTCATGTTCAATGTGGCAATATCCTAATTGTTGCTGTATAGTACTGTTTGGCCACATGGCAGGGCTTGGGAGGAAAGGAGCACCATCTGAATCTTGGGGAACATACTTTCCTAGAATAGTTTTTGCACTCCATTTGCAAAGTCCCTAGGTGCCAGAATAGCAGAAAGCCCCTAAACTGACCACATTTTGGAAATTACACCCCTTTGGGATTTCATCTATGGGTGTAGTGACAAAGTTGTCTCTGGAAAACACCCAAGGACGGGCAGACAGACAAGGGTGGGAATCACTATCAAACCAAACCACCTATTGTATATTCTGCAGCATCTATCAATTAAGTAACAGTGTATTTTACAAGCGTTACTTGCCTGTATTTCAGAAACTACATAGCCGATCTCAGTCACAACTAAAGGTATGTATAGAATCAGCATGATAGTGCCTGTATAGCACTGGCTTTACTTTATATAGGAAAATTCTGATGGTTGGTCCTCTTTAAACATTATACTCCTCTATGTATGTCAATCCAATTAAGAATCACATATTCACTGGATCCTCATGTCTGAAATTGCCACTCAGACACACTCATTTCAATAGGAGACAGCAAATGTATGAGAATACTGTATTTGGGAAAAATCCATACTGAAGGCAAAGAAGCCAACTTTGAGATGCAAAGTGCTTTACATCTGAGACAAACCTTGATTGGCAGAATTTGTCTGTAGAACCCCATCTCTTCCATAGCAAAGAATTAGCTGGAATTTGAATGAATTCCATGGTACGCGGTACTCAATAGAGCAAATTGTCAATCTGTCAAATCAGTCTTCAGTGACAGGAACTGCAGAGACCAAGAACTTGTCATTTGTAAGATGCGTAATGGTGTTCTAGAAAACTGTCTTGACTGTCTTTAGCTTACCTAGTCAATAGGAGATGGGTAGCACATTTGCCAAAGAACCGTTGGAAAAAGTATCCATCAAAGTGTCATGGCTCATATATTATTTAATTAAATGGCGTTCATGCAAAAGTGATTGCATAATGGGAAGTACATCTGTTACTGAATGAAGACTCATGCACTAGGAAGAGTTGAAATGGGGCTGTATGGTAGAAACAAGTTTAATTTTAGCCACATGGGGTGTATTGAAGCACTGTCAGCAGTAATAATTATCATGTGAAACACACTGTCTTAATATATAAAGCAATTCTGTTTGCTTTAAATATATTCCATATTATACTGTTGAGAGCATAAATAACTCTGAAGGGTCCACCACCCAAATGCGCAAAAGAAGTTTGCTTCTTTAAAAATATTGTATATTCTGCTCTCCTCATTGCACAGACAATATCTTCAATAACAATTAGTAGGTTATTTGTGCAATAAGCAACAAAAAAGGTGATTAATCCCCATCTTTTGTTGGGAGCTTAGGTACACCAGAGGATCCTTTTGGACCTTTTGTGGTCCATCCATCCTGGAACTGATTCTCCCAAAGCTCTTAATACTTGTCCAGACTTTGAAAATATTGTTATTTAAACAAATGAATAGCCCCAAAAAATAGTTTGAAATTGCCGCTGAAATCCTTTTAAAGGAAAAGCTGCGATCATCCAGATGTTCCCCTGCGATATACAGTCATGGCCAAAAGTTTTGAGAATGCTACAAATATTAATTTTTACAAAGTCTACTGCTTAAGTTTTTCTAATGACAATTTGCATATACTCCAGAATGTCATAAAGAGTGATCAGCTTAACAGCAATTACTTGCAAAGTCAATATTGGCTAAGAAAATGAACTTTAACCCCCAAAACACATTTCAACATCATTGCATTCCTGCCTTAAAAGGAGAAGCTAACATTGTTTTAGTGATTGTTCCATTAACACAGGTGTGGGTGCTGATGAGGACAGGGCTGGCGATCAATCAGTCATGATTAAGTAAGAATGACACCACTGGACATTTTAAAAGGAGGCTGGTGCTTGGTATCATTGTTTCTCTTCAGTTAACCATGGTTATCTCTAAAGAAACACGTGCAGCCATCATTGCTCTGCACAAAAATGGCCTAACAGGGAAGAGTATCGCAGCTACAAAGATTGCACCTCAGTCAACAATCTATTGCATCATCAAGAACTTCAAGGAGAGAGCTTCCATTGTTGCCAAAAAGGCTCCAGGGCGCCCAAGAAGGACCAGCAAACGCCAGGACCGTATCTTAAAACTGTTTCAGCTGCGGGATCGGACTACCAGCAGTGCCGAGCTAGCTCAGCAATGGCAGCAGGCTGGTGTGAGTGCGTCTGCACGCACTGTGAGGCGGAGACTGCTTGAGCAAAGCCTGGTTTCAAGGAAAGAGGTGAGCGCTACCACCAGTCTTGTCTCATGCCAACTGTTAAGCATCCTGAAACGATTCATGTGTGGGGTTGCTTCTCAGCCAAGGGAATCGGCTCACTCACAGTCTTGCCTAAAAACACAGCCATGAATAAAGAATGGTACCAGAATGTCCTCCAAGAGCAACTTCTCCCAACTGTCCAAGAGCAGTTTGGTGCCCAACAATGCCTTTTCCAGCATGATGGAGCACCTTGCCATAAAGCAAAGGTGATCACTAAATGGCTCATGGAACAAAACATAGAGATTTTGGGTCCATGGCCTGGAAACTCCCCAGATCTTAATCCCATTGAGAACTTGTGGGCAATCATCAAGAGACGGGTGGACAAACAAAAACCAACAAATTCTGGCAAAATGCAAGCATTGCTTATGCAAGAATGGACAGCTATTAGTCAGGATTTGGTCCAGAAGTTGATTGAGAGCATGCCAGGGAGAATTGCAGAGGTCCTGAAGAAGAAGGGTCAACACTGCAAATATTGACTTGCTGCATTAACTCATTCTGTCAATATAACCTTTTGGTACTCATAATATGATTACAATTATATATCTGTATGTGATGTAAACATCAGACAAACACAATTAAAAACCAGAGGGCAACAGATCATGTGAAAAAATAATTTTTGGTGTCATTCTCAAAACTTTTGGCCATGACTGTAGTGTAGTGTCCTGTTTTTCCAAAAATAAGCCCAAGCTTGATTTTAAGGGATTTTTGGAGTAGGCTTCAAATATAAGCCCTACTCCAAAAATAAGCCCTACTTAGTCAGCGCCTCCAGTGCTAGGTTTTGTCACGTGATGCTAAGTTATGTCACTAACATCATGAAGATATATCTTAATGCTGGAGGCACTGGAAAAGGAGTCATGTAGCTCCCAAAGCATTCTGCCACTTCCTCCCACCATGGCAGGGTAAAATCTGCTCACCCACTCCCGAGACCTGGCTCCCACCTCCTGGCCGCTACTGCACTGTGATGTTTTCTTGGTTGCCACTCCCAAATCCCACCTCCCGAATGCTGCCTCCTGAGTCCTGCCTCCCGGTCACTACTGCACTATGGTGTGGGCTTCGTTGCTGCTCCAGGGTCCCACCTCCCACCTCACGAGTGCCACCTCTTGGATCCCGCCTCCCGACTGGCCCTGCTCGCTCCCTCAGAAGCAGCCACACGTGATGTCACAACTACTGTTCCCAAGTCCCGCTCCAGACTCCCGCCTTCTGCCCCCTCCCGGCCGCATAGAGAAGAAGAGCACCACTGAATCACAAAGTGTTTTGTTTGCTGGCCATACGCCTTCAAAGTAAATTGAAGCATAAATGTGTGATGTTGTTCATGGAAAAAACTAAACCTTCACACAAAAATAAGCCCTAGCCCTTTTTTTTGGAAACTAAAATAATATAAGATCCTGTCTTATTTTTGGAAAAACACGGTATTAAATTAAGAATGGGCTGTTTTCATTTTACAACCCCAAAACTGCCCAGAAAATGTACAAAAGCAAATGCTCCAATCTACAATAAATCTATCTATTATAACATGTGAGCTGTTAACTATAGATGTAGGTGTAGGTTATCTATCTTTCTATAACACTGCATCTCTTTTTCAATTAAATAAAAGCAATTGACATAAAATATTTCTCCTAAATGTCACTTAAGCTTCACAAACCTTGAATGGATATATTGCTATCCAGCTTTCATAATGGCTAGTTGCTACCCATCTAGGAAACTCAAAACCTGGCCTAATTCATTATTCTTGACTGAACAAAATGATTTCCAAGCCACTTAAGTTATATAGGATCGCAAACTATGATCGCTATGCCTTCTGTGATCAGATTCACCCATAAATTAAGTGCACTGTGCCTACTTAAAAGGCTTCTATATTCATTCATTATGCTTTTTTACATTTAAGAGGCTGGTCCCATAATCAGTATCACTGCAGAGAAGTCTTGCATTAAACTTCAGTACAAGTACAATTACGCAATACATTAAAAAGATGTTGTCATGGATGCGTACCCTTCATTTATAATAAAAAAAAAACACTACTGGATGAACATGTGTAAAAATCACTTGGCATAGAAGGTCTGTTGTGTTTGTAATAAATATATATATATATATATATATATATATATATATATATATATATATATATATATATATATATATATATATATATATATATACACACAGTGCCTACAAGTAGTCTTCAACCCCCTGCAGATTTAGCAGGTTTGATAAGATGCAAAAATAAGTTAGAGCCTGCAAACTTCAAACAAGAGCAGGATTTATTAACAGATGCATAAATCTTACAAACCAACAAGTTATGTTGCTCAGTTAAATTTTAATACATTTTCAACATAAAAGTGTGGGTCAATTATTATTCAACCCCTAGGTTTAATATTTTGTGGAATAACCCTTGTTTGCAATTACAGCTAATAATCATCTTTTATAAGACCTGATCAGGCCGGCACAGGTCTCTGGAGTTATCTTGGCCCACTCCTCCATGCAGATCTTCTCCAAGTTATCTAGGTTCTTTGGGTGTCTCATGTGAACTTTAATCTTGAGTTCCTTCCACAAGTTTTCAATTGGGTTAAGGTCAGGAGACTGACTAGGCCACTGCAACACCTTGATTTTTTCCCTCTTGAAACAGGCCTTGGTTTTCTTGGCTGTGTGCTTTGGGTCGCTGTCTTGTTGGAAGATGAAATGACGACCCATCTTAAGATCCTTGATGGAGGAGCGGAGGTTCTTGGCCAAAATCTCCAGGTAGGCCGTGCTATCCATCTTCCCATGGATTACAGCTAATAATCATCTTTTATAAGACCTGATCAGGCCGGCACAGGTCTCTGGAGTTATCTTGGCCCACTCCTCCATGCAGATCTTCTCCAAGTTATCTAGGTTCTTTGGGTGTCTCATGTGGACTTTAATCTTGAGTTCCTTCCACAAGTTTTCAATTGGGTTAAGGTCAGGAGACTGACTAGGCCACTGCAACACCTTGATTTTTTCCCTCTTGAACCAGGCCTTGGCTTTCTTGGCTGTGTGCTTTGGGTCGCTGTCTTGTTGGAAGATGAAATGACGACCCATCTTAAGATCCTTGATGGAGGAGCGGAGGTTCTTGGCCAAAATCTCCAGGTAGGCCGTGCTATCCATCTTCCCATGGATGCTGACCAGATGGCCAGGCCCCTTGGCTGAGAAACAGCCCCACAGCATGATGCTGCCACCACCATGCTTGACTGTAGGGATGGCATTCTTGGGGTCGTATGCAGTGCCATCCAGTCTCCAAACGTCACGTGTGTGGTTGGCACCAAAGATCTTGATCTTGGTCTCATCAGACCAGAGAACCTTGAACCAGTCTGTCTCAGAGTCCTCCAAGTGATCATGAGCAAACTGTAGACGAGCCTTGACATGACGCTTTAAAAGTAAAGGTACCTTACGGGCTCGTCTGGAACGGAGACCATTGCGGTGGAGTACGTTACTTATGGTATTGACTGAAACCAATGTCCCCACTGCCATGAGATCTTCCCGGAGCTACTTCCTTGTTGTCCTTGGGTTAGCCTTGACTCTTCGGACAAGCCTGGCCTCGGCACGGGTGGAAACTTTCAAAGGCTGTCCAGGCCGTGGAAGGCTAACAGTAGTTCCATAAGCCTTCCATTTCCGGATGATGCTCCCAACAGTGCAGACAGGTAGGCCCAACTCCTTGGAAAGGGTTTGGTACCCCTTTGCCAGCCTTGTGACCCTCCACGATCTTGTCTCTGATGGCCTTGGAATGCTCCTTTGTCTTTCCCATGTTGACCAAGTATGAGTGCTGTTCACAAGTTTGGGGAGGGTCTTAATTAGTCAGAAAAGGCTGGAAAAAGAGATAATTAATCCAAACATGTGAAGCTCATTGTTCTTTGTGCCTGAAATACTTCTTAATACTTTAGGGGAACCAAACAGAATTCTGGTGGTTTGAGGGGTTGAATGATAAATGACCCTCTGAATAAACTTTTCACAATTTTAAAAAAAAAAAAAAAAACCAAACGAAATAACATTCTTTTTTGCTGCATTTCACACTTCCAGGCTGATCTACAGTCCAAATGTCACAATGCCAAGTTAATACCGAATGTGGAAACCTGCTAAATCTGCAGGGGGTTGAATACTACTTGTAGGAACTGTATATACATACAGTATATATATCTGTGATGAGCGAGCACTAAAATGCTTGGGTGTTTGGAACTCAAACTAAGCAGGTCCGACGCTCGGATGGGCTCGATTTGAGTTATGAGTATAATGGAACTCAATCGCAAACGTGAGCATTTTTCCTTTAGACATTCCCAAGAGGTCTGGGGAGGCAGTAAAATTGCAGAAATAGAAGGAAACTGTGCTTGCATAGAGTGGGGACAGCATGGGGAAGATGCCCTGATGCATCTGTGACCCACAGGTTGTTGCTGGAAAGAATGTTGTCAGAGTATTATGCCTCTTTTATGATGGGCTGTGAAGAGCGGTGATACTGGGTGATACTTCGCCCGCAGCCCAGTCATTCACAAAGACTGGGGCTCACCTCAGTGATGTTAACTGGAAATTGATGTTACATCACCTAATCTCAGAGGTCACAGAGCCCGGGGGTCACGTGATGGGAATGAGTGGACCCAATAGCACTGCTTAGGGCCTGAATTTACTACACAAGGTATTTGAGGAAAGCCTTCTCTATGAGCTTTATATCAATGTGGCCACTAATGCTCAGTAGTCGACCAACTCTTTAAAAAACAATCACCTGCATTAGATTTATGAAGTCTTCTAGCTTTTGCTGGTACTGTAAAAATCAGCTTTTAACCCTAGAATACATACCTGGGGCCTCGCAGGCCTGTTAGGTTACTTGTTTTCTATGGTAGATTTCTATGGTTGCGCATTCTAGGGTTAATTTGCAGCAAAAATGCAAGATGTGAACATAGCCTTAATAGCCAGACCATATCTCACTGTATTGATTTAAAGGAGATATTAAAATACACCCTGGAAGACACAAAGAGGAGGAGCTCAGAATAAATTTGTTGACAGTTTTAAAAAGAGTGGAATTACTACAGTGGTAAAACCTATTCACTAAAGGCCCCGTCACATGCTACGATATATTTAACGATATGTCGTCGGGGTCATGGAACGGCATCGTTAGAGATGTCGTAGCGTGTGACACCTCCGAACGACTGTGAATGAGCAAAAATACTCACCTTATAGTTGCTCGTTGACACGTCGTTCATTGTCATAAAATCGTTCCTCCTTCTGCACGCTGGTGGTTCGTCATTCCCAAGGCAGCACACTTCGCTCCGTGTGACACCCCGGGAACGATGAACACAGCTTTCCTGCGTCCCGCCGGCAATGCGGAAGTAAGGAGGTGGGCGGGATGTTACGTCCCGCTCATCTCCGCCCCTCCGCTTTTATTGGGCGACTGCTGTGTGACGTCGCTGTGACGCCGAACGTCCCTCCCCTTTCAGGAAGAGGATTTTCGCCGCCCACAGCGACATTGTTTGGCAGGTAAGTATGTGTGACGGGGATAAACGACTTTGTGTGCCACGGGCAACTAATTGCCCCTGACGCACAAACGACGGGGACGGGTGTGATCACTCATACGATTGCACGATAAATCGATGTGTGTGATGTGGCTTTAAATGCAAGACCCAGCAACAATTTAAAGGACGGATTGCAATGCAAAATGCCTATGCACTATGACAAGGCTTAGCAAAAATTTAAAGAAGGAATTATTATACACCTTGTAAAACATGTAGAGGAAGGTCTCATAATACATTTTTCAGCAATATTAAAAGGAGTGGGACTCCTACAGTGGTAAAGAATATGCACTAAGTGCAAGGGCTGGAAAATATTTTCCCTTTGGGGTATACATACTATATATATATATATATATATATATATATATATATATATATATATAGATATAGATATAGATATATAGATATATATATATAGGAGAATTTTCTAGGTAGGCCTCTAAAAATTGTGAAGCACGGCATTGTGCACAGTCTTGAAAAATTAAGAGCAAGGGTTGCATGATAACCCTGGTGATATGGTGGAGCAGCAGGCCTCTAAAAATTGTGTAGAAGGGCATCGTACACACTCTTTAAAAATTAAGAGTGAAGGTTGCATGATCACCATGTTGATATGGTGGAGGTGCAGGAACTAGTGTAGTAGGTGGGGGAACTCTGATGAAACAAGGAAAAACAATTCTTGGCGTCAGTAGGAAGTGAGCTATTCTTGGGTCCAACTTGGTCCCAGCCTCCGCATGGGTCACCCAGTGTGTCATCAGGGAAATGTAGAATGCCTGACTACAAGCACTTCCCCACATGTGGTTGATTAAGTGGTCCTTCCCAGTAACTGCGGTGGTCAGGGCACAGGTGCTGTTATTGGACACGTGCAAGTGGTGAATCACTTTGAAACGCGTCAGAATAGCAACCTTTCTCTTCGGCCTAAGCCACATGGCAAGAAAAACAGTGCGAGTGGAGTGCGATAAAACATCGCATTCCACTCGGACCAATATTAGCCTGTGTGTCGGCGCACATGAGCGATTATTTTCTCAGCTTTAATCGGACCGAGAAAGCAATCACAGCATGATGCGATTGTAAGTTGAGACTCTTTCTCTCGCACCCATTCAAGTGAATGGGGCGAAAAAAAATCGCACTGCACTCGCGGTACTCCGGTGTACCGCTAGTGCAGTGCGATAATGGCAATAGCCGGCTACGCAGGAGAGAGGGAAAGAAATCCCTCCCCTCCTGAGTGCCGGCCCGCCCCCCACAGCTGAGGTCTGCTCGCACGAACGGACCTCAGTTGCAAGGACACACGCTTGACACTCGGCTCTGCTGTACTGCCAGCATGAGCCGAGTGTCATGCAAGGGGATCGCAGTAGTCCCCGTGTGGCCCCAGTCTTATACTACCGATTGGACCATTCTCTTATTCACAGCAGCGCACAATGAGCCATGTTTGACCAAGTTCCTGTTTGTTTCTTTCAGCCTTAGGGCTCATGGACCTTGCGGCAGCTGATGTTTTTTGCTCTGGTTGTGGGTCACACAACCACACAAGGTTAGCGGTCGGCTTTTTCACCTTTTTCTCTTTCATACCGGGTAAGACCCTATTGCGCTTGTTTTATCCATAGTTTTATACACTGTAAGGCGCTGAAAATAGTGGCAGCTGGGAACCAAATACTGAGAGACGGCTGCCGCCATGAGGTCATATAGCACAATAGGGGCATTAAATTTACCGAGAATAACGTCTCTGCGAATTGAATTCCAGGGGGGAAAATCCACACAAACAGTCAAATTGAAATTATCCACTGATCTCCAATGCTGCACAAAAAGATATTTGCCATGTACTAAAGAAAATTGAATATAGCAGTCTTTCTGACATTTTAGCCTAACGTTTGTCTTTATTTCATTACATGTAGAATAAAGAAAGAAACTAATTATTTCTTACATTCCACTCTTTTCCAGAGAAAATTAAATTTGTGGTTGGCACCAAACTCACGAGGCTGATTATAATATTATGGTTGGGACTTTACACCTTGAAAGTAATCAAAGCAATTTGTAACCCAGTATGGTGAAATTATTTTAGATCTGCTCCACACTGCTACATTGATCATCCATATCTGTCTTTTAGTATATCTAGTGATCAAAGGTCATTTTTTTTCCTTTCCCTTTTTAAAAATTAAATTTCAGATTTTCTTAGTTCTGTCTTAAAGCATGAACAGATGAGCAAAACAGATTCTTCAGAGACAGTTTTACACAAAGTTACATCCATCCAATTCAATTATAAATTAAATTGACTAACGAACCATGGCTCATTATGGGAATCAATTACTCAGAACTGTCGTTGGACCAAAAATGTGTAAAATAAAAAATAATGGTCATACTTCAATATACCAGATTGTCTGTATTTGAAAACACTGTCTTTTTTTCAACTTGGCATAAACTAAAGCCCAAAAGGAATGATAATTTGTTTTCTTAACTGATGTTAGAAATGTTCTAGTGGTAACAAAAAAATTAATAATTAGACAATAAAACTTAGATTTTTTTTTTTTTTACAATAACTGTGTATATCATTTTGTACGACTCTAATGTCATATCACCATGTATGTGTTTTTTACATATACTTATGCAAATGTTTTATTAAAAGTGGCCTCTTGTGACATACTAACATTGAAAATTATTAGTGATGAGCGAGCATGCTTGTTACTACTCGGTACTCGCACGAGTATCACTGTACTCGGTCTACTCGGCGGGGACCGAGTAATCTCGCGATACTCGTGCTGTACTCGTGGTCTTCATTTCTGCATGTTGGCGCTCTTTTGAGAGCCAGCCCTCATGCAGGGATTGGCTGGCAGACCACTGCAATGCCACAGCCCTGTTAGTTGTGGAATTGCAGTGATTGGCCGGCCTGGACAGCGTGACCGAGCCTTTATACCGGCGGGCGCGCTGTGCTCTGCTCACAGCTATCCAGACAGTCAGTGCAGGGAGAGTGTCGCTGCTTCAGGGAAAGGTTTGCGGCCCTTTATAGCTATTTCCGTAGCAGGGCTGCAAACAGTGTGACGAAAAGTCCTTCTTAGGACTATTCTAGTTGTATACAGGCAGGCAGGGTATAGCCAGGTCGGAGTACAGTAGCAGAGTCCTTCTCAGGACTATTGTTGCTGTATACAGGCAGGGTATAGCCAGGTTGGAATACAGGCTAGTGACCAAAAGAGTCCTTGTCAGGACTATTGTAGCAGTATACAGGCAGGCAGGCAGGCAGGCAGGCAGGGTATATAGCCATTCCTAGTGGTGACCGTATACCAGCCTTCATCATATCTGGGGCTGGTGTATACAGTCTAAAACAGTCCAGATAGTGTCAGACTTCTCAGTAATTGTCGCTCCTAAAAACCTGTTAGGTTCTTATTGCGTCCGTGCTTGCATTTAAAAACCGCACGTGTGTGCCTGTCGGTGGCAGCGTACAGGTGCACTTGTGTGCATTTTTCACAAACTATTATATAACGCACAAGTCTAGTGAATAATACACGTCAGTCAGCAGTGTCTGATAGTGTCATACTTCTCAGTAATTGTCGCTCCTAAAAACCTGTTAGGTTCTTATTGCGTCCGTGCTTGCATTTAAAAACCGCACGTGTGTGCCTGTCGGTGGCAGCGTGCAGGTGCACTTGTGTGCATTTTTCACAAACTATTATATAACGCACAAATCTAGTGAATAATACACGTCAGTCAGCAGTGTCTGATAGTGTCAGACTTCTCAGTAATTGTCGCTCCTAAAAACCTGTTAGGTTCTTATTGCGTCCGTGCTTGCATTTAAAAACCGCACGTGTGTGCCTGTCGGTGGCAGCATACAGGTGCACTTGTGTGCATTTTTCACAAACTATTATATAACGCACAAGTCTAGTGAATAATACACGTCAGTCAGCAGTGTCTGATAGTGTCAGACTTCTCAGTAATTGTCGCTCCTAAAAACCTGTTAGGTTCTTATTGCGTCCGTGCTTGCATTTAAAAACCGCATGTGTGTGCCTGTCAGTGGCAGCGTCAGGCTCCATATTGTCCCTGGATAGAGATGTGCATGAGGGCCTCAAAACATTGTTCCCATTGCAAAGGAGCGGGTCTCCCGTCGTTGTAATGCCCATTCTGAAAGAATGGGCGAAAAAATTTACCACTGGGGGTATACCTGAAACAAAGGCCTAACTCTTGTAACGGTCATCATGATGGCGCATGAGGAGAAGGAGGAGCAGTCCAGCGATTAGCCAAAGTCCAGAAGTGTGTTACCATGGGTGAGTGGAGGTACATGGCAAAATCCCGTTACAAACTTTAAATTCCGCTGTCATTTGCTGGTGGTGTGGTGAAGTCTGGCCCAATCCAACCCTTGTTCATCTTGATTAGAGTCAGCCTGTCAGCATTTACAGTTGACAGGCGGGTGCGTTTATCTGTAATGATTCCACCTGCGGCACTAAAAACACGCTCTGACAAAACGCTAGCTGCAGGGCAGGCCAGGACTTCCAAGGCGTAGAGAGCCAATTCATGCCACGTGTCCAGCTTGGATACCCATTAATTGTAAGGCACAGAGGAATGTCAGAGTACAGTTGTTTGATCTGCAAGGTACTCCTTGAGCATCTGGGCAAACTTAGGATTTCTTGTGGCACTACCCCGCACCTCAGGGGCTGTGGTATGTGAGGGGCTGAGAAAACTGTCCCACATCTTAAAGACTGTTCCCCTACCTCTGGCGGATTGGACTTGTGCCCCTCTCGGCTGTACGCCTTGGTTGTCCACTGATTCCTGACCTATGCCGCTATCGTTTTGTGAGGGGAATGCTTTGCCTACTTCCGTGACTATGGCCTTCTGGAACTGCTGCATTTTTCCTGACCTCTCCGCCTCGGGAATAAGAGACATAAAGTTCTCCTTGTAGCGTGGGTCTAACAGTGTTACCAACCAGTAATGATTGTCGGCCAAGATGTTCTTAACGCGAGGGTCACGAGACAGGCAGCTTACCATAAAGTCAGGCATGTGTGCCAGACTCTTAACAGCCATCACTTCAGTATCCTGACCAACACGATGACTGAACATGCTGTCCTCCTCCTCCTCCTCCTCCTCCTCATCATCATCTACCCTGTCCTCTGGCCAGCCACGCTGAACCGAGGATATGACTGCATGTCATATCCTCAATTTGGCCAGAGAGTTGCTCCATATCTTCATCCTCCTCCTCGTCATAGTCCTCCACTGCACATTGTGATGAGACCAGGCTGGGCTGTGTGTTATCACCCACACCCACTACTGTTTCTTGCTCAAACTCATCGCGCTCCGCCTGCAATGCATCATGGTTGTTTTTTGAGCAGAGACCATTTTAGAAGGCAGAGAAGCGGTATGGTGACGCTAATAATGTCGTCATCGCCGCTCACCATCTTGGTGGAGTCCTCAAAGTTTTGGCGGATGGTACATAGGTCGGACATCCATCTCCACTCCTCAGGTGTTATGTGTGGAGTTTGACCCATTTCCCTACGGCTTAGGTGATGCAGGTACTCAACAACTGCCCTCTTCTGCTCACATATCCTGACCAACATGTGCAGAGTTGAATTCCAACGCGTGGGGACATCACACACCAGTCTGTGAGCCGGAAGATGCAAATGGCGCTGAAAGCCAGCAAGGCCGGCTGAAGCAGTAGGTGACTTTCGAAAATGTGCAGACAGGCGGCGAACTTTTACCAGCAGATCAGACAGCTCTGGGTATGACTTTAGAAACCGCTGAACCACGAGGTTGAGCACATGGGCCATGCATGGAACATGTGTCAGCTGGCCTCGCCTCAAAGCCGCCACCAGGTTCCGGCCATTGTCACACACGACCTTTCCTGGCTTTAGGTTCAGAGGTGTGAGCCAGTGATCTGCCTGCTGTTTCAGAGCTGTCCACACCTCTTCTGCATTGTGGGGTTTGTCACCTATGCAGATTAGCTTCAGCACAGCCTGTTGCCGCTTCGCCGAGGCAGTGCTGCAGTGCTTCTGTGTCGCCCTGGACAAGCCAGGGGCCACAGAGCACAACACTTACACACCCCACACTCCCTGCAGGCATATCATAGTCAAAACACAAAATCCTTGTTGCCTTCCCCAGGGGCTGTTGTCCACACCAGGGGGTGGAGCCAGGCGGTTGGTCTCCACCCACCAAGGAGGAGGGAAAACACAGGCAGTGAGAGTTAAGCTAAGGAAGTTGAAGGAGGAAAGTAGTAGAGAGGAGAAAAGTGACAGCAAAGAGCCTGAAGTTGGTCCGGGTGTGTGGCCCGGACAGGACAGCAAGGTTGGCAGGATGTGGTGACCGTCTGCAGTGGAGGCCGATTGGAGTCTGCCGTAAGGACCGTGGACGGGTGGTGACCCGGCCGTACCGGACCGGTATACAAAGAGAAGCCAGCACCATTGGCAGGGGCCTTTCGGATCCCGGCAAGGCTTGGTGTCGCCGTGAATTTGCCAAATCCGTTAGTGAAGGGGACCTCAGGGTTTCCAAACAGCCAAGTCACGATAGAAGGCAACCGTCCAACCGTGAAGGGGAGACACCGCCACCGCCAAGGCCAACCGTCTCCCAGGGCCAGCGCCTGTGGGCAAAAGGGGCTCCTCCGGCCCATATCCAGGTCGGGGAGCGGGTTACCGGTGGGAAACCATCACTACCAACACTGAACTTAGGTGCAGGGAGAGACAGTCATCACTAACCTGCAGGGAGGAACAACCGCAGCCGTCCGAGGGACCCGTCCATCCAGCCACTTGTTTTACCGTGAACTGTGTCATCATCATTGGGCTGAGTGAGTACCTCCGTGCCGTGCGGCACAGCGCTGCCCCTGCGACCTTGCACCTCATCAGGCCCCGCAACCCGCCTGTCATCCATCTCTACCCCATCACCGGGCCCTGGGACAACCAACCCCCCTACCCACGGCGTGGAGAAATAACAACAAAGCTGCTCCCTGTCACAGGCTCCCGGGATCCCTGTCCAGAGCAGCGGTGGTGTCCACACAATCACCACAACCGTGGATGGCGTCACGGACAATATCCCCAAAACCCAAACGACCCCTTTTCACTCACGGGCGATGAGCGCCGCTCGAGTCCCCGGGATCCGGCCATCGCTCGAGCCACCGAGCAGCAGCAGCCGTAGAGCAGCGGCAGCCGGACCCGAGCAGTGGGAGAGCGCAGCGTCCCCTCCTCCGCCCGCAACACTTCCAGCTTGGGACTGGTGTGTAGGGTAAAGTGGATGAGGATGCGCAGGAGGAGGAGGAGGCTGAGGAGCATGACATTCCGGAGCTGTAGAGTGTGGGTGAAACCCTGACTCAGGTAGGGCCTGCAAAACTTGGTGTGTGAAGGACGTGTTCCGTCCCTCGCTCAGACTGGGTCCCAGCTTCCACAATATTAACCCAGTGTGACGTCAACGAGATGTAGCGGCCTTGCCCACATGCACTTGTCCACGTGTCTGTGGTTAGGTGGACTTTGGCTGAAACAGCGTTGTTCAGGGCACGTGTGATGTTTTGTGACACGTGGTTATGCAATGCGGGGACGGCACACCGGGAGAAATAGTGGCGGCTGGGGACCGAGTAATGTGGGACAGCTGCCACCATCAGGTCGCGGAATGCTTCTGTCTCAACCAGCCTAAAAGGCAACATTTCCAGCGCAAGCAGTCGCGAAATGTTAGCATTTAGAAGTGTGGCATGTGGGTCGTTGGCAGTGTATTTGCGCCTGCGTTCAAAGGTTTGCTGAATGGATAACTGAACGCTTCGCTGGGACAAGGACGTGCTTGATGATGGTGTTATTTCTGCGTGGGCAACTGCAGGTGCAGGGCCGGAGGAGGCTTGTTCTCACTTCAACAGGAGCTGGCGAGAGGCCAGAATGTGTGAATGGAAACGTGAACGAACAGCTCTTCCGAGTGTCCAAGTGTGGGATCAGTAATGTCCGTGGACGTGTACTCGGCCTGGTGGTAGGAAGGAGGATCAGGTTCTGAAATGTGCGGTGCAGTATCACGGCTACTGACACTTGACCGTGTGGAACACAGAGTGTTTGTGGTGGTGCCAATCTGACTGGAAGCATTATCCGCTATCCAACTAACAACCTGTTGACACTGGTTTTGGTTCAAGAGCGGTGTACTGCTGCGGTCCCCAAGAATTTGGGACAGGACGTGCGAGCGACTAGATGTGGCCCTCTGTTGTGGCGAAATTAGAGCTTGCCCACGACCTCGGCCTCTGCCTGCACCACCATCACGTTCACTTCCTTGTTCCTTGCCAACGCCCTTGCGCATTTTGCAATGCTGTGCTGACGTGTATTCACTAGACTTGTGCGTTATATAATTGTGCTTCTTACTGCCTGTTGGGATGCTACGCCTCCCTCCCCCTGTGCACTGCTGTCCTCGCTCTGCATATCCTCCTGCCAGGTTGGGTCAGTTACTGGATCATCCACCACGTCGTCTTCCTCTTCCGCACCCTGCTCCTCCTCCTGACTTCCTGACAATTGTGTCTCATCATCGTCCACCCCTTGTTGAGACACGTTGCCAACTTCGTGAGAACGTGGCTGCTCAAATATTTGGGCATCTGTACATACGATCTCCTCATGACCCACTTCAACATGAGCTGGCGAGAGGCCAGAATGTGCGAATTGAAACGTGAACAGCTCTTCCGAGTGTCCAAGTGTGGGATCATTAATGTCCGAGGACGTGTACTCAGCCTTGTGGTAGGAAGGAGGATCAGGTTCTGAAATGTGCGGTGCAGTATCACGGCTACTGACACTTTACCGTGTGGAAGACAGAGTGTTTGTGGTGGTGCCAATCTGACTGGAAGCATTATCCGCTATCCAACTAACAACCTGTTGACACTGGTCTTGGTTCAAGAGCGGTGTACTGCTGCGGTCCCCAAGAATTTGGGACAGGACGTGCGAGCGAGTAGATGTGGCCCTTTGTTGTGGCGAAATTAGAGCTTGCACACGACCTCGGTCTCTGCCTGCACCACCATCACGTCCACTTCCTTGTTCGTTGATAACGCCCTTGCGCATTTTGCAATGCTGTGCTGATGTGTATTCACTAGACTTGTGCGTTATATCCAAGTTTTTGCAAAACGCACACAAGTGCAGCGGAAAGCTGCCACCAACAGGCACACACGTGCGGTTTTTAAATGCAAGCACGGAGGCACTAAGAACCTAACAGGTCTCTATCCAGGGACAACGTGGAGCCTCCCAATTTTTGGCTGCCCTGCCTAAGGGCTATACTACAATAGACCCACTTCCTTCCAATGGGCACTTCAGGTTTACAGGCCCTCATGCACGTCTCTATCCAGGGACAACGTGGAGTCTCCCAATTTTTGGCTGCCCTGCCTAAGGGCTATACTACAATAGACCCACTTCCTTCCAATGGGCACTTCAGGTTTACAGGCCCTCATGCACGTCTCTATCCAGGGACAACGTGGAGCCTCCCAATTTTTGGCTGCCCTGCCTAAGGGCTATACTACAATAGACCCACTTCCTTCCAATGGGCACTTCAGGTTTACAGGCCCTCATGCACGTCTCTATCCAGGGACAACGTGGAGCCTCCCAATTTTTGGCTGCCCTGCCTAAGGGCTATACTACAATAGACCCACTTCCTTCCAATGGGCACTTCAGGTTTACAGGCCCTCATGCACGTCTCTATCCAGGGACAACGTGGAGCCTCCCAATTTTTGGCTGCCCTGCCTAAGGGCTATACTACAATAGACCCACTTCCTTCCAATGGGCACTTCAGGTTTACAGGCCCTCATGCACGTCTCTATCCAGGGACAACGTGGAGCCTCCCAATTTTTGGCTGCCCTGCCTAAGGGCTATACTACAATAGACCCACTTCCTTCCAATGGGCACTTCAGGTTTACAGGCCCTCATGCACGTCTGTATGCAGGGGCATTGGTGAACCTCACAATTTTGGACTGCCCTGGCAAAGGAAAATACTACAAAGACTCACTTCCTCAAAATGGGCACATTAGACTCAGAGGCCTTTATGTACGTCTCTTCTCAGGGACATCGGAGTGCCACACAATGTTTTACATAAAATCTTTCATGTAGTAATCTCAAAAAGTAACATACATTAGCTCTATCTCACTATTGGTTATGTGCCCTTAACATTTCCGCCATGAAAATTCATTTTGGTGTCATTTTGGAAGGTTTTCTGGTGAGTCCGTAAAAATGGCGTAAAACGCGGACTAAATTGTTCACAGCTGTGACTTTTGAGTGATAAATGCTTCAAGGGGTCTTCCCCATGCTGTTGCCATGTCATTTGAGCACTCTTCGGAGACTTTTGTGCCATTTTTAGGGTTTCTACATGCTGCCTGTGGTCATTTCACAAAAATACTCGGGTCTCCCATAGGATAACATTGGGCTCGTTGCTCGGGCCGAGTACACGAGTATCTTGGGAGGCTCGGCCCGAGCTTCGAGCACCCGAGCTTTTTAGTACTCGCTCATCACTAAAAATTATGTAACTGATTAGAATTTTCTGGATCTAAATTGCCAGATGGGGAAAAGGATGGTGTAAAAAAAATAACGTATTGTGTATAATATTAACTCATTGTGTTAACATTATATTATGGATATATCATTCATGAACATTGTTAAATTATTGATCCATGATGTGTATATATAATGCTCTTTGGGTAGGTGCTACATCTGCACACATGCAATCATCTGCAGGAGCATGTCAACTATATATAGCCATTGTGAACACCGATCCACCACAATTCAAAGGGAACCCATCACCTACGAACCTGCGGGGGTGTCTGATATAGTCTGGTCCAATGGGCGTTGCTGCTATCTGGTCTGGCGCCTCCTCCATCTTGTGCGATCACCGTCCTCCTTTCTCGTGTGGATGACACGTCCTACGCCATCCACACAGAGGTTTTCCTTGCACTCTCGTACAAGCGAACTTTGCTATGCCCTACTGAAGGCAGAGAAAAGTACTGTAATGTGCAAGCGTGGGTGTTCTGTGACCTTTCCCCAAGCCTGCACATTTCGATACTTTGCTCTACCATCAGTAGGGCAGAGCATGCGTAGGAGCACAATGGAAGGCACTGTGTGGATGACGTAGGGTGCATCATCCACATGAAGCAAGGAGGATGGCAATCACTAGGATAGAGAAGGCACCGAATCCGCATCGGACTGGCCAGCAGTTGAGTAGGTGGCAGGTTCCCTTGAACCCTCTTTGATACCTTTTTAACACTGTGGCATCTAATTGGTTAAAGAGAGTGAGGGAGACTTGCCTCTCTTCCAAACAAGTAAAATTATGGCAATGTTAGTACATTATTTTGACACACAGTGCCTAAAATGTATTCTGTCTGCCATCTTCGTCCTTCTGTAAGATCCACCCAGAAGTTCCATTGAATAAAATACCTGTCAGCATAATGATGTCTTGTGAAATACTCTACAATACAAAAGTATAGCAGTGTACTTTATGAATCGCAACATCAACACCATTCAAGTTCCCAAATGGAAACAAAAAGTAAAATAAGTTACAAAATGTAAATACTGCCTTTTTCCCCTTATCAGTTTCTCTATTACATTGCTAAATATTTATGTATTAACAATTAATATTGTATTAGTAGTTAATAAAAAAAACATAATTTAATTTAATAAAAACATAATTGGTATTGCAACATTCATTACAATACAACACTTGCATTTAAATATCAGTAACCACTATGGTAAATAGCATACAAAAAAAGAGCCATTAACAAAATATTTGTTTTTTGGACATATTTATAAAGATTACATCTCAGGATCATTTTTTTTAAACAAATCCAATTGTGGAATTTACTATTATTGGAAGACCTATTAATTAAAATGTACTTTGTGGGAAATCCCTTTAGATAAAATTGACGCATCCTTAGACTTTCTAGTCTAAATTTATTCCATTATTTACCTTACTTTGCACCATAATGTGGCTTAACCCCTTTACAATCTTGGATGTACTGGTACGTCCTTGTTTTCGGTGCCTTCATGACCTTGGACATACTGGTGCCTGGCGGTCATGCCACTGGGCCACTGAAGCCACGGTGATCACATGAAGATGCCTGTTGCTTTTGAAAGCAGGGCACCATAACTAGTCATCACGAGGCGGGGGAGACGGTAGGTCACCGCTCTTGTGCAACTACGATCACTTTGGTTGTCTGTTCAATTCTAAACAGATAATCACAGATATTTCAATATTTCAAGCAAATTAAATTGCCTGAAACATTGACATCCAGCTATGATCATCAGTGGTATAACAGCACCAATCATTGGCTGGAGCTAGGCAATGGCGGCACGATGATGCCTGATCGCACCAATCAGTGAGCAGAGATTCCATCTGACCTCACAGTGACCACTCTGCCCCTCCTCATTCCAGCTTGGAGATGTGACGTAACAAGGGTGGTCTCTGTGCTGTTCTGCTGCCAGATATGCTGGTATTTGTGGTACCACAAGCTATTTTAGTCTGTGCTACCACTTCTTGTGCTGTTGCTGCTGCAGATTGAAGAAAGAAGATCTTCGTTTCCTCTGCCTGACCTGTTTCTGTCCCCCTTTTTATTTAATCTACTCTAAACTGTGGTTTAACGGCATAAAAATTCAAAGTTTGAAAATTGACAAAATTTTCTCAAAATTTCAATTATTTTCGCAAATAAACATGAAAAAAATATCATACATTTACAACTAACATGAAGTACAATATATCACGAAAAAACAGTCTCAGAAGCACGTTCCACAGTT
Organism: Anomaloglossus baeobatrachus; assembly: GCF_048569485.1. NCBI lineage: Eukaryota > Metazoa > Chordata > Amphibia > Anura > Aromobatidae > Anomaloglossus > Anomaloglossus baeobatrachus. Next base: position 186,286,537 of record NC_134360.1, on the reverse strand, counting down.
ATTACCACATAAAGTGATACTGGCCAGAACTGAAAAAAATGGCTTGGTCAGTAAGGCGAAAAGAATGGGTGATGAAGGGGTTAAATTACTGCAGCAATTTCTCAATAAACCCTGTCCCTCTTCTAATAGGTAACTTTTATTTTAGGCCCTTTCATGTTGGAACACCTGTCTAAAACTCATATTAAATGTGGTACAAGGAATGCAAAACAGTTTTTGGTGAAAGGTAAACCAGAATTCTTTCTGATTTAGTTCAGTAAATCAGTCACAATATGTGCATTTTTACAGTATCAGCTCTTTGTTACTATATTAATATAATAATAAGTTTTATTTCTACTACTAAGGACTAGAGATGAATGGATTGCTTACTGCGTTCCCAGTCCATTGTGCAGGTCAATGTTCTCTGGCTGTAGATCAGGAGCTGCACAAATCTTCTGAACTTCCAGGATCCCATGCTTGGTTTATGATTGGGTGGGCTGGCGAGATGTCATCGATGTGCCGCACAGATGACATCATGCCAGGCTAGTGACTCAAACACCACTCTGGGGAACCTGAAGAGCTCAGAAAATTTGCACAGCTCCTGTTCACGGCCAGAAAACATGAACCTGGACCATGGTTGCATGAAGCATTCCACTCATATATACTAAGGACCTATGAAATTGTCACACCTGCGTTACTGAACGAGGAGGAAGTGGGTCCACTGGAGGAAGGTACCATTCACTAACCCGGAGTAGGGGACCTGGGCGCTACTGAGCCTCCACTACTACCACAGTAGGTGGCAGCAGGTACACACACTGGTAAGCGTCCGCTCGGAGGCAGCCCCTGGGGATCCCGATAACTCAGCAGCTGGCCCCACAGGACATAGACCAGGAACCGGGACAGAGGAGGCAGAGGCTGGTGCAGTCCAAGACTGGCTGGCATTGGTGGTAACAGGCAGGCGGTACATGTTTGTAGGAACTTGAGGTAACCAAATGGACACAAGCGGGAACACAGCACCTACTAGTCGGGAGCAGGGACAGAGTGACAGACTTATGCAGAGTGCGGGATAGCACTGAGGACCTGGCAACTAGTAAGGGCAGACTGGCTACAGGGACATGTTGAACTGGCACCTCCCAATGGGGGGAGGAAGCCTTAAATACACAGTACCATGTGACAATGGCCTGGAGACACTTCTGGGTTAGGTTGTGCTGGCTCTTTAAGAAAAGGGAGAGCAGTGTGACTGCACCCTAAGTGCACTCCAGAGAACCCTACCGCACATACGCGGGCCTCGGGAACCAGGAACTGAACGGGGGAGCGTAGAGCCGGCAGTGACAGCAGGAGATTGTCAGTGCCCCTGGTACACAGGGAACTAGGGTGCCGACTGGCAAGCAGAAGGAACCCAGGGGCCATAAGAATGGGCGTAGGAGAGGTAGGTGAGCCGGGACTAGCGTTGGCACTCCTGAGCTAGGAGTGCCAATGGCGTAGCCGAAATGTAAGTGTAATGCAGAATATAATTCCTATTCTGTGTAGGATTAATATTTTTCAGAGTTTAAATGATCCTTTCGATTTAACAACATAAGTATAGATATCCGGCACAGAGATACTCTATAGCATTACATGTCACTCTGGAATAGACATACTGTATATAGCATTAGAATAATTTTTCATGGTGATCCCACGGAGTATCACAAAAGTACATTCAGTGTGAGTAGGAAATGTATTGTTTTTCTACTTTACCACCTTGACTCCAGCAGAAAAGATTTAAATCAAGGGTGCTTTTAATAGCCTATCATGATAATGAGTAGGTAAAACTTTATACTAAGCTTTTGCAGCCATTTTGGGCATTTAATAATGCCCTAGTTTTCTAACCTTGCTATAGATGAGGATACAGAAATAATGAACACGTTTCTAAAGCAGAAATGTCACTTTTGGGTTTCAGTCTTTAATGTTGGAAAATACATCAATGATGGTTTCCGTCTGCTCTCTAGGTGAATAGAAGAAGATCGGAAAGTGAAGAACTTAATTGACTCTTTCCTTTTCCCTTCATTGTAATAAGTGTAGCTATGTAATGGCCCCAAAAAGTTAAAAATCAATTAAGGGATTGACTCTTCCCCTTTTAACCTTCACAGCCACGAAAAAAATGAAGCTGATATTTTCTGTCTTTGAAAGCTCTATTAATAGTTATAGAAGTGTTATCTTACACTGACAATATGAACTGCTGTAATTTATCTTTTGACAAAATGATGTCCTATCATACATTAGTCACTCTGGAAATGTAATTGTCCCAATGCTTCAAAAGTAAGGCTTTTTGGCCAGGAAAGCTCGTGAAAACTGCAACTTGTGAGCCACAGATTAATACTCATGGTGTTCTATATAGGACCACATTCCTAAGCTACCTGTAAATACAGACCTATGCTATGTAAGTTATAAACTAATGGTGAACTCCAAAGTGATTCAACTTCAAAGTGCTCTGACCTAATAACTTACTGTCACAATTCCTCTGTGCAGAGCATCTTGCACACAGGTGATGCTCTGACGCACCTTCTTGAACTAGAGAGCTGGCAGTGACATGTTTCCTTTGTGCAGAGCATTTTGCATTTGGAGATGCTCTGCTGTATTTCTTTGAGCACTAGCTGACAGGTTGTTTGACAGCACATGACTCTATGCAGATTCTGGGAGATGCTGATTTCTCAGGTGTTCCACCTTCCTGGTGATTGCCCTGTTTCATTACTGAGCATGCTCTCCCAGAATCTAGCCAGTCATACTCTCTGGTTCTGCAGTTGTGTTCTTGGATCATGTTTGTGCTTGTTGCTGATATAAGTTTCTTGATCCCGGACCATTGTTTGATTCCTCTCTTCTTGCTCCATGTTCTTGTCGTTAGCTCATGGCTTGTGACCTTGGACCGTTACCTGACCACGTCTCCGTTTGCTCCCTGAATCTATATGTACTCTCCTGGAATTCTGACCCTTGGCCTGTGACTTAACTGCGTTTGTGCTTTCTCCCTGTGTCCTGTTGTGTCCTCCTGTTTCCTGACCCTAGCTTGCTGACTACCCTTCCATCTATACTATCCAAGTAGTGAATAGCATCACATTTATCTTCTATTTTTTTTTTTTATTATTATTATTATTATTATTATTATTATAATAAAAAAAGTGATTGCATATAAGAAGCAAAATACATGGGGGAAGAATAATCATAAAATAAATGCATATCCTAATATTGTCATTATGATAGGCCAATCTTGGTGGAGTGCCGATTCCCCTTTTAGTTTTTCTCAGCCCAAAACTTCTGGCCACTTGGATAGAATGAAGTTTCCTGCATAGCCAATTCAATTGATTAAGGCCACACCGCTGTCCCTTCACAGCTAAGGAAAACAGCAATGTACCAGCACTGAACCCACTGCAGTGACTGGCTGTAGTGATCACATGTTCTATTGTTGTGATGTCACCACTGCAGCTGAAAGGGTGGAGCATTGGCAAAGTGACATCCGTGGGCCCGGAGAGGGGAGTATTTTGTGCTTATTTTCTACCGCTGCAATGCTATGAACGAAAAAATAATCCCAGACAACACCTGTAAATTGTAACTATCATTTAGTTTTTTTCTTCTATATTTATAAGGGCTGCAAACTGCTGCTGATTGGTGGGAGGCATAACTAGTATCTCAAACTATTCAAAGAGTAAAACTGAGGGGCTGGCTGGCAAATTTTAGAATGAGGGCAATTAGAAAGCACTGTCCCACTGGTTGTGTTAGCCCACCTATAGCATATGGCTGCATGCTGCAATAAAGCAGCAGAAATAGCAGTCTTTAAAAGTAGCTGTCACTAGAACATAGATACGGGTTTAGAACAGAGCTTATCACATAGATACAAGAATAGATCCAAGTTTACTACATACCGTGTTTTAACCGAAAATAAGATCTACCCCAAAAATATGTCCTAGCATAATTTGTCGACATTTTACAGTATGACTAAGATATATAGTCTAGTTGTGGACCATCACACTATTTCCTGAACTAAGGCTTGAGCATCCCTTTCAAGATACATAACTTTTATTGGTGTAAGTTGCTTTAAATCCCAGAAGTTTATAGACACAAGCAAGCTAGATAATGGAATGAATATTTGTGCCGCCCCCGTGGCAGCAGCCGAGCTGCTTGGATCCGGGTTCACTGTGGCTCAAGGGTCTTCGGACCCGGGGGTCATGCGGCCACTCAAATGAAGGGGGGGGGGTATTTACAGGGGAGTTGATGGATAGTTTGTGACGCCACCCGTGGGTGTACCGCCGCTGCCGTTGGGAGTACCCGGGGTGATGAAGCGGGGCAGCAAGGTGTCGTAGCCCTCCATGGGTACGGTGGATGCCCCGGGACTCAGTGAGGGGGGGTCGTGGGGTGCAGGGGTCACTCTCGTACTCACTCAGTTCATAAGCAGACGCTGACAACCAGGTAAACCAATTCTCTGGGTACCACTGCCACTGAGGGGAGCTCGTCCAGTTCCCATCCCCAGTAGTGTTGCCTGGTGATTTAACTTCAACTTGGTGGCCCAGTAGTATGGAACTTGCCGGGCCCCGCTCCCCACTATGGCTAAGTGTGGGAGCGGGGCACCTTGCCACAATCCCCTGCAACCGGGGGTCCGAATCCTCTAGGCCCAGACCACTGTCTTGAACCTAGACAGCTTTACTAGGAGCCACCGCTCTCGACCTCCTCTCTCTCTCACTACTCAACAATGACTGACTACACTCCTCACCTCCCCTCCCTGGCTCCCCAGGTGGGCGACTCTATTCCACTTAAGCCGTCTACTGGTGTGCCTGGTGGGTGTGGTGCAGGGGGTATCTAGGATTTGATTTGCTGTTGGAGGCAACACTATTAGCTAGGGACCCATAACCAAGAGGGAGGTGGAATACTGCATGGAAGGGCAGCTTGTGCAGTACCCTGTGACGACCTGATAGTCCAGGGGCGTGACATCTCCTCAGCTGGCATCATTGATTGGAACTTGTGTTAATGAAATAATTAATATTCACTCCCTTCCCTGCACAACCCTCTGCAGGCGAATGATTGGAACTTGGGTTAATGAAATAATGAATATTCACCCTCCTCCCTGCTCATTTCTCTATGCCAGGTGTCAGTGATTCACTCAGACTATCATCTCAGGATTGCAGCATAATGCCCGTACTGGCCAGAGGCTCTACTCACCTGAGCATGTAACCTTGTATTTCTATGTAGCTGTCATAATTAGGTGAGAAAAGCCAACAACCAGGGCGAGAACTGTTCTGCGATCCTGAGATGATAGTCTGAGTGAATCACTGACACCCAGCACAGAGGGGTGGGCAGGGAAGGGGGTGAATATTCATTATTTCATTAACACAAGTTCCAATTAATGATGCTGGCAGAGAGGTGGTCGGAATTATGGGCTGGAAGAGGAGTGAATATTCATTCCATTAACTAGCCGGCATGTGACTATAAACTTCCAGGGCTTACAGCAGGGTACATATTATGTTCGGGGGAAGAAGGAATATTATTTTTTCATTAAAAGACTTCTCAATCACTGTGACCAATGCAAAATATAAGACATCCCCTAAAATAAGACCTAGCGCATCTTTTGGAGCCAAAAATAATATAACACATTATATTATTTTTGAGGAAACATGTTAGATATGGGAACAGAACTGAGCTTACTGCATATATATAGGAATATAGAAGTGAACTGAGCATACTATATACCGTATTTTTCGGACTATAAGACGCACCGGACTATAAGACGCACCCTTTTTTTAGAGGAGGAAAAAATAGAAAAAAAAATTAAAGTAAACAAATGTGGTCATGACACGCTGTTATGGGGGGGTTGGGTCTGCTGCTGATGCTGTTAATATCCCCAAATTCTGTACTCATATCCCCCCCATTCTGGGCCCCTTCCAGGTAGATATGGCCCCCATCATGGAATTTGTATGTTCCCCATCCCTATGTGTGTCATCCTCCAACCTGGGGGGTGTGTGTGCGTGTGTATGTATGTATATATATATATATATATATATATATATATATATATATATATATATACAATGATCCAACCCCATCCAGGTGTACAGTAGTGCCTTTATATACTAAACTTATTAATTGCCTTAATTTTACAGATGTGATGTCACTTAACTTTGTTTGGTCCTTCCTCTGCACTAGAAGCAAAGTCTCCCATATCTGAAGAGGACCTGCAGTGATGTAATGAAGAGGCGGGGCACTGTGCTGTTCTGGCCCACCCCTCTTCATTACATCACTGCAGGTCCTTGTTCAGCTATGGGAGACTTCGTGTCTAGTGCAGAGGCAGGAGCAAAGTGAAAGTAATGTGAGCACTCAGCACAGAGACTGTGATGGTATGCCGTGCTCTAGCCCAGACACTGCAGTGATCTGCACTTCCTCCGGGCCAGACATGACTGCAGCGGCACCCTGCTCCTGCCTCCTAAACAGCAGACACACAGTCTCACCAGCAGCTGCAGGAAGTCGGCGGCTGGAGCTCCCACGTGTGTCCACTGTTTACATTAAACAAGTATTGATTTGCTGCTCCTCACATCCGCTTCTAGTCACTGACTGAAGGGAGCGGAGAGAGGTGGGTGGGGAGCAGCTAATGAATATTCTTTTACTTTAAACAGCGGGCACACGCCGGCTTCCTGCAGCTGCGACCCTCCCTGCCTGCTGTGATCCCACTCCACAGCCTTTCCCTCCCCACAGCTCCCTACCCCGCAGGTATCCCGCTTTGACATTCAGACCGTAAGACGCACCCCGCACTTTCATCCCAAATTTGGAGGAAAAAAAGTGCGTCTTATGGTCCGAAAAATATGGTAGATATAATGGCTGAACCAAGCTTTCAGCATAGATACATCAATAAAACTGAGCTTACTGCTTAAATATGGTAACGAAACTGAGGTTAATACTAAGGGGTACTTTGCACACTACGAAATCGCAGGTGCGATGTCGGTGGGGTCAAATCGAAAGTGACGCACATCCGGCGTCACTGTCGACATCGGAGTAAGTGAATCCTTTTTACTATGATTAACGAGCGCAAAAGCGTCTAAATCGTATTATCGGTGTAGCGTCAGTCATTTCCATAATTTCGGAAGGACCGATGTTACGATGTTGTGCCTCATTCCTGCGGCAGCACACATCGCTGTGCGTGAAGCCGCAGGAGCAAGGAACATCGCCTAACCTGCGTCCCGGCTGCAATGAGGAAGGAAGGAGGTGGGCGGGATGTTTACGTCCCGCTCATCTCCACCCCCCTGCTTCTATTGGCCGCCTGCCGTGTGACGTCGCTGTGACGCCGCACGACCCGCCCCCTTAAGAAGGAGGTGGTTTGCCGGCCAGAGCGACATCGCAGGGCAGGTAAGTGCATGTGAAGCTGGCGTAGCGATAATTTTCGCTACGGCAGCTATCACAAGATATCGCAGCTGCGACGGGGGTGGGGACTATCGCGCTCGGCATCGCTACCATCGGCTTGCAATGTCGTAGTGTGAAAAGTACCCCTTAGATATAGGAACAGAACCAATCTTAAGATATACGTAAAGTAATATAAATTATTTTACTAGAGGGATCTAACAATGTAGCCTGATGTAGATCCTTTTGCACATAACCTTTTTGTTTAAAAAAAACAAAAAACTTTTGCAAGCTTTTTTTTTCGCTAAAAAAACATTATGATGTGTGAGAATGCTGTTGGGATTGGGACATTTTTATACTTTCCACACATGTCATAAAACAGCACCATATGTAATTTGCATAATTGCAATCATGTGCCAAGCTGATTCTGTTCTGCTTCTTTCAACTGAAACCATTGAGAGAAGCAGAAAAGAAAGCGGTTGGCATCAGATCATCCTTATGAAAAATTGCATATGGAGCAGTAATGTGACAAATGCAGAGCGTTTAAAAACAACAGTGTTAGAATTGCATATTTTTAAAGAGACTCTGTCACCAGGTTTTAGTAATCTGAGGAGAGAATGATATATAGGGTTTAAACACTGAATGCAGGGGTGTGTTACTTATTATGCTGTGTTCTTTTATTTCCACCCAGTGAAGGTTTTAGCACGAGTATTACAGACCTCTTGAGCAGTTGTCTGATCTTGCACCCTTCTGTGCTAAGCAGCTCACTGTCAATAGACAATGTACATATAAAGCTGTCATGTTGGTGGAGTTGTCTTCCTGAGCTTTGCGACATGCTATATCTAAAAATTTTGGTTGTATCATAACTAGGGATGATCGAATACCACAAATATTCGGCTTTGCAAATATTTTCCGAATAGGTCGCCGCTATACGAATATTCGATGCGCAATGTGTCTATGGGAAGCCCGAATAGTTCCGAATAGTTGTTATTCGGGTTTCTCATAGACTTACATTGTGCATCGAATATTCACGAATAGTCAAATAGCGGCAACCTATTCGGAAAAATTTGCGAAGCCGAATATTTGAGGTATTCGATTATCCCTAGTCATAACTGCTTCATAAAGTAAACTAACTGATAGATCAGAATCTGGGTCTGTTTTCCAAAAGGGGTCTCTACATTAGAATCTCAGTATCAGTCAAGTGAAAAAACCTCAACAGATTATGCAAAGGTAATGCCCTGCATTGCCATAGATTGTGATAATCTCCTGTAGTACAAATCTGCTTTTATTCCATCATCTTTGTACCAGGTGTTTTTTATGTTTAATCTCTTTTTATTAAACTTTTGAGATATTACAGTACATAATTAGCAGTATGTATAGTTACATTATATCACTACAAAGTTACAACCAAATACACATTTTGTGAGACCAAATGTAACGAAAGGTGATCTAGAAAGAGATATAGGTCTCTGCAAAAACAAGATTGTCCATCAAATAACCCTTGGTGACCGTATTGTTGTAACAGGAAAGACAAAAGAAACCAGAAATAGGAATAAAGCATATAACCTAGAAAAGAAGGACCAGAGGTAGCTATCCAGAGAAAATAGAAAAGGGTAAAGTGGAAAAGGGGAAAGAAGAAAGAGAGAGAGCAGAGGGATGCGGGAAAAAGTCTCCCCGATATTAGCCTCCATGTTCACCCAGGGAAGCCACCAAGTAGGACTGCTAAGTGGTAGTTTCCCACCCAACTAAGCAAAGGGGTGAGATGATTTAAGTCACAGTCTCGAATAAGGACCTGAATGAGGGGGAGTCCAAGAACATAATTCAAGGGTTCCAGACTTAGATGATTTTTTCCATTAAGCCATTTATTTCTGCAATCAGGTCCTCCATCTTACACAGGATAGTCATTTCCGAGAACCAATCTCCCAGATTTGGAACTTCCGGGGATCTGTAGTGTCTAGGGATCAGAACTCAAGCTGCCAAAAGGTAAAATTGTAATAAGCTCAATTTCTGTATTTTAATTAATCTGGACAAAATCAACAACAAGGCTACCAGTGGGGTAGCAACTAAATTGTCATCACTTACAGTTAGGTCCAGAAATATTTGGACAGTGACACAATTTTCGCGAGTTGGGCTCTGCATGCCACCACATTGGATTTGAAATGAAACCTCTACAATAGAATTCAAGTGCAGATTGTAACGTTTAATTTGAAGGTTTGAACAAAAATATCTGATAGAAATTGTAGGAATTGTACACATTTCTTTACAAACACTCCACATTTTAGGAGGTCAAAAGTAATTGGACAAATAAACCAAACCCAAACAAAATATTTTTATTTTCAATATTTTGTTGCGAATCCTTTGGAGGCAATCACTGCCTTAAGTCTGGAACCCATGGACATCACCAAACGCTGGGTTTCCTCCTTCTTAATGCTTTGCCAGGCCTTTACAGCCGCAGCCTTCAGGTCTTGCTTTTTTGTGGGTCTTTCCTAGAGATGAGCGAACCGGTCGCGGTTCGGCTCGAGGTCGGTTCGCCGAACGGGGGTCCCGTTCGAGTTCGGTTCGTCGAACGTTCGACGAACCGAACTCGAACCAATAGGCTATAATGGGAGGCAATCACAAACACATAAAAATGCATTATAAATGTACACAAACAGTTAATAAACATTGCCATAACACTTACCGGTCCCCGCGATCCCTTCTGCACTCTGTCTCCTGCCGCTATTCCATCCGATGATCGCTGAATCCTCCCGGTGACTGGCACTGCAGCAGTGATGCAGGACCTATCGTGACGTCAAAATAGCCATGTGACCAGTCACGTGGCTATTATCTCATTGGCTACAGACTGGTCACATGACTATGACGAGTCATGTAGGACCTGCGAGTGCATCTCTCCGGTACACGGTGCACATATGTGTATCGCCGTGTACCGGCGACATGCTCTACCACACGGTCGACTCCCCGTTCCGTTAGGGACCGGCTGACACAGCCGGTCATTAACGGAGGTTGCCATAGCAACGCAGTTAGCGGTGACGTCACCGCTAACCGCGGCTCCGAGAGCACCGTTGCTATGGTAACGCGTCTGTCAGCGTCTGAGAGCAGGGAGCCAGCGCTAAGCGGTGTGCGCTGCTCCCTGCTCTGTGCACATGTAGCTGCAGCACATATCGGGTAATTAACCCGATGTGTGCTGTAACTAGGAGAGCAAGGAGCCAGCGCTCAGTGTGCGCTGCTCCCTGCTCTCTGCACGTGTAGCTGCGTGCGCTGGTAACCAAGGTAAATATCGGGTTGGTTACCCGATATTTACCTTAGTTACCAAGCGCAGCATCTTCCACGCGGCGCTGGGGGCTGGTCACTGGTTGCTGGTGAGCTCACCAGCAACTCGTGTAGCCACGCTCCAGCGATCCCTGCCAGGTCAGGTTGCTGGTGGGATCGCTGGAGCGTCGCTAGTGTGACATCTCACCAGCAACCTCCTAGCAACTTACCAGCGATCCCTATCGTTGCTGGGATCGCTGGTAAGTTGCTAGGCTAAGTTCACATTTCCGCTAAAATGTATCAGTCACAATCCGCTGCTCTTGTAAACAGCGGAATCCGTTTAGCGGATTCCGCTGCTCCCATAGACTTGTATGAGCAGCGGCTTGTGACTGATGATGCTGCGTTGCACCCTCCGCCCGACTGATCAGTCGTGGAACGACTGACCGCCGGGCGGGAGGAACGCAGCATGTAACGTTTTTTGAGCAGCGAGATCCGTCGGATTTCGCTGCGCATGCTCTCTGGCTCCCTGCACACGTCACCAGCTTTGGTTGGTTACCCGATATTTACCCTGGTTACGGTGCAAGGAGCCAGCGCTAAGCGGTGTAGGCCCGTAACCAAGGTAAATATCGGGTAACCAAGGTAAACATCGGGTGCTTTGCTGTTACCCGATATTTAGGCTGGTTACGTGTGCAGGGAGGCCGACACTTCCCCGCTCGGCCCCGCCCCCTCCCGCACTCCGCACATGTATGTACACACACACACACACACACACCTGTCCCCAGCCATGCAGACAAGCACTGCCACTGACACCCTCGTCTGGCCCCGCCCCCTGCTCGGCTCCGCCCCCTCCCGCACTTTGCATGTGCACACACATACATACATGCACATACATACATACATGCACATACACACACTCACTCACACATACACTCACCTGTCCCCAGCCATGCAGACCGCAGCACTTCTACTGACATCCTCAGCGCCTGGCCCCGCCCCCTGCTCGGCTCCGCCCCCTCCCGCACTTTGCATGTGCACACACATACATACATACATACATGCACATACACACACTCACTCACAGATACACTCACCTGTCCCCAGCCATGCAGACCGCAGCACTTCCACTGACATCCTCAGCGCCTGGCCCCGCCCCCCGCTCGGCTCCGCCCCCTCCCGCATTCAGCATGTGTATACACTCACACACACACACACTCACCTGTCCTGCAGTCACTGCGGCACTGACGTCCTCAGTGCCACGGCCCCGCTCGGCTCCTCCCCTCCCCCCCGAACTCCGCCCCCCCCGCACACAACGGAATCCGACAAAGAATTCTGTTCTTTGTCATCCGTTGTACAGCGTTGAACAGCGCATCAGTCACATGCGTCAAGCGACGCATGTGACTGATACAAATCAACGGAAATGTGAACTTAGCCTAGTGTGACGGGGCCTTTACCGCTGTTACCGCTGACAGCCAGCACTGATCTGCACGCTGTACGCTGCTTCCCGTTTGTAGTGATGATTGTAGTGAGGATGAGGTTCCCCAGCCCCAAGTGATGAGCTGGTAAACTCATCCTCACTACAATCGTCACTACTACTACACTAGAAAGAAAGAAGACAGAAGAGCAGGATCGTGGAGGGGTGACAGGGGGTAATAAAGATGGAGTCTCTAATGTGTCTGTGTATTTATTTCTATTAAAGTATTTTTTCTCTGTGTGGTGTTTTTTTTTAACCCTTTATTGGAGATTCTTAATGGCCGGGTCAAACGTGCCTGACATTAAGAATCTCTGGCTTAATACTGGCTAGTAAAACAAAGCCAGTATTAACTCATGATTACCCAACAAGCCACCCGGCTCCAGGGCTGTTGGAAGAGTTGGATACAGCGCCAGATGATGGCGCTTCTATGAGAGCGCCATTTTCTGGGACAGCTGCGGACTGAAATTCGCAGCAGAGGCGCCCAGAAACCTCGGGCTAACCTGTGCTGCGGATTCCAATCTCCAGCTGCCTAGTTGTACCTGGCTGGACACAAAAATGGGGTGAAGCCCACGTCATTTGTTTTTTAATTATTTCATGAAATAAGTGAAATAATTAAAAAAAACGGGCGTCCCTATATTTTTGGTTCCCAGCCGGGTACAAATAGGCAACTGGGGGTTGGAGGCAGCCCGTGGCTGCCTGCTGTACCTGGCTAGCATACAAAAATATGGCGAAGCCCACGTCATTTTTTTGGTGGGAAAAAAAATTCTGCATACAGTCCTGGATGGAGTATGCTGAGCCTTGTAATTCTGCAGATGCTGTCTGCTCTTCTCCATACAGACAGACAGCAGCTGCAGAACTACAAGGCTCAGCATACTCCATCCAGGACTGTATGCAGAAGTTTTTTGCCCCCTGAAAAAATTATGTGGGCTTCGCCATATTTTTGTATGCTAGCCAGGTACAGCAGGCAGGTACGGCTGCCCCCAACCCCCAGTTGCCTATTTGTACCCGGCTGGGAACCAAAAATAAAGGGAAGCCCTTTTTTTATTATTTCATGAATTTCATGAAATAATTAGAAAACAAATGACGTAGGCTTCGCCCCATTTTTGTGTCCAGCCAGGTACAACTAGGCAGCTGGGGATTGGAATCCGCAGCACAGGTTGGCCTGAGATTTCTGGGCACCACTGCTGCGAATTGCAGTCTGCAGCCGCCTCAGAAAATGGCATTTTCATAGAAGCGCCATCTTCTGGCGCTGTATCCAACTCTTCCAGCACCTGCCTGCTATACCTGGCTAGCATACAAAAATATGGCGAAGCTCACGTCCTTTTTTTTTCTAGTTTTTTGGCAAAAAAAATAAAAAATGCTTCCCTGGATTTTCCATTGCCAGTGAAGGTAACATCAAGCAGTGGGGGTTAGCAGCCAGTAGCTGCTTGGATTACCCTTACCTAGCAATACAAAAAATGCAGCGGGAGCCCATATATATTTTTTTTAATTATTTATTTAAATAACTAAAAATAAAATGGGCTTCCCTGTATTTTGATTGCTGGACATCACAGTGCTGTAAAAATAAATCTTTAAAAAAGTGACGTAGCGCTCCGCGGTATTTTTGATTCTCAGCGCAGATAAAGCAGACAGCTATGGGTTGCCACCCCAGTCTGCCTGCCGATACCTTGGTTGGCAATCAAAATACAGGGAAGCCCATTAATTTTTTCTATTTAAAAAATAGTTAAAAAAAAAATGACATTGGGTCCCCCCATTTTTGATAGCCAGCTAGGGTAAAGCAGACGGCTGTAGCCTGAAAACCACAGCTGGCAGCTTTACCGTGGTTGGGGATCCAATGTGGAGGTCCCCTCAGGCTCTTTTTTATAATTATTTTATAAATATTAATAATTACACAATAAAAGTAGGGTCTCCCCCAAATTGGATCACCAGCCAAGGTAAAGCGGACAGCTGTGGTCTGGTATTCTCAGGGTGGGAAGGTCCATAGTTATTGGGCCTTCACAGCCTAAAAATAGCAGGCCGCAGGCACCCCAGACGTGGCGCATCCACTAGATGCGCCAATCCTGGCGCTTCACCCCAGCTCATCCCGTGCCCTGGTGCAGTGGCAAACGGGGTAATAAATCGGGTTGATACTAGCTGTAAAGTCACCTGAGATCAAGCCCAGCAGTTTGTGATGTCATGGCGTCTATTAGATACCCAACATCATAAACTGTCAGTACTAACAAAAAAAAAAAAAATCGACAAAAGAAATTTATTTGAAAAAACAGTCCCCAAAACATTTCCTCTTTCACCAATTTATTGTAAGAAAAAAAATAAAGGGGTCCCACGACGACTCTGGACCGTCTAGAATATGGGGGGGAGACACTCAGGGAACGTATCCCCCATTTTCTAGGAGTGCGGACCCTTCATGTGAGGAGTGTGGGTGCAATGAATCTGCACTCACTCTCCCCGGGTCCACAGCAGCAGAGTCCATGTCGTAATAGTTGCTACCAAAGCTGCAATGCCCTGCTCATGAGGTAAGGGCATGCCTAATCAGGAGAACTACTGTAGAGGAAGCTCTGCTCACTGGTATATAGGTGCTCAGAGGTAATAATAGATAAAATTAGTGAGTAACCTCGGCACTCTAAATCTCCCAGACTAAGTCAGTAAGTCACAACGGATAGTAATGCAAAATCACTCTTTATTGGTCCGTATTAAGAAAAAAAAATTTTTCATAAGCATATATGTTTTTGTCCAAAACAAGTTACAAATGACGTTTCGGCCTGAGCCTTCGTCAGATTGGACTTATCTGCATGTAATCATGAAAAATGACAATAATCAGTATCACATAAGAGTGAGAGAACAATAACATAAACTCAAACAATGTAGAGGTACAATTGGGATGCAGCAAAAAAATTGCAACACAGCAAGAAATGAAACACATGATACAAATGTCATAATACAGTACAAGGACAATATAGTAATGACAAATATGGGGTCAGAGTAGACTTAGACAGCTCTGGTACGAAAGACATGTCAATCATAAAGTAACATGTGCAGTAGGTGTAGAGCTACAGTATGCATGGCAGAGCTAATGGGTAGACCGACCATAGAAAAAGAACGGAGAAAAAGTGGAGAAAAAATGGAGAAAAAGTGGAGAAAAAGTGGAGGAAAAATTGGAGAAAAAGTGGAGAAAAAGTGGAGAAAAAGTGGAGAAAAAATGGAGAAAAAGTGGAGAAAAAAGTGGAGAAAAAGTGGAGAAAAAAGTGGAGAAAAAGTGGAGAAAAAGTGGAGAAAAAAGTGGAGAAAAAGTGGAGGAAAAATTGGAGAAAAAGTGGAGAAAAAGTGGAGAAAAAAGTGGAGAAAAAGTGGAGGAAAAATTGGAGAAAAAGTGGAGAATAAGTGGAGAATAAGTGGAGAAAAAGTGGAGAAAAAGTGGAGAATAAGTGGAGTAAAAGTGGAGAAAAAGTGGAGAATAAGTGGAGGAAAAAGTGGAGAAAAAAGTGGAGAAAAAGTGGAGGAAAAATTGGAGAAAAAGTGGAGAATAAGTGGAGAATAAGTGGAGAAAAAGTGGAGAAAAAGTGGAGAAAAAGTGGAGAAAAAAGTGGAGAAAAAGTGGAGAAAAAGTGGAGAATAAGTGGAGAATAAGTGGAGAAAAAAATGGAGAAAAAGTGGAGAAAAAGTGGAGAATAAGTGGAGAATAAGTGGAGAAAAAGTGGAGAAAAAGTGGAGAAAAAGTGGAGAAAAAAGTGGAGAAAAAGTGGAGAAAAAGTGGAGAATAAGTGGAGAATAAGTGGAGAAAAAGTGGAGAAAAAAATGGAGAAAAAGTGGAGAAAAAGTGGAGAATAAGTGGAGTAAAAGTGGAGAAAAAGTGGAGAATAAGTGGAGAATAAGTGGAGAATAAGTGGAGAAAAAATGGAGAATAAGTGGAGAAAAAATGGAGAAAAAGTGGAGAAAAAATGGAGAAAAAGTGGAGAAAAAGTGGAGCACCCTTTGGTGCCTTTCATGTGGCACTAAGGGGTGCTTAGCTTTGTATTTAGCCAGAAAATGAAAAAAAAAAATGACATAGGGTTCCCCCTAGTTTTGTAGTCAGCTAGGGTAAAGCAGACGGCTGCAGCCTGCAGACCACAGCTGGCAACCTCACCTTGGCTGGTAATCCAAAACTGAGGGCACCCCACGCTGTTATTTTAAATTAAATAAATAATTAAAAAAAAAAAACACGTAGGGGTCCCCCAAAATTGGATCACCAGCCAAGGTAAAGCAGACAGCTGGGGCCTGATATTCTCAGACTAGGGAGGTCCATGGTTATTGGACTCTCCCCAGCCTAAAAATAGCAGGCCGCAGCCGCCCCAGAAGTGGCGCATCCATTAGATGCGCCAATCCTGGTGCTTCGCCCCAGCTCATCCCGCGCCCTGGTGCGGTGGCAAACGGGGTAATATATGGGGTTAATACCAGATGTGTAATGTCACCTGGCATCAAGCCCTGGGGTTGGTGAGGTCAGGCGTCTATCAGATACCCGACATCACCAACCCAGTCAGTAATAAAAAAAAATAGACGACAAACACATTTTTATTTGAAAAAACACTCCCCAAAACATTCCCTCTTTAACCAATTTATTAGAATGAAAAACAAATCCAGGTCTGCTGTAATCCAAGGGGTTGCCATGACGATCCACACTGTCCCAGTCAATGAAGAGCAGGTTGTTCCCCATTGGCTGGGAGAGCAGTGCAGTGACCTGAGCTAACATCAATGGGTCAGCCCAGGTCACTGCAGGGCATGACAAGTGCTGCTGTCAGCGAGGTACATTACCTGCGCTGATCTCCAGCACACTGACAGCCCCTGTCACTGAGGTCAATGACCGCCGCCTTCACACCAAGTCTCGCGAGAGGCCCGTGACGTCACCGCTAGTCAGTCTCGGGTCGGAAGCGAGAGGTGATGTGACAAGCGGCGGCCATGGAGGACAGTGACAGCGCTGAGGTCGGGATGGCGGGACTTCATCACCGCAGGCAGGGCCGGCTCCAGGTTTTTGTGGGCCCCGGGCGGAAGAGTCCCAGTGGGTCCCATAAACACGGAGACACACACACATACACAGATACATACACGTACATATACATATTTAAAGACAAACTCACAAAAATACATATAAACAGACAAATCTATACAGTCATATACACTGACATACATAGATACACATCATACATGCATACATACAGAGACACACACTGCTATGCTGCATACATACATACATACAGACAGACACACACATACTGCTCTGCTGCATACATACATATAGACAGACACACACACTGCTCTGCTACATACATACATACAGACACACACATACTGCTCTGCTGCATACATACAGACAGACACACACACACACTGCTCTGCTGCATACATACATACAGACAGACACGCATACTGCTCTGCTGCATACATACATGCATACATACATACACGCATACTGCTCTGCTGCATACATACAGACACGCATACTGCTCTGCTGCATACATACATGCATACATACAGACAGACACGCATATTGCTCTGCTGCATATATATATATACATACATACAGACACGCATACTACTCTGCTACATATATACATACATACATACAGACACGCATACTGCTCTGCTGCATACATACATACATACATACAGACACGCATACTGCTCTGCTGCATACATACAGACAGACACGCATATTGCTCTGCTGCATATATATATATACATACAGACACGCATACTACTCTGCTACATATATACATACATACATACAGACACGCATACTGCTCTGCTGCATACATACATGCATACATACAGACACGTATACTGCTCTGCTGCATACATACATGCATACATACAGACAGACACGCATATTGCTCTGCTGCATATATATATATACATACAGACACGCATACTACTCTGCTACATATATACATGCATACATACAGACACGCATACTGCTCTGCTGCATACATACATGCATACATACAGACACGTATACTGCTCTGCTGCATACATACATGCATACATACAGACAGACACGCATATTGCTCTGCTGCATATATATATATACATACAGACACGCATACTACTCTGCTACATATATACATGCATACATACAGACACGTATACTGCTCTGCTGCATACATACATGCATACATACAGACACGTATACTGCTCTGCTGCATACATACATGCATACATACAGACAGACACGCATATTGCTCTGCTGCATATATATATATATATATAAATACAGACACGCATACTGCTCTGCTGCATACATACATGCATACATACATACACGCATACTGCTCTGCTGCATACATACATGCATACATACAGACACGCATACTGCTCTGCTGCATACATACATGCATACATACAGACACGTATACTGCTCTGCTGCATACATACATGCATACATACAGACAGACACGCATATTGCTCTGCTGCATATATATATACATACATACAGACACGCATACTGCTCTGCTGCATATATACATGCATACATACAGACACGCATACTGCTTTGCTGCATATATACATACATATAGACACGCATACTGCTCTGCTGCATATATACATACATATAGACACGCATACTGCTCTGCTGCATATATACATACATATAGTCACGCATACTGCTCTGCTGCATATATACATACATATAGACACGCATACTGCTCTGCTGCATATATACATACATATAGACACGCATACTGCTCTGCTGCATATATACATACATATAGACACGCATACTGCTCTGCTGCATATATACATACATATAGACACGCATACTGCTCTGCTGCATATATACATACATATAGACACGCATACTGCTCTGCTGCATATATACATACATATAGACACGCATACTGCTCTGCTGCATATATACATACATATAGACACGCATACTGCTCTGCTGCATATATACATACATATAGACACGCATATTGCTTTGCTGCATATATACATACATATAGACACGCATACTGCTCTGCTGCATATATACATACATATAGACACGCATACTGCTCTGCTGCATATATACATACATATAGACACGCATACTGCTCTGCTGCATATATACATACATATAGACACGCATACTGCTCTGCTGCATATATACATACATATAGACACGCATACTGCTCTGCTGCATATATACATACATATAGACACGCATACTGCTCTGCTGCATATATACATACATATAGACACGCATACTGCTCTGCTGCATATATACATACATATAGACACGCATACTGCTCTGCTGCATATATACATACATATAGACACGCATACTGCTCTGCTGCATATATACATACATATAGACACGCATACTGCTCTGCTGCATATATACATACATATAGACACGCATACTGCTCTGCTGCATATATACATACATATAGACACGCATACTGCTCTGCTGCATATATACATACATATAGACACGCATACTGCTCTGCTGCATATATACATACATATAGACACGCATACTGCTCTGCTGCATATATACATACATATAGACACGCATACTGCTCTGCTGCATATATACATACATATAGACACGCATACTGCTCTGCTGCATATATACATACATATAGACACGCATACTGCTCTGCTGCATACATACATACATATAGACACGCATACTGCTCTGCTGCATATATACATACATACAAACACACACCTTGCTCTGCGGGGCCCACACACGCGGCTCCGGGGGTCACACACACGGCTCTGCGGGGCCCACACACGCGGCTCCGGGGGCCACACACACGGCTCTGCGGGGCCCATACACGCGGCTCCGGGGGCCACACACACGGCTCTGCGGGGCCCACACACGCGGCTCCGGGGGTCACACACACGGCTCTGCGGGGCCCACACACGCGGCTCCGGGGGCCACACACACGGCTCTGTGGGGCCCACACACGCGGCTCCGGGGGCCACACACACGGCTCTGTGGGGCCCACACACGCGGCTCCGGGGGCCACACACACGGCTCTGTGGGGCCCACACACGCGGCTCCGGGGGCCACACACACGGCTCTGCGGGGCCCACACACGCGGCTCCGGGGGCCACACACACGGCTCTGCGGGGCCCACACACGCGGCTCCGGGGGCCACACACACGGCTCTGCGGGGCCCACACACGCGGCTCCGGGGGCCACACACACGGCTCTGTGGGGCCCACACACGCGGCACCGGGGGCCACACACACGGCTCTGTGGGGCCCACACACGCGGCACCGGGGGCCACACACACGGCTCTGTGGGGCTCACACACGCGGCTCCGGGGGCCACACACACGGCTCTGCGGGGCCCACACACGCGGCTCCGGGGGCCACACACACGGCTCTGCGCGTCCCACACACGCGGCTCCGGGGGCCACACACACGGCTCTGTGGGGCCCACACACGCGGCACCGGGGGCCACACACACGGCTCTGTGGGGCCCACACACGCGGCACCGGGGGCCACACACACGGCTCTGTGGGGCCCACACACGCGGCTCAGGGGGCCACACACACGGCTCTGCGGGGCCCACACACGCACGGGGGGACAGGGAGGGGCGGGGAGGGAGTGATGTCCCACATACTGATCAGGTCACGGTGCAGATGGGGCCCACACAGCGCCGGAGGGAAGCGATGTGCTGGGGGTCGCTGGCTGGCACTGTGACTCCTTCATCTGTGCGACCGAGCAGGACGCCGGGCGGTAGCTCCGCCCACAGATGATGCTCAATGAAGGAGAACACACCCTTAAAGGGCCGGCAGCCACAGTTTCCAGTGCCAAGGACTGCTGCCTCCGGACCGACCGCAGGTAAGCCGAGCGGGACCGTCTGTGTGTGTGTGTGTGTGTGTGTGTGTGTATATATGTGTGTGTGTGTGTGTGTGTGAGTGTGTGTGTGTGTGTGTATGTATGTGTACATGCCGCGGGCAGGAGGGGGCGGAGCG
This sequence comes from Anomaloglossus baeobatrachus, assembly GCF_048569485.1. Classification (NCBI taxonomy): domain Eukaryota; kingdom Metazoa; phylum Chordata; class Amphibia; order Anura; family Aromobatidae; genus Anomaloglossus; species Anomaloglossus baeobatrachus. Next base: position 186,265,546 of record NC_134360.1, on the reverse strand, counting down.
AGCTGAGCGGGGAAGTGTCGGCTTCCTGCACGTAACTAGGATAAACATCGGGTTACTAACCAAAGCGCTTTGCTTGGATACCCGATGTTTATCTTGGTTACCAGCTTCTGGCAGGCTGCCAGCGATGGCTCCTGCACACTGTAGCTGTAAAAAGCCCTGCTTTTTGCTGCTAGAACCGTTCTCGAACGTTTCTAGAACTATCGAGCTTTTGAAAAAAGCTCGAGTTCTAGTTCGATCTAGAACATGGCCCAAAATCACTCGAACCTCGAACTGGAGAACCTCGAACCACGAACCGCGCTCAACTCTAGTCTTTCCGTCTTAAGTCTGGATTTGAGCAAGTGAAATGCATGCTCAATTGGGTTAAGATCTGGTGATTGACTTGGCCATTGCAGAATGTTCCACTTTTTTGCACTCATGAACTCCTGGGTAGCTTTGGCTGTATGCTTGGGGTCATTGTCCATCTGTACTATGAAGCGCCGTCCGATCAACTTTGCGGCATTTGGCTGAATCTGGGCTGAAAGTATATCCCAGTACACTTCAGAATTCATCCGGCTACTCTTGTCTGCTGTTATGTCATCAATAAACACAAGTGACCCAGTGCCATTGAAAGCCATGCATGCCCATGCCATCACGTTGCCTCCACCATGTTTTACAGAGGATGTGGTGTGCCTTGGATCATGTGCCGTTCCCTTTCTTCTCCAAACTTTTTTCTTCCCATCATTCTGGTACAGGTTGATCTTTGTCTCATCTGTCCAGAGAATACTTTTCCAGAACTGAGCTGGCTTCATGAGGTGTTTTTCAGCAAATTTAACTCTGGCCTGTCTATTTTTGGAATTGATGAATGGTTTGCATCTAGATGTGAACCCTTTATATTTACTTTCATGGAGTCTTCTCTTTACTGTTGACTTAGAGACAGATACACCTACTTCACTGAGAGTGTTCTGGACTTCAGTTGATGTTGTGAACGGGTTCTTCTTCACCAAAGAAAGTATGCGGCGATGATCCACCACTGTTGTCATCCGTGGACGCCCAGGCCTTTTTGAGTTCCCAAGCTCACCAGTCAATTCCTTTTTTCTCAGAATGTACCCGACTGTTGATTTTGCTACTCCAAGCATGTCTGCTATCTCTCTGATGGATTTTTTCTTTTTTTCAGCCTCAGGATGTTCTGCTTCACCTCAATTGAGAGTTCCTTAGACCGCATGTTGTCTGGTCACAGCAACAGCTTCCAAATGCAAAACCACACACCTGTAATCAACCCCAGACCTTAACTACTTCATTGATTACAGGTTAACGAGGGAGACGCCTTCAGAGTTAATTGCAGCCCTTAGAGTCCCTTGTCCAATTACTTTTGGTCCCTTGAAAAAGAGGAGGCTATGCATTACAGAGCTATGATTCCTAAACCCTTTCTCCGATTTGGATGTGAAAACTCTCATATTGCAGCTGGGAGTGTGCACTTTCAGCCCATATTATATATATAATTGTATTTCTGAACATGTTTTTGTAAACAGCTAAAATAACAAAACTTGTGTCACTGTCCAAATATTTCTGGACCTAACTGTATTTTCTTATACAGTGTGTCCAGCCATATCCTGTCCACCGCCATTAACTTGAGAACGGCAGCAGCTATAGGCATATAAGTGGTGTCTAGGTATAGTAAAGTAGCCATGCGCTACGCAATTAAACCACCTATAGCGCCACCTGGTGGAAAAAACAGAGTTAGCATTTTTATCTCGAAAACGGAACGAGATAGAGAAAAAAAAGTAAATTAAAAAATTGTAGGGCATCATCAATTCAATACGAATCGAGACATTGAATACAGAAATGCTATGATATGAAATCCATGACCCTCCCAAAACATTGAATGCTGGTCACACATATGGTACTCATTTAACTTTGATGCTCAAATTGGCCACCGTCAGCTGCAATGCACATCTGGACTCTGGACAGCATACTGTATCTTGCTGCATGTTGTGCAATATGGTAGGTGACACGTTTGCACAAGCATCTGTGATACGTCGTTGTAGATCCTGCAATGTTGATGGAAGGGTCGAATACACCTGCTGTTTTATGTGACCTCACAGAAAGAAGTCCAATGGGGTCAGGTCAGGTGAGCGTGGAGGCCACTCCATGCAGCCACCATAACCAATGACTTGTAGGAAGGTCTCCATGAGGTATCGCTTCACATCCACAGCCTTGTGAGTTTTACACATTCTTATCAAAGCATTTCTGTATGCAAGGTGTCGATTTGTATTGAATTGACGATGCCCTACAATTTTTATTAATTAACTTTTTTTCTCTATCTCGTTCTGTTTTCGAGATAAAAATGCTAACTCCGTTGTTTTCCACCAGGTGGCGCTCATGGTGGATTCATTGCGTAGTGCATGGCTACTTTAATATACCTAGACACCACTTCTATGCCAATAGCTGCTGCCGTTCTCAAGTTAATGGCGGTGGACAGGATATGGGTGGAAACACTGTAGACTGAAAAGACAGAATCCCAGAATGTCCTGATAGCGTCGCAGCTCCACCATATATGTAACATAATACCCTTTTCTGTACTGCAGCGCCAGCACCTGTCTGAGACAGAGGGAAAAAATGGAATGTAGAATGTCCGGACAACGGTACCAGTGGGACAACATTTTATAATTTTTTTCCTGCATGGCACTGGCAATAGAGAATTTCTGAGAAAAAATAAAGGCCTTCCTCCAGTCCTCCTCCGTGATACTCGTATTTTGATCCCTTTGCCACTTCACGAAGAAATGAAGCCCCTGATTGCTATCCCTTTGAGTCATAAACTTATAGATAAGAGAGAGAGAGTATGTTCGGGGAAATCTTGCAGGAGAAAGCTGTTGAAATTGCGTGGGAGTAAAAGAATAGACCTTATTTCTACTATGATTTTTTAGAAAGGATTGAAGTTGGAGGTATTCTAGCCATGTGGAGGGGGTTCTGTGATCGGGGGTGAGTAGGTCAGAGAGAGGGGGGAGTTCCACACCTTTAAGTACTGTACATGAAAAATTAAGTACTGTACATGAAAAAATCGTGAATCGTGGCCTCACCTCCAGCATTGGTATTTGTTGACTTTTAAACCCAGGGGAAATTCCCAGTTGGTGATGGGTCAGATGGGGCTTCTACCCCTCATCCCAAGTCCCAGGACCTCAAGGTGGCCCTCAGACGTTCTGCTTTCGGTTTTACATGTCCGTCGTCTGCATTCTGGTCTGATCCAGGGAAGGAACCTCAGTGAGATGTCCGAGCACTCCTATTCCAAGCCTACTCATTGTTTGGATGAGCTGTGGAACTGCCAATCCAATAGGCGCATTAAAACTTCTGCTCTATGATAGTATTTGAGATGAGGCAATCCCACTCTTCTTTCTTCCTTGGCTCTGTACAATGTGTTAATTTTGATTTCGGATCTATTGCCCCCCCCAGACAAATTTATTGAGAGCCGACTGAAGTTTGGAGAAGAAGACGTTGAGGTAAGTGTTTTTTAGAAGTGTAGTATGTGCTGCACATTACTATCCTGTTAGAAAGAATGTATTTTTTATGCATTTTTGATGCTTTTTTTGCCAGGAGATGCAGATTTGGTGCAGAAATATCTACAATCAAATATTCAATGTGCACACATTGCCTAATCTGGTAATCCAGTATTAAGTTTGATGACTTCACCTGAGGTGAGGTCACTGAGTTCAATGAGTTTACCTCAGGTCAGTTCACCTAAGATCACAGCTGTGGTACCTTGAAATCCTTCAACTGGGACCTCAGGTGAACTCATTGACATCACCACTCACAGCTGTGACTCAGTCCGTGTGTTCCTGACAATCAAAGTGAGAAGTCATGTTTTCTAAAATGACCATGCACTGCGACCTCAGATGTAGAAGAGCCGGGCTCATCATGGGACCTCGTGTGGATTATGTCAGACCTGCAAGAGTATTTTGGAGGTTAATAAATTGGTGAGAACAGGTGGTTTTTTTTTGGTTTTTTTTAAACAAACAAAGGATTTTTCTCTGTGTTGGTATTTATTTCTTTAGACTTACAGGATTAGGAATGGGGGGGTCTGACAGACCCCTACCCATTAATAAATCAGGGCTTGATGACAGCTGACAAATCACAGCTGTGATTAACAGCTTATATTACCGAGGTGACAAACCTGAACAAGAACCGGACGTACAGTCAAAAGTCTATGTTCGGTGCTCAACACCAAACACAAGGTGGTCAGTACAGACATCTAACTTAACAGTTCGGGTTCGCTCACCACTAATCAAAATGTCATATCTTCAGTGTTGTACCATGAAAAGATATAATAAAATATTTACAAAAATGTGAGTAGTGTACTCAATTTTGTAATGTACTGTAAATATTGATGGCAATGACAGTGGTATTTAAATAGCAGGAATTAAAGCAAAACCTTATTGGTGCTGTTATAAACATATCCTGGCGATGTATGGCAGCCAGTGTCTGCAGGGTATGGGTGGGCTCAACTCCTGAACCCACTCCGCCCCCTGACGGTGACGTACAGTTTTGACAGGGTATACTAAGGGATTATTTCATTCATCTGTTCCTAAAATTAGAAAGACAAATGGAATTCTCCAAACAGATGTGAAAGACACTTTACAGAATCATTAAATGTGCCACAAACAAACCAATGTATTTACTCATACACACCATAGCACTCTATTAGATACACACAAATCTTACAAACATACATATAATTCCAGATACACATACATTTATACACAAAACACAAATTCTTATAATTCCACAGACATATATAAATACCCATACACACACACACACACTGAGGCCCCCTTCACACGTCTGTAAAACACGTGCGTGTATGGCCCGTTTCCGTATGTACCGGAGACACGGCCAAATGTGCACCAATGTTAATCTATGTTTGAGGTCACACGTGCGTTATTTCATAATGCCCGTGTGTCCGTGTCCGTGATCCGTATGTGTTTCCGTTTTGCACGGAAGCATGTGCGTTTTCTACACGGAACAGGCACACGCGGACACCATGAAAGTCAATGGTTATGTGCGCACAATACGTGACACGGATGCATCTCTGTATGCTCCGTGTACGTTTTGTGCTTTTTTCTAGCGATGACGGTCATTCTTTCTTTTCCTGTCTATGTCTGTGAATCTCCCTCAGTCCGTCGGTTGGTCTCTCTGTCTGTCTGTCGGTCTCTTTCTGTCTTGTCTGTCCCTCTCTCGCTGTCTGTCGGTCAGTCTCCCCCCTCTCTCATACTTACCGTTCCCCGATCACCGGCACGGCGCTGCACGGCTGTTCTCTAAACTCCGGCGGCTTTTCCTCTTTTCAAAAAGCCGGCTGCTCATTAAAAAATCTCGTATTCCCTGCTTTCCCCGCCCACCGGCGCCTATGATTGGTTGCAGTTAGACACGTCCCCACGCTGATTGACAGCTGTCTCACTGCAACCAATCACAGCCACCGGGGGGCAGGACTATACTGTGCAGTGAAAAAAATAAATAAGTAATTAAAAAAAAACGACGCGCAGTCCCCCCCCATTTTGATACCAGCCAGGGTAAAGTCACACGGCTGAAGGCTGGTATTCTCAGGATGGGGAGCTCCACGTTATGGGGAGCCCCCCAGCCTAACAATATCAGCCAGCAGCTGCCCAGAATGGCCGCATACAATAGATGCGACTGTTCTGGGACTCTACCCGGGTCTTCCCGATTGGCCCTGGTGCGTTGGCAATCGGGGTAATAAGGAGTTAATGGCAGTCCATAGCTGCCACTAAATCCTAGATTAATCATGTCAGGCGTCTCCCCGAGATACCTTCCATGATTAACCTGTAAGTTACAGTAAATAAACACACACACCCGAACAATCCTTTATTAGAAATAAAAACAACTAACAAATACCCTCGTTCAACACTTTATTAAGCCTGAAAAACCCCTCCATGTCTGGCGTAATCCACGGACCTCCAGCGTCGCATCCAGCTCTGCTGCATGAAGGTGACAGGAGCTGCTGAAGACACCGCCGCTCCTGTCAGCTCCACGCAGCAACTGAGGTGAGTAGCGCGATCAGCTGAGCTGTCACTGAGGTTACCCGCGGCCACCACTGGATCCAGCGGTGGCCGCGATTAACCTCAGTGACAGCTCAGCTGATTGCGCTATTCCCTTCATTAGCTGCGTGGAGCTGACAGGAGCGGTGGTATCTTCAGCAGCTCCTGTCACCTTCATGCAGCAGAGCTGGATGCGACGCTGGAGGTCCGTGGATTACGCCAGACATGGAAGGGTTTTTCGGGCTTAATAAATTGGTGACGAGGGAATTTGTTAGTGTTTTTTATTTCTACTAAAGGATTGTTCGGGTGTGTGTGTTTATTTACTGTAACTTACAGGTTAATCATGGAAGGTATCTCGGGGAGACGCCTGACATGATTAATCTAGGACTTATTGGCAGCTATGGGCTGCCATTAACTCCTTATTACCCTTATTGCCAATGCACCAGGGCCAATCGGGAAGAGCCGGGTAGAGTTCCAGAACAGTTGCATCTATTGTATGTGGCCATTCTGGGCAGCTGCTGGCTGATATTGTTAGGCTGGGGGGCTCCCCATAACGTGGAGCTCCCCATCCTGAGAATACCAGCCTTCAGCCATGTGACTTTACCCTGGCTGGTATCAAAATGGGTGTGGACCGCACGTCATTTTTTTTTAATTATTTATTTATTTTTTTAACTGCACAGTATAGTCCCGCCCCCCGGCGGCTGTGATTAGTTGCAGTGAGACAGCTGTCAGTCAGCGTGGGGGCGTGTCTAATTGCAACCAATCATAGGCGCCGGTGGGCGGAGAAAGCAGGGAATACGAGATTGTTTAATGAGCGGCTGGCTTTTTCAAAAGAGGAAAAGCCGCCGGAGTTTAGAGAACAGCCGTGCAGCGCCGCGCCGGTGATTGGGGAACGGTGAGTATGAGAGAGGGGTACTCCATTCAGTCACTCTGGGGATTAGCGGTCACCGGTGAGTCCTTCATGGGTGACCGCTAATCAGGACGCGACAGAGACAGAGCCGTGGTATGACAATGAAGTCGGGTGAAGTTCACCCCAGTTCATTTTTTGCGCGTGACTCTGTCTGCTGTCAGCGGGTATGTATCTATGACATTGTGCATCACACACGCATAAATTCACACGGACAACACATACACATGTCAGTTATTTCTCTCACGCATAAACGGACAACCAACACGCACACACGGCTAGCATACGGCATTCACACAGATGGCACACGGACACAAAAAAGGACACAAAAACGGAAAACAGACCCGAAAAACGGACGTAACACACGTGCGTGTTTTTTCACGGACGTGTGAAGGGGGCCATATACAGTATATACAACTCCATACTTGTGTATATATATATATATATATATATATATATATATACACATTATATCTAGACAAACATACACACTTACCGTACTTACAATTCCGCATACATATATAGATACAATGTCACATACTTATACACACGCAAATAAACTACATACATCACTTCCAATATCTAGTCATGGCCGAAAGTGTTGGCACCCTCTAAACTGTTCCGGAAAGTGTAGAATTTCTTCCACAAAATTATTACAATTACACGTTTTTTTATACACATGTTCACTTCCTTTGTCTGTATTGGTACAACACAGAGAAAAACTGAGGAAAAAAAGGAAAATTGGACTTACCGTAATTTCATACAAAACTCAAAAAAAGGGCTGGACATAATTGTTGATACTCGCAACTAAATATTTTGGTTGCACTACCTTTGGAATAAATATCTGCAATGAATTGCTTCCTATAACCATTAACAAACTTTAAGAAACACTGAAAAATAGATGGAAAGAACGCACTGTCGAGTTCTGAATTGGCAGCATTGAGTCCAGATTTAAATCCTATTGAGCTCCTGTGGAGAGATCTTAAAATTTCTGTTGGGAGAAGGCGCATTCAAATATGAGAGACCTGGAGCAGTTTCCAAAAGACGAGTCCAAAATTCCAGTTGAGAGGTGTAAGAAGCTTGTTGACAGTTATAGGAAGCAATTGTTGAAGTTACACTGCAGTGCAAAAGGATAATAATGTTTTAAACTTTTGACTTTCAGGCTCCATATCTCACCATCCACTACATCTTTGAGCATGAGACTAGGGCCGCAATTAGGGCATTACTACTGTGACTGGTGTACCAGGCCTAATGAAGAGAGGGGGCCCGGACAAGCCCAGGGTAATTACTTAGTTTTGTTAAGCCCTGGGCAGGCCAGGTCCCTCTCTTCACTGGGCCCCAGTCATAGCCGAGCAAAGGGGCCAAGCCATGTTGTTTCAGCCACTGCACACAGCTAAATTGCATGAGAAGCACTTCTAGGGCATCGCATGCAAATTAGCCATGTGGCCAGAAGCAAGGCGAGCAGAGCAGGGAAGCAGTATGTTATCCCGCAACCCAGTGTGATGAGGTCATCACTCTGCACCTCATCAAAGTGCTGCAGGCAATTCGGAGGTGGCGAGGACATGGCATCCGGCGAGAAAAGGTAGACGCTTGGTGAGCTGAACATCACCATGGGTGGTGGGGGTGCCCCTGCCTTGCTTTAGCTCAAGGGTTGGAACCGCGGGCCTGACAGATTCTCGAGGGCAGCAGTGCTCAGGTGTTTAAGCATACAAATGTGGTCAGGACTTACTGTGTGGGCGGGTTTAGCTGTGTGGCTGGAGTCCTCCCTCTGGTGTTGTGTGCCCACTTTCTGGAGAAAGTGGAACCTTGATTTAAGAGAAACTTGGTTTGAGAGCGTTTTGCAGGACAAGCAAAGCTTTTTAAAAATTTGTAACTTGGTTTAAGAGCAATGATTTGCAATAAGAGCAAATCCTCATTGTTCACACTTCCGGTACGATCCTTTCACCGCGCTCTGACCTGCTCTGGAGTTAACTCTCTGTACATATGTACTGTATACTGTATACCATTGTACAGTACAGTAAATACTATATAGCATGTCTATCAATTTGCGTTTGTGGATACAGTATTGTACTTTCTCTCTGCTAATCCGTACAGCACATTGATTATACTGCACCTCCCGCACACCAACAACTCCATTGTAAGTTAACGTGCGGTTTAGTTTGTGTGATGTGTTTTACTGTACTGTACAGTATTTTGTACTAGTGTACTGCATTATTTTGTTTTACTGTAATAAGTTTGTATAAATACAGTAAATATTTTTGGGTTGTGGAACGAATTGCCCGCGTTTCAATGATTTCCTATGGGAAAATTCGCTTTGATATAAGAGTAACTTGGTTTAAGAGCACACTCCCGGAACGAATTATGCTCATAATCCAAGGTTCCACGGTATTTCAATATTTTTTTTTTTTTTTTTTTATTTGGATATATATATATTTTTATGCTGTATATTCTGTATATTCTCTTTTCACCACTCCCTGGATTATGCTTTGAAACATTTAGATTTTCCACACTAATTTGCCTACAACTGATCTTTATTCCTTTAGAACGCTTTTCCATTTTAATCATTTTTGGTCAATTTTTTCATTTTTTTTTCTTTGCAGTAACAATACGACTACAAACAACTTCACTTTGTAAGTTGGAATCTAGCTCTTTCTGTGTGTTTGTAAGGATTTGTCTTCATTCAAAGCTTGCTTGTATGTTTCATTTCACCACAGGGTCCATTCAGAACTATCATTTTCAAAGGTCACCATTTTGTTCCAGAAGCCGTCGTGTCAGGGGACGAAATGGCACTTGAACGTTCATTTTCCATTAAAATTAAAAATTTTCACATGAAGTGAGTAAATAACAACACAGAAAACTATTATTTTAAGGCTCGGAAACAACTAGGAAGGAATAAGTTGAGATGTTAACGTACAGACCAATTATATAAAATGTTTCATATTGCCTTGATTCATTTCAAACCTTGCAAAGGCTATTTTGTCTGTGAAATCATGTGGAACAGAATGCAATTTGTGTCAGAAGCCGGACTGTAGAAGGACAACTAATTCTAATTAGTACAAATTCCCCGAAGGCCAGAAAGAGGCCTGGTGTGGTAACCCACCGCCTAATGCTGTTTCTATTTTCCAACAGGTAGGTTGAGGCCTACTAGAGGTTGCCATGACAATACATAATAGCAGTCCTTTATAGAAGCACAACAAATATTAATTAAGTGCTTGTTCACAATTCAATTGATCTGCTTTAGCGGAGTTTGAACAAGAGAACATCTATTTTAATTAGTCAAATTCTTAGCATTTGAAAGTGATAATACATTATTCTCTCAAAACTAAAAAGTGCCATTTGATTAGCCATAGAAACTAATTTACTGCTGTACAAAATGTACGAAAACACTGTCCACAATCTGCCATACGTTTTAGTCCATTTTATTTTATTAAAATAAATCCTTCAAATAATGCATTTCAGTTTTTAAGCTTTTTTTGTCTATTTCCCAGATTGCACTTTTTTAAAAAAAAAAATAAAAATAAAATAAAAAATCAGGTTTTTTTATGCCAACCCACTGAACCCCATAAAAAGCTGAACCTTTTCAGCAGTCATGACGCAGTAGACAGAAGATCCGGCCCCACTGACACTGCTGAGAGCAATTTAACCAGCTACAGAGAGCTGAGACTCAAACAAACCCGGGGTGCCAACCAAAACAAAGTAATAGGTATCCAGTCAAAAATGTAGAGAGAAAAGGGGCACTCACCCGGTGGAAATAAAAAAATAATCCTTTATTCCACATAGAAAAACGAGACAGAGGGAGGATGTGGGACGCGAGGACGATGGCTGCCATTTCGCGCTTTGAGTAGCGCTTCTACGGGTCCACCCGTAGAAGCACTACTCTAAGCGCGAAACGCCAGCCATTGTCCAAGCTTCCCGCATCCTGCCTCAGCCTCGTTTTTCTGCATTCCCAAAATGCAGGGAAATTGCTAGGACAAAGTGGACCCAATAATAGAGTCAGACAGACTTATCTATGTGAGAGGCAACCCCCACTCCTATGCCACCAAAAAGCCGCTCCGATGCACGTTTCGCATTAGTTGTGAATCGCTTCTTCAGGGATATGTTCACCCTACTTGCACCTCTTGTATTTTTCTATATTCTACTCTTTGTATGGGATTTTCTATATATTTTTCTTTGATAATTTTAAAGTAATTTTGTGTCCAATATAAATGGACATCTGTTTTTCAAGCATAATTCTCGTTGTGATTTCTTGGTTTTTGTATCTGTATTGGGAGCAGCTTTATACCACATTGGTAAGCTTATTCAAATGTTAACACATGAATTATAATATAACTGAATAGGATAACTGAAGTGAGCACTAATATATATATATGAGTGCAAGCCAAAAATACATACTATATATAAGAATAAGGCTGCACATCAAACTTAGATAATGGTATAATGCCTCAAGCATATGGAAAAATATTGGAATATACAATGAAAAATGCTACTTGCTAATTTGAACATGTGAATAATGAATTGCATACCTGCTATGAATATTAGGAAAAAGGAGATATTTAGCAATCGCATTGATCAATGTAACTGAGCCCCAAAACCTCGTCAAGGTATATCTCTATATTGGAATCCCTAGCTCTGTGACCCTAACTGTGTGTCATCTCATTGCAATTAAAAACTGCTATGGGTGGAGAGGGGTAACTAAGGACTTTCTTATATAGGAGATGGAAAAAACATGGCCGAAAGGGGCGGAGCTGTGTTCACATTCAGAAAAAAAACTACATATAACTGAATAGGATAACTGAAGTGAGCACTAATATATATATATGAGTGCAAGCCAAAAATACATACTATATATAAGAATAAGGCTGCACATCAAACTTAGATAATGGTATAATGCCTCAAGCATATGGAAAAATATTGGAATATACAATGAAAAATGCTACTTGCTAATTTGAACATGTGAATAATGAATTGCATACCTGCTATGAATATTAGGAAAAAGGAGATATTTAGCAATCGCATTGATCAATGTAACTAAGCCCCAAAACCTCGTCAAGGTATATCTCTATATTGGGGTCCCTAGCTCTGTGACCCTAACTGTGTGTCATCTCATTGCAATTAAAAACTGCTATGGGTGGAGAGGGGTAACTAAGGACTTTCTTATATAGGAGATGGAAAAAACATGGCCGAAAGGGGCGGAGCTGTGTTCACATTCAGAAAAAAAACTACATATAACTGAATAGGATAACTGAAGTGAGCACTAATATATATATATGAGTGCAAGCCAAAAATACATACTATATATAAGAATAAGGCTGCACATCAAACTTAGATAATGGTATAATGCCTCAAGCATATGGAAAAATATTGGAATATACAATGAAAAATGCTACTTGCTAATTTGAACATGTGAATAATGAATTGCATACCTGCTATGAATATTAGGAAAAAGGAGATATTTAGCAATCGCATTGATCAATGTAACTGAGCCCCAAAACCTCGTCAAGGTATATCTCTATATTGGGGTCCCTAGCTCTGTGACCCTAACTGTGTGTCATCTCATTGCAATTAAAAACTGCTATGGGTGGAGAGGGGTAACTAAGGACTTTCTTATATAGGAGATGGAAAAAACATGGCCGAAAGGGGCGGAGCTGTGTTCACATTCAGAAAAAAAACTACATATAACTGAATAGGATAACTGAAGTGAGCACTAATATATATATATGAGTGCAAGCCAAAAATACATACTATATATAAGAATAAGGCTGCACATCAAACTTAGATAATGGTATAATGCCTCAAGCATATGGAAAAATATTGGAACATACAATGAAAAATGCTACTTGCTAATTTGAACATGTGAATAATGAATTGCATACCTGCTATGAATATTAGGAAAAAGGAGATATTTAGCAATCGCATTGATCAATGTAACTGAGCCCCAAAACCTCGTCAAGGTATATCTCTATATTGGGGTCCCTAGCTCTGTGACCCTAACTGTGTGTCATCTCATTGCAATTAAAAACTGCTATGGGTGGAGAGGGGTAACTAAGGACTTTCTTATATAGGAGATGGAAAAAACATGGCCGAAAGGGGCGGAGCTGTGTTCACATTCAGAAAAAAAACTACATATAACTGAATAGGATAACTGAAGTGAGCACTAATATATATATATATGAGTGCAAGCCAAAAATACATACTATATATAAGAATAAGGCTGCACATCAAACTTAGATAATGGTATAATGCCTCAAGCATATGGAAAAATATTGGAATATACAATGAAAAATGCTACTTGCTAATTTGAACATGTGAATAATGAATTGCATACCTGCTATGAATATTAGGAAAAAGGAGATATTTAGCAATCGCATTGATCAATGTAACTGAGCCCCAAAACCTCGTCAAGGTATATCTCTATATTGGGGTCCCTAGCTCTGTGACCCTAACTGTGTGTCATCTCATTGCAATTAAAAACTGCTATGGGTGGAGAGGGGTAACTAAGGACTTTCTTATATAGGAGATGGAAAAAACATGGCCGAAAGGGGCGGAGCTGTGTTCACATTCAGAAAAAAAACTACATATAACTGAATAGGATAACTGAAGTGAGCACTAATATATATATATGAGTGCAAGCCAAAAATACATACTATATATAAGAATAAGGCTGCACATCAAACTTAGATAATGGTATAATGCCTCAAGCATATGGAAAAATATTGGAATATACAATGAAAAATGCTACTTGCTAATTTGAACATGTGAATAATGAATTGCATACCTGCTATGAATATTAGGAAAAAGGAGATATTTAGCAATCGCATTGATCAATGTAACTGAGCCCCAAAACCTCGTCAAGGTATATCTCTATATTGGGGTCCCTAGCTCTGTGACCCTAACTGTGTGTCATCTCATTGCAATTAAAAACTGCTATGGGTGGAGAGGGGTAACTAAGGACTTTCTTATATAGGAGATGGAAAAAACATGGCCGAAAGGGGCGGAGCTGTGTTCACATTCAGAAAAAAAACTACATATAACTGAATAGGATAACTGAAGTGAGCACTAATATATATATATGAGTGCAAGCCAAAAATACATACTATATATAAGAATAAGGCTGCACATCAAACTTAGATAATGGTATAATGCCTCAAGCATATGGAAAAATATTGGAACATACAATGAAAAATGCTACTTGCTAATTTGAACATGTGAATAATGAATTGCATACCTGCTATGAATATTAGGAAAAAGGAGATATTTAGCAATCGCATTGATCAATGTAACTGAGCCCCAAAACCTCGTCAAGGTATATCTCTATATTGGGGTCCCTAGCTCTGTGACCCTAACTGTGTGTCATCTCATTGCAATTAAAAACTGCTATGGGTGGAGAGGGGTAACTAAGGACTTTCTTATATAGGAGATGGAAAAAACATGGCCGAAAGGGGCGGAGCTGTGTTCACATTCAGAAAAAAAACTACATATAACTGAATAGGATAACTGAAGTGAGCACTAATATATATATATATGAGTGCAAGCCAAAAATACATACTATATATAAGAATAAGGCTGCACATCAAACTTAGATAATGGTATAATGCCTCAAGCATATGGAAAAATATTGGAATATACAATGAAAAATGCTACTTGCTAATTTGAACATGTGAATAATGAATTGCATACCTGCTATGAATATTAGGAAAAAGGAGATATTTAGCAATCGCATTGATCAATGTAACTGAGCCCCAAAACCTCGTCAAGGTATATCTCTATATTGGGGTCCCTAGCTCTGTGACCCTAACTGTGTGTCATCTCATTGCAATTAAAAACTGCTATGGGTGGAGAGGGGTAACTAAGGACTTTCTTATATAGGAGATGGAAAAAACATGGCCGAAAGGGGCGGAGCTGTGTTCACATTCAGAAAAAAAACTACATATAACTGAATAGGATAACTGAAGTGAGCACTAATATATATATATGAGTGCAAGCCAAAAATACATACTATATATAAGAATAAGGCTGCACATCAAACTTAGATAATGGTATAATGCCTCAAGCATATGGAAAAATATTGGAATATACAATGAAAAATGCTACTTGCTAATTTGAACATGTGAATAATGAATTGCATACCTGCTATGAATATTAGGAAAAAGGAGATATTTAGCAATCGCATTGATCAATGTAACTGAGCCCCAAAACCTCGTCAAGGTATATCTCTATATTGGGGTCCCTAGCTCTGTGACCCTAACTGTGTGTCATCTCATTGCAATTAAAAACTGCTATGGGTGGAGAGGGGTAACTAAGGACTTTCTTATATAGGAGATGGAAAAAACATGGCCGAAAGGGGCGGAGCTGTGTTCACATTCAGAAAAAAAACTACATATAACTGAATAGGATAACTGAAGTGAGCACTAATATATAATAACTTCAGTTATCCTATTCAGTTATATGTAGTTTTTTTTCTGAATGTGAACACAGCTCCGCCCCTTTCGGCCATGTTTTTTCCATCTCCTATATAAGAAAGTCCTTAGTTACCCCTCTCCACCCATAGCAGTTTTTAATTGCAATGAGATGACACACAGTTAGGGTCACAGTTAGGGTCACAGAGCTAGGGACCCCAATATAGAGATATACCTTGACGAGGGTATCTAGAAGGCTTTTGTTACCTATTATACCCAATTACCTGTACCACTTTGGGTACCTAAAAGGCCTTCATTACCCATTGTACCCAATTGCCTCCACTACTTTGGGTATCTAGAAGGCCTATGTTACCTATTGTATCCAAATACCTTTTCCTGTTCCTATGTAGTCAAGAAAGGGCCAGGCAATTATTCAGCTTTTTTGACATCTAAAGCTCTTTCACCAAAATTTTAATAGAAAATGGAATAGCCATGCACATTTGGCTTTGCTTTGTCACTGTGTTAGGACAGTAGATAGGGTCCAGATGTCAGTGGGCTTTTTTGTCTTTTTTTCCAAGGGACCTCTACCATCTTTAATCTGACCCTGTTTGAGCACAGAGTCTGCCAATTGGTCATCATAAATGCTAGGGACAGATTACTAAAATAGGAATTTTAGTTCAACCAAATGTTGATATAAGATGTCTCTGAGATCAATGGTTTCCTCTGAGGGAACATTTACACTGCAAGATAGTCATGAAAGAGAATTGTTAAAAATGCTCATTTCATGATTATCTTGCCATGTAACCTGGCTACAAACTTAAAGAATGAGAAAATGCTCCATCATTGGGTGAAATAGTATGTGGTGGACAAGGAAAGGGTAGTGGCCCACCGGTACTGACCCGGGGAACCGACTGGAAACCGGAGCACACAGGGGGTATTCATACCCTGAAACGAGGTCCAGAATCCACTGGACTGAGTTAATTCACTGATTTCGGTCTGGACTATAGGTCCTTTCCCACCCAAGTCCCGACAACAGTCAACCGAGAGGGATAGAAAGCCACTGCACAGGCAGAGAGATCCCACGGGCCAGCGTCTGCAGGCAAACGGGCTCCTCCGACATATACAAAGCCGGGTGAGCGTACTCCTGTCACTGAAGCGCAGGCAGTCTACAAATACACTACATGGTGCAGGAGAAAGGCAAAGACCACCGAACCGGGTGTCGGACCAGACGCAGCCGGCTGCGGGCACCGACCACCATCAAATTTGTTTACCAGAGACTTGTGTGTGTCAATAACAGTGAGTACAACAGTGCCATCTGGCCGCGCACTGCCCTGCACCGCCCAGCTATTTCTCCCCAACGGGTCCCAGGGCCATCATCCCTGGCCACGGAGGGGTTAACATCTTGCTGCATAACCATCTCCCCCGGGGTGCCCCGTAACTGCAGCGGTGGTGTCTACACCTTCACCACATTCCGTGGGTGGCGTTACCAACTTAAACACGGCTCCGGCCGTACACCTACTTACCACCACCCTACATAGCGCCAGCATCCTTTCAGAGCGTAGTGACCCCGGGTCCGAAGGCGCTCGGGCCACCTACCAACGAGCCCAGATCCGAGCGGCTCGGCTGCAGCCTAGCGCGGGACGGTACATGAGCACTGAACAATCTAGTATAGATTGCTCAAGTGTGGAGAGAAAAGACCGGTCACCACAGATGAGCAACAATCAGCTTCACACTGGTCTAAGAATTCAGACCGCTGTTGCAGACATGGGACACCTGCCCCAGAGCTGCACACTCAAAAACAGACCGTAGTGCAGAAATTCAGATCCAACACAGGAAAAGGGAAAAAAGCAGCAACTCACCGGGGGATGAGATCAAGTCTTCTTTATTGTGCAGACATGTGTAACATGTAGTGCAGGGAGGGGGAGCCGAAGCCTCTGATAACGGTGACCGTTCACGCTAGTGTAGTGCTTCTACAGGTCCTAAGGCTGTCCGAGGCTTTCGCTCCCCCTCCCCTTAGAAAAAGGACCTGTGCTGATGTCATACCCATGTGACCAGAAGGGGTGGGGCCTCAGCCAACATAATTGATACCAGGAAGCAACATTATTTTTCTGTTGGCTGAAACCCCACCCCTTCTGGTCGCAAGGTTATGACATCAGCACAGGTCTTTTTAGCCACTTAGTAAAACGATTCTATAATAGAATTAGCATAAATAACAAATATCAGGAGGACGGACAGACAGAGGGCGGGAATCACTATGAAAACCCACCCCAGCTATCAGCTGATTGGCAGGTTCTACCATTCAAAAAGCTGCTCATTTTACAAACTTTTCTTGCTTGTGTTTCAAAATTTTTACATCTGATCTCAGAACTAAAGGAATGAATAGAATCAGCCTGATAGTGCCAGTATTGCACTGGCTTTAGGAGACTTAGGGGTGCTTCACACACAGCGAGATCGCTACTGAGATCGCTGCTGAGTCACGTTTTTTGTGACCTCATTAGCGATCTCGCTGTGTGTGACACTGAGCAGTGATCTGGCCCCTGCTGTGAGATCGCTGCTCGTTACACACAGCCCTGGTTCGTTTTTTTATTGTTGCTCTCCCGCTGATAAGCACACATCGCTGTATGTGACAGCGAGAGAGCAACAATCCTGAATGTGCAGGGAGCAGGAGCCGGCGTCTGACAGCCTGCGGTAAGCTGTAACTAAGGTAATCATCGGGTAACCAAGGTGGTTACCCGATATTTACCTTCGTTACCAGCCTCCGCAGCTCTCACGCTGCCAGTGCCGGCTCCTACTCCCTGCGCACGCTAAGCTAAGCGGTGTGCGCTGGTAACTAATGTAAACATCGGGTAACCATACCCGATGTTTACCTTAGTTACCAGTGTCCGCAGCTTCCAGACACCGGCTCCGTGCAAGCGCTTTTTCTTCAACTCTACCCACAAGTGTTCTGTTCAATTGAGTTGAGGTCTTGGGACTGTGAGGGCCAACCCAGCGCTTTTACTTTTGCTTCATTGTCATAAAACCATTTCACCTTATTTATTACCTGGCTGGATATGACAACCATTGGATGTATCAGCTGGCAGGACATGATTCAGAGGTTGCCTGTTCTGGAGATATGCCACAAACATCTTTGGGGTGCTTCACACACAGCGAGATCGCTGCTGAGTCACGCTTTTTGTGACGCAGCAGTGACCTCATTAGCGATCTCGCTGTGTGTGACACTGAGCAGCGATCTGGCCCCTGCTGCGAGATCGCTGCTCGTTACACACAGCCCTGGTTCGTTTTCTTCAAAGGCGCTCTCCCACTGTGACACACAGATCGCTGTGTGTGACAGCGAGAGAGCGACAAATGAAGCGAGCAGGGAGCAGGAGCCGGCGTCTGACAGCTGAGGTAAGCTTGTAACCAAGATAAAAATCGGGTAACCAAGGTGGTTACCCGATATTTACCTTAGTTACCAGCCTCCGCAGCTCTCACGCTGCCTGTGCTGCCGGCTCCGGCTCTCTGCACATGTAGCTGCATTACACATCGGGTTAATTAACCCGATGTGTACTGTAGCTAGGAGAGCAAGGAAGCGGTGTGCGCTGGTAACTAATGTAAACATCCGGTAACCATACCCGATGTTTACCTTTTAGTTACCAGTGTCCGCAGCTTCCAGACGCCGGCTCCGTGCAAGCGCAGCGTTGCTTGCACGTCGCTGCTGGCTGGGGGCTGGTCACTGGTCGCTGGTGAGATCTGCCTGTTTGACAGCTCACCAGCGACCATGTAGCGATGCAGCAGCGATCCTGACCAGGTCAGATCGCTGGTCGGATCGCTGATGCATCGCTAAAGTGTGAAGGTACCCTTAGAGACAAAGTAGTTCAACACTCAGTGACCCTCCTCTTTAACTATAGGTGGTCTCACTTTGTGGCTGAGTTGCTGTGGCCTCTAAAAGCTTCTAATTTTCAATAATATCACTCAGAGATGATTGTGAAATTTTGAGGAGGAAAAAATGTCATGAACTGACTACACTGGTGGCGCTCTTACTACAATACCACACTGGTATCAGTGAGAGCTTTATAATGACCCATTTTTTCACAATCGCTAGGGAAGGCACATGGGCTAGATATCAATGGGATTATGGGATTGAATCAATTACTGAATTGAAGTGTATTTGTAAATACTTTTGTGCATATACTCTATATCTGTCATACAGAGTTTTGCACAAAACTTGTCAACTGTCATGGTGGTGTCAGGCTCTGTTCACATTGAAGAGTCTGACACTCCATCTAATGGTTTCTCAGGTGTTTCTCAACAATTCAGGCATATCAGGGGGGGCAAACTGCTGTCTACTCATTCATAAACAGACTAGCAAAGGTTAACCTTTGCCTGCTTGCTCGTTAAGCTTCTTTTGATCACATGTTGTAAGGAGCCAATCACTTCTGCTCCTCTCATTTTTAGGCTGGAGGAAATCTACCTACGCCAACTATAGTTTATGCTGTGTTGGTCTGTGAGTTGTGGTGTCTCAGACTTGTTGGACAAACAGTTGCTTTGTGGTTGGTGTTGTTGTGGAGTTACCTGTCATCTTGTTTCCACCCTGGTCATGTTTTCCTCTTAATCTTTTGCCTTATACCTCTGTGTGGGCATGTTGAGTGACAGGGTTTTGGTTTCCTCTGTTTGTCTATTTCTATGGGTTACATC
The DNA here is from genome assembly GCF_048569485.1 of Anomaloglossus baeobatrachus. Lineage (NCBI taxonomy): Eukaryota > Metazoa > Chordata > Amphibia > Anura > Aromobatidae > Anomaloglossus > Anomaloglossus baeobatrachus. Next base: position 186,245,549 of record NC_134360.1, on the reverse strand, counting down.
ACACTCCTGTCCTGGTCCCCCTGAGGGAGGGAGGGGGGGTATAAGATCAAGGCTGGTTAGAAGCAGGGCCAGGAATGAGACTCAGTCTTCCCTACCTTTAGGGGTATCTCAGAGAATAGGTATAGCACAGGACCCCCTAGTCTTAGGGTCAGCTTAAGGGTCCCGGTTTCCCACTATCCCCATAGCCCCTTGTGACATTATCATATACATACAGATATATACAGACAGACACACCCCTATATATACGCACAGATATTGTATACACACATGATGCTCTGTTTATATACTGTATATAAATATTTTGATCAGCACCCACTTATGTATTATTAAATCACTGCCTAGAACACTAAATACTGCCACCATTATTGCAGTTCTTCATGCTTTTTGTGCTATTTTAGTACCCCCCTCCCAATTAATGATAATTAAGTAACAATTGTATATATAAGATGTGATATGTGAATACATTTTTGAAACAAAACAGCACAGTAATAGTAATCACACCTTGAATCCAATTAAATAAAAGGAGCACCCAATAAATACTTAAATTAGTGGTTAGAAAAATGATATTGATCCCAACCTAATCAAAACAAAATTAGACTTTTCTCGTGACAGTGTAATTAATGGTTTTGTTAATTACTATAATTAAATCTCCCGTATTTATCTTTGTAATCTTCAACTGTTAAGAATCTCCACCTTGAATTTCTTGTTGAGTAATATGCATCAAACATGCAAAAAATAAATAAAACAAATTGACAAATCATTTTACCATTTCTTTTACATATGCTATAGGGCGTTTCTAGAGGAGACAATTTTTCATAAAAATCCATCGGTGAAAAAGTAATATAGAAAAGATGAATTATGTTGGGAAATAAGCCACTGTGAAGTTTCTCATCAATTACCTGCTACTCTCTCTATGACTGTTTAAAAGAGACAACAATTTTACATGTCATTTTTTGAATTATGATCAGACTCCTGAAATGTCATTAGTGGAACAGAGCGTTAGATTAGTGAAGTCTTATAGGTTGTACTGACCACTCGCCTGGCATTTAGGTCAAGGATAATAATATAATATCAGACACAGACCTGTGGAACACAGACGTATAACATAAAAAACTGACAATTTAACATTGTTCAGGATCCTATTGTTTAAAAGGAAATAATAGCTTTTTGTTTAAACTATTCTACCTAAAAAGAGGTCTTGTAAGCAGGGCCGGATTATAGGCGGGGCAGACGGGGCTCCAGCCCAGGGGCCCCCACCAAAAGAGCTTCTAAGGGGGCCCCCACCATACATGTGCTGCCCCCCCCCAGAAGCAGGGGCACGGTGTGGTGGGGCCGCTGTATCTGCTGTCCCCGCTGCGCTCCTCTACACTGTGTGCATGCCAGGCACACTAGCAGGAGGCAGCGCGCTGTGCTCTGTCGGCTCTGCTGTGTGCTGTGCTCGGCATGCAGTGCACCCGGTGCAGAGGAGCGCAGCAGAGCCGAATGACCGCAGCTTCCTCTTTCCGTTCCTATTCAAATGTATTTGCGTCTTTCAGACGTAAATACATTTGAACAGCGCGCCGGGACCCGGACCCGCCCCCGACGTGCAGCAACGTGATGAGATCAGCACCTTGCTGACGTCATCACAGTGCTGCAGGCGCCACACAGGTGACAAGAGGAAGCGAGCGCTCCATGAAGGAGCTGAAGAGACAGGTGTAATTAATGGGGATGAGTGAGGAGGGGCTGAAAACACATAACGGAGAACATTTGTGAAGGAACACAGCTCTGTAACAGGCAGAGGAGGAGAACTGTATTCTGAGGGAGGCAGGAGTGTGTAGTGATGGGGCAGTGTAATTTGTGTATGTAGGGGGTGATGAGGGTTGCATTGTGTGTGGGGGGAGGGGTAATGGAGGGTGCATTGTATCGTGTGTGTGGGAAGGAGTAATGGAGGGTGCATTGTATTCTGTGTGGGAAGGAGTAATGGAGGGTGCATTGTATTATGTGTGGGGAGGGTAATGGAGGGTGCATTGTATTCTGTGGGAAGGGGTAATGGAGGGTGCATTGTATTCTGTGGGGGGAGGGGTAATGGAGGGTGCATTGTATCGTGTGTGTGGGGAGGGGTAATGGAGGGTGCATTGTATCGTGTGTGGGGGGAGGGGTAATGGAGGGTGCATTGTATCGTGTGTGTGGGGAGGGGTAATGGAGGGTGCATTGTATCGTGTGTGTGGGGAGGGGTAATGGAGGGTGCATTGTATTGTGTGTGGGGAGGGGTAATGAGGGGTGCATTGTATTGTGTGTGGGGGAGGGGTAATGAGGGGTGCATTGTATTGTGTGTGGGGGAGGGGTAATGAGGGGTGCATTGTATTGTGTGTGTGTGGGAGGGTTATTGGGGGGGTGCATTGTATTGTGTGTGTGTGGGGGAGGGTTAATGGGGGGGTGCATTGTATTGTGTGCGTGGGGGAGGGTTAATGGGGGGGTACATTGTATTGTGTGTGTGGGGGAGGGTTAATGGGGGGGGTGCATTGTATTGTGTGTGTGGGGGAGGGTTAATGGGGGGGTGCATTGTATTGTGTGTGTGGGGGAGGGTTAATGGGGGGGTGCATTGTATTGTGTGTGTGGGGGAGGGTTAATGGGGGGGTGCATTGTATTGTGTGTGGGGGAGGGTTAATGGGGGGGGTGCATTGTATTGTGTGTGTGGGGGAGGGTTAATGGGGGGGTGCATTGTATTGTGTGTGGGGGAGGGTTAATGGGGGGGTGCATTGTATTGTGTGTGTGGGGGAGGGTTAATGGGGGGGTGCATTGTATTGTGTGTGTGGGGGAGGGTTAATGGGGGGGTGCATTGTATTGTGTGTGTGGGGGAGGGTTAATGGGGGGTGCATTGTATTGTGTGTGTGGGGGAGGGTTAATGGGGGGGTGCATTGTATTGTGTGTGTGGTGGAGGGTTAATGGGGGGGTGCATTGTATTGTGTGTGTGGGGGAGGGTTAATGGGGGGGTGCATTGTATTGTGTGTGGGGGAGGGTTATTGGGGGGGTGCATTGTATTGTGTGTGTGTGGGGGAGGGTTAATGGGGGGGTGCATTGTATTGTGTGTGTGGGGGAGGGTTAATGGGGGGGTGCATTGTATTGTGTGTGTGGGGGAGGGTTAATGGGGGGGGTGCATTGTATTGTGTGTGTGGGGGAGGGTTAATGGGGGGGTGCATTGTATTGTGTGTGTGGGGGAGGGTTAATGGGGGGGTGCATTGTATTGTGTGTGTGGGGGAGGGTTAATGGGGGGGTGCATTGTATTGTGTGTGGGGGAGGGTTAATGGGGGGTGCATTGTATTGTGTGTGTGGGGGAGGGTTAATGGGGGGGTGCATTGTATTGTGTGTAGGGGAGGGTTAATGGGGGGGTGCATTGTATTGTGTGTGTGGGGGAGGGTTAATGGGGGGGTGCATTGTATTGTGTGTGTGGGGGAGGGTTAATGGGGGGTGCATTGTATTGTGTGTGTGGGGGAGGGTTAATGGGGGGGTGCATTGTATTGTGTGTGTGGGGGAGGGTTAATGGGGGGTGCATTGTATTGTGTGTGTGGGGGAGGGTTAATGGGGGGGTGCATTGTATTGTGTGTGTGGGGGAGGGTTAATGGGGGGGTGCATTGTATTGTGTGTGGGGGAGGGTTAATGGGGGGGTGCATCGTATTGTGTGTGGGGGAGGGTTAATGGGGGGGTGCATTGTATTGTGTGTGGGGGAGGGTTAATGGGGGGGTGCATTGTATTGTGTGTGGGGGAGGGTTAATGGGGGGGTGCATTGTATTGTGTGTGGGGGAGGGTTAATGGGGGGGTGCATTGTATTGTGTGTGTGTGTGTGTGTGTGTAGGAGGTGATGTGGGGTGCAGTGTGTGTGTAGGAGGTGATGTGGGGTGCATTGTAGTGTGTGTGTGTCAGAGCTGTGTGTGTAAGAAGCAGTACTGTGTGTGTGTGTATATATGAATTAGAGCAGTCTGTGCCCCCCCCCCAGAACTATATGGGTCCCCCAGAGCGCTATGTCACCCATCGCATTAATGAGTACACCACCAGAGCTGTTTGCCACTCCTGTAACGTCTATGCCCCCTGCCCCTCCTGTAATGTATATATTGTAGCCCCCAGCCCCTCCTGTGATGTATATACAGCAGTGCTGTCAGTGTGCAGTCATGTCTGTTAGTGACAGCCATCGTGAAACACAGCCACATGTCCTGAATGAGCTGGACGGAAACAAGCGGGAGAGGTGAGTGAGGCTGCTGGCGACTTCCCCATATTAATACCTGTAAGGGCTCATGCGCACGTAACTGCTGAATATTCTGCAGCGATTTGACAGCACATGTGAGCGTCAAATCGCTGCAGAAACACTGCATAATGGATGCAGTTTTTCTGTACAAAAAAGCCGATTTCATGCGCTATGGCTGCTTCCCCCACCATAGACAGAGGGGAGCTGCATCCATAGCGCACGGAATAATTGACATGCTCATTTTATGAACGCACGGATTTGGGTCAACATTTTAGCACCCAAATCGCTGCGTTCATAAAAGCTACGTGCGCATGTATCATGCACAATCTTCATAGATTGTATAGGGGACGCAGGACGCATGCATTTACACTGCAGTGCTATACGCAGCGTAAATGCATGGAATTACGCAACGTGCGCACGAGCCCTAATGCGTCTGTGTCTGCATGTATGTCAGTGTATATGACTGTGCATATATTTGTATTTTTCTGAATTTGTCTTCAAATATGTATATATACGTATGCCTGTATGTGTGTGTGTGTGTGCGTGTCTGTGTGTGGATGAGGTTCACTGAGACTCTTTCACCCGGAGGCCACAAAAACCTGGAGCCGGCCCTGGCTGCCTTAACATTGGGATCAATAAAAAAATGTGAGTAAAGTGGGCTTTACACGCTACAATATATCTAACGATGTGTCGGCGGGGTCACGTCGTAAGTGGCGCACATCCGGCATCGTTAGTGATATTGTAGTGTGTGACAGCTACGTGCGACCCTGATTGTGCGTTAAAACGTTGATCGCATACATGTCGTTCATTTTCTAAAAATTGAACGTCTGGTTGTTCATCGTTCTTGAGGCAGCACACATCGCAGTGTGTGACACCCCGGGAACAATGAACTGCAGCTTACCTGCGTCCCGCCGGCAATGCGGAAGGAAGGAGGTGGGCGGGATGTTTACGCCCCGCTCATCTCCGCCCCTCCGCTTCTATTGGCCGGCCGCTGTATGACGTTGCTGTGACGCCGAATGTCCCTCCCACTTCAGGAAGTGGATGTTCGCTGCCCACAGCGAGGTCGTTTGGAAGGTAAGTACGTGTGACGGGGGTAATCGTTTGTGCGACACGGGCAACAAATTGCCTGTTCCGCACATACGATGGGGGCGGGTGCGATCACATACGAGATCGAAATGTGTAAAGCAGCCTTAACTCTACTTTCCGTGTATAAGTGACGGCTGTGAGTGATCCTGGACTGTATCTGTATTGTACTGTGTGTATAAGTGATGGCTGTGAGTGATCCTGGACTGTGTCTGTATTGTACTGTGTGTATAAGTGACGGCTGTGAGTGATCCTGGACTGTATCTGTATTGTACTGTGTGTATGTATAAGTGATGGCTGTGAGTGATCCTGGACTGTATCTGTATTGTACTGTGTGTATAAGTGATGGCTGTGAGTGATCCTGGACTGTGTCTGTATTGTACTGTGTGTATAAGTGACGGCTGTGAGTGATCCTGGACTGTATCTGTATTGTACTGTGTGTATGTATAAGTGATGGCTGTGAGTGATCCTGGACTGTATCTGTATTGTACTGTGTGTATAAGTGATGGCTGTGAGTTATCCTGGACTGTGTCTGTATTGTACTGTGTGTATAAGTGATGGCTGTGAGTGATCCTGGACTGTGTCTGTATTGTAGTGCTATAAATCTGAATGTGGCAGAACAGGATAAGATAAATGTTCATTGGATTTATATCTAAATGCTACAGTTCGCGCTCTACTGTTATGGCTAAAAATGTTAACGTTATGGGGCCCCCACCAGATTTTCTGCCCAGGGGCCCCCACCAACCTTAATCTGGCCCTGCTTGTAAGTCTTCCCCAAAAGAGGATAATTGGGGATACAAAAATCAGGCGTTTTCTAAAATCAGAATAAAAAAAAATACAGAAAAAACAAATCTGTAAACGTCTTACATAAACTGACTGATGGCATGATACGACCACTGATCAGACAAATTTTACTGATTGGTTCATTTAAAGGGAACTTGTCAGCAGGTTTTTTCTATGTAATCTGAGGACAGCATGCTGCAGGGGTTAAAAAACAAAAATCAACTATGCTTCTCTTATCAGGCCGTGTTCTGTTGTTTACTTAAACTAAAGGCTTTATCACCTAATGATTATCATTGCTGGCCTACAATGTCACGCCCCCAGTAGTAAGGCGTGCTACCTCCTCTGATTGGCAATTCACTGTCAATGTACAATCTCTATTGGAAGCCTGGTGTGGGCAGAGGCAGCTTTCCCAGCTCTGCTGTTTTGTTAAATCTAAAAACAGACCAGAAGAAGGCATCGCTGCCGAAACGCGTTGTTTTCACATGTAACCACCTATGAGGTCGATATTGTTATTGCCGGTGTGATGAATAATCTTTTAAGAAAATAAAATAAAAGTTAATTTTTATTACTACCACGGATTCCCAGTGGATTTTTTTTCTACAAGGAAACAAAGTATTTTGGTGTTACCTTTATTTTTTCAAGCTATATATATATATATATTGATTTTTTTTTATTGATATATGTACAATTTGTCTAAATGCTTCTCAGGATGGACTTATATAAATATTTCCTATGAGGATTAAGCATATGAAAGATGTAAGCACAAATGTTAGGTGTTCCAAACTATGTATGTATTTTGTTCTTGACATCATAGCATGACATCATGTAGCAATCATTTTTAACAACAAAAAATGTTTATGATTATTAATAAGAATGGCCAATACTAAACTAAAAATGGTCATAGAATTGCCATTTTTATAGACAGCTGCAACAGATTTAATTGGGACTGAACAACCATCTTGTGTCTACATAGAAACTCTTACCATTCCTGATGACTTCAACAAGCAAACTGGAATTGGGCTGTATCAATTTTTACTTGTCTCATATGAAGATGGGCTGCTGTCTGTTAGGTCCTCCTTACCATAGTTTAGAAACGGTGCCACACTCCATTGGTGGTATCTGACATTGCATTTAAAGTGTTAGGCCTAAGCCACAGGGCGAGAAAATCGGTGCAAGTGAAGTGCGATAAAATATCGCATTCCCCTCGGACCAATTGTAGCCTGTGTGTCAGCGCACATGAGCGATTATTTTCTCAGCCCTAATCGGACCGAGAAAACAATTGCAGCATGCTGCGATTGTAAGCCGAGACTTTTTTCTCTCGCACCCATTCAAGTGAATGGGGCGAGAGAAAAATCGCACTGCACTCGCGGTACATCGGTGTACCGTGCATGCAGAGCGAGAATCGCAATAGCCGGCTGCGGAGGAAAGAGGGAGAGAAATACCTCCCTCCCCTCCTCCGTGAAAGCCCGCCCGCTACTCCGCAGCGCTGGTCCGCCCCTCCGCATCGCCGGCCTGCCCCCCGCAGCTGAGGTCCGCTCGCATGATCGGACCTCAGTCGCAGGCACACTCGCATGACACTCGGCTCCTGCTGTGCTGCCAGCGCGAGCTGAGTTTCATGCAAGCATCGCAGTAATCCCCGTGTGGCCCGGGCCTAACTAGCATTTTAATCTTTATTCCATAAATGAATAATGCACCTCATAATAAACAGCTTTGTAATATTCTTATGAGACAAATCTGCTTCTTTCTCTGCCAGAATTAATCAGATATCAAAATTCTCAATTCTACGGTATAATCTGTATTCAGTGAAGATTTTCCCATTACTGAGATAAGAGATGGCAATTGGTGCTGATGAGATTCTATGTAGGTAGAATAGGGAGGAGGGGTGGAGCTCTGCATCTAGCTCCTGCCTCTGCTTCTAGCTCCTCCCTCCTCCCGATTTCATAGAATGTAACAACTGCCATCTCCTATCTCAGTAATGGGAAAGTGATCACTGAATATAGATTTTACCTGAGAATTGAGAAATCTGATAATGACTGATCAATTCTGGCAGAGAGAAGCAGATATCTCTGATAAGATATAATACAGAATTGCTTAGTTTCATGTTTACTATTGATTTAAGAAATAAAAATTAAAATTATAATTACACTTTAGGCTATGATGAAGTGACTATTGCTGACATGGAATACCACTCATAACCTTTCCACAGGTTCTACAAGTTAGATGGTGCAGAATGGTCATAACACGGAATACCTTTAGCTTAATAATTGGTTATATATAGTGTCAGGAATCTGGTGTATGATTTACTTGAATAGTTTAATGTCACATCTACATTATGATTTAGTATCTCCTCTGGGTGTCATTTTTTCTTGGTTGGTCTGGAGATAGCGTAAACTGCAATTTTTTATTGCTACTGCTGAAAATATGCAGTAGAGCGATTTTTTTTCTACGTACCTTTTGGTTTGGGGCAATGTGGTCCATGCCACCAATGTAAAATTGAATGACCCAAATGTCCTGCAGAAGGTTGACAAGTTTAAAGCTTTTTTCTCGAAGGACAATGTGTTGTGAATACATTTGAATTAGATTCCAGTTTGGAGCTCCCTCTTGTGGTCAGTGCTGGTAGTGCAGTTGACTTGCTGAATGGGAATCAGACTGCTGAGGAGGATTGGTAATCAGGCCATTCATATTGGACCTATATAACTGAGTAGTTTCCTGCTGTTCCTTGCCGGTGCTCAATGTATCTCCTGTGTGCTAAGGACATTCTGAAACCAGCCCTTTTCTCTGTGTCTACCAGAACTCCTCTCAGATAAATTGGTCTTTGTACCTCTGCTTATGGTTTCCACTTTCATCTTAGTTTGCCTGTGTGGAGTTCTTGGTGGAGTTGGATCATTCCCTGCTGGGAGTATCTGTGTATCTTGCTCCATGTTCTGCTATGTATTGTGTTTTGTCATGCTTGGTACAAAATTTAGTCCCTTCTGTATATTAGTGTTTTTCTTGGATCCCAGTAACACCAGAGTACTGATATAGTGGGGAAGAGTCTGTGTAGGCTCAGTATTTTTCCATATCAGGCATGCTGGTATTTACTAGGGTTTTTACAGCTGCAGTCAGTGCTCTTTCCTATCCTTTCCTATGCAGATAGTTTGGGCCTCATCTTTGCTGAATCTGTTCTCTATCTACGTATTGTGTTTTCCTATATCACCGTAGTCTTTATATGTGGAGGGCTATCTATATCTTTGGGGACTGCTCCGAGGCAGATTAGCTTTTCTAATATTTCTCTCTGTAAGAATATTTAGTTCTCCGGCTTTGTCGAGGCCACCAGGTCATCTAGGCATGCCCCATGGCTACTTCTAGTTGTGTGTCAGTATTAGGTCTGCAGGCAATTAAGGTTCCAGCCACTCTGGTAATTTTTTTGGTTTCCGAGTTTTTTGTTCTTTTTCTGATCCTCCTCGGTCACTGAATCATAACAACAATCTATACGAGTTGATTGGTAAATTGTTAATTAATGATTGGTTATAATTAATGACTAGTGATGTTCAAGCGTGCTTGGCACTACTGGTTACTAGACTAAGCATCAAAGTGGGTACTCACGGATCTCGGCCAAGTATGGCCATTGCTCAGATATTTTGTCCATGAAACATTGACCACAACGCACAGACTTACTTCACTGCATGATGTGTGCAGGCACCCCAGGGAGGGTCAGTCATAGTCTCTGAATGGCTCTCTTAGGATATAGAACAACGTTCTCGAACATAGTGGGACCAAAGGAAAATAAAATCCAGCCCTGCCGTCGGAAAAGCCCTGTTTATAGTTGGCAAAATGTGGGCGGAGACCCGAACAAGCCAATCTTTGACTTTTCATAATGCTCATTACTTGCGTCAAGCTCATCTGACTAGCTCAAATTGAGGAATCAGCATTTGAGCATTTTAATGCTCGCCCATCACTGCTTATTATATGACCTCTGTACATGATTACACATGTATAAATAAATGGCTGCTCTCTTCTTTGTTCTACAGGGGTGCACTACTCACTGACTCCCTGCTTGCCATGGGATGGCTCACTTCTTATCAGGGGCTAACTGCAAGTGCAGGGGATGCAATCACACCCAGACCCTGGAGCCTACGAAGACCCAAAAGGCCCCTTTGGCCCATATGAAAAGACCTTTACTATTAAAGACTTGAAATAATTTGAGAAGCCATTGGAGCTTTTACAATAGGACCTCAAGTTTCAAGTTACGCCACTGCTTCGTAGGCTTCACAGGTGAGAACTGAAGCATTGTCCTGCCACTGATCTGAACTGTGCATTCTTTTATGCTGTAAGTACAGACAGTCTTGCCTCTACCGCATCCAATGAGTGCAAAGGTGACTGAATCCATAGCAAATAATTGGCAAATATATGCTCCTTGTTTTGATAACTGGCCACCTCTGATAGACTACAGCAGTGGTGGGTAACCTTGGCATTGCACAGTAAAATATAGAATTCAGAAATGTCCTCCGCTTATAGAAAACTCAAATTGCAAAGTTACCTATATTGACAAGCACTTTGCAATTTAATGATTTATCGATGCCCCTCATGCCGTAGCAAAACATTTGTATATAGTATTTATTGGTAGCTATATTTTTACTCCAGATGTCCTATATGAACTATACATATAACTATATACACTAGTCTTATGAGAGGAAACACTTTTTATATATTAATTCCTACTCATTATGTACTGGTTTGATTAAATTATGTGCACGTGACACTTTATTATCATTCTCTAGTAAGCATATTTTTAGGATGGCTTTTGGACTCCTATATTAATTAGCCATTTGAGAGTTACTGTAAAAAAACATTTTTTTCTCTGTTGGATTAACTTTTGTATGTACATTATTTATTATACAAAAAAAAATATAGTCCTTTAAGCCAGCTTACCGGTACACCCCGATGTGTGGGATCCTGTATCAGTCCGAAGAGAGAGTCCGCAAGGAGACCAGAGCAGGAGCCAGCCACGAAAATCCAAATGAAAAAATATTCAATACTCCAGCGGACAAATTCAAGGACTAGATTAGTAGTTAAAAAATCTCTTGCATTTGCAAAGTTTTAGTAGAAAAATTATCATTAAAAATAGATCCACACTCTGGACAGTATAATAAACAGATCAGGAGTGGTAGCCTCTCGGACTATGCGTTTCGGCGTACATGCGCCTTCTAAATGTTCCTTCAGGACCATGTAGAAGGCGCATGTACGCCAAAACGCGTAGTCCGAGAGGCTACCACTGCTGATCTATTTATTATACTGTCCAGAGTGTTGATCTATTTTTAATGATATTTTTTCTAATAAAAATTTGCAAATGCAAGTGATTTGTTAACTACTAATCTAGTCCCTGAATTTGTCCGCTGGATTATTGAAGATTTTTTCATTTACATTATTTATTGGCATGTAATTTATAAGCCCTGCATCTATTGTATTTATACTGACTTGCCCAAATCTTTTTATATATTTCTTTAAAAAAAAAAATGTGACTAATAAAATATATTTTTAAAGAGGTCTCTGTTTTTTTGTTTGGGTATTTACCAATTTATGACGATGAGAAAAACCCTTACATTGTTAAGCAAAGTACTCCTGGCTTATACATTTTTGGATTTGTACGAGATATGTCACACCAATGTCGGACTAGCATGTTTCTAGCCCACCAGATCGAGGACTGTTTGACTAATTAATTATGTGCAAAAATCTGATTATGTGACATACTTGATTTTTACCCATAATTATTCAATGAACAGTCCTTGGATCTGGAGGGCTAGAAGCATGCTAGTCCGACATTGGTCTGATGTATCTTGTACAAATCCAAAAATGTGTAAGCCAGGAGTACTTTGCCTAAAGGCCCCGTTACACACAACGACGTAGCTAACGATATATCGCCGGGGTCACGGATTCCGTGACGCACATCCGGTATCGTTAGCGAAGTCGTTGCGTGTGACACCAACAAGCGGCCGTTAACGATGGAAAATACCAAATCGTCCATCATTGACACGTCGTTCCTTTTAAAAAAATCGTTGCTTGTTGAGGATGCAGGTTGTTCGTCTTTCCCGAGGCAGCACACATCACTACGTGTGACACCTCAGGACCGTCGAACAACAGCTTACCTGCGGCCGCCGGCAATGAGGAAGGAAGGAGATGGGCGGGATGTTATGGCTGATCTCCGACCCTCCGCTTCTATTGGGCGGCCGCTTAGTGACGCCGCATGGACCACCCCCTACGCAGGTAAGTCCTTATGACGGCACCTAACGATATTGTGCGCCACGGGCAGCGATTTGCCTGTGATGCACAACCGACAGGGGCGGGTGCTTTCACCAGCGACATCGCTAGCAATGTCGCTGCTTGTAAAGCCCCCTTAAGGCCAAGGCCACATGGGGATTACTGCGAGTGCTCGCATGACACTCGGCTTATGCTCGCAGGACTGCGGGAGCCGAATGTACTGCGAGTGTTATGCGACAGTGGTTCATTCATGCAATCAGACCACAGCTGCGGAAGGGAGGTCCGGGGTTGTGGAGGGGAGGGAGGAATTTATCTCCCTCTCTCCTCCGTTGCTAGCAATTGTGATTCTTGCTCTGTACTCACACTACACCGGTGTAGCGTGAGAACAGTGCAATGTTTCTCTCGCCCCATAGTCTTTTGTGAAACAGGATCGCAATACACCCACAGCATGCTACGACTGTTTTCTGGATCCGATTAGGGCTGAGAATATAATCGCTCATGGGAGCAGTTCCATAAAGTAATATTGGTCCGAGTGGAATGCGATTTTTTTATCGCATTCCACTTGCACCGTTTTTCTCGCCTTGTGTCCTAGGCCTAACAATGTAATATTACATACGATAATCGTGTGATCTATGAGTTTGTATTTATATATCAGGCAAAACTTTACAATCTAAAGAATTCTATACAATGGATTCTTCCAGGCTGTCATTTGCGATTACACTCAATTTTTTTTCTGATTGTAATAAAAGATGGTAAACAAAAATTTTTCGATGATATACAATATCTGCCAAATGGGAAAAAAAACATTTATTCAAATTGTAAGGTTTTTAAGTGAGGCAAAATGAGCTTAGCTATCCACATAAATAATTTTGACATGATAAATATGTGAGTTTGATGATAACTGATAAGTGAAGCAATTACCTTGCTCTTTCTGGATTACATTAAATGAAGATTCTGATAGAGTAATGAAAATAGACAAAAAAGACAAAAGGCATCTATAGAGCTTTTGGGCACCGCGTTATCTCTGTTCTACCATATTGAAGTAGAAGAGTTATCACCAATCATGCTTTCTATGTAGCTCCTTGCTTGTAAGCGAGAACACTGAATAAATTGTCACACCAAAGCAACTGATAAATTGAGACTGGCAGACCTTTTAAAGTGTGTAAATAAACTTATCAGCAGTCTTCCGTTGGTCCAAAAGATATGGATATTTTGCATATAATAGATTGCAGAATAAAATTTCCCTAATTTGCTGACATCAGTAGCTCATTGTCTGCTCATTGGTATTAAATAAACATTTCATCTTTTGATCTCAGATTATCACTGTCACTGCACTTTGACTGCATACAAAACCAAAACCAATGATATTTTAATTTATCTAGGAGAAAATGATCTTTCTGGCCAAGATGCAAATGAAGCTATGTGAAAAATTGGAAGGAAGTATTTTATAAAGATCCTTATTATTCTTCTGAATTACCTGTGGCTTTTTTTTATTAGGCTGGCGGATATGAGCAAGTATTGTATCGGTTTCTAGACCAAACAAGGATTGGCAGCATAAATAGGATCGCAAGAATCCAATGTGCAAATTTACTGTACTGTCGATCAACAAATGCATCATTTCGGGGCAGTGAATTCTAGAGGGAAAAAAAGCCTGCTTTCATACCAGCACATTCGGCATTCAGCGGTATATTGTGAGCCACACGTGACACACTCTATTTATGTACTACCAAAAAATACCTATAAAACTCCCTATCAGCATAGGGTTAAATCTGCTACATAAAGCTGAGTGTATGTACGGTATGTATGTATGTATGTATGTATGTAAGTCCACTAAAGGGATTCGTACCGTTGCATGTACAATCACGGAATTTTGCACAGACACCCCATATGACTCAGAGAACGTCATAGACTATGTTTTGAGGGGAAATTTTAACTCTGCGCTTTACAGTTATTAACCAGAAAACCTGCCACCATTAAAGTCAATGGAGCTGAGAGCCACAATGCAGCCAGAACTTCAGAAGAATGCGCAGCCACGCACTTAAATGGAATGTTGGTTTGTGACAATGCAGACAGAGACAGACAGACAGAGACAGGGAAAGAGACAGACAGACAGAGAAAGACAGACAAAGAGAAAGACAAAGAGACAGACAGACAGGGAAAGAGGCAGGCAGACAGAGAGAGACAGACAAAGAGACAGACAAAGAGACAGACAGACATGGAACGAGACAGACATAGACAGACAGACAAAGAGACAGACAGACAAAGACACAGACAGACACAGACAAAGAGACAGACATAAACAAAGAGACAGACAGGGAAAGACAGGGAAAGAGACAGACAGGGAAAGAGACAGACAGAGACAAACAGGGAAAGAGATAGAGAGACAGACAGGGAAAGAGACAGACAGACAAAGAGACATAGAGAGACAGAGAGAGACAGAAAGAGAGTGGGAGAGAAACAGAGAGAGTTACTATCCCGGGCAACGCCTGGTGCTACAGCTAGTTAACTATAAACACAATTTGCCCCTAAGAACAACTAGAGGTATCCTAACTCAACATCATTAAAACATAACTCTTATTAGTCAAATAATTGGCTAAGGTTAAAATAACAGAGAGGGGTAGGATATTAATGAAACTGATTCCTCATATAGGTAGTACAATTGGCCCCGGACCACCTTATACAATATCCTTATTTCCTATATAGCCATAATCATTTCCTACCCCAGTAAATTCAAAATTCCTAGCTAAGAGCCTTCCCGACATGTTTTGCCATTGCTGGCTTCATCAGGGACTAAGGCTACAATGGGATTGTATTATTTGATTACTAAAAGTTATGTTTTAATGATCTTGAGTTAGGGTACTTCTAGTTGCTCTCAGGGGCAAATTGTGTTTACACTCTATTTTTGGGCACAGATGCAAATGTTAATTTTTGGTATGCATTGTGAAGGTGGACATATTTGCACCAAAGTGGCACCTCCATTGTGGTTTTTAAACACTTGATGACTCTCCGCTGATTTTTTTTTATTATTTAATACTAAACAATTTTATGGGGGCCTTTTATAACTTTTTTTTAAGTAATAAGATATTCTAAGATCTGTTTTTTCAAGAACTCTTTTAGATTATGTTCCCATGAGCTAGATATGTAATCGATTTTGTGTCTACAGTGTATAAAGTGAGAATCTGCAACATATTACAGTATCATTGTAGGGGATGAGGTTTTATTAAATGTTTGACAATTAGCTCAAAATTAGTGGCATTACACATTTCCCATCTGCAGCTTGTTAGGTTATGCTGTGCATTTTTACCACCAATTTTATTCTTTGTGAACTTTGTACCGATGAGGGGCAATATCCCGAAACACTGTTTCTGCAAATTGAGTTTCTGGTTTGGCTTCTATCCTAAGTCATATGGCAAGGCTCGTTAAAGGGTCGATATTGATTTAAGATTACTACTTTCAACAGGTGACAGTAGAGTTCAAGAGTTCTTTCCCTCTGAAGATTCAATTTGCATATTTAATTTCAAAGAGGAGCATTGCAAGGCATTTAAGTCTCCTTATACTGGCATGTCACTCGCCACCAGGAGAAATCTTACCCCTAAGGTCTCAATAATAATGTCCCCATGTACAGCTCCCCTATACACAATATTAGGCCCCCACACTTCACCTATACACAGTAAGATGAGCCCACAGCTCCCTTATACACAGTATGATTCCTGTACACCTCCCCTATATACAGTTAGATGAGCCCACAGTTCCCTTATACACAGTACGGTGCCCCTACACCTTCCCTATAATATTAAGATAAGCCCACAGCTCCCCTATACACAGTATGGTGCCCCTATGCCTCCCCTATACACAGGAAGATGAGCCCACATCTCCCCTATACACAGTATAATGATCCCATAGCTCCCCTTGTCACGGTATAATGAACCCATAGCTCCTCTATACACAGTGTAATGGGCCCACAACTTCGCTATACACAATATAATGGGGGATGCTCAGCCCTGTGTGAGCCACTTGCAGTGTTTGAATGGCTCACACTGAGGTGTAAAATCTGCATGATTAAAAGTAATGTACACACACAATCAAAAAACACAAAAAAAAATGAAAAGCCCCGCCCACCCTCCCCGGAAGTGTTCTGCTTATGGCTGGCTGCATGTATTTGGAGCCATGAAATGCCCAATTACTGACTTCCATTGAGGTTCGAGTCAAGTTGGGGTCAAAATCCAAACGTTTTTAAGGTTCGAATGCAGCTGTGGAACCGAACTTCCAAAGGTTTGCTCATATCTAGTCATGATGTCACGTCGCACACCGAGACCTTATGTGCAGATAAGCAGATTCCACAAAGGTACTATCAAAGCTGGTAGTCCTGGCACAGCAAGAGAAGCCCAGGGATTTCAGAGCAAGCTGCGGCGATCTGAAGATGCTGTGAGGAGCAGAGGGGCTGGAGCGATGATCGATAATGTGTGTATAAGGATTGTTTTTATTTTTTGGGATCTGGACAGACCCCCAAAGCATAATAAGGAACATTACATTTCCGGAGAGTAACTCACTGGAGACATCGTGCAAATAGGAAAATTCGAATTTTGTATGATCCGCTCATCTCTAGTCACAATGTCAATAATTTTCAGGCATTCATCCACTATTGCCGATAAAGTAAAATTTCCTTTTGTGAATTTACTATGGAAGCTAGCATATTCTGCTTTGCCCTATATGATTAGCTAAATTGCTTTCCATAATAATCCTCACCAATTAATTAAAACACCGCAATTTACCTTTGACTGTTGCATACTGCCTTCCAGTTGATAGTTGCACCCTACTCTAGCCTGTACAGTATGTATGAGGCTCGGCCTGTCCTATAATGTATATGTGTATACCATACTATATACACAGCTGCTGTTAATTCAACACTACTACTTTCATGTATAAAAATAAATCCATATATTTATCCAAAAAGCACAACTTGTCCTTCAAATGGTATTTTTTCCCAACTCGTTCTCAAACAGTTCTGTTTTAATCAAACATCAATTGAACAATTCTCAGTTTTCAAGTCCTGCTCTGATAAACAATGGCTTTGACAAATGACACGTCACCCTTTGATGTTAAAGTGATTTTTTTTTATTTTGGTATTTCAGTTATATTTAAATGCACTTTCATCATACCGATGATCGAAATATGTACCATGTATGTTTTTTCTTTCTTCATCTTTTTTGATTTGGAAAACTTTGTTTATACTAGGAAGGCATATACATGTAATATTATGTGTTTGGCTTTCCTGCAATCTGTCAAAGATGTTTAGAAAGAAAAATTCCCACATTATATCATGCAAGTTGCGTCTAGATCATTTTTTGTGTTCAGTGATTATGCAATGAAGTTACACTGCTCACAAAAAGTTAGTGATATTTGGCTTTCGGGTGAAATTTATGGATAGTTATATTTTATCATGAAATTAGAGCATTTAAGTAGAAGCATCTAATGGTGTTTTCCTCATCTCAAACATTTTATTCAAAATGAAAGCCAACAACAACAGTGGTGGGTATACCCTCCCCAAAAATATCAGTCTCAATAACGTGTCATATGGCCTTGATCATCAGTTACAGCCGACAACGTTTCCTGATGTTCACAAGTGGAGTTATTGTCTGCTGAGGCATGGCCTCCTACTCTTCTTGAAGGGTGGTCCTCAGGTCGTTGAGGTTCTAGGGTGCAGAGTCACACGCCTCTACATAGCAACTCAGCTGATCCCATAGGTGTTCTACCGCATTCAGGTCTGGAGAAAGTGCAGCCACTCCATTTGAGTTCCCCAAGTGTCCAGCAGCTGTTTTCTAATGATGCGACTTTGATCAGCTGAAGCATTGTCATCAATGAAGATGAAATAAAAGCCAGTGTTGTTCATGCAGAGGCACAGTGACTGGATTAATGATGTTATTCCAGTAGTAGTGACTTGTCACTGTACCATTCACAAAGTTTAGTGCAGTTCTGTGTTGACTAGACACACCTTCCCTCACTGTAACTCCACCACCATCAAAGACCTGTTTGATGACAGTGGCTGATGTATAGTGCTCTCCTTGAAATCTCCAACATCATTGGTAGCCATCATTTCTGCTCAGCATGAATCAACTTTCATCATTGAACAGCAGTGAGGCCCACTAGATTCTTGTCCAGTAAGATGATAACGCCTGTTTCTGGTGGTGTGGTCAGGTAGGTTACCACACAGATCATGCTAATGCAAACTGTTTTGAACGGTCTGACTTGACATTTGAGTGTCTCTGACCTCTCTTAAATGTGCCTGGAGTTGTGTTGCATTCATCATCTGGTTCTGAAAGGCATTGATAACAATGAAGTGGTCATCAATGTGGGATGTTTCATCTATTTTTATGTATTTCTTTGACTCTTCCAGTCTCTTTGTATCTCTGTTGCAACCGGCTGATGGTGCTCTGTGACACTCTAAGCACAGTGACAACTTCCATCTGAGAAGATCCTGCCTGAAGTTTCTCAATGGCAAGATACTGTTGATCAATTCTTAGTTGTTGTCTTGGTCTCATTATGTCAAAATGTGAACAGCAGGATGAGGAGGAATGTTTAAATACCAATTCTAAGTGAACTCCAAAATGTATTGGACGATTCATGGATCAAGTGGTGAACCAGGGTATATGTGTGTGTTTTTTATTTCTAATAAAGGATTTTTTCGGGTGTGTGTGTTTATTTACTGTAATTTACAGATTAATCATGGAAGGTGTCTCATAGACGCCTGACATGATTAATCTAGGACTTATTGGCAGCTATGGGCTGCCAATAACTCCTTATTACCCCGATTTGCCAACGCACCAGGGCAAATCGGGAAGAGCCGGGTACAGTCCCAGAACTGTCGCATATAATGTATGCGGCAATTCTGGGCGGCTGTTGGCTGATATTGTTAGGCTGGGGGGCTCCCCATAACGTGGAGCTCCCCATCCTGAGAATACCAGCCTTCAGCCGTATGGCTTTATCTGGCTGGTTTTAAAATTGGGGGGGACCGCACGCCGTTTTTTTAAATTATTTAATTATTTATTTCACTACACAGTATAGACACGCCCACCGGCTGCTGTGATTGGGTGCAGTGTGACACCTGTCACTCAGCGTGGGGGGGCGTGTCTCACTGTAACCAATCATAGGCGCCGGTGGGCGGGGAAAGCAGGGAATACGAGATTGTTTAATGGGCGGCCGGCTTTTTCAAAACAGTAAAAGCCGCCGGAGCAGTGTGAATGCCGTGCAGCGCCGGGGATCGGGGATCGGTGAGTATATGAGAGAGGGGGATAGACTGACATGGACAGAGAGTGAGGGACAGAGATAGTGACCGACTGACAGAGATTAGTGAATGACAGACATTGTGAGGCGCTTCAGAACGCAGCTTTTCAGCTGCGCTCTGAAGCGGACCTTTTTTAAGCTGCGGTGCAGAGCGCACACCTGCGCACATAGCATCAGACACCAAAATCGTATGAGGGATGTCACACGTTACAATTGACTAGGTTCATACAACAAAACGCTCAATTCTAGAGAAAGATGCGATGTGTTTGCGATCAACGGTTTTGCGTTCAATCCTGATCGCACGTAGATGTCACACGCAGACACCTCACAAACGATGCCGGATGTGCGTCACTTACAATTTGACCCCAACGACGGATTGTGAGATATATTGAAGCGTGTGTAGCGGGCTTTAGATTAGCAATGAGGGGCATCTATGAGATTCCACAATACTAATCTGTAAGTGAAAGTAAATAAACACAAATACCGAAAAAATCCTTTACTTTAAATAAAATACCAAAAAACACCATCTTTCACAACCTTATTAACCACCGAAAGACCCAGGTCTGACATAATCCACACGAGGTCCCACGACAATTACAGCTCTGCTACATCTGAACTGACAGTATGTGGCCATTGAACATGTCTGCGTGCTGTAATTTCAGGCAGCAACTGAGTCACAGCAATGAGTGGTGATGTCACTCAGGTTATTTGTGATGACAGCTGGAGTTTTCAATGGCCCTCCACCTGTGACTGCAGGTAACCTGACCTTAGGGGACCTCAATGAACTTAGTGACCTCCCTCACCTCAGGTGAGGTCACTGAGTTCACAGACCTGCATTTCTTGGTAGAAAACTGTGGTTTTTTTTGTCCATAGATGCAGATTTGGTGCTGAAATTTCTACAGCATATTCCTGCACCCAATCTACACCTCATGGCAAAAAGCTGCATCATAACGTTTGTGATTTTGATGCGATATTTTTGGCAGGAAGGGTAGATTAGGTGCAGGATTGTGGTGTAAAAACTTAAGCTTCAAATCTTCATCTCTTGGCAAAAAAAATGCAAATATACGGTTTTAACACCGTTTCAGTGCAGTTTTTTTTCCAAATTCTGCACCATATTTTAGCACCAAATTTACACCATCTGACAGAAAACCATACCAAAACGACATGAAAACAATTTTTTTGTGCTTTTTTTTCCAAGCAGATTTGGTCCTGAAATGTCTACAACATATTCCTGTACCCAATCTACACCTCATGGCAAAAAACGCATCAAAACCACATCATAATGCATGCAGTTTGATGTGGGTTTTTTTGCCAGAAGGTGTAAATTGGGTGCAGGAATATGGTGCAAAAATGTTAGCACCAAATCTGCATCTCTTGGCAAAAAAAGTGTACAAAAATGGTTTTGACGCAATTTTGGAGCAGTTTTCTTCCAGAAGGTGCAAATTTGGTGTTGAAATGTCTGCACCAAATTTCGGCACTAAATTTGCACCTCATGCAAGAAAACTGCACTGAAACGGCATGAAAACCATTGTTGTGTAATTTTCCAAGAGATGCAGATTTGGTGTTGAAATTTTTACAAGGTATATAGACGATCTGATTGTCATATGGGAGGGTGATTCCAGTTATATATCATCATTTGTCACATTTTTAAATGTCAATAAATTCAGTTTTTGATTTACGTATTTTCCATGTTAATACCATCACTTTCTTAGATTTTGAGCTTTCTGTTCACAGCTCAAAAGTCTGAAGTAAAACCTTTTGCAAAATTACTCCAGGAAATACCATATTAAATGTATTTAGCTTTCACCCTGCCCATACAATTAAATCAATTCTATTAGGCAAATTTTCCCAAGATAAAAGAAATTGCAGGGTACAGAACTATTTCAAATAGAATGCTAATGTTGAACAACATCTCTGAAATAGGAATTATTTTTCCTGGTCCCTCAGGTGAGCTTGAAAAATAGTGGACAACAAGGACAGATCACTTTTAATTAGGAACACAAATCAAACTACTGAATCCACTGTCGCCGATATACCCACTTTGATTCTCACTTACAGCATTTCTTTCAAAGTTGTCTCAAATATTGTTAAACGAAATCTATACTTACGAAGGCCCTTTCCACATGTCAGTCAAAAACACACACATTTTTTACTGACATGTTAAAGATGCATTTGACCCTCCGTGTGCCGTGATTTTGGCACAAGTGTGTTCTCTGCGTGCTATCCATGATAGCACATGGAGATCAGGCAATCCTATACTCACCTGTCCCCGGTGCTGTTGTCCGTGGTGTTGATGTCTCCGGCGGCTACTATCCACTCTCTTCTTTTACTTCAAGGTGCAGTGAATATGCATGAGCATAATAAGCCGGCCTGGAAGCAGGAGACAGCAGTGGCTGGAGACAGCTGAGTATAAAAATCTTTTTATTTCAAAGATACGGGTTTTCTCTGGTACATGTCACATGGATCACACCACTGTGTGGTCCGTGTGACATCAGTGATGCCAGAGAAAAATGGACTTGTCTCCGTGTGGAACCCAGGGACATGCATGTATGCCGAACGGAATTGATTTTAATGGGTCTGCGTATGGCCGTGATTCTGGTATGTGTAAAAACAACAACATATGTACCAGAATCACTGACATGTGAAGGAGGTCTAAGAGAGGATCCCACGATTGATTCCATTTTAAATAAGGGTGTGAGGATAGTTTCGGGAGAGCGCAGATGTTGCGACAGTTTCTTTCTCTTAGTTTGATTAATTCACAAAATCAGTCTCACTCTAAAAAATCAAGGCTATTTTAAATGTGATTCTTTCCCCTGTAAAACTTGCACATTTTCAGTGAATAAACAGGAATTAAACAATTCTGACAATAGTAAAGTGTTTAAAATTAACAGTTTTCTCAACTGTAATTCTGATTTTGTTATTTACATTATTTATGCAAAGCATATACTTTAAAGTACATTGGCTCAACTAAGAGAAAATTGAAGTGTAGAATCAGGGAACATTGACATGATATTACAGACATTTCAAACAGGAATATATCAAATGCAGAAAAGCACTTTATAAATTGTCACAATTGTAATATGAATCATTTTTTAGTGTATGCCATAGAAACAGTGATTAAACAAGCCCATGGAGGTGATCACGAACAGACATTGCGGAAAAGGGAGTCATTTTGGATTTTTTCATTGGAGACTCAGGTACCATTTGGTTTAAATCGTAAAAGTGAAATTATGCTCCATTATTGATTATTATGATACTTATATTTCCTTGTCATTCTATTCCAGTACATGTTGTTCAACTTTAATTGTCATGTTATTTATGTTTTTAATGAATGTTTTAGTAGTCTGCTCAATACACCTGTTGTAATTTAAATGTAATCAGCCACACCCTTTAAGCGCTTTGTGCGCTTTCACTCACATATCCAGCAAGTCTAAGATCAGCATTGATCGAAACGTGTCTGGTGTCCTTTTCCGTTTATGAGTTCATTATATATTTATGTGAGAGTCCAATTCTGTGATTTTAAAGAAACACATTAATGTTTGGATTTTACCTGAACAAGTCTGCCGGAAGCTGGATCACTTACTTTCTTCAATGGTTACATGCTAAAACAGTAGTGAGATCCCGTGCTTCCAGACATCGGAATTCAAGATGCTTGTTGTGGGGTGAGCTGGACTTTCTTTACTTCGACTGAAATTTTTACACCATATTTATGCTCTGACTCTACACCTCCTAGTGTTTCAATGTGTTTTTTTGCTAGGAGGTGTAGATTGGGTGCAGGAATATGATGTAGAAATTTCTGCACAAAATCTACGTCCCTTGGCAAAAAAAGTCAGTTTCTGCCAGGAGATGCAGGTCTGTGAACTCAGTGAACTCACCTGAGGTGAGGTCACTGAGTTCATTGAGGTCTCCTGAGGACAGGTTACCTGCGGACACAGGTGCAGTACCATGGGAACCCCCAGTTGTTCTATAGTCGCTCACTGTCAGTCCAGATGTAGCACAGCCGGATTCGTTGTGGGACCTCCTGTGGATTACATCAGACCTGGGTCTTTTGGGAGTTAATAATGTTGTAAAAGAGGGTGTTTTTTTGTATTTCATTTCAAATAAAGGATTTTTTCGGTGTTTGTGTTTATTTACTTTCACTTACAGATTACTAATGGGGGGGGTCTCATTTTAATTGCCTTTATGTTCCACTATTGCAATACAGTGGGGTTAAGAAGTCCGGACCAATCCAAGCCTTGTTCATTTTGAGAATAGTCTACCTGTCATCATTTTCAGTCGACAGGCAGTTGCGCCTATAAGTTATTATGCCATTGTCGGCACTAAAACCCCACAGAATCATTTTAAGCAATTAGGGAGCTTTGAATGGTACCTGTGAGACTTTGATTTAACTCAAGTTCGTGGCCAGTAAAATTATGAGCGAATGTCACCTGATGGCCCTATAAAAATTTGGAGAGAGAACTGCATGATAACCCTGTATATATGGTGAAGGAGGAAGAGGACAAAAAATAATAAACCATATACTCTTTTTGGATGGGAAGGGGTGCATGGGAATATACCATAAGAAAAAGAACAATTGAATTTGCTTTATGTTCCACTGCTGTCATCTGCTGGGGTTGAAAAGTCGGGAAAAATTCAAGCCTTGTTCAATTTGAGAACTGTCAGCCTGTCAGCAATTTCAGTTGACAGCCAGATGCGCCTATTAGTTATTATGCCCCTGGTGTCACTATAAACCCACGGAATCAACTTAAGCAAGGAGGGAGCAGTGACTGCTGCCTGTGAGCCTCAGATTTGCCTCAATGCCGTGTAAAAAAATAAATAAAGATACATGCATTTATACAATGGGAGAAAGGCCCAAATTCACCTCTTGTGTGAATAAATTACCAAAGGAGTTGTGGTGGTTTTAAACCTGGATGAGTTGGAGATGTTTCCCCCACATGGTTACCATGAATTTTAATTGGCAAAGGTCTCCAAGGAGATTAAAAAAGTTTGGAAACCCCTGCTTCAATCTATTTTAAGCCTTGGGGCTACCTTATCTGGCACAGAAGGAACAGCCGCCCACCTTAGCTGGAGAAAAATCAGAGTTGTATGCCTGAAGGTCCTTGTTGTGCCAGTGGTACCCTGAGAAGTGGACTTGAATCCGGGATGCTTTGTTGTTGGCCACAGTTTCTAAATGTAAATGTTTTCTGATGACCTACTCTACCTGTGTTCCAGAGTGTATTGGAGCGCCTCCTAGTTTTGGAACTCTTTGTACATAGTGCAAACGCTTTACCAGTCTAGGAGTCCCACTCGAGCGCTTCATACTCACTGAGGTTCCGGCTCAGCTATACGCTGCTGCTGTGGCCTCCCTGGGCCACTCATTACATATGCTCTGCTTTTCCCACCCAATGACCAGCCTGGCCTCTGTGATTGATTGCATTCAGATGCGCCCCCAGCCTGTGTAACTGCGGCTACCTGCAGTCATTGCTCATCACAGCTCATTCATTCTCTGGAGCTCACAGCCAGCAGTCATGAGACTGAGATGTAGCAGAGCTGGAATCGCTGTGGGAACTCATGTGGATTATGTTGTACCTGCAGGGTGTGTTGGGGTTAATAAAGTGGTGAAAGAGGGTGCTTTTTTGTATTTTATTCCAAATAATGGATTTTTTTGGTGTTTATGTTTATTTACTTTCACTTGCATATTAGTGATGTTGGTGTCTCATAGATGCCTGTGCCATCACTAATCTAGGGTTTAGTAGCAGTTGTGTGCTATTATTAACCCCTTATTACCCTGACTGCCACTGCACCAGGGCAACGGAAGAGCCATGTAAAGCTCCAGGCTTGTCACATCTAATGGATGCGACAGTTCCAAGCAGCTGGAGGCTGTTATTTTTAGGCTGGGTCTTTCCAGCCTGAGAATATCAGCCCCCAGCTGTCGGGCTTTATATTGCCTGGGAATCAATATTCGGGGAACCACATGTGACGCCCTCGAGAAACCAGGTTATCACAGGAGACTGCATCCATACTACAGATGCAGGACTCTCTCCTCCTTGCCCTACCAACACAACCCCACACACAGGTACAGTACAGACCAAAGGTTTGGACACACTTTCTCATTCAAAGAGTTTTCTTTATTTTCAGGACTCTGAAAATTGTAGATTCACATTGAAGGCATCAAAACTATGAATTAAAACATGTGGAATGAAATACTTAAAAAAGTGTGAAACAACTGAAAATATGTTTTATTTTCTAGGTTCTTCAAAGTAGCCACCTTTTGCTTTGATTACTGCTTTGCACACTTTTGGCATTCTCTTGA
The DNA here is from genome assembly GCF_048569485.1 of Anomaloglossus baeobatrachus. Taxonomy (NCBI): domain Eukaryota; kingdom Metazoa; phylum Chordata; class Amphibia; order Anura; family Aromobatidae; genus Anomaloglossus; species Anomaloglossus baeobatrachus. The sequence continues at coordinate 186,219,654 of NC_134360.1, read as the reverse complement.
TGAGCTTCAAGAGGTAGTCACCAGAAATGGTTTTTCAACAGTCTTGAAGGAGTTCCCAGAGATACTTAGCACTTGTTGGCCCTTTTGCCTTTACTCTGCGGTCCAGCTAACCCCAAACCATCTTGATTGGGATCAGGTCTGGTGACTGCGTAGACCAGGTCATCTGGCATAGCACCCCATCACTCTCCTTCTTAGTCAAATAGCCCTTACACAGCCTGGAGGTATGTTTGGGGTCATTGTCCTGTTGAAAAATAAATTATGGTCCAAATAAGTGCAAACCGGATGGAATAGCATTCCGCTGCAAGATGCTGTGGTAGGAATGCTGGTTCTGTATGCCTTCAATTTTGAATAAATCCCCAACAGTGTCACCGGCAAAGCAGCCCCACACCATCACACCTCCTCCTCCATGCTTCACGGTGGGAACCAGCTGTCGCGGGCGGGGAGGAGGGTGTCAGCACACCGCGCTCACCCCTTCTGCTCGGGTCTGGCTGCTCAGTGGTGGCTCGAGCCGTAGGCCGGATCCCGGGGGTTTTCCTCGAGCGGCACTCCTCGCCCGTGAGTGAAAGGGGGGTGTTGGGGTGTTGGGATAATGTCCATGACGCCACCCACGGTTGTGGTGATGTGTAGCACCACCGCTGCTTAATGCGGGGATCCCGGGGATGGTGATGGGGAGCAGCCAGGTGTTGTGTTGCCCCTCCGTGGGTAGGGGTTGGTGATCCCGGAGCCCGGTGATGGCTTGGGAGGTGCAGGGCTTGGTGGGCGCAGGGACGCGGGGTCAGCGCTGTGCCTTGCGGCACTGTGGTACTCACTCAGCCTGAGACGTGACACAGTTTGTACGGTAAACCAAACGGCTGGTAGGACGGTCCCACAGACGGCTGCTTTGCTTCCCCGGCAGGTGACGGTGATGTCCCTCTTCCTTGCACCTGTATGTACGGATGGTTGCGATGGGTCCCCACCGGTAACATGCTCCCCGGCTTCAAGCTTGGCCGGAGGAGCACTACACTTTGCCCGCAGGCGCTGGCCCTCAGAGACTGGTGCCCTGGCGGTGGCGGTGCCTCTGTTGTACAGGTTGGACTGTTGCCTTCAATCGGGACTTGGTTGCTGGGGGAATCTACGTCCCCTTCACTGACGGATTCGGCAAATTTGGCGACTCCTAGCCTTGCCGGGGTCCGAGAGGCCCCTGCCCTGGTGCTGACTGTCTTTCGGAACACTGCTCCAGACCACCGGGCACACAGCCAACGGGGTCCTTCCAGGAACTTCCAAACGGTCCCCCTCCGGACAGTCACCGCCGTCGCTGACCTTGCTGTTCTGGCCCTACACATAGCTGGGCTCTCAGGCTTGGCACACTCTCTGCTCTGTCACCACTTCTTGCTTTCCTCCTTTACTACTCTTCTTTCCTCCACTTTCACTTCTTTGTTGTTTACTCTAGCCCTCAGCTAGACTTCACTCTTGCCCTGCCCGGGCTTAACTGCCTGACACTTCCTGCCTCCAGAGCTGTGAGCTCCTTGGTGGGCGGAGCCAACCGCCTGGCCCACCCCCTGGTGTGCATCATCAGACTCCTGGAGGAAGGCAACAAGGATTTTTGGTTCAGCTTAGGTGTGCCTACCTGGGGTGTGGGGTGTGGTGGTGTTGTGACCTGTGTCCCCTGGCTTGCCCAGGGTGACACATTCCCCCTTAGCAAAACGCAGACCGTACGCGGGCTGCCGTCCTACACCGGTTTTATTTTTCTGTAAAAAGGGGATAACAGGGTTAAACAACATGCATAACATTTTTAATAAATTCTTCCCAAGACGGGAGGCACATTTTACTTTTAACGTTTCAACGGTATACGGTCACGGTTTCCGCTCTCTCCCACCCAAGTAACCTGGCCCTGATGCTGCCCCTAAAACCCAGGCAGCACCCCTTGACCCACAGTCCAGCACACGGTACCCGAGCGGGATCTGTTCTTCCCTCCAGAGGGTAGCCACCGGTTCTTTTGGTGGCTGGGCCCTGGCCTGCTCTGCTCAGGGCCCTCCCTCCAACCTGCCTCTCCGGAGGCGGCCTGTGGAAACGGTAACGGTACCCAACATATTTACAAGCCACTAACGTTTGTGGTTGCCCTGCAAAGTTCACGGGCTTGTCCATGGATAGTTCCCATGCATTTTTAAATGGTCCCCTCGGGGACAACGGTGCCGGCTCCAGCCGGTTGCAAATCACAGCAGACAATCAGGTGAAAACTCGGATAATCATCTTTCTTATCATTGCAGAACTTTCAAAACTTTGCAAACAAACAGGTGGTCCCAACGGGGACGGTGCTGCGGGCCTCCATTGCCCTACTCCAGTTCCTCTACTAAGGCGGACCCATCCTCTGCCACCAACACATCAAACATGCACTGACATGCCTGCTGCGACAGAGGTACCCGGTACCCATTTCCACCGGTACGCGGAGTATGATAAACCACAGGGCCCCCCACATAGCGGGAACGCTCAATTGCTCCTTCAGCCGTAACAACGGGCCCGGAGCTGGGGCAGGAGTCGTCATTTCTTGTTCCTGCGTCAGGCGGGTTGCCGCCAGCTGCCGCAGCCTCCTGGTCTCCAGCATCCGACACTTCATCCCCATCTGCGGTAACATGGAGCAGCAGAGTAGGCGAGCTTAGGTGGAGGCGCCCCATCAGTGACGGCAAGGGCGATGCATAGGCCGAAACTAGGCCGGGCCCCTCAGCCGCAGCGGCCGGTCCAGGTAGGACATAGGGACGTGGGTCACCAGTCGGTTCTGCTACATCTTTTCCCCTTTCGCACATCGGGGCAGTTGTAATCAGCTCCTCCATCTCGTTGGTCCACTGCTCCATCATCCGGAAGATCTGATCCTGCTGTCGTTGGTGGAATTGTATCACCCGGGCCTTCATCCAGGCTACGGTTCCAGGCTCCGGGTCTGGCACAGTCACTGCTGGGACTTCTGGCACCATGCTGTTAAGGGGCCGTGGTTCCAGCGGTTCCCCCCGGTGTACTTCAGGACCGTCTTGGACGTCTGCTGCCGGCTGGTCCGCCGGAGCGGCTGGGCAGGGTATCGCTACCGGTTGGGCTGGTAGCGGGCCTAATGGCGGGGCGGCAGCAACTCTCGCGGGTAGCGGGGAGAGAGGCAGGGTGAGCGGAAGCCGGCCGGGCCCCTCAGCTCCAACGGCCGATCCCTCAGGAATACAGGGGCGTGGGTCGCTTACCCGCTCCTCCAAATCCTCTTCTGCCTCGCGTCTCCACATAGCAGCCACCACATCCGCCATGTTGGTCTCCCACTCCTCCAGGAGGAGTTGCATCTGAGCCTGCAGACGGTTACTCAGCGGGACGGTCCGGTCCCTCAACCACGTCGCCATGCCGGGCGCGGGGGCTTCCTCGTTGCGAGTTGGATCTTGCATCTTGGTAACGAGGTTTTTCCAGGAACCCAATATCGCTGCAGAGTCCTGGCGTCCCTGCTTTTATAGCCGCAGCTACATGCGGCCGGCCGCCATCGCGTCCCCCTTAGCTCTTTCCGGCCCCTCCTCTCTTGGGGCGGGATTTTGGCCTTCGCGCCTCTATTGCTCGAGAAGACGCTCGAGCGGGAACTTTTCGCGCCAAAGATGGCGGCTTCTGAAATTTTTCTGCCGGATACCTCCGGCGGCAACAAGGCGCACCTCTACCAGACGGCAGAGCGGTAAGATCCTGTTCGTGATGCCAAGTTGTCGCGGGCGGGGAGGAGGGTGTCAGCACACCGCGCTCACCCCTTCTGCTCGGGTCCGGCTGCTCAGTGGTGGCTCAAGCCGTAGGCCGGATCCCGGGGGTTTTCCTCGAGCGGCACTCCTCGCCCGTGAGTGAAAGGGGGGTTTGGGGTGTTAGGATAATGTCCGTGACGCCACCCACGGTTGTGGTGATGTGTAGCACCACCGCTGCTTAATGCGGGGATCCCGGGGATGGTGATGGGGAGCAGCCAGGTGTTGTGTTGCCCCTCCGTGGGTAGGGGTTGGTGATCCCGGGGCCCGGTGATGGCTTGGGAGGTGCAGGGCTTGGTGGGCGCAGGGACGCGGGGTCAGCGCTGTGCCTTGCGGAACTGTGGTACTCACTCAGCCTGAGACGTGACACAGTTTGTACGGTAAACCAAACAGCTGGTAGGACGGTCCCACAGACGGCTGCTTTGCTTCCCCGGCAGGTGACGGTGATGTCCCTCTTCCTTGCACCTGTATGTACTGATGGTTGCGATGGGTCCCCACCGGTAACCCGCTCCCCGGCTTCAAGCTGGGCCGGAGGAGCACTACACTTTGCCCGCAGGCGCTGGCGCTCAGAGACTGGTGCCCTGGCGGTGGCGGTGCCTCTGTTGTACAGGTTGGACTGTTGCCTTCAATCGGGACTTGGTTGCTGGGGGAATCTACGTCCCCTTCACTGACGGATTCGGCAAATTTGGCGACTCCTAGCCTTGCCGGGGTCCGAGAGGCCCCTGCCCTGGTGCTGACTGTCTTTCGGAACACTGCTCCAGACCACCGGGCACACAACCAACGGGGTCCTTCCAGGAACTTCCAAACGGTCCCCCTCCGGACAGTCACCGCCGTCGCTGACCTTGCTGTTCTGGCCCTACACAAAGCTGGGCTCTCAGCCTTGGCACACTCTCTGCTCTGTCACCACTTCTTGCTTTCCTCCTTTACTACTCTTCTTTCCTCCACTTTCACTTCTTTGTTGTTTACTCTAGCCCTCAGCTAGACTTCACTCTTGCCCTGCCCGGGCTTAACTGCCTGACACTTCCTGCCTCCAGAGCTGTGAGCTCCTTGGTGGGCGGAGCCAACCGCCTGGCCCACCCCCTGGTGTGCATCATCAGACTCCTGGAGGAAGGCAACAAGGATTTTTGGTTCAGCTTAGGTGTGCCTACCTGGGGTGTGGGGTGTGGTGGTGTTGTGACCTGTGTCCCCTGGCTTGCCCAGGGCGACACACAGCCATGTAGAGTCCATCTGTTCACCTTTTCTACAAAGACACAGTGGTTGGATCCAAATATCTCAAATTTGGACACATCAGACCAAATCACAGATTTCCACTGGTCTAATGTCCATTTCTTGTGTTCTTTAGCCCAAACAAGTATCTTCTGCTTGTTGCCTGTCCTTAGCAGTGGTTTCCTAGCAGCTATTTTACCATGAAGGCCTGCTGCACAAAGTCTCCTCTTAACAGTTGTTCTAGAGATGAGAAGGTGCATCCTAACTTTTGGTCTGTACTGTATGAATACCAGCCACAAAGCCTAGTCACCCCCCAGGACATTAGGGACACCAGTGAACGGGCCAGGTAGATGGTGACGCCCACCTATGGGTCCTGAGGTGTCAGGGGAGGAAACACGTCAGTTAGAGCTGAGTGAGACAGACAAGCAGACAAGTCTGGAGAGTGGAAGTGAGAGGAGTGGAGTGGTAGTTAGGGGTTGTAGCTCCCGGACTACCAAACTACCTAAGCTGACTAGGTGAAAGATGGCAGAGTAGGACCACAGGTGACGGAGATCCGGTCATGGGAGACCTTAAGTGGACCGGGGCAGGACTGTAGCCCGCAGGTGCCGACAGCGGGAATCCGGTCTGGAGGCCATGCACAGTCGGGGTGCCTGGACCCTAGAGCGAGGACAGCTTCACACCTCTTGTCAATTAGCCAGCAGGGGACAAGGTTCCAGATCTTGTCCCACCTGTGAGCCCAGATAGAACGAGACGGAAGCCCAACGCGGGGGATAGGGCGTCTGCAAGTGCCTGCAAAAATCCCAAGGGTCAGTTCTCGCGGGCAACAGCTCCCACAGCAAAGACACCAGGAGTGGACTTTTCCCGTTTTATGCGGACTAATCAACACACAAGACAAAACACTGAAGTGCAGGAGGAAGGGCCCCTATCCTGTTAGCCGGTGTGTGGGACCCGAACACACCCCTCCGGAGGCTACCAGTATCCGGCACTTGGTTTACTACTTGGACTTTGAGTGATTTATTCCTAAACAGTGAGTACACCAGTGCACCCGGTCCAGCCTGCAAACGGCGCCCCAGCCCTGCACATCACCTACACCTGGGCCCCGGGACAACACCTCCCCTACCCGTGGAGGTGATACCATCCAGCTGCCCTGCTCCATCAGCCCCGGGCGTCCCATATCAAGGCAGCGGCGGTGTCACCAAACTATCACCGCAACCCACAGGTGGCGTCACTGACAAACTCTTCCCCTGTAAATACCCCCTTTATTACGTTGTGGGCGACGGGCTGCTGCACAAGCCCCGTATCTGGCAGCCATGATCCTGGATCCGAGCGCCTCGGGTAGCTCCCCACTGGCCGTGGCCTGCGCCCCTCCCTGCGACACACATATCAGTTTTTAAATTGTTTAAATAATTAAAAAAAAAAAAAGCACCACTTGCAAGGGACTCTCATGAGTATTGTATTGCATCGGGTGATGACAGGAGCGGGTTGGCTGTATGTATTTTTATGCAGCTGCACGCTCGTGCCAGGTGATGTGATGCGAGACTCCAGCCTTTTTTTGATACACAACCAAGATAAATCCCGAGAGCTGAGGGCTGCAGCCGTGGGCTTTATCTGTACTGGTATCAGAATATAGGGGCCCTATGAAGATTGTTTTATTTTTTCATTTATTTTTATACCACGATACTGACCCGCAGACATTTGCATTGCTTTCCCCACCCACCAGCTGTTTTGGTGCCTGTGATTGGTTGCAGTCAGCTGACACACTGCCACTCAGGTTGGGGGCGCATCTGACTGCAACTAATTACACGCTCCGGTGGGTGGGGAAAGCAGTGAATATTCCGGCTCTGGAAGGGAATGCATGACCTGGAAGCAGCTTGCCGCCATGACTGATCTTCCATGAGTACACTGCACTCTGCTCATACCCCCCCTATCCCTTCTACCACATTTTTAATCTCCAGATTCTGGTCCCCATAGACTTATATGGGTACCGGATTCCAGACTGAATCCAGATTTTTTTTTTTTTTAATTTAGCAGGGACCCACTATTTTGGTTTTCTGCGCGTTCACCGAGCTCTAGAAATGGCTAATTGGGTACAATTTGTCCATTTTGACGTAGGGATGTACTCACTTTTGTTGCCGTCGGTTTTGCCATTAATGGCTGTATGTTGAGTTATTCAGAGAGCACACCAAATTGACACTGTTATACAAGCTGTACACTGACTACTTTAAATTGTATCAAAGTCTCATATCTTCTCTGTTGCCCTAGGAAAAGATGTAAAAACAAAATTACAAAAAATGTGAGGGGTGTACTCACTTTTGTGATATACTGTAAATTCACTTCCTTAATAATTTAAATAATTGCTTTATTACTTTAGCCACTATAATGGCTTAATGGCTTTTGGTTTATTGAACTATTGATGGATAGTTTTTTAGTTCTATATACAGTATGTCAATTGTACAACACTTTCTATTGTATAACAGTCTATTCAAAGCAATATTATGTACAGGTTGTTCTATACTTTTGAAGAATTTTTATGATAGACTTTCAAACCTTTGTTATCTGAGCCATCATCAGCCTGTCCAATTGTTGTACTCTAAGATACATTCCTAGCTGTTAATAAAAGGGAAATTAGCCATTCCTTAAGGCAGACATACGTTAAATGTATTCAGGTACAAAAGAAGGATCCCAAGGATAAACTATGAGATAATAATTTAGCTTTAACAAGACAATATACTGACAAATAATTTCCTACAATCTTGGCAAATCTGAACTCTAGCTTGATAATCAAAAATTCATTATTAGGCTGAAAAATGTAATAATTTCTTCTTAAAATTACTGTATAATTCTTTTGTAAAGTACAACATTACTGCTGCTCCCCGAAGAGTAGAAGGGTTTTGGAGGCAGAAGATAGAGGGAACAAATTGCAGATAAAATGTGGGGATGACGCACTGTGATGGGGGATCTGTTGCTAACACTGTAATGGGGGCAATATCCTCGAATTCTGTACTAATGTCCTCCATCATGGGCCCCTTCTTTGCATATATGATCCCCATCCTTGGTTCATCCTGGTATATATCTTCCTAATCCTTGTATATATGTTCTCCATTCTAGTATATATGTATCCATCATGGGCCCATCCTGATATACTGTATATCATCTCTATCCTGGGCCTATCCTGGTGTATATGTTCCCATCCTGGGCCCATCCTGGTATATATCTCTCCAATTATGGTATATATGTTCCCAATCTTGGAATATACTGTATGTTTCCCATAAAGGGTACATCCTGGTATACAGTATATGCCTCCTATTATGCTACACACGGAAAAAATTAAATGCTTCTACTCACCTTTCATCCACTCCCTTGGTGCGCGGCATCCTTTTCTGATGCTGACAAGTGACAACTGACTTCCGCGTATAAGCGGGGCAGCGCAAGATGTCAATACCATGCACCTCCAGTTAGACCCCAATGTCAGCTGCCAGCTAATTCAAAATGAATATTTATTGCTCCCCACGACCGGGAGTATGGATGTGGGAACACGTGAATCTTCATTTTTCTTAATAGCGGACACATGTGATTGCCCCAGCCACTGCAGTAAGCTGGCGGCAGAGGTGATCAATGTGTCCACTCTTAGATAAAATGAATATTCACTGCTGCCCATGCCCTTAATCCTACCCATCTCTCTGCACTATATAGCTTTTTTGGCTCTCATAGGAAATACATCATGATAGTGATATGAGTCATCACATGACCCGTCACTACCATGGAAACCATCAGCTCCCCGTGATCGCAAACGGCTCACAGTTTGACAGCACAATCTAAGTGACATACAGGCGCGGGTGGATAGCGGATCCACCCGCACCAGTTAACCCCATATGTCTGCTGTGAAAATCAGCAGAACATGTGCAGGGAGCACCGCCGCTCACCACATCCTTGGTCGTAAAGAGGTTAAGAGCTTACACTTTACAGCTAAAAGACAGAGGACCCCACTGACCATAAGAGATAACACTATACAGGCATGAGAAATGCCCATTGATCATGAGAGCTTACACACTACAGAAGACAGAGAGAGAACTCCACTGTCCATAAGACCCCTTTCCCATTGCGCTTTTACTTACGTTCAGTGGTCTCGTTGGGGCATCCGTCTGTTTTGGTGTCCGCCTGCAGAAAACGTATATGCCCAAAACTGGTGCAAGACAGAGCACACACTAACGGAGTCTGCTTCATTATAGTCAATGTCCCCTCGACGCATGCGTCTGAAACACGTTTTGTGGGGTGGGGAAGGGGCGGTTCGGACGGATGCCCTGACAGGACCACTGAACATAAGTAAAAGCGCAATGTGAAAGGGGCCTAAGGGGTACTTTGCACGTTGCGACATTGCTACTGCGATATCGTCTGGGTCAAATCGAAAGTGACGCAAATCCGGCGCCGGTAACGATGTTGCAATGTGTAAACCCTAGATGCGCCGATAAACAATCGCAAAAGTGTCGTAAATCGGTGATCTGTGTAGTGTCGGACATTTTCATATTGTCGCACCAATAAGAGATACGATGTTGTTCCTCGTTCCTGCGTCAGCACATGTCGCGGGCGGGGAGGGGACGCTGCGCTCACCCACTGCCCGGGTCCGTCTGCTGCTGCTCGGTGGCTCGAGCGGTGGGCCGGATCCCGGGGACTCGAGCGGCGCTCCTCGCCCGTGAGTGAAAGGGGGGTGGTTTGGTTTAGGGATATTGTCCGTGACGCCACCCACGGTTGTGGTGAGGTTGTGACATCACCGCTGCTCTGGACGGGGATCCCGGGAGCGGTGACAAGGAGCAGCTTAGATGTTGTTTTCTCCCCTCCATGGGTAGGGGGGTTGGTTGTCCCGGGGCCCGGTGAGGGAGGGATGGCAGGCGGGTTACGGGGCCTGGTGAGGTGCAGGGTCGCGGGGGCAGCGCGGTGCCGCACGGCACGGTGGTACTCACTCAGCCAATGATGAATGCAAAGTCTCCGGTAAAGCAAACGGCTGGATGGACGGGTCCCACAGACGGCTGCGGTAGTTCTCCCGGTAGGTTGGGGGTGATTGCCTTTCCCTGCACCTGTGTTATGTTCACGGTTCCAATGGCTTCCCACCGGTAACCCACTCCCCAGCTTTGATGGAGGCTGAGGGAGCCCCTTTTGCCTGCAGGCTCTGGCCCTGGGAACTGTAGCATTGACGGTGACTGTATTTCCCTTCACGGTTTGAGCTGTTGCCTTCAATCGGGTCTTGACTGCTGGGAAACCCCGGTTTCCTTCGCTAACGGATTTGACCGGTTTTACGGCGACTCCTAGCCTGGTCGGGGTCCGTAAACCCTGCCGAATGGTCCTTACGGTTTACTTCAATCAGCCTCTCCTGCAGACGGTCACCACCGTCTGCCAACCTTGCTGTATGTGCCCGGGCCACGCACCCGGACACGGTAAATCTCCTCCACTACCACTTCACTTCACCACTCCTCAAACTCCAAACTCAACTGCCTTCCTTTTCCCGCCTCCAGGACTGTGAACTCCTCGGTGAGTGGGGCCAACCACCTGGCTCCACCCCCTGGTGTGGACATCAGCCCCTGGAGGGAGGCAACAAGGATTTTTGTTTGACTTCGGTGTGCCTAGCCGGGGTGTGGGGTGTGTTGTTGTAGTACCTGTGATGTTCTGGCTTGTCCAGGGCGCCACACACACATCTCTGTGTGTGAAGCCGCAGGAGCAAGGAACATCTCCTTACCTGCCTCCACCGGCTATGTGGAAGGGAGAAGGTGGGCGGGATCTTTACGTCCCGCTCATCTCCGCCCCTCCGCTTCTATTGGCCGCCTGCCGTGTGACGTCGCTGTGACGCCGCATGACCCGCCCCCTTAGGAAGGGGGCGGGTCGCCGGCCAGAGCGACGTTGCAGGGAAGGTAAGCGATAATGTTCGCTACGGCAGCTATCATAAAATATCGCATGTGCGAAGGGGGCGGGTACTATCGCGCTCGGCATTGCTATCATCGGCTAGCGATGTCGCAGCGTGCAAAGTACCCCAAGAGCTTACATTGTAAAGAAGAGAGAGATTTACCCAATGACTTTGTAGATGGTAAACATTTCTCCAGTACTAACTCTGTTTCACTGGGAACCTCTGATATGTGATGGTCCAGGTGCTGACTAGAGATGAGCGAACCGGCCGTGGTTCGGCTCGAGTTCGGTTCGCAGAACGGAGGTCTCGTTCGAGTTCGGTTCGGCGAACCACTCGAACCGCATAGAAAACAATGGCAGGCAATCACAAACACATAAAAACACCTAGAAAACACCCTCAAAGGTGTCCAAAAGGTGACAAACAACTCACAACACAACACAGCCACATGGGAAAGTGACAAGGACATATACTCATGCGAAAACAAAAGAGCTAGACAAGGAAAAAGAGGAGGAGACACAGATATATGAGTATATGCAAGGGAACATCGATGCCATTACTGTGCAACTTAAGCCCTGCTCATGTTAGGCTTCCAATCTGGATAAATTACCTGAGCTCACCACGTACGCCTTGGGGATCTTGTCGTGTCCCGCAGCCAGCATTCTCTAGGAACGTGTCCTCAGTGCTGCTGGGGGTGTGCTGACAGATAAGCACACGCGTCTGTCCACTGACAATGTGGACATACTAACGTTCACCAAGATGAGGAAGTCAAGGATCACAGAGGACTTTTCTTTCCCTGTGTCAGCCAGGGGAGGCGAAAGGCTGGTGTATTTTTGAGAGTGCTTCATGCAAAGCATCTTTTTCATTTTGAAAATGGCGGTCAACTGATGCCAGTCAAGTGGGGTGTGTGTGGCCCTATTAGTGGAAACGAGGGAGACTGTGGTTGGAGTCCCCTCGCTGTGTTTCTCAAACAACCAAGATGAACAAGTCATGGCTCTCAGAGGACTTTTCTTCCCCTGGGTCAGCCTGGGGAGGCGAAAGGCACGCGTATTTTTGAGAGTGCTTCATGCAAAGCATCTTTTTCATCTTGAAAAGGGGGGTCAACTGATGCCAGTCAAGTGGGGTGTGTATGGCCCAATTAGTGGAAACGAGGGAGACTGTGGTTGGAGTCCCCTCGCTGTGTTTTACATGCTTTTCGAAGGGCATGACATGCCTAAGAGGTTGATTTTCAGCATCTGCTACTTGTTGGCTATAGAAAGGCTGCCTTTACACCCTTTTGAGACCGAGGATTTTTGAGACCTTATGCCCATTGCGGTGCCCCAAGAGCCGATGGCCATTCGCCACTCCTTCTCCAAGAAAGGCGTGCCCGCGCTACCACAGCAGGTCGCACACAACATCACCGATTACTTGAGAAACACTGTGTGTGACAGTGTGCATTTCACCACAGATACTTGGACCATTAAGCATGGACAGGGGAGTTACATGTTGCTGACTGGGCACTGGATAACTATGGTGAGAGATGGAGAAGGCTCTGCTGTACAAGTCTTTCCGTCCCCACGAGTTGTGTGTCAATCCTTCCTCTGTATGTACATGTTCCTCCACTGCTTCTGCCTCCTCAACCTCATGTGGGTCCTCCACCTCGGCCCAAACCCTGTGTGGTCAGGCCACCCTTCCTTGTAAGTGTGCCCAAGGAATCCCACACACCTCCTTACTATGCTGGCAGCATTGCTCAACAGCATGATGCGGTCGTCTCTTTACTTAGAAATGTATGGGAAATGCGAGTCACACCGCTGAGGAGTTGTGGACGGTAAGCTCTGGAGAGTGAGACCGAGTTTCATCAATGGTTGTCTCCACTCAACCAGCAGCCAGCGAAGGCCGGGTGCGAAAATGATGCAAACCAGGCTGCGGCCCTTCTTCAGGGCAATGTGACAAACGTGCCTTGCATGGCTCACGTGTTGAACCTGGTTGTCCAGCAATTTTTAAACCACTATCCCGGCCTACATGGCCTTCTGCAGAGGGCACGGTGTAACGCCTGCCTGGATCGACACACTCAGACGGGCTGTAAAGGATAGGCTAGATAGAAGCCACTCACCAAGGTGGACCCCCAGAACCCTGAAACTTTTTAACCCCGAGACAGTGATTTCGAATTATACGGGGCCCAAGTTGATCAATACCTGTGGAAGGCTGCAGTTCCAGAGAATAGTAGTCAAGCATGGTCAAAACATTAATTGAGGAAGAGGAACAGAATGGGACGGCCAGGACTTAATCAGAAAACAAGCAGAGGTGAAATGCGGATCGGCCAACGAGGTACATAAACAGCAAGCAGGAAAAGTAGTCAGGTAACAAGCACACAAAGTCATAAAACTGTACTGGGGGTAACAGTAACAAGAGGTTCATACTTTGTCTGGCAGTGGTCTGCAGAGAGGATGGGCCTAAAAAAGGTTTTGGTGTATTCCCATTGGTTGTAGCTGAATGATGGTACTTCATCTGTGAGATACCCACCACCTACATTCAGCCTGTGGTTCTGCATCTGTCAAGGTAACGCAGCCCAGTGGGTGAGCATAACCTGTGTCCACCTGCGCCGCTGGCATCGACTCCTTTCCCATCATCAGCATTATGCACGAAAGGAACACATTGTCACCTGGCGACCGGAGTACAAATTGATTGAGCGGACTCCAGTGGTCACTTAACAGCCGTGTGCGGCAACGATGCAAACCTGGCTGCGGGCCTTCGTCAGGGCAATGTGACACACGTGCCTTGTATGGCTCACGTGTTGAATCTGATTCTCCAGCAATTTTTAAAATACCATCCCGGCCTACATGGCCTTGTGCTCACTTCCATCGTTCGCACCCAGCAGCTCAACAACTTTCATCACCCCAGAAGTCTTTTGGTCTGGCGGGTCAACGCCTGAAATGCGATGTGCTGACACGCCGGAATTTGAATCTGCACATGTTGCAGCATCTGTGGCAGCACCGCCGAGCCCTGCTGAAATACGTTATGACGTATTCCCTGGGCTAACTTGATCCAGAGGTGGTGCAGATCACGCTGCTGGAGTCGTGTCAGATAAAGGTCCGATGCACCCTTCTACACATTTTACAAATGTCGACGAAGATGTTTACCACTGGCGATGCCATTCTCAGCATGACAATTCTGGTTATCTACATGATGGAGCACACTGTAAGCATTATTCGGAGTGAGGTGTTGGGACAAGAGGAAGGGGAGGAAGTACAGGAGGAGTCATATGCGGAAGGGATAACAAGATCTACAAGGTCCAGACGGTGAGCGGCACCTAGGCGGCAGTCATGGAACGGTGGGGGAGAGGGATTAATATGGATGCATATAATCAGCAAAACTGTTGAGGAAGGTACAGGAGCCCATGAAGAAATGGAGGACGAACTGGCGATGGGCATGGAAGATTCAGCAGATGAGTGAGAGCAATTTTGGTTGTGCGAGGTTGGGGGGAGAGGGCAGAGGAAGGAGGCACGATTTTCACCTCTCCGCCACGAACACACTAAGGACTTGGTCCTCCTGGATGCACAAGACACATGAGCGCCTTCTTGTTGGACTACCTACAACATGACCTTCGGATTGTACGAATTCGAAGTAATGCTGACTACTGGGTTGCCACACTGTTAGATCCCCGGTACAACACAAAATTTTGCAAAATAATTCCATAGAAAGGGACGCACGTATGCAGGAGTATCAGCAGAAGGTGGTACGCAATCTTAGATCTGCTTTTCCAGTAAACACCAGTGCTGCACAGAGAGAATCTCAACGCTTTGTCAGGGATAGGAGGAAATGGTCTTTTACTTGTCCAGATCTGAGGGACCAAGGGCTGGCTGCTGTGCTGAGATGGCATTGAGTACGGTGTCCCCGCAGAGTTGCACTTTTGGTCATATACAAAATGAGTTGAAAAAGGACAGATGCTGGTGGAAAGGGGAACAGGTGTATTGGAAAGGGGAAAAAAGTTTGTGTGCGTGGGTTTGGTGGTTAAGCAACAGTAACATTTGCTGAAGAAACAACATCTGTTATGGTGGGACTGGCAGATTTGGATAAGGTGGTATATACTATGTTAGCGCTATATAAAAAAATTAAGAAGAAAAGAAAGAGAAAGGTATACAGTGCCAAGAAAACCAAGGCCTGGTTTAAGAGGGAAAAAATCAAGGTGTTGCAGTGGCCTAGTCAGTCTCCTGACCTTAACCCAATTGAAAACTTGTGGAAGGAGCTCAAGATTAAAGTTCACATGAGACACCCAAAGAACCTAGATAACTTGGAGAAGATCTGCATGGAGGAGTGGGCCAAGGTAACTCCAGAGACCTGTGCCGGCCTGATCAGGTCTTATAAAAGACGATTATTAGTTGTAATTGCAAACAAGGGTTATTCCACAAAATATTAAACCTAGGGGTTGAATAATAATTGACCCACACTTTTATGTAGAAAATTTATTAAAATTTAACTGAGCAACATAACTTGTTGGTTTGTAAGATTTATGCATCTGTTAATAAATCCTGCTCTTGTTTGAAGTTTGCAGACTCTAACTTATTTGCATCTTATCAAACCTGCTAAATCTGCAGGGGGTTGAATACTACTTGTAGGCACTGTATATCCCCATCGCCAGTCGGTGTCCACCGTGCTCCCAGATGGAAAAGGAGAGGCTGGCAACTGGAAAGTTAGGTGGAGGATACAGAGCTGAGTGGCTATGAAACTAATAGTAGCCTGAACCGAGTTAGACGCCACTTGGATCTTGAGACTGGGAGCCCTGTTAGCGTCACAGGGTCCACACGCCCACCCAGCCCAGGAACTCCCTGTTAACAACACAGGAGCCATTGGGTACGCTGTCCGTGTGCGTAGGAGCAACACCTGTGGACAGCAAGCACATCATCAGATCAGCAGCAGGCCTGTTAATGCCACTGGGCTGCACTAGCAGGACTGGTAGGACAGAAGCTGGTCTTAACCGTTCTGCGTTACCAACTGTGGTGGCGGCCTACATCGACGTTCTATCCCTGCCTACCTCTGGCCTAAAGCCACACTGGGTTCAACACATGGAGGTGTGCTCTTTCGGAGCATAATAGAAGACTGCGCACCTCCTTGTTGGCTCCAGCCCCTTTTATAACCTGGGTCCGCCCCAAACCAGGGTGGACCACAATGCACCTCCTAGAGACAAAAGCAGAGTGACACGTCATGAGTGGCATAACTAGCGTCCTATTCGGAACCGCCCCTTCAATGATGACCGAATGGCAGCCACGACCCAAACACCTCACCAGTCATCGTCTGACCAACAATAATGAGGTGACAAGTCATAGGGGCGGGCCTGTGCAAGCCAGTTTTGAGTGGCCTGGCCACATCGTCAGGACACCTGATGCCCTGTGGTCTATATGGGCCCCCCACATCAGGGACAGGGCCAAGAGTTCATTACCGGACCTAGCCTCTGATGCAGTAAGTGCCTGAGCATGCTCAATAGCATGAAATACAGTCTCCGAAAAAAGACTATCCGGTTCAGCATGCTGTCTAGGCACAACACAGGACTTAGACCCGGCACAGAGTGCAAGTACCTGTGCAAAGATGCTTTTCGCACTAAGTGTTAAGCCCCACCTTAGGTACTCCACATGGAGGAACAGTCTGGTCACAGGTAGGTTGCTTCTTTATATGTAGTTTCATGATGCCACTCTTGGTATTGCAGTCAGTGTGGACCGCCACTGTACTGTAAGGGGACACCTGGGGCTGATGTTGGGTGCAGTTAGTTTTAGTGGCCTCCCAAGAGTGAGGCAAGCCCCAGGGCCCTTTGTAAGTGTGTGGAACCACAGGTCACAGAATGACTCAGGCACAGTCCAAATGAGCATGCGCTGTAGCCTGAAATGAAGACTTAGCCTCAGGAATGGCACAGTCAGGCTGAGCATACTCAGTAGGCTAAACACTGGAGTTAGGCTGAGGCTGGGGTAAATCGGCACACGCATGCGCACTAGCTGCCTCTCCACACTTAGATGTGGAGAAGAAAGCATCCAGCTGGACAACCTGAGGCACAGCCCTAAATGGCAGCTGACGCCTGGGCGCAACTGGAACCGCAGCAGGTTGCTTGCGTTTACGGCGGCACCGATGCATAACAACAAATAACAGCCAAAATAACAGGTGTACTTCTTCCCGTGGATAATCAGATATGATCCTTTTTTCATGGACACGACCATTGCTAACAAATGTAGATGAGGCACCAAAACAGCAGCTGCTTCAATGGATCTCAAGTGTGCCATAAAGTGGCCTCTCCTCCACCTCAAGTTCAATATCACAAATACTCCATTCCACAGTAGTGTCAACCCAATCGCACTTGCTTCCTAACAGATCTCAAGTTTCAACCAGCCCTGCTGAGTATGGGGTAACAGAGATGGTTGAGTCTGCAGAGCTGTTCAGTCACACTATAGCCTGTGAATCAGAGGTCTGTTCCAAAGCTGCAGTGAGTACAGACAAAGAAGTTATTATTATTATTATTATTATTATTATTATTATTATTTCTTTATAGAGCACCATTGATTCTATGGTGCTGTACATGACAAGTGGGTTACATACAGAATACTGTACATATACAAGTAACAATAGACAGACTGGTACAGAGGGCAGTGGACCCAGCCATTGTGAGATTACATTGTAAAGTATTTTGAGGAGGGTTCAGTAGGTGGGGTGTAGGTTGGGCAAAAGCTCTGCACGGTGGTGGTGTCATTTAATGGTTATAGTCGTTTATGAACAGATGAGTTTTCAGGTTCCGTTTGAAGCTTGTGGGTGTAGCAGATAATCTGACGTGTTGAGGCAGCGAGTTACAGGAGACAGGGGAAATTATCTGCACAGATGGCCAGAAGGTTTGTGAGTTGTATCCAGGCCCCGATGAAGAAGGTGCTGAGCATAATGTACACCCTCATTTCCAAACCGTACATCATCCTGGTGGAGACAATGGGTAACATGATGAGGTAACATGATTGTCACGGAGGACTCAGGACAAGGGGAATGAAAACTCACAGGGTGATGATGAGGTTGGAGACACCACTTACTGTCAAACCAAAGTGAGCCAATCGATGACGTCAGCAGAGGAGGTGGAGGAGGATGCTACTGACGACGAGTTTACGTTGTGTCTTCCTGGACAAAGACAAAGTACTGGCAGCACGTCAACAACAGAATCCTCGGCCACAACTCTGCCTATGAGCATAAGTTATGTTGGCTATGCAGTTCGCATGGGCTGTAAGCCTTGCCTAGCCTGGGAATTTTTTGGACATAGCAAAGGATCACCCAAGTCATGTAATCTGTAACAATCTGTAAGTCAAAGGCAAAAAATCTCAACTTTGAGTACTTCCACCATGAAGTGTCACATGGATATGAATTGATAGCGTGAGGATTAGTGATGAGCGAGTACTAAAAAGCTCGGGTGCTCGAAGCTCGGGCCGAGCATCCCAAGATACTCGTGTACTCGGGCCGAGCAACGAGCCCAATGTTATCCTATGGGAGACCCGAGTATTTTTGTGAAATGACCCCCCGGCAGCATGGAGAAACCCTAAAAATGTCACAAAAGTCTCAGAAGAGTGCTCAAATGACATGGCAACAGCATGGGGAAGACCCCTTGAAGCATTTATCACTGAAAAGTCACAGCTGTGAACAATTTTGTCCGCGTTTTACGCCATTTTTACGGACTCACCATAAAACCTTCCAAAATGACCCCAAAATGATTTTTCATGGCGGAAATGTTAAGGGCACATACCCAATAGTGAGATAGAGCTGGTGTATGTTACTTTTTGAGATTAATACATGAAAGATTTTACGTGAAAAAATTGTGTGGCACTCCGATGTCCCTGAGAAGAGACGTACATGAAGGCCTCTTGAGTCTAATGTGCCCATTTTGAGGAAGTGAGTCTTTGTAGTATTTTCCTTTGCCAGGGCAGTCCAAAATTGTGAGGTTCACCAATGCCCCTGGCCTGCATACAGACGTGCATGAGGGCCTGTAAACCTGAAGTGCCCATTGGAAGGAAGTGGGTCTATTGTAGTATAGCCCTTAGGCAGGGCAGCCAAAAATTGGGAGGCTCCACGTTGTCCCTGGGTAGAGACGTGCATGAGGGCCTTTAAACCTGAAGTGCCCATTGTAAGGAAGTGGGTCTATTTCAGTATAGCCCTTTGCCAGGGCAGCCAAAAATTGGGAGGCTCCACATTGTCCCTGGGTAGAGACGTGTATGAGGGCCTCAAAACATTAAGTGTCCATTTTAAGGAAGTGGGTGTATTATAGTATAGCCCTTAGGCAGGGCAGCCAAAAATTGGGAGGCTCCACGTTGTCCCTGGGTAGAGACGTGCATGAGGGCCTCAAAACATTAAGTGTCCATTTTAAGGAAGTGGGTGTATTATAGTATAGCCCTTAGGCAGGGCAGCCAAAAATTGGGAGGCTCCACGTTGTCCCTGGGTAGAGACGTGCATGAGGGCCTCAAAACATTAAGTGTCCATTTTAAGGAAGTGGGTGTATTATAGTATAGCCCTTAGGCAGGGCAGCCAAAAATTGGGAGGCTCCACGTTGTCCCTGGGTAGAGACGTGCATGAGGGCCTCAAAACATTAAGTGTCCATTTTAAGGAAGTGGGTGTATTATAGTATAGCCCTTAGGCAGGGCAGCCAAAAATTGGGAGGCTCCACGTTGTCCCTGGGTAGAGACGTGCATGATGGCCTGTAAACCTGAAGTGCCCATTGTAAGGAAGTGGGTCTATTTCAGTATAGCCCTTTGCCAGGGCAGCCAAAAATTGGGAGGCTCCACATTGTCCCTGGGTAGAGACGTGCATGAGGGCCTCAAAACATTAAGTGTCCATTTTAAGGAAGTGGGTGTATTATAGTATAGCCCTTAGGCAGGGCAGCCAAAAATTGGGAGGCTCCACGTTGTCCCTGGGTAGAGACGTGCATGAGGGCCTCAAAACATTAAGTGTCCATTTTAAGGAAGTGGGTGTATTATAGTATAGCCCTTAGGCAGGGCAGCCAAAAATTGGGAGGCTCCACGTTGTCCCTGGGTAGAGACGTGCATGATGGCCTGTAAACCTGAAGTGCCCATTGTAAGGAAGTGGGTCTATTTCAGTATAGCCCTTTGCCAGGGCAGCCAAAAATTGGGAGGCTCCACATTGTCCCTGGGTAGAGACGTGCATGAGGGCCTCAAAACATTAAGTGTCCATTTTAAGGAAGTGGGTGTATTATAGTATAGCCCTTAGGCAGGGCAGCCAAAAATTGGGAGGCTCCACGTTGTCCCTGGGTAGAGACGTGCATGAGGGCCTCAAAACATTAAGTGTCCATTTTAAGGAAGTGGGTGTATTATAGTATAGCCCTTAGGCAGGGCAGCCAAAAATTGGGAGGCTCCACGTTGTCCCTGGGTAGAGACGTGCATGAGGGCCTCAAAACATTGTTCCCATTGCAAAGGAGCGGGTCTCCTGTCGTTGTAATGTCCATTCTGCAAAGATTTTGCGAAAAAATTTACCACTGGGGGTATACCTGAAACAAAGGCCTAAGTATTGCAATTTGTAACGGTCATCATCATGGTGGCGCATGAGGAGAAGGAGGAGGAGTCCAGCGATTATCCAAAGTCCAGAAGTGTGTACCCATGGGTGAGTGGAGGTACATGGCAAACTTTAAATTCCGCTCTCATTTGCTGGTGGTGTGGTGAAGTCTGGCCCAATCCAACCCTTGTTCATCTCGATCAGAGTCAGCCTGTCAGCATTTTCAGTTGACAGGCGGGTGCGTTTATCTGTAATGATTCCACCTGCGGCACTAAAAACACGCTCTGACAAAACGCTAGCAGCAGGGCAGGCCAGGACTTCCAAGGCGTAGAGAGCCAATTCATGCCACGTGTCCAGCTTGGATACCCAATAATTGTAAGGCACAGAGGAATGTCGGAGTACTGTTGTTCGATCTGCAAGGTACTCCTTCAGCATCTGGGCAAACTTAGGATTTCTTGTGGCACTACCCCGCACCTCAGGGGCTGTGGTACGTGAGGGGCTGAGAAAACTGTCCCACATCTTAAAGACTGTTCCCCTACCTCTGGCGGATTGGACTTGTGCCTCTCTCGGCTGTACGCCTCGGTTGTCCACTGATTCATGACCTATGCCGCTAGCGTTTTGTGAGGGGAATGCTTTGCCTACTTCCGTGAGTATGGCCTTCCGAAACTGCTGCATTTTGGTTGACCTCTCCTCCACGGGAATAAGAGACAAAAAGTTCTCCTTGTAGCGTGGGTCTAACAGTGTTACCAACCAGTAATGATTGTCGGCCAAGATGTTCTTAACGCGAGGGTCACGAGACAGGCAGCTTACCATAAAGTCAGCCATGTGCGCCAGACTCTTAACAGCCAGGACTTCAGTAGCCTGACCAACAAGATGACTGAACATGCTGTCCTCCTCCTCCTCCTCCTCCTCCTCCTCATCTACCCTGTCCTCTGGCCAGCCACGCTGAACCGAGGATATGACTGGTGTGCATGTCATATCCTCAATTTGGCCGGAGAGTTGCTCCATGTCTTCATCCTCCTCCTCGTCATAGTCCTCCACTGCACGTTGTGATGAGACGAGGCTGGGCTGTGTGTTATCACCCACACCCACTACTGTTTCTTGCTGCAACTCATCGCGCTCCGCCTGCAATGCATCATGTTTGTTTTTCAGCAGAGACCGTTTTAGAAGGCAGAGTAGCGGTATGGTGACGCTAATAATGGCGTCATCACCACTCACCATCTTGGTGGAGTCCTCAAAGTTTTGGAGGATGGTACATAGGTCTGACATCCATCTCCACTCCTCAGGTGTTATGTGTGGAGTTTGACCCATTTCCCGACGGCTTAGGTGATGCAGGTACTCAACAACTGCCCTCTTCTGCTCACATATCCTGACCAACATGTGCAGAGTTGAATTCCAACGCGTGGGGACATCACACACCAGTCTGTGAGCCGGAAGATGCAAACGGCGCTGAAAGCCGGCAAGGCCGGCTGAAGCAGTAGGTGACTTTCGAAAATGTGCAGACAGGCGGCGAACTTTTACCAGTAGATCAGACAGCTCTGGGTATGACTTTATAAACCGCTGAACCACGAGGTTGAGCACATGGGCCACGCATGGAACATGTGTCAGCTGGCCTCGCCTCAAAGCCGCCACCAGGTTCCGGCCATTGTCACACACGACCTTTCCTGGCTTTAGGTTCAGAGGTGTGAGCCAGTGATCTGCCTGCTGTTTCAGAGCTGTCCACAGCTCTTCTGCATTGTGGGGTTTGTCACCTATGCAGATTAGCTTCAGCACAGCCTGTTGCCGCTTCGCCGAGGCAGTGCTGCAGTGCTTCCAGCTTGTGACTGGTGTGGAGGGCACAGTGGATGAGGATGCGCAGGAGGAGGAGGAGGCTGAAGAGCATGACATTCCGGAGCTGTAGAGTGTGGGTGAAACACTGACTGAGGTAGGGCCTGCAAACCTTGGTGTGGGAAGGACGTGTTCCGTCCCTCGCTCAGACTGGGTCCCAGCTTCCACAATATTAACCCAGTGTGCCGTCAACGAGATGTAGCGGCCTTGCCCACAAGCACTTGTCCACGTGTCTGTGGTTAGGTGGACCTTGGGTGAAACAGCGTTGTTCAGGGCACGTGTGATGTTTTGTGACACGTGGTTATGCAACGCGGGGACGGCACACCGGGAGAAATAGTGGCGGCTGGGGACCGAGTAACGTGGGACAGCTGCCGCCATCAGGTCACGGAATGCTTCAGTCTCCACCAGCCTAAAAGGCAACATTTCCAGCGCAAGCAGTCGCGAAATGTTAGCATTTAGAACTGTGGCATGTGGGGTGTTGGCAGTGTATTTGCGCCTGCGTTCAAAGGTTTGCTGAATGGATAACTGAACGCTGCGCTGGGACAAGGACGTGCTTGATGATGGTGTTCTTTCTGCGTAGGCAACTGCAGGTGCAGGAGTGGAGGAGGCTTGTTCGCAGGCAGCATGGACAGAGGATTGGCTCGCATGCACAACCAGCGAAGACGTAGCAGTGACATCAGCAAGCACTGCTCCTCGACTCTGTTGTACTTCCCACAAAGTCGGGTGCTTGGCTGACATGTGCCTGATCATGCTGGTGGTGGTCAGGCTGCTAGTTTTGGTACCCCTGCTGATGCTGGCACGGCAGGTGTTGCAAATGGCCTTTTTTGAATCATCTGGATCCAACTTAAAAAACTGCCAGACTCGGGAAGACCTAACATTTGTACAGGCACCTTGTGTCGTCGTGTTGTTCCGGGGAACGGTTGCCTGACTTCTGCCTGGGGCCACCACCCTGCTTCTTACTGCCTGTTGTGATGCTACGCCTCCCTCCCCCTGTGCACTGCTGTCCTCGCTCTGCATATCCTCCTGCCAGGTTGGGTCAGTTACTGGATCATCCACCACGTCGTCTTCCTCTTCCGCACCCTGCTCCTCCTCCTGACTTGCTGACAATTGTGTCTCATCATCGTCCACCACTTGTTGAGACACGTTGCCAACTTCGTGAGAACGTGGCTGCTCAAATATTTGGCCATCTGTACAGACGATCTCCTCATGACCCACTTCAATATGAGCTGGCGAGAGGCCAGAATGTGTGAATGGAAACGTGAACAGCTCTTCCGAGTGTCCAAGTGTGGGATCATTAATGTCCGAGGAGGACGTGTACTCAGCCTGGTGGTAGGAAGGAGGATCAGGTTCAGAAATGTGCGGTGCAGTATCACGGCTACTGACACTTGACCGTGTGGAAGACAGAGTGTTTGTGGTGGTGCCAATCTGACTGGAAGCATTATCTGCTATCCAACTAACAACCTGTTGACACTGGTCTTGGTTCAAGAGCGGTGTACTGCTGCGGTCCCCAAGAATTTGGGACAGGACGTGCGAGCGACTAGATGTGGCCCTTTGTTGTGGCGAAATTAGAGCTTGCCCACGACCTCGGCCTCTGCCTGCACCACCATCACGTCCACTTCCTTGTTCCTTGCCAATGCCCTTGCGCATTTTGCAATGCTGTGCACTGCTGACGTGTATATTCACTACTTGTGCGTTATATCAAAGTGTGTGGAAATTGCACACAAGTGCACCTGTACGCTGCCACCAACAGGCACACACGTGCGGTTTTAAAAACCAAGCACGGACGCAATAATAACCTAACAGGTTTTTTTGGGGAGCGACAATTACAGACAAGTCAGACACTATCTGGACTGTTTTACACTGTGTACACCAGCCCCAGATATGATGAAGGCTGGTATACGGTCACCACTACCCTGCCTGCCTGCCTGCCTGTATACTGGTACAATAGTCCTGACAAGGACTCTTTTGGTCACTAGCCTGTATTCAGACCTGGCTATACCCTGCCTGTATATAGCAACAGTAGTCCTGAGAAGGACTCTGCTACTGTACTCCGACCTGGCTATACCCTGCCTGCCTGTATACAACTAGAATAGTCCTGAGAAGGACTTTTGGTCACACTGTTTGCAGCCCTGCAACTGAAAAAGCTATAAAGGGCCGCAAAGCTTTCCCTGAATCAGCGACACTCTCCCTACACTGACTGTCTGAATAGCTGTGAGCAGAGCACAGCGCGCCGGCCGATATAAAGGCTCGGTCACGCTGTGCAGGCCGGCCAATCACTGCAATTCCACAACTAACAGGGCTGTGGCATTGCAGTGGTCTGCCAGCCAATCCCTGCATGAGGGCTGGCTCTCAAAAGAGCGCCAACATGCAGAAATGAAGACCACGAGTACAGCACGAGTATCGCGAGATTACTCGGTCCCCGCCGAGCAGCCCGAGTACAGCGATACTCGTGCGAGTACCGAGTAGTGACAAGCATGCTCGCTCATCACTAGTGAGGATGTATTGCTCAGCTTTAGCCACTGTCAATGCAACATGCTTATTTGCCATTCATTGCATGCATTGTTGCAGACTACACACAAGGGGCTGCTGTTTTTTTGGAGCTGCTTTTGTCTGTTTGGTCACTATAGCAATAGCGAAACGATCTTCTTGTGTTGACTTGGAGATGCTGTCTATGAACAGAATGAAAAGATAAATGTGTGTGTTACAGCAAGGAGCAACCGCGGAAACACTTTGTTCAATTGTGAGGGGAGGCTTTTTGAAGTTTGGTGAGGAGTACCGTAACGCCAGTGAGCAGCATCCTGTGACACAGACCAACATTCTTCCGGTGCTGTCTATACTGTTTACCATGATAGGAGCGTAAAGTCTGTATTTATGGCAAATGGACATCACAGTACCCGGGTACGGTAGGCTGTGCCCAGACAGTAATGCATGCACGCAACACTTTGTTTTATTATCAAAACACATATCTGTTCTGGGAAGAACGACTATATAGACAATCAGACTTGCTGCCTCTGCACTGTCAAATTGTCACGTACAGTTTAAATCATAGAGGGACAGTGACACATGTTTGCATTGACTGTTGATTTTCAAGATTTCCATGACTGTGTTGCAGAGCTGTGTGGTTTGCATTCACATTGTTATCATCTGCCTTATCTTTGAGGCTTCAGTTAACAAGGGTATTCAGGGTAGGTGATGTGTTTTGTCTATGTTTAGGTACATAACTGGGAAGCTCTTGTGATGCGCCACTAGTAAGTCGTGTTTGCACACACACACACACACACACGCACACACAAACACACAATTACTGCTGCTACACAGAGGGATTAGCAAGTAGTAGGCAACTGAATTGATTGTTCTATTATTTCAATTTTATGCATGTTTCTTATTGTTTGTTTTGGGAAAGTTAAACAATCATTTATGAACCCAACTGCATACAGTGCTTTTCATGTTGCGTGGTTTTGCTGCATACTGGGGAGCCCATCAAATACAAGACTTAAAATGAAGCATAAGTCTAAATGGTAATTTCACTGTGCTACAATGCAGCCTAGTGGGGCTGTGCAACCACCGCCTGCCCCATCAAGTGCATCAAGTGCTCTTCATCCTCTGTGACTGTGGGGACAGTGCTTTTTCACACTGAACTTCCACCCCGTTACCCGTAAGCAGGAGTGTGATTGGCAGGTCATCACTTGTTTTGTAAGTGAAAACAGATGGTATTGTTGAGCTGGCAGACATCGAGAGAACCACCATTGGATGAAGGAAACATTATATCCACGCCTGCACCTTCATCACAGATTGGCTGGACTACCTGCTATAATGGCTTAGTAACAATGAGTTTCAGTGTGCAATGCAGTGGTGCTGCAAATAGCTTTGCACCAGTGGGACAATAATGGAAGTCCAACAGCCACTTTTAGGATGCCACTAAGTTTACTCAGTGTTTGCTAGTATAATGGTTTAGTAACAATGAGCTTGAGTGTGCAAAGGGCAGGAGGGTACAGTGGCAGGGTTGTGGGTCAGTGTACAGGACAGGAAGCCTCACTTTCTATCCGTCCTAATGGGGAAATGCAGCGAGGAAATCCCTGAGCTTATCTACACAGATGCTGGAATCTTCTGTAGCTGTTAAAATCTGTTTCCACGGACCTGACTGTCACCTATGGCTCTGAGCCTGCTGGAATTAGCCCTTACAAGGGCTAATAGAAACTTCTATCCCTATTCTGTATAGCGCTGTGTGTAGAGCGTACACAGCAGTATCTGAGACAGGAGCTACACCAGCGGTGACTGACACCCAGACGCAGAAGGCAGATAATGGCGTCTGGACGGGCAGATACCCGTTTTTATAATGCAGGGACATGTGACATGGACATCCTATCACACATGCCGTTGCTTCTCTGGCTAAAAGTCCACTTAGCTGTGTGTGTGTCTGGGATTGGTAGACATGCTGGCCCGCCCCACTACATGCGCGCGCTTAGGGAAGGAAGACAAGGAAAAAAAAAAAATTGGCGATCGCCATTATCCCAGCAGCAGTGATCTGAATGCGCTGTTCCCGCACACTATACGCTGAAATTTCATAATAGTGTGAGTCACAGAGTGACTTACACTATTACAGCGGAAAGCCAGCTAGAAATTAGCTTGTTTTTTTGCTGCTAGAACCGTTCTCGAACGTAACTAGAACTATCGAGCTTTAGCAAAAAGCTCGAGTTCTAGTTCGATCTAGAACAGCCCCCAAAATCACTCGAACCGCGAACTGGAGAACCACGAATCACGAACCGCGCTCAACTCTAGTGCTGACCACCACTTTACAAGTTATGATAATCCAAAAGAGGTCATCGCTGCTGGGTACTATGGATAATGCTGCACGGTCACTCAAAAAGATATTAATCCGCTCCCTGAAGCTTCAGCAGTGTGGGAAATGGTGTCTATCAAGTTTTTTTGTATAAACCACAAATCTAATCTCAAAATGTTAGAATTCATAAAAAAACACGAATTTCAGGACATTCGACTCAAACTTGATCTTCTACGGAACAATCCACTCATCTCTAACAACAAATTCTACCCAGAAACTTCTAGATGTGATAGGAGGCTTGGCTCTACTTTTGCTCTGGCATGAATATTTCCTTTCTGTAAAATATGCTGCCAAAAGAACAAGCAATAAAATAAATTTAGAGATAAGATTCCGGTCTAAACAAGTTTCAAGGCAAAGCCTTTCACCAACAGAATGAGTAGATAAAAAAAAACTAGATACGTACAACTGATGCCCTTAAGTAAAAGACTCAAGCACAATATTACTTTTAATAAAATAGTGAGATTATGCATGATAACAGGGAGATAAATAATGTCGATATAAAAAAAACAAAAAGAAACTAAGAACTACTATATATATATATATATATATATATATACAGTACTGGCCAAAAGTATTGGCACCCCTGCAATTCTGTCAGATAATACTCAGTTTCTTCTTGAAAATGATTGCAATCATAAATTCTTTGGTATTATTATCTTCATTTATTTTGCTTGCAATGAAAAAAACACAAAAGGGAATGAAAGAAGTATCAAATCATTGATCATTTCACACAAAACTCCAAAAATGGTCCAGACAAAAGTATTGGCACCCTTAGCCTAATACTTGGTTGCACAACCTTTAGCTAAAATAGCTATGAACAACCGCTTCCGGTAACCATCAATGAGTTTCTTACAATGCTCTCCTGGAATTTTAGACCATTCTTCTTTGGCAAACTGCTCCAGGTCCCTGAAATTTGAAGGGTGCCTTCTCCAAACTGCCATTTTGAGATCTCTCCACAGGTGTTCTATGGGATTCAGGTCTGGACTCATTGCTGGCCACTTTAGTAGTCTCCAGTGCTTTCTATCAAACCATTTTCTAGTGCTTTTTGAAGTGTGTTTTGGGACATTGTTCTGCTGGAAGACCCATGACCTCTGAGGAAGACCCAGCTTTCTCACACTGGGCCCTACATTACAGTGCCTACAAGTAGTATTCAACCCCCTGCAGATTTAGCAGGTTTGATAAGATGCAAATAAGTTAGAGCCTGCAAACTTCAAACAAGAGCAGGATTTATTAACAGATGCATAAATCTTACAAACCAACAAGTTATGCTGCTCAGTTAAATTTTAATACATTTTCAACATAAAAGTGTGGGTCAATTATTATTCAACCCCTAGGTTTAATATTTTGTGGAATAACCCTTGTTTGCAATTACAGCTAATAATCGTCTTTTATAAGACCTGATCAGGCCGGCACAGGTCTCTGGAGTTATCTTGGCCCACTCCTCCATGCAGATCTTCTCCTAGTTATCTAGGTTTTTTGGGTGTCTCATGTGGACTTTAATCTTGAGCTCCTTCCACAAGTTTTCAATTGGGTTAAGGTCAGGAGACTGACTAGGCCACTGCAACACCTTGATTTTTTTCCCTCTTGAACCAGGCCTTGGTTTTGTTGGCTGTGTGCTTTGGGTCGTTGTCTTGTTGGAAGATGAAATGACGACCCATCTTAAGATCCTTGATGGAGGAGCGGAGGTTCTTGGCCAAAATCTCCAGGTAGGCCGTGCTATCCATCTTCCCATGGATGCGGACCAGATGGCCAGGCCCCTTGGCTGAGAAACAGCCCCACAGCATGATGCTGCCACCACCATGCTTGACTGTAGGGATGGTATTCTTGGGGTCGTATGCAGTGCCATCCAGTCTCCAAACGTCACGTGTGTGGTTGGCACCAAAGATCTCGATCTTGGTCTCATCAGACCAGAGAACCTTGAACCAGTCTGTCTCAGAGTCCTCCAAGTGATCATGAGCAAACTGTAGACGAGCCTTGACATGACGCTTTGAAAGTAAAGGTACCTTACGGGCTCGTCTGGAACGGAGACCATTGCGGTGGAGTACGTTACTTATGGTATTGACTGAAACCAATGTACCCACTGCCATGAGATCTTCCCGGAGCTCCTTCCTTGTTGTCCTTGGGTTAGCGTTGACTCTTCGGACAAGCCTGGCCTCGGCAAGGGTGGAAACTTTCAAAGGCTGTCCAGGCCGTGGAAGGCTAACAGTAGTTCCATAAGCCTTCCACTTCCGGATGATGCTCCCAACAGTGGAAACAGGTAGGCCCAACTCCTTGGAAAGGGTTTTGTACCCCTTGCCAGCCTTGTGACCCTCCACGATCTTGTCTCTGATGGCCTTGGAATGCTCCTTTGTCTTTTTCATGTTAACCAAGTATTACAAGTTTGGGGAGGGTCTTAATTAGTCAGAAAAGGCTGGAAAAAGAGATAATTAATCCAAACATGTGAAGCTCATTGCTCTTTGTGCCTGAAATACTTCTTAATACTTTAGGGGAACCAAACAGAATTCTTGTGGTTTGAGGGGTTGAATAATAAATGACCCTCTGAATAAACGTTTCACAATTTAAAAAAAAATAAAAAAATAAATAACATTATTTTTTGCTGCAGTGCATTTCACACTTCCAGGCTGATCTACAGTCCAAATGTCACAATGCCAAGTTAATTCCGAATGTGTAAACCTGCTAAATCTGCAGGGGGTTGAATACTACTTGTAGGCACTGTATGCTGCAAAATTTGTTGGTAGTCTTCAGACTTCATAATGCCATGCACACGGTCAAACAGTCCAGTTCCAGAGGCAGCAAAGCAACCCCAAAACATCAGGGAACCTCCGCCATGTTTGACTGTAGGGACCGTGTTCTTTTCTTTGAATGCCTCTTTTTTTTTCCTGTAAACTCTATGTTGATGGTTTTTCCCAAAAAGCTCTACTTTTGTCTCATCTGACCAGAGAACATTCTTCCAAAACATTTTAGGCTTTCTCAGGTAAGTTTTGGCAAACTCCAGCCTGGCTTTTTTATGTCTCAGGGTAAGAAGTGGGGTTTTCCTTGGTATCCTACCATACAGTCCCTTTTCATTCAGACGCCGACGGATAGTACAGGTTGATACTGTTGTACCCTCGGACTGCAGTGCAACTTCAACTTGTTTGGATGTTAGTCGAGGTTCTTTATCCACCATCCGCACAATCTTGCGTTGAAATCTCTCATCAATTTATCTTTTCCTTCTACATCTAGGGAGGTTAGCCACAGTGCCATGGGCTTTAAACTTCTTGATGACACTGCGCACCGTAGACACTGGAACTTTCAGGTCTTTGGAGATGGACTTGTAGCCTTGAGATTGCTCATGCTTCCTCACAATTTGGATTCTCAAGTCCTCAGACAGTTCTTTGGTCTTTCTTTTCTCCATGCTCAATGTGGTACACACAAGGACACAGGACAGAGGTTGAGTCCACTTTAATCCATGTCAACTGGCTGCAAGTGTGATTTAGTTATTGCCAACACCTGTTAGGTGCCACAGGTAAGTTACAGGTGCTGTTAATTACACAAATTAGAGAAGCATCACATGATTTTTCAAACAGTGCCAATACTTTTGTCCACCCCCTTTTTTATGTTTGGTGTGGAATTATATCCAATTTGGCTTTATGACAATTTTTTTTTTCATTGAAGACAAATTAAATGAACATAATAATACCAATGAATTTGTGATTGAAATCATTTTCAAGAAGAAACTGAGTATTATCTGACAGAATTGCAGGGGTGCCAATACTTTTGACCAGCACTGTATAAAAGTAGTTCTCAGATAAATAAGTCAATATAAAAAAAAATATATATATTTTTTTATATCGACTTATTTATCTCCCTTTCTTCTTTGCATAATCTCAATTCTGCTTTACAAATCCTTCTCTTTAATATTTTTTGTAAAGCATTTAACCTTTTTAAATGTCTCCTTGACCTGGTACCATGGATTCATTCATTTTTAACATACCATTCGGTAAAATACATTATATAATTAAGCGTTTTTAAAAAAGAAAATTCCCAGTATTTAACAGAAGATGAATTCCACAGTTCATATAAAGATGGAACCCAAAGTATTTAGTAATTCCGTTTGCAAGAAACCTTCATATTTGACCTCAATTATTGTAGCCCGTGTCACTAAGGTACAATGAAAACATTCCAAAGTCTTTCTTTCTGATTTCTGCAGTTGCTTTCAAAGCAAAGGCTGCATCCTCTCAATGGAGGCATGTTTCCTTCAAAGAGTACTTACCTGAAGAGATGTACTTATTGCTGCACACGTTTTATTTTTTGTTGAATTGTGCATTGTATTGTTTTTGCTTATTCTTTTTTCCTTTTTTTTGTGCTCAGTTGGCCCCATTAACTCTCGGTAGTTTTTTTTAATACGCTAGTGGTAATCTAACTTCTCAGGGCTTTATTGTTGCCATTGTATTATTGCATTGTGTAAATGTTCATTCTTTTTATTATTTCAATTGTACGCATTTAAGGCATTCAATCTTCAGTGTTTTTAACCCCTTCGCTCCCCAGCCTGTTTTCACCTTCATGACCAGGCCAATTTTTTTCAATTCTGACCAGTGTCACTTTGTGAGTTAATAACTCTGCAACACTTCAATAATTCTCAGACTATTTATTCATGACATATTGTACTTGATGAGTGTGGTAAATTTAGGACAATATTTTTTGTAATTATTTGTGAAAATATCGGAACTTTGGCAAAAATTACTCAATTTTCAAACTTTTAAATTTTAAACAAGAGAGATATGTCACACAAAATAGTTAATAAATAACATTTCCCACATGCCTACTTTACAACAGTACAATTTATCAAACATCATTTTTTTGCAAGGAAGTTAGAAGAGTTCAAAGTTTATCAGCAATTTCTAATTTTTCCAACAAAATTTACAAAATGCAGGTGCAGGTGTGTCACAAAATTTTATATTATTGGGCGGTGAAGAAAAAATATTTACATTTTTACCACTAAAATGTTGCTTTAGCCCCAGTTTTCCATTTTTCACAAGGGCAATAGGTAATAAAAAGCCATATAATATGTGACACAGTTTCCTCTCAATTTGATTGTACAGTACTTTTTGGATGCACCACAGTGCTTGGAGGGAAGGCACGCCATTTGATTTTTGGAGCACAGATTTTCCTTTAATAGTTTCTGGACTCCATTCATTTGCAGAGGCCCTAAGTGCCAGAACAGCAGAAATCCCTATAGTTATTTAATTTTTGCACTGACAGAGTCATGTGACAGATTTGTTTTTTGAAGTGCGAGTTGGCGTATTTATTGGTACCATTTTAGGCCAAATAATATTTTTTAATTGCCTTTTAATCTGTTTTGTTTTTTTTAAAATATTTTCTAAAAATTAAAAAAAAAATGCCCCAAAAATTTTCCAATAAATCTGTATATTTATGTAAATATAAGAAAAGAAAAAAAAAGAAAAAAGTACACGTTTGGTATCAACTCATCCATAACGGCATAAACAAAAAAGAACCTATATTTCTTGAATAGCTGCTTCTTCTTGATTGAGCCTCACTAAAAGCAGAATAGAAAACAATAAAAAAAATGTATGTAACCCATAATGGTACCAATATAAACTGCAACTCATTCCACAAAAATCAAGTCCTCACATGACTCTGTCAGCAGAAAAATAAAATAACTATAGGGATTTCGGCTGTTCTGGCACTTAGGGCGGAAAAATAAAAAAAAATAGCCTTCATAATTTGGTGATGCAAGAAACCTTTCTTTTGCAAAAAAAAACATTTTTAGTGTGATATAAAATCAAACCTACAAAAATACTATAAAAATCTGGTATCGCTGTAATCATACTGACCTGAGGAATAAAGCCTTTTTATCACTTATACCGCAAGGTGAATGGCATAAAAATAGAAATAAAGTCAATTTTTAATGCTGTTGTTTTGCTTATCCTGCCTCCCAAAGACTGCAGTAAGCTGCAGCTCACATTTGTCCTATGCTCTATGCTGAACGCCTATATCTGGGATTATATGTAAATCTCTGAAAAACGTGATTCAGACAAATGTTTTCGACCACAGATGGGGTATCAATGTTAGGGTTAAAGTAATATTTTATTGAAAAAAAATCTAAGAGTTAAAAATGCTCTTTAATCACCTAGACAAATTCATTGAGAAGTATAGCTTCCAAAATAGGGTCACTTATGAGTTTCTTAATTTTTTTTTGTACTTTAAATTTAAACATATATTACATAATGAATTGCATATATAAATTTGTTTAAATACATTATGAATAAGTATACGTACATTTACCATTTAGTATTTTTATGGAGTAAGGAAGGAGAGGTTGGTTGAGGGTAGATTAGGGAAGAAGAACTTTATTGGGGGCAATCTTGGAAGGATCATGGAAAAGAATGGAAGTGTTACGGGGGGCTGTCTGATAATAACCTAAAAGGAGTATCAGACAGTCAGGGTCCACCGTGCAAAGACTTTGCTGCAGACTATGGCAGAGTGCAATACCTCTGTTAACTCACAGAAGGATATAATAAGTAAGTAAAGCAATTCCTCCCTTACTTGGAGGGTGTGTAGAATGATCTCTGTTAATAATCACAGAGACAAAGGCAATGTGTGCGAAATGGCACCTACCTAGGTCCGCTCTTCTAGTGGTGCAAAAGAGACGAACAGCAGCGTAAGCCGCACAAAGCTCCTACCTGCGTTCGCTCCACTAGTGTGCGAGGATACGAACCACTAGATATGGCACCTGCCTAGGTCCGCTCTTCTAGTGGTGCAAAAGAGACGAACAGCAGCGTAAGCCGCACAAAGCTCCTACCTCTGTTCGCTCCCCTAGTGTGCGAGGATACGAACAACTGCCAGACGCAGTATAAGGAACGTTACCCTAGCGGCAACGTCCACCTACGAGTAGAATCACAAGGCCCAGCCAGACCATGTGCCTCAGGCACCTGCCTATGTCCGCTCCCCTAAGAGGTAAGGATACGGACAGCAGTCGAAGCTGTAAGGTATAAGAACGCTACCCTGCCGGTAGCGCTCACCTAGCATAGACAGAGGAATGCCTAGAGGAACGCGCACAGAGCGTCTACTCTTATGCAAGAACCAAGAGGACTGAGCACCATGCGGCGTGTGTCAGGGTCTTATATAGACTCTGTGCCTCATCCAAGATGGAGGACACCAGAGCCAATCCGCTGCCAGAACGACAGGAGTGACGTCATGCTGGCCTATCACCGAGCAAGACGTCACAAGCACATGACCAGCGACCAATCGGCATAGAAGGTG
Organism: Anomaloglossus baeobatrachus; assembly: GCF_048569485.1. NCBI lineage: Eukaryota > Metazoa > Chordata > Amphibia > Anura > Aromobatidae > Anomaloglossus > Anomaloglossus baeobatrachus. Next base: position 186,185,417 of record NC_134360.1, on the reverse strand, counting down.
TCAGAGACATGTGACCTCGTGTCAGCGATGATGTCACCCGCACATGTGCAATGGCTCCAAGATTGGACTTAGTCTCCGGCGCTCGCACATGTGCAGTAGCAAGAAATCTGGACTTAGTCTCCAGCGCTCGCACATGTGCAGTAGCAAGAAATCTGGACTTAGTCTCCAGCGCTCGCACATGTGCAGTAGCAAGAAATCTGGACATAGTCTCCAGTGCTCGCAGCAACCGTAACAGTACCTCCCCCTCAAGGGCCCCCCTCCCGGCGACGCAGGTAATCGGCAACTAAGTCGGGAGCATGGACAGCCTCCTCAGGCTCCCAAGAGCGATGTTCCGGGCCATAGCCCTCCCAATCTATCAAGAAGAACCTGCGCCCTCTAACCATCTTAGAACCAACTATGGCTCGTACCTCATAGCTAGAGCGAGAGGAATCAGAGGCAGGAGAGTGCACTTCACGAGCGTGAGGTAAAATAGCCGGCTTTAGCAGTGAGACATGGAATTTGTCATGAATCCTAAGATGGACAGGTAACTTCAATTGATAGACTACAGGATTTACCTGTCGAAGAACCTCATAAGGACCCAGGAAGCGAGGAGCAAATTTGACAGAGCTCACTCTAAGTCTCACGTGTTTTGCAGAGAGCCACACAAAGTCCCCTGGAGAAAAGACAGGAGCCGGGCGACGAAACCGATCGGACACCGTCTTCATACGGTCCTTAGCTGCTTGGATCGACTCTTGAGTCCGATCCCAAACCTCTCTGGCATTAGTTGCCCAGTCGGCCACAAGAGGAGGAGGTGCAGCAGCGGGAAACGGTACCGGTACCCTAGGGTGTTGCCCATTATTGAGTACGAACGGTGTCTGCCCAGTGGCCTCAGCCAGCGAATTGTTAAGGGCAAATTCTGCCCAGGGTAGGAGGGAGGACCAGTTATCGTGGTTCTCAGCAACAAAGTGTCAAAGGTATATAATCATAGATTGATTGGTACGTTCAACCAAACCATTAGTCTCCGGATGGTATGCCGAAGAGAGATTCAACTCAATTTGCAGAAGGCTACAAAGATCTCGCCAGAAACGGGAAGTAAATTGTGGGCCTCTATCACAAATGATACGATCTGGCATCCCGTGAAGCCTAAAGACATGCTTGAGGAATAGTTTGGCTAGTACCCTGGAAGATGGGATTCTCGATAACGGTACGAGATGAACCATCCGGGAGAAATGGTCCGTAATGACCCACACAAATCTATGTCCCTGTGAACATGGAAGATCACCCACAAAGTCCATGCCTACCACCTCCCATGGTCTATCTGGCACTGGTAAAGGATGCAAGAGACCAGCCGGTCTCTGCCGTAATGGACGGTTGCGAGCACACGAGTAGCAGGAACCGACATATCTCTTGACGTGGCTGGCTAAGTGTGGCCACCAATACCACCTCTCCAGTAACTCTCGTGTCCGCCTAATACCAAAATGCCCACCCACCTTTGAGGTGTGGGCCCATGACAGTATATCGTTCTGTCGATCAGGCGGAACAAAGGTCTTGCCCGGTGGGATTTGGTCTAACGTCACAGGGGAGAGCGTATGAAAAACCCTGGAGGGAAGGATAAGACGAGGTTCGTCAATCTCTTCCTGGGTAGAAAGCATAGAGCGAGACAGGGCGTCTGCCTTGTTATTCTTACTCCCAGACAGATAGTTGATGGAGAAGTGAAAGCGGGAGAAAAACAAGGACCAGCGGACTTGGCGAGGATTCAGACGCTGAGCGGTTTGTAAGTACGTCAGATTCTTATGGTCTGTATAGACCTGGAAAGGATGTTTCGCTCCTTCCAGCAAGTGACGCCACTCCTCCAAGGCTAATCTCAAGGCGAGCAGTTCCCTATCCCCAATGGTATAGTTTCTCTCTGCCGGTGAAAAGGTTTTAGCAAAGAAGAAACACGGCCTTTTTCTACCTGCACCGTTCTTTTGATACAAGACCGCACCAGCACCCACTGAAGAGGCATCAACCTCTAAGAGGAAGGGCTTATTCTCATCGGGTCTTTGAAGAACGGGAGCAGTTGAAAAGTGTCTTTTTACTGCCTCAAAAGCCTGAGATGTCTCAGTAGACCAGGCTTTGGGATTAGCACCTTTCTTAGTCAAGGCCACCAAAGGGGCCACCAAAGTAGAAAAATGGGGTATGAACTGCCTGTAATAATTTATGAATCCTAAGAAGCGTTGCACCGCCTTCAAGGAATGAGGTTCGGACCATTGCAGGACAGCAGAGAGCTTCGCAGGATCCATAGCCAGACCCTCTTGTGAGATAATGTAACCCAAAAAAGGCAATGAGGACTGCTCGAATACACATTTCTCGAGTTTAGCAAACAATGAGTGCTCCCTTAAACGGGAAAGGACACGAACGACATCCTGACGATGAGTCTCCAGATCAGGAGAAAAAATCAGGATGTCGTCCAGATACACCACTACTGAGGATAACAGTAAATCCCTGAACACATCGTTTACGAAGTCCTGAAATACTGCGGGTGCATTACATAACCCAAAAGGCATGACGAGGTATTCATAGTGACCGTCTCGGGTGTTAAAAGCGGTCTTCCATTCGTCACCCTTTCGAATTCGTACCAAGTTATACGCACCCCGCAGATCCAACTTCGTAAAAACTTGAGCGCCTCTCAGTCTGTCAAAGAGCTCCGAAATTAAAGGTAATGGGTATTTGTTCTTTATTGTGATTGCGTTGAGACCCCTGTAATCTATGCAGGGACGCAAATCACCCTCTTTCTTCCGAACAAAGAAAAACCCAGCTCCCGCGGGAGAGACAGACTTACGAATGAACCCCTTCTCTAAACTCTCTCTTATATAGGTCGACATGGCCTCCGACTCAGGTATCGACAGGGGGTAAACTCTGCCTTTAGGTGGAACCGAACCTGCGATAAGGTCTATGGCACAGTCATACGGCCTATGGGGTGGAAGAACCTCAGCACCCTGTTTGGAGAACACGTCAGCGAAATCCAAATAGGGTGTAGGTATGGGAGAGAGATCAGTTGATGCAACCGCAACGACCTTAGGTGGTAAGGGAAGACATCGGGACTGACATTTCGAACCCCAACTAATAATGCTGTCAGACTCCCAGTCAATGTGAGGAGCATGAGTCCGAAGCCATGGAAGACCCAGAAGGACGTCGTCTATACCCTCAGGCAAAACAAGAAAAGAAATCTCCTCTATGTGACCCTGAGACAGGGAAAGGCGCAAGGGAACTGTCCTCAATGTAATGGAGTCAGACAACATAGTTCCATTAACAACACGGACAGGAATAGGCGCCTCTAACATGATAGAGGGAATATTGTGTCCCTTTACAAATCCTGAGGACACAAAAATCCCGTCAGCTCCGGAATCCACAAAAGCCATAATAGGCCATGTATTCTCAGATAACGAGAGCTGACCTGGGATACAACACTTAGAGGGTGCAGAAGACGTCTCTAGTAACCCCCCTCTAATGGTTACTAGGCCAGGGAGTTTCCCTGACGACTAGGACACTTGTTGGCATAGTGCCCAGCCTGACGACATACGTAACATATAGGAGGACCAGACTTGCGTAGTCTGGAGGACGTATGACCTAACTCCATAGGAGTGGGAGATGTTTCAGATGCTGAGGAAGATGGTAGTGGACCCTCAACAACTGGAATAGCCCGATGCTTAGGGCGTGAGGAAGAGACCTCGAGTCTACGTTCCTTATGGCGTACATCGATCCTCGTTGCTACTGTGATCAAGTCCTCCAGAGAAGCAGGGACCTCACGAGTAGCAAGAGCATCCTTGACATAGCCTGCCAACCCTCTCCAGAAGATAGGAATCAACACCTTCTCTGGCCAATCTAGTTCTGCCACCAGAGTTCTAAAAGCAATGGCATAAGAACTAGTGGATAACGAACCCTGAGATAGATCTAACAGTCTCAGGGCCGCATCATGGGTAACCTGCGGACCCATGAATACCGCCTTAAGAGCATCAAGAAAGTCTTGATGTCTCAGAGTAACCACATCAGAGCGCTCCCATAGGGGAGTCGCCCATTCTAAGGCTTTGTCCTGAAGTAAGGAGATGATAAAGCCTACTCTGGACCTCTCCGTAGAGAAGCGAGAAGAGTTGACCTCTAGGTGTATCTGACACTGACTAATGAAACCACGACATGATCTGGCATCGCCAGAATATCTGTTTGGCAGAGCAAGTCGAGGATCATGTGCAGCTGTCACCATGGTCTGAGGTTTATCCTCTATACTCTTGAGCCGTGACTCAAGTACTTGTATGTAACGGTGTAACTGCTGATATTCTGCCATAACTGCCAGACCCTTGGCTCAGTCCTAATGTTACGGGGGGCTGTCTGATAATAACCTAAAAGGAGTATCAGACAGTCAGGGTCCACCGTGCAAAGACTTTGCTGCAGACTATGGCAGAGTGCAATACCTCTGTTAACTCACAGAAGGATATAATAAGTAAGTAAAGCAATTCCTCCCTTACTTGGAGGGTGTGTAGAATGATCTCTGTTAATAATCACAGAGACAAAGGCAATGTGTGCGAAATGGCACCTACCTAGGTCCGCTCTTCTAGTGGTGCAAAAGAGACGAACAGCAGCGTAAGCCGCACAAAGCTCCTACCTGCGTTCGCTCCACTAGTGTGCGAGGATACGAACCACTAGATATGGCACCTGCCTAGGTCCGCTCTTCTAGTGGTGCAAAAGAGACGAACAGCAGCGTAAGCCGCACAAAGCTCCTACCTCTGTTCGCTCCCCTAGTGTGCGAGGATACGAACAACTGCCAGACGCAGTATAAGGAACGTTACCCTAGCGGCAACGTCCACCTACGAGTAGAATCACAAGGCCCAGCCAGACCATGTGCCTCAGGCACCTGCCTATGTCCGCTCCCCTAAGAGGTAAGGATACGGACAGCAGCCGAAGCTGTAAGGTATAAGAACGCTACCCTGCCGGTAGCGCTCACCTAGCATAGACAGAGGAATGCCTAGAGGAACGCGCACAGAGCGTCTACTCTTATGCAAGAACCAAGAGGACTGAGCACCATGCGGCGTGTGTCAGGGTCTTATATAGACTCTGTGCCTCATCCAAGATGGAGGACACCAGAGCCAATCCGCTGCCAGAACGACAGGAGTGACGTCATGCTGGCCTATCACCGAGCAAGACGTCACAAGCACATGACCAGCGACCAATCGGCATAGAAGGTGTCAGAGACATGTGACCTCGTGTCAGCGATGATGTCACCCGCACATGTGCAATGGCTCCAAGATTGGACTTAGTCTCCGGCGCTCGCACATGTGCAGTAGCAAGAAATCTGGACTTAGTCTCCAGCGCTCGCACATGTGCAGTAGCAAGAAATCTGGACTTAGTCTCCAGCGCTCGCACATGTGCAGTAGCAAGAAATCTGGACATAGTCTCCAGTGCTCGCAGCAACCGTAACAGGAAGAGTAAGTGGTAAAGGGAGACTTAACCTTAATAAAAAAAGATTATAAGAGTGAAAGAGAGAAAAAAAGAAAGAAAGAAAGAAAGAAAGAAAGAGAAAGAAAGAAAGAAAGAAAGGAATGAAAATTGGGTCACTTATGGTGTTTCTGCTGTTTTTGCATGTCAAGGGCTCTACAAATGTGGCATGGCATCTGCAAAGTACTCAAGTCAAAATGGCACTCTTTCCCTTCTGAGCGCCTAGTTTTTTACCACTACTTATGGAGTATCAGCAGATTTAGGAGAAATTGTACAACAAATTGTATGGTGCAATTTCACATGTCGCCCTTGTAAACACAAAAAAATTTGGGCTAAAACATTTTTGTGGGAAAAATGTATTTTTTCATTCTAATGGCTCAACATTATAAAATTCTATGAAGCACCCGATGGTTCAAAGTTCGAACTAATTACCTACATAAATTCCTTCAGGGGTCTAGTTTCCAAAACAGGATCACTTGTGTGGGGTTTCCACTGTTTAGGCACATCAGGGATTCTCCAAACACAACATGCTGTCCACTAACAATTCCAGCCAATTTTGTGTTCCAAAAGTCAAATGACGCTCCTTCTCTTCCAATCACTGCTGTGCACCCAAACAGTAGTTTTCCACCACATATGGGGTATGCACATACTCAGGAGAAATTGTACAAATAATTTAATGGTGAATTTTCTCTTGTTACCCTTGTGGAAGGGCAAAAGTTGGGCTAAAGCAACATTTTTGTGGGAAAAAGTAAAATATTCATTTTTTTCCATTCACATTTCTTTAGTTCCTGTGAAGCACCTGAAGGGTGAATTATCTTTTTGGATGTGATTTTGAGCAGTTTGAGGGATGCAGTTTTTAAAATGGTATTACTTTTGGGTATTTTTTTGTCAGAAGTGCAGGGGTGTAACTATAGTAGGTCCAGGGATTGCAATAGTACCTTGGCCATAGAGCCTAGGGTGACCCAAAAGGTCCCTTTTGGCCCATATGAAAAGAAAATTGTTATTACAGACCCTTGATTGTTGGGGGCTCTGTGTGAGATTTTGCATTGGCTACCTATATGCATCAAAGTTTTACCATTAAAGAGGTGCCTACTAGACACCCCTATGATAGCTTATCTTTTTGGTGGTGGGTTGGTGAGAGGATAGGACATTTAAAGATTTTTATCAAATTGTCAAGCTTTCCAAACGTTTCACCAACCCTTCTATGTGTAACTTGAAGCTCATAGGCCTCAATGCAAAGCTCCAATGGGCCCCTCAATTGTTCCTAGTCTTTAATAACATTTGCCCTTTCATATAGGCCAAAGGGATTTTTTGGGCCCCTAGGCCCGGGTGAGATTGCAACCTTAGCACCTATTATGCCCTTGCCTTCTCCCCAACATCAGTAGGTTCTAATGCTTTTAATATGAAGAAGGATCTTTGCTCCTGGCCCTGCATTGTACTTCAAATGGTAATGATAATTTCATAAAAATTAGTTTACATAACATTTATTTCAATTAATTCTACAAAAAAAAAAGAAGAATCCATTATAAAACTGCAATGGATCTGAGTTCTAGCATTTACAGTATTCTGCATGTAATGTAAAAGCTACTAATCACCTATGTGAATCTATAGATTACACACCAGCCTTTCCCTCCGTCAGCCTGTTCCTCATTAACATTATTAACAAGCAACTGATACCGGTCTAGAAGTGTCTACATAATTTATGCCTTTAACCACACAGTTGTTAGATCCTATATTCGGATTTTTGTAACTGGCCGATGCATACTACTCAACCGAAAATGCCAGAAATGTCTTATATTTTCTCATAAATTCTTTACACGTGTCTGGAAAAGCAAAAAAAAAAAAATTTCACTCACGTAAAGGTATTTATTTTTCTTTCACATTGAATTACTTTTTTTTTTACACGGAATTCACGGGTGACTTCTTGTTAGGATTGAGAATCTTCATCTCCATCAAAGGATATTTGAGGCTTTTTACTGTTTTGTGACTTGTAGAATGCAAGTTCTCAAGAACTGTGAAACTTTTTTTTTCCTATAGTACAACAGAAAACTCAGACTCGGTGGTGGAAAGCTGTCTTGACAACCTCCCTCGGGCTCTCATTTCAATGAACAGTTCCCCTAATATATTTTCTCTCCTACTGTGCATCAGAATGTGTTAACTTACTTTTTAAACACCATTAGATTCACCAATCATAACCGCTGATGCTTAAAATTGAACCATGGCTCCATGGCTCATGAATACAGCAGGATATACCTGCCAGCACCCTAATGAGTTAAATGACTGTGTTAGAAAGGCTTGTATGGTTTAGGGTATGCCACCTGTAGGTGCTGCTTGTAAATTTTTACTTTTGATGTTTCTCTTGAGGCATACAGAATAGTAGTCTAGAAGTCTAAGTAATCCCCTTTTATATTCCTATTTTACTAAATATTGAATTTTAATTGAATATATGTAAAAAGATTTCCCAAAAATAGAAGGCCGACATTACATTCTCCTTCACAATGTCCCATATTAGTTTTGATAACATGCCTAAATGTCCTTGCATCAAAATTTTGCATCAACTATTGATATTTGTGTCGGAGCATGGATATTGGTAATTAAATTTAGGATACTAAAGGGGGCTTTACACGCAACGAAATCGCTAACGAGCTGTCGTAGGGGTCACGGAATTCGTGACGCACATCCGGCCTCTTTAGCGACGCCGTTGCGTGTGAAATGCACGAACGACTGCTAATGATCAAAATTACTCACCTAATCGTTGATCGTTGACACGTCGTTCTAATCCCAAATATTGTTGCTGTTGCAAGACACAGGTTGTTTGTCGTTCCTGCGGCAGCACACATCGCTATGTGTGACACCGCAGGAACGAGGAACAACATCGTACCTGTGGCCACCGGCAATAAGGAAGGAAGGAGGTGGGCGGGATGTTACAGCCGCTCATCTCTGCCCCTCCACTTCTATTGGAAAGGAGGCGGTTCGCCGGCCACAGTGACATCGCTAGGAAGGTAAGTATGTGTGACGGGTGTTATCGATGTTGTGCACCATGGGCAGCAATTTGCCCATGATGCACAACCGATGGGGGCGGGTGCTTTCACCAGCAACTTCGCTAGCGATGTCGCTGTGTGTAAAGTGGCCTTTAGTTCTGAGATTTAATTCTATAGGTGGTGTCACACACAGTGACGGCGACAACGACGTCGCTGCTACGTCACTATTTTCTGTGACGTAGCAGCGACGTCCCATCGCTGTCGCTGTGTGTGACATCCAGCAAGGACCTGGCCCCTGCTGTGAGGTCGCCGGTCGTTGCTGAATGTCCTGTTTCATTTTTTGCTCGTTGCTCTCCCGCTCTGAAGCAGACATCGCTGTGTGTGACAGCGAGGGAGCGACGAACTGAAGCGAGCAGGGAGCAGGAGCCGGCTTCTGGCAGCCTGTGGTAAGCTGTAACCACGGTAAACATCGGGTAACCAAGAAGCCCTTTCCTTGGTTACCCGATATTTACATTAGTTACTAGCATCCCCGCTCTCACGCTGCCAGTGCCGGCTCCCTGCACTCCTAGCCAGGGTACACATCGGGTTAATTACCCGATGTGTACTCCAGCTATGTGAGCAGGGAGCCGGCATTGGCAGCGTGAGAGCACACCGCTTAGCGCTGGCTCCCTGCACACGTAGCCGGAGCCGGAGTACACATCGGGTAATTAACTCGATGTGTACCCTGGCTAGGAGAGCAGGGAGCCATCGCTAAGCGGTGTGCGCTGGTAACCAAGGTAAATATTGGGTAATGGTTACCCGATATTTACCTTAATTACCAAGTGCAGCATGGCTTCCACAGTGACGCTTGTCATTATGACGCTTGTCATGATGTGTTTAACAACTAAGCAGCGATCATAACAGCGACTTACCAGGTCGCTGTTGCATCACAGAAAATGGTGACGTAACAGCGACGTCATTGTCCCTGTCGCTATGTGTGAACCCAGCTTAAGTCATATTACAGTTATGGTGTAGGATGGAATCTCCTGAAATCTAGCCAGTCTGGTCTCCGTTTCACAGACACAGGCAGGAACCCTGGAATGAATTCATTGTCTAAAGGGCTGACTAAGGCCGCACTCACATCAGCGGTATTTTGCCACAAAACCAGATCCGGCACAAATGTGTTTCAGCTCCATTAATTTACCGCATATGACCACATCTTGCCGCGATTCCATAAGAAATGAATGGAGCTGAAATGCATTTGTGCCGGATCTGGTTTTGTGACAAAATACCGCTGATGTGAGCGCAGCCTAAAGGCCCCGTTACACGCAACGACGTATGTAACAATATATCGCCGGGGTCACGGATTCCGTGATGCACATCCGGCATTGTTAGTGACGTTGTTGCGTGTGACAGCAAGGAGCGATTGTTAACGATGGAAAATACTTACCTTATTGTCAATCATTGACATGTCAATCCTTTTAAAAAAATCGTTGATTGTTAAGCTTGCAGGTTGTTTGTCGTTCCCAAGGCAGCACACATCGCTACGTGTGACACCCCGAACATTCACGAACAACAGCTTACCTGCGGCCGCCGCCAATGCGGAATTAAGGCGGTGGGCGGGATGTTACTTCCTGCTCATCTCCGCCCCTCCGCTTCTATTGGGTGGCCGCTTAGTGACACCGCTGTGACGCCGCACGAACCGCCCCCTTACAAAGGAGGCGGTTCGCCGGACACAGCGACGTCGCTAGGCAGGTAAGTACGTGTGACGACTCCTAATGATATTGTGCGCCACGGGCAGTGATTTGCCCGTGACGCACAACCGACGGGGCGATATCGCTAAGTGTAAAGCCCCCTTAAGATTTCAAAATCTAGCGTTCTATCCTATAGACAATGGAGTTTCAGTGCAGATGTGACATGATGCTGTATTCCATCCAAGAAGCAGTAAAGACCACCATACACGTTAGACTAATGTTGGCTTAAACCACCTATAGCAACTGGTTTGGTTGACAGTCTAATAGATATGAGGGTACCAGCTGACTGATGGTCAGGAGAGATGTTGACATCACATGTCCGAGTTTGGGCTGCCAAGCGCATTGCTGATCAGCTAAGTGAACGCTACTATGCATAGGAGTAGAGATGAGCGAACCTTTGGAGGTTTAGTTCGGCAGGTACAGTTGAACCTTAAAAACGTTTGTTTTTTTACCCCAACTTGATTCGAAACTCAATGGAAGTCAGTAATCGGGCTGCTTGGGGCTCCACCCACATGCTGTCAGCCATAAACAAAACACTTCTGAGGGAGGATGGCCGGGGTTTTCAATTTTTTTTGTGAGTGTGCACACTACAGCTGATTTTACCCCCAAGTGAGAGCCATTGAAACGTTGCAAGTTCCTCGTACAGAGCTGAGCATCACTCATACCTAAGCACAGCACTGCTCGCTTGAGTGATTTCCACTCGTAACTCACTCGAACTTCGAACCTGAACTTTGTTTTCTTGTAAGTCGGTTTCCAAACCTGAACTCCGCACATCGAACCTCAAGTTCACTCATCTCTATATGGGAGTGTTGGCTTGAGATGACTGTCAGTCAAACCATCGACCCGAGCATTATTCAACTGACAGCCATCTAATGTGCATGGTCAGCCTAAGGAATCACAGGGTATCTGGACCCCATTTTCAATGATTATGGGCATACCAGGAGTCAGAATTAATTTATCTCTCAAATATAAACACTATTATCTAGATAGGAAGTCTTGGCATTATTTTACTATTCCATTATATTTAAAAGTTCTTTGTCCCTGATGCTTAAATGTAAGGTCCCCCAGTATGGTGCTTTTGAAGAAAAGTACTTTTGGGCTCCCTAAGGCAACAAAGCAATCTTTGCACTCTTGTTGTTATGCTTCTGGCTCTAATCAATATGTAATAATATCTTGGGTCTTGTATCAAGAGTTTATCACCAGCTATTGTATTGAAAAACCCATTTAGAAGCTATAGCATTCACTTGACACATGGACCACTAATAGGCTGTGACAGAGTGACCACTAAAGTCGGGGCTGCATAACAATTCTCTTGGAAGAAAACTGTTTCAGACATGGAAAGTGTGATCACTGCAGCCCATCGATGACTGCCAATAGTCTGCAGTACTCGGGCGACATAACAATTTTTCAAGAGTTGAGTACATGCTGTTTTCTTTATATATTTGGGATAATTGCAAGTAGTGAACAACCCCTTTAAGCCTAGATACTGAAACTAGACAGGGAAACCATATCAAAGTATATACTAATAAATGCACCACATTTGTTGGGTGAGAGTAGTAGACTTTCATACACATCACATACCGTAATCCGCCAAGGTTAACCTATGCTGCATGGGTGCCCAAATTCTGAAGGCAATAGTTAGTTTGACCATGGAATAATATTGGGGTATTGACTAAACAAAAAGTGGTGGAGAAAATGAAGAAAACCCTTAAAAGTGTTGGGTAACAATTTAATACAAAAGTTTCATATTCAATTATAGAATTTCATAATTATCACATTTGCAGTGATAGGACCCATTTTACTTTATCTGAATGAATACAAATAATATAATAGGCATAAAGTAGGAAATATTTATAGGTTGATGGGGGGAGGGGAACTTATTACCTTCAGTCAAGCTCATTCTCTGTAGTAGCTAGTGTTTCTATCTCCATGTTGAGTAATAAGATGTCATTAAGGTAAGATAAATTGAACTACTCAAGGAGGAAAAAGGAAGTGAAAGAAAGTGCAAGTACTGGTTTGGCTAAAAGTTACATTCTTCAGTCGCAAGTGACATTGTTTTATTCTAGAGAGCCGGGCAAGCTCCGACAGGAGGAGCCTTGTAATGAAGATGGATGCATCTAGTTATCAGCAAGCAATTTACTAAGGTTTGATGCAACCTTAAGCACTGAAGATTGCTAGATGGCACCTGCCACATGGAGGCTAATTAATGAATAGCTATCCCCAAATTAACAGAGTACCTTTCTGGACGAATTCTGGTCACTCATTAAAAGGTGCGCATTTTACACCACACATGGTTGTGTGTCTGTTTCAGTCCTGACTCCTGAGACCGTGAAGACAAACTGAGCGCAAAGTAGAAAAGTGGAGCAGCCATCATATAAACGGCCTAATCCATAAATTAGCCCAAATATATTTGGTTTAATGTCCTTCATTTTGCCATGTGGTGTGTGTATGATGTAAGGAGCATTATAAAAATAAATTTTAATCAATACTGACACAGATGTGCACATTTTTAAACAAGCTTAAAAGTAATTTCACCCGACAAACGAGCCAGAGATGGAAGGTGAGAATCCGTGAACCTCGAGAGTTGACAGAGACACAGAGTGGGAACAGCATTGAGACGAGCAATCAACCCTCGAACAGAGTGGCCCCAGACAATAGAAGTCAGAGGACAGGAATCTAGTGGCCAGGTCCCCTTACCGTGTTAACTAGTGATGGGCGGACCCAGACTGTAAAAGACCAGATCCGCAAGGTTTGAAATGTACCCGAGTGCCGGACCCGGGCCCGGGACTCCAGATATTGATCTGGATCTGGAACTCAGAAAATTAAAAAAAAAATAAAGGAAAAGTAAAGAAAATAAGAATGAAGCAAGTGCTTCAAACTTATGGAACCTGTGGCGCGGATGTAAAGTGATCCCGTGGCCTCTCCTTCCCTTCCTGGGCTGCTTCATCATTGCTCATCCATATGCTTTGTTTCCCACCCACAGGCTGTATGGGTGTCTGTGATTGGTTGCAGTCAGAGGCGCCCCCAGCTTGTGTGACAGCCTTTGACTGCAACCAATCAAAGGCGTTGTTTTCGGGTCGGTATCACGAAGTAAAAATAAATAAATAAATCAAACAATTGATGTAGGGTCCCCCATATAATGATGCACAGCACAGATAAAGCATACGGCTACAGGCTGCAGCCCCCAGCTGTGCCCCTATCTTGGCTATGTATCAAAATAAGAGGAACCGCATGCAACTTTTTAAAAAAAAAAAAAAAAAAAAAAATATTTAAATAAATAACTTTTAAATAATGGCATGTGCCCTCTCTCAATTTTGATTTCCAGACATGATAAAGCCCAACAGCTGGTGCCTGGTATTCTCAACTTGGGGAGTCCCATGGTTATTGGGACCACCCAGGCTAAGAATAGCAGCCTATAGGCACCCTAGAATTGTCACATCCATTAGATGCGACAATCCTGGTGCTTTATCGGCTCTTACCAATTGCCCTGGTGCGAAGGCAATTGGGGTATTAGGGGTTAATGACAGTGCACAACCGTCATCAAGCCCGGAACTAGTGATGAGTGGGCTATACGAGACTCCCCATCACTAATCCTATAAGCAAAAAGAAATAAACAAACACAGAGATAAATCCTTTATTTGAAATGAAATATAGCACCCTCTTTCCCATCTTTATTAACCCCAAAAAAGACCCCTGAAGTTCTTGCTAATCCACACAACATCTCACGACGGTCGTGGCTTTGCTATTTCTAAGCCTGGAGAGACCAAAAACATGTCCGATCTCTCCAGGCCCGGGAAACACTGACAAGGGGGACCCGGCTGGCAGCCAGATTCTGGACTTATATGGAGACCGGAATCTGGCCCGGAACTGGATCTTAAAAACCAAGCGAATGTGACTGGATTTCCTACAGCTTGTGATCAAAGGAGACCAGTAGGAATAAACTCTTGGTAGCCTGCCTATGAACCACAACTCTGTGGATCAATGCTCAAGTCTCCCAGTGCTGATCACAAACATCAAAGGAGTCAGCAGGCAGCATGGCAGAATCTGTAGTGTTCACAGAGCCTGATTCCACAATGACAGTTGGCGATGTTTGTTTGTAAAAATCTTTGTAAAAAAGGCAGGAGGAAGCATAAACGCAACATATGGTCCACAATATATTTTATATTAACGTCATCCAAGCTCAGCAATTTTTGGTGGCACCAGTTGACCAACTAATATTCATGAGGGAGCTCCCAGATAATGTCAGTCAAAAGAATGCTTAGGCATGTTTTAAATTTGAAGCCTGATCCTTTTATTCCAACAAAATTTCCCCACCCACTTGAACAGATAACCTCTTCTTCTCTTTTTCACATTTGCAATGTTTATGGTGGGCTGACAAGAAGTGTCTAGAAGGCACGGCAAAGCTGTGGAGAGATAAGGCGCAATAGGGTCTTACCCGGTATGACAAAGGGTGGTGAATGTCAAAAGGAACACTCACCTGGTGAGGTTGTGTCAGTCACAACCCCTTTGAAAGCATGTAGATAACGTGGACGGCAGCGGTCCCGCAGCAAGGAGTAGTTTCAATCAGCAGGAGAAAAGCAGGTTTAGAATACCGCGCCAAACCACAAGAGTCCAGGTGAAGATGGTAAAACTCTTTTCTTTATTTTCACAGGTCTACGCGTTTCAAGGACATATCTGTCCTCTTCCTCAGGACAAATGTGCAGAGAATAGTATTCTCTGCACATTTGTCCTGAGGAAGAGGACGGATATGTCCTTGAAACGCGTAGACCTGTAAAAATAAAGAAAAGAGTTTTACCATCTTCACCTGGACTCTTGTGGTTTGGCGCGGTATTCTAAACCTGCTTTTCTCCTGCTGATTGAAAGAAGTGTCTAGGTGAGGCCAAGTTGTTATTCACCCGCAGTTTCCTAAGGAGTATGGGCACCTAAGGACACATACGCTGCATGTAAAAAACAATAGGTGCATAAGTACTGATAATATATGTTGCATAAAATATTATAATTGGGGCTTTATTTTCATCATCTCAGTTCTACAGCCTGAATCTGGCTTCCGATGATTTTTCTCATCAACTGTAATCCATTTGTATTATATAAATTAATAAGTACAGGTTTTGCCCATTGGCAAACTATACAAACCCGTTAAAGGCGGTTATTATTGGCATTTAAAAATAATGACCTTAGGAGGCTGCAAAGCAATAGAAGAGCAACGGCATAATGAAGAACTCGTGCCATTAAAGCATTTTCCAATATAACAGTTTTAAAGAGAATTTAGCAATATTTCTGAACAGATGGGTTGCTCTGGCTATTTTGACTGTGTGGTTAATATGATTTTGGATGGTTGTAGTTGTATTCTGATGTTTCTCCATGCTGAGAAAGTGTTGAGAGTACTGTATATGAATTAATGTTTTCAGTTTCTGCCATGCATTGGCCCCCAGGCTTTTTTTGTGTCTCTTGCTCTCTTTCTGCATGGCTTTATCAAATAAATGGAGCTACTGGCACCATCTGCAAACCTCTTGAAATGCTGCCCATCAGTACATTTTCTAGATTTTATCAAAATAGTATTACACCACTTTGCGGGTATCCTGGCATGGAATACCAATTACAATATTTTGGTCATGCCACATTAAAAGCAAATAAGAACTTTGACAGATGTAGTACAACTGGCCTTTCGTCGGGGTCATGTGGAATAATGTTCAGTGCCCCAAAATGGGTTTTTAGTAAAATAAAGCCTAAAAGACCAGAGTTGTTTACAGCCATTGATATAGTTTAGTGATGAGCGAGTACTAAAAAGCTCGGGTGCTCGAAGCTCGGGCCGAGCCTCCCAAGATACTCGTGTACTCGGGCCGAGCAACGAGCCCAATGTTATCCTATGGGAGACCCGAGTATTTTTGTGAAATGACCCCCCGTCAGCATAGAGAAACCCTAAAAATGTCACAAAAGTCTCAGAAGAGTGCTCAAATGACATGGCAACAGCATGGGGAAGACCCCTTGAAGCATTTATCACTGAAAAGTCACAGCTGTGAACAATTTTGTCCGCGTTTTACGCCATTTTTACGGACTCACCAGAAAACCTTCCAAAATGACCCCAAAATGATTTTTCATGGCGGAAATGTTAAGGGCACATACCCAATAGTGAGATAGAGCTGGTGTATGTTACTTTTTGAGATTAATACATGAAAGATTTTACGTGAAAACATTGTGTGGCACTCCGATGTCCCTGAGAAGAGACGTACATGAAGGCCTCTTGAGTCTAATGTGCCCATTTTGAGGAAGTGAGTCTTTGTAGTATTTTCCTTTGCCAGGGCAGTCCAAAATTGTGAGGTTCACCAATGCCCCTGCATACAGACGTGCATGAGGGCCTGTAAACCTGAAGTGCCCATTGTAAGGAAGTGGGTCTATTGTAGTATAGCCCTTAGGCAGGGCAGCCAAAAATTGGGAGGCTCCACGTTGTCCCTGGGTAGAGACGTGCATGAGGGCCTCAAAACATTAAGTGTCCATTGTCAGGAAGTGGGTGTATTATAGTATAGCCCTTAGGCAGGGCAGCCAAAAATTGGGAGGCTCCACATTGTCCCTGGATAGAGACGTGCTTGATGGCCTGTAAACCTGAAGTGCCCATTGTAAGGAAGTGGGTCTATTGTAGTATAGCCCTTAGGCAGGGCAGCCAAAAATTGGGAGGCTCCACATTGTCCCTGGATAGAGACGTGCATGATGGCCTGTAAACCTGAAGTGCCCATTGTAAGGAAGTGGGTCTATTTTAGTATAGCCCTTTGCCAGGGCAGCCAAAAATTGGGAGGCTCCACGTTGTCCCTGGATAGAGACGTGCATGATGGCCTGTAAACCTGAAGTGCCCATTGTAAGGAAGTGGGTGTATTGTAGTATAGCCCTTAGGCAGGGCAGCCAAAAATTGGGAGGCTCCACATTGTCCCTGGATAGAGACGTGCATGATGGCCTGTAAACCTGAAGTGCCCATTGTCAGGAAGTGGGTGTATTATAGTATAGCCCTTAGGCAGGGCAGCCAAAAATTGGGAGGCTCCACGTTGTCCCTGGATAGAGACGTGCATGATGGCCTGTAAACCTGAAGTGCCCATTGTAAGGAAGTGGGTCTATTGTAGTATAGCCCTTAGGCAGGGCAGCCAAAAATTGGGAGGCTCCACATTGTCCCTGGATAGAGACGTGCATGATGGCCTGTAAACCTGAAGTGCCCATTGTCAGGAAGTGGGTGTATTATAGTATAGCCCTTAGGCAGGGCAGCCAAAAATTGGGAGGCTCCACATTGTCCCTGGATAGAGACGTGCATGAGGGCCTGTAAAGCTGAAGTTCCCATTGTAAGGAAGTGGGTCTATTTTAGTATAGCCCTTTGCCAGGGCAGCCAAAAATTGGGAGGCTCCACATTGTCCCTGGATAGAGACGTGCATGATGGCCTGTAAACCTGAAGTGCCCATTGTAAGGAAGTGGGTCTATTGTAGTATAGCCCTTAGGCAGGGCAGCCAAAAATTGGGAGGCTCCACATTGTCCCTGGATAGAGACGTGCATGATGGCCTGTAAACCTGAAGTGCCCATTGTAAGGAAGTGGGTCTATTGTAGTATAGCCCTTAGGCAGGGCAGCCAAAAATTGGGAGGCTCCACGTTGTCCCTGGGTAGAGACGTGCATGAGGGCCTCAAAACATTAAGTGTCCATTGTCAGGAAGTGGGTGTATTATAGTATAGCCCTTAGGCAGGGCAGCCAAAAATTGGGAGGCTCCACGTTGTCCCTGGGTAGAGACGTGCATGAGGGCCTCAAAACATTGTTCCCATTGCAAAGGAGCGGGTTTCCTGTCGTTGTAATGTCCATTCTGCAAAGAATGGGTGAAAAAATTTACCACTGGGGGTATACCTGAAACAAAGGCCTAAGTATTGCAATTTGTAACGGTCATCATCATGGTGGCGCATGAGGAGAAGGAGGAGCAGTCCAGCGATTATCCAAAGTCCAGAAGTGTGTACCCATGGGTGAGTGGAGGTACATGGCAAACTTTAAATTCTGCTCTCATTTGCTGGTGGTGTGGTGAAGTCTGGCCCAATCCAACCCTTGTTCATCTTGATCAGAGTCAGCCTGTCAGCATTTTCAGTTGACAGGCGGGTGCGTTTATCTGTAATGATTCCACCTGCGGCACTATAAACACGCTCTGACAAAACGCTAGCAGCAGGGCAGGCCAGGACTTCCAAGGCGTAGAGAGCCAATTCATGCCACGTGTCCAGCTTGGATACCCAATAATTGTAAGGCACAGAGGAATGTCGGAGTACAGTTGTTCGATCTGCAAGGTACTCCTTCAGCATCTGGGCAAACTTAGGATTTCTTGTGGCACTACCCCGCACCTCAGGGGCTGTGGTACGTGAGGGGCTGAGAAAACTGTCCCACATCTTAAAGACTGTTCCCCTACCTCTGGCGGATTGGACTTGTGCCTCTCTCGGCTGTACGCCTCGGTTGTCCACTGATTCCTGACCTATGCCGCTAGCGTTTTGTGAGGGGAATGCTTTGCCTACTTCCGTGACTATGGCCTTCCGGAACTGCTGCATTTTGGTTGACCTCTCCTCCACGGGAATAAGAGACAAAAAGTTCTCCTTGTAGCGTGGGTCTAACAGTGTTACCAACCAGTAATGATTGTCGGCCAAGATGTTCTTAACGCGAGGGTCACGAGACAGGCAGCTTACCATAAAGTCAGCCATGTGCGCCAGACTCTTAACAGCCAGGACTTCAGTAGCCTGACCAACAAGATGACTGAACATGCTGTCCTCCTCCTCCTCCTCATCTACCCTGTCCTCTGGCCAGCCACGCTGAACCGAGGATATGACTGGTGTGCATGTCATATCCTCAATTTGGCCGGAGAGTTGCTCCATGTCTTCATCCTCCTCCTCGTCATAGTCCTCCACTGCACGTTGTGATGAGACGAGGCTGGGCTGTGTGTTATCACCCACACCCACTACTGTTTCTTGCTGCAACTCATCGCGCTCCGCCTGCAATGCATCATGTTTGTTTTTCAGCAGAGACCGTTTTAGAAGGCAGAGTAGCGGTATGGTGACGCTAATAATGGCGTCATCACCACTCACCATCTTGGTGGAGTCCTCAAAGTTTTGGAGGATGGTACATAGGTCTGACATCCATCTCCACTCCTCAGGTGTTATGTGTGGAGTTTGACCCATTTCCCGACGGCTTAGGTGATGCAGGTACTCAACAACTGCCCTCTTCTGCTCACATATCCTGACCAACATGTGCAGAGTTGAATTCCAACGCGTGGGGACATCACACACCAGTCTGTGAGCCGGAAGATGCAAACTGCGCTGAAAGCCGGCAAGGCCGGCTGAAGCAGTAGGTGACTTTCGAAAATGTGCAGACAGGCGGCGAACTTTTACCAGCAGATCAGACAGCTCTGGGTATGACTTTAGAAACCGCTGAACCACGAGGTTGAGCACATGGGCCACGCATGGAACATGTGTCAGCTGGCCTCGCCTCAAAGCCGCCACCAGGTTCCGGCCATTGTCACACACGACCTTTCCTGGCTTTAGGTTCAGAGGTGTGAGCCAGTGATCGGCATGCTGTTTCAGAGCTGTCCACAGCTCTTCTGCATTGTGGGGTTTGTCACCTATGCAGATTAGCTTCAGCACAGCCTGTTGCCGCTTCGCCGAGGCAGTGCTGCAGTGCTTCCAGCTTGTGACTGGTGGGGAGGGTACAGTGGATGAGGATGCGCAGGAGGAGGAGGAGGCTGAAGAGCATGACATTCCGGAGCTGTAGAGTGTGGGTGAAACACTGACTGAGGTAGGGCCTGCAAACCTTGGTGTGGGAAGGACGTGTTCCGTCCCTCGCTCAGACTGGGTCCCAGCTTCCACAATATTAACCCAGTGTGCCGTCAACGAGATGTAGCGGCCTTGCCCACAAGCACTTGTCCACGTGTCTGTGGTTAGGTGGACCTTGGGTGAAACAGCGTTGTTCAGGGCACGTCTAATGCTTTGTGACACGTGGTTATGCAACGCGGGGACGGCACACCGGGAGAAATAGTGGCGGCTGGGGACCGAGTAACGTGGGACAGCTGCCGCCATCAGGTCACGGAATGCTTCTGTCTCCACCAGCCTAAAAGGCAACATTTCCAGCGCAAGCAGTCGTGAAATGTTAGCATTTAGAACTGTGGCATGTGGGGTGTTGGCAGTGTATTTGCGCCTGCGTTCAAAGGTTTGCTGAATGGATAACTGAACGCTGCGCTGGGACAAGGACGTGCTTGATGATGGTGTTCTTTCTGCATAGGTAACTGCAGGTGCAGGAGTGGAGGAGGCTTGTTCGCAGGCAGCATGGACAGGGGATTGGCTCGCATGCACAACCAGCGAAGACGTAGCAGTGACATCAGCAAGCACTGCTCCTCGACTCTGTTGTACTTCCCACAAAGTCGGGTGCTTGGCTGACATGTGCCTGATCATGCTGGTGGTGGTCAGGCTGCTAGTTTTGGTACCCCTGCTGATGCTGGCACGGCAGGTGTTGCAAATGGCCTTTTTTGAATCATCTGGATCCAACTTAAAAAACTGCCAGACTCGGGAAGACCTAACATTTGTACAGGCACCTTGTGTCGTCGTGTTGTTCCGGGGAACGGTTGCCTGACTTCTGCCTGGGGCCACCACCCTGCTTCTTACTGCCTGTTGTGATGCTACGCCTCCCTCCTCCTGTGCACTGCTGTCCTCGCTCTGCATATCCTCCTGCCAGGTTGGGTCAGTTACTGGATCATCCACCACGTCGTCTTCCTCTTCCGCACCCTGCTCCTCCTCCTGACTTCCTGACAATTGTGTCTCATCATCGTCCACCACTTGTTGAGACACGTTGCCAACTTCGTGAGAACGTGGCTGCTCAAATATTTGGCCATCTGTACAGACGATCTCCTCATGACCCACTTCAATATGAGCTGGCGAGAGGCCAGAATGTGTGAATGGAAACGTGAACAGCTCTTCCGAGTGTCCAAGTGTGGGATCATTAATGTCCGAGGAGGACGTGTACTCAGCCTGGTGGTAGGAAGGAGGATCAGGTTCAGAAATGTGCGGTACAGTATCACGGCTACTGACACTTGACCGTGTGGAAGACAGAGTGTTTGTGGTGGTGCCAATCTGACTGGAAGCATTATCTGCTATCCAACTAACAACCTGTTGACACTGGTCTTGGTTCAAGAGCGGTGTACTGCTGCGGTCCCCAAGAATTTGGGACAGGACGTGCGAGCGACTAGATGTGGCCCTTTGTTGTGGCGAAATTAGAGCTTGCCCACGACCTCGGCCTCTGCCTGCACCACCATCACGTCCACTTCCTTGTTCCTTGCCAATGCCCTTGCGCATTTTGCAATGCTGTGCACTGCTGACGTGTATATTCACTACTTGTGCGTTATATCAAAGTTTGTGGAAATTGCACACAAGTGCACCTGTACGCTGCCACCAACAGGCACACACGTGTGGTTTTAAAAACCAAGCACGGACGCAATAAGAACCTAACAGGTTTTTTTGGGGAGCGACAATTACAGACAAGTCAGACACTATCTGGACTGTTTTACACTGTGTACACCAGCCCCAGATATGATGAAGGCTGGTATACGGTCACCACTACCCTGCCTGCCTGCCTGCCTGTATACTGGTACAATAGTCCTGACAAGGACTCTTCTGGTCACTAGCCTGTATTCAGACCTGGCTATACCCTGCCTGTATATAGCAACAATAGTCCTGAGAAGGACTCTGCTACTGTACTCCGACCTGGCTATACCCTGCCTGCCTGTATACAACTAGAATAGTCCTGAGAAGGACTTTTGGTCACACTGTTTGCAGCCCTGCAACTGAAAAAGCTATAAAGGGCCGCAAAGCTTTCCCTGAATCAGCGACACTCTCCCTGCACTGACTGTCTGGATAGCTGTGAGCAGAGCACAGCGCGCCGGCCGGTATAAAGGCTCGGTCACGCTGTGCAGGCCGGCCAATCACTGCAATTCCACAACTAACAGGGCTGTGGCATTGCAGTGGTCTGCCAGCCAATCCCTGCATGAGGGCTGGCTCTCAAAAGAGCGCCAACATGCAGAAATGAAGACCACGAGTACAGCACGAGTATCGCGAGATTACTCGGTCCCCGCCGAGCAGCCCGAGTACAGCGATACTCGTGCGAGTACCGAGTAGTTACAAGCATGCTCGCTCATCACTAATATAGTTACATGATTACATACCATGTTTTTCCAACAATAAGAACCCCCCAAAAAATAAGCCCTAGCTGGGATTTTCGGAATTTCAGAGCAAGGCTTACTTATAAGCCCTACCCTGAAAATAAGACCTAGGTTCAATAATGAAGTGTCCATGCAGCTAAAACAGTTAAAGATACTGCAGGACACTTCATTATAGTTAGCAGACACCCCCAAAAGAGAGAAAACAGAAGGCCCCGCAATCATATTCACCAGACACCAAGCGGAAGAACCTGCAGTGGATCGCACACCCACACACATCAGATCTCACACCACCACACAACAGCTCACATAAAAATATCAGAACTTACACCCGCACACAACAGATCGTACACACACATCAGATCGCACACCCACAGAAAACAGATCCCACACCCGCACACGTCAGATCTCACACCCGCACACATCAGATCACACACATCAGATCGTACACCCACACATATCAGATCACACACACACAACAGATCTCACATCTGCACACATCAGATCTCACACCCACACACATCTGATCTCAAACCTTTACACAACAGATCACACACCTGTACACATCAGATCTCACACCCGCACACATCAGATCACACACACACACATCAGATCTCACACTAGCACACTTCAGATCACATAGACAATCACCCATCAGATCGCACACACACTCACCACATCCAGCGATACCTATTTCTTCTGGTCGGCAGAATTCTTAGACACAGTGGGGTTGAACACATGACCTGCGGCTGCGGATGGAATGCTTACAGGACCTGCGATGCGTAACTTCCTCTGATTGCTCACTGCAGCCAGAAGCATTCTGTACCGCTGGATGTGGTGAGTGACTAGTGAGTGTGTGTGTGTGTGTGCAATCTGATTGGTGATTGTGTGTGGATGTGTATGAGTGTGTGTTTGTGATATGTTGTGTGACAGTGTATCAGCCGCAGAAGGGGAGGACAGCATGCAGCATACCTGCTGAGAGTGCCTGCTGTAGATCACAGGGAAGATATGAGAACCACGCAGACATCCAGGTCTGGTAAGTATGAGTCTCCTGGGAAGGGAGGTTTTCTGCTTTTTTGGAGAGGTAAATGTTACGCCCTGGACAAGCCACGATGTCACAGGTACTGCAACAATACACCCCAGACCCCGGTTAGGCACATCAGCCGCACACACAAATCCTTGTTGCCTCCCTCCAGGGGCTGATGTCCACACCAGGTGGGGTGGAGCCAGGTGGTTGGCCCCACCCACTGAGGAGTTCACAGTCCTGGAGGCGGGAAAAGGAAGAGAGTTCAGTTAGGGAGAGCGAAGTGAGAGGAGTGTGAAGGAGAAAAGGAGCAACTGACTGCCGGTGTCCGGATGCGTGGCCCTTGCACATACAGCAAGGTTGGCAGATGGTGGTGACCGTCTGCAGGCGAGGCCGATCGACGTGGAACCGTAGGACCGGGGTCGGGCGGTGGCCCGCCGGTACCGAACCGGGGAGCGAAGAGAAGCCAGCACCATTCGGCAGTGCCTACGGACCCCGACCAGGCTTGGAGTCGCCGTTAAACCGGTCAAATCCGTCAGCGACGGGAACCTCCGGGGTTTCCCAGCAGTAAAGACCCGACTAAAGGCAACCGTCCAAACCGTGAGGGAGATAAAGCTACCGCCAGAGCTAGAGCTCCCAGGGCCAGAGCCTGTGGGCAAAGGAAGGGCTCCCTTGGCCAACATACCGCTGGGGAGCGGGCTATCAGTGGGAAGCCATTGGGGCCGAGAACAGAACACCGGTGCAGGGAGAGACAGTTACCGCCAACCTACCGGGAGTGACCGAGGCAGCCGTCTGTGGGACTCGTCCATCCAGCCGTTTGTTTTACCAGAGACTCCGTGTGCGTTACTGGCTGAGTAAGTACCACCATGCCGTCTGGCACTGCGCTGCCCCGCGACCCTGCACCCGGCCAGGCCCCGCAACCCACCTTCCGACCTCCACCACCGGGCCCCGGGACCACCAAACCCCCCTACTCACGGAGGGGAGAAAACATCTCAGCTACTCCCTGTCAACGCTCCCGGGATCCCCGTACAGAGCAGCGGTGGTGTCCCAACCTCACCACAAACCGTGGGTGGCGTCACGGACAATATCCCTAAATCAAACCACCCCCTTTCACTCATGGGTGAAGGAGCGCCGCTCGAGTCCCCGGGATCCAGCCCACCGCTCGAGCCACCGACCGAGCAGCAGCAGCCGGACCCGAGGAGTGGGAGAGCGCAGCGCCCTCCCCGCCCGCGACATAAACTTACCCGCTACCATGTTTCTCCAAGAATAAGACCTACTCCAAAATAAGCCCTAGTACTTTTTTTTGGGGCAAAAGAAGTATGAGAGTGTCTTATTTTTGGAAAAACACAGTAGTTTCATAGGTTGAAAAAAGACCTAGGTCCATCTAGTTCAACCTTCCTCCACCAATCATTGATGCTCAATATATTCTATAAATTGAATGACTGTAGGACCTTATTGCAAGAGGAATGGAAAGAAGTATCACGCTATCCACCATTTGCCAAAACGCAGGAAGATTTCATAAAGGTCCAATAGTCTGCTCTGACAAAACTAAACCCTGTCTTCCAGCCCCTGGGGACGGCTGCATTTCATTTAATTGTAACTGGTAGTGAGAATGTAGCTCTTCTGTCTAATTGAATTCATGTGAGACGGACATTCATTTTTGTGTCATGCATCAAAACAAAAGCTAAGCAAGTTCTGTTGGATGTTAAAGAGCGCTCGACAAAGGCAAGGCAACACAGAGCTGGTAATAAAATGAGTAAATGAGCCATGTTATGCATCCACTGCTGGAGACTGCTAGTCTTTTATTTCGTAAGTGTACATTATTGATGGAAATGATACATGTCAAAAACGAAGCACAAATTAAGGAAAACATTCCATTATAATTGGCCCAAAAAGCTTTGCTTTTATTTTATAGTGTTGACAGCGTTATCCGAGCAGATACTAATTCATTAAACTGTAATAAATATTGACTGGTCCTTGATCGGTGTATTATGTTTAGGGACGACATCGATTTGCATTTGCTGATTCGCATATTGGAAATTTAATGGAATTAATGGAGAAGAGCTTCTTTTAAAGATTTACTCCTTTTGTTTGTTTTTGTTTATTTATTTATTTTTGTTTTATTTTAGCAATAAAAAATATTGAATGGATGTGATTGTTCCGTACTGTCATTGTGGATAAACGAAGATGAAATCGTAGCTAATTTGTTCTATGAAAATTCTTTTGGATGTGTTTGCATCTGTGTCATGTTCCATAGGGGATTTGGTGTTTTTGACCACAAAAATGACAATGCTCATCTTGTCAAAATGCTCGAATAGGAAAGGCCAATAGAATAAGTCTACTGGACAGCTTTCAAATGGTTAAATACTCTTCTTTGTCCCTGATTTTTAAGCAAATTCACATATATAGCTCACAGACCTGGAGATTCTCTGAGACACTTACAGATCTGACAGTGTATCCATTTCTTGTGCAGAGCATCTTGCCTTGTGGGCTCCAATGCACAATCTACAAACAGGGGCCCTAACAATCACAGGGCTTTAATAGTAATAGTGTTTTAACCCCTTAATGACCCATGACGTACTGGTTACGTCATGGATCGTGTGCGGCTAATCCCCACCCCCTGCTGTGGGCAGGCCGCGGCGATCCGCGCTCATATCAGCTGTTTTCAACAGCTGATATGTGTGCTTGCTAGTCGCGGATGGAATCGCTTCCACCCGCGACTATTAACCCCTTACATCTCGCTGCCAAAATCTGGCAGCGAGATGTATATGTGCGCCGCCATTATCCTGACTTACCCTGCCCCTATTGGAAGTCACGTGACATGATCACGTGACTTCCGGTGGTTGCCATGGTAGCACACGGTCATGTGATGACGCCTGTAGCTAACATGAGTCACTTCCTCTCAATGCGGAATACAGCTGGCATTGAAAGTTAAGCAGCATATCTGCAGATCTTAGCTCTGTAGCTGTGATCTGGAGATATGGCAGAGCAATCAGATTGCTGATCGCTATAGCTCCCTAGGGGGACTAGTAAAATAAGTTAAAAAAAAGTTTTAAAAAATTTAAAAAAACTTAAAAGTTCAACTCACCTCCCTTTCACCCCATTGAAAACTAAAGGGTTACAAAAATAAAAAATATACACATATTTTGTATCGCCGCGTTCAGAAACGCCTGATCTATCAAAATATAAACTCAATTAATCTGATTGGTAAATGGCGTAGCAGCAAAAAAATTCCAAACGACAAAATTACGTTTGTTGGTCACACATCAGTTTTACCACATAGTGAACACGGTGAATAAAATATCTCAAAAACAATTGTGCGATCACACTTTTTTTGAAATTTTTCCACACTTGGAATTTTTTGCTGTTTTCCAGTACACTATATGGTAAAACTTATGGTTCCATTTAAAACTACAACTCGTCCCGCAAAAAACAAGCCCTTATATGGCAAGATTGACGGAAAAATAAAAAAGTTATGGCTAAATGCCCAGGGGCTGAAGGGGTTAATATGGGGCAAATGGACTTTTTGTGCCCTTCTAGTCTCCAGGACCAGGTGCAATTGTAACATTTGCACCTATTGCAGTTATGGCCTTACTTAAAGGGGTTTCCCACTACTTGTTCACCTCTTTACCATATATCATAGGTCTTAAAAACAATACCTTTGGTAATATACTTGTATTGTATGTATCGCTTCTATGAGTGAATCCCAGAAGTAATGGGTGTAGACATTTTGGAGTTAATCACAAATACAGTAGTTTGCTTCACTGCCTCACAAGCTGGGCTCACAGTTTCATTCAGCCGTAACAGCAGAGGCCAACACCTTTGCTTTTGTAATGCAGATCAAAGCACTTCACTAGCAAAGGGTTTAGGTAATCCAATCACTGACATGGAGAGCAGAGAAATGCCAAAATTTGCATAACAAAAAAAGTGACAGGGCTGTAGAGGCCATCTGGCAATTACTTTGACACTTGATATCACCTGATATCTTCAGCAGCACAGGTTAAGGCCCAGTCACACACAACGGCTTACCAGCGATCCCGAAAACGATGCGACCTGATAGGGATCGCTGGTAAGTAGCTGGGAGGTCGCTGGTGAGATGTCACACAGTGAGACCTTACCAATGATGCAGAAACGATACAGGTCGCAGAAGCGACCTGTATAACGATCTCAGCAGTCACTGTGACTCTGTCACACAGTGTCAAACACAGCGATGTGCTTGCCCAGCAGGACATCGCCTTTGAAGAAAATGGCCTGGACCATTCTGCAACGAATAGCAATCTCACAGCAGGGGCCTGATCGCTGGTAGATGTCACACATAACGAGATCGCTAACGGGATCGCTACTGTGTCACAAAAACGTGACTCAGCAGCGATCTCGCCTGCGATCTTGTTATGTGTGACGGTACGTTTAGAGAAGGGAGCGGAACAAGCTAAGTCGTGGATCACAAGCTACTGCATTACATTATGGAACTTGTAGTAATAGAGCACCATAAACCTGGGGAGAGGAAGGGATGGTTGTAAACATCAGAATTGCTGCTGGCAGACACCAAGTGATACTATCTGCTTGATAAAAGATTTATATTACTATAATAAGAGTATGGATGCATTTAATGACAAATAATAGAATGATTGATGAATAAAAAAATGAAATGAGTTAGGGTAGTGGACAACTTCTTTAACCTCTTCACAACACATGATGTACTGGGTACGTCATGAATTGAATCAGGGTAATGTACGCCGGCTGCCACAGACTGATTTAAACAGCTGACATGTGTGCCTCCCAGGCACAAGTGGATCCGCGAACCACCCGTGCCTGTTGACCCCTTACATTGGGCTGTCAAACTGCGACTGCCCGATGTACATGCCTGGCGCGGTAAGCACATACTCACCGTCCGCCATTGGAAGTCACGTGACGTGGCCAATAGTTGCCATGGTAGCACAGGGTCATGTGATGACTCCTGTAGCTATCATGAGTCACTTCCTCTCACTGCCAGCAGAGCGCTGTCTGTGAGAGGACAGCAGCATTTCAGCAGATCTCAGCTGTGGAGCTGTGATATACAGAAATGCACAAGTGATCAGACTGCTGATCCTTCCAGTCTCCTAGGGGGACTAGTAAAATAAAAAAAGTTAAAAAAAGTTTTAAAATAAAAAAATAAAAACCCCTCAAAGTTCAAATCACCCCCCATTCTCCCCATTGAAAATTAAAGGGTTATAAAAAATCTACACAGATTTGGTATCGCCATGTTTAGAAATGCCCGATCTATCAAAATACAAAATGAATTACTCTGATTGGTAGACTGTATAATCGCAAAAAAAAATTACAAATGCCAAAATAACATTTTTTGGTTGCCACAAATTTTGTGCAAAACACAATAACAGGCGTTTAAAGCGTAGCATTTGCGCAAATATGGTCCCGTTAAAAAATCAGCTCAAGACACAAAATAAGTTGTCATTGAGCCCCAGATCCCGAAAAATGAGAATGCTATGGGTTTTGGAAAGAGTGCGCCATGTTTTTGGACAAACATGTGATTTTTTCTAACCCCTTAGATAAAATTAAACCTATACATGTTTAGTGTCTACGAACTCATACCGACATGTGGCATCACACCGACACATCAGTTTTCCGATATAGTGAACACAGTGAATAAAATATCCCAAAAACAATAGTGCTATCAAACTTTTTTTTGCAATTCTTCGGCACTTGGAATTTTTTTGCTGTTTTCCAGTACATTATATGGTAAAAATCATAATTTAATTTAAAAGTAAAACCCATCCCGAAAAAAAAGCCCTCATATGGGAAGATTGATGGAAAAGTGTAAAAATTACAGCTCTCGAAGAAGGGGAGAAAAAACCCCAGAAAAACGGAAAATCATCCGGGTGTGAAGGGGCTAAGGCCACACTCACATCAGTGGTATTTTGCCGCAAAATCGGATCCATCACAAATGCGTTTCAGCTCCATTAATTTCCTATGGAATCGTGGCAACATGCGGTCACATGCGGTTGCGTGCGTCTCTACCGCATGTGACCGCATGCGGCAAAATACCGCCGATGTGAGCGCGGCCTAAGACAGTCCGCTTTCAAGAACATGCGGAAAATCTTGATTTGGCAAATACTGTTAGTACAACAAAAATAAAATACCTGTGCCATCTCCCATTTTCATTCCACTATTAAAATAAGACTTTGTTGTTCAGCAGAAGAATGAAAACCAGCCTTTTTCAGTTTTTTGGCTGCACCATTTATACCACATTGAGCTGGGATTGCTCACACTCTATTACCCCATGTTTGTAGCACTCATTGTGTAGTAGGGATCAATTATTATCTGTTTACTAATAAACTTCTACTTTTAAATTAGGATTTCTTGCTAATAATTTGAGTACATTTATCTTCTTTCCTGCCTCATCTCCATAGGTTGACAAAAGTCAAAAATTGGTTTACCCATGGAAAGCATAAAAATGAATATTCAGCGACTCATGTGTATGGAAATGATTATTAAATATTGGCAACAATTCTTAAAATCTGAAAAAGACATAAAGAAATGATCTCATAGCATGCAGTAGACATCTGCTGAATTATTTGACGGGATCCTGGATTCTAGGCTGTCTCATTCTCGCTAGCAGTCTCCCTGTCACTGGATGTGACTGCTATCAGACCTCTTTCCTGTCCAAAGATCACAATGTTTCAGAAGTATTTGCACCTTCCATATTAACCTATTATCTACCATTGTCCTTTTTTTGGGATGCCTAATCTTTTGCTTAAAATGTATTAAATTAAATTAATTAATCATTAATTAATTCTTTTAATTTATACATTAAATTCATTAATTTTGCTTAAATTTCTTTTTCATTTTTATTTTTTATTTCATTAAAAATCTGTCATTTAATTAAAAAATAATGAAAAATTCTAGTTTGGCAAGTAATGGGTTAAGGAACAAAATATAAAAAATATTTAAGATGGTAACATTTATATTTTTTTTTCTGGACAGTTAGTCTAATCTAAATTATGCATTTCTTTTACATTTTAGTATCAACTTCAAGAAGGGAATATATGGAAAAATCTTGTGTGTCGATGGAGAAATCTATTTGTCGGTCTTGTAGTAATAGCGGCCATCATAGCTACGCCAATCTCCGTGCAATGTTTGAGAACACTAACGGATCCAGCCCCAACTCAGCTCTTTAAGGTTGTGGCAGTGTGTGCCGGCATTATAGCTGAGACACTACTACTCAAGTAAGTACAAGAACAACAACCGATCACTCTCACTTATGTTTCCCAATGAAAAGTTTATTGCTTTATCACATAAGCCTAGTGGAGCCAATGGGGATCTATAGGCTCTCGGTGGTGTATTTTGAGTTAGGTTGGGTTTATTAGCAGATATACAGTATATAGCTTGGATCAGACCAAAAACATTATATCACAGCAAATGTCCTTTTTGAACAGACCCAATAATTTTGTCTAGTCACACATATCTGTCTTGAATAAAGGAGCTGTCCACTACTTGCGCATGTAGCGCCCCTGAGCCATCAGGAGCTACAAGGAGCTGCATCTTGTCAAAGATGCAGGGCCTACCCCCAGGGACCCAGAAGACCAGTGCCGGTAACACCAAAACATTCATTTTAATCTCTGTTTCCCCTCCCCAGAAACTGGTGATGGGCTAGGGTTGGACCCAATGGGTGGCCACTTAGGGGTGGAATCGAACCAGTCCACTAGACGACAACCAGGGAGGCAGGATCAGACAGTCAGTAACTGGAGGTGAAAGGAGACGGACGTAACAGTACTGACGGAAGAGTTTAACAGTGACCTGTTAGGCGGAGGCGTGTAGTTGCTGGTGGAGTACTCTCTGAACCATAGCACCGATGGGGTACAGAGTCCTAGATCAGGAAAATGCTCCAGGCAGACCTGATAAAATCTGCACAGTGAGGGGACCATCCAGGACCTCACCGACTGTAAAGTCCAGGACACAGTAACGACTGGAGAGCTGGGGAATGGGAACGGAGATCCGCCCCAGCAAGGTTCAAGTTACCTACCATACAAACTAAGACTAAAAGACAACCAGCATGGGACCCCCAGACGCTCCAAGCCACGGGGACCTACGAACCAGAGACAGGTGCAGGGGGAGGAAACCACCAGGTCACCACACCGGCACTGGAACTAAGGGGACCAGTGGTGAGGACCAGCCTTCATTGGGTTGCAAGCAACATCTCAGTGAGTAAAGAACCAGTTATACTGCAATCCCTTGTGTGGTCTACCTTTTTGCCTCACCTCAGTATTATTGACGGACATATGACCAACATCCACCATCATCTATCCCCTGGAGCCTAGCCCTACTTGCGGAGGGCTGCAACATCCAGGCTGCCATGAACATTGGCCCCAGCAGTGAGAGACTGCAGCGCAGCTCGATCTCTATAGTCGCAACCTGCAAGTGGCGTCACGACAAAAACTCTATTAAAAATCCCGTGTAAATACCCCCTTTTTAAAAGCAACTCCCAGGGTCATGGAACCGGGCACCGGCCATCACACCCGTGACACTTCCCCAGTGAAACCAGGCCCAGGACCGAGTACCCCATAGCCCTGGGGTGCAAAACACAACCCCTAATTGCACCTCTATGAAAATAACAACACTTATTCTCACTTCCGGTGTCGATTCGAGAACTGTTGAAACTCGAGCTCCCATGGCCGATGTGACATTGATATGACACAGGAGCCCCATGACCAATCAGCGCAGACTTCCTTCTCCTGCCTTTGGACATTTAAGTAATTAACAGGAAGTGAGTGCTGCAACTGCCACTCACATCCTGTTAATTACTTAACCATACGAAAGCAGTGAGAAGGAATCTGGCAGTGAGTGGTCGAGAGGCTCACATCTCATAATAATGTCACGGGGCCAGCACCGGAGGTGAGTATAGGCTTTGTTATTTTTATGCGGGCACACATGGGAAGTGAGAAGCGGTTGTGCAAATAGTGAATAACCCCTTTAAAAGTTCATTATATTAGATATTTATTGCTTATCATGTGAATTTTTCTTTTTAGTTTCCAGTGCACTGTATGAGAAAATTGATTATATCATTCAAAACTTCAACTTCTTTCATAGAACAAAAAAAAAGCTCTCTTACTGCCTCTTTGACAGGAAAATAAAAAAAAAATAATTCTTAGGCGGGCTTTGCACGTTGCGACATCGCAAGCCGATGCTGCGATGTCGCACGCGATAGTCCCCGCCCCCGTCGCAGGTACAATATCGTGTGATAGCTGGCGTAGCGAAAATTATCGCTACGCCAGCTTCACATGCACTCACCTGCCTTGCGACCGTCGCTCTGGCCGGCGACCCTCCTCCTTCCTAAGGGGGCGGGTCGTGCAGCGTCATAGCAACGTCACACGGCAGGCGGCCAATAGCGGCGGAGGGGCAGAGATGAGCAGGATGTAAACATCCCGCCCACCTCCTTCCTTCCGCATTGTGGCCGGCGGCAGGTAAGGTGATGTTCCTCGCTCCTGCAGCTTCACACACAGCGATGTGTGCTGCCGCAGGAGCGAGGAACAACATCGTACCTGTCGCTCCCATGGCATTATGGAAATGTCGGAGGCTGCAATGATGATACGATAACGATGCTTTTGCGCTCGTTCATCGTATCATCTAGGATTTACACACTACGACATCGCAAGTGACGCCGGATGTGCGTTACTTTCGATTTGACCCCACCGACATCGCACCTGCGATGTCGTAGTGTGCAAAGCCGCCCTTAGAAGAGGGGCAAGAAAAAAAAAATTGCCGTAAATAAAAATTCGAAGTGGAAGGTAGGGGTAAACGTATAAACCAAACTTTTTATATTTACATGTCCAGGTTAACAAAATTGAGAAAGAAACAGCATTGGAAAAAAATTAGGAATAAAAATCATCACAAGGTTACCAATGCACTGGCAGGATACAGCCGACCCCATGATGAAGCTGCAGGCAGCACAGGTACCAGTTCCTGGAGGGGGTGGCTGCATAGTATTAGACATGTGCATAGATAAAACTTGAATAGGGCCCCAGTCACACAGGTATGTGGGATGCAGAGTGTTCAGTTTACAGCCTATTGATGAAGCCCATATTGGCTGCCTAGCATTATATACTGTAAGTGCACCCCACAGGACGGGCACCCCAAATCACTGAACCAACACTAATGAACTAGCTACATCCTACATAAAAATGGAAAATTGTGCAGTAAAAAGATGATAAATGATAACAAATTATATGTGAGGTATTGGTTCATATTTTGGCCAAAATGCACAAGCTTGCAACTAGAGTTGAGCGAAACGTAGGTTCAGTTTTTGAACCAAACACCAACTTAAAAAATTAAAGTTCGGGATTCAGATGCTTTATGTGCAAACTTCACATGCGCGAACAAGGCTGTACTCAGGTAAGCTTGGTTCTCAGCCCTGTGCGAACCGCTTGCTCATTTGAACAGTGCACACTGGGGCTAACATCAGTATGATTACATGTAGTGTGCGACCTAAAAAATTGTTTGAAAAAGCCTGCCAACTCTCCCTTTATGGCTGTATGTATGTGGGGAGAGACTCAAACTGGCAATCAGTTACTTGCTCTGGAGTTCGTGTCAAGCTCGAGCCTGTGGATCTAGGCTCATTTACTGCCAGCGAACCAAACCTCTACGGAACCGCTCATCTCTACTTGCAACCCACGTCAAAGGTCCCCATACTTGCCAGTCCTAAATAAAAAGAAAATGGCTCAATGAAACATGACATGAATTGGTAGGTTGTGAGTGTTTTTTTCATCAGTATTTTACACCTGTGTGTCCCCCACCTTTATCATGAGGGGCCTGCTACATCTTTTAGTGCATTTGTAATCTGACCTTGTGTTTCATAGTTTCATAGTTTTTAAGGTTGAAGGGAGACTCTAAGTCCATCTAGTTCAACCCGTAGCCTAACATGTTGATCCAGAGGAAGGCAAAAAACCCCCAATGTGTCAAATAAGCTCCAATGGGGAAAAATTCCTTCCTGACTCCACATCCGGCAATCAGACTAGTTCCCTGGATCAATACCCTGTCATAAAATCTAATATACATAACTGGTAATATTATATTTTTCAAGAAAGGCATCCAGGCTCTGCTTAAATGTTAGTAGTGAATCACTCATTACAACATCATGCGGCAGAGAGCTCCATAGTCTCATTGCTCGTACAGTAAAGAATCCTCGTCTGTGGTTATGATTAAACCTTCTTTCCTCAAGACGTAGCGAATGCCCCCGTGTTCCAGTCGCAGGCCTAGGTGTAAAAAGATCTTTGGAAAGGTCTCTGTACTGTCCCCTCATATATTTATACATTGTGATTAGATCCCCCCTAAGCCTTTGTTTTTCCAAACTAAATAACCTCAAGTTTAATAACCTGTCTTGGTGTTGCAGCCCACCCATTCCTCTAATAATCTAGGTCGCTCTTCTATCTACCTGTAAGATTATGCTATTTATAACCTTCTATACTTTTGCTATCAAGAAAAGCATCCATTCCTCTCTTAAATTCATTCAGTGAGTTGGCCATCACCACTTCCTCAGTGGTAATGTTAGTAATGACTGTTTCTTTTTCTTTGCTTTTTTTTGTTTCTTATTTATTTTATGTCGCTTTTTGGAGAGACATTTTAGTAATCAAAATCAATATAATCATAATGACCCTCAGCATAAAGCCATCACAATAAATATACAGTCTAAGGGTACAGTTCCACTTGCATATGACTCGCACAAGCCTCAGCTGCATAGAAATACGTGCAGCTGACTCGCTCCTGTTAGAGAATGTGCAGCTGTGCCTGGTGATATCGATTCGAGACTCGCATGAGTCATACGTAAGGGGAATATACCCTAAGGAGAAAACTTTTCTCCTTGCAGAGATCTGACAAACCACTCTGGCTGCCAATGAGGTAGCTTATAGCTGCAATTCTCCTCTGGGAAAAATTCAAATTGTCTCTTCAGGGAGGAAGGAGACAAACTCTAGCACCACCTATTGGAAGTAGCAATCCTATAAGTTAAAAGTGGCTCTTTAATGAGCCTTTTCATGTAACTAAGGGGTACTTTGCACACTACGACATCGCAAGCCGATGGAGTGATGCCGAGCGCGATAGTCCCCGCCCCCGTCGCAGCTGCGATATCTTGTGATAGTTGCCGTAGCAAAAATTATCGCTACGGCAGCTTCACATGCACTTACCTGCCCTGCGACCGTTGCTTTGGCCGGCGAACCGCCTCCTTCCTAAGGGGGCGGATTGTGCGGCGTCACAGAGACGTCACACGGCAGGCGGCCAATAGAAGCAGGGGGCGGAGATGAGCGGGACATAAACATCCCGCCCACCTCCTTCCTTCCTCATTGCAGCCAGGACGCAGGTAGGAGATGTTCCTCGCTCCTGCGGCTTCACACACAGCGATGTGTGCTGCCACAGGAACGAGGAACAACATCGTAACATCGGTCCTTCCGAAATTATGGAAATGACCGACGCTACACTGATCATACGATTTCGACGCTTTTGCGCTCGTTAATTGTATCAAAAACGATTTACACACTCCGATGTCGACAGCGACGCCGGATGTGCGTCACTTTCGATTTGACCCCACCGACATCGCAGCTGCGATGTCATAGTGTGCAAAGTACCCCTTAGGATGCCAGATCAGAACCTCAATTTTCAGACACGGTGTTTCAAGGTGATTGCCCCTCGTCAGTGCAAAGTATAAGATCTGATCTGGCTGTATGAGAGGCTATAATGGGATCTAGGGGGAAAACCTTTCTCCTTGTGGAGACCTCACAAACCACATTGCAGCTATAACTCTCCTCACTGGCAGCCAGAGTGGTTTGTCAGGTCTCCAGAAGGAGAAAAGTTTATCCCATAAGGGGGCTTTACACGCTACGCTATCGTTAATGTTTTATCGTCGGGGTCACGTTGTTAGTGACGCACATCCGGCGTCATTAACGATATTGCAGCGTGTGACACGTACCTGCGACCTTAAGCGACCTCAAAAATGGTGAAAATCGTTCACCATGGAGAGGTCGTCCCAAACTCAAAAATCGGTAAGGGTTGTTTTTCGTTGTGGTTTGTCGCTCCTGCGGCAGCATACATCGCTGTGTGTGACACCGCAGGAGCAAGGAACGTCTCCTTACCTGCTGCCGGCCACAATGCGGAAGGAAGAGGTGGGCGGGATGTTTACATCACGCTCAGCTCCGCCCCTCCACTTTGATTGGCCGGCCGCTTAGTGACGTTGCGGTGACGTTGCTGTGATGCTGAACGTCCCTCCCCCTTGAGGGAGGGATTGTTCGGCAGTCACAGCAACGCCGCCGACCAGGTAAGTTCGTGTGACGCTGCCGTAGCGATAATGTTCACTGCGGCAGCGATCACACGATTTCGCTTGCACGGCGGGGGCGGGTACTTACATGCTCGATATCGCTAGCAATTGCTAGCAATATCGTAGCATGTAAAGCCCGCTTTAGACCCCATTATAGCTTCTCAAACAGCCAGATCAGATCTCTTACTTTGCACTGATGAGGGGCAATCACCCCTAACACTGTGTCTGCAAATTGAGGTTTTGATCAGGCATAAATCCTAAGTCATATGAAAAGGCTCGTTAATGGGTTAGTTTTGACTTTTAGGATTGCTACTTCCAATAGTTGGCGCTAGAGTTCATCTATTTCCTCCCTGAAGAGACAATTTGATTATATATACAGTAATACAACCAAGATAAACAATCATCACATTGTTGGTTGTTTTCATTCGCTCCTCCGCACCCCATACCACCCACACAGACACCCCCCAAAAATAAAAAGAATAAAAATGTCAAAGTTAATACATTAGCTGGAAAGCTACAGTAAAGTGGATGATGAAAACAAGTGTAAATACCAGGTCACTGTGATTACGATCTTTAAGCATTTTTGTTTTATTCAGACTACATAAAGGAATAAAAAATGTCCTTGGTGAGAGAGAAACTGCACTTTAAATAGTAAAACGGCTTATTTGGGTAGAGGGCACATTTTCTGAGTTAATTCTTTGTTAAACTGCAGCCCATAATTGCCAATGTCTTGTGATTGCCTGGCATTGAGCTGTGCTTGTCTATACCATTAAGCCACGTAAATGTTCAGTATTTTCCTTCTCACTCCTCGTTGATTTCATGCAGGAAAAAGGCAAATGTTTCAGCACTTTTTTTTAAGCTTCTTTCATTATAAGGAAGAAATTAAACATCCCTCCAAGTTAGTACTTAAAATATCAAAGACATTGTTAAATGCCTTTGAGTCACTATACAAGTAATTCACTTGTGCAAAGCAGCTACATAGTAAATGAAACCGTACGAGGGAGGTTTCCAAAGCTGAATAAACACAAAATTAATTAGTCTGAAACTTCCTGATGGATCTATTTAATGAAAGCCTGTTATTGTGTCAGCCACTCAACACCATGGATTTGTTTTATTGTGTACTGTGTTGCTTTTTTTATTGAACCAAAACAAAGATTGAGCAAAGATGTTATTACATAAAGGTCTCCCAAGTATATCTAGATATGACAAGTTGGGCGAGCCAGTTATGTGAAGGCTCTAAAATGTCTCATGTTGATATTGATGGGGTTCACAAAATGTCCAGCATGCAACCGTCACTTGGCCAAAATAATTCTGGGCAGTAAGCGCCAAAAAGGGTATTTAAGTTTGTATATCCTAAAGGAGTTCTCCCTGACAAGCCTTTGTTACATTTTAAAACTTTGAGGAGACATCTCACTAATAGTGATGAGCGAGTACTAAAAAGCTCGGGTGCTCGAAGCTCGGGCCGAGCCTCCCAAGATACTCGTGTACTCGGCCCGAGCACCGAGCCCAATGTTATCCTATGGGAGACCCGAGTATTTTTATGAAATGACCCCCGGCAGCATGTAGAAACCCTAAAAATGTCACAAAAGTCTCAGAAGAGTGCTCAAATGACATGGCATCAGCATGGGGAAGACCCCTTGAAGCATTTATCACTCAAAAGTCACAGATGTGAACAATTTTGTCCGAGTTTTACGCCATTTTTACGGACTCACCAGAAAACCTTCCAAAATGACACCAAAATGAATTTTCATGGCGGAAATGTTAAGGGCACATACCCAATAGTGAGATAGAGCTGGTGTATGTTACTTTTTGGGATTAATACATGAAAGATTTTACATGAAAACCTTGTGTGGCACTCCGATGTCCAAAACGCACGTTTTGTGCTTTTTACTAGCGATGTCGGTCATTTTTTTTTTTTTATTCTATCTCCCTCAGTCCGTCGGTCTGTCTCTCTCTGTCTTGTCTGTCCCCCTCTCACAGTCTGTCGGTCAGTTCCCCCCCCTCTCTCTTACTTACCGTTCCCCGATCACTGCCGCGGCGCTGCACAGCTGTTCAAACTCCGGTGGCTTTTCCTCTTTTGAAAAAGCCGGCCGCTCATTAATCAATCTCCTATTCCCTGCTGTCCTGCTTTTCGGCGCCTATGATTGGTTGCAGTGAGACACGCTCCCACACTGAGTGACAGCTGTCTCACTGCAACCAATCACAGCAGCCGGTGTGTGTATACTGTGCAGTGAAATAAATAATTAAATAATTAAAAAAAACGGCATGCGGTCCCCCCAATTTTAATACCAGCCAGATAAAGCCATACGGCTGAAGGCTGGTATTCTCAGGATGGGGAGCTCCACGTTATGGGGAGCCCCCCACCCTAACAATATCAGCCAACAGCCGCCCAGAATTGCCGCATACATTAGATGCGACAGTTCTGGGGCTGTACCCGGCTCTTCCCGATTTACCCTGGTGCGTTGGCAAATCGGGGTAATAAGGAGTTAATGGCAGCCCATAGCTGCCACTAAATCCTAGATTAATCATGTCAGGCGTCTCCCCGAGATTCCTTCCATGATTAATCTGTAAATTACAGTTAAAAAACACACACATCCGAAAAATCCTTTATTAGAAATAAAAAACACTAACAAAGTCCCTCATTACCAATTTATTAACCCCGACAAACCCTCCATGTCCGGCGTACTCCACAGTCCTCCAGCGTCGCGTCCAGCTCTGCTGCATGGAAGTGACAGGAGCTGCAGAAGACACCGCCGCTCCGGTCACCTCCACGCAGCTAATGAGATGAGTAGCGCGATCAGCTGAGCTGTCACTGAGGTTACCTGGATCCAGCGGTGGATGCAGCGGTGGCCGCGGGTAACCTCAGTGACAGCTCAGCTGATCGCGCTACTCACCGCCGCTCCAGTCAGCTCCATGCACCAACTGAGGTGAGTAGAGCGATCAGCTGCTGTCACTGAGGTTAATCGCGGCACCGCTGGATCCAGCGGTGGCCGGGAGTTACCTGACTGACAGCAGCTGATCGCGCTATTCCCTTCATTAGCTGCGTGGAGGTGACCGGCGGCTTTTACTATTTTGAAAAAGCCGGCCGCTCATTAAACAATCTCCTATTCCCTGCTTTCCCCGCCCACCGGTGCCTATGATTGGTTGCAGTGAGACACGCCCCCACGCTGAGTGACAGGTGTCACACTGCACCCAATCACAGCAGCCGGTGGGCGTGTCTATACTGTGCAGTAAAATAAATTAATAAATAATTAAAAAAAAACGGCGTGCGGTTCCCCCCATTTTAATGCCAGCCAGATAAAGCCATACGGCTGAAGGCTGGTATTCTCAGGATGGGGAGCTCCACGTTATGGGGAGCCCCCCAGCCTAACAATATCAGTCAGCAGCCGCCCAGAATTGCCGCATACATTATATGCGACAGTTCTGGGGCTGTACCCGGCTCTTCCCGATTTGCCCTGGTGCTTTGGCAAATCGGGGTAATAAGGAGTTAATGGCAGCCCATAGCTGCCACTAAATCCTAGATTAATCATGTCAGGCGTCTATGAGACACCCTCCATGATTAATCTGTAAGTTACAGTAAATAAACACACACACCCGAAAAAATCCTTTATTAGAAATAAAAAACACACACACATTCCCTGGTTCACCACTTTAATCAGCCCCAAAAAGCCCTCCATGTCCGGCGTCATCCAGGATGTTCCAGCGTCGCATCCTGCGCTGCTGCATAGAGGTGACCGGAGCTGCAGAAGACACCGCCGCTCCGGTCACTTCCACGCAGCAAATGAGGTGAGTAGCGCGATCAGCTGATCTGTCAGTGAGGTTACCCGCTGTCACTGGATCCAGTGACAGCGGGTAACCTCAGTGACAGCTCAGCTGATCGCACGGCTGTCTTCATTAGCTGCGTGGAGGTGACCGGAGCGGCGGTGTCTTCTGCAGCTCCTGTCACTTCCATGCAGCAGAGCTGGACGCGACGCCGGAGTCCGTGGAGTACGCCGGACATGGAGGGTTTGTCGGGGTTAATAAATTGGTAATGAGGGACTTTGTTAGTGTTTTTTATTTCTAATAAAGGATTTTTCGGGTGTGTGTGTTTTTTAACTGTAATTTACAGATTAATCATGGAAGGAATCTCGGGGAGACGCCTGACATGATTAATCTAGGATTTAGTGGCAGCTATGGGCTGCCATTAACTCCTTATTACCCCGATTTGCCAACGCACCAGGGTAAATCGGGAAGAGCCGGGTACAGTCCCAGAACTGTCGCATATAATGTATGCGGCAATTCTGGGCAGCTGTTGGCTGATATTGTTAGGGTGGGGGGCTCCCCATAACGTGGAGCTCCCCATCCTGAGAATACCAGCCTTCAGCCGTATGGCTTTATCTGGCTGGTTTTAAAAATGGGGGGAACCGCACGCCGTTTTTTTTAATTATTTAATAAATAATTAAAATTAATAATTAACATTAATAAATAATTAAAAAAAACGGCGTGCGGTTCCCCCCATTTTTAAAACCAGCCAGATAAAGCCATACGGCTGAAGGCTGGTATTCTCAGGATGGGGAGCTCCACGTTATGGGGAGCCCCCCACCCTAACAATATCAGCCAACAGCCGCCCAGAATTGCCGCATACATTATATGCGACAGTTCTGGGACTGTACCCGGCTCTTCCCGATTTGCCCTGGTGCGTTGGCAAATCGGGGTAATAAGGAGTTATTGGCAGCCCATAGCTGCCAATAAGTCCTAGATTAATCATGTCAGGCGTCTATGAGACACCCTCCATGATTAATCTGTAAGTTACAGTAAATAAACACACACACACCAGAAAAAATCCTTTATTAGAAATAAAAACACACACATATACCCTGGTTCACCACTTTAATCAGCCCGAAAAAGCCCTCCATGTCCGGCGTAATCCAGGATGATCCAGCGTCGCATCCAGCGCTGCTGCATGGAGGTGACCGGAGCCGCAGCACACACCGCCGCTCCGGTCACCTCCACACAGCAAATGAACACAGCCGCGCGATCAGCTGCTGTCACTGAGGTTACCCGCGGCCACCGGTGGATGCAGCGGTGACAGCGGGTAACCTCAGTGACAGCAGCTGATCGCGCGGCTGTTTTCATTACCTGCGTGGAGGTGACCGGAGCGGCGGTGTCTGCTGCGGCTCCGGTCACCTCCATGCAGCAGCGCTGGATGCGACGCTGGATCATCCTGGATTACGCCGGACAAGGAGGGCTTTTTCGGGCTGATTAAAGTGGTGAACCAGGGTATATGTTTGTGTTTTTTATTTCTAATAAAGGATTTTTTCGGGTGTGTGTGTTTATTTACTGTAATTTACAGATTAATCATGGAGGGTGTCTCATAGACGCATGACATGATTAATCTAGGACTTATTGGCAGCTATGGGCTTCCAATAACTCCTTATTACCCCGATTTGCCAACGCACCAGGGTAAATCGGGAAGAGCCGGGTACAGTCCCAGAACTGTCGCATATAATGTATGCGGCAATTCTGGCCAGCTGCTGACTGATATTGTTAGGGTGGGGGGCTCCCCATAACGTGGGGCTCCCCATCCTGAGAATACCAGCCTTCAGCTGTATGGCTTTATCTGGCTGGTATTAAAATTGGGGGGAACCGCACGCCGTTTTTTTAATTATTTATTTATTTATTTTACTGCACAGTATAGACACGCCCACCGGCTGCTGTGATTGGGTGCAGTGTGACACCTGTCACTCAGCGTGGGGGCGTGTCTCACTGCAACCAATCATAGGCGCCTGTGGGCGTGGAAAGCAGGGAATATGAGATGGCTGTGTACAGAGCACAGCGCGCCGGCCGGTATAAAGGCTCGGTCACGCTGTGCAGGCCGGCCAATCACTGCAATTCCACAACTAACAGGGCTGTGGCATTGCAGTGGTCTGCCAGCCAATCCCTGCATGAGGGCTGGCTCTCAAAAGAGCGCCAACATGCAGGGATGAAGACCACGAGTAAAGCACGAGTATTGCAAAATTACTCGGTACCCGCCGAGCAGCCCGAGTACAGTGATACTCGTGCGAGTACCGAGTAGTTACAAGCATGCTCGCTCATCACTACTCACTAACAAAATGTGACAAATATTTTGTTTAAAATGCAGTTAGAAAACAACAAGATGTAGCGGAAGAGATCTTGATTCCAGCAATGTATCACTTACTTTACTGAGTGCTGTAGTTTTGATTAAAAACTGTTTTCTGCTGCTGTAAATCTACCAGTTCTCTGAATGCTGAGCTCTGTATA
Source organism: Anomaloglossus baeobatrachus (assembly GCF_048569485.1). Taxonomy (NCBI): domain Eukaryota; kingdom Metazoa; phylum Chordata; class Amphibia; order Anura; family Aromobatidae; genus Anomaloglossus; species Anomaloglossus baeobatrachus. The sequence goes on along the minus strand of NC_134360.1, from coordinate 186,142,476 downwards.
ACCTCGCCCACACCATCGATTGGCAACTTTCTGTATTTGCACAGTATACAGAGAAAGCTATCGCTCAGTGGTGAGGGTGTGGTTGGACTACCTGGCAGCACGTTTACTAGCCCTCTGGTGATTATCTCCTGCTCATAAAACAGCGCGCTGCCTTTGAGTAGCGTCTGACAGAGGATGTTCCTCCCTCGTCGTGATGGTTACCCGATATACACCCTGTAGCGGTGAACTACGTGTATCGGGTAACCATCGTGACGAGGGAGGAACTTCCTCTGTCAGACACTACTCAAAGGCAGCGCGCTGGCCAATCAGAGGCAAGCGGCTCCTGCCTTTGACGTCAGCGCTCTGTTAGCGGACGTTCCGGCATCGGTCGCGATTGTTACCCGATACATGTAATAGCAGAAACTGCTGTGTGAATACTGACATGAAAAATTCAATAGCTATATGTAAGAACGTTATTCCTTATTTGTTAGTAGTTTTTCGTTTGTGAACCCACCCCACTCACACCTATTGCCAATCCACATGATACGCATATATAGCCTGGGTCTCAGCTTCCCATACACGGTAAGTTTTTTAACTGCATGAGAGGACACAAGCTAGGGACCCCAACGTAGAGAAATACTTTGGCGTAGTGTTGGGGCTCTATTGCATTGATCAATTCAGTAGCTAAATTTCTCTTTATTCATATATTCATGGCAGTAATGCAGATTCCATTTTTCCCATTTCATTCTTACATATAGCTATTGAATTTTTCATGTCAGTATTCACACAGCAGTTTCTGCTATTCCATGTATTCCCCTTACATAGTCACTGGTGTGCATACCTTATCTCCATATAGTGATGTTTTTTTTTAGGTTTTTGCACCCAGTTCAGACATAGAATGGAGTTCTAAACGTTATTCCTTATTTGTTAGTAGTTTTTCGTTTGTGAACCCACCCCACTCACACCTATTGCCAATCCACATGATACGTATATATAGCCTGGGTCTCAGCTTCCCATACACGGTAAGTTTTTCAACTGCATGAGAGGACACACACAAGCTAGGGACCCCAACGTAGAGAAATACTTTGGCGTAGTGTTGGGGCTCTATTGCATTGATCAATTCAGTAGCTAAATTTCTCTTGATTCATATGTTCATGGCAGTAATGCAGATTCCATTTTTCACATTTTCATTCTTACATATAGCTATTGAATTTTTCATGTCAGTATTCACACAGCAGTTTCTGCTATTACATGTATTCCCCTTGCATAGTCACTGGTGTGCATACCTTATCTCCATATAGTGATGGTTTTTTTAGGTTTTTGCACCCAGTTCAGACATAGAATGGAGTTCTAAACGTTATTCCTTATTTGTTACCCGATACACATCTTGTACCGGAGAACTGCAAGTCCCAGGAGGCCAGCGATGGAACGGAAGGTAAGATGAGCATAATATGTGTGTGTGCGTTCGTGTTTGTGCATGTTTGTATGTGTTTGTGTTTGCCTGCCATTGTTTTCAATGGTGTTCGAAGGTGTTCGAAAGTGTTCGACGAATGTTCAACGAACGTTCAACGAACACACCTGCTGTTTGACAAATCGAACTGAACTCGAACACTAGGGTGGTGGCTCATCTCTACTAAGTAGCCCTTGGGTCTCTGCTCCTTATTATCTGCACACAGCCACAAATCTGGAGGACTGGCAGACATAACAAGCAGGACCGCAACCTGGCTTGCTACGGAGGAGGTGTGACTACACCCCACATATCTGATACCTTTGAACCACTTCCAGTGCTTTCCTGCAGTTATTTCTTAGCTGGCTATTTTTCAAACAGTCAAGTGACCACACTAAAGAGACTTAACAGATCTTCACATGATCCTGTTATAAATGATAACATGCAAATTAGCGATTAATTGTGACCAAGGTCCAGGAGGACCGAAACGTCAAAAAACAATCTCAGTTATCACTGCTGTAAATAAACTATTTGTTAATCTTGCATGAAAAAAATACTGTCTCTTGCAACTTTTTGCTAAATAGGGAGTGTGCAGTGTTATACTTAGATATTTATATTCCAGGGATTCTCATGTCCCCACACCTCTAAAAAAATGTACAAAATTAGAGTGAGTGCACAACTATATGTATATTCTGATTATCGTGGAGCAGGAAACACTGGCTGCAGCTGAGTAAGATGTAAGCATACAAAGGGGAACAGTAGATGTATAGACAATCTGGAAAAAGCAGTAGGAAAATGGTTAACAGCAGGATAACAGTGATGCAATGGCAACTGATTTATGATTACAGAGGTGTTGTTACATACAGGAGTAATAGGTGAATAGACATTCTGATAACCAGCTTTCTGAGTTATGGTTTACAGCAAGGAAATGGTTAACTGCAGGATAGACATTAAGTAATGGCAACTGCTTCTTATTTGCAGAGCTAAGATTCACGTACAACTGAAAACTAGCTTGCTGTGATATGGGGAGTATGCACGATGGCACACAGAAAAATGAGGCATTGGATGAAGTAGAGTCAGACATGATTATACAAAGGGGAACAGTAGATGTATAGACAATCTTGAACAAGCAGTAGGAAAAGGGTTGACAGCAGGATAGCAGTGATGCAAAGGTAACTGATTTATGCTTTTAGATTAAAGACAATCTGTCACCAGATTTTGCTACCTAAAGGGCCTCGCCAGCTGGAGAAAAGACTTTGTTTTAAAAATCCATGTTAAACTTTCATTTATTCCAGCATACTATTACAATTTAATTACCAATTTCTATTGATGTCCAGCTGTCAGCAGCAGTTATGGAATTTTTGGTTTAACAATAGAGAGAATTTCCTTTCTACTTCATATGGCAGTGATGTGTGTGAATGGTGCTGGCTGTCCTGGTCAGTTCACTAGCTATGCCATTTATCCTCTATTTCTGCGTCATCTGTGACAACAAAGGGGGCTGGTTTAGCTAGTGAACCAAGGTGAACAGAGCCTGACAGTCAGCTCTCTTCACACACTTCACCAACACAAGAGTGGGCTGGACATCTTTCCCGGTCAGAAGTAAAGCTACCAGTTTCCAGGATTTGAGATTATTGAGCATGCACCCTATGTCACATGTAAGCAACACATATAAGTTCAATTTTATGTTCTAGCAAATCTTTACATTGTTTTTGACAAGTTTTGCAGTTCATCTGACATGAATATAAACCATAAGAGGTAGAGTTTACATTCGGGGTCAGACCTACATGGCCCTGGTGACTTTTTTGGCAAAAGTCGACTCCTTGTCTACCATCCCTTTGACATGATAGAATGAATTAACCCAAATCAGTATGAGACCCTCAGGGGTACTTTGCACGTTGCAACATCGCTAGCCGATGACAGTGATGCCGAGCGCGATAGTACCCGCCCCCGTTGCACATGCGATATTTTGTGATAGCTGCTGTAGTGAACAGTATCGCTACGGCAGCTTCAAATGCACTTACCTGCCCTGCGACGTCGCTCTGGCCGGTGACCCGCCTCCTTCCTAAGGGGCAGGTCGTGCGGTGTCACAGTGACGTCACACGGCAGGCGACCAATAGAAGCGGATGGGGCGGAGATGAGTGGGACGAAAACATCCCGCCCACCTCCTTCCTTCCGCATAGCCGGTGGAGGCAGGTAAGGAGATGTTCCTCACTCCTGCAGCTTCACACACAGCGATGTATGCTGCTGCAGGAACGAGGAACAACATCGTATCTCCTATTGGTGCGACATTCTGAAAATGTCCGACGCTACACAGATCACCGATTTACAACACTTTTGCGATCGTTTATCGGCGCATCTAGGCTTTAAACGTTGCGACGTCGTTACCGACGCCGGATGTGCGTCACTTTCGATTTGACCCCGACGATATTGCAGTAGCGATGTCGCAACGTACAAAGTACCCCTTACACCATTTGGGAAGGGATTATTCTTTCAATGCCCATATTACTAGATTCCAGGCTTTGTGGGTACAACCAGTACAGAGTAATAATAAGGCTAGCAAACAAGTAAGAGAAGAATGGAAAGAACCAGGTTAGCAAGCAAGAAAGAAAAGCAAGGAAAGAACCAGGTGTAACGTCTGCCTGGGACCACAGTCTCAGAATGGCTGTCACGGACAGACTAGAGGCAAGCTGCTCATTCAGCAGAATCCCCAGAACCCCGAAACCTTTTAACCCAATGCACAAGGATCTGGAATCACTACAGGGTCCAGGAGATTGTTACCTATGTAAGGCTGCAATCCAGGGAAGACTGTTTGTCAGGTAGGGTCAAACCAGGAGGTTCAGAAAAGGGACAAAATCTGCAGGCAAGAGCATAGTCAGGAAATCAGGCAAAGATCAAACCGGAGATGGCAGCAAAGTACAAAAACGGTAGGCAGGAGAGTCGTCAGAGAGCAGGCAAAGGTCAAAACACAGGAATCAATAATACAGTGCAGGGTGTGAACCAGAGACATGCAAGAATACAAACCTATATCTGGCAGGGACAAGCAGACCACTGAAGGTATAAGAAGGTTATGGTGCCTTCCAATGGGCTGGAGCTGGAAGCTGATAAATTCCCCTGGAAGGCACACACCACCACAGTAGAACTGCAAATCCCAGGCCTACCAAGCATGGTGGAAGGGCAGAGACTGCACTCACCAGATTTACTGGTACTGACTCTGTCACCGCCACCGCCCACTGTGGGAATGCGGCGGCTCCTAGTGGCTGAAGCAGAAATCACAGCTGCAGATTCTGGTGGAGACATGACACCAGGTTAGTAAACAAGTAAGAGAAGAAAGGAAAGAACCAGGAAAGTGTATGTGTTTTGAAATAGTGAAAAGATTGATTTCAAGCTGGAAATTATTGAAATTTCCTGGGCAAGCTTACAGTAAATATTTTTTGCTCCAGAGTGGCTCTTCAAACGGGTAAAACATAATACAAAATTAAAGAAAAGAAAACATTGTTTACCAATAAATGTTTCAATATTTGGGTGGATCAGTATTCTATTTTTGGCGTTTAAGTATTTTTGCTTCACGGTGTTTATAATCATAGGAAAAACATGTAATTTTATTATTCTGATTTTTTTTTTAATACATTGTACTGCAAAATATGTAAGAAGTTTGGTGAAGCAAATCTCTTCTATTCCCACGTGTCTTTTAAATTATCAAACATTAAAAGAAAAACATTTGTCACATTTGGAGAATAATTCCAGTCTGTGTTAAAGACAGATGGTTCACAATACAATACTGGAGTGATTAGGCTCTGTCACTATAGCCAATGTTTTTATAATTTCACCACTTATCTATTAGCATTTTAACCCATGATACACACTGATGAGCAAAAGGGTAACAGTGTTTTGAACTTTTGACTTTCAGTCTCCATGTCTCACCATCCACTACAGCTTTGAGCGTGAGACTGCCTTCATTTTATAGACCGTCATCTTGGCTATCTCATACATATATTTGACTTGCAACTATTTAGTATATGATTAGTTGTGCAGATTCTTTTCATGTCACTGCATTGTTACTGTTTTGCTCCTAAGAAATCTAAATTTTAATTTTTATTATTTTGTTAGTATTTTGTAAACCCACCATACTGTTGAATCCTTCTGGACATGTTCTCAATCAGATTTAAGCATGTCTCGACCAAAATCTGATCCCAGCTCTCTTCTTCATGGTCCCAATGTTGGTGCATACTGGTTGACTCTCTTGGGTATGTATACAGCTTTTTCTTCAACTCTACCCACAAGTGTTCAATTGAGTTGAGGTCTTGGGACTGTGAGGGCCAACCCAGCACTTTTACTTTTGCTTCATTGTCATAAAACCATTTCACCTTATTTTTTACCTGGCTGGATATGACAACCATTGGATGTATCAGCTGGCAGGACATGATTCAGAGGTTGCCTGTTCTGGAGATATGCCACAAACATCTTTGACAGGAATCCTTTTTAAAAGGGAACCTGTCACCAGATTTGTCCCCTATAAAATGCGGCCACCACCAGTGAGCCCTTATATATGGTGTTCTAGAATGCTTTATACAAGAACCCAGGCCGCTCTGTATAACATAAAAAACATCTTTTATTATACTCACCTGCAGGGTGGTGAGGTCTATTGTGTATTGCTGATATTGCTTTGACGCTTCCTCCCTTCTTGCAATCACCATCCTCCTTCCCTGCTCTGTGTGGATGACGCGTCTTTAAAATCCACACAGAGTCCTCCATTGCGCTCCTGTGCACGCGCACTTCTCTCTGTTCTGCTAAGGGCAGATCAAAGTATTGTAGTATGGTAGTGCGCATGCGCAGGCGGTCTTTGACCTTTCCCAGCGCCTGTCCATTACCATTCTTTGCTCTGCCTGCAGCAGGGCAGAGAGAAGTGCGTGTGCACAGGAGCACAATGGAGGCCTCTGTGTGAATGTGATAGGATGCGTCATTTACACAGAGTAGGGAAAAAGGATATTGATCTCAAGAAAATAGGAGGTGAGGGACCGAAACCAAAAACGCCCATTGCCACGACCGCCCAGCAGGTGATAATAGTAAATGTTTTTTATGTTAGTTTATAGGGGAGAAATCTGGTGACATGTTCCCTATAACCCTTTACCAACATCCGAAATACAATTATGGCGCAAATTGGCTTATGGACCAGGGTAACCTGGTTAACTGGCCTTATACCCAGCAAATAATAGCTGTAACAGCTAGGACCTGCCTCTTACAGCTACGAACAGAGTGCCATCCGCGACTGTTATACTGTTAAATGCCGCTGTCAATCTCTGACACTGGCATTAACATTGCGCTGCCATGGGGGGTATCATTCTATGTAGTAAGAAGCAAAAAATGTGGTAAGAAGCAATCAAAGTTTTATATCTATCCCAAAATGGTATCAATAAAAACATTGTCTCGCCCCGCATAAAACGAGCACTCACACAGCCCTATCAATGGAAAAAAATGGCGACAAAAACCCTAAATTTTATTGATAAGCTTGTGAACCAAAAATAAAAAAAAGTTATGGCTTTTGCAAGACGGGAAGGAAAAAACAGGGATGCAAAAACGGAAATTTGCCATGTTAGGAGGGTTAAAGGGAACCTGTCAGCCGATTTTGGGCCTATAAGCTGTAGAAACCACCGGGGTCTTATATACAGCATTATAACATGCTGTATATAAGAGCCCAAGCTGCTGTGTACAACATAAAAAACACTTTATAATACTCACCTAAAACTGTCGCTGCGGTGGAGATGGGTCAGATGGGTGTCTCCGTTCTCCGGGTGCTGCGCCTCCTCTTTCGGCCATCTTCATCCTCCTTCTGAAGCCTGTGTGCATGACGTGTCCTACGTCATACACACTCACCGATCCCACACAGGACCTCAATGCCGGTGAGTGTGGATGACGTAGGACGCGTCATGCACCCCGGCTTCAGAAGAAGGAAGACAAAGATGGCCAAAAGAGGAGGTGCCGGCACCGGAGATCTGACCCTACTCCACTGCAGCAACCGTTTAGGTGAGTATTATAAAGGGATTTTTACGTTCTACATAGTGGCTTGGGCTCTTATATACAACATGTTAGAATGCTGTATATAAGAGCCCATGGTGGTGGCAGCAGCTTATAGGCCCCAAAACTGGTGACAGGTTCCCTTTAAACCCTTAGATTGAAGCCACATTCAGGTAGGGCTCTTCCCCAATTATATCCTCCAGAAATATAATACTGTTTTCCAAAGCTGTACATAAAATATAAATACTTGTATTTGCACATTTTGGAATTCAGTGTTCATTAAGGTTTTGTCTTTCATTGTATAGCGCCATAGACAGTAATGGCAATATAGATAATGCATATGTATATATTACACACACAATATAATTAACAGGCAGTTGCCCAGCCGAGTGTAGGTATGTAAATTCTGACATGACGGCTTAATCTATAAATATTCTACATTTTGAATGACGTGTTATATAATGTATAATTACATTCGGCATTAATTCTTATACCTGACATATGGTTAACTCTTTAAAGTCAAATAATATTGAATTTTAGGTACAGCTAGCAGGCTGCACAAACTGATTGCCTTGTCAAGTTGTGGATGTGTTTTCATGCAGTCAGTGAAATTTATGAAATGTTACAGTCTCAAAGAACAATAATCAAACCTAACACCCTTCCATTTGACTGATTTACAATGTTGAGCCACATTCACCCAATGAATAATATACAATACAGAACAAATCTAAAAATAAATATGCTTGCAAAAAACATATTTTCCTTTGTATACGGAGTCTGCACTGTTTAGATGCTACCAGAATAAAGATTTCAATTCCCAATACTGAAATATTTAGGCATTTTAGTTGGAAGAGGGGGGCAATTTAACTTGCCCTTAAATTTCTGCTTTAGAACCTACTAGGCTAGGGTCACACAACAGTATAAAAAAAGTTTCTTCCCAAAAAGTGGTACAATTTTTTCCCACTTGTCATCAGTGTGCATTCTGTTTTTTTGCTCATAAGCTATTAATCATTAACAGGACTATTTACAGTCAGTGAAAAAAATTGGTCATCACCATGGCCCCGTTGAATAACATTGGTCTGGGTGTTATCCGATAAAAAAAGGATAACACTCGTCCGATTTATATATTCATGTGAGTGAGCCCTTAAGAAGACTATATTCCCAATCCATAATATGTCAACTAAAGACTACTATGTGTTACACATATTCCTCAGTCCACTAGACTTTGCCTGGTGTGCTCCCATGTGTTGTATTTCCTTGGCCTATATAAGGCCTCCCAAGACTCACACCTGTATCTTGGTTTGGTACTAAGACTTGCTGGTAACTCTTTTAGTTTGTCTGTGCACATTTTTTGTCTACAGGCTATTGGATGTCCCTTGGCTGCCTGTGTGTCATGGGTGTGTCACGAATGACAGACAGTCATGTGGTGTCCACCAATGGAAGGTCACAACATTTGGCTGCACAAACTAGTGTCTGATCTTCTATCATCCTTGCTTGATGTATTTGGTATCCTATTTATCTCCTATGCTTTGTTTTCATCCCTTTACCTTTAGGACCCTACAGAGTTCCTCACCCTTTCAACTGCTTTTCATTAGCACCTCCTTGGTGTCTATATATACCCTCATTTCTCCATACTTGGTGCTGATGAAAAGTCCTCTACCCTTAACAAGTCTTCAGTGAAAGCAGTGGGCTTGCATTCTTCAGCTGTAACCTGGTTGTTTGCAGTTCCTCTTCCTGAGACATCTGGTAATAAGTTGTTGTTTCCTTCCCTTGTTTGTTATCCCTGTGTCTTCTTTATAGCTTAGTGGGGTTAACTAAGTGCTCATCCCATCTGCTCCCTACCTAGGGCCCAGATCAGGGTCCGTCTAGGGCCAGGTATCGGCTGATACGTGTGGAACTTATTTAGGTCAGTGAGGGAACCCAGGGCCCAGCGGTAGGCTTGGACAGGGGTCACCATCTCTCCCTTCCCTAGACACAGAGTCTCCCTTCCCTTTCCTTTTGCCGTATACTGGGTACTTCCCTGTACCTGGCATGACAGTTTGATTTTGTATGGCTGGTGATACTGTCATGCTAGGTACAGGGAAGTACCCACCATTTTACACCTGCGTAAAAATCATTGCACCAATGATGAAGTGTTTTTATTTGTCAGAGATTGCTGGTCTATTTCAGACTTGTCGGTAGTCAGGAATGAGCATTTCTATGAGCATTTACCCATTTTTGGCTTTTCTAACTGAGCCATGTGTAAGAATCATATTTGCAATACATGTCCTGGTTTCACTCCAACAGGGCTCAGCTATGGCCCGAGCTCCCATCTTGGTTCTATTATCTAAAGGTAGTGATTTATAATTCTAATATTCATCTGTTATCTCATCATAGTTGTAAGTAACATATATATAGATATTATTTCTCTGTTCCTCCGTTGTTTTGTTGTCACTGGAGATAAGCTGTTGCCAAAGGTTTCTGGCAGGGGCTTATTCCTGTGTCCTAACATATGAGGAGGTTTGGAGAAATGGCAGCCAGCCCAATGAGTATTTGTCTAACCATTCTACATTACAATGGCTACTGCCTATCTCTAGTAGCGGCCGTTCGCCTAGATGAAAAAAGCATTTAGATTGTTTAAAGTCCAATGTGATAAACCTTAGTTGAATCAACAGTAGACACCAGTGGACAGCAGGGATGGATTCATGCCATAATTGTGTAGCTTAAGCTGGTGTCACACACAGCGACAACGACAACGACGTCGCTGCTACGTCACCATTTTCTGTGACGTTGCAGCGACGTCCCGTCGCTGTCGCTGTGTGTGACATCCAGCAACGACCTGGCCCCTGCTGTGAGGTCGCCGGTCGTTGCTGAATGTCCAGCTTCATTTTTTGGTCGTCACTCTCCCGCTGTGACACACACATCGCTGTGTGTGACAGCGAGATAGCGACGAAATGAAGCGAGCAGGGAGCAGGAGCCGGCGTCTGGCAGCTGTGGTAAGCTGTAACCAGCGTAAACATCGGGTAACCAAGGGAAGACCTTTCCCTGGTTACCCGATATTTACCTTCGTTACCAGCCTCCGCCCTTGCTGCCAGCGCCGGCTCCTGCTCTGTGCACATGTGGCTGCAGTACACATCGGGTAATTAACCCGATGTATACTGTAGCAAGGAGAGCAAGGAGCCAGCGCTAAGCAGTGTGCGCAGCTCCCTGCTCTCTGCACTGTGACATGTAGCTGCAGTACACATCGGGTTAATTAACCCGATGTGTACTGTACCTAGGAGAGCAAGGAGCCAGCGCTAAGCGCGACTCCCTGCTCTCTGCACATGTAGCACAGCGACGTTATGATCGCTGCTGCGTCGCTGTGTTTGACAGCTAAGCAGCGATCATAACAGCGACTTACAAGGTCGCTGTTACGTCACAGAAAATGGTGACGTAACAGCGACGTCGTTGTCGCTGTCGCTTAGTGTGAACCCAGCTTTAGTCCGTAAGCTGCAACAACCTACAGGCTGATGTCCCCTTAATCTTTATAAGATGTTTCCGGTTACACCATATTGATGACCTATCCATCAAATAGATCATTGGGGGGGTCTGACACACAGCACTTCCGTGATCAGTAAAGTGCAGCCTTATTCAATGTGTAGTGGTCACTGCCCATTACTACACAACAGCTCAGTTCTTTGAAAGAGGACTGTTCTCCAGTACTTTGTAGTGGCTACTACACATTGAATACAGCTGCAAACTGGCTCTAGATAAAAGGGTTTGATTTTTGTGGTTGCAAGAGAAAATAACTTACCATGAGGGTGCCAGGCGTTTGTCAAATATCAATTTCATATTCGTGATCTATCTATCACGATGTGACTATAGGCTAGCAAGGGACAGGGGGCTCCTATACAGTCCCTCACACTAGGGAACCCTAGGCTATCCCTAACCTCTGTATTATCCCTGATGGTGGAGATGCTGGAGTTCCATGCCTTACTATTCTGCTGACCAAAACTAAATTGTTACTTCATCAGACAAGGCAAAAGCAGGAGTGTGATTGCAACATAGATTATGACAGACAGGCAAAAACAAAACTTCAGACACACTGCAAACAAACAGTAAGAGACTAAACAGAAAAGCAAGAGAAGTAAGACAGCAATAAAAGGGCAACAAGGGTTAACACCACAACCGCTCACAGCAATAAAGTACTACAACCACCAGTAAGTCTGGATCACACCACCACACCAGAATAGACTAGCTGTAGCTGGCATCAATGGATTTGTCCAGCCAGCATATATAGGAGGAGAACGAATGTGACTGGCTCCCCCAAAGCAGGTGATCAAGGGAGATTAACAAGTAGCCTAGCAAAGATTAAGGGGTACTTTGCACGCTGCGACATCGCTAGCCGATGCTTGCAATGCCGAGCGCGATAGTCCCCGCCCCCGTCACACATGCGATATCTTGTGATAGCTGCCGTAGCGAACATTATCGCTACGGCAGCTTCACACGCACTTACCTGCCCTGTGACGTCGCTCTGGCCGGCGACCCTAGGAAGGAGGCGGGTCGTGCGGCGTCACAGCGACGTCACACGGCAGACGGCCAATAGAATCGGAGGGGCGGAGATGAGCGGGACGTAAACATCCCGCCCACCTCCTTCCTTCCGCATAGCCGGTAGAGGCAGGTAAGGAGATGTTCCTCGCTCCTGCAGCTTCACACACAGCGATGTGTGCTGCCACAGGAACGAGGAACAACATCATATGTCCTATTGGTGCGACATTATGAAAATGTCTGACACTACACAGATCACCGATTTACGACGCTTTTGCGATCGTTTATCGGCGCATCTAGGCTTTCCACGTTGTGACGTTGTTACCGGCGCCGGATGTGCGTCACTTTCGATTTGACCCCGATGATATTGCAGTAGCAATGTTGCAGCGTGCAAAGTACCCCTAACTTTTGCTATCCTGCCTATGAACTACAAGTCTGTGGGATGACAACCGAGTCTGCCTGAGCTAATCACAGACATAAGAGAAGTTAGTAGGCAGAGTACCAGAATCTGTAGTCTCCACAGACCCTGATGCCACCATGACAGTCGGTGATGTTTTTAAAAACCTCCTCGTGACACTATCCTACTAAAAAGCCAACAATAGAGTGTTAACAGACAACCACTTTAATAGACTTACCCATACCTACAGTTTGCCCTTTTGGGCACCTACAGTGCACCCTGAATTGAAAAGTGTAGTTTACAATGCTTTAGATAAAAATATGGCAATATACTCTTACTTTTCTTTTTTATAAATGTGATGTTGTCATACCTTTAGCGTTTTGTTTGCTTCTGTTGACATTAATTGGGTTTTTTGACAATTGTTTGTGCATGGTCGATGTAAAGTAGCCACCAGGCATTGTATGACAACGCCTTACCCCTTTCTTTAGGCCAATAAAACAAAAAAGAAAAAAAAGACAACGGGCACCATGAAAAAGTTAATTTCCTTTTCCTTATTTCATTAGATTGCCACCTTTTGCGAAAAGTAATGAAAAGCAATAAGGGTGTATTGTGCGTTTAATACGTACCAAAGAATGTGCCTGTATCTGGGCATTACGCTTAACACAAAGCATCAGCGACGAGTCTGTCTTGTTAGTTCAAATAAATTCGGCATAAAATGTTTATCAGTTCAAAAGGTGGCAAACTCCGAACAGCCCTGCTTAGTGTAATGAGCTTTATCTGCAATCAAATCTTAATAAGAAGTTAAATCTTTAATGTTATATGTATAGTGGGCCACTTGCCATCTGGCTGTCTGTGTGGGTGTAGACTCTATGCATTGTTTGGATGTATATTGTATTTTTTTATTAAAGTGCATCATACTCATAAAGGTTCACAGTTCCCTGTAAAGGTGCACTTTAAGTGTATTTAAAATCCGCTTTGCACTTAAATTAATGAAGCACCACTGAAATTTTAATAACCTTCAATTTTCTCTAATGTCTTACCATACCTACCTGCGGAGATCTGCAACCGAAAATAACCCGAACTCTACGAGGCACGTTTGCGCCCAGTACTACTTCTCAGCGGGCTCTTTATTTAATTTCAATTAAACTCACCGCATTAATTGTTCAGTTCCCCCGTTCTGTATCCACCCCGCGCTCCCTGCAACAGGTCCGACACTGAAGCCGAAACTAATGAAGCCCTCATCAGAAACAGGAGGCCCTCGGAATATGTGACATTTTTATCACCTTGTTCCGACTTCCGTTTTCAATAAAAGCACAAATTGGAAATAAAGCCTGGGGTCTGCTTAATCATTAGTAAATTAAGAATCTGTTTTTAATATCCCCTAACTTGTAAATAATGTATTAATTGAGTGGCTTGAATGCTGGAAAGTCTGCTAAATGTGTAATGAAAGTAGTTTGCTATTATTGGAGGATGCATACCAAATGCAGCAAATTCAATAAGCCAGTTGTTGTTTGTGAAAATGGTGATATAATTAGCCGGCACCTGCAGCTGTTTTCTGAGCCGAACAACGGGCCTGAAATGTGTACAAAGTGGATATGGATGTCACATCGTGATGAACAGGTTTAATTTTTTTTTTCCTTTACCTTTTTAAAAATTAAACAAAGTGGAATATCTTGTCGGGTGATAAAAGACCAGTGTTTCTCTTACCCTGGAAAGATTAAACTTCAGAATCACTTTTCTATTGTAAGACTTTTTTTTTTTTTTTTCAATTAAAATGAGATTTTTTTTTTCTTTTCTTTTATGTATTTTTTATTTTGGATCCATATAAAACCAGCTATCAAATGATATCAGTGGAGCTTAGTTGAATTGTAAACTAGTCTTTAGGTATTCGATATTTTTTGTTTTTGTTTTATAATTCTGAAGCTCTTTATTATTTTTTCTTATATTTTTTTCCTTTTCCTTTTTAAACCAAGCCTTGCACACATGGTAAAAAGAGCTTGTATAAGGTCTTGTGGATATCCAAGGGTGCGTGCATACAATCAGTGTTAGCGTGAAAATCGGACGAGTGTAATGCCAGAAAATCTCGCATTGCACTCGGACCTATGTAAGTCAATGATCAATCAGATTCTGGATGCGAGAAAAGCGGCAGCATGCTGCGATTTCCTGCTAGAGCCGTATCCCTCGCACCCATTTAAGTGAATGGGTGCGAGAGATACATCGGACTGCACTCGGATGTTATCTCAGTGCAGTTCGATATACGCACAGGCTGACAATGGAGGAGATGGGGAGATTAACCCCTCCCTCTCCTCCGCAGCGCCCATCCTTCAGCTTCACAGCTGTGACCTGATTGCAGAATCGGGTCACAGTCGCATGACACTCGGCTCACGCTCGCAGCAGAGCCTGAGCCGGGAGTCATTAGCATATCGCATCTGATGCTGTTGCATCGGATGCCATACGCTCGTCTAAGTCCAGCCTTAGGATGGAGTCACACTTGCGATTGACTCGCACGAGTCTCGCATCAGCATCACCCGGCCCTGCCGCACACTTTCTGGACACGAATGCCTCAGCTGCATAGAAATACATGCAGCCGACCCACTCCCATCAAGAGAGTGCGGCCGTGCCAGGTGATACCGATACGAGACTTGCACGAGTCATACGCAAATGGAACTGTTCCCTTAGGCCGAAGTCACACTTGTGAGTGTTTCGCGTCTTGCATCAGCATCACCCGACACAGCCGCACACTCTCCTGACAGGAGAGTGTCTGCTGCATGTATTTCTATGCAGCTGAGATGCTCATGTCTGGAGAACAAGTGTGACTCCGGTCTTAGCAGTATTTTGGATGCAGCGTGTTTCAGCTGCATACTGCATTGTCCAGTTCAAGCACAGTGGATGAGATTTCTAAAATCCCATGCCCAATGTGAGTGTACTGCCTGCAACATAAACTGACCTGCAGTGCGGCTTCCCGAGCTGCAAGCATGTTGTTTCTTTGCTGTGGAGACCAGCAAGAGACCACAGCGAGAGACCAGACAGCGAGAGACCACAGTACCCTGAACCCTGATCATGGGCATGAGCAGCTGCAGTCTCCTGCAGAGGAGACTTGCAGCCCCACAGGTCAGGACCCGCCGCATCCAGAACACAGCTAGTCCTGACCATGGGCACATACCCTAACGGGGTTGTCCCAACAGAGCATATTATCACCCATCCATAGGGGTAAGCCCCCATTCACATGTCAACATGTTCGGGCAACACTCTAATGTACATAGGTGCCGCGTAAAATTGATTTTCAGCCAGGTTAAGAATCCGGTATGTCGACTGCTGATCCTTTTTTTTTTCCTGGAGATAAGCTTCTTCCGGACATGTCTGGTAGCAGTGCTCTCATAGATAACAAGAGCCGTTTGGTAGAACGAGTGCTTATTTGTATGAAAGAGTCGCTGGCCGCTTGCTGGATAATTAGTTGTCCCATATTTCATAAAAAAAACACTGGTGAGAAAGTGTGCCTAAAAGTGCACTGGAAACATTGTCCTTGTAGGCACACTTTCTTCCCAGTGTTTTCTTATATATTGGCTTCTGTGTGGTGCATGTAAGTATTGATTATTTCCCCATTCAATACATGTCAGTAGTGCCAACCCCTACTCTCTTATTTTTCTATATTGTCCCATAATTCGACTAACAGCCATCTACTATAGGGGCCTTAAAGGGAACCAACCACTAGGTTTTTGGCCTATAAATTAGAGACAGTGCCATAAAGGAGCTAGAATGCTGATTAAAATGATACCCTTATTGAGAAATCTGAGGCTTGATTGCAGAGCAATGTTTGTCCAAACTTCCCAAAATAATTTGTGGACAGGTTTGAGCATCGGGATGGGACTTTGTGGGTCGGATCCTATGTAAAAATTCTTCCTCCTGCCTTGCCTCCTTTTATTTATGTTAATGTCGCACCGCCATTAAAACTGTTGGCGGTCATGCAGAGTGCTATTGTGACGTTGCCTTCATTAGAATGGAACCGGAATCAGTGCATGCGTGATCTCCAGCATCATTTTACTGAGGACACTGTGGAGATGACCATGAGAGGAGGTGGTGCATGCGTTGATGAAAACAAAAATTCAATCTGTGCATGCGCCATTGCTGCTCATGTTCGTCTCCACAGTGACTTCAATAAAATGGTACCGGCGATCATGAGACACACATGACTTGATTCCGGCACTATTTTATTGAAAATAACATCATAATTGCAATGTGTATGCTCCGCCAGCAGCTATAATGGCAGAAACTCAAAATTTAAATGAAGAAAAGGAGGCAAAGTAGGAGAAGGAATGATTACAAAGGACCTGACCCACAAAGTCCCACCCTGATGCTCAAGCCTATGCACAAAATATGTCATTTTGGGCAGTTTGGGCAAAGATTTTTCTGCAATAAAGCCTTGAATTTCTCAACTAAAGGTATAATTTTAATCAGCATCCTAGCGCCATTATGGCACCGCCTCTAGTTTATAAGGCAAAATCTGGTGGTTGGTTCCCTTTAAACGGAACCAACGATCAGGATTTTGCAATATGTACTAAAGGCAGTGCCATACAGGCAGTTAAGATGCTGAATCCAGAGATACCCATTGTAGAAAGATGGGATGCTTGGCTGTAGATATATCTTTAATCAAAGTTGCAGACATGCAATGGACTTTGATTGATGGGTTCAACGGGGGCGGGCCTCTGTGTTTATTCCTCCTCCAGCGTCCTCCTAGCTTGCCCCCCCTTTTTTTTTTTTTTAATATCACGCTGCGCCGCCATTGCAGTTGGTGGTGTGTGCGCATTGCCACAGTAATTCTGTCTTCACTAAAATGACACCAGAGTTCGCGCATGCGTGTACCGTGATCTCCAGCGCGATTTTCTTGACGTCACAGGTGTGAAGACTATGAAAGGCATCGGTGCCTGTGCAGAATTTTTTCCTCATTGACTTCAATAAACTAGCGCTGGAGATCGCGGTACGCACATGCGTGGACTCTGGTGCCATTTTGCTGAAGACAGAATTACTGTGACAATGCACACACGCCACCAATAACAGAAATGTCTTTGTGACGCGATTTTCAAATAAAGAATAGGAGGCAACCCAGAAGGACAATGAAGCAGGAATAAACGCAGAAAACCCGACCCTACAAAGGCCCGCCCCATTGCACCCGTCAATCAAAGTGCAGTGAATTTCTGCAACTTTGATTATAGATATTTCTGCAACCAAGCATCAGATCTTTCTACAAAGAGCATGCCTGTATTCAGCATCTTACTGCCTGTATGGCACTGAATTTAGTTCATATCGCAAAATCCTGGTGGTTGGTTCTCTTTAAGTGATAGCTTGCTAATTACTACGAGAGACACCAATCAAAAGAAAGCTTAAATTCTCAATTATAATGGTAGAGTGGTTGAGAATAAGCATCACTTCCCTATTCATTTTCTACATATGAAAAAAAAGATGCCTGTAGTGGTGCTGTCACTCCACCCAATGGATGCAAAGATTTATAGGAACTTATTCAAATTAATACATATTTAATATATACAGGTTTCACAACAGAGAACAGAATTCCCATATTTGTCCAATATATCCATAACCGGGGTCTTTTGACTCAAACTGTATTTGATTTATGCCACAGCAGATATACGCTGTTATAAATCAGGTGATGTCATCTAACCACCTTTAGGGCATCGCATGGAATTTGAGTGGCCTCTGCCTTTCCTGTTGCTGTGCATTCATATTTTCCTACATTTTTGTATGTATGAGCAATACACGTCTTGTCTTTTTAGAAAATATGGATATTTGTTCCATTTCTTAGAAAAACACTTTCTCTTCAATTCACAACTGTAAATTTAACAAGTCCCAAACTCTATTTACTCGGTTGTATTTGGTGGCAAAACTGTTGGTTATTACTGATAGATTATACAGTCTATTGAATCTGATGTGACACGTTGAATTTTGAGACCTGCACACATACTACATAAAGTCTGAAAGAAACTATAGTCATTGATAATCCTATTTTATGAACTAAACTAATGGTAAAGTTCACCAGGCTCCATTAAAATCAAAGAGTTTACTCCTGGCTCTGCAAGTTGTTTATGGAAAATTACTTACTCTTTGATCTGTTCTTCACACATATTACCTAACATGCGCATTCTCCCTGTAGCCATTCATACTTGGTTGAGAATTTGATATAAACACTCCATTAAACTGATAGAAATTCTAGTTCTGTTTTGCTTAGATTTGCTTAATATTTCTTCTTTTATTTAGCATATGCTATTTTTTGCCTGATACAACCGATGAAGACAATTGTTAGAAGAAACACTCTGTCTGGTACCAAAATAATTAGGTACTGTGCACTTTTACTGTTTGTAACTCATACTTGCTATAATTATTTTTGAAAAATTCTTGTCAGTTTTATATATATACATAAACACACACACACATATATTATTATATACAGTCATATGAAAAAGTTTGGGCACCCCTATTAATGTTAACCTTTTTTCTTTATAACAATTTGGGTTTTTGCAACAGCTATTTCAGTTTCATATATCTAATAACTGATGAACTGAGTAATATTTCTGGATTGCAATGACGTTTATTGTACTAACAAAAAATGTGCAATCCGCACTTAAACAAAATTTGACCGCTGCAAAAGTATGGGCACCTCAACATAAAAGTGACATTAATATTTTGTAGATCCTCCTTTTGGCAAAATAACAGCCTCTAGTCGCTTCCTGTAGCTTTTAATGAGTTCCTGGATCCTGGATGAAGGTATATTTGACCATTCCTGTTTACAAAACAATTCCAGTTCAGTTAAGTTTGATGGTCGCCGAGCAT
The DNA here is from genome assembly GCF_048569485.1 of Anomaloglossus baeobatrachus. Taxonomy (NCBI): domain Eukaryota; kingdom Metazoa; phylum Chordata; class Amphibia; order Anura; family Aromobatidae; genus Anomaloglossus; species Anomaloglossus baeobatrachus. The sequence goes on along the minus strand of NC_134360.1, from coordinate 186,123,295 downwards.
GGACAGCACTCTTCAAATCATCCCACAGATTTTCAATGATATTCAGGTCTGGGGACTGGGATGGCCATTCCAGAACATTGTAATTGTTCCTCTGCATGAATGCCTGCGTAGATTTGCAGCTGTGTTTTGGATCATTGTCTTGCTGAAATATCCATCCCCTGTGTAACTTCAACTTCGTCACTGATTCTTGCACATTATTGTCAAGAATCTGCTGATACTGAGTTGAATCCATGCGACCTTCAACTTTAACAAGATTCCCGGTGCCAGTATTGGCCACACAGCACCAAAGCATGATGGAACCTCCACCAAATTTTACTGTGGGTAGCAAGTGCTTTTCTTGGAATGTCGTGTTTTTTTGCCTCCATACATAACGCCTTTTTGTATGACCAAACAACTCAATCTTCGTTTCATCAGTCCACAGGACCTTATTCCAAAATGTAACTGGCTTGCCCAAATGTGCTTTTGCATACCTCAGGCGACTCTGTTTGTGGCGTGCTTGCAGAAACGGCTTCTTTCGCATCACTCTCCCATACAGCTTCTCATTGTGCAACGTGCGCTGTATTGTTGACCGATGCACATTGACACCATCTGCAGCTATATGAAGCTGCAGGTCTTTGGAGGTGGTCTGTGGATTGTCCTTGACTGTTCTCACCATTCTTCTTCTCTGCCTTTCTGATATTTTTCTTGGCCTGCCACTTCTGGGCTTAACAAGAATTGTACCTGTGTTCTTCCATTTCCTTACTATGTTCCTCACAGTGGAAACTGACAGTTTAAATCTCTGAGACAACTTTTTGTATCCTTCCCCTGAACAACTATGTTGAATAATCTTTGTTTTCAGATCATTTGAGAGTTATTTTGAGGAGCCCATGATGCCACTCTTCATAGGATATTCAAATAGGAGAACAACTTGCAAGTGGCCACCTTAAATACCTTTTCTCATGATTGGATACACCTGCCTATGAAGTTCAAAGCTCAATGAGGTTACAAAACTAATTTAGTGCTTTAGTTAGTCAGTAAAAAGTAGTTAGGAGTGTTCAAAACAAGAAATTGATAAGGGTGCCCATACTTTTGCACCAGTCAAAATTTGTTTAAATGCGGATTGCACATTTTCTGTTAGTACAATAAACCCCATTTCATTCCAGAAATATTACTGAGTCCATCATTTATTAGATATATGAAACTGAAATAGCTGTTGCTAATACCCAAATTGTTATAAAGAAAAAAGGTTAACATTAATAGGGGTGCCCAAACTTTTTCATATGACTGTATGTTACCGACAATGTGTAAAAACAGGCATTCTATAGAATACCTAGGCAATGTATACAATGCCGGAAATAGGTCGTCAAAGTATGAAATACATCAGATGTTCATACATTTCCTAGTCATTCTATAGAATACCTAAATGACAAACAGGCATAGTGTAGAATACTACAAGGGTGCTCCGTATAGGTGGACAGAGCAGGCAGCAGCAGATCTGTGAAACTGGCTCAGTTGCCCTTAGCATTTAAATACCATTCTAGCCTCCCGCGCTGCAGCAAATAGTCAGGAATGACACTTCTGATTCCTTTTTTTTCCCAGCAAAGATATCCTGTTGTTCAATTTGCATTTCTTCTTTCATATTTTTGACTGTTTGTTACTAAAGACTAATAGTCAGGAATGACACTTCTGTTTCTTTGTGTTTTTTCCCAATAAAGATATCCTGTTGTTCATTTAGGATTTCTTTTTTCATTAGTTTTTTGACTGTTTGTTACTTCTTTCATTAGTTTTTTGACTGTTTGTCACCTCTTTCATTAGTTTTTTGACTGTTTGTTACTAAAGACTTTTCCAATTTGTTGGGCATTATATCAGACTTTGCCCTGAGCAGTTCTTGTCATTCTTTATAATACCTAGACATTTTATGTAATGCTTAGAAAAAGGATAGAACAACGCAGATATTTCATACACTGCCTGCAACATATATATATATATATATATATATACAGTATATATATATATATATATATATATATATATATATATATATATATATATATATATATATATATATATAGATATAGATATATATTTATAGTGGCATAACTGAAGTCTGATGGGCCCCGGTGCAGAGTTTGAGCTGCCTGGGCTCCCCATATGTTCGTCAGATGTTTGGCCACAGTAATGTTCTAAATCCTATAAAGACATACAAGTTGCTCCTCCCCCTCCTTCTATATGTAGTAATGTCCCACATCCTGTATTATTGTCCCCACATCCTGTACCATTTGCTGGTAAATATGTCCCCCATCATGGTATATGTCCACATCATGGCCCAATCCTGGTATATGTCCACATCATGGCTCCATCCTGGTGTATGACCCCATAATGGCTATATCCTAGTATATATGGTCTCTTCCTGGTATATATGTCCATTATTATGGCCACATCTAAGTATATATATCCCCATTGTGACTCTCCTCATGATATATGTCCCCATCATGGCCCCATCCTGGTGTATGATCTCCATCATTCTTTATCCTGGTATATATGGCCCCATCCTGGTATATATGTCCCCATAATGGCCCACCCTGGTATATATGGCCCCGTCATGGCACAATCCTGATATACATGGAACCTTAATGGCCCCATCCTGGTATATATTTCCCTATCATGGCCTCATATTGTTATATATGTTCCCATCATGGTGTTATGGATGGAATTTAATACATATTGAATATAACCAAAAAATGCTGGACTAATAAAATGGCACTTCTTTTATGCAACACACCCATGTCTGGCTATTTCAGACATTGGGACTTTCCAGTTTATCATAAGACATACTTTTATTTTAATACATGCTGAGTTAGCTTAATATAACATTATGAAATGCATACATATATATTACTCGACGTAAGCTCTTTTTGCAACTTAACCAATAGGATTATAATAGGCACCCCTGGCCCTCAGCCAAGGGGCTTCTTATATTATTCCTTTACTTCCTCAATAAAATCAGAATACTGCATTGATCATGACTGGCTGTCTTTGATTTGTGTAGTGATATATATCGCATGCGATAAAGGTCTTTAATTACTAATTTGGAGTGCAGGTGTCAAAGGGATAGATGCGTATCATATGAATGGCATCAACCTAAAATTAAGGCTATAACAATGGCCCCATCCTGATATATAAGTTCCTATCTTGGCCCCTTCCTGGTATATATGCTCCCATCATGTCCCCATCCTAGTATATATCCCAAGCATGTCCCCATCCTGATATATAGCCCCCATCCTGATATATAGCCCTCCATCTTGGTATATAGCCCGCCATTCTGGTATATATCCCTCCATCTTGGGATATAGTTCCCCGTCCTGGTATATAGTTTCCCATCCTGGTATATAGCCCCCCATCCTGGTGTATAGCCCCCATCCTGGTATATAGCCCTCCATTGTGGTATATAGCCACCCATCCTGGTATATAGCCACCTCATCTTGGTATAAAACCCTCTCATCCTGGTATACAGCCCCCTCATTCTGGTATATAGCCTCCATCATGCTACATAGCCTCCCACCGTGCCAAACACAGTCAAAAAACAAAAAAAACCCAAAAACAATTGTACTGAACTTCCTAAGCTCCCCTGGCGTCCTGTTGTGATGCTGGCATGCTGGCAACTGATCAGCGTGTAAGTGGCGCAGTGCATGATGTCAGTGTCATGCATGGCAACTTACAGCACCGGCAGCTGTCACCATATTCTCTAATCCCCATGCGCAGGATCGTGTGCGTGGAGAGCAATAAATATTCATAGACTTAATCGGTGGCCAGCACATCACAGTGCAGGGACCCGACGGGTAACTGTGCTCCGATGTATTTTAGCTGGATGCGTGCCCTCGGCCACACATCTAGCTGAAGTAGGGTCAGGAGTTGGTGGGCCCCCTGCAACCATGGGCTGGTCGCAGTGGCAATCTCTGCGACCACAGTCACTATGCCCCTGTTTAAATATCATTATTTATTTATATATTTTAAACAACAAAATATTATATTTGCATGGGAAATCAATCCCATCAAGACACAATACAGTAAGATGTAATTTTTTACCTTCATCAGAATCATAAATGTGCCTTCAGTATCACCCAATGATCAATCGAGTATGGTTTATCTATGGTCAGTGCTGCTTCTGCCATGAGGCCAGGTGAGTATTTTGTTTTAGGTGGCAGTCTGAGATATCTCCTGAAATCTCCTTCTAGAAACAGCCTCAGTAATGACATAAAGGGGGTTGGAGTGGGTCGAAGAAGCTCAAAAGCTGACCCTGCCCCACGCGTATTTAAGGAAGTAGATGATTCCCACGTTCCGAGAAAACCAGAAGTGACGTCTGTGTGATTGAACATCGCTATCTGCTGGAAAGAGTTTTAAGAATATGTCGCGGGCGGAGGAGAGGACGCTGCGCTCACCACGCTCGGGTCCGGCGCTGCTGCTGCTCGGTGGCTCGAGCGGTGGGCCGGATGTGGGGACTCGAACGGCGCTCCTCGCCCGTGAGTGAAAAGGGGAATGGTTTTGGGGATTTATTGTCCATGACACCACCCACGGTTGTGGTGAGGTTGTGACTAGAGTTGAGCGCGGTTCGCGGTTCGAGGTTCTCCAGTTCGCGGCTCGAGTGATTTTGGGGTCTGTTCTAGATCGAATTAGAACTCGAGCTTTTTGCTAAAGCTCGATAGTTCTAGATACGTTCGAGAACGGTTCTAGCAGCAAAAAGACCAGCTAATTACTAGCTGGCTTTCCGCTGTAATAGTGTAAGTCCCTCTGTGACTCACACTATTATGAAATTTCAGTGTATAGTGTGCGGGAACAGCGCATTCATATCACTGCTGTATGGATAATTGGATTTTTTTTTTCCTTGTCTTCCTTCCCTAAGCGCGCGCGTGTAGTGGGGCGGGCCAGCATGTCAGCCAATCCCAGACACACACAGCTAAGTGGACTTTTAGCCAGAGACGCAACGGCATGTGTGATAGGATGTCTATGTCACATGTCCCAGCATTATAAAAACCGACATTTTCCTCCAGCACACCATTATCTGCCTTCTGCGTCCTTGGTGTCAGTCACCTATCTCCGATACTGCTGTGTACGCTCTATACACAGCGCTGTACAGAATAGAGATAGCACTTTCTATCAGTCCTTTTAAGGGCTAATACCGGCAGGGTCAGAGCCATAGGTGACAGGTCCGTGAAAACAGAGTTTAACAGCTACACAAGATGACAGCGTCTGTGTAGCTAAGGTCAGGGATTTCCTCGCTGCATTTCCTCATTAGGAGGGATAGAAAGGCAGGCTTCCTTTCCTCTACCCAGAGACCCACAACCCTGCCACTGTACCCTCCTGCCCTTTGCACACTCAAACTCATTGTTACTAAGCCATTATACTAGCAAACACTGAGTGAACTTAGTGGCATCCTAAACATGGCTGTTGGACTTCTGTATTGTCCCACTAGTGAAAAGATATTTGCAGCACGTCTGCCTGCATTGCACACTCAAACTCATTGTTACTAAGCCATTATACTAGCAAACACTGAGGAAACTTAGTGGCATCCTAAAAGTGGCTGTTGTACTCCATTAGTGCCCCACTGGTGCAAATCTATGTGCAGAACCTCTGCATGACACCCTCCTGCTCTGTTTTTAATAAGCTATAATGATAGCAAAAAATGCTGCCATTTAGTGGCATACAAGAAGTGACTGTTGGACTCCATTAGTGCCCCACTGGTGCAAATCTATTTGCAGCACCTCTGTATGACACCCTCATGCACATTTTGCTACGCTAATTTTATAGCAAACTCAGGAAATTCCTTGCTGCATTTGATCATTCGGAGGGATAGAAAGTGAGGCTTCCTTTACTGTCCTGGTACCCACAGAACACGGCCACTGTACCCACCTGTCAACTTTTGCCACGCTATTTAATTTGCCCAAAGAGCTGACTCTTTTTCTGCCTTCCTAAAATTGTCTGTAATACTAAGTTAGTGTTCCTTTGTTGCCAAGCAAGGTACAACACATGTGCATTCTACACTCCTTTCCATTTCTGGAATGCAATTATTAACTGCAGGTAGTCCAGCCAATCTGTGACGAAGGTGCAGGCGTGGATATAATGTAGCCTGCATCCAATGATGGTTCTCTCGATGTCTGACAGCTCAACAATACCATCTGTTTCCACTTCCAAAACAAGTGATGACCTGCCAATCACACTCCCTGTTGCGTGTAAAGGGGTGGAAGTTCAGTGTGAAAAACTATGTGAGACTGCTGTCCCCACAGTCACAGAGGATGAAGAGCACGCAGATGCACTTGATGGGGCAGGCGGTGGTTGCACAGGCACGCTAGGCCGCATTGTAGCACAGTGAAATTCACATTGCGACTTATGCTTCATTTTAATTCGTGTACAGGGTGGGCTCCCCAGTATGCAGCAAAACCAGGCAACAGGAAAAGGACTCTACTCAGTTGGGTTGATAAATGATTGTTTAACTTTACCAAAACAAACAATAAGAACCATGCATACAATTTAAATAATTGAACAATCTATTCTGTTGCCTACTACCTGCTAATTCCTCTGCGTAGCAGTAATTGTGTGTTTGTGCGTGTGTGTGTGTGTGTGTTTAAACACGACTTACCAGTGGCGCATCACAAGAGCTTCCCAGTTATCTACGTAAACATAAACAAAACACATTACCCCCCCTGAATACCCTTGTTAGCTGAAGCCTCACAGATAAGGCAGATGATAACAGTGTGAATGCAAACCACACAGCTCTGCAACACAGTCATGGAAATCTTGAAAATCAACAGTCAATGCAAACATGTGTCGCTGTCCCTCTATGACTTAATCTGTACGTGACAATTTGACAGTGCAGAGGCAGCAAGTCTTATTGTCTATAAATAGTCGACCTACCCAGAACAGATATGTGTTTTTCTAATAAAACAAAGTGTTGCGTGCCCGCATTATTGTCTGGGCACAGCCTACCGTACCCGGGTACTGTGATGTCCAGTTGCAAGAAATACAGACTTTACGCTCCTCTCACGGTAAGCAGTATAGACAGCTCTGTAAGAATGTTGGTCTGTGGCACAGGATGCTGCTCACTGGCGTTACGGTACTCCTCACCAAACTCCAAAATGACTCCCCTCACAATTGAACCAAGTGTTTCCGCGGTGGCTCCTTGCTGTAACACACACCTTTAGCTTTTCCTTCTGTTCATAGACAGCATCTCCAAGTCCACACCCGAAGAGCAATTTCTCCTCCACGTCTAAGTGTGGAGAGGCAGCTAGTGCGCATGCGTGTGCCGATTTACCCCAGCCGCAGCCTAACTACAGTGTTTCACCTAGTGAGTATGCTCAGCCTGACTGTGCCATTCCTCTTCATTTCGGGATACAGCGCATGCTCCCACACTTAGTGCGAAAAGCCTCTTTGCACAGGTACTTGCATTCCGTGCCGGGTCTAAGTCCTGTTTTGTGCCTAGACACCATGCTAAAGTTGATAGTCTTTTTTTAGAGACTGTATTTCATGCTACTGAGCATGCTCAGGCACTTACTGCATCAGAGACTAGGTCCGGTAATGAACTCTTTGGCCCTGCCCCTGATGTGGGGGGCCCATATAGACCACAGGGCATCAGGTGTCCTGACGATGTGGCCAGGCCACTCCCAAATCGCTTGCAGAGGCCCGCCCCTATGACTTGTCACCTCATTATTGATGGTCAGACGATGACTGGTGAGGTGTTTGTGTCGTGGCAGCCATGAAGTCATTATTGAAGTTGCGGTTCCAAATAGGACGCTAGTTATGCCACTCATGACGTGTCACTCTGCTTTTGTCTCCAGGAGGTGCATTGTGGTTCACCCTGGTTTGGGGCGGACCAAGGATATAAAACGGGCTGGAGCCAAAAAGGAGGTGCACAGTCTTCTATTATGCTCCGAAACAGCACACCTCCATGTGTTGAACCCATTGCGGCTTTAGACCAGAGGTAGGCAGGGATAGGGAGTCGATGCAGGCCGCCACCACAGTTGGTAACGCAGAACGGTTAAGACCAGCTCCTGTCCTACCAGTCCTGCTTGTGCAGCCCAGTGGCATTAACAGGCCTGCTGCTGCTGATGCGCCTGCTGTCCACAGGTGTGGCCCCAATGCACACGGTCAGTGTACTCAATGGCCCCTGTGATGTTAACAAGGAGTTCCTGGGCTGGGTGGGCGTGTGGACCCTGTGACGCTAACAGGGCTCCCAGTCTCCAGATCCGAGTGGCGTCTAACTCGGTTCAGGCTACTATTAGTTTCATAGCCACACAGCTCTGTATCCTCCACCTAACCTTCCAGCTGCCAACCTCTCCTTTTCCATCTGGGAGCACGGTGGACACTGACTGCTGATGGGGATATACAGTTAGGTCCAGAAATATTTGGACAGTGACACAAGTTTTGTTATTTTAGCTGTTTACAAAAACATGTTCAGAAATACAATTATATATATAATATGGGCTGAAAGTGCACACTCCCAGCTGCAATATGAGAGTTTTCACATTCAAATCGGAGAAAGGGTTTAGGAATCATAGCTCTGTAATGCATAGCCTCCTCTTTTTCAAGGGACCAAAAGTAATTAGACAAGGGACTCTAAGGGCTGCAATTAACTCTGAAGGCGTCTCCCTCGTTAACCTGTAATCAATGAAGTAGTTAAAAGGTCTGGGGTTGATTACAGGTGTGTGGTTTTGCATTTGGAAGCTGTTGCTGTGACCAGACAACATGCGGTCTAAGGAACTCTCAATTGGGGTGAAGCAGAACATCCTGAGGCTGAAAAAAAAAGAAAAAATCCATCAGAGAGATAGCAGACATGCTTGGAGTTGCAAAATCAACAGTCGGGTACATTCTGAGAAAAAAGGAATTGACTGGTGAGCTTGGGAACTCAAAAAGGCCTGGGTGTCCACAGATTACAACAGTGGTGGATGATCGCCGCATACTTTCTTTGGTGAAGAAGAACCCGTTCACAACATCAACTGAAGTCCAGAACACTCTCAGTGAAGTAGGTGTATCTGTCTCTAAGTCAACAGTAAAGAGAAGACTCCATGAAAGTAAATACAAAGGGTTCACATCTAGATGCAAACCATTCATCAATTCCAAAAATAGACAGGCCAGAGTTAAATTTGCTGAAAAACACCTCATGAAGCCAGCTCAGTTCTGGAAAAGTATTCTATGGACAGATGAGACCAATATCAACCTGTACCAGAATGATGGGAAGAAAAAAGTTTGGAGAAGAAAGGGAACGGCACATGATCCAAGGCACACCACATCCTCTGTAAAACATGGTGGAGGCCACGTGATGGCATGGGCATGCATGGCTTTCAATGGCACTGGGTCACTTGTGTTTATTGATGACATAACAGCAGACAAGAGTAGCCGGATGAATTCTGAAGTGTACCGGGATATACTTTCAGCCCAGATTCAGCCAAATGCCGCAAAGTTGATCGGACGGCGCTTCATACTACAGATGGACAATGACCCCAAGCATACAGCCAAAGCTACCCAGGAGTTCATGAGTGCAAAAAAGTGGAACATTCTGCAATGGCCAAGTCAATCACCAGATCTTAACCCAATTGAGCATGCATTTCACTTGCTCAAATCCAAACTTAAGACGGAAAGACCCACAAACAAGCAAGACCTGAAGGCTGCGGATGTAAAGGCCTGGCAAAGCATTAAGAAGGAGGAAACCCAGCGTTTGGTGATGTCCATGGGTTACAGACTTAAGGCAGTGATTGCCTCCAAAGGATTCGCAACAAAATATTGAAACTAAAAATTTTTTTTTGGGTTTGGTTTATTTGTCCAATTACTTTTGACCTCCTAAAATGTGGAGTGTTTGTAAAGAAATGTGTACAATTCCTACAATTTCTATCAGATATTTTTGTTCAAACCTTCAAATTAAACGTTACAATCTGCACTTGAATTCTGTTGTAGAGGTTTCATTTCAAATCCAATGTGGTGGCATGCAGAGCCCAACTCGCGAAAATTGTGTCACTGTCCAAATTTTTCTGGACCGAACTGTATACCTTTCTCTTTCTTTTCTTATTAATTTTCGTTATATAGCGGTAACATAGTATATACCACCTTATCCAAATCTGCCAGTCCCACCGTAACAGATGGTGTTTCTTCAGCAAATGTTACTTTTGCTTAACCACCAAACCCACGGACAAAAACTTTTTTCCCCTTTCCAACAGCATCTGTCCTTTTTCAACTCATTTTGTATATGACCAAAAATGCAACTCTGCAGGGAAACCGTACTCAATGCCATCTCAGCACAGCAGCCAGCCCTCGGTCCCTCAGATGTGGACAAGTAAAAGACCATTTCCTCCTATCCATGACAAAGCGTTGAGATTCACTCTGTGCAGCACTGGTGTTTAGTGGAAAAGCAGATCTAAGATTGCGTACCACCATCTGCAGATACTCCTGTATACGTGCGTCCCTTTCTATGGCAGGAATTATTTCGCCAAATTTTGTCTTGTACCGGGGATCTAACAGTGTGGCAACCCAGTAGCTAGCATTACTTCGAATTCGTACAATCCGAGGGTCATGTTGTAGGTAGTGCAGCAAGAAGGCGCTCATGTGTCTTGAGCATCCAGGAGGACCAAGTCCTTGGTGTGTTGGTGGCAGAGAGGTGAGAATTGTGCCTCCTTCCTCTGCCCTCTCCCCCCAACCTCGCGCAACCGAAATGTGAGCAAGCTCTCACTCATCTGCTGAGTCTTCCATGCCCATCGCCAGTTCATCCTCCATTTCTTCATGGGCTCCTGCACCTTCCTCAACACTTTTTGCTGATACTATGCGCCCTTGTTAATCCCTCTCCCCCACCATGACTGCCGCATAGGTGCCGCTGACCATCTGGACCTCGTAGATCTTGTTATCCCTTCCGCATATGACTCCTCCTGTACTTCCTCCCCTTCCTCTTGTCCCAACGCCTGACTTCGAATAATGTTTACAGTGTGCTCCATCATGTAGATGACCAGAATTGTCACGCTGAGAATGGCATTGCCAGTGCTAAACATCTTCGTCGACATTTGTAAACTGTGTAGAAGGGTGCATAGGTCCTTGATCTGACACCACTCCAGCAGCGTGATCTGCACCACCTCTGGATCAAGTTAGGCCAGGTTATATGTCATAACGCATTGCATTAGGGTTCGGTGGTGCTGCCACAAATGCTGCAACATGTGCAGATTCAAATTTCTGCGTGTCGGCACATCGCATTTCAGGCGTTTAACCACCAGACCTAAAGACTTCTGGAGCGACGAAAGTTGTTGAGCTGCTGTGTGTGAACGATGGAAGTGAGCACATAGCGAGCGTGCCTGCTGCACAAGGCCATGTAGGCTGGGATGGTGTTTTAAAAATTGCTGGAGAATTAGATTCAACACGTGAGCCACACAAGGCACGTGTGTCACATTGTCACGGCGAAAGTCCGCACCCATGTTTGCATTATTGTCACACCCGGCCTTCCCTGGCTGCTGGTTGAGTGGAGACAAGTATTGATGGAACTTGGTCTCCAGAGCTAACCGTCCACAACTTCTCAGCGGTGTGACTCACATTTCCCATACATTTCAAAGTAAACATTTGACCGCATGATGGCATTGAGCTCTGCTGCCAGCATAGTAAGGAGGAGGTGTGTGGTTTTCCTTGTGCACATTTACAAGGAAGGGTGCCCTGACCACACAGGGTTTGGGCCGAGGTGAAGGACCCACACAAGGTTGAGGAGGCAGAAGCAGTGTATTAACTTCTACATACAGAGGAAGGATTGATACAACTCGTGGGGACAGCAAGACTTGTACAGCAGACCCTTCTCCATCTCTCACAATAGTTACCCAGTGCCCAGTCAGCAACATGTAACTCCCCTGTCCATGCTTACTGGTCCAAGTATCTGTGGTGAAATGCACCCTGTCACACACAGAGCTTCTCGAGGAAGCGGTGATGTTGTGTGCGAGCTGCTGTGGTAGCGCGGGCACGCCTTACTTGGAGAAGGAGTGGCGAATGGCCATCGGCTCTTGGGGCACTGCAATGGGCATAAGGTCTCGAAAATCCTCGGTCTCAAAAGGGTGTAAAGGCAGCCTTTTTGTAGCCAACTCAACCTCTTAGGCATGTCATGCCCTTCGAAAAGCATGTAAAACACAGCGAGGGGACTCCAACCACAGTCTCCCTCGTTTCCACTAATTGGGCCACACACACCCCACTTGACTGGCATCAGTTGACCCCCATTTTCAAGATGAAAAAGATGCTTTTCATGAAGCACTCTCAAAAATACGTGTGCCTTTCAGCTCCCCTGGCTGAGCCAGGGGAAGAAAAGTCCTCTGAGAGCCATGACTTGTTCATCTTGGTTCTTTTCTCAAAAGCGAGGGGACTCCAACCACAGTCTCCCTCGTTTCCACTAATTGGGCCACACACACCCCACTTGACTGGCATCAGTTGACCCCCATTTTCAAGATGAAAAAGATGCTTTGCATGAAGCACTCTCAAAAATACGCGTGCCTTTCAGCTCCCCTGGCTGAGCCAGGGGAAGAAAAGTCCTCTGAGAGCCATGACTTGTTCATCTTGGTTCTTTTTTCAAAAGCGAGGGGACTCCAACCACAGTCTCCCTCGTTTCCACTAATTGGGCCACACACACCCCACTTGACTGGCATCAGTTGACCCCCATTTTCAAGATGAAAAAGATGCTTTGCATGAAGCACTCTCAAAAATACGCATGCCATTCAGCTCCCCTGGCTGAGCCAGGGGAAGAAAAGTCCTCTGAGAGCCATGACTTGTTCATCTTGGTGAACGTTAGTCTGTCCACATTGTCAGTACTGTAGTGGCGGAGACAAGAAAGGCGCAATAGGGTTTTACCCGGTTTACAGAGTGAAAGAGGATAAAAACAGTGCACTCACCTGGCCGGGTTGTGCCAGTCACAACCCCTTTATTAGCATGGATGAGCGCTTGGGTGGTTCTGCAGCGGCCCCGTTATAGAGCAGATTTTGAATATGAAGGACTGGAGAAAACGGGTTTATTGCCGCGCTAAAAACCACGAGCATGTATAAGTCAAAATATTCTCTTTATTTAGATCATTCCTACGCGTTTCTGAGGCTCATCTGCCTCCTTCCTCAGGGAAAAAGAATCTTTTTTTGACTTATACATGCTCGTGGTTTTTAGCGCGGCAATAAACCCGTTTTCTCCAGTCCTTCATATTCACATTGTCAGTAGACAGATGCGTGTGCTTAGCTGTCAGCACACCCCCAGCAGCACTGAGGACACGTTCCAAGAAAACGCTGGCTGCGGGACACAACAAGATCCCCAAGGTGTACGTGGTGAGCTCAGGCAATTTATCCAGATTGGAAGCCTAAAATGAGCAGGGCTCAAGTTGCACAGTAATGGCATCGACGTTCCCTTGCATATATTCATATCTGTGTCTCCTCCTCTTTTTTCTTGTCCTGCTCTTTTGTTTCGCATGAGTATATGTCCTTGTCACTTTCCCATGTGTTTGTGTCGTGTTGTGAGTTGTTTGTCACCTTTTGGACACCTTTGAGGGTGTTTTCTAGGTGTTTTTGTGTTTGTGATTGCCTGCCATTTTTTCCTATGCGGTTCGAGTTCGGTTCGTTGAACGTTCGACGAACTGAACTCGAACGAGACCTCCGTTCGACGAACCGAACTCGAGCCGAACCACGACCGGTTCGCTCATCTCTAGTTGTGACACCACCGTTGCTCTGGACGGGGATCCCGGGAGCGGTGACAGGGAGCAGCTTAGATGTTGTTCTTCCCCTCCGTGGGTAGGGGGGTTTGTCCCGGGGCCCGGTGAGGGAGGGATGAGCAGGCGGGTCACGGGGCCTGATGAGGTGCAGGGTCGCGGGGGCAGCGCGGTGCCGCACGGCACAGTGGTACTCACTCAGCCAATGATGAATGCAAAGTCTCCGGTAAAACAAACGGCTGGATGGACGGGTCCCACAGACGGCTGCGGTGTTTCTTCTCCCGGTAGGTTGGCGGTGACTGCCTTTCCCTGCACCTGTGTTATGTTCTCGGTTCTGGTGGCTTCCCACCGGTAACCCGCTCCCCAGCTTGGATGGATGCTGAGGGAGCCCCTTTTGCCCGCAGGCTCTGGCCCTGGGAACTGTAGCCTTGGCGGTGACTGTATTTCCCTTCACGGTTTGAGCGGTTGCCTTCAATCGGGTCTTGACTGCTGGGAAACCCCGGAGGTTCCCTTCACTAACTGATTTGACTGGTTTTACGGTGACTCCAAGCCTGGTCGGGGTCCGTAGGCCCTGCCGAATGGTGCTGGCTTCTCTTCGCTCCCCGATCCGGTACCGGCCCTGTCCCCGGTCCTTACGGTTCACGTCAATCAGCCCCTCCTGCAGACGGTCACTACCGTCTGCCAACCTTGCTGGATGTGCCCGGGCCACACACCCGGACACCGTCAGTCTCCTCCACTACCACTTCACTCCTCACTTCCTCAAACTCAACTTCAACTGAACTCCCTTCCTTTTCCCGCCTCCAGGACTGTGAACTCCTCGGTGGGTGGGGCCAACCGCCTGGCTCCACCCCCTGGTGTGGACATGAGCCCCTGGAGGGAGGCAACAAGGATTTTTGTCTAACCTTGATGTGCCTAGCCGGGGTGTGGGGTGTGTTGTTGCAGTACCTGTTACGTCCTGGCTTGTCCAGGGCGCCACAAATAGGCACTTATAAAGTTAGACAGGAACTAAGATAAAGAGAATAATTTCCATGGGGAGTGAGTCAAATGGGCGCGAAGAACATGTGATCATCTGTGACATAGTTGAAAAAGATAAACACCCTCAGGCTGCAGCAGATCAAGAGTTATCGGACAGACTTGTATCAAGTTGGACAATCTGAGCAACCTGAACTGGCTTATACCAGGAGTAACAGCACACAGTCCCTAAAAAAGGTCAAATGTGTGAGCTAAAGGAACCAAGATACAGAAAATGATGTCCGTGTGAGCTAGAAAGACCAGGAAGCCTAGTTGAGGGACTGTGTACTTTAGACACCTAGAGGCCAGGAGGTACTTGTAACAGTGCAGACTTTAGCTACACCACTGAGAGACAGAGGTAGTTGGTGCGACAAGCAGCTTAACGGGGAAAATTAGCTGACTGCTGTTAGATAGTTTTACAGTTACCTCTGTAGAGAGTTCTAGTGAGGATGGCAAAGATTCTTACAGTGATGAGACAGATATTGTATCACAGGGAACTATGGGGATAGCGGAAAACCTGTACTGGCTAGAATTCAGAGTACTGTTCATAAGTCTAATTTTCCTAGAAGTAACACACCGTTGTACCCAAAGCATTTCTGCGCCAAATGATGCCACTAAGCCAATTTTTCAGGAGATGCTGTAATTGGCATTTGGCACGCACGCTTAGGCCTCTTTCACAAGTCCTTATTTTAGGTATGTGTGACATTCGTTTTTCTCACAGATGCGACATGTACCCATGTGATTCTATGGCATAACTCACATATCCTTGTTTGCCCTGACACATGGAGACATGTCTATTTTTCTCTTGCAGCACTGATGTCACACGGCCCACACACTGATGTGGTCCATATGACATTAGTGTGACACGTACCCTAGAAAACACGTGTCTTTGAAATAAAAAGATTTTGTATACTCCCTTGTCTCCAGCGCTGTTGTCTTTGGCACTGCTGTCACTTGCTTCTGGGCCCACTTATTATTCTCATTGCATATTCACTGCACTCACCGCGGACCTGGAAGTAACAGCAGCGCCAAAGACTGCGTTGGTGTGGACAGGTGAATATCCTTCAGTGTGTGTGCAGTCGCGGCAGTGACATCACCGTTTCATCGGAGTATCCAATGAACTCGGATGATCTCCAGACGTTACTGCCGAGCAACCCACGCAACTGCAGGTGACTCGGCAATTCGTCAAAGTTCATTGGTAACTCCAATGAAATCTTGACGTCACTGCTGCGGCTGTTCACACACTGGTGAGGGCATCCCTGCGGTGACCTGGACTGATCTTATGAGGTCATCTGAGGTCACTGCAGGGAAGCACATAAACACATATGACCATGCCGGTGCATATGGCAAATACGTGTTTAAACACGGATGTGTGAAAGAGGCCTTAGAAAGGGAACTTTGAGGCCTCTTAAACATGTACAATAGTAGACACTAACACATATTTCTAAGAGAGTCTTATAAATACTTTTAAAGGGATCTGGTCAGTCAGATTCATTTTTGGATAGGACAACCCTTTTATCAATCGTTCAGCTGCTAAAATATTTAGTTTGAACAAAAATATTTATTAGCTGACTTTGTTTAAATTTGTTTCATTTTTCATCACAGTTTCAATAAGAACCACAGGTGCAAATTAAAGTCAAAATCATTCTCCAAAGTGCACCCATCATTTGACCTGTTAATTACAAAATGTAAAGAACCATAATTCCATTTCAATTCCAGAACAGAAGGACAATGTGTTTGCTCATTTAAACAATGTGCTATGAGTATTATTTAATTAAGATCTGGGGTGCAGCTGTTTTCAGAAAAGCTGTTTCATATGGCAAGTCTTGCTCCAATACAGATTTTTTTTTCTTTGTGTGTGCAGAGCGCACAATACAAAGACTGAGATGCCAGGTGTGTGTACGGGGAATTTGGAGAGTTGCAAGCGCCAACCTACTCATCAGCGCAGTACAATGGAATATACCATGCCAAATAAAATATAACAAACTAATTAAACATAGTTCCTTGTAAAAGAAAAGGTCATTGCTTGCAGGCATTTGCATTATGAAATAAATTAAATGTAATTTATAATCTGATTGCAAAAAAGTCATTAAACACCAAGGTGCAATTTTCCAGGTAAAGGTAAAGACAAACAGTTCACTTAATTGAAGTGCAACTCTGAATGGGTGCACATGTTGTCCTAATGAGAGGAGAACTAAAAAATGTTTCCAAATAATTACGAGGGAAGTAGGGACTTTTTTTCCACCTCTCGGAAAACTGCTTTAATTTTGGGAATGTGATACAATCGCCCTTATATATCAAGACGTAGAAACAAAAAATGTAGTCAGCTTACCCCACCGGTATGATTTTCCACAGGTATGGTATGGTATTATTATAATGAAATACAGTGCCTTGCGAAAGTATTCGGCTCCCTTGAATTTTTCAACCTTTTCCCACATTTCAGGCTTCAAACATAAAGATAAAAATTTTAATGTTATGGTGAAGAATCAACAACAAGTGGGACACAATTGTGAAGTTGAACAAAATTCATTGCTTATTTTAAACTTTTTAAAAAAATAAATAACTGAAAATTGGGGAGTGCAATATTATTCGTCCCCTTTACTTTCAGTGCAGCAAGCTCACTTCAGAAGTTCATTTTACGGATCTCTGAATGATCCAATGTTGTCCTAAATGACTGATGATGATAAATATAATCCACCTGTGTGTAATCAAGTCTCCATATAAATGCACCTGTTCTGTGATCGTCTCAGTGTTCTGTTGAAAGCACAGAGAGCATCATGAAGACCAAGGAACACAACAGGCAGGTCTGTGATACTGTTGTGGATAAGTTTAAATCTGAATTTGGTTACAAAAGATTTCCAAAACTTTAAACATCCCAAGGAGCACTGTGCAAGCGATCTTATTGAAATGGAACAAGTATCATACCACTACAAATGTACCAAGACCCGGCCGTCCATCCAAACTTTCATCTTAAACAAGGAGAAGACTGATCAGAGATGCAGCGGGCTGCTATTTTCAGGCTGGGAAGGGCCAAATAGTCATCTTCCAGATACAATAAAGTTTGTTGATTTGCTGTGTGGCCTTTCAACAAGCTTCACTAACATACGAACTGTACTCAAACACCGAACTTGTTCATGAACTTTATTTTAAGAGTCTGTGTTTGAGTACAAGCCCCAGATACTTGGAGTCCAGTAGAAACCATGAACTTTACAGTTCGGAATTACCCATCCCAAGTGGTAGTCAGAGTTTTCCTTCTACTCACTGCAAAGTGACCTCTGCACAGATCATAGACTATGCTCATAAAATACTTACACAGATGCCAGAGCCAAACAGATTGTGGCCAACATATTTTTTTGAAGAGACTTGAAAAACCTACATGTTGTTACAAAATAACATAGGTTGAAAAAAGACCTCAACCAATTGTACATTTTGTAATTAAATCATTTATAACTGACAATGTTGTGTGCACAGAGGAAATCATCCAGCCCTTTTTTAAAAGTTGTTATAGTATCTACCATTACTACCTTCTGTGGTAGGGCCACAATCTCACTGCTTTAACTGTAAAGAACGTTTTCCTATTCAGCTGCCAGAATTGCCTTTCTTCCACTCGCAGTGAGTGCCCCTTGGTTCTTAGCATTGTCTTTGGAAGGAATAAGTCATGTGCCGTCCTTTATATTCACCACACATGTATTTATACAAATAAATGAGATCTCCTCTGAGATGTCTTTTTTCTAACCTAAACAAATCTAACTTTTCCAACCTCTCACCATATGGGAGGCCGTCCATTCCTTGCAATAATCTAATCTAATTTATAAAATAAAATCAGATTAGAAAAATTAGGCTTTAATTAAAAAAACAAATAGAATTCATAAATTCTCTTTTAAATAAAAAAAAAAGAAAAACTTGTCTTGAAATAGCCGAACATGATCTGTGGCCAAATACATGGGGTGAACTATTACTGGTTCTCCTGCGTAAATCATATTAATCTTTGTTTCTTTCGACTTTTAATGTAAAGAGGCACCAATGGGCTGAGCTGTAAATGATCGATCAACTCCAAACTAGATTTCTAAATTAAATTTAACCAATTATATTTATACTTCAGCCTCTCCATACCTCTTGTCCAACGTCACAAAATGTCTGTGTCAAGAAGATGCCTGAGGTCAGCTCGCACTCCACAACCACTTCCTACTGCCGTAACTCTGAAGCTACATGACATCTTAACCTTTAAAAAACTGCTTCCAGTCAGCATTTAAAAACACCCAAATCTTATTTGACCTTTGCAATTTGGTACAGATTTAGTAGAGAAAAAAAAATGACGTTACAACAAATTGTTTTCTAGCAATGGCCTTTTTAAAATGTTCATTGTGTACTGTATTCTTACTTTGCCTCTACCATATTATTTGAAACCAATCATTAATCATGAAAGATAAACACCTGTTTTTTATGATCTGGATTTTTTTAATAGTTTTGCTTCATGCCTGTGACATTTAAAGCACTCATTTTGCTGAAATGTAGATCAGATTTGTACTATAATATGCATGGAATTTCATTTTTTTTCCCTTGTAAATGTTACACTTGTCTCAAAAAATGTGCGAATATGTACAATTGTGCATCTGGTCTTACGTCGAGAACACCTACAACCTACCTAGATTACTAGAGATACTCCACATAACACTCAAACAATGTGAGGCCTTCCAAGAATTTGTCATTAATCTTCATATTTGCTTCATAGAAGGATCCAAGTCTTGTGTTCATAATATTCAATATATCTGTCAGGCATTACTTAGCTTTTAAAGGGAACCTGTCACCAGATTTGGGACCTATAGGCTGCAGCCACCACCAGTGAGCTCTTATATACGGCATTCTAACATACTGTATATAGGAGCCCAGGCGGGGTACAGAACCCTAGATTGGGGAGTAGCTTCAAGCAATCTGATAATTAACCTGTGGAGGATAGTCTCTGTATAAACTGTCCCCAAGAGCTCAGAGATTGGAGGCGTCAGCACAAAGTGGGGGATAGGGTTCTCCAAAATAAACAACCCACTGAAATCCCAAGTGCCAGCCACCAAGAGCACAGCTGCCATACACACTGGTAGCGGGGCCCCGAAAGCTTTAAGTCAAGGGGCCACAACAGTAAAACAATTTGTGCATGGAGGCAGGGCTCCGGACTTACCAAGCGACACTGGTGGGAGCGGGACCTGGACGGGCTCTGCCCGTAGAGACTGTGATGCCTAGAGACTTTGGTCTACCATCTGTGTGTGTCTGGTTAATCCACCTGTTCCACCACCACGACTACCGCAGTGAGTAACCTGACCCCTGCACCCTGCTTCCCAAGGCCAAGCAAGCTACCCATTCATTAAATCCCCACTGTCCGGGGCCTTCCCTACCTGCGAAGGGACTGATACCTGGCTTCCCCACACCATCAACCCCAGTACTCCCATCGGCAGCGGTGGTGCTCCCCTTTACCGCAACCCACAGGTGGCATCACGAACATTCATCCCCTGTAAATATCCCCTTATATTCGAAGTGGCCACAAGCCCCTGGGTCCGGAGACCCTCGAGCCACAGCAACACTGGATCCGAGCAGTTTGACTGCTGCTGGGGCGGCACAACCCAACTCTACTGCAGCGTCCGTTTAGGTAAGTATTATAAAGTGATTTTTACTTTCTACACAGTGGCCTGGGCTCTTATATACAGAATGTTAGAATGCTTTATATAAGAGTCCACTGGTGGTGGCCGCAACTTATAGGTCCCAAATCTGCTGATAGGTTCCCTTTACCACATGGTTACATTTTAGGCTTGTACAGACAACCATATTCTCAGTCCAAGTGCAATCCATCAAAAAAATGGAATGCACTCGGAAAAGTGTGTCACGGCCTGATCTTGGGGGATCTGGTATCAGAAGGTCACAGCGCATTGTGGAGTGGAGATCCACTTTAGTGCCCACTCATCATTTACCCTGAGTTGGAGTGTATTTAATTCCATCCAATACTGACCCTTCACCTCCGGGCAATTTTGCGTTTTTTCGTTTTCTTTTTTTGCTCCTCTTCTTCTGAAAGCCGTCATTTTTTCATTTTTCCGTCAATCTTGCCATAAGAGGGCTTGTTTTTAAATGAAACCATGAGTTTTACATATAGTGTACTGGAAAATGGCAAAAAAAATTCCAAGCACAGAAAAATTGCAAAAAAAAAGTGCAATTGCACGATGGTTAGGGGTATTTCATTCACCATGTATAGTAAAACTGATGTGTCGGTGTGATGCCTCAGGTCAGTATGAGTTCGTAGATAGCAAACATAAATAGGTTTAGTTTTATGTAAGGCTTTTAAAAAAAAAAAAGATTTGTCCAAAAAAAAGTGGCATACTTTTTGCACCATATTTTGCAACCAGTAGCGTTCCTTTTTCCCAGATATTACGCTAAGTGATAGCTTATGTTTTGCATCTCAAATTTACATTTTTTAATGGTACCATTTTTGTGCCGATGTTCCCTTTTAATCACCTGTTATTGCATCTTGTACAAAATTTGCAACAACCAAAAAAGGAATTTTGGTGTTTGGAATTTTTTTTTCACTATGCCGTTTACCGATCAGGTTAATTGATTTTATATTTTAATAGATCGGGCATTTTTGACTGCGACGATGCCAAATATGATTATATATATATATTTAACCATTTAATTTTCAAAGGGGTTGAATGGGGGTGATTTGAACTTTTAGTTTTTTTTTTTTAATTTTTTAAAACTTTTTTTTACTTTTTTTATTTTACTAGTCTATATAGGGAGCTATAAGGATCAGCAGTGTTATCAGTAGAAATGCTCTGTTCTTGTTACAGCTGCTACTCTGCCAGCTGTAACAGGAACTATGTCAAGATAGCGACAGGAGTCATCACATGACCCTGTGCTAACATGGCAACCATTGGCTCCCCATGATCATGTCACAGAGCCTCTCATGCCAGCGGGGAACCGCGCTTTAAATCGCACTTTTAAATCACATTTTGACAGCGCGATTTTAGGGGTTGACAGGCTGCGCCTGTGAGGCACCCTTGTTTGCTGTTCATATCAGCAGACATGTGTGGGTATCACCGCCAGCTCACTACAGCAGCCGGTGGTGTTACCACCCCCTCATGATTTAGGACGTACCATTATGTCCTAGGTCATGAAATGGTTAAGGTCCATTTCTATCCTGCAGTGATCTAACAGGTAGTTGTAATCTCAGCTGCAGCCACTCCTTTCTGCTATAAATATCCTCTCCTCACTCCTCCATATGCCGGATATCGCTCATTCTATCCTAGGCTGTTCATGTTGAAGGAGCTCGTTGCTGGCTGCATAGTAGGGGTGTCATTACTATTGCAGCTACAAAGTTTCCCATGGAAGAATACAAACAGTGCTTGTAGTTGTGTCTTTCACTACCTATTTGTCTTACCTTCGTTTTGCTGTCTTATTGTAGTAGCAAGACTAGTGTCTTGCTGACTTTTACTAGTCAGGGTGAGTTCAGGGCTAGGGAGGGCATGTACAGCATATGGGTGAAATTATATTAGGGGGTACAGAGATCGGCCTTGGGTGAGTGTTAGGAGGTGACCCTGCTCCCCTTTCCATAGCACTCGCTAGCACTAGCACTTTGTGTTGCATTGCTCACCGGGTCCTCCCATCACACGGCATGAAATTACCCTGGTGTTCCCGTTTTGTTGCGCTTCTCGCTTGGAGTTCCCTTGCTCCTGGCTTGAAAAAGTAGTCACACCATGACAGAATATCAGCAACTACCAACTAGAGATGAGCCACCCCCCTAGAGTTCGAGTTCGATTCGGTTCGTCGAACGGAGGCTCCGTTTGACGAACGTTCGACGAACCGTTCGACGAACCACTCGAACCCTATTGAAAACAATGGCAGGCAAACACAAACACATAAAAACACATTATACATGTACACATACAGTTAATAAACATTGCCATAACACTTACAGGTCCCCGCGACGCGTCCTTCACTCTGTCTCCCGCCGCTTTTCCTTCCGATAATCGCTGCGTCCTCCCGGTAACCATTACTGATGATAGGACCTATCGTGACGTCAAAATAGCATGTGACCAGTCACTTGTCTATTATCTCATTGGCTACAGACTGGTCACATGGCTAGACGTCATGCTAGGTCCTGTCAGTGCATCTCTCCGGTACACGGTGATCATTCCAGCATCTCCGTGTACCGGCGAAATGCTCTGGCACATGGTCTGCTTCCCCGTCCATGCATGTTGGCGCTCTTTACAGAGTCAGCCCACATACAAGGACTGGATGCCACAGCTGGTGAATAACGGAGATAACCGTTGCTATAGCAATCCGCCTGTCAGCGGTGACGTCACCGCTTATAGCACGCAGCTTCTGCTCACTCATTGAGAGAATAGACTTCACGGAAGCAGCAGCATTCTTCCTCCCATGCTGTGCTGTCTGATGTAGCAGAGCTGCATGGGTTGAAGGAGAAAGAAGACAGAAGAGTATGGATCGTGGAGGGATGAGAGAGAGTAATAAACATGGAGTCTCTAATTGTGTCTGTGTATTTATTTCTATTAAAGTATTTTTTCTGTGTCTTTTTTTTAACCATTTGGAGATTCTTAATGGCTGGGTCAAACTTGCCTGACATTAAGAATCTCTGGCTTAATACTAGCTAGTAAAACAAAGGTAGTATTAAGCCACCCGGCTTCAGGGCAGCTGGAAGAGTTGGATACAGCGCCAGATGATGGTGCTTCTAGGAAAGCGCCATTTTCTGGGGCGGCTGCGGACTGCAATTCGCAGCAGAGGGGCCAAGAAAGCTCGGGCCAACCTGTGCTGCGGATTCCAATCCCCAGCTGCCTAGTTGTACCTGGCTGGACACAAAAAGGGGACGAAGCTCATGTCGATTTTGTTTTAAAATATTTCATGAAATTCATGAAATAATTAAAAAAAGGCTTCCCTATTTTTTTAGTTCCCAGCCGGGTACAAATAGGCATCTGGGGGTTGGGGGCAGCCGTACCTGCCTGCTGTACCTGGCTAGCATACTAAAATATGACGAAGCCCACGTCATTTTTTTGGTGGGCAAGAAACTCCTCCATACAATCCTGGATGGAGTATGCTGAGCCTTGTAGTTCTGCAGCTGCTGTCTGCTCTCCTCCATACAGACAGGCAGCAGACAGCAGCTGCAGAACTACAAGGCTCAGCATACTCCATCCAGGACTGTATGCAGGTGTTTTTTGCCCCCCCAAAAAAGTTACGTGGGCTTTGCCATGTTTTTGTATGCTAGCCAGGTACAGCAGGCAGCTACGGGCTGCCCCCAACCCCCAACTGCCTATTTGTACCCGGCTGGTAACCAAAAATATTGGGATACCCTTTTTTTTTTAATTATTTCATGAATTTCATGAAATATTTTAAAAAAAATTACGTGGGCTTCGCCCAATTTTTGTGTCCAGCCAGGTACAACTAGGCAGCTTGTGATTGGAATCCGCAGCTCAGGGTGCCCAAGCTTTCTGTGCACCCCTGCTGTGAATTGCAGTCCACAGCTGCCCCAGAAAAGGGTGCTTTCATAGAAACGCCATCTTCTGGCGCTGTATATAACTCTTCCAGCTGCCCTGGTGATGGGTGGCTCGCTGGGTAATAATGGGGTTAGGGCTAGCTGTATATTATCAACTGGCTCTAAGCCCGAAATTCATGGTATCACGCCAATATTAGACATGGCCACCATGAATTTCTAGTACAGTTAAAAAAAACGCAACACAGAAAAATATCTTTATTAGAAGTAAAACACAACACAATTAGTGACTCCATCTTTATTGAAATAAAGAACCCCCCTCCACAGTAATCCTGGGTCAAGGGTCCTGCGCTGTCCAATCCGGATTCAATATCATCTGATCGGTTTGCTGGAAGGCAAAGCGATCAGATGATGTGTCAGGTTCAAGGGCCTGAATCACATGACACAGCAGCTGATTGTATAAACGGCTTTTATACAATCAGCTGATGCATCAGTACAAAAAAAAATAAACAAACTACACACTTCAGTGCAGACTCCTGTCCGACAGCATCAGCTGATAGTTTAGCTGGGCGGGCGGTAAAAAGCCGGCCTCACCGCTCGACTTATAGTGTCAGCTGATCCCGTCAGGTGACCGCATCAGCTGATCATCGCCAGGTCTGAGAGAGAGAAAAAAGAGAGAAAGAAGAGAGAGAGAAGATAGAGAAAAGAGAGAGAGAAAAGAGAGAGAGAAAAGAGAAGAGAGAGAGGGAGAAGAGGGAGAGAGAAGAGGAGAGAAGAGAGAGAGAGGAGAGAGAGAGAAGAGAGAGAAGAGAGGAGAGAGAGGAGAGAGAAGAGAGAGAGGAGAGAGAGAGGAGAGAGAAGAGAGAGAGGAGAGAGAAGAGAGAGGGAGAGAGAAGAGAGAGGGAGAGAGAGAGAGAAGAGAGAGAGAAGAGGAGAGAAGAGGAGAGAGAGAGAGAAGAGAGAGAAGAGAGAGAGGAGAGAGAGAGAGAGGGAAAAAAGAGAAAAAAAGAGACTGAGAAAAAGAGAGAGAGAAAAAGAGAGAGAGAGAAAAAGAGAGCGAGAGAGAGAAAGAGAAAAAGAGAGAGGAGAGAGAGAAAAAAGAGAGAGAAAAAGAGAGAGAGACAAAGAGAGAGAGAGAAAGAGAGAAAGAGAGAGAGAAAAAGAGAGAGGGAGAGAGAAGAGAGAGAGGAAAGAGCAATGCAGCCTCATTCCGTGAACTGCTCTTATTTTAGACGTGTGTGTGTGTGTGTCCCACGGCTCACAGCGGATGTCCGGCTCCTCCCCTCAGTGCATAATTAAATTAAATTATAAATAAATAATTTAAATTAATTTTTTTACTGGGGCGGCCGGGATTTGAACTCGTGAACTATTGCTTTTTAGGCGAGAACTCTAACCATTGAGCCACTGGCTCTAATAAGAAACATAGGCAGATTTGATAATGTTTAGCTCTATACTGCAGTAGAGAATCTAGAAGCAGATTGTTCAGCTGCAAGGATGGATGGATGGGCAGGCAAACACCGGCAGTACCGCACTCATCACTGCACACACGCAGGCACTACAACCACCATCATCACCGCAGGAACTACAACCCCCATCATCCTCCCCTCAGTGCATAATTAAATTAAATTATAAATAAATAATAATTTATAAATAAATTAAATTCTTTCCCTGGACAGCCAGGACTTGAACTAGTGAACTAATTCTTCTTATTCGAGAGCTCTAACCACTCAGCCACTGGCTCTAATGAGAAACATAGGCAGATTTGGTAATCTTGACTCCGCTGACAGCGCGATTCACTTCAGGTGCTACGTGGAGAGGACACAGGGCTCGTGTTCTACGGTGCTCCCTGTCATCTTCATGTAGCAGAGCTGACAGTGTCGTGTGGATTACTTCGGACCTGGATTGTTGTTTGGGGATTAATAAAGAGGTAAATGAGGTATTTTTTGTCTTTTATTCCAAATAAAGGATTTTCTGCTGTGTGTGTTTATTTACTTTCAATTACAGTTTAATCATGGACGGTGTCTTGGGGAGACACCTGCCATGATTAACTCCTTATTACCCCAATTGCCACCGCATCAAGGCAATTCGGGATGAGCCGGGTAGAGTCCCGGGACTGCCGCATCTAATGGATGCGGCAATTCCGGGCGGCTGCTGGGTGATATTGTTAGGGTGGTGGGCTCCCCATGATGTGACGCTCTCCATCCTGACAATACCAGCCTCCAGCCATGTGGCTTTATCCTGGCTGGTATCAAATATGTGGAGAACCGCATTTTTTTTTTTTTTATTATTTATTTATTTATTTTACTGCACGATATAGAGCCGCCCGCCGGTGGTTGTGATTGGTTGCAGTGAGATAGCTGTCATTCATCATGGGGGCGTGTCTGACTGCAACCAATCATGGGTGCCAGTGGGCAGGGAAAGCACGGAATAACTAATTGAATAATGAAGCGGCAGCCATTTTCAAAAGAGGAAATGCCGCTGGAGATTTGTGACAGCCGTGCAGCTAGGCGCCCGTGATCGGTGAGTAGGAAAGAGAGAGGGATTGTGCTGGGGATGCAGGACGCATGCAGATACGCAAGGTGCACACATACTTACTGTGAAAAGCAACGTTTTTGGTGACCGAACCGTTCTCGAACGTAATTCGAACTGCCGAACTTTTAGCAAATCGTTCGAGTTCGTCGAACGACTCGAACACCCTCCAAAATCAGTCGAACATGAAATTGGCGAACCTCGAACATCGCTCATCTCTACTACCAACAGAAACCTTCCGTTAAGCCTGCATTACACGCTGCAATGTATCTTACAATGTGTCGGCGGGGTCACGTCGTAAGTGACGCACATCCGGCATTGTAAGGTACATTGCAGTGTGTGACAGGTACGTGCGATTGCGATTGAACGTTAAAACGTTCATCGCATACACATCGTACCTTTCTCTAGAATTGCACGTCAGATTCTTCAACGTTCCCGGGGTAGCACACATCGCAGTGTGTGACACCCCAGGAGCGATGAACAGATCTTACCTACATCCTGCGGCTCCCGGCCCACAATGCGGAAGGATGGAGGTGGGCGGGATGTTTACGTCCCGCTCAGCTCCGCCCCTCCGCTTCTATTGGCCGGCTGCCGCGTGACGTCGATGTGACTCCGAAAGTCCCTCCCACTCCAGGAAGTGGACATTCGCCACCCACATCGAGGTCATATGGAAGGTAAGTACGTGTGATGGGGGTTACTCGTATGTGCGACACGTTCAACAAATTGAACGTGCCACACATACGATGGGGGCGTTGCAAATCCCATATGATATCGTATGCGAAATTGCAACGTGTAAAGCAGGCTTTAGAAAGCTGCTCGCCTTCATTAGGCACAACTCCAACTGGTTCACATCCTTCATGATGATCCTACATAAATTCAAGATAACTTAAAAATATGATGAAAAATGGTTATACTGAATGAGAATGAAAACAAAAATGTGATGTTATTGGCTCGTTTGCCAAAAGGCAAAAATTGTTTTGGTGGGTATCATGTTCTACATTTCCTCCCTATCACTTTTGTATGTATGGCATTTATTGGGCAGGATGGGAATTAAGGTGTGCGGACAAAATCCAATGGGTGCACTTTTTTATATTTATTTTTCTTTTAAAATCTTTAGGTCTGATAGGTTACGAATGGCAATAAAGTACAGACTAGAGCTAATACAAATTATATTTCAACTTTTTTTTTTATTCAGCTATCAGACAAATCATAAGCAAGAAAATAAACCTTTTTCTTCTCTTGAAAAATGAAAACTGCCTAAACAATACTCTCCAGTGACATGTAATATTCTGAAAATGGATCTAATTATTTCCAAAATGATTTTGGTTTTAACTGCAAATAATTTCTCGGAATTACAATATAATGTCCCCACACTAGAAAACCAATGTAGCGGTGGAGATAAAAATGCTGCAATGTGTTATCACTTTGTTGTCACGTGGCTGAATTTTGGGCTCCCTTGAAAAATACGACTCTGGCCTCTGAGAAGAACAGCTGCAGAAATGGAATAAATTCCTGGAAACGATAACAATACACTTCTGAATTAATAAAATAGAATTATTTTTTGGGGGGGGAAACGTATGACAGTTCTACTTAATAGGTTATAACAATTTGATACAATCGTTTTGTGGTTTTGTCCCTTGTGTTAAAAGGACCCTTGAGTTTAGCAGGATTTTTTCATTTTCTTGAACCCATGCTGTCTCCTGCATCCGAAAAGAAGTTGCACATATACAGACTTTTTTTTAATTACTTTCTATGCCAAGAGTCTTGTATATACTTTTCCAGGTGTGTCCATTTTGTTTGGCTACCACTGCCTCAATTTGTGGTCTGATTCATACAGAAATATTATAAATATTTAATAATGGGAAACAAATGTTCACATTAAAAATTGAAGTGCACAGTTCACTGTTTGACTGCTTTATCTTGAAGGGAACCCAACATCAGGACTATAGTATTTTATATGCCCCATCTTCTTGAAACAAGTATCCAGAAATTATCCAACTTAGGGAGCATGTAGAGAACGAGGTATGTTAGTGCTAGAGGGGACCGCTTAGAAAGAAGGACCAAAACAAAGCAGAACTTAGAAGGTGGAGAAGTGTATGATTCAGCAAGCGGTAAATTGATAGAGTACAACAAAGCAGGAGAGAGCCGGAAGGGCAATTCTGTGGCTCAATGCTTAGCACTGCAGTCTTGCAGTGCTGGGGTCCTTGGCTTAAAACCCACCAAGGACAACATGTGCAAGGAGTTTGTATATTATCCCAGTGCTTGTGTGGGTTTCCTCCAGGTTTTCCAGTTTCCTTCCACACTACAAAGACATACTGAATGGAAATGTAGGTTGTGAGCTCCAATGGGAACAGTGATAATCATGTCTGTAAAGTGCTGTGGAATTAATACCACTATAAAAAAGTGAGTAAAATAAACAGATTCACAAGACCAGAGTATGGAGTAAAGACAAAATCCCTTTCGGCGCTTCCGGAGGATAAATGGATTATCAGTGCAAGTTTGCAACAACTTCAAGAACAAGAGTTTATTAAGGGTTCAATAAAAAACGGACAATTACGGACAACGCGTTTCAGCTAACAAAAGCCTTCATCAGGTGTAGTTTACATTGCTGGTATTAAGAAAATCTAATTTATAGACTGATCTGTCTATGTGTATGATGTAGGCGGGTATGAGGAACATGGGTGTGTACTTCCAATTAGATTAGCACTCAACCTCGAAGAGGTAAATGGTGGTTCTTGTGCTGAAATCCTTATATGGATCATGTGTAAGGGCAAGCAAATATTGCTGCTATGCATGAATGTCACCCACGTGGGAGCACCCGTTCAGGACTCTCATTGTTTTTCCCGAGGATTCGTGCTGCATACTGGAGGATTATTAAGAGAGTTGATCCACTACACGGATCATACTAGCGAAAACAGAAGAAATCTGCACGGTGAGTGTAAAATTCGTATGATCATACAATCTGTGTTTCCATACATCTACACTTAGATTTGGCGCCCCGTTGTTCTCTTCTTTTTTTCTTTCCTTTATTCTAAGACCAGAGTATGGGGAGAGGACACAGGGAGGCGGACTATTGACATTCAGCATTACCGAGGATTTCTGCAGAAAGGATCCACACCAGGGGAGCTGGGATCTTGTTAATGTTAATAGAAATTTAATCCCCCACAGCAAAGCTCTAACCTGTGAATTTATGTACCAAAAACATTTACCAGAAGCCCTTTAACTCACCCATTCTGACATAATAGGTTAATTCTTTTTTTACTGTACCTTTATATACCGCAAAGCTGATAAGTGAGTTATGGAGAACATAAAGTATCAACCTATTGTGAACGCCCAAGTAGCAAGTGTGAAAACTATTTAAAGCTCTACTTCAGCATTTTTGTTTTTTTTAATTTTACTACTGGAGTGGTGCTTTAAATCTAAGTTCCTTCCCCCCTGTCTTATACTCAGCCTCTTAATTTGTTTTCAGCATTGCGCCGGTCCGTTTTGGGCATTTTGTGACCTGCCGGCAGCTCTGGTGTTTCACAACTCAATATAGATCTATGAGAGCCTGGTTCTGGCTCTCATAGACTTGTATTGAGAGCTGGAGATGTAACTTCTGACTTCCAGCCAGTCAGACGTTATGGACACAAGATGGTACCACAGGACCGAAGTGGCATCAGTAAAAGGTGAAGATGTCGGAGTGCGAATATTAGACCACAGGCAGGGGACTAAGATTTAAAGCAACAGTCAATCGCTGAAAAAAATCAAACTGCTGGAGTGGCGTTTTAAAGATTTTTGCAAGCAGGACGTACCATATGAATAATTGTTTTTAAAAGAATATTTATACTAAAAACCAGATTCAAATAATTTTCTGATGATACATCAACTTTGACATTTCATTAAAATGGTTATTATTTTAAAAAAAAACTGACCTAAGTTTCCATATTCATATACTGGATGAAAAGTGTCCTAGTTTAACCCCTAAATGCTTCATGACATACTATTACATCATGAAGTGTCAGTGTGTTTGGAACTGAGCCCGCTACATACAGGGCAGATATTGGCTATATTACATAGCTGGCATCTCCCTTTAACAGCAGTGATCAGCGCTTCCACTCTTCCACTCTTAAATGCCACTGACAATCGATGTCAATGACAGTGGAATTTAAATGCCTTAGTTTGGCTCAGGTGTCCATTTAGAAACATGAGTACCCCCACAATTTGATCATGGGGAGCCAATGAGTTGCTATGACAGCTTGCGGCTTCCTAAGTCAAGTCCATTCTCCTGTCGTGTTCAGCCTCAATGAAAGTCCACCCTATCAAAATCTGAACTGTTTAATCAGTGTAGTGAGTGTTGTAAAGAAAAAAATCAAAGCCAAAACTGCAACTTTTTTGTTGCTGCACCTCGCATAAAAATGCAATAAAAATTAAATTAAAACACAATGTGTACCCTTAATAAATAAAAATATATGCAATCGCATATAATATGAACCATGGATGTTGAGTCCACAGTTCTGAATCCTCTGTGTCTCATCTATGATCAGAGCACAAACGCCTTCCACGTTACTTATCTTCCATCTCACTAGAAAAATTCTTTTTAAAGGGTATAAGTCCAACAACGTCTCTTTTAGGTCTTTCTCCCTTCTGCATTTCTTGTCCCATTTGCAGTTGGGTCTCAAGACAGGTTTGGCCATCAGTGCCTTTAAGTGGCACTGCTAGATCTCTGCCTTGTCAATCTTTTTCCAGCGGAATCTGGCTTTCAAACCTCAAGTTAAGATGTTCTTCCAGAGGATGGCACACTCCTTGCCACCATATTGGTCCCCAGGATCTGGTTGAGCTTCACCGGAATTTTGAACGACATTCAGTCACTTCCTGTTGAGTCGATCAGGGTTATCGCTCCACTCCTGCTTTCCTGTAAGATTCCTTTCCCGATAGCAATCACTTCCATCAGGCTAAGCTCTGAACTGGTGGCTCTTTCCTACCTCTCTCTGTTTCATGTTTTTCAACCGAACATGATGATCTTGCATCCAGTACTCTCCTTTATTCCAAAGGTAGTATCTCCGTTTCATCTATAGGAGGAAATTCTCCTCCCGCCTCCCAAAACCCACCTCATAATGCATGCAGTTTTGATGCATTTTTTGGACAGGAGATGCAGATTTGGTGCAGGAATATGGTGTATAAATTTCTGCACCAAATCTGCATCTCTTGGGAAAAAAATGAGCAAAAATGGTTTTGACACTGTTTTGGTGCAGTTTTCTGCCAGGAGGTACAAATTTCATGCTGAAATCTGGTGCAGACATTTCAGTATCAAATTTGCATCTCCTGGCAGAAATCTACGGTCTGTAACTCCCCTGAGGTGAGGTCACTGAGTTAAATGAGGTCACCTGAGATCAGATTACCTGTGGTCAAAGCTGGGGTACCGTGGGAACCTCCAGCTATGACCACATATAAACTGAGTGACGTCACCGCTCATTGCTGCAGCTGAGTCACTCTCTGTCTGAAGCCCACAGCATGCAGACATGCTCTGTGCCCATGCACTGTGCTTTCAGTTTGTATGCAGCAGAGCTAGAATCATCATGGGACCTTGTGTGGATTATGTCAGAACTGGGTGCCTTTGGGGTTAATAAAAAGAAAAAAGAGGGTGTTTTTTTTTGTATAAGTGTAATGCGCTTGCTCTAATCCCCTTACCCCTTCTACGACCTTTTTAAGCATTGGATTCCAGTCCCCATAGACTTATATGGGGATCAGCGTTTGGGCAGATACCCAAGATCAATTCCAGGCCGGGACCAGGTTTTTTTTTTAAACTAGGTTGGACCCACCAATCCCGGGTATTTGTGGGTCTACCCATCACTAGTTAATATTGCTTTGGGACCCAAATGAACCCCAATGTAAGTCATTAATTGGGCAGTTCGGGTCTCCACCCACATGCAGGCAGCCATAAACAGAACACTTCCGGGGGCAGGTGGGTGGGGTTTTTCCTTTTTTTGTGTACACTATATCTGATCACGCTGTTGTTACCCCCAGTGTGAGCCGTTCAAACACTGCACTGGGAAGAGCATAGCGCGTATCCTAGCACAGCGATGCTCGCGTAAAAGGTATTCATACTTAAAGCACCGGTACTCTGAACCCGACTCTTTTTTTTTCACGTCTGTGCTTTGTATCAACACCAAACATCGAACCTCGGGTTTGCTCATCTCTAAAAATAACTATATACTCCTGAATTCTCAGACTTTTAAATATAGGTGAGAAATTTCAGTGCTGGATGTGTTTCCTGGAGCCTTATTAAAATTGCTATTTATTATTTCTAGCGCCACTATTATAATATAAAATATATGCAACTTCTCATGTTAAAAATTACACTTTATTCCATAAATTTACCATGAAATAGCCTGAACTTTATACCAACATTTAATGAAGCTCTCACACAAAAAAATAGCAAAGTTATGGATGAATTCCCGTGTTTAAAGAAATCACCCAGGCGGGACTCCTGCTTTTAAACAATTATAATGTTGTTTACAGCCTTGTATAAAGCCTTGGTTTCCATACTGAACTCTTGTACAGTGCTCTGAGATCTATTGATCTGCTTACTCCAATGTTTAATATCTTCCTTCCCCTATAAGTCAATAGATGGCAATCTTCGCCTGTTTCCTTTGTATAGCGAGCTTCACCTTTTGGGTTTTTTTATATGAGAAATTAATAATCATTGTTTATTATTCTTTACCGAAAGACCAAAAATTAGGAGATTCCTATCTTACTAGGCCAAAAACTGAAAAATCTTCTTCTAAAACCAATATTTTATTAATTAATTAGATTAAAATAAAAAACAGACATACATTTAACACATGCACAGTGTTTGTGTGAGTGGTGCACACTGGGTAACATACGTGTCCAGGGAATAGCGGGACTGAATGGTGCAGTGGTATATTAGTAGCTAGTTATAGTTGGGCATTAGCAAAATTGGGGAAAATGGTAGTACTATCCCTCCACTGAACCCTGCCTGACAGCGGGGCTTTAAAGTGAACCAATCACCAGGATTTTTGTATATAACCTAAAGCCAGTGCTATACTGGCACTATCAGGCTGATTCTATACATACCTGTAGTGGTCAGCTCGGATGTATAGGTTTTGAAATCCAAAAAAGTAAAGTTTATAAAATCAGCTGCTTGTTGAGTGGCAGTTGCAATAAAGCAGATAATATATTCATACTTATCCCCTCCCCCTGTTAGAATTAACATAAGTATTACACAAACGATTCACTTTGTCTGTTGAAGGACCTGTGTGAGGTCACACCCATGTGACCTGGTATCCAGCTTTGGTGGCTGAGGCCCCGCCCCTTCTGGTCACATGGGTATGACCTCACCACAGGTCCTTCAACAGACAAAGTGAATAGTTTGTATAATACTTATGTTAATTCTAACAAGGGGAGGGAATAACTATGAATATATTATCTGCTCCATTGCAAGTGCCACTCAACAAGCAGCTAATTTTATAAACTTTACTTTTTTGGATTTCAAAACCTATACATCCGAGCTGACCACTGCAGGTATGTAGAGAATCAGCCTGATGGTGTCAG
Source organism: Anomaloglossus baeobatrachus (assembly GCF_048569485.1). NCBI lineage: Eukaryota > Metazoa > Chordata > Amphibia > Anura > Aromobatidae > Anomaloglossus > Anomaloglossus baeobatrachus. The sequence goes on along the minus strand of NC_134360.1, from coordinate 186,089,060 downwards.
TATAGCACTGGCTTTAGGTTATATATGAAAATCCTGTTGATTGGTTCCCTTTAAGCACCCTATATGTATAGTGTCCCCATTCCAGCTTGCTAAAATTGTCATCTTGCTACTGGTACATACTTGCTGTCCATGGACCATGCCTTATGGGGAACTTTTCCCAGGACTATCTTTGAGAGCCATTTTTACCCTACCCTTCCACCCTCTATCCAGCCCTTCTCTCGAAAAAAAAGTGACTCGCCCACCCCAGGGCTATGGGACACCCGGTGCCGGGCCGGACTAGTCCGGAGGGTCGTCAGTGGTGGCGGGGCCCGACTCCGTGACCCTGGCGGGAGTCAATTTAATATGGCCTCAGTGGGGGGTGATTATTAAAGTTTATATTATTCATGACGCCACCTGTGGTTTGCGGCTATTAAGCCGCCGCTGCTGTATGGGGCCTCCGGGGTTGATGTAATGGCAGCTTGAATAGTCCTGCTCCCCACAGCTGGAGCGGTGCCCCGGGGCAACAGTTGGTGCTTGTAAGTGTCGATGTAGTTGCGGTGTAGTGCAGGGCCGACAGGGCGGTGAAAGGACCGGACACAAACAACAGTCTCTTTACCTTCCCCTTGTGAGGTAGCGTGGTCGGCTGCGCAGCAGAAGACACGGGATCCAGGCATTAAGGTTCACAGCACACGGTTTAATGTCCAAACAAAAGTCCACAACAATATACATGTGCCTCTCCAGCAGAGAACTCAGGGAGTTCTGTTCACTCCCTCACACCCGGCACACCTGCCCTTGTTCCTGTTTCCATTTAACCCTTCCTTCAGCCTGTAGGGAAACAGCATTAACCCTAGAGTGGATTTACTTTCTATCATGGAGTGAGCACAACCAGGGCGAGACATACCGGCCGTCATAGATAACCCCGGTCACAGTCTCACACCCTCTTTTACTGTTCAAACGGTTAGTCCTGAGAGACCATTACAGGTGGTAGAGGGCTCCGGTCGGCCTGGAAGTAACTGAGGTATCTTTTTGACCAGCTGAGTATGAGTCCTACTCCCTATTCTTCCTTTGCTTTCACAGGACCCTGCACTCTGAATTAGCAATGGCCCTCTTGCTGCTGGGTCCGGTGGTACATCCCTCTCCCTGTGTGATAGGCTGCGCAGGCCCTCTCTGGTGCTTCTCTGCTGAAGTCCACACCGGGCCCTGGTGATGCAGCTGTACCTTCAGGTTGCTTTGGGGGCCAGGAGACCTGCAGTCCTCCTGCCCTTCGGATTTGGCTGCCAGGGAAGGGTTTTACACCCTGGCAACCACAGACTCCGATGTCTAATTCTCCTCTGTGCCTCTCTGCCAATCCTGCTTCACTGGGCCAAGCTATTCCAGCTCCAGGCCCCAATCCACAGGACAGCACTACTCTGCATCTTCACTCTCCAAACTTTCCTCTCAGACTGCACACTAACTCCTCCCTCAGGTCAGGCTTGAGGAATGTTCCCTGGAAGTCCAGGTTCAAAGCTCCCTCTGCTGGCCTGAGGGAGAAACTGCGTTGGATGTTGGTACTTACTGGCCACTGATTTCCCCAATTACCTCCAGGCTCACTATTAATCCTTTTGAGGGGGCAACACTGTTGTGGCAAGCCGGTGCTGGGGCGCCACAAAAGCGCAATAAAAATCAATCGTAATATCGTATGAACTCTAAAATGGTACAAATAAAAATGTCAGCCCAGGATGCAATGAACAAGCCTTCATACAGCTCAATTGGCAAAAAAACTACAATGAAGAAAAAACAAACATATCGGCCATGTCAACAGAAAAATAAGAGATATAGCTCGCGTTACAACAGGAAGAAGAAAGAAAAGTACAAAACTGAAAAAAAATCAAGTTTTTAAGGGGTTAAAGGTGAGGAAGTCAGAATGGTAAGGATATATATTGTATTGGAAGAGTTCATGAAACTTACAGTAATAAATCTGCAGAATATAGGAAAGTTAAGATTTTTTTGGGGGGTTAGTTTTTTGTGTTGTTTGTACAAAGCACTTACTGTACTGTTCAGTTTTAATATTGATTAATGCTGCTGAGTTTTAGAGCTTGTGTGTAGGTGCTGGTGTAGCTGATGAATGCAACTCAAGAAATGTAAAGGTTTAGTTAACATGAAGAAAACACACAAATGAACAATAATCTGCCTCTCCAATTTAATGTGAAAAGTAAACCCATGGAGGTAAGCTTTCAAGGAAAATATTTGTATTACGGATTTTGATTTTTTTTTAATTTGACTTTAAATGTCAAGATAATAATTTGAATGGAAAGTTACTGATCTGCTAAATTTTGAGACCATGAAAAAGCCAGTTCTTGTCTGGCTTCACATCATGCTAGATGGCTACGTGGACAAGACATCAAGCCATGTGAACTTCAAGCTAGTGCCACCTGGACAAGGCTTTGTCCATGTGCCACTTTTTTCTAATCTTCAAAATGTACTGAAGCTCCGTTAATTTCTTGGTATTTTGGATTTTTATAAAGGACTGAGTTTTGTCTCACAATTAGTTGATGCTTGGTGTGAGGACACTTTCAGGGTGAAGGCCATTTCACCACTAGCCTACCGAAGGGCAGAGTCTATACCTCGGGGACAAATTAATGATGGCTGAATAGAAGCCTCTTGATTCTTCTCTAGCCAAATGATGGGGGCATAGAGAAATTTAAGGAATATATATTTCAACATTCAGTCCTTTTTTGTCTAGAGAGCTAAGCCACGGTCAGAGATGTCTACAAGTGTGCATGTATGGTGAGCAATTGTTTGCCCACCACCAATCCAATTGTTTAGACAGCTTGTTCCATGATCATTTTGCCATGTAAACAAGCTGCCGATCACTCAATGAACAATGAAAACACTCGGTTATGGGGTGAAATGATCTTTTATGCAGCATAAAATATCATTGTTCTCGGAATTGCATCGCCCTCTATAAACAAGATTTGCTCTCAAGAACAATGGCAGCAAGCAACTGATCTATTAAAAATTGCTCATTATGCTTCATTTACTCAGGTCTGCTTGTGTAAATACGCATTAATTCAACCGTTGTTTGGTAAAAGTTTACCGATCGGCGGTTGTATTGTGCCATTGTCAGTCCGTGGAAATGGATGCTTAGTTCATTGCAATACTCCTTAACCCCTTCAGCCCCGGGGCACTTTCCGTTTTTGCGTTTTTGTTTTTTGCTCCCCTTCTTCCGAGAGCCGTAACTTTTTTATTTTTCCGTCAATCTTGCCATATGAGGGCTTGTTTTTTGCGTGACAAGTTGTACTTTTAAATGAAACCATAAGTTTTACCATATGGTGTACTGGAAAGCAGCAAAAAAATTCCAAGTGTGGAAAAATTGCAAAAAAGTGTGATGGCACAATAGTTTTTGGGATGTTTTATTCACGGTGTTCACTATATGGTAAAACTGATGTATAGGTATGATGCCTGAGGTCGGTGCGAGTTTGTAGACACCAAACATGTATAGATTTACTTGTATCTAAGGGGTTAAAAAAAATTCACAAGTTTGTCCAATAAAAGTGGCGCACGTTTTGCGCCATTTTCCGAAACACGTAGCGTTCTTATTTTTTGGGATCTATGGCTCAGTGATGGCTTATTTTTTGCGTCTCGAGCTGATGTTTCTAATGGTAGCATTTTTGCGCAGATGCTACGTTTTGATCGCCTGTTATTGCATTTTGCGTAAAACTTGCGGCAACCAAAAAACGTAATTTTGGCGTTTGGAATTTTTTGGCCACTACGCCGTTTACCAATCAGATTAACTGATTTTATATTTTGATAGATCGGCCATTTCTGAACGCGGCGATACCAAATATCTGTATATTTATTTATTTTTTAACCCTTTAATTTTCAATGGGGGGAAAGGGGGGTGATTTGAACTTTTAGGTTTTTTGTTTTTTTTTTAATTTTTTAAAACTTTTTTTTTACTTTTTTTATTTTATTTTCCTAGTCCCCCTAGGGGGCTATAGCGATCAGCAATCCGATTGCTGATCGCTATCTGCTGATCACAGCTATACTGCTGTAAACAGCAGAAATAGTCACTTTCTTTTTTCCTCTGCTCCGTGCCGAGGAAAAATGAAAGTGAAACTTCGTAGCAGCAGGCGTCATCACATGACCCTGTGCTACGATGGCAACCACCGAACGTCACATGATCACTCACGTGACGTCCGGAGGGGGCGGCGGTAAGTAAAAAACATGGCCACGCGCATATAGATCTCGCTGCCAGACTTTGGCAGCGAGATCTAAGGGGTTAATGTTCCGGGTGGAATGCGTTTCCACTCGGAACATGTAGGCACACATGTCAGCTGTTGAAAACAGCTGATATGTGTGCCGATCCACGCCGCCTGCCCGCGGCAGGGGGCGCGGGCTTACCGGGACACAATCCATGACGGAAAGATCCGTCCATGGTCGTGAAGGGGTTAAAGTGGTGTTCCCATTTGGTACACTAATTACATAGCAACAGCATATTGGGTCCCAGTAATGCAGTGTTTCTCAACTCCAGTCCTCAAGACCCACCAACAGATCATGTTTTCAGGTTTTCCTCAATATTAGACAGGGGATAATTCCATCACCTGTGCAACATTAAGGAAATCCTGAGAACCTGATTGAGGAAAACCTGAAAACATGATCTGTTGGTGGGTCTTGAGGACTGGAGTTGAGAAACACTGCACTAATGGAACCTATACTTCAAAAAAAGTGTCACGGATGGGCAAAGGGACTTCCGGTGCACGGCGTAGCACACAGGTAACAACAGGGATGGAAAGGAAAAGAAGGCCCTAGGGGTAGGGGAAATGGGTCACTTCATGACACTAACCTGTATCTGAACTCTCAGCTCCCTAACATCCCTAAACAGGTTCTTCCCCCATTGTCATCACATGCATAGTCCACGGCTATCCTTCCACTCACCATGGATAGTGCAAAGGCCAGTGAGTATGCTAGACTTCAACACTGCAATAATAAAACACAGGGGAAGGATGATAGACAGGACGACATAGAGAAAAATGATATACTGGTGTATATATATATACTTCCCGTTGTTGAATGGGGGCGTCACATCCCTAAGACGTCATACCCTCCATTGCCAGGTAGGGAGAGACACTTTAGGGCCAATTAGGGTCAGTGTTTTTCTATTGTTTACCTCCCACCTGGTTACTATCAGTATATACCCTATACCGTACCATTTTTTCTTTTGTGTGTTTTTTTGGTCACTTGACCCTTTAATGATATTATTGAAAGTTACATTTTGACGGGGTACTCCCCTTATAGTTTTTCTACATTAATTATGGCAAGATACTTCTTATACCTATACAATTCACCCCACAGTTCCTTAAAATATTGGTAAATTGATAATATCGCTAATCCTAAGATATGTAGCTTTTTGTGGGGAGACAAGTCTGAATTCAGTGTAGCAATATCATTTTATAAAATAAAAATATTTATAAAAACAATTATTGCTGGTCTTGGTTTCCAATCTTTCATCACTATGGAAAATAGAAATGTCTGAAATGAGCACAAACTAGACTTGTATAGGTATTATTGCTGTAACCGGCTTTAAAATTCAGGTGAGCAAATAATGTCAGCCAACGAGTTAGGTGAGGCTTGTTTGACTGTACTGATAGCCTAAGCTATAAGGTTAGTCATTTTTGAGACAATCAACAGCTTGTGGCTGTGTAGACGACTGTTAGAGTTGACAAAAACAACATCTAATGTTCTGTTCTGCTTGATTTATTATACCTAAGTGTAGCCTTTAGCTTATGGACTCTTCAATTTGGAGCAAGCATTTCTTCTCCACTTTTGTCAGGTCTTGGCTTCAGGGTAATATACTGATAGCTATTTAATTTGAATTCTTTCATGCCCATGCACTAAGGCTAAAGGTACTCGCAAGGCATTGTAAATAGAAAATGTGACCTTATAAGATTTACAGCTATATATTAGGTGATTCGCTAAATTGATTTTCTGTTTTTTTTATTGTGCATGCGTGCATACTTTAAGTGATGACGTGTGAGATCCCAGGCTACATTGAGCTAATCATTTATGAAGAATAGCAACAAAAAGAGGAGATAAAAACTCCCCCAAAAATGTATTATAATTCTACAATAATAATAATAATAATATAATATAATACTTTTTGGTGGAGTTTTTATCTCCTCTTTTTGTTGCTATTTTTGATATTTATCAGTGTAGGGACCCGCAAGCGTGAGGATCCGTGATGAGGATTGCGGGCTTACGTACATTGGCCAATTTACTAACTAATACCTCATATATATTTTATATGTATTTTTTGCACTTTTTTATACAGGGTGCAGCCAGGCTTCTTAATACGGCCGTGCATAGTGGAATCTCTGTCCCTTGTGTGCTGCAGTAAGTAGTGTCTGAGTAACCCGCCTAATCTAATAGTAAGGGCGTGGTAATAGGTTGCTGGCTGGACACCATGCGCATACAAGTGTGAACAGCGCCCTATGCACGCCACTAGTGTGCAATTTACCTTGCACCTGTGAAGTGTCCATCATGTTGAGAGGTTTGTCTGCATCCTGTTTGTGCATTAGATGTGTTGGCCTGGGCTGACTGGACTGGTTGCCCTCTTTTCTGCTAATCATTTATGGCAGAATTGCAATATATACCTGTATCATTAATAGAATATCTTAAATGGACCCTATTATTATTACTATTTATTATTATAGCGCCATCAATTCCATGGCGCTTTACATGTGAAAGGGGTATACATAATAGGAACAAGTACAATAATCATAAACAATACAAGACACAGACAGGTGCAGGAGGAGAGAGGTCCCTGCCCGCGAGGGCTCACAGTCTACAGGGGATGGGTGAGGATACAGTAGGTTAGAGTAAAGCTGATTGTGCAGCGCTGTATCAGACTGAGGGTTACAGCAGGTTGTAGGCTTATCGGAAGAGGTGAGTCTTCAGATTCCTTTTGAAGCTTGTCAAGGTAGGCGAGAGTCTGATGTGTTGAGGCAGAGCATACCAGAGTATGGGAGATGCACGGGAAAAATTTTGGATGCGATGGTGGGAAGAGGAGATGAGAGGGGAGTAGAGAAGGAGATCTTGTGAGGATTGAAGGTTACGTGCAGGTAAGTACCGGGAGACTAGGTCAGAGATGTAGGGAGGAGACAGGTTGTGGATGGCTTTGTAGGTCATGGTTAGGGTTTTGAACAGGAGTCGTTGGGCAATGGAAAGCCAGTGAAGGGATTGGGAGAAAGGAGAGGTCGGGGAGTAGTGGGGGGAACAGGTGGATTAGTCAGGCAACAGAGTAGAATAGATTGTAGGGTTGCGAGACTGTTAGAAGGGAGGCCACAGAATAGGAGGTTGCAATAATCCTAATAATAATTCTATTCTTTCAAATACAATTTGTAATATTGATTAATGCAAAGTTTCGTATATCAGCTTATTATAAAAAAAAAGCTGCTTCTTTCTCCACTTATGAGCCACTTCTCGATTTTCACCCTTTCTTTCTGAATTCCTCATTCACACTCAACAAATTTCTCAATACCATCTTTCTCAAGGCAAGATGGACAATAAGTTGTCAGGTTACAGAGCATATTGAAGTCTATGAAGAAGAAAAGTAGAGAAATGCGGCATCACAAAGGAAGGGGAGGCATAAGCAGGCAGATTTTGAGCAGTTTCATTTAGTTTTTCCTAATGCAAGACTCAAAAACACAAAGCTTACAGTGGCATGTAAACATTTAGGCACCCCTGGTTAAAATTATTATTATTGTGAACAGTTAAGAAAATTGAAGATTAAATTATCTCCAAAATGCATAAAGTTAAAGATGAGATTTTATTTTAGGCAAAAAAAAAAGATTTTCATCTTTTATATTTTTAAATTAACAAAGAAGGAAATTAGGTTGGTGCAAAAGTTTGGGCACCCTGCATGGTTAGTACCTATTAGCACTCCCTTTGTCACGTTTCACAGCTTGTAAACACTTTTTGTAACAGCCAAGAGTCTTTTAGCTCTTGTTTAACAGATTTTCTTCCTTGGAGACGTCTTCCAGTTGTGTGAGATTCCTGGCTCGTCTTGCATGCACTGCTCTTTTTTGAGGTTTAGCCACAGATTTTCAATGCTGTTCATATCAGGGGACTGTGGGGCCATTGCACCTTTTGGGGTCGTCTGTTGTGGATTTTGACGTGTGTTTAGGATCATTATCCATTTGTAGATGCCATCCTCTTTTCTCCTCTTTTCAAGTTCTGTTTTTTACAGATGGTGTTATGTTCGCATCAAGAATTTGGTGACATTTCATTAAATCCATTCGTACCCGTGACAAATTCCCTGTGCCATTGGCTGCAACACAACCCCAAAGCATTATTGATAACTCCCATGCTTAATGATTGGAGAAATATTCTTTTCCTTTTTTTGTGCCCTTTTTTCTCTACACATACTTTTGACCATTGTAGTCAATGAGTTCTACTTTAACCTCATCGGTCCGCAGGAATCGTTTCCAAAATTCATCAGCTTGTTTAGATGTTCTTTAGCATACTTCTGAGGTTTTCTTTTGATGACTCTTCCATGACGGCCGTATTTGTGCAGGTGTCTCTAAACAGTAGAACAATGTACCACACCTCCAGAGTCTGCTAAATCTTCCTGAAGGACTTTTGCAGTCAAATGGGGCTTCTGATTTGCCTCTCTAGCAATCCTACAAGCTGCTCTCATAGAAAATTTGCTTGGTCTTCCAGACCTTATCTTGACCTTCACTGTTCCTGTTAGCTGCTATTTCTTTAACTGCATTTCGATTTGAGGAAAGGGCAACTTGAAAAGGCATTGTTATCTTCTTATAGTCTTCTCCTGCTTTGTGGCCTCCACCATTTTAATTTTCAAAGTGCTAGGCAGCTGCTTAGAAGAACCCATGGATGCTGTTTTTTGGCACACGGTTAGTAGAGGCTGGGTTTTTATACAGCTATGAAATTTGCATCACCTGGCCTCTCCTAATGATGATAGTGAACAAGCCATAACCCTAACAGGATAATTAAGGTGTGAAACCTCAAAGTTATCTGAGCACTCAAATATCCAAGGATGTCCAAAATGTTGCATCTGCCCAATTTCCTTTTTGTAATTTTTCAAATGTAAAAGATAAAAATATTTTTCTTTGTCTAAAATACAAAGGAATAACAGTAATTTTGACCAGGGGTGCCCAAACTTTTGCACACCACTGTAGTTATACTGCTCTATAATGCCCAACAAGAAAATAGTCAATTTCTCTGTGTGTAGCAGAGACATCATTGCAGTAAAGGCCGCTTTACACGCAATGACATCGCTAACGAGATATTGTTGGGGTCACGGAATTCGTGACGCACATCCGGCCTCGTTAGCGACATCGTTGCGTGTGACACCTACAAGCGACCGCTAACGATCAGAAATACTCACCAAATCGTTGATCGTTGACACGTCGTTCCTTTCCCAAATATCGTTACTCATTTTGGACGCAGGTTGTTCTTTGTTCCTGAGGCAGCACACATCGCTATGTGTGACACCCTGGGAACGACAAACAACAGCGTTCCTGCGTCCTACGACAACGAGGTGGGAGTGACGTCAATGCAGCTGCTCTCCACCCCTCCGCTTCTATTGGTGGCCCGCTGATTGATGTCTCTTTGATGCCCCCTTAAAAATGAGGTTGTTCGCCGCCCACAGTGATATCGCTAGGAAGTTAAGTATTTGTGATGCGTACCGGCGTTATTGTTCACCACAGGCAGCGATTTGACCATGATGCACAAACGACGGGGGCGGGTGCTTTCGCTAGCGATGTTGCAGGGTGTAAAGCGGCCTTTAGTCTCTACCCACCAGCTCAGCCAATTTCAAATTACAGATAGAGACTGCATAGTGGAAGCAAAGCTGGTGAAAATGTAGTATACAAGTAATAAAATGTTTAGAAATTGTGTTTTTCCACATGTATACTCATGGCTGCTTGTTCTGAAAAGTTATATAAATGTACAGGAACACTTTAAACATCTGATTCTCTGATGTTTTATGGTTTAGCTCTAGACTATATCATTAGAGTTCTAACTTTGGAGGATCAGTGTAGCTACTGGCACTTTTTACATTTCTAGAAATTCGAGCAATTTTGAAAAGATTTTTGAAATACCTAATGTGTTCCTATAGACAGTGCCATTTATTGACCTTACAGCCCATTCTAGATTAACGCGGGCTTTGCACACTACGACATCGCAGGTGCGATGTCGGTGGGGTCAAATTGAAAGTGTCGCACATCCGGCATCGCATGCTACATCGCAGTGTGTAAAGCCTAGATGATACGATTAACGAGCGCAAAAGTGTCATAATCGTATCATCAGTGCAGCGTCGGCGTAATCCATAATTACGCTGACGCGACGGTCCGATGTTGTTCCTCGCTCCTGCGGCAGCACACATCGCTGTGTGTGAAGCCGCAAGAGCGAGGAACATCTACCGGCGTCACCGCGGCTTCCGTAGGATATGCGGAAGGGAGAAGGTGGGCGGGATGTTTACATCCGGCTCATCTCCGCCCCTCCGCTCCTATTGGCCGCCTGCCGTGTGACGTCGCAGTGACGCCGCACGACCCGCCCCCTTAATAAGGAGGCGGGTCGCCGGCCAGAGGGACTGTCGCAGGGCAGGTGAGTGCATGTGAAGCCGGCATAGTGATAATTTTCGCTACGCCAGCTTTCACAAGATATTGTACCTGCGATGGGGGCGGGGACTATCGCGTGCGACATCGCAGCATCAGCTTGCGATGTCGCAACGTGCAAAGCCCGCCTTAGTGCTTCAAACCTCTTGGCAAATTATTATAGTTAGATACAGTATTTATAGCACCTAGCGGCCACATATAAGCAGGGTCTTACAGGCTTCCTGCCAGTGTAACACTGGTAAGTCTAAGGCATTTCAATACATGAGCATTGCAGTGTATTAGACCAGCAATAAGACTTTTAAGTGTACAAGATCCATAATGTGACTTAGAAAAAAGGTTAGAATAAAAAAAGTTTAACAATGGGGTAGGGAGGGAAACGCAGAACAATTGAGTAGGATGAAATGGACAAAACCTTGGAAATAAATTACTCAAATACAACAAGTATACTAAAAGGGCTCAAGGGCCCAACTAGTGACTTTGCCTTTCTCTAACAGTATTTAGAATTTACATTTTATTTACATTGCCTTAAAATATTAATGATGAATTGGGTCCAAGTGCAGTGAGTACAATTGTGATGTCCCATATGTTGCTTTACATACTCAGGATAGTCAATTATAAACAATCAGAATCTCCAAACATGTCCTCCCAATATAAATTAGACATAATATGGATCACAAGACAGCGTACTAACACCTATACCGTATATATGAAGAAATACGCAGGACACCACAATTTTATCCCAATATATTTTAATGTAATGTCAATAAAATGTAAATTTTACATTCCCATTGGAGGAAGGCTGGGTCACTAGTGTGTCCATTGGGCCCTTTTTCTATATTTGTTGTTAACCCTAGAACGCATACCTGGGGCCTCGCAGGCCTGCTAGGTCATTTGTTTTCTATGGTAGATTGAATTGCGCGTTCTAGGGTTAAAAAATAAAAAAAAAATTTGGCACTGAAAATTCAATTTTCATGTCAAAACAAAAATAAACCTAAAAAGTATACACATTGGTACTGCCACATCGAGAACTATATAACTATTACAATATTTATCCCCTATGGTATAAACTGCAAGAAAAGAATAAATAGCGATAAGCAGACCTATTGAAGTTCAGGTTCTCCAGGTTTGTCTGGACTTTAATTAAAAGTTTGGTTTTGGACCTAGACTTGACCCTATCTTGACCCCGGACCCAGAAACCCATGTAAGTCAATAAGAAAATGGTTGTAAAATAGTTGTAATGAGGACTAGGGGGCTGCAAAAGGAAACACAATGGGGGAAATTGACCTGCAAACAAATGTGGATAGGGAATAAAAAAAATCATGTGGGGTCCCCGCTATTTTTGATAACCAGCAAAACAGCTGCTTGCTGCAGCCCTCATGTGTCTGCTTTTCATTGGCTGGGTATCAAAAATAGGGGGGGACACCCACAGGTTTTTTTTGTATTATTTTTGATAACCAGCTAAGGTAAAGCAGACAGCTGATGGCTGCAGCCTGCAGCTGTCAACTTTACTTTTGCAGGTTATCAAAAAAGAGAGGGACCCCACTTCATTTATTTTTTTTCTTCACAGCAGTGGACAGGCATTTTCCACGTGCCGAAAAGCTTGTTGAGTCATCAAGCTTTAGTAGCATATGGACAGCACCTGAACTCCAAATTTGGGCACAGACTTTTTTTTTAAAAAAAAGTCTGTGTTCAAGTTCGAGCCCCTGACTCCAGATGACAAAAAAGAGACAGTTGCACTCTGAAATGCTAAAGCATGAAAACCATAAATGTAAGAATATAAATATGCATTACTGCTAAAGGAAATGTGAGAAAAAATTGAGATATTTAGCATACAAAAATGGCCATATTTATATATGCCCAGTAGCCACGTCAAGGCATACCTCATATGCATAGTATACCTGATTTTTAATATTCGGATTCGCGCATTCCTGTAAATAAAACGTTGTTTTTTCATCAGACCACCACACAAAAAGTGGAACAAAATACCATCAAACATTTGTATGTTAAGAATAAATGTTTTGCTGAAAATAGTGTGCAATAATAGTAAAACATAAAGAAGCTAAATACCCTTGGGTCAGCTAAATTACTACAAGAATTACATACATTCAGGGGCTTGTTTTAACCCCTTAACGACCGCGAGCAGTAAAATTATGTCCTAGCGGTCATAACGTTACTGCCCGCGGTCTGCCGGCAGCAGCATGCAGCGATCGGCGCACATCTTAGCTGATTTTCACAGCTGAGGTGTGTGCCTGCTAGGCACGAGCAGAATCGTTATCTGCTTGTGCCATTTAACTCCTGTAATGGCGCTATCAATATGTGACAGCGCCATTATAAACGTGATCGTGGTAAAGCTTTACTTACCGCCTGATACCGGAAGTCACGTGATATGATCACGTGACTTCTGGTGGTTGTCATGGTAGCACAGGGTCATGTGATGACTCCTGTGCTAGACATGAACCACTTTCACTTTCGCTTTGTACGGAGGCCAGGGAAGCAGGAAGTGTACGTATCTGCTGTTTACAGCTGTGTAGCTGTGATCAGCAGATAGTGCAGAGCGATCGGATTGCTGATTGCTAAAGCCCCCTAGGGGGACTAGTAAAATAAAAAAAAAGTTAAAAAAAAGTTTTAAAAAATTAAAAAACCAAAAAAACCTAAAAGTTCAAATCACCCCCCTTTCGCCCCATTGAAAATTAAAGGGTTAAAAAAATAAAAAATATACACACATTTGGTATCACCGCGTTCAGAAACGCCCGATCTATCAAAATATAAAATCAATCAACGTGATCAGTAAACCACGTAGCGGTAAAAAAATTCCAAACGTCAAAATGACGTTTTTTGTCGCCACAACTTTTGCGCAAAATGCAATAACAGGCAATCAAAACGTAGCATCTGCGCAAAAATGGTATCGTTAAAAACGTCAGCTCGAGTTGCAAAAAATAAGCCATCACTGAGCCATAGATCCTGAAAAATGAGAACACTACGGGTCACAGAATATGGCTTAAAACGTGCGCCACTTTTTTCAGACAAACTTCCGAATTTTTTTAACCCCTTATATAAAAGTAAACCTATACATGTTTGGTGTCTACGAACTCGCACTGACCTGTGGCATCACACCCACACATCAGTTTTACCATACAGTGCCCACAGTGAATAAAATATCTCAAAAACAATAGTGCTATCGCACTTTTTTTTGCAATTTTTCTGCATTTGGAATTTTTTGCCGTTTTCCAGTACACTATATGGTAAAACCTATGGTTTTATTTAAACGTACAGCTCGTTTCCCAAAAAATGAGCCCTCACATGACCATATTGACTGAAAAATAAAAAAGTTACGTCTCAGAAAAAGAATGTCGAAAAAAAAAACGGAAAGCGAAAAATCGGCCGGTCGTGAAGGGGTTAAGTAAAATCATATTTCGTTTTGTATAGTATTTCCCCGGATTCATTAAGACTAGCATTGTACATGCCAGACTAAGTAAAGGGGCATGGTAGAGGAAGATGTAACTGATTCATTAAGAGGTGTACACCACATAATTTAGGCACATCTTACAAGTAGCATGAACTTTCATCTCCCTTGCCTCAAATCTTACTCCAGTCAAAGAATGGTGGGATAACTGGCATTAGGTACGTCACATTTGATCTGGATTGAGACAGGTCTTGCCACACCTTGTCCTTTTGATGCTTCACCCAATTAGGCAGCGCTGCCCAAGACTTAGATGAAAATGTCAAAAGTAGTAACTTCACATTGCACAAATATTTTTACTTTACAGAGGGTTGTATGCTAGTGTCACAATTCCTCTGTGCAGAGTATCTTGCACACAGATGATGCTCTGCTGTACCTTCCTGAATTACTGAGTTGGCAGTGACATAATTCCTCTGTGCAGAGCATCTTGCACACAGGTGATGCTCTGCTGAGCCTTCCTGAACTACAGAGTCGGCAGTTACCGTACATGCTTCCTTTGGGCAGGGCATTGATGCATTTGGAGATGCTCTGCTGTATTTCTTTGAGCACTAGCTGACAGGTTGTTTGACAGCACAGGATTCCATGCAGGTTCTAGGTGGTGCTGATTACTCAGGTGCTCCTTGTTCCTGGAAATTGCTCTGTTTCATTACTGAGCATGCTCTCCCAGAACCTCGCCAGTCGTACTCTCTGGTTCTGTAGTTGTGCTCTTGGCTCATGTTGTTGTGTTCTGATCTAAGTTTCTTGACCCCGGACCTTTATTTGACTCCTCTCTGCCTACTCCCTGTTCTCGTCATTACCTCCTGGCTTCTGACCTCGGACCGTTTACCTCACCACGTCTCTGTCTGCTGCCTGAATCTAATATGTACTCTCCTGAAATTCTAACCCTCAGCCTGTGACTTGACTATGTTTCTGCTTACTCCCTGTGTAATGTCGTATCCTCCTGTTTCCTGACCCCAGCTTGTCTGACTACCCTTCCGTCTATACTATCCGTAAGTAGTGACTAGCATCACAGCTAGGTTTTTTTCTACTTTTGCACACTAAAATAATTATGTTTTTAATTTATGTAGCTGAGTTTAAAGACTAATATTTCTTTATTTATGCTTTTTAATAGGCACTCATTTTCAGACTTACTTATACATTTCATTGGCTCACTTTTTCAATCCATAAGAAATTTAGATAAATGTTTTCATTTATTTTAGAAAGTGGTAGGTTTTTGAGTTAATTTTTTTTTTAAATCCATCCATTTGATTTTTATTTGCGATATGTAGGAAAAAATACACTGTGTGTTAAAAATAAAATATATAAAATATAGCACTTTTGCAATTTGCCCACCGGCCTCTGGGTTCTTTTCAAAACTCAAACTTCCTATTGGTTCAGGAAATAATATATGTGCATTAGATAAAATGGCCATTTTTTTAAATATATGTATCACAAAACGTGACTTAAACAATAGACACTAGGCAATTTTCTTATGATAGCTTTTATTTAATTCTATGTATTCTATTTATTAGAGTACAATACTCCTTTTAACATAATGACTCCTATACATTTTACCCAGCATTTATTCATTCAGGTAGAATACTATCATACAATTTCCTTTTCTTCTAATCTTATACAAGGACAATGTCATCCTTTATGTCCAACTTTATTGGAATCGGCAATTCTGATATTTTTTTTAATTTATTTTCTGTTCAAAATGCATTACAAATCACATGTGAATTTTATATTGTGTGTCTATTCATTTAAGGCGACACAAAATCTATAGGTTGTTTTTAAGGTTTCTCTATTTTTCATTGCATAACTTTTTCTATTAAAGCTTTTCGAGGTCATGTTTATTTGATTGACAAGATTATTAATTTTGGAATGAATATGGCTTTTTTATGGTATTTAGCAGCTACTAACAGAATGTAGCAAATGTGAACAGGTGTCAAAAATTGCAGATATACGCAATCACTTGTATGACACCAGCACCAATGACCATTAACTAACGCTGGTTCTGGCGGTTGCAGATGGAGCTTGGTTGTATATTACAGCCAGATCCTGCTGAGGATGGCATGGATGTGGTTCCATGAATTGGAGTCTTTATGTTTTTAATGTACAGCATTTTGAACTATCCATTTTCCACTCAAATTGTAAATATGTCATGGGGCGGGATGGAGGTTAAGGGAACACTCCAGGCAAAATTGAGTATTCAACCTTTTAAAGGGAACCTGTCACCAGAATTTTCTCTTATGAGCTATGGCCACCACCAGTGAGCTCTTATATAAAGCATTCCAGAATACTCTATATAAGAGCCCAGGCTGCTCTGTATAAGGTGAAAAACAGCTTTATAATACTCACCTAGGGGGCGGTCCTGTCCAATGGGTGTTGCTGATCTCAAACCGGCGCCTTTTTCATCTTGTGAGTTTGCCATCCTCCTGCCCAGCCCCATGTGCATGAGGTGTCCTACATCATTCACAGAGAAGCCGCGGCCACCACTAGTGAGCCCTTATATACAGCATTCCAGAATACTGTATATAAGAGCCCAGGCCGCTCTGTACAACATAATAAACACCTTTGTAATACTCACCTAGGGGGCGGTCCGGTCCGATGACTGTCGCTGCTTTTGGTCCAGCACCTCCTCTATCTTTTGCCTCCTGTTCAGTCCTCGTGTGCATGATGCGTCCTGCGTCATTCAAATAGAGGCCGCCATTTCGCTCTTGTGCATGCGCACTTTGATCTGCCTGGCTGAGGGCAGAGCAAAGTACTGTAATGCTGAGGTGTGGCCCCCCTAAGGCTTCAGGCGCCACAGGGTACAGCACTTGATTTTAGGTGCTGTGCTTATCCCGGATTCCTAGATGACCAGTGCCGGTAAACACAGAACACACACATTTTTTGCCTTTTTTCCTTTCCCTGGTAACAGAATAGAGATGGATATGATGGATAGCTGCCCATTGGTCGGGACCTGTCCAATCCTGCTGGTCAGAAATCCAGGAGGGGGAGGGGCTTAACAAGACAGTTGACAGTTAACAGTTGTCAGTTTAGAGAAGTGCGGGACTTGAGTCCTGAGAGGAGCTGACCTAGTGACGTCGGTGGGACACAGGAGTTACGGTCGCCGGTGAGATACAGTGTCAGTACCCCGGGACCGGCGCAGTCAGGGTGTAGAGCCCTAGATTAGGGGACGGTTCAAGCTCGCCTAATAAATCTACCGAGGGAAGAAGATTTCACGTTTCTTCACCTACCACAGTGTCCGGGGCAGAGCAGTATAGAGAGCCTGGGAATTGAGACTTAGGTTCAGCCCACTACAGGTTCGCACTGCCTGCAAACTGACTGGGACTTGTAAATACAAAAAAGGGGACCCCAAGTAGCTTCAAGCCACGGGGATCCACCAACAACAGAGCGCATAGAGGAAGGGCCCATCAGTCACAATACTGGCACTAGGATCCGAAGAGTTTGGGAATGCTTAGAGCCCATCTTGGTGGAGACCGGCAATTTGTGGGGAGTAATAACGAACAGTGAGTAAAAATCTTGAACCGCAGCCTCGGTGTCATCTGCTTCTTTGCCGTCACCCTGCACCTCAGCGCCACCATCACTACAACCACCATCATCCTCACTGGGGCATTAGCTTTGCTTGCGGAGATCTGAAACATCCTGGCGGCGTCCCACCATCAGCCCCAGCAGTGAGAGAGACTATGCGGCTGCGGCTCTCTCCCATAGCCAGATGCCACAACTGGCGTCATAAACTGTAATTACTGTAAATCTATACTACAACTCTCATCATAATCCCCTTCATTTTAATAAAAGACACCGCCAGGGTCACGGAGCCAGGCCCTGTCACCGCTGACATCCCCGGACGAGTCCGGCCCGGTTCCAAGTACCCCAAGATCCTGGGGCTGGGCGTGTCACAGGCGCGAGGAAAGGTAAAAGACTGCTCGCTCATGCACACTACAGTAATTTGATCTGCCCTTAGTCGGACAGATCAAAGTGTGCATGCGCAGGAGTGCAATGGCAGCCTTTGTTTGAATCACGTAGGACACATCGTGCACACGAGGGCTGGACAGGAGGCACAAGATAGAGGAGGTGCTGGATCAAGAGCAGCGACACTCAATGGACCGCCCCCTATTTAAGTATTATAAAGGTGTTTTTTTACGGTATACAGGGTGACCAGGGCTCTTATATACAGCATTCTGGAATGCAGTATATAAGGGCTCACTAGTGGTGGCCATGGCTCATAAGTGAAAATCCTGGTGACAGGCTCCCTTTAAGCTGGAAGTAAGTGGTGGTACAAAACACGATTTCTGAAATGATGATAATCATGACTTGACGCACTGCTTCTGCACAATGCATAGCGCAATTTATCAATTTTTTCTGGAATCTTCATTTGATACATTTTTTTTATTTATTTAATGTCTCCTAGTGCCTATAACAATAGCAATGATGCAAACATTCATCTTGCCAATCCATCTTATGGTCATAACAATTTCAGGAGTTGCCCATACTAATCAGTCATGTAAGAAAATTGCTTTGTGTAAATGAGCCTTAAGAGATATAACAATAATACATTTTAACGCTAATGTAAGGGTAATAAACCTCTTATTATCATGTACAAAGGGATGGCAGGTGTACATAGGGTTAGATCAGGTTTACACACATTGCCGGTGACTCATTCATCAATGGCCTAAGCTGGCTGTCACCTGAATGTGTTGTTCTAGTCAATTAGGACACTCCCTGCAGCGCGTTATTACCAAAAGAATATAAAGTGCTCTTTTGTTATAGCAAAATTTTCTTTGACTATCCTGACTATGCTTCTTTATTCACGCTAGATGTTTATCTTCCTTGAGTTCATATAGGTAATTTTAACAGGTTTGCAAAGGACTGTAAGCAAAATGTCAAAGCAGATTTTGCCGTTGGTGCCTTTTGTTCACAGCTACAGTTATGAAAATCGGTAATGTGGAGTCAATAAGTGGCACTGTAAATGGCCAAAGTGTGACATACTGTGGGTTATTCTGAGGTCACATAGACTAACCAGAAAACCTCTTCCGAAAAAAAATACATGTGCGGAATCCCATCCCCATAACATATACCTATTGCTTTATTTAAAAAATATTATAAATTATTTAGCAATGATGGGGACAACTTTCTTTTTAATACTAGTGTGCACGCACTAGGGGAGTGGAAGTGTTTCTAGTGGACTCACTGGGCCACAGTAGTAGTGGTAGATGAATACTCGATAGAACACAAGACAGGAGAGTGACTGAAATAAACCAAGGATATTTATTTAAGGAAATGGTTAACAAAGGAAAGAGTTGTCTGAGGAAAAGGACCCCCTGGATCATGACACCGAACTTTGCAGGAGGAGCTACTGGCGAGGAAACCTCTATACAAAGATTATCCCGGCGCAACCCCAAGAGGTCTAAATGCTTTGAATCCCGGACCAGAGGACCAACCCGTACAGACTGTAGAAGCAGAGATGGAGGAACTGTTGGTCACTAGCTTGGTCAGTAGAAAAAGTCTTGCAGGCTCCATTCAATCCTGGGGAGGCTGATCCAGCCGTGGAGGAGACTGGAAGATCCCGTGCTACCAGGGGAGATTTGCACTGTCCGAGGTTCAATACAGATTATCCAGTGAAGCCAGGGAGGACGAATGATCAGCAGAGGATTCTGTGGAAAGAGACGTGAGTAGCATGCAGAGAAGAATAACCAACAGAATTCAAGCACAGAGCGCTGTAGGTGAGGGTCCTTGACTCTGGCAACGTTCCAAAGGAATGATCATGTTGCCCAGGCACCTCCTATAGGGAAAGGGTGTCTTTTATATACAAAGTAGCTCAGCAAGGTGTACTGTTCCTTTAAATATCAGCAGGGTGCGGTGCACGCTGCCTAAGTGTGCCTGCTCAAAGTAAGCCGACTCTGGGAGGAGAAGTAGGTGGACAGACATGCAGTACCACAGGTAAGGGTGAGTAGGAGACAAAGCTACTGAAGGAGAAACAGACATAGTAAAGCTGCAGAGTGAGCGTCGGTTTACCTGCTTAAGAGAGAGAGGACCTGCAGCCGAGGGCATGACTACTAGCAAATTATAATAATGGCTGACTGAGACTTTCACTGACTTAGGAGTGAAAGGAAAATGTGCTCACTCTGCGTTGCTGTGTTAAACCTCTATAGGAAGTGTCGCGGGCGGGGAGGACGCCGCCGCTGCTGGTCGCTCGCTAATGCTCGGGTCCGGCGCTGCTGCGGCTGCTCGGTGGCTCGAGCGGTGTGCCGGATCCGGGGACTCGAGCGGCGCTCCTCGCCCGTGAGTGAAAGCGGTGGTTGGTTTGGGGGATTTAGTCCGCGACGCCACCCACGGGTTGTGGTGAAGATGGGCAAAACCGCTACTGGTGACAGGGATCCCAGGAGCGATGGTAGGGATCAGCTGGGATGTTGTTTTCCCCCTCCGTGGGTAGAAGTCGGTGGTCCCGGGGCCCGGTGGGGTGACGGGGAGGCAGGGTTGGTTAGATGCAGGGTTGCAGGGACAGCGCGGCGCGGTGCTGGATGGCACGGGTGTACTCACTCAGCAAGAGATGCACAAAGTCCTCGGTAAACCAAACGGCTGGATGGACGGGTCCTGCAGCCGGCTGCAGTGTCACTCCCCGGACAGGTGATGGCGGCTATCTTTCCCTGCACCTTGATGTACTTGATTGACTACGATGGATCCCCAACGGTAGTCCGCTCCCCAGTGTATGGATGCCGGAGGGGCCCGTTTGCCCGCAGGCGCTGGCCCTTGGGTTTCTAGCCTTAGGCGGTAGCTGTATACCCTTACGGTGTGGGCGGTTGCCTTCTATTGGGTCTTTGGCTGTTAGGAAACCCCTGGGGTTCCGGTCACACTCGGATTTGACTATTGTCGGCGGCTCCAAGCCTGGTCGGGGTCCGATGGCCCTGCTTGTGTGTGCTGGCTTCACTTCGCTCCCCGGTCGGTACCGGCGGGACAATGCCCGACCCCGGTCTTACGGTTCCGCATTGCTTCACCACTCCTGCAGATGGCCACCACCGTCTGCCAACCTTGCTGTCAGTGCCTGGGCCACAAACCCATATGGTATACAAGAGAAAAAGAAAATGTGCAACAAGTGGGATCACCAGAAATGACCATATAATATTTTATTAATCAAAAAGGACATACAAACACACAGATGTTCATTAAAAACAATTAAAAAAGCAAAAAAGCTTGTACATACATTTGGTGCCAATAATATGAGCCACCAAAATACACCCCACCCTCTCAGCAAGCCAAAGAGAAACCCCACATAATAAGTCAGAGTAAGTGTGATAGCCAAAAAAACCTTGTTCAATCAATAACAGGCAGTGAACACGGCATGCTAAATGAGACAATAGCAGGCAGAAGGACAATTGCTGCATACAAATACCTCAAAGCCGCATGAAAATAATCTGCCCTGAAAACAAATGTCTGGAACCAGTATAAGGCAAATCACATACCCAGGGGTCCTGCACGGGGTAAATGGCAAAGCAAATATCATGAGAAGGGTGGGGTGGAAACCCCACGCGTATCGCTACAAGGAGTTGTAGCTTCCTCAGGGGAAAGTGAGGCACACTATGGTAGGTATGTCTTAAATAGCCATTATAATCAAAGAAGATTGCTTACCAGCATGGGCAAGGAGGAGGAGGGAGAGGTCGCTATGCAACCTGAAGATGCCGATGGGCGCCGCCATTGTGAGTCATGTGATCAAATCATGTGGTACCTTTTTTTTTTTGTTTTTTTTTTTGCAGACAAGCGTCACAGCCCAATTGCAAGCTCCAATGCCAGGTCGCTATGCAACCTGAAGACGCCGATAGGCGCCGCCATTGTGAATCATGTGATCAAATCATGTGGTCCCTTTTTGCAGGCAAACGTCACAGCCCGAACGCAGGCGCAGTGATATCAGCGCCACAAGCACGATTAGCAATCCCTTAGTATAGTGAAATAGGTATACAAAAGACATATATATTGTACACTATGCATGCGAAACAGGTAGTACATATGTGCTAGATGAATAACGCAAGTCACTTTGTATATACGGAAATCCACATGAATCTGCGCGTGCGCAGTTTCAGTAAGAGATCCCCGAAGGGACATTTCAAGTGCAGGGATTAAAAAAACCTGACAGCACAGAGGTAATACTCAAGTTACCACTAGCGTAACATTGAGTGTTAATCCATCATACGGGTACCTATGTTATGCACACACAATGCTGATATGTCACGCACAAACACTTGTGGCCTGCATCACGTGTCTATATGACACCATGCCAAAAACAGTGCTTCTCATCGCGCATGCGCCGAGACATCAGCAATGTCCCATTCAAAAGCAGAGAAATGATCTCAGTGGGCAGCACAGCCCATTAAGGCCAGTATAACTGAATAACAAGAACTCAAGCATTCACAATCTGTGCGCACAGAACCACACGCATACATCCAATAAAGATTGAATATGGATACTGTTCCCGAAAAATATTTATCTCACCACTTAATGCACATGCGCTATGTAAATGCATACTAGCATAGAGGACTCTGTTGCCCAAAATACGGGCCTACAGGGAAACCACACAGCCATTGTATGAATTTGTCACAGAAAAAAGTCTTTGTTCAGAGGACATAACAGAAAACAGTACAGGTACACAAACCCCCATCCCAGATTAGCACAAAAATAGACCTGTGTGCTTGGATGACACAAGCACATAGTCTGAGTACATGAAGTAGGTAATATGCATATGAAGGACCATAAGGGAACCAAGAAGACCAAATTATTAATACAGAAAGCCCCACTAGAGGGTTGGTAACCTACAAGGGGGCTAGCCAGAAACCGCCTCGGAATTACAAGCAGGTCATGAGACCAAACTGAGCAAGCAAAAGGGTGTGTTCTGGTCACCCATACAGGTATAGCATGTTCACATGATATATAAGTGTCCAAAAAAAGGGGGATTGCCAGGTAGAGATAATGTCCAAATAAATGGCAGAGTCCCATTGAGGCGGGTCTTCCAGAAGTGGTCAGCAACTTGAATGTATCCATCACCGAAAGGTAGACAAAAGAACGCTTCAGATCATAGTTCGGGTAATCCCACAGCTCCAAAGACCAAGAAAAAAGGAAGAGCCCAGAAGGACGGACTCCAGTCTGCACGTCACTGGACATCAAGGAACGGACGTCCAAAAGTGATTATTTGTGTGTACATAAATTCTTCACGAGCTGTAGTCAACAGACCCTGTTCAGGGCAAATGGAGCCAAGCCCACATGGTCAGAACCCTGGAATGTTAAAAAGGTAAATACATAATCAAGATTGTATCCACACCAAAGAGTGGGGAGGTGGGAAGAGGGGGGGGGGGGAGGGGGAAGAGGGGGGTGGGGAAGAGAAAGGGGTGGAAGGCCAGACCCACCAAAAATACTGGTGTAAATGTGATGAGGCTCTCACAAATCCCCAAGTGAATGGGATGCCACATCCAACTGGGAATATCCCATGTAATTGGTGCAGGCCAAGCATTTACTTCTTGTAGAAGCCGGTGAACAAAAGTTCCTCATTCAATCCCTGGGGGGAGAGACTCTGAAGTTGGTATATCCATCTCGCTTCCCTTCTCAATAATTCGTCAGATACCCTACCCCCCCTGATGTTCATTTGAACATGATCCAATACCAGGATCTGGACCTTGCGAAACGAGCAACCATGTGAGTCAAGGAAGTGTTTAGCCACAGAGGAAATGGGCTTACCTTGAGCTTGGTCTTTTTGTGCTCGACCGATGTCAGAAAAATGGTGCTGGATCCTGCGGCGAAGCTCCTGTGTGGTCTGTCCGACATAAAGTTTTGGACACTCGCAAATCAGGAGATACACAACATTCCTACTTCGACAGTTTGAGTAAAATTTGGTGGTGATGGTTCCTGGAAAAACACCAATGCGAACACAACTGTCAGCAACAAGAAAAGGGCAAATGGTGCAGTCCCCACACGGGAAAGACCCAACAAGTTTGTGTCCCCGACCCAAAGGAATAGTGGGTCTCTTAAAATGGCTAGAAGAAAGCATATCCTTCAAATTCATCGCACGTTTTGCGGTCAATTTGGGATGGGCGCTGATAAATGGAGTCAACCTGGGCTCACTAAGGAGGATATTCCAATTTTTTGTAAGAACCTGTCGTACCTTATCCCAATGGTTGTTATATGTGGTCACCAGGTTTATAGTACCCATCTCAGTTCTCAGTCTGCCCCGAAACGTGTCGGACCGTGGAGTGTTGGCTGAGTGTTGGAAGGCTTTAGAAACAACCTTGCGTGGGTATCCTCTCTTGATAAATCGCGTGGTCAAATCTTGTGCCTCATTCCTGAAGGTGGTGACATCAGTACAATTGCGGCGTACTCGCAAAAACTGCCCCTTGGGTATCCCGTCTCGCACATGTCTCGGATGAAAAGAGGAATAATGTAACACACTGTTGGTAGCCGTCTGTTTCCGGAACAGGGATGTTGTAATATGGTTATTCTCCAACATAACCCTCAAATCAAGGAATTCCACCATTGTTGTTGATATACTTGCAGAAAGTCGGATGTGCCACGGGTTCTCATTCAGCTGGGCAATAAAATCTTCACAAGACGCACGGTCACCTGTCCAGAGAAAGAGAACATCGTCGATGTATCTAAACCAGTTTGACACGTGCCTCTGGAACAAAGCGATGGGCGCCACCTGTGTCTCCTCCCACCAACCCAAAAACAGGTTGGCGTAGGAGGGGGCACAGCGGGCACCCATCGCGGTCCCAGACGCTTGTTTATAGAAAACACGATCGAACACGAAAAAACTATTTTGTAAAACAAAATGTAACAGTTCAAGAAGAAACGAATCGTGTTTTCTATCACCTGTAGAGCGACGATCCAGAAAGTAGGTGACCGCTTGAATTCCCAAATCGTGTTCAATGCACGTGTATAGCGACTCGATGTCCATGGTGACCAAGAGTGTACCAGCCTGTACCTCCACCTGTTCGAGTTGGGTGATCAAGTGCGACGAATCTCGGACGTATGAATCCAAAGTAAGGACATATGGCTGCAAATAAAAGTCCACATAAATACACGGACGTTCATATATGCCCCCTATGCCGGATACTATGGGCCTCCCCGGAGGGTCCACCAAAGACTTGTGTACCTTTGGGAGCATATAGAACGTCGGCGTTGTAGGGTGGCGTGTGGTGAGAAAATCCCTCTCACGTTTTGAAATTATACCAAGATCAAAGGCACGTACAAGAAGTTTGTCCAATTTCACCTTAAAGGCATCAGTGGGATCTGATGGAAGAATTGCATAATTGATTCGATTGCCCAACTGTCTGTGGGCCTCTTTCAGATATAATTCAACGGGCCACAACACCACGTTGCCACCCTTATCTGCTTCACGGATAATGAATGAGTTGTTTTTTCTCAGATTAGACAAAGCCCTTTGTTCAGCCTTATTAAGGTTGTTTTGTTGGAATGGTATCACCTTAAGGGCCTGTATATCACGGCACATGGCTTCAAAGAAAATCTGGATTGCCGGAAACAAGGAAAATGAGGGTGTGGCCTGAGAGGGAAGCCTATATGGAAATGGCAGTTTCTTACCTCCGAAGGAATCGCCCTCTTCCAAAAGTTCCATAAGGTCTCGAAATACCTGCCTATCCTCCGCAGGCAAGGTGTCGATGACCCCAGGCTGATGATACATCAGTTTGAACACCATTTGCCTGCAGAATAGATACACATCCTTCGTGAGCTCAAATTTGTCCAATGCCTTGGTGGGTGAAAAGGAGAGACCTTTAGAAAGAAGACTCACTTCAATCTCAGATAAAGGATATTCAGTTAGATTTATTATTTGTAAGTTACCTTGTGAGTCCTGCTCCAGATCCCTGGAACCATGGTCAATCTCCATCACCACCTCTTCCTGTTCCTTGTGGTTCTGTTGGTTGTTGGGGGCCCTTGTCTCCCACGGGTCTGATATACCGACCTCCCTGTTGTGCTTGGCGGGTTTGCGTCTCCCTCGTCTGGTGGGCCTTCCCTGTCGCTGACGTCCGACGACAAAAAATCACTGGAAGATAACTCCCTGGTCGTGACATTATGTGCAGTTTGTCCCATCGTGACAGCCCTGCGAAACCTCTGATTGCCATGATGTGACCAACGAAATGCTGCACCACTTTCAAAGTCCTTTTTGTCCCTAAGAAATTTCTGTTTTTTACCCCTGATGATGTCCTTCTCGTATCTATCAATGGACTCTTTAAGTTTTTGTTGAAAGGGAAGAACCTGGTTATTCAGATCAAAAGTTCTCAGTTTGGTTTCACAAGCCCTGATTTTATCCTTAATCGTACTCAGTAAGGTTTTATCATGCTCAATTAACATATTCAAAATGATATCTGAGCACTTCAAAAGGCCGGCTTCCCAAACCCCCTTAAATCCAGCGTCAGGTTCCCATGCGGGAAAAATCTGCACCCTCAAGCCCCTCGGTGCAAACCCCATTTTGAGATATTCCTCTAGAGTTTTAATATTCCACCATGTTTTAGTCACAGCTTTATGCAAATTGGTGAGCTCCGTGGAAAGCTGTTGAAAAGAATCCTGTACCACAACCTCAGCTGCGGATCCAAACAGATCACCAGACTGATTACTCCATGCGGCCTCCCTGGCCTCCAAATCCATGCTGTATATGAATAATGATAATCAACAAATCCGTATACTGTGCCACACTCCCAGAATTGAAGGGAAAGCCTTCTCTAACACAATCGTAGTAAACAAGACAAGCGGGAGGGCACCAAAGATAATGAAAAAAATATATAAAGATGGGATCACAACCACTAGCACATTCAAAGCAAACAGTTATGGTATACAAGAGAAAAAGAAAATGTGCAACAAGTGGGATCACCAGAAATGACCATATAATATTTTATTAATCAAAAAGGACATACAAACACACAGATGTTCATTAAAAACAATTAAAAAAGCAAAAAAGCTTGTACATACATTTGGTGCCAATAATATGAGCCACCAAAATACACCCCACCCTCTCAGCAAGCCAAAGAGAAACCCCACATAATAAGTCAGAGTAAGTGTGATAGCCAAAAAAACCTTGTTCAATCAATAACAGGCAGTGAACACGGCATGCTAAATGAGACAATAGCAGGCAGAAGGACAATTGCTGCATACAAATACCTCAAAGCCGCATGAAAATAATCTGCCCTGAAAACAAATGTCTGGAACCAGTATAAGGCAAATCACATACCCAGGGGTCCTGCACGGGGTAAATGGCAAAGCAAATATCATGAGAAGGGTGGGGTGGAAACCCCACGCGTATCGCTACAAGGAGTTGTAGCTTCCTCAGGGGAAAGTGAGGCACACTATGGTAGGTATGTCTTAAATAGCCATTATAATCAAAGAAGATTGCTTACCAGCATGGGCAAGGAGGAGGAGGGAGAGGTCACTATGCAACCTGAAGATGCCGATGGGCGCCGCCATTGTGAGTCATGTGATCAAATCATGTGGTACCTTTTTTTTTTTTTTTTTTTTGCAGACAAGCGTCACAGCCCAATTGCAAGCTCCAATGCCAGGTCGCTATGCAACCTGAAGACGCCGATAGGCGCCGCCATTGTGAATCATGTGATCAAATCATGTGGTCCCTTTTTGCAGGCAAACGTCACAGCCCGAACGCAGGCGCAGTGATATCAGCGCCACAAGCACGATTAGCAATCCCTTAGTATAGTGAAATAGGTATACAAAAGACATATATATTGTACACTATGCATGCGAAACAGGTAGTACATATGTGCTAGATGAATAACGCAAGTCACTTTGTATATACGGAAATCCACATGAATCTGCGCG